>NC_088888.1:60464020-61665270 GCF_037157495.1 Lathamus discolor | reverse complement strand
AGAGTAGCTCCAAGTGTCTCCTCTGCTTCATAGCAGAACATGGTGTATCTTCAAGGAGACAGTGGAGCAGATGGACATTTCAGGACTTGAAAGAAGGATTGATAGTTGTTCCTATGCTTCCACTTCTCTAAAGATTTGTAAGGATGTCCTTGAAAACCTCCACCAATGCAACTTACTGGAGGGATCCTGTTGCAGAGAAACTCATTCATCTGGGAAATATTAGGATTATTAATTTTATAAGATAAGGATTTCTGCAGTGTGAGGCTCTAGAGCCTCCTGAGTCTGGGGAAAAAAGGGGAAATGCCATTAACATAAAACTTCATACTAATATAATGATTCATCCTATTTCTTTTATAATATCTTTCAATTTAAGCAAAGAATATTCAACTAATGAAAAATAAATCTACATACAAAGGCACAGCATATCCTAAAATTAATGAATAACCAGTGATACAAACAATACTTGTGTTGTTTTCCAGTCCAATGGAGTTTACCTTCAGCAGTTCTGATCCTGCATCTGTGAGCAAAAATTACATCTGTTAACCAGCGAAAGGATGTCAAGTTGTCCCCAGAGCAAGGTACATGTCAGCCAGAGGAAGGAGAAAAGAACATAGAAAAAATGAAACACAAAACTAAACAATGTTTCTAAAAATATGTTTTCTTTTATGTATCACCAGTAGAGCAATGTGCTATTGAATTGGATTTAGGCTTTTTTTTTGTGTTTATTTTCTCACTCATAACCATCACCTATTTTGATAACTCTTCTTTATAGTAAAGTTATCTAGACAATACAATACTGCTGTGTTTTAAGGCCAGCCAGCAGATAAGTACCATGCAACTGCTTGCTCACCCCCTCCACTCCCTACTGGGATGGGGAGGAGAACCAGAAAAAAGGTATAAACCTGTGGGTTGAGGTAAGAACAGTTTAATAATTGAAAGCAAAATATAATAATAACAATCATAAAAAATAAAGAGAGATATGAAGGAATAAACAAATGATGCACAATACAATTGCTCACCATCCACTGAACAATGCCCAGCTTGACCTGAGCAGCCATGGGCCCCTCCCAGCCAACTCCCAGGCATGACATGCTGTGGTATGGAATACCCCTTTGGCTAGTTTGGGTCAGGTGCCCTGTGTCTGCCCCTTCCTGGCTTCTTGAGCCCCTCCTCACTGGCAGAGCATGAGAGACTGGAATGCCCTTCATCAGGGTAAGCACTACTTAACAACAGATAAAGCACTGGTGTGTTATCAACATTGTTCTCAGACTAAAGTCAAATCACAACACTGCACCAGTTACTAGGAAGAAAATTAACTCCATCCCAGCTGTAACCAGAACAAAGACATATTTTATTTATAGCAAAAAAAAAAAAAAAACCACCCACAAATCTATTTTAATATTACTTCAACATTTTTAATTTTTTCTCTCAGATTTTGTCATGACTCAATAAAACAAACTATTATCAAGTTGGGCTTGGTAAAAAAGTTGTAACTGAACCTGTATAATCTCAAAATAGTCAAAAAAGAATCCAAAATTAGTATGTCGGTTTATAACTACAAATCCTACCAAAATCCAGTGACTTAACAGATCCTCATTAGCATTTTGCTAAATTAGAAGTATAATTATAGTCCCCGATTATGGTTCTTTCTTTTTTTTTTTTTTTTTTTTTTTAAATAAGCAGGTTTTAGTTCTGGATAAAAAAAAAAAAAAGACAAAACCAAAAAAAAGCAAAACAACAAAAAAAAAAAATCAACCTCAAAACCCAACAACCAAAACCAGTAAAATAACCCCAAACAAAACCCAAACTTTTAAAAACTGCTTGTAAGGACAGCTCAGAAAATAGTACTATCATCTTTCTTCAGACTTCCTTCAAACTTTTCCTTTAAGAAAGCCAGTTTGGCAAAAAAAATGTTAGTATGGACAAGGTCTGGCAAGCTAATTGTAAAAGATAGATGGGTCAACTTTATTTTTCAATTTTCTGTGCAATCTGTGACCACACAATGCCACACTGGAGGTGATGGCTACGATTTCCTTACTGTTCAAGAAAATTTCAGAGGAACAACATTAGTGACGTGTCCTGTCTACACAGGGCTTTTTATTTTGCAATGAAATGCTTTTCCATCAGTGCTTTCTCCAGTCCTATGCACTGATTAATTATTTTCTCTTCTAAAAGAATCTGTCCCAAATAATTCTGAGCCTATATTTTTGCAATGCTTAGTGAACTAATGGCAGTGCAATTGATGTGCGAATAGATTAGATTTAGTAATAGAAGCATATGTCCAGGCTCTACCAGAAGTTTTCTCCAGTTTAATGAGATCAAAACATTAGATGTAATCATGTTTTTGTGCAAGCTTTACACAACAGAAGCATTTTGTCATTAAAGTTACAGTTTGTTTTCAGCTCAAACTCCAGCAATATCACAGCTGTGTTTTATGAGAACATGCATAAATTCTTTTCAACCATTTTGGGCTGGATTGACAAATGTCATATTTCCTTTTCTTTGTAGAATGATACCATTACTGTTGATTTTCTATTTTGTTATATAAGAGATTAAAAAAAAATAAAAGAACAAAAAGGAAAAAAAGGGGGGAAAAAAGCCACACTATCAAAATGAAGTACTATGAAGAACAATTTTGGTTTATTAGTCTTGGGTATTATAGCTTTCATTTTCCATGGACCTCATTCAGTTACGTTCTCTTTCTGAAATTCATTTCACATGAAAAGTGAATGGAAGTTGTTTTATAGCAAAAAGACCATTCAATTAATATCTGTGTATTGTGAATTGTTTGTTTTTCATGTTTGTTACTATTGCCACTGTCTTTTTTGGAAAAATAAAACCAAACCAGTGCAAAACAACAAAATCAAAAGCCAACCCCAATCCAACCCCCTGTGCACTCTTGCCTTGCTTTTACTGCAGTTTTGTGATGGTGTTTGTTGGCTAACATATGGCATACTGAGAATGATAGTGGTAAATTACATTGACCTTTATAATGTTCTTAATTTTAGTTGGCTACTCATTCAACTCACCAACGTTTACAGCCATATGCATTTCTGGGGAAGGCAGAGCTAGGTACTAAAATGGAAAATGTCAAACGTTCACATACTCCAAGGACATACTAGACATTCAGATTCTCATACTTTATTATCATAGCAAAAGGCTGCAACAAGAGTAGGAAATAACCTTATATTAATCTACACACATGACAGTAACAAAGAGGACAAATGGCACAAGCCAGCCTGTTATGACTTTAAGGTTTTCATTTTGTGGTTACCTTCAGGTGCTACTAATCCTTTCTTAGATGAGTCATAAACAATGGAGCCACTGAAAGTGATTGCCAGTCTGTACATGATCTGCTTGTACTCCTGCAGTCAAAACTGGAAGCAACACTGCAGAGTCCCTTAGTGAGACTGTACCTGCCATGCTCCAGTTACTCTGGCACTTATGGATCTGCCTGAGATTACACTCCACTTCAAATACAAGCACTGTTTCACTTTCATTCTCCTGTCCACTTGTCTCCAATTCTCATTTCATAACTTGTTTCCTCACTTTCAGCCCCATATTTTAAATGTCCCTTGGTATTTTTTCCTCCTCTCCTCACTAATTTGCACTAAAGTGCTACGGTAGCATTCTAGCAGAAATGAAATAGTTTCAATGAAATTATACATGTACAATGTGTAAAGAGAAAAAAAGTGACATAGGAAGAATCAATGGCAGATTTCATGCTAAAAATTTAGATGATGCGTATGATTTTAATACGCAGATTAGCCAAACACTTAGGAAAATAACAACATTGAAATAGTTCCTGCCTGAAAGAAGATGCAACAGAAAGATTTTAAATTATGTTGGGTTTAAAAACTTCATCTAGATTACAAGTAAGCAAAACATTTCTGTGCACCTTCCTTCTTCCCCATAAATGTAAAATATTCATGCTGAACTGTAATGACATAATAAATGTAGAAAGACAGGGGGCCAACAGTATCAAATTCAGCAAGGAGGGAGTGCAGTTGTAATTAACAGTTTGCCCTATTTGTTTATTTATTTTCAATTGTGACCTTGTTTATGCTATCATCAAAATATATTAAAGTGGAAATAAACCTCTGTAATTTATCTTGCTGTATCAGAGAATACACTCTATATCAAGGTACTCAGTCTCTGTCAGACCAGTACATTGTTTCCCAGTCATCTTGGTATTATTCTTATCAGACAAAACAGATGAATATACAGGTCCTGTTATGAGTTCGTAAGATTTTCACAAGACAACAAACCTCTAGCAGCAGTGAAAAACTGTCAGATGAAACCCACCTTAAGTAATGAAGTTTGTATTGTCACAGTGTTACTACATCCAGTTTTAATTTAAGATACATTTGCACTGATTTATATTGTATTTTATGAAAAATACTGTGTGTTTATACGTATATGCTGTACAGAAATACAAATACCCTCTGTACAGATAGAGAGAGTGCACATATAACCTCATGTAACCTTATACATGAAGTTGCAGCATCCCAGAATGGGTGAGGTTGGAAGAGACTGCTGGACATCATCTAATTCAACCCTGCTGGTCAGGGTCACCTACATCCAGTGGGCGAGGACCATTTCCATTTGGGCTTTGAATATCTTCACGGATGGAGACTCACAACGTCCCAGGAGAACTTGCGCCAGTGCATGGTCACCCTCTCAGTTAAAAAGTGTATCCTGATGCTCAGAGGGAACCCCCTGTGTTTCAGTTAGCGTCCATTGGTTCTGGTCCTGTCACGGGGCATCACTGAAAAGGATCTGTCTCTGTCCTCATTGTACCATTGCATGCTCCTTTCAACTATTCATATACATTTATAAAATCCTCCCTGAGCCTTCTTTTCTCCAGGCTGAGTAGCCTCAGCTCCCCCAGCCTTTCCTCATAGGAGAGCTGCTACAATCCTTTCATCATCTTCATTTCGTCTTCTGCATAGAACTCTGCACTTCTTGTTGAGTTACATGAGGTTCCTTACCTTGCCTGACTGCCCTGTTGCAGTAATTGCCCATACAAGTAGCCACACAATTTGGTATGTCACTCTTCTGCAAACCGGTGACTAAGTTACAAAATAACAGAATAATATTTGTGAAAATCATGTCACATGTGGTAAATTTGTGATTCGTGTAAATGGTATTTACAAGGGGCCTGTCGCCTCACAACCTTAGATTGTGTTCTTCACAACTTTAATAAACTAAGCAAAGTTAAATTGATTTGGTGTTTTCCTATGGAAAACCTAGAGACCTATTTTATGCAGCAGAGGATCTGATCTAAAGAAAGTTTGGCAAGCAGTACCTTTGGGAATACATTTCTCTTGAGTAAATGTTCAGATCTTTTTGGATTAATTCTTCCCTTGTGCATCAGTTTTATAATCTAGATACCCGTTGATTCAATAAAATAACATTGGTGTAAAACGAAGACTAACCATGGGAAAATCAGGTTTATCTGTCATTCTGTTAAGGGAACTTTTTCTTGCTTGTTACAGGGCAGGCACTTACACAAAAGCAATAGTTTTGCCACCATTAAACATTCAATAAAGCCTTTCACAAGCATTTAGCATTAGCCAAATCATCTTAAACCTGTTGAGTGTTTACATTAGGCTTATGAAAGCTTTCCTTTCTGAACAATGTGTTAATCTTAATTTCTTCTCTGAAACTGTTGTGTGCACAGCCAAATAGCTGCTCTGTTCCACACCAGAAGGTGAAGAAAGTGATTCCTGATAAATCCCAAAGGGAGAAGGTGTTAGGATGTACAAAATTAATGTCTTGCTCTCATCTAAGATTGGATCCGAGGGCATTGTAATTTTGCAAGGTTATTTGTGTTGTGCAATGTGGTAAGCTACTTAGTTCATTTTTTTTTCGTTTAAACACAGATCATATCTGCATTATATTACAGCTGTAACTAGCTCTGTAATGTCCTGAGAAAATGATTGGTAGAGTAAAACTTGAAAGAATCAAATAGTATTACAATTTTATAGCCATATCTCTTCTGAGAATCAGCATAATAATTTCTTATTGAACAGAACTGTTCTCTTCAGATGGTAGAGATGCAGATATTCAAGAAGTGATATTTACCCATAACTTTTCTGATCCTATCATATGGTAAGTGGCTTTAAAACTTCCATCCTTGGTTTAGCATTCGAAGTGGAGAAGTAAGAAAGAACATAGGGTTGTTGAACTACATGGAAAGCAAAGCAAACACCTGGCATATATCATACAACATAAAAATTATACAGATAGCCACTTCCAGAAGAATGAACAGTCTTTGAAACTGTCAGGGGGTAAAGCTAGGTCCCATGCCAAATTATGGTCTTAATTACAAAGGACCGGTTCAAGTACCTACCACATCACACTTTCTGTAGTATCTCCTTTTTCCAGCTTCCCCTCAGAAGGAATAAAGTATCGTTTGTTTCTTCGGTATATATCTGTAGGGATAAAGATTAGGCTAGTAGTTACAATATTAACTTGGCAAACTAGCTTTTGTTAGAAGTCATCTTCTAATGATGAAAGGAACTCTAGCCCTCTAACAAAATTTCAGCAGTAATAAAGACAATTTTTCCTTGCTTTCCCGGGAAAGACATCATTAATTCAGTTTTTTTTTTGTAAGCTCAGTTTCTCCTCTCCAAATCTCCTCTGGGTCATATGGAAATAGAAAACAGAAAAAAGAGCAGCAACAAGAGATTGTTCTGCCCTTTCATAATGTCTTCTGTGAAAAACACTTGGACAAGAATGAAGAATTTTCACATCTGTAGAAAGAGAAGACATACTGAGGGACAAGTGTCCTAGGTTCAGCAGCAGCAGTCATTTTTCTCCTTCTTAGTAGCTGGTGCAGTGCTGTGGTTTTGACTTTCAGCCTGGGAACAGTGCTGATAATACCGATGTTTTTAGTTGCTCCTCAGTAATGTTTTCTCTGACCAAGGACCTTCTGAGTCTCATGCTCTGCCAGGGAGGAGGGGAAGCCAGGAGGAGGCAGAGACTGGACACCTGACCCAAACTAAAGAGGTATTCCATACCACAGCACATCATGTCCACTATATAAACTCAGGGCAGTTACCTGGAAGGGTTAGATCACTGCTCGATCGGGCTGGGTACTGGTAGGTGGGTGGTGAGCAGTTGCATTCTCTTCCCTTGTTCTTTCCCTTATCATTATTATTATTGGTGGTAGCAGTAGTGGTTTTGTGTTGTACATTAGTTACTGGACTCTTCTTATTTCAACCCATGGGAGTTACATTCTTTCAATTCTCCTCTACATCCCTCCGGGACTGGGGCGTAGAAAGGGTGAGGGGGAGTGAGTGAGCGGCTGCATGGCTGAGTTGCCACTGGGCTTAAACCATGACAAGTGATGCATCAAGATGTCCAGAGGTAAAATAAGGTGGTGGTATCTGTAAAGGGTGAAGTTCCAGGCATTATCTTAGGTAAGAAAAGGCAAGGTCAGTAAATGGTCTGGGGGTAGACTTCTCGATCTTCCCCTGAGGCCCTAACTGCCAAGTCCACATCTGTGTCTTGAGCAAAGAAAGACTACATACGGTCATGGATACCAGCAGTTACTAAATTGCTTTGGTCCAATGCACAGTTTGGTTTGTTGCTATTCCTGCCTATCTCCTACATGCTGTCGCTCCTATCCTTTGAGGTCCTGAACTTCTTTAGGAAGAGAGTTTCCACAGTCTGTTGTACAGTTTTCCTCTGAAGCCAGCACTAGTTGTTAGTAACAGAGGGTGATCAGATGTGGACAGATGAAGGGGAGGAAAAGAATTAAAGAACTAGAACTGAGGGAGGACTGGAGAGAAGTGTGAGGGAGCTCTTTACTGAAAACCAGGTAAGTTAGTCTCCCCTGGATCTTTCAGTAATAGCTGCACTGAGAAAAGACAGGAGTTTGAAACACCATTATGCAAAAAAAGGCAGATGCAAGCATTCACACTGGGAAAGTAGAGAAGTAAATGAAAATTCAAAGTGAAAGGAAGTTGCTATTTATTTACTGTAAAAATGACTTTTGGACATTTTCATACTTCCTGTGTCCTGAGCCAGGATATAATTTTTTTTTTTTTTTATATACTAAAATCTGTCAGTAAAGGCAAAGATCATGACTTAAGCCATAACTTAATCATCTGATCAATCCTCTAAGAACTAGCAGGACCCAAGGTACAGTTGCTGCAATGAGGAGACATATGTTTCTATTCATCAGTTCAGTCTGAATTAGATCAGATGACAGATGCTTTATTCTCTTTTTCCTTTATTCTTTACTTCACAGTGAAATAAAGAAAGTTCAGTAGATATATTTAATATTCTTCTTTATAACGATAAAATATATTAAGTTCCAAAAGTATATCTTTCACTTATGTAGACCTGATGCTTATTTCTTGCTTTCTTCACTTAGCTGTGTCATTCAAGAGCTATACATTCTGAATTCTGATTGACAGAATCAGCCTGACTTACTATTTCAGCATCTGGATTTAATTGCATTGTTGATTTTTTCCACTTCTTTGTTGGAAAGTCAATAAAATGCTGTCCTGGTTTCAGCAGTAGCAGTTATTTTTCTCCTTCTTAGTATCTAGTGCAGTGCTATATTTTCATTTTTTGGCCTGGGAACAGAGCTGATAACGCTGATGTTTTTCATTGCTGCTCAAATGTTTGCTCTGGCCTAGGACTTTCTGAGCCTCATGCTCTGCCAGGGACAAGGGGAGGCCGGGAGGAAGCAGAGAGAGGACACCTGACCCAAACTGACCAAAGAGGTATTCCATACCACAGCACGTCATGCCCAGGATGTAACGGGGAGGGACCAGGAAGGGCTAGGGACTGCAGGGTTGGATAAGGTATTGGTCAGTACTCGGCTGGGGGGAGTGGGGCGAGTTATCGGTCGGCTGGTGCTGAGGTGTTGTATTCTTTCCTCTTGTTATTTCCTTTATCATTATTATTATTGTTGGTAGCAGTAGTGATTTGTGTTATACCTTAGTTACTAAACTGTTCTTATCTCAACCCGTGAGAGTTGCTTTCTTTTCGATTCTCCTCTTCATCCCTCCAGGAGCAGGGGGAGGGCAAGAAGGTGGGGGGAGTTTGTGGTTAGGTTTAAACCACGACAAATGCTCAACCAAATTTTCAGCCATTGTAAATTGAGAGACCACAAGTAGAAGTACATGGATTTGCACCAGTTCAGACACAGGAATACCATCTATGTTCCTGCAGGCAACCAATTAGAGGAAAAATAAATTTTGAATCTCAGGTTTTATTTATTGATATTTTTCCTTTGTATGGGATCACCATAGCAATACGAAACCTACTATGTTCTTTCTTGTTTAAAAGGCTTTCTAAACTCCCTCTTGGACTATAATACAGCTGTTATAACATACAGTTATACTTCAGAATTAACTGTACTGAGTGTAACCAATTTAGTGTATAGTATTTCCCAGCTGAATTCAATATTGTTTTTTCTCAAGTAAAACATTTCCATTCTTTCATTCAGGGATGATCACATGTGTTTAACGTTTGGTCAGGGACTAGTCCTGATTTTCTCCGAGTCACCTCACTGATTCTTGCCTTGATGAGGACAAGAAGTCTGAGCAGAACAGCCCTCCTTTGGTGCACGCCCCCAGGCTTAGCACTGATGTGACTCAGTCTTTGCTGAGGACTAGGAATTAAAATAGCATGGCTGCTGAAGCTGTGTCTGGTGAGCCGTGAAGCAGGGGAGAGGACTTCCCACCGGGGCCTGACTGGTGACCTGTCAGGGCTAATGATCTCTTGCTTTTCTTAGCTTGTGCAAGCATATGTCTCATACAAGAATAGTCCAGAAAATGTCAGTGAGCACACACACTTTACTTGGAGAGACTTTGAAAAGATTGAAAGACATGATAAAGGAGATGTTTAACAGCCTTCCTCAGAGAGTCCATAGAAGACTAGAAAAAAACAGAAAAAGATTTCTTGGTTTGCACTGTTACCCGGAGAATGTAAAAAATAGAGTATTTCTTCCAGAAGAAACAAAAGTATTTTCCCTTCTTTCAATACATTTCTTCTCTAAAATGCTTGGGATTCAAATGATGTTATGGGAATAGTAATGTTGCATTGCAGTGGCTTTTTACAATTACTGAAAAGTACTTTAAAAATCAGCTGCCATTTTACTTACCTTGAGTGAAACTAGATTGCTTCTTTCAGTGAAACAATCTAAGCCTCAGCGACATAAACCTGGTCCACGGGTCCACTTTCTTGCCAGAGAAGCCCTGCAGCATAGAAGAGCAATCACATGGTCCTGGATTTGGCAGAGATAAAGAGTGCTCCTATTCACAGTTTTGTTCTTAGGAAACGTGAGACTCCTGACTAAAAAGTCTCTGGAGATCCCTGAGATTCAATGTAGCAATGTAGTTAAAAATAAACAAAAGTAAAACCACCTACATGCACGCACATACTTGTTCACTTTAGGTGCTGAAGGGAGGAACTGGAACAGTCTCTACGGTCAATTTGGTATCACAAATACCACCAACAACAAAATCCTGGTATTGAACAGGAAAGTTTCTGTCACAAAAATGGATGCTAGAGATTCTTTACCCCAAATAAAATCAATTGCAGCAAGAGTGCAAATTTACTTCTAGGAACTGAGAAAACTGGAAAGATGGAAGCACTTGGTAGACTGACTGAAGCTGGAAATGGCTTAAAGAAACTCTCAGGTGCACTAAACCAGTGATGTCCCCTTGTGCCGTACAGGCCACATGGGTCCAACGTCTACTTCTCAGAGCTCTGTGGCAGATGACTTAAGGAAACAAATGTCTGAAAACCACAGAGGAATCTGAAAAACTCTACAGAAGCCGCAGCTCCATCAGGAAAAAAAAAAAGAAAAAAAAGAAAAATCCTAAATCCAAAGGTGAAAATCACCTGCATTAAGCAATTAGATCAGATTGAAATAGAAATATTATTTGATATTAAAAAGTGATATGTGGATAACAGCAGGCAAAAACAAATGTAATCTTAAGGGATTCCTAGTTAAAACAAAAAAAGAATTCTCAGAAGGTGAATATTTAAGATCCTGTCAAGAAAACTGTAACAAATGGAAAAGAAATTATTTTTAATATAGAATCACCTAACAGTGAGGAGTATTACCTGCCTCCACTGCTGTGAAAACATGAATCACTTAATGAGAGCAATTAGGATATAAAATATTGTCTTGTAAGTGCAGGAACCAGTTACTTTTGAAGATTTTTTCCTCTCTCACACTAAAAAAAGTCAACTAAGTGCTCAGCTGATCTAGTAAAATCCATTGCTGGTGGTTCCATACAGGTATTGGCCTTGTGATAAAACTACAGGTTATGACAGAGCTCTGCTCATAGGTAAAAAATTCCTGAAAGGCTGAAATTATACCTTCAGGTAAAAGACCCCAAAAAGATAAATGATCCCAAAGCAGGTTCTCTCCTGACATGTCAGTAGCTCGTATCTGAGAAGCTTCACAACCAGAAAACATTAAAATGGCTTCTTCTATATGAAGAAAAGGCAAAGTCAACAACCAGGACAAGCAACTGAATGGAGAGAAGGTAATTAAGTTGGAACATTAAAGGCCTTCTATGACAACTACAATTCTAAGAATATTCTTCTTAAAAAAAGTACTGATATCAAGCACTGTCAGTACTGAGTCTACAGCAACAGTTTTATGTAGAGTAGGTAAGAAAACTGTAAGGATTTATCACATTTGCCAACGAGGCGGATTCAGACTCGAGATAACTGTGGGTAATGTTATGTAGTAGTATAATGTACCATGGTAGCTTTTCCTGTCTTTATTCTATAATGAACAATATATTTCTATTTCCAGTATAAGACTGGACAAATGGGAGAAGTTGACTCCTTCGTATTGCAGAGCAGTGTATAAACAGCTCATGAATAAGCATATTTATTTTCTATCTTTAGCATTGGTCAAAAAGAACATGTCATCCTATTTCTATCTAAGGATGTTGATTGTATTTAAAATAGCAAATGTTTTCGAAGGTAACTTTTAAAGCAGCTAATTAAAAAAAAAAAAAAAATTAAAAAAATTCCCCAAATCTTGGGGAAAAGCAAAGTTCTGTGGGAAATGATAGGTAGGAAAGTATGGCAAATTTACTACCCAAGAATGATTTTTTGCTGAAAGAGCGAGCTAAGAAAACAAAATGTAAAGGGGATGCTCAGCTAGCATACAATCACTAAGAATATGCTGGCTAAATATGAGAATGCTATAACTGCGTTAGCATTAAAAGCAAAAGAAGACAATAACTTTGCGTTTGATAAAGAAATATTTTGGTATCTGAACATATATAGACTTAGATTAATGACAGCTTATACTCCTATGTTTCAGTGCATCAGTTCAAACAGCAAAGACTAGTTTTTAAAAAAGCTATCAAAACTTCATTTTTATACACTGTCTCATGAAAAAATAAAAGATGTATGAGACGATGGTTGACATAAGAAGAAATTTTGTGTGTTGCAAACAATAAATATATGAGAAGCTCAATTACACTGATTTCTAGATAGCTTCTATTTGAAAAAAAACACCCTCTTGAAAGGCATTAATGTTAAAATTTATATAGATGAGTGCACAAGTGAAAAATAGTAACTTTGACTTGGAAGAAATGCATAGATTTGCATTTGAGGACATAATTTTTGCAGATGAGCTATATTAGACTATTAAAATACGAAGATACGCTCTGCTGCCAGTAAAACATAACATAAAGTTTGTGAGTGGAAATTCTACATCCTGAGAGGGAAAAATTAATCCTGTTTTAAAAGTCTTCTCCTTATTTTCTTACTCTGTTACAAAAAAAAAAATAAAAAAAAAAAATGAGGCAATGAAATTGTTAAGTCACAGAAAAGAAAATTGATACTCTTTTAAATGATACACTGCAACAAATATCTAATAGAATATAATCAAATCTGTTTGATGAATAATAATGTGACAGAGTCACACTTTCAAAGTACCTGAAAATTTCTAAAAGATGCTTATGATTCTGTGATTCTGTGATATGCCTGAATCTTTCATGCTTTTTTTCAATGTGTTTTGGGAACTTAGTTTTGAGGAGTTTTGGGTTTGTTTCCAGAAACTTTGTTTTTTGGAAATTTAAGCTGTTGCAAAACCATGTATCTGCACACTGTTATACAAATGCATCCCATGAAAAGCTCACAGAATGTAACTTGGGTAAATGTATGAATCCATTCAATTTGTCAAATAATTCCATGTATTTCAGAGACATAGAGGAAAATAACTCAAACACTGGAAGAAAAGGGTATTTTAAAATGTATTAATTCTGGAATTCTAATGTAGCAGATAAGTCACTACACAAAATTAAAATAAAAAAATTAAGATAATAAAAAGTATTAATGGGAAAGAAAAAGAATGAAGACCAAACAAAAACTGTGTATAAGAAGCTTCAATGGGTTTTTTTTTGTTCTTATTTATACTTAAGGGAGAAGTTGTCTGAAGAACAGAATATACCATGGACTAATAATTAATGAGGTGGAAGATAGCATGCACCAAGTGAGGCAGAAAAGAACCTTTTTGTAAATGGTGTGACATCTATTGTCTAGACTGTCACATGTGTTATATAATGGTTCCCAAAATTGCCCATTTGTTTAATAATTTCCTAGAATCCTCTCAAATTCCAAAATCAATGAACAATTCACTGAAGTTGAAATCCAGCAAAGACAAAATTGATGGCACTTCTCATGCATCTGTGCCTGTAATAACTACATTTGCCTAAGGCTTGCTAATAGCTTCAACTCTCAGTTGCTTATTTAATTGAGACCCAAATAATTTATTCCAGGAAATCCTAAATGAGCAATTATAATAAAATCATACAGAGATAGAGATACTGTTAGGGAAAATTTGAGAACTTCATTGACCCATCTATACACCTTTTTAATAAGCCATCCTGAGGACAATAATTCTACTTGGACATGCAGTGAGAAGACGTTGGCTGTTAAGAGCTGACCATATCAAACTTCATCAAAATGCATGGAAACTGAGGCTGATCCCTGCAGCACAAGAAGTAGCTTGGTATAATCTCCTCTTCTGTTGGATAACAGTATAGACACATAATGATCTCTGGAGATAATAAGGCAAGAGAATATATAGAATGAGGAACATTACAAAAAACTTTAAATATAGTTATTGTACCAACACAATATGTTTATTTATAAGTGGTTCAAACAATGTATATCAAGGAATGGGAAAGTGTAGAAAGCCTTTTATAGACTAAAAAAAGAAAAAAGTAATGAATTTTCATACTAGTCCTGTTTAGTATAAGATTGACGTTTTTACTTTTTTGTGTTCCACTTCCAAACAAGCTTGGGTAAATGCAAATTAAGAGATGATAGCAACTTCACTCAGGACACAATAGGTGAATTACAAAGATTTATAGAAGTATAATTGTTACATTGTGCCAGCCAGGACAATGACTACCCAAGCCAATTAGGTAGAAAGTTTCTTAATCAGACTTTTGAGATTATGAAAAAAAGAGGGCAATTTCCTACCCTTCCAAAAAGCAGAAGGAAAAATATCTGCTCTCCTTTACTAACTGCAACAGAGTCCTGTGATTCCTCTTCTAAGAATAAACATTTTGTATCTAGAATTCCATGCTTCTTTATTGCATTTTCCTCTGGAAAAGAAATATGAATAATGATAATTAATATTTACTATGATGTTAATATTATTTCCTGGGTAAGAATACTTTTAACTGTGTTTGTGTGGGCTTATACCTGTAACCTGAACCCAACATCATTACCAGGCTACCTGTTCTTTCAGGAACTCTGACCTTCAGAAGTTCTACCAGTAATTTATTTTGCATAAGTTAAATTCACATTTTCCACTTGATCACATTAAGTCTACCTTCCTATGGACTTCACTGAAATCAAGCAGAAAGTGTTATGTTTGATGTATTTGGGTTAACTCTTGTAATGTCCATTACTGAGCACTTCAAAAAGCCTAATCAAAAGCAGATAAAATATTGTAATCAAAACACTATAGGTATCCTAAACTAATTGTTACAATAGCCAATGAGGAGATAACTGTCAATTTCTTCAGATGGTAAATGCGGATTGTGTTCTAACTTCACCTGACTGCCACAATTTTGTAAATATGATGGACAGTGGCTTAGCAACTTCATTTGCCAGCTCCTTCAGGACCTGCTCACAAGCTAACTGTATCCTGGGCTGTATCAAAAGGAGCGTGACCAGCAGGTCTAAGGGGGTGATCCTGCCCCTTTACTCTGCTCTTGTGAGACCTCACCTGGAGTATTGTGTGCAGTTCTGGTGTCCTCAACATAAAAAGGACATGGAACTGTTGTAACAAGTCCAGAGGAGGGCCACAAGGATTATCAGGAGGCTGGAGCACTTCCCGTATGGAGATAGGCTGAGAAAGTTGGGGCTGTTTAGCCTGGAGAAGAGAAGGCTGCATGGAGACCTCATAGCAGCCTTCCAGTATCTGGAGCGGGCCTATAGGGATGCTGGGGAGGGACTCTTCATTAGGGACTGTAGTGTTAGGACAAGGGGTAACGGGTTCAAACTTAAACAGGGGAAGTTTTGATTGGATATAAGGAAGAAGTTCTTTACTGTGAGGATGGTGAGGCACTGGCATGGGTTACCCAAGGGAGTTGTGAATGCTCTATCCCTGGCAGTGTTCAGGGCCAGGTTGTACAGAGCTTTGGGTCACATTGCTTAGTGTGAGGTGGCCCTGCCCATGGCAAGGGGGTTGGAACCAGATGATCTTAAGGTCCTTTCCAACCCTAACTATTCTATGATTTTATGATTCTATGATTCTAACAGTTTTTATCATTAAATAGTTTTAATATATTAATATTGTTAATCCTTATCTTCTATGAAATGTAAAATTGGCCATATATAAAGAAAATTATGAATATAAGTCCATTTGCCATAGAAAAAGCTGTATCAACTGCAAAAGTCTACATATTTAAATGCTTTCAAATTGTACTTCCTCTGACCCACAAGTCTAGAACAATTCACTTTTTTTAAGTAGGTCTAGCACACTATTGCAAATAACATCAAAATCTAGTTCCAGTTACATTTATCTGCAGACTCTACAAATTTCTACATGGTTAGAAGCTTTTATGTAAATTTGTCTTCTTACTAATTGAATAAATAAAACCCTCTTTTGCTTCAATGCATATGGTTTTGAAAGGAGTTACATGATATAAGAATTTTTTATGTAGAATTAGAGTACTTAATACATCAATAATTCTTAGAATCTGTATCCTTTTGCATATTTTTTCAACATTTGTCATTGAAAAGTCAGACAAGTAGACAAGAAAAACTTCAGAAAAGCAGTATAGATTTTTACATTTTATTCCTTTAAATAAGAACAGTCGTTCAAAACGGAATATTGACTGCATGAGAGAGATCACAATTTGATTCTACTACTGTACTGTAAAACTGCCAAAGAAGATTTTGTTGTGAGTATCATGCTTTAGTAAATACATTTTGGAGAAATGGTATTTAGTTTCCTGAAGTAGTGGCGATTTCCATTTTTAATGCCAAGAAGTTTGTATAAAATAAAAATAATAATAGAAAAATAAAACAAAACAAGCAAACAAAAAGAAACACAAAACCAACACCAATTCCTGTGCCAGTTGTTTTGTCTTTGGTTAGCATAACAGCCATTCTTATCTATGTTGTTAATGTCTTCACAGTTAACAGATACCGTAGATGCTTGTAACGTCAGGGAAGAAGATGAATTTTCCAAATGTATCAAAAAATACTTACTGCAAACACCAAGCTCTGGAGCACTTAGTACATGCAAAGCTAAAGGTTGTAAGGGTTTGGCATTCAAGCAGGTATTTCCTGTGTTTGAAGGCTAGGTGGCATAGTGAGCCAAACACGTTACTCGTGAAGACTCAGGTTCAGGCTGCGTTTTTCTTGCCTGATAGAATGAGAATGCTGAAAAGAGAGCACCTACCAATTCAGAATTTGCATATGAAAGATGTAACTGGGCTCAGCTAGCCAACTGTGCCTGTCATAACACAGGAAAGGAACATATACACACATGCCTCAGCTGAGCAGCAAAACTCTCCAGGTGTAGGAGGTATTTTCATTAAACAAACACTTTGTTGAGATCACGTAAATATATCCTCAGAAACAAGTAGAAAGAATTGACAGAGTTACCTAAGCTCTGATACTTGATGTTTCAAGTAGATGAAGAGACAGACTAGCAGTGACTCAATTTGGAACTGGTGAATCTAACACCTATGGAAGTACAATTAATGGGGGAGGGATGGGAAGGACAAGAAATGTGCTGTAGTGATTCATTAGGAAAAGCAATGCTCTCCATTCCACAATCCTAAAAATTTCATATATAAATGTCTAAGGAGAATCAACTCTTCTGATATCTTAAACCTGGAAATTCATAGGTTTAATCTAGGTAACCTACAGACTGTCTATTCTAAAGCAGAATGTATCTAGTCAAGCAAAGCATTCACCATGGACATGAAAAGAAACAAATAAAAACTATTAAAATGTTATTTTAGGAAAATACGTATTTCATAAATAGGAAGAAAAACAGACCTGAAAACACCTTACTGTTTTTCCTGGATGAACCCTAGTGAATACTAAAAAGAAACAACTCCTAAACGTCAGTGTACTCTTGGAAAGGTCAGATAGTATTGAGAGATCAAGACTTGAGAACACTTCCATAAAAGCAACACCCTCCATAAAACAGGGTGCTGCTTACTGTGGTGCTTTATTGTTTAGATAACACATATGCTTGCAGATAAAGTACCCCTAATCCAGAAAGAGCTAATTTGCCAACAAAAAATATTTCTAGAGAAGATTAGGTATCTGAGTATGCCTAGTCCTGATATCCAGTAAAGACAGTCTGACAAGGAAGGGAAAAAGAAAAAAAAAATGAAAAGGGGGGAGGGGGAAGTAAAAAAAAGTAAAAAAGGCAAAGATGCAGCACTGGATTCTGTCTAGAGAAGTTAACATTTATTAGTTCTTCCCATTTCTACAACTAATCACAATTCAGCCTACAACAGCCATTCTAGAGGGCATGCAAACAAGGGTATGAATTAATTATTAATTGCACCTCTTGCTTGCTCATAATGATTAATTTTATTTTAAATGAGGCCTCAACCCAATACACATTTGTGTTTTCCATGTATTAACTGGTAAAAAATCACATTTGATCTTCCCCAATATTCAATGTTCCCTCTGAGTGAGGCTAAACTTTTTAAAATGTTTTCTCTAAGTTGCATATTTACACAGGTGAGCTTGTGTGAGTTGGTCACTGCCATTATTGCTCCAAAGTCATTGGATTCAGTTCCATCTCAATGGTGCTGAAACAGCTGCACGTTATTCCTTCCTTTCTGTTAACCAGGTAAGGAGAACTAAAGCCAACATGGATGGAATTGTTAAATTTGTTAAATCAGTTCAGTATTACCCTTAAGCTCTGAAGTGCACAGTGTCTAGCAGAACTGGGTCTTTCATTTTGATGCATCATTGTCATGTTTGTGGAAAATTTGACAAAAGCACATACAAATAGATTGTTTAGATTTCATCTCAGCATGTGCTGCCCTTGATGAAAACAGTAAAGCCTTGACAGATAGTTAAGATAAATCAGTGTCTTGTACATGCAGTCTTGTTTATGTATTTTCATTAGACTGATAATTTCCATGGGTAACTTCATGAAATTCAACTTTTAACTCTCAGAGCATGCTGATCTCTTTAATGCTGTTTTGCTCTATTGAGTTCTATTTAGGTATAAATATGGCTGCTTTGTAATTAAAATTCATCTGGAGAGCTAGTAGGGAAAAAGAAAGAAAAAAAGAAAAATGAAAAGAGTATCCAGTTTACAATAGATGCAAATAATCACAGCCAAAATTATGTTTTGCATAAGAGCTTAAGCAACTACCAATTCCTTGGAGCCTGTCTGTGATTACTTGCTGCTAATCATCATCAGGTCACGCTTGTTCCCTTCCCCTTTGAAAATAATGAAGTGCAGAAAATTATTTTCGCATTAAAAGTCAATGTCAGTATCATACCTTTTCCCCCCAAGCTGAGCAAGGCTATGTTTGTTTTTCTCTGACTCTCGAATAAAGTACTCTATTATTTGTACAGAAGGCTTTACATAAATCCAAGTTTTCTACTGTGTTCTTTTTGTTTGTCCATTTTTTTTCTTATCATTATCAAAGCAGCAGTGTTTTGGATTAATGTATCATCACAAAGCAGACCAATTTGTGTTGTGGTCTTTGAAAATGTCAGGGCTTTTGCATTCTTTTTTGTTGTTAAATTGATAAAAATATAAGCATTTATGAACAAAATAAACAGTATGTGGGGCTTTGCTGATAATCTTCTACAGGACAGGAAAAAGAGGCCAAACTCAGATATTTGTGCAGTATTGCCTATATGTTTGCAAGGAGTGTACAGCACAGTCCTGGGGTTTCCTGTACACAGAGTTAAGCACTCCCGGAATCAGCCATCTCCATGTAAATTTGCTCCAAACTTTCTGTCAAGATAAAACTACTTCAGCCATACCTCACTCTTTTTCCTTTGGGAAATCTCTGCCCACAGGATTAATTTCCTTCTTTCTCTCATTTCCACAGACAAGTCCCACTTCCTGGGGCTTTAAGTCAAGCACAAGAGAAAGCCTATTCAACTGCATGGACTAGGCATTGCTCCAGCTTGTAATGGTTCCAATCATTTTGGCCATCAGTTGTATGAAGAAATGTAACTGCTAGTTTTATGTTGATCCTACAAAAAAAACCTGTGTCCTATCAGGAGTATTAAAGAGGGAACAATAAGAGACAAAATGATAATGCTCCTTGGTTTCAGCTACCACTATAACAGAAAATGCAATGCTGAGAAAACTCACTGGCTTCCAGGACTAACACTGAAGATGGTAAATATTCTTTAGCCTGTGTTTAACTTCTTTTTGCTGTGGCTTCAACAATATACCATTCAGCTCTATACATAGCCAGAAACAAAACACTCCAACTTTTCATATCCCACTATGTGACTCTTATTGTAAATAGCTAGATGCACCAGACCTACATGAAAGCACATAGACATGTAAAGAAGCACTGAAATGCACTGAAAGAGCAAGTTAAATAGAAAAAAAAAAAGTTGCAAAGTTATTTGGGATATCTCAGTTGTACGGAAACCACACACATTAAACACATCTGACAGTAAAAATGTGCTTCCAGAGAAACTAATACATTCTTGTAATTTCAAAGGTGCTTTAAGAAAGATAACCTAACTAAATTACATCTCCACTGAAGAAGTTTTGACACTGTTTTAAACAGCACTGACATTTCATCCATTTTCAGTGATTTTGAACTGGAATTGTCCACAGAAAAGAAATTATCTAAATTTCCACCATGTCTTTCAGAAACAAAACTGTTCTTTAAAAATTATGTTAGCTTTACTATCAGAATATTATATCTCAGAATATAAAAGATAATTCAGAATATTACTTTTTCATTCATTTGTTCTCCTAAGTTTGGGTTTTGTTTGATTTTTTTTTTTTTTTTTACATTTAATTACATAATTCTTTAAGGCAGATGGCAAGAATAATAAAAAAAAAAAAAAAATCAAGCTAACATGTTTCACTTCTGCTCTTTCTTTGGCCTAAAAGGAGTTATTGTGACTTAAAAAATGAAATCACATTGTGATTTAATTAGCAATTTAGACTTAATAAACCTACAAATCTGGTGTATCTAATATACAAAAGATTAATGATATAATTTATATGAAACATGATGATATAATAGAAAATATCCTCAGCATATCATCTCTAGACTTGAATATTAAATAGGGGGCACTGGTGTAGCAAAAACCATCTGTGGATTTGAATGATAACTCAGCAGCTCACTGAATTCTTGGGTGCCATCATGCTTAGAAACCAATCTTAACCAGTCTTAAACTAAAAACTTTTATAGATGGAGCCAGCTAGATGATAGCTAAAGCAGTATGACTTAGGTATAGACGCCTTTGTCGAATCTTTTTCTCTTTTGGCAATAAAGATGCTTCTTACAAAAATCAAGCCTAGAAACACAAGGATGTTCCTGTGCCCAAGAAAATGCAGATGCTGGATAAGAGTCAGGCTTTTCTTTCCATCAGGATTTGATTCTAAAACTAACTTCTTACATCTGGGATCTACAGGCACAGAGCCTGTGCATTTGTTCAGAAGACTCTCCTTACAGAAGAAAAAGAACCAAAGAAACAGTAACAACATCAGTTATACTGTAGTGTTCACATTTAAAAAACATGGAAGAAGGGACTTAGATTCATCCAGAAGTCAATTAAGATGCAAAAGCAAATGAAACTTTGGCTGCCTCTAATGTAAAGTGATGGTTTGGGGTACTTTTTCTTTTGGGTTGGGTGTTTCTTCTGGCATTTATTTGTGAGGGTTGGTGGTGAGTTACAGAATCAAAGTATATTCTGCTGTATACACATATACTAGCTACACCAAACACTTTTTCACAAATGCACATCTTCAGAGAATCCCTCTAGAGACATTTCACCACAAGACAATAAGATTTTCTGCAAGATGCGAGATTTCATAAAAACTTTTCATGTAGTTAATGACTCCCAAGTTTTTTCACCACTTAGAGTTGCAATTTTACCCTGCACACAAATTATGAAGGGAATCTAAGGCTCAAAAAGTCTCACACTATCACTCGGTGTCTCTGCAATACACACATGTTACTTCTTCCTCTAGCTTTCTAGCTGTAGCTCAGATATTTACACGAAAGCATTGTGCACTTGGAGGTGGCCCAGGAAATACAGTCCCATTGCTTGGTCCTTCTCTGGCAAGTAAACCAACCACCGATGGAAAATCACTAGATGTCAAACATACGTGCACTATGATACTGTAAGCCCATTCATGTAATGATGACCTGTGCAGGGAATCTTATATACTAGGACTAAAGAAAAATGAGTCTATGTACTAACAGAAACAGCAAAAAAAAAAAAAAAAAAAAAAAATTCTCCAGAACCTCTTTCTTTTGCCACTGTATTTGTATTTGACAATATCTGGAAAAATCAATTTCTATTTGCTACAAAACTGAATCCTTAGTGGAAGGGAAAGAAGAAAAAAGTCAAAGTAGTCAGTCTCAGACAGAATTTATATTGTGTCAGATAAAATTCAGAAACACGTACATAAATGAAAGAAGAACAGTTCAGAGAAATAATGAGTGGTCTCCCAGAAAAAAATTCTTAATGTTTAATCAAGGTTCAGTATATAGTAAGATTCCGTCTTTTAAAGCATCTGTGGAAAAAATCCCTCGCTTGCTTCATTCTTTGAAGAGAAATAATGACTTTCAGCATCTTTTTAGGCAGGTACAATGATTGTGAAAACATTACCAGCAACTCTTTCCAGCATAAGTAATGGCAAAAGATGGAATAGATGACCTCTAAAGGTCTGTTCCAACACAAACTATTCTATGACTCTATGAAAAACTACAGTGGCAGACGTTTTTTTATAAATTTCTGCTGGGTTTTGTCTTTCTTTGCATTGTAGATCCAAACAGTCAAAAAGAATGTGCACACTCCATACTTTTGCAGGAGTGACCTCGCCCTGAATCAGCACTGTTTCAGAACCATAAAACTTTAAAGAGACACTTGGCTGTAGTGCTGGCATTTGTGCAGACACAGCACAAGGTCATGAGTCAAGCAAAATGGCTGTCAGCGTTATTCTCACCAAGGTAATTAATTATTCAGGCTGTGATGGCTTCAGTAGAGCTGTGCTTTATCTTGTGCATGGCCAGACTTTTCATGGCAAGGAGTAAGGAAATTTCCTTCATCTTTACAGCATGCAGAAAAAGGTCAGGCACAGTTCTAGGTCCTATCCTTAGCTCAGCACCAAGATTGTATGCTTTCTGGAGAGTGCATGATTGTAAGGAAGAATAAGCATGTGCTGATTTGGGAAGGGCTTCTGGAAGTGATATGCTGAGCAGACAGAAGGGGAAGGAATGTGTATGTCCTCTAAAGAATGGATATGCTTTGATTCAGTGCACTGCCATATATTCCAATATTCTGCCTTATTTCCCTGTGAAACTCAAGAAAAGGAAGTCTGTGCCCCATTGAGTATCTAATTTAGCTGAAGACACAAAGTCAAGATGCTACAATCAGAAGAGAAGGAAAAAGATGTCATAGAAGAAACTCCATGAGTATATGGCTGCATTAGCTAGTAAGGTATTCAGTTTCCTATCTAACCTAAATTGTAGGTTAATATGAGACTGAGATAACAGGCAAACAAGCAATAATAGATGCAGTAATAATTTAATCAGTTTCCATTAGTGACAAATAACTTCATTTTATTTGGTGTTTATTCAGAACTGACAAATACAAAATAAAAGCTTCTAGGAAAACTTCATTTGTACTCTTGGCATTTCTTCAGAATTTTTTTTTTCAATGACAAAATTTAACCTTTTTTTTCTAGTGCTACCTTTAATTAACATACAAAATTACATTTTAAATGAGAAATCACTTTTTCATAAAAAAGTTATTTGGAAAAATGATCATTATGTCAAGTAGGGCTAGAGTGCAGGATTTCTATTTTCAAAATTTGGACTTTCAACCATGACACTGTTGAAATGTAAAAGTGAGATGTGACTTTTGAAAAATGCAGTACAAGTATCTGTGTTAGGTGTCAGTACGTACAGAAAATAAACTGCTTTTTGCATTACTGCATCAACTGCAAGTAGCATGGTCCAGATGCTAGAGTGTACGCTGGATATAAACTATGGGTTGGAGATAGTTCTACCTTTGCCTCTGCATCCTAAGACAGTGTGCTGCCATCCTTACAAGTCTAAACATACAACCAACAGGAGCTGTTCTGCCAGTTTGTCAAGTGGGCGGATTTCCACAGCTGGGATCTGAACCTGTCGATTAGACCATGCTGACTAAAGCACAGCATCTGCTCACTCCTTATGAATTTTTAACACAGTGACTCTACATTAACATTTAATTAGAGCTTGATTATATTTACTAGACTTCAGGGTAAACCTTCTAAGCAATGAAAAGTTAGTGCTTAATAAGTACGTGGAAAAATAAACCTGCTTCTTTAGTACAATTTTGTCTTTTTTATTTCTCTGCCTTTTCCCGAAATGCAATTTCTTACTGAAGAGAAAGGAGGAGTCATCAGCTTGCACCCTGTAAGGCTACATACATCAACCCCAAATTGTCAGACATAAATGCAGAGTGGAGGAGCGAACTTCCAGAAGAGGAAGAATCGAGTCCTTCTATAAATGATTTGTAATAGCCGTAATTTCAGCAGTAAATCAAGTCTTCCTGTTTCATCTGATCTCAGATCTTTATGTATGAACTTTGACCTCTCTTCACTAGACCTCTCCTGCACTTTCTGTTCTGGGTTTTTTTTTTGATTTATGGTTTTTGTTTTTGTTTGTGTTTTTGTTGTGTTTTTTGTTGTGTTTTTTTTTTTTGTTTGTTTGTTTGGCTTTATTTTTAAACTCTGAGGATCTATTTTTAATTTATACAAATCCCACATATGAAAGGTACAGTTGCTTTTACTGCTGTTATTTTTAGCATAATAAAATTGAATCAAAATCATAGAATCATAGAATCATAGAATAGTTAGGGTTGGAAAGGACCTCAAGATCATCTAGTTCCAACCCCCCTGCCATGGACAGGGACACCTCACACTAAACCATCCCACACAAGGCTTCATCCAAGCTGGCCTTGTACACCGCCAGGGATGGAGCACTCACAACCTCCCTGGGCAACCGATTCCAGTGTCTCACCACCCTAACAGGAAAGAATTTCCTCCTTATATCCAATCTAAACTTCCCCTGTTTAAGTTTTAACCCGTTACCCCTTGTCCTGTCACTACAGTCCCTGACGAAGAGTCCCTTCCCAGCATCCCTATAGGCCCCCTTCAGGTACTGGAAGGCTGCTATTAGGACCCCACGCAGCCTTCTCTTCTCCAGGCTGAAAAGCCCCAACTTCCCAACTTCCCCCAAAGTCCCCTGATCATCCTCGTGGCCCTCCTCTGCACTTGTTCCAGCAGTTCCATGTCCTTTTTATGTTGAGGACACCAGAACTGCACACAATACTCCAGGTGAGGTCTCACAAGAGCAGAGTAGAGGGGCAGGATCACCTCCTTTGACCTACTGGTCACGCTCCTTTTGATGCAGCCCAGGATACGGTTGCCTTTCTGGGCTGTGAGCGCACACTGCCGGCTCATGTTCATTTTCTCATTGACCAGCACCCCCAAGTCCCTCTCTGCAGGGCCGCTCTGAATCTCTTCTTTGCCCAGTCTGTAGCTGTGCCTGGGATTGCTCCGACCCAGGTGTAGGACCGTGCACTTGTCATGGTTGAACTTCATTAGGTTGGCATCAGCCCACCTTACAAGCGTGTCAGGGTCCCTCTGGATGTCATCCCTTCCCTCCAGCATATCAACCGGACCACACAGCTTGGTGTCATCGGCAAACTTGCTGAGGGCACACTCAATCCCACTGTCCATGTCAGTGATGAAGACGTTAAACAAGACTGGTCCCAACACCGATCCCTGAGGGACACCACTCATTACCGGTCTCCAGCCGGACATTGGGCCATTGACCACAACTGTTTGTGTGCGGCCATCCAGCCAGTTCTTTATCCACCGAGTGGTCCATCCATCAAATTGATGTCTCTCCAATTTAGAGAGAAGGATGTCGTGTGGGACAGTGTCAAACGCTTTGCACAAGTCCAGGTAGATGACATCAACTGCTTCACCCTTGTCCATCAATTCTGTAGCCCCATCATAGAAGGCCACCAAATTGGTCAGTCAGGATTTCCCCTTACTGAAGCCATGCTGGCTGTCACCAAGCACCTTGTTGTTTTTCATGTGCCTTAGCATGCTGTCCAGGAGAATGTGCTTCAAGATTTTACCAGGCACAGAGATGAGACTGACTGGTCTGTAATTCCCCGGGTCTCCCATTTTCCCCTTCTTGAAAATGGGGGTTATATTTCCCTTTTTCCAGTCGTCGGGAACTTCACCTGACTGCCATGATTTTTCAAATATGATGGCCAGTGGCTTAGCAACTTCATTATCATGGGACCCAAAGGTCAGTTCATGTTGAGATTGACCTCAGGAGGTCTGTGATCCAAATTCTTGCTTACAGCAGGGTCAGCTGTGAGGTGAGAACAGGTTTTTCAGGGTTTTGTCCTTCTGGGTCTTGAAAACCTCCAAGCATGTGTATTTCTCACCCTGGAAAATCTGTTCCTTTGCATGACTGGTTTGGTTCTTTTTTCTTTTTCTTTTTCTTTTTCTTTTTCTTTTTCTTTTTCTTTTTCTTTTTCTTTTTCTTTTTCTTTTTCTTTTTCTTTTTCTTTTTCTTTTTCTTTTTCTTTTTCTTTTTCTTTTTCTTTTTCTTTTTCTTTTTCTTTTTCTTTATCTTTTTCTTTTCTTTTTCTTTTTTTTCTTTTTCTTTTTTTTTTTCTTTCCTCCCTTGATTCTAAACATCTCTTGTTTCAGTTAATTTTCCCCTATCTCCCTATCACACACTGCAGTGAAGAGCTGCCTTCATCTTTTAGACACTTTCCTCACAGGTATTGACGGCTGCTGTTGGAGATCCTGAACTGACACAGTTTATAAATGTCTTTCCTGCATTAGAAAGCCGAAAAAACTAGATGTGGTATTCTAGATGTGGCCTAACAAGAAGTGTGTAAATTCTTACGATTGCTTCCTTCAGTCTACTGGCCACGCCGGTATCACTTGCATTCTGGCATTTCACAGAACGCATGCAGTTATTTTTTCTCATCAGAGCTGTGTTTTGACAGAATATAAACTTGGTGTGGTTGGATGCTGGCATGCAGCCACATGACTTAGGAGGTACTGCGCTGTCTATCACAGTAGGAGGAGCACTGGGGGATGGCACTGGTACTGCTGCACACTGATCAGGGGCTCTGGGCTCTATGCTCATTATTAGGAGATGTGACAGGCTGCTTCCCAGAGTAGTAGTGTTGTTTGGCAGGTACAGAGGCTAAACATGATTTACCCTCCATTTAGTTACTGGAGAAAAGCAGAGATAAACAATAACTCAAGTAGCACAATGTTTCCTATTGGAAGATACTTGGATAAGTGAGTAAATGCTGTTCTGGATGCTTTGGATGTGGTCAAAGGAGAGTCCTATAAAGTCCTGCTGCAGGTCAGTACATCGCAGTCAGCTTTGCTGCCCTGTAGTCTCACTAGCGATTCAAATTACATAATGTGTTGCTGTTTTTATCTTTGTGAAAGATTTCAGTTCCTGGTTATCCTCTACAAGCAAGCCCAACCAAGATGCTGAGGTTGCTTGTGTGGGAGTCCAAGAGCTGTTCTTCACTTCCCCAGCTTCAGAATGAACCTGCCTCCATGGCTCCCATTATCTTTTTTTTTTCTGACACCCTATCTTGTCTGACCCCCACTGAACGACTGCTCAGCACCACCTGTTCATCCTCAACATTCATTTAAAAGCAGGCAACAAAGATGACCAACTCAGAACTGATGTAGAAACCTGTATTCCCAGCAGAAAGAGAAGTTGTCACATTAATAATAACAAGGAGCAGTGTAAAAGTGCTAGCAGTGTGAAAGAGGAAATCATGTGGACATTGTAACCAGGTGGACAGGGCAAGAAAGGGCACTTCCTGTTGACTCCAATGTCTGATTTTTGCTCAAACTGATCTGTAAACCTGAACATCATACAGGTAAAATAATGACACCCATTAACATTTGCATTATTGTGAGGTAATGAACCACTTTCAGATTTCATCTTCTCTTATGGAAACACTCAAGTTCCCCCAGATGAGGTCTGAGTGCAAGGGTGTGCAAAATCTCATTCTGTATTGCATTGTCTGGAGAGACAGTGTGACACCACAAGAGCGTCCCTAATTTACATATGATGCACATTATTTGTCTGATAAAAATCTGTTTTATTATAGGTACTCTGGATGAGTAAAAATGGCATTTCCTCTACCTACAGCAAGTTATTCTTTCATATGACAGTAATGCTAAATTTTCCAGGCAGCATGCTTTATGCTTCTATAAGGTTTTGTGAAACTTGTATATGCATTTTTCTTTCTTATTTCACCTGAATATAATATAAAAAAATCCAGAACTACTGCAAATCAGGAACTCTTTAATTTTTTGTTATTGTTGCTTGGTGTTTTTTCTTTTTTTTTTTCCCCCAAATACAAAGCCCATTTTTATAAAATATCAAAATTATAATTCTTATGATAATATGCAGAAGTGTCAGCCAGTAATCCAGACTCCACAACAAATCCCTGTAGATTCACACTGTAAATGCCTCTCTAGGTATACATGCACAGTTGCATGGTGTTAGCAACTGGATTAAGAACAAGTGCAGCTTATTTTACATGGCGAGGAAGCTTTGAACACCCCGTCTGATCTTCAGCATCCTTCTAAATAACACTCTCTTATGATCTTCTCTCTTTCATAATCCTTAAAAAAGAGGTCACCCCAAATCCTCGACTGTGATACTTTGCAGTTAACCCCTGCAAATATCAAGATACTAACTACACAGATTTAACTGTAAAAAATGCGATGAAATGAGACTATCTGAATGACATTGCTATTGATCTTGTTAAGGTCTGGGGCATATGGAAACCCAGTGAAACTATGCTTATAAGGTTAATAAAAAATGCCCCATCTCACTTCTACCAGCCTGTCTGAAAACTTACTAAACTTTGCATCTTCCATATCCCTGTGTGATAAAGAGGTGAGCTGCTGAACAGATGGTGGATAAATGACTCTCACTTTTGCTGCTTTCACACTTCCCAGAAGCAAAGCTGGCAAATTGTATTTGGAGCCTGGAATGTGATTTCTTTATTTAAACTACATGCTTAGCACTAACAAGAGAGCACTCAGGAACATTAATTCAAACATGCAGAGTGTCTCACTCTGGGAACTGTGTTCAGCCTTTTTAAGAATTTATTATTTCCAGAAAATAATTGTATCTGTGTGCTGAAAACATACTCACAGTGTCTTTATTCTGGTGTCAAAATTACTAAAGTCACTGTGTGTATACGTATATACACATATGTGCATAAATAAATAGATGTATGTATGCATTATGTATATAGCAGATAATTCTTGAGATAAATGACATTTCTACGCATGAGAATGTAGTCCAAAGGGCTGCAATGCGTTAGTCAGAACAAATAACCTAATCCTTCAGTGAAATGCATTCAAACTTTTTCCTCTGTCTTTATTAAAATGTCCTGTTTCATACTGTACATATTGCACTGCCTCCATCCACAGTGAATTCAGTATTCTACCCCTTCAAACCATTAGCTTAATAATGTTATGTTCTGCCTCATTCCTTTTTACAGTGCTGCTGGTTTTACATTGTTTCATTCCCCTTTGCTCCCCAATCACATTCCTCAATGCACATTGCCCTGTCAGTGAAACCTACTGCATTCATCACCTGTCTAATGTTTTCTATATCCTATCTACTACAGTGAGCATTTCTTCATCTTTGCTGTATTCATTGCCAGCTGAGATAATTGTTTAGATTTAAAAAGTGTTTGGTGTCATGTAAGGCAAAGAACTGAATTAGGAAGAAATGAAGCAAAACAAAACAGAAATTGTGTTGTGGATATTTGCTGGGCTTGCCAATGTTCTCGGAAGGTAGGTACTGTAAGGTGCTGAAAGTCTGACTGCCATGCATTCTTCATTCTTTTCAAACACACAGATACTCCTGGGTACAATTTCAAAAGTCTGGGTATAGAAACTTTGCTAGAACATCTTGTTGCCGTCAAGGCTTGTGCTCTTAAAAGAGCTGTGAAATTAGAATGACACACAGATTATTAATTAATCAAAAGAGATCTCTGTGACCATGATTATCTTTTGTTCCTAAGGGAACAAATACTACTTTACAAATGATAGAGACAGATCCTTGCTTTTCACTCTCCTTTTCTACTACACCACCACATATAGTGATTGAAATTCAGACTCCTCTAAAACAGATTATATTCAGGTTTCTTCATGATAGCCATCATTCAAAGTAGGCTTGTTTTCTTGGTGTATATATATATATATATATATATAATTATAGTTTTTTTACTTTTTTTTTACTTGACCATGTGGTCATTTAGTCTGAATTCTGCTATCTGGTAATGATCAGAACCACAAATTAATTATTAAAAAACCCCAAAACGTTAAAAAAAAAAAAATCTTCCTAGCAACTTGCTATTATATGAAGCAAATAAAGTATTTGCAGCTGCTGGATGCATATACCTGGGAAATATAATAATATTAAGAATATAGAAAAAATTGCATGTGCTCTCTCTTAAGCAAGAACAAAAAGTAAGATCATCACCAGTGACTTGGCTACAGGGATGATCAATTACAGTCCATAAAACCTCCTGCTGGGTGGAGGAAGATAAAATTTCGAAGCCAAAGCAGCAGGAAAGCAGTATTGTCCACAGTCCAGCTATTCCCAAATAAATACTCTTTCTGCACTTCCACTCACCTTCCTTGAGGTCACTATGATAGGTTTTTTCCATCTTTCTTAAACCCTGGCAGAGTGTTGCAGTTGAGTGCTGTTATACTCAGTACAGTATAACTATATAACTATATAACTATAGTATAGCCAAGTATTGTTTTACTACATTTCTTGCTGTCAGTGCTACATAATGAAAGATCCATAATAACCATTTCCTGTTTTCATCTTTTTTTTCTCGCCACAGTCCCCCACTCCCAGTTTACTTACTGAGGCATTGGATCAGACTTTCAGATGACATATATCAAAGTAAATCTGCTGTTTTTAACTATTACACAATAAAATCTCTTATGTGACTTCTTATTAATCAGCTCCAGTAGACGAGTACAGTTATAGGACAGATGCAGTATAGGAGTCTTTGTTGCACTGAGTGGAGATTACATTCAGTCTGCAGCTCAACAGATAGAAGTTGTTAAGCGCACATTAAGAGCTGATGTGAAAAACCTCTTAAATGGAGAACTTGGAAAATAGCTGAAATCTCTGAATTCACAAGGTAAATTGACTATTAGGTTTCTTTCTGTTGTGTGTAAGTGCTACCTAGAACTCTGCATTTTTAGTGTATAAAGGGAGGAGGGCTGAATATTCTATTTAAGAAATACCTTTAAGTGAAGCGGACTTTAAAAGTAAGATTTCTATGCTTTTTGTATGGTTTGATGTTTCAAAACACTCCACACATGCTGCACATCAAGATTGATGGTGATATTCTCAATTCTGAAAAAATAGTTTGCACTCTAATAAACACTGCAAAGAGTTACCCTGGTATAGAAAAATACATAGCTATTAGTTTTCACCAGGATGTACATGTTCAGCAATATTGATTCTGGCAATTGGGAATGCTATAGTTTATTAAATTTTATTTTATTTCCCCCACCCCCAAGAATGCTTCCTTTCTTGTGTTGACATTTTAAAAAGGACCTTCTCCCACTAACTGTAAAATAGTACCTCTTCAAGGCACAATGTCATCTGGAAGGAAATCACCATGCTTCCTTCCATCCCTCTTGTCTTCCCCCCCTCTCCTCAACAGACTTCTGAGATCCACTGCCAGGATAAGGGATTAAACTCCTTTGAGTAGTATCACCCCACAACACTGTTCATAATAGTTTAGAAAGGATAAAAGGTCTACTTCTCCTACCCTCCTTCCAAAAGCTATCCTGGCCAATTTCCTTGGATGTTTCATTTCAATTACATTTGTGTGGGCAGCTGTAATAATACCACAGATAGGATTTGCAATGGGTTCTCCTAAACTAGAGTATAAATGAGCTATCTCTTCACTGCTTCCATTAATCAGAGTTAGATTAATAGAAGTTTTAAAGAAAGGAGGAAATATGTACTGAAAATAAAATTACTCAGTCTAAAAGACACAACACTCAAAGAAAGAAGTGAAGAGAGACAATAAAATATGCAGATGTTTAAAGGCTGAGACATTATAGTGAGGATTACCAAGAGGATTATTGCAAAATTTATCAATATATCACCTATGGAGCCAAGAAGATTCTGTTGCTTAGTGCACATAGTTCAAAAAAGTGAAGCAGAGCTGCCCTCATTACTTGTAGTGCAGGTCACTCCCTTGAGCAAGTTTCCTTGCATTAAACATATAGGTTTGCAAACATGACTTGGATAGCATATATGAAAATAATGCTGCATAGAAGAGCATGACACTATTAAAACCATGTAAGAACATAGTAACAGTTGATAAATTTCAGAGACAGTACATTAGATTTGATCTTCAAGTGTAATACCATTTAAAAAACTGTGATTGTGTATAGAAGGTAGAGTTATTTCACAGCCTGAATGTCCAAGAAAACTGATTACACTGGTATAGTTTGGCTAACTCATCAAGCATCTGAGAAGCACATGTATAAAGGGAGAGAAGACTGTGTAAGTTGTTGAAAAAATATGTTATTATAGGAATAGAATGAAATATAGCAAAGTAAAATCTGACCTACATTATAAAATAGGTCTAGTATGCCTAAGGATGTATAATGGAAACAGTAACAGATCAGCTGAGTAATTTAGGGATGGACCTGACATCACACTTAAAAACATAGTACATCATAGACAAGCAATGTTGCTTTGACAGAGGAGTGGACAAACGACTAAGTAGGTCTCTTCCATTACTAGTTCTTTTCATTCCATGCTCTTTGTAGACCAATATTAAGTACCTCTAAAGGGCACTAGAAAGATTAGACCTCCATTTACTTCTTGTCTTAAAAGCTAGTCTTCGATCACAGAGCAGTGATACCATGTCTGTTAGCTACTGTTGTTTACTCTGGAATGAAAGAATATTTAAGGCCAACAGATAAAATAACAATTTCTAATCAATCAGTGTGAATTACTCCAGGAGTTTATGCTGACACACTAACATCCTGTCACTTACAACGAGCAATGTTTCAGAAACAATTATGGTGACTAAATTATCATTTCATTAAGAAGTATCGAATGAAAAATGAAATCTGTATCTAGGCTTCAGGGAGAGTTAAAGAAACTTGGGCTTAATTCTTTAGCAAAATTATAGCCATCTCAAGATTCTATTTAGGTGGTGCTTTTTAAGTCATTATATAAAATCACATAAAGGGAACTCCAAAAAGTGGGTGGTATATTTCAAGATCAACTCAGAAAAAATAAAAATATTTAGAACCTTTCACTTTTCTTCCAAGAGACAAACTAATTAAGTACCTCTGATATTCTAAAATAAAGGTTAGGAGAATATATTTCTCTGCGTTCCACAATCTTTCAAAATTTATTCTCTTGATCACCCAACCTTGCAAATTATGTAAAATCTGTAAAATTTATAAAATTTTCTATTTACTTGCTGGTGTTAGAATGTATAAAAAATTGAAAGAGATTAATAGTTAATTTCATGTTGGGAAAATAATCAGGCCTGTTGTAAGTGATTAATCATTAACTATATAGGATTTTTTTTCTGGATATATTATCAATTAATGTGATAAGTTATTTGAAATATTTGTTATTTGATATATTTTTTTCAATCTTCCGAAACAGAAATTTGAAAACACAGTAGATTTATTTTTGGAGTTTTAAATATCCACTTCTCTTTGTCTTCCTGTTTCTGAGTGTGAAGACAAACATAAGTGATATTTTGACATTCTTTTGATTAATGAGAAATAATTACACCTTTGATCCCTGAGGCAGAAGTTGACTTTAGTACAAGCTCTATAAAAGCAATGAAACAAATGGTAACTTCTCTGACCAAGTACCACTCCAGATTTTAACAGAGATCATCACAGTCTGTTTTTCCATTTCCTTCTGTATTTGAATTAAACTGCAGAAGATGATTGAAATCAAGAAAAAAGTACTTTGGAGAGAATTTCAAATCTGCGGTGTATTTTTGTGTCAGGGAAGTTACGGTTCAACAGTCTTATCAAGAAATATGGAGTATATACAGATAGCAGTATGACTACATGAATATTTTCTTTTCATAAAAAAAAAAAAGAAAACTTGCACCTTACTCCTTTGAGAAGTGAGTAGGAAAAGTAAGAAATAGCTTCCTTTCAGGTTCGCTCACTATTATTGCATGAAGAAAGATATTACCTACGCTCACTGCTTAAAAAAAAAAAAATACAGGAGCTTGGCATCTGACTATTGTTCCTAAACAGAGTAAATTTAGGGCTAAGGAGGCACAGTCATTACTCACAAAACAGAATCTCATCCATTTTCAGGAAAAAACAATAAATTAATCTCATGAAATTATAAAAAGACCCCAGATCCTTCTAGAAATCTAGGGAAGGATGTAACTTTTTTTTTAGATTTCCAAGCCAAGTTGAAAGTCCCTGAGGGAGTGAGAACCAAAGTAATAATCATTGCCAAAGGATTTATTTTTTTTTTTTTTTTTTTAATTTTGGTCTAGAAAGGAAAGGAAGGAAACCCCTGAAATTTGCAGAACTCTTTCTGACGTGATGCAGGATTGAACTGGTTATTTCAGTAGAGTGAAATATTGGGTCATTAGGCTTTGGATAATGTCAAGAGAAGAAATATTGTATTTCCTGATACTCTGTTCTTTGCCTGTTTGGAAAATATTCTCTGTGCTTCCTCGGCTTTGATGCAACAGTATCTCTGGAATTTCTGAACCTGTTTTTTCTCCTTTCCACATCCTGAATATCTGTAAATCTAGCAGGATCCTTACCCTTCATGAATGAAATATTGCTGGTATTTAAGCTAACACTTGGTTCAGCTGCAAGCTGGTGTAAAAAAAAAAAAAAAAATCAATGAAATCTGATCATAAGGTATTTACTAATGTATTATTAATGTGAAACTGAATGGCTTCAATAATAATTCTTAGTATTTATCATCCCCTACAAGGGTAAAATAGACAGGACCCCATTTATCTGGGTTATTTTAAATGAGCTACACAAAAGAGCTAAGTGGGCCCCTTATTTCCCTCACATCATCCCACAGCTAGAAAATATGATCTGACAGGGATTTGTCTAGACTTATATCATATGAAGAACAGGCACAAAGTAGATATAAAAATGCTTTTCTTTAATGTCTTCTGATTGTTTGACTGAATTTATATTGCTTTGGTACATTAAGTCTATCAGAATTCCTTGATATATCAGCTAGCTGTCTCTGAGAGATATCATCTGTATATCAAACTTGCAAGTATGTTAGCCTGTAGTAATATTTGTGTGTTTCACTCAGAAAACTAGTCTTTTTATTTGATATATTTATAATCAAATTTGCTAGATTATATTGTAATCCTGGATATAAACTAAATCAACAGTTTTATTACTTTTGTTATTGCATGAGGTAAGCAGGGTAGAATAAGCAGATTTCTTAGGCTGACTAAAAGTTTTGACATCTGAGAGACTGTCAATACCTAACCAGCTAGACTGCTCCTTTACAATAGCTTTTTGTTTAGTGTTTGACTATGCCACAGATACACTCATTTTTTAAAGTAATACAAATGATGGAATAAATTACAGCAAATTTTTAGGCTAGATTTTTTTCTTTGTGCTGAACAAAAACTCCACTAGAGGCTGCACTAGAGGCCACCATCTTATGCTGTGGGGTCCTCTACCCACTAAATTTTGTTGACACTGCAATTGCATGTCCATGTGGATTTCTAGGAGAACTAGACTGGTTTAGGATACCTAATATTAGTTGCACTCACTTAATGACTTGATGGGTCACTATGCAACTGCATAGACTTTCAAATCATACTTCAATCCAGCTTTGGCTTTATGCTTTATCATAAATTTTATCTTTTGATAATAATGGTGTCAATTGGGAATGAGATAAAAAAAAAAAAAAAGCTAGTCTATGGGAAAAGATTTTGATCATAAAACTTCAATCTTATGGGAAGATTTCCAAAGATGTTTAACCCCTTTGAAGATCTGTCTTTAAAGAGGCAAATTAAGTACTATTATTTTAATTTTTCCAGATTGGAAGCTCAAGCGCAAAGGGAAGAGACACACTTAGAGGATCACATGGAAAAGTATAAACGCACTTCTAGGTCATAAAGCATTAAGGACAAGGCAGGTTGTCCTACAGTCAGTTCAGATTTATCAGTAAGTGCTCTGCATGACTGTTTAATTTCTCTGACTGATCCTGTGAAGGACTCTTCAAAATTGGTGAGTCTGACCTGCGCCTACCCAGTGACATTGGAGCAGGTGAGGATAAGGAACCGTAATGACAGGACAAGGGGTAACAGGTTAAAACTGAAACGGGGAAGTTCAGATTAGATATAAGGAGGAAGTTCTTTATTGTGAGGGTGGTGAGGCACTGAAATGGGTTGTCCAAGGGAGCTGTGAATGCTCCATCCCTGGCAGTGTTCAAGTCCAGGTTGGACAAAATCTTGGGTGACATGGTGTAGTGTGTGGTGTCCCTGCCTATGGCAGGGGGGTTGGAACTAGATGATCTTAAGGTCCTTTCCAACCCTAACTATTCTATGATTCTATGATTTCAGGGGCCCCAAGAGTGTTTTACAGCTATTCAGTGAAGTGCCATCACCGGGATTAACAGAAGAACCCACAACACGCCAGTGTGAGGAGGCGCTGTGCTGACAACTTCTGTTTGTTGAGAATTTCATTTTTTTTTTTTAATTAAAAAAGAAAGCTTACTACAAGTCAGTAAACTTGCTGTTTGCCCCATTGTAGTCATTAATATACAAAGTTTCAAAATTCAATAATATCCTGTTTTTGAGAAGAGAAAATGAGCTGGCTGGCAGATCCGTAAAATGAATGCCAGACTTTCAGTCATATCAAGAACATTAAGTAAATCTCTAAGCACAGTTTTTTCAGCCTTAATATAAACAAACAAACAAATAAATGAAATAACAAGAAAACTATTATCAGTTTTGATAGAAAAGGTCAAAGTCTTCCAAATTAAAAGTATTGATACATCAAGGACAAAAAAAACCCAGACTGCCTTGCAAACCATGTGGATTTCTATGGGAGGTGTTGTGTGTATATCCCGGGGGATCTACAACACATTAAAAGAATGCATTTGATCCTTGTATTCTAAATAGATGTTTCTGTTGCTAGGTGATGTAATATCTTTGTAACTCTATGAACTCCAAGGACAATGACATTTTTGTTGTCAGCAGCAAGCTGCTGGAAAAGTGAAATAGAAGAGTTTCTTTAGTTGATGTTTGTTTTACTAAACCTTTCAGATCAATATATTAGCATTAATTTATTATATTTTCAATACTATTTTTCTCATAAAAGCATAGATATACTGTTTTCACTGTTGAAGTGTTAGGTTTATCTAATGGCCTTTGGAAAGATTCAGCATTTGGTTTTCATCCAAATTCTCTCTTTAATCCCACACTGGGGGGAAAACCAGCTCTTGAGATACAGAAATGACGCTGGGAGGAGTTATTTAGCTCTTGACTGTGCAGTGAACCATCCACTGTGGTACTTCAAAGGTCCTGATTATCCTCCTGTGTGTGCTTGGAAGTAGAAGGATGTGGAGGGAAGAAGATGCTAGAGATAAAATGATAGCAACAGAAAAATAATCTTGGCAAGAGAGACAAATTTAGTTTAAATTTCTCTAACAACTTAATAAAAAAAAATTAGCTTTGAACATATCATTTCACAGGAAGAAAGACAAAAAATCCACAAAACTGTTGCTACTGGAGATATCAAGACCAACACTCATTATCACTAGTGGACAGAATGTTGAGTGAAATTTTACCTTTTTATTGTTAATTTTTATAGTCTTAAAACCAAATAGAATATAATTGCAAGAGAACCTTGTGCAATTCAATTATGGAGGAATGCCATTTTTGAAGATATTTACTTCAGTTTCATCTGAATTGTGGTGATTAAAAGACTTTGAAATCCCTCAGCAATAGTTTATAACATTTCTGAATGTTGCTCTGAGTCTGAGCGGTATTTAAGTGGAGAAAAACAAAGAGTAATGATGGAGGATTCCCTTTTTTCCCCCTTAATCTTTAGAAAATTTCTGTTGGTTTTAATCAATATTTCAAGACTTTTCTATTTTACTACATCAGTTGGTTGTCCTTAATGAAGGAAAAAATCCAGATTGAGACATTTTCTCAAGAACCCTCAAGTGAAATATCATAGTGTCTCAAGCAAATGGTTCAGTCATAGAATCATAGAATAGATAGGGTTGGAAAGGACCTTAAGATCATCTAGTTCCAACCTCCCTGCCATGAGCAGGGACACCTCACACTAAACCGTGTCACCCAAGGTTTTGTCCAACCTGGCCTTGAACACCACCAGGGGTGGAGCATTTGCAGCTTCCCTGGGCAACCGATTCCGATGCCTCACCACCCTGACAGGAAAGAACTTCTTCCTTATATCTAATCTAAACTTCCCCTGTTTAAGTTCGAACCTGTCATGTTTAAATTTTCTGATCTATGGTAGCTTACAGAGAACAAAGAGAAAATATCAATAAGACTCAGATTTTTTTTCAGTTAGAGACTATTTCTCCGTGTTGCAAATGGCACCCAATGCTCTAATGTCAGGGCTGTTGACTCCATTTTTAAAATGCTGCCCTAATGTATAGATTATTTTAAAAGTGTATGACTGCTACCAACAACTGTTTATTTTATAATATTTGTGAATTGCTTTTGAGTTTCTTGCAAAGCATAATATGTTGAAATAGGTTGCCTGTTTAGATCAGTAATATTTTTTTCATAACCAATAAAAAAATGTAAAAGCTTAAAGTTGTTTTAGGCAAGTATTGGTTTAGTTATCTATCCTGTTTTCTTTAAATAATAATTACAGCATATTAGATTTCCTCAGTTTACTTTCTGTATTTCTTCTGAAATAACAGGTATCAACTTCTACAGATTTCTTTACAACAGGCATCATGCGTGAAGGACTGTACTCAAGACTCTTCAACAAGGGAAAAATACAGTAAAAAAAAATTGATTTCTTCCGGACTTTACATTCTGACCCGAGACATGAGCATGACGCCTTCTTGCCCAGTCTTGCTATTTGGCATGGCAAAACTAGAAGCTTCAAACTGATGGCACTCTGGTAGAATGATCATAGAAAAGAAAGTAGCAATATTAATACTAAAACTAAGTAGAATATGAAATAATTGTATAAAATTAAGCAACTAAGTGAGGCCTGTCAGCATGCTGGAAACCAACTGGGTGACAACAGCTTTTGCCATGTGTGATAGATAGCATGATTGTTTAATGGATTTGTTTACAGTTTATTATGGCTTCCTGCACATCATTGCCAACTCTGTTCTGGCCCAGTTACACCCTTTTGGGATAAATGCTTCTTTCTGAAGAACAACGGAGCCTGCTCCATTTTGGAGAAATGTCTGGGGTGTGGGAAGGCAGGCAGAGAAGGATTAACATGTAAAGCACAGAGACTGCAGGACTGGAGATAGAGAGGTGGTGGGAGGCATAAGGGATGTATTAGCTCCAGAAACTGTCTCTCTAGCAGTCCTCAGAGGTGGCAGAAACAATGAGACTTTCCTACGAGGTCAGCACAGCCCTTTTGCCGGACAGAGTGTAAAGCTGAGTTCAGGCAACAACTAAATACTGCTTGACTGAAAAATTATTCTGGAGAAAAGGAATCCTGCTGCAGAAGAATCTAACTGTGGGTAGGAAGGCAGGATTTATTTTCCAATGTATTTTTTTAATTATTATTAATGTGTGTCATATCCTGCTGTTTACTTAAATTTTTGGATTAAAAGTTGGTTTGCTTCAATTAATAATAAAAACTTATTTTAGAGACTTCTGGAGAGAGCATACCAGAAGACTCCAGAAATAGTCTGAGTGAACTGTAGCTTGAATCTGTCACACAGTCCATTCTATAGTAACATTCCACACTGTGAAACAAGCCTGATGAAAAATGTCCTCTTCTGCATGATTACTTTGAAGTTTGCTAATCTCTTTCAGATATAGCAAACCACAGGCTTTTTTATGAAACTTTTTTTTCTTATTTTTTGCCATGTGAAGATTCATTTTTATTTATCCCTTTTACCAGAGAAATCTGATGGTAGAAGGAATTTGCTGGAGAACAGAAGAAGGCTTTTCATATTTATGCAGCATACAGGTAGCTCTCCTAATAACAAATGTGCTGCACCTACATCTCTCAGATAATCACTGCCCTTGTGCAACACTGCTTTCAGCAGCACTTTTCATCTGTGCCTAGCTATTTCTTAGCACTGCTTGTGACAAGGCAGCGTTGGATGCACACAGATCCATTTATCCTGCTTCAGCTAATGTTGCATAATCTTGCACACAAGCACAGAAACTTTGCTATCCAAGTCCAGCAGTTTTCAGACAAGAATTGCTCTGGCTGGCAGGGAAACCAGAGGCAGGTGTGTAGGTACCTGCATTGCACAGCTCACCGAGAGGGTCATGCACACCAGCAGGACAGTCACAGAAGGCTGGGTAGATGGACTTTAGACATAAGAAGATGCCATTTACAGGACATAAACAAGTGGATTCAGCAAGAGTTCATCTTTTGCAGTGTATAGCTATGTTTGCATACATATCACATAATGAGAAAACCCCTCAATTTTTTTCCGGCAGCCTAAGCTTGTATTTCTATGAAGCCAAAACTCTCAGAAATAGGTGTTTTGTGTACAGCAGAGTAAGCACTGTGAAAGCAGCACCAAATAGCAAAATTAAACTGACATTATCCGAAGATGCATTTTATGTTGGACAGAGCCTTGGGTGACATGGTTTAGCATGAGGTGCCCCTGTCCATGGCAGGGGGGTTGGAACTAGGTGATCTTAAGGTCCTTTCCAACCCTAACTATTCTATGATTCTCTGATTCTATATATGCCTTTCACTTTATTTATGTACTATACAACTATGCAGCACAGAGTTCTTCACTCAGTCACCACTACACTGGTAAAAGCCTTCCAGTTTTCATTTATTTCACCTCTTGTTCCTTTAAAATTTTAGATCAGAGTTTGAAGAAGAGCGATGACACTGACATTGTTTTCTTTAATGTTATAGTTTTTCAATTACTGTAATTAAGTTAAAAGAAATTATTGCCTGAAATTGGATTTTGACCATCACTACAACCCAAAAATTAGGATCTGAAGATCTGCACAAAACCAGTTTCTAAAGGCTTTGAGAAAGCTACTTACTACTAACCAATTTTGACTGTCATATAATAACAAACAATAATCCTTAGTTTGCTTAGTTCTCAGTGAATCATATTAATCTTTCACATATCCTTAGTGAAATAATTATATTGAGAGGAATCTGAACTGTCATACTCTAAGAATTTTACACTGCCTGAACTAACTTACTCCCCAATAAGACAAAAGTGTATCCAGCATGTTGGAAGGGAAAAGCCAATGCCTTCACTTGCTTCAAGATTGTACTTGTCATTTATGGCCACACACAGATTTGGGAATTCAAATGTTACTTACTTGTTGGAGAATATTGTTCACCTGTCATACTAAAGACTCCCTCTGACCTCTATTTTCAATGATTCTTCCACACTTTGCAATGGGAAGAGTGTCAGAATTCTTGAAAGCGTAACAACTGATTTTTTCATACTTCATCATATTTGAGGTAAAAGTGAAGAAAACCTCTTAAACTTCCTTCTTCTGGCTGGTATCTGTACTCTCTGATTTCAGAGTGTTATGTTTCATTTGAAGGTTATGATGATAATCAAGTTTATCAGACATTGATCTTGGCTTCCAACATATGAGTTATTGTGCAGTAGTGTGATTAATTCTGTAGTTTTGACATAATCTGTCTCATAGTTTTGCTCATTTTCCTTCTCAGGGAATCATAAGATGATAGTGTTCCAAATGATGATCTAGTACATTGAATATTTTCAGGATGAGTGGAAATACCTTGCTATATTTTCAGGAAAATAACAGATACCATTCCATGTTTCCTTCTTAATCTCTACAACCTAGTTTACATTTAAAAAAAAAGTATGTTGCATAATACACACAATGAGAGTAACTGACACAGTTTGACCATGCCCATTTTCACATATATCGATATCCAGGTAGATAGCGAACAGTGGCATTTTAAGTTGCTAATAATGAAATTCTGAATAAAATGAGCATTGAAACATCATCACTGCTTTGGATTCATTGCTTTGCATTTTGAACATTCAGCAAATGCCAAGATGATGATTATAAATAAAGATTGGTGTAATTCACATTGAATAACTAAAAAAATAAATGTTGAGACAGACATGAATATCTCAAACTCTCTTTTTAGAAAGAAAAGTCAAGAAAGCCTAAATGAGTTCTACAGGGCAGCCAAACACAAAAGTCTAAGAGGTACAGAAAGCAAATTCCAGATATACTGACTGTAAGAACCCAGGCCAGTACCTCAGTGATCATATTCTGAAGTTTTTCAAGGGTACACAGAGCACTGTTTCCTATGAGCAGTGCAGAGGAGCATGTGGGGTTCTCAGTGGGGTTCTTTCTAGAAAGCTCGCACTCTTCCACTTGAAGTAGTTTTTAATAGCTGACTGATTAAATGTATATTCCAAGAGTTGTACAAATCTTTTCTAAATAGGAAGAAATGTAATGTAGTATTATTACCATTGGTACAAGCGACCCATGTCCCTCTCACAAATTCCTAATGAAAATGAATTTCCAATGCATTGATCACGTATTCCTCAGAAATAAATGATCTGAACAAACATATAACCTTTCTCCAGTCATCCCTTAATGAAGTAATCTATTTTCTAATCTCTTAGATTTCTATTGGCAAGGTTCCACACTTTACAAAGACAGTAATGGACTGAGACCATACCTGTTATCAGTCTTGAATATCAGAAATTACTGTTTATGGCATGAAATGCTAGAGAGGAATATATTCCAATTATTTTTCCAGTTTTTGGCAGTTAATGTTCTGAGTAGCTGAAATGAGGTCAGTTCCCACAAAATGGCTACAAAAGACTACATTCTGTGGCAGCAGGAAATACTTGGATGGACTAGCAAGGAAAAAGAATGCCTCCTCTACTGAAAACATGGGACAAAGACCAAAGTCCCCTAACTCCTCCTGCCTGGAAAGTCACCAGGTGCTTGGGATTTTGTCAGAATAAAGAGCACGGTTGTTTTGGCTTTCTGAGCTCAAGCAGATTGCAAGCATCACCTCTAATTTAGGGTGTATTATCAAAGTTGCAAAGAGATCTTGGCTTCACAGCCCAGCTATCTCTGGGTAAAATAAATTCAGTCATCACCCCTGGATTCTCAAGAGCTTGTTCATTGGTTTATTTGTTTTGTTTTATTTTTCTGTAGGTTTTTTCTTTGATTGTTTGTTTTGTTATTTGGTTTTTTTCCAGTTTTTGTGTGGTTTTTTTTTTTTTGGTATATTTTTGTTCGGGTTTTTTTTTTGTTTAAAAAAAACAAAAAACAAAAAGCCCAAACAAAAAACCCAAAACATAAAACAAAACACCTCCAGAAATACTAAACCTTTTCACAGCTTAATACTGCAGTGATTTTGATGGTCAGCCCCTCAGACAAGTGATAGATTTTGCATAGTATTTTTAACACTGCTATTAACTCTATAGCGTATCAGCACTACAAACTGTTTCTGCGCAAAGCCCTGCCTTTGAGATCGACACCAAACAGCCTGGTTTATTTGGTTTCGTGAAGTGGAGATTGTGTGTTTCCTTTCAGCCTTCAGGGTCTTTGGATTTTCACTCCAGTAGTTCAGGCTCCTCTTCTGAACCACCAAGTTCTTGCGCCAGCACCCTACATCCCACAGCCTTTGTTACCTGACTTTTCTGTCAGCCACAAAAGTTTTCTTTCATTCCAAAAGTTTGTCTTTTGGTTCTCTCTTCCTCCTCTTCAACTAGAAGAAGTCTTAACTCATGTCAAGCTGTTACATAATACTGGAGACTTCCCAGCTTTCCCCCTTTCTGTCCAAAATGTGCCCTTCTGTTTCATGTTCAGATTGCAGAATGATTGTCAGCACTTTTGGTATGTACAGTTTGAGACTTTTGCTCTGACTTCCTGATACTTCCACCTGTAGTTTCATAAAAAATGTAGTGAAAGTTTTTTTTCCAGATGCTTGGGAAGCAAGACAGTATGATATTAAATCTCCTGGGGGGTTTATTATGTTTTGATAAGTGACAATCACTCCCTATTAAGGGTATATGTCATTCAATATCTCTTCACAGCATCTAGAATCATTGGACTATCTTTTGAAGCTTGTAAAGCTTCAGATTTCAGTCTCACTTGCATGTTTTGGCCTTCACATACTACTTTCTTATATATCTTTTGCTATATTCTCTTGTAAATTTCTGTGGAGTTCTAAGTTTTGAAAGAGAGCCAGCTTTTACCTTTTTCAACAGATGAGGCATAACAGCACCCATTGGCATTAAAAAAAAAAAAAAGAAAAAAAGAAGAAAATCAAGTCAAGGTCCCTTCTCCCTTTCTTTTACACAGCAGCTACAATGGAGATCAAACGTATTATGATTTTCAAAAATATTTTGTCTTTACTCTTCATGAAATTAAGTACTTTGCTTCCTTTTTTCTTGACAACAAGATTGATTATTTTTGGTTTTCTTCGGGTCATTAATAATTCAATTATGAGATATGCTATTGCAGACAAATGTGGGAAACAATAAACATAAGAGTAACATTCACTTGAAAAACCTCCAGACTTAACCTTAGGCTATTCAATGTACGTCAGTTATGTTGTGAGTAAAAGCACAGAAGGCACACTTTGATACATAACATACTATCTCTTTCTTTCCTAATATTTTCTACAGATCTGTTTTTGACAGAAGAGAGTACGTAGTCTTGGATGATGCTGAACCCTGCTGCCTGGTTTTTCGATATCTTTTCTTCTGGTATTTGTATTAGACTTGCGTTGCAGAACCAATAAGAGTTTTAAATACCCTTGCCTGACCAATTTTTATTAGATTTATCAGACAATATTTGCATCTGGAATGGAAATCTAAAGTGATTTTACACAGCTGAGATATTGAACTTTCAAAATAAAGATTTAGAATGCATAGTCAAAAAGAATTGTGGTAATATACTTGATAAAAAAAAAATACAGAGGATAAAACACGTGATCAAAACCAATTATTCAAATCCTAAATATCATATTCATCCCTTTCTAAACTGAAACATCCCAAAACCACACATCATGTTTCAATGTGACAGTTTTTCCTCACTTATAAGCATGAAGATCTTTACTTCAAATTAATTAGAAAAAAAAATATAAAAAAAGGGATAAGAGACAAGCCACAAAGGAAAATAAAAGTTTATATTTTCTACATGTTCAGCAACAACTTAGTAACCAGAAACTGAGTTTGCATATCAGTTGAATTCTTATTTCTTGAGGAAGAGAAGGCAATATATTTTAAAAGAATTTCAAGCTACATTATCCACTTTGGAAATACAGATTCACCAGGAATACTGGCAGCCATTTTGCCTCAGGACAGCCAACTACTGCTGCACAAGATCTCTCTAACAGCACTGAAGGCATCATTTAAAGCACACTAAGAAAGGGAATCAGGATACTGTTCAGTGGTGGCATATCCTGAGGAAATCACCATTTTAATTGGTACCTTTTAAAACGGTCAGCCTTAATTCAAGTCCAAACTAGTTACTGTAAAAGTTGCAGTCTAATCATAGTTAATGATCGGATAGAGACTGCAAGTTCTTTTGACCGTCCACAGAAAGACTAAACGTGTCCTAAAGCAAGCCATATGCAAACTGCTCAACATAAACTATACTTGCCTCCATCTAGGTTTTACTCCATTGTTCAGAGAAAACATTGGGTTATCATTGTGCTTAACATCTTGTGGAAACTATACAGCAGAAAAATGCTCCAAGACCATTTGTTCTTAATGAAAGCAATTTGTTACTAGCTGAAGCAAAGTGTTCTTTGTCCTGCCAAAAACGCCTTGTCTATTGTCTATGTTTGCTGAGCTCACACACAATAATAGAAACACTGTAAGATATGCTTAAAACAACAACATTACATGCAGTGCCCACTTCATTCTTCTAAAACAATAGGCATAAGTATGTTCTTCTCCATCACACTTTTCTCTAACGTAGAAGCTCACTGACACAGTGGAGGTTCAGCATTTCTTAATTGCCTTTTTAATTTAGTCTACTTTTTCCCCAGGGTTGATACACTGATTCCTCTCATTCCTCCCTCATCCCTCTCTCAACAGACCTGTGTTTATGAGATATATTTTAAAACAGCTGCTTCTTTTATTATGTTCACATATTCTTATATAACTATATTTCTTTTCCTTATGAATTTAATAAACACCTTGAGGCAAGTGTTAGGAATACTTCAGGGCAATACAGATACCCTGGGAGTAGGTTTTCAAAAGGAGGCAGGACTAAAATTAAAAAAAAAAAAAAAAAAAAAAAAAAAATTAAAAAATAACCTAGGGAAGAGAAGGGTAGGTGGGTCATGAGAAATACAGATAGCAGAATGGTTCTTAGCTAATCTCATTACCAGGAAGCCTTAGGAGAGCAATTTCGCATTATTTCATATACACGGCCTTTGTCTATGCAGAGACAGCACTTCACATTAGCAGCCCAGAAAAGAACAGGATTTGTAGGCATATGACTATTCAGAGAACAGATGAGCTGCCTAAGGTAACCCTCATTTCCTCTACTATGTAAGTTTTTGAGTGCTCTAACACAGTTACTTTGGAAAACTCTTCAGAAATCATTAAGTACTATAGCACACATGAAACAGTATATATGCTGAGTTCAGGCTGGCAGAATTAAAAATATAGTTCACACTTGTCTTTCCATTCCAAAGAAAACTTTTTTTTTTTTTTTAAGAAAAAAAAAAAAAAGAAAAGGTCATTATATATCGTGGAAAAGGAACTGCACAGGAATATGAAATATTCATGTCTCTCATCCTTTGAACATGAGTGGTCAATTCTTCAGCAGTATATAACTTCTTTTTGGCCTTATCTGTGTACATTAGCTCATTGATTTAAAGCATAAAGGAAGGTACTATATAAGGTACAGTATGTAACATAGAACAGTTTGGCTTGGAAGTGACCTTTGAAGGTCATCTAGTCCAACCACTGTCTGCAATGAGCATAGACACCACAAGCAATCTGTATTAAAAGCCATAGCTTGTGTTGCAGTAGAGTATCTTTTTCTCTGCCTACAGTGTTCTTGAGTCATATTCAGTAGGAATTGAAGGGATTCATCCAGATGTTGCCAAAGGAGCAAGACTTGTAATGCAGACCAACTGGCCATTGTTGTGTGCCATATACTGTACTAAGAATGACACAGCATGCAAAAAAAGAACCATTTTTTAATTCATTAATCAGAAATTGTTAAGATTCTTAAAAATGTGAATGTAATTGTTCACATTTATATACTTTGCCCTTTGGATGAATAATGAGAGAAGATTGTTACCAATATTGTGAAACTTCTTAGTGAATTTCAAAAGTTCTATTTATTACTTACTGAAGGTGCTGACTAAGCTTGTCACCACACCATGGGACAATACAACACTGGTTTTTACAAAGCCCCTACTAGCTGCCTTGTTTTTTCTCTGAAAATTCTGCAGACAGGGTAAGCTATAATCCTTTCCATGCCACAGCTGCCAAGTATTATATGGCTATTAAATGGTATGTTAAATTACATTTTTGGATATTATTAAATGTTTTCATAACTACACATGGTGAAGAATCTGTTTTTTTGTATTATTCTACACCATGTGCTACATCCAGTTTCTCATCCCTCCTTCTTCAATTGCAATTTCCTGAAATATCTACACACTTACTTCTAATTTCCATGCGCTTAGCTGGCAACCAGTTGAGAAAGTGGAAATCATGAAGGTGCTACTGCACTACAGGGCAGTCACTCTTTAAATGCCGCAGTTCTGGTCCTTACAATTGTAGAAGAATAAGGCAGAACTAAGGAAGGAACAGAAAAGTGAGAGTGGAGATGGATACAACCATCTTCCACAAAAGAAGAGGTTCAGCAGGTGATACCACTTCAGTTCAGAAAAGAAGGGCAGCGGAGGAGGAATATGATGGAAGTTAATGAAGTCATTTGCAGCATGGAGAAGGAAATAAATATATTGTGAAACTTGCTGCTATAGAATGTTGTGAAGGCCAAAAGGATACTTAGTTTTGGAAAGAGGTTTTAGAGCTATATGGAAGATATAAAATTTACATCGCTATATACTGGTGGCTATTAAACATCATTATGAATATATATTGGTAATAAAATGTTGATTGCTGGAAACTGGTAAGGTGTGCCAGCAGTAAGACTGTTCTCTTGCCTCTGTTACACTAGAGACAATATTACCCACCATTAGGCAAGAAGCTTAGGTGGACCTTTGGCCTGACCCTGTTTGGCCAGTCTTGTACTGCTGCAAATCACATGCCTCCTTCTCCATAGAGCCCCTACTTCTGACTTTGTGCCCATGCCAGGTCACGTTCATTCTTTACAGACTATTTTGCTCAGGCTGCTGGGATTAATGACTTTCTCATGGGACCCTTTAGGAATCCTGCTTCCATTGATTTTTAATTATGCTTTTTTCTTTATTCTGCTCCCACTCGTCCATTCCAAAGTTAATTTACACTAACTAAAATAATTCCAGCATTTTAAAAACGTGTGAACTGTATTGTGCACACGTGTGACTATGGTCCTGTTTGTGTTCCCCTGAGGCCTAGCCTGCTTGTAACAAAACCACAGACTAAAAATTACATCCCATTTCTCTTGTGGGTTGTTTCTGTTTTGTTTTTTGTTGCTTTTTCCTTTTTTTTTTTTTTTTTTTTGGGGGGGTGGGTGGGGGTGTGTTTGTTTTTTGGTTGGTTGTTTCTTTTTACTTTACTCCAAAGTAAGAACTGTATTTTTTTAACCCTTCACAGAAAATACACTATTTTCAAATGTGGGGGTTTGGATGATTGGTTATAAGAGAATAACCATATTGCTAAAGGTCTCTATCAATCTGGGTTTCACTAGCAAAGAAAAAAAAAAAACATTGTTATTACTGTGTGATACTATTTGTAAGGTATTGCAGTACGAACAGAGATTGGAAGGTCTACTGGCTTTAAAGTTTTATTTATAGTATTTTGTTGGCTTAGTCCATGAAGAAATGTGAGTACTTATGCAAAGGTTTCCTGTGGTTGCAGAAGTGGAATCCAATATACTCTAATGCTCATCTGTATTGGAGTTTCTGTCATAATAAGGTTGATTCACTTATTCGAACCACCCTTATTCCCAACTGGTACCTTCACAAGAAATGGATCCTAATCACTCTCAGTTCCCTTGGGACTTGAAAAGCTGAAACAATACAAAAGTGTGTATAAGTTTTAGGTAATGTAGTCACATTTTTCTAATCATATTTCTAATCTCACTAGCTTGTTACACAAAAGCACTGGTTGGGAAACAAGATCATAAAAGCCTAGGAGATAACACTGAATCATTGACACACTAAAATGTAATAATTGTAGAGTTGCTTAAAGAGCTAGCATAAAAATACAATGAATCCCTAAAGCTGCATTAGCAGGGTACTTCTAAAGTCTGCAAATAATACCCAAGGGTGGGGCACGGGGAAACTTATGCAAAACCAATTTCTACAATAATTAAAATTTTAATCAAACCTTTGGTTTCCTTCCCCATCCCCAATGCCCCAACATTTCATTTCAAACAGGGATAGGGCCATTTTTCAGGAAACACCAAGCAAACACATTCGCACACACCTCTGCAATAAACAGAAAAACAAGTGTATCATAGCTGAAAAACAGATGCCTTTTAATGAAGGCAATATCTTTATAGTTCTTGTTTTTACAGGTGTTTCAAAAGAATTGGACACACTTTGACATAAAAAACCAACCAGAAAACACCAAAAAACAAACAAAAAAAACCAAACAAAAACCACAAAAAAACCCAAACCAAACCAAACAAACAAAAAAACCGAAAAGCAACCCAAAACCTAATTTCTGAAGACTAGCTAGGAAGACTTAATAAAATGCCATCTTTGATAGTTCTGTATGTATTCTTTCCCAACAACACTGAAGTGAACTCTTACGTATTGAGAAGGGGGCTGGAGACCGTTGTCTTTGTGTGTCAGTTTTCAGTATAAGACTGTGAAATGCTTACAGCTCTCAATTTCCCTCATTTTCCACGTGCGTGCATTAAAGGATGTGATGGATCTAGCACTCCAAGTTATACAATGGAGAGGACACACAGTACTGTGTGGCACCTGAAGGCTGTCTCTTGGATTCTTTCTAGTGCCAAATCCCCAGTGAAGTTATAGGGATCAGGACCAACAGAGAGCTGTGAACTGTCTGTTCTTCCACCACCCTCTCATTCCAGGCAGAGATGATTACCAGGTTAGGAGATTTAACGGCATTTGCATATATATATATATATATATATATATATATATATATATATATGCAATGACCACATATAGGGGTCACAAAGCTGCAGAGGCACTGCAGCACTGTACTGAAAATGTGAGAGCAAGACCCTCAGTGTGGGAGAGTGTGAGGCAAGAACATGTCCATGAGGCTTGTCAAATGCATAGGCTTGGGGTGGAACACCCTCAGAGCCACGTTCTCCAGCCCAACCTCTCACAGAGTCAGGATAGGATCGGAGTGTCAGCAGTGTCTTGGTATAGAAAGAAAAATCCTAACTTCTCATGTAGCAAAGCAAAGCCTGGAAACACAACCTGAGCATGTCTGTCTGCAGCCACTGATACCATTAATGCAATTCTTACAAGACTCAGAGCCTCAGCAGATTACTTGCAGCAGTTATCACTTTTGGACAGACTTGTAGCAGTTCGTCCTGATGGACACAAGTGGGAACTGGCAGGTAAAAGCATAAACTCCAATAATGCCTTTTTATGGAGCTGGTATATTTCCAACAAGAGAATAGAATAGACTCTTGGGGCAACAAACCCTGCTAAAACCAACTTAGATTTTTAATAAATCAGTACAACTGCATCAGACAACAAACTGACTGAATTAAGCATCTCCTAAAAACTAGTGGTGTAAAGTTGGGCTGCTGTAGGAGGTGGTTTGAATCAAGCTGCTAGACTCTATTGCTTGGTCTCACACTTCCTGTCTCTTTCCTCAGATGGGAGTCCATATTCCCTCAGACAGAGGTGAAGTCAGATAACTGAAGACAGCAACATAAAGTGTTGCATCAACTTCTTTACATAATGTCTGTCAACAAGTTAAATATCCTTTTTTTTTTTTTTTTTTTTTTAAATCAGGCCATTAATTCTATGCCCAGTGGATACAGGATTCATTTATTTGTAACTTTTTATGCAGAAAACAGTCATGTTGTCCTGACCTGCTCAGTAGGTCTAGGGGAAAAAGATCATATACCACACTCTATATGGTTTGCAGGAGAAACAACTAATTCTCCAGAAGTAAAAAATGAAACAACAACTAATTTTATTGTAAACTTCCCCAAACTGTGTCAGGAGTTGCAAAAGTTTTGGCAGATTCTCATTGTTATAAAAGATCCGAAACAGAAAGGAAAGAAAGTAGGAAAGAACACAGAGAAATAGGCTTACCACCCCATGGATCCAGTGACATATTCTTGGTCAGAGTTAAAATCCTTTCAGTTGTGATCCTTTTAATCCTTTTGGTCAGTGAACCACTGGGGCTACAGGCTGGTCACCTTTTTATAGGGCCACCTATATAGGGAACCCTCCCACAGCTGAGACTTACTGGAGGGGCTACCAGGTAAAGCCCCAGACCCAGTTCAGATTGTGCCTTGATAGGCACCGCTGTGTCTGTGCTGCTGTCTATAGGCAGTTTGTTGCCTGGGCAGTTGATGTTTGTGGCCTCCGTGCAGACAATACAGGAAAACATCCCCCACCTTGGTGGACCAGGACCCTGCTCTGCACTCCTGCTGTTTGCCCAGGCAATAACGAGCTGCACATGGCGAACAGACCCTCAGCCTCCCCCAGTTCCTTATGTCTTTTGGGTTGTTTTGGGGAACACACAGGGTCTTCTGACCACCATGTCTTCAGTCTTCTCTGGAGGAATGGACAGTCTTTAACTATCTCTGAATTGCTTGCTTGGGGTATATAGTCAGCTTTCACTCTGTGCAAGCATTTCCAAGAGGCAAATGATAGAACCACGAGATGTACATGCCTACTAGGGTCATGACGTGCCTGCCTTAGTGAACATTTACCAATGTAATACAAGTATTCCGTGGACTCCCCGATTTGTGCAAAACTCACTGCTGTGAACCAGATAATTGAATAATGTGGGTTTGTTGTACATTGGGTTTTGTTTGCTTGGTTTTTTTTGTTTTTTTTTTTTTTTGTTATTGTGGGTTTTGTTTTTTGTTTTTGTTTTGATTTGGGATTTATTTTTTCAAAATAAGAAAACTCTGTCTCCCACATCACAGTGCTTAAAGCCAGACCTACTGGTAAGTTTGGAGTCTTTTCCTTGAATGAGTATTTGTTGTTCCAAAATGAGATTGACTGCTCAGACTTTTTGCTACAGTCTGGTGAGCTAAAAGCCATATGTTTCAAAATCAAAACAGATTCTTATATAATTATTAGACTGTAGGAGTTGCTTCAAGAAATAGATGACAAACACCCCAATGCTTCTGATAGAATTGCAGGAGGTGACCAACCTTGAAACTCAATTCATGGTGTGTAATTGCCTTGGCAAGGCACAAAGTAGTAAGAATGTACTTTTCCTTGTACCATATGGAAATGCCTTGAATTCTTGGTTTTCCTACATCTACACAAGCAGCACACTGCATGGAATTGTTAGGTGAGGTTCCTTTGAAAAAGGAAAAAGAAACCCTTTCAATGTGCTTTTGTCTCCACATATAGCCTTTGCAACCTACTTTCATATCACAAATGTCATAAATTCAAAATCTTCACAGATAAAGTGCTAGCCTGTCTCTTTCATAGTGTTATAAAAGAAATAATAAGTAATTTTACTGTGTGCCTTCATTATACCGTTTTTATGGATCTCTTCTATATAAGTTAGACTAATTGCCATAAATTTTTCAGACAACTGGTTGGCATTATCATCTATGTACAATGTAGTGGAAACAAACAGGTTGCATCTATACAGATAGGAAAAAGGCTGTTATTTCTGTAACTTCAAGAAGATTTGAAAAATGTATGGTGCCTCTCACAGGATTTGGTGCTTTGTACATATAAACTATTGCTGTAAGTTTTCAAGAATAAATATTACTATAAGAATTTTTATATGTTTGAAGGTATAATAAACTAAAAGTATTATGTTTTGAGAAATCTAGAGGCTATTCTTAAAATGCACATTTTTTTCTTGATGTAATTAAATGATAGATGACCTGTGAGAAAGAATGGTTTATGTTTGCTCTGTTTGGAACAGCTGTAAGCAATTCTCCAAGATGTGATGAGACCAGTGATAGTGATACATAACCAAAGAGAAAAAATGGAAATAAATCCTATTAGTTTCAAGGTGGGTTTACAGTTACAGCAAGACATGTAAAATATTGCACTTTCACAGTGCTAAGGTGATTCAAAAACAATGAGAATACAATAGTAAAGAGTCTTGTGTTTTGAACCTCTCACCATATTCAGGAAAATAGTTATTTGAATTTACTGGAAGTCAAGTGATGAAGTGATGAAAAAAGAGAGAACTTCTGTCATTACTATTTAAAAGTGCATTGCAAATGGATACTATGACTGCCCTGAAAACCTACAGAATCCAATCAAGCCCCAGACTTTGGGTATGGAATTACTGACGTAACACTGTGTATGCTGATACTAGTGAGTTCCATAAGGAGGCAGTGTTACTTGACATTGACTGTCACATTTTTACCATAAGTTTTGGTAATTCTGCTCTTGCTCTGCAGAGGTGTGCACTGTGCACAGAGTATAGCAGTGTATATAGTACTATTTGGGATATTTATTCCTTTTTTTTTTCATCATGGAGTATGTCTCAGAGTCTATTAAACAGTGGAAGACATACTTTCTACTGTATTGGGCTGAATTTATGCAACCTGCAGCCTGTTTTCATGATTGTAATAAAATCATTTAACATATGCTGATATTTCATTGAACTAGGCCTGCTTATATGATTGCTCTCTTAGAGCATGCCTGAAGAAAGAGAAAATGATGGAATTTCCTTAATGATCTGTAATTTCTTCAATGTCTTATTAAGGCAGCTAGCTGTTTGAAAGATTAAAGAAGAACCAGCACATGGACTTGGTCTAATTTCAAGTTCCACTTCCTTTAGATCTCCTAGATGAACTGCCCCACAGGCTGCGTCACTGAAATTCATAGATTAGTAAGGCCATGAAAAGGTTTTATGCCCTGAAGTAAAGAGGTTTTTTGGAACTTATTTCTGACAAGACATAACAGAAATGCATGTTCAAGCAATGCATGTACAATAAAATTTTCATGGAATTTCCACTTTTCTAATTTAATTTTTTGGAGTTTACATTTTTGGATTGACTTAGACCATGTGATTTTACAGCAGATTGGAAATCTCTAGTCAAGTAAGGATGTTGTATTAGTCCAGAACAATTCTTTGCTTCCCTAAAGGGCATAAAGATTTGGAATAATCTGTTGGGAGAATGGAGTTCCTGCCTTGTTGCTGGTGAGCAGACATGAGTTCAAGGAAGTTCTCCTAATGGGGAGCTAATGGTGAAAGTATTGGAAAAGAAGACATCCTATTTAATTTTATCCTATAGCTTCTGGCCTTCCCTTGACAAGAATATTGATTTTTGTAAGTAAAGTAAGCAGCAGAACTCAAACCCAAGGCCTGTTTCTCTAAAGAAGCCACTATGCAGAATTTTCTTCAGCTGGGCTGAAGATGTGTCTCTGAGGATCTGTTCACAGACCTCCAGGCTCCTAGGTGCAATGAATTACTATGGCTGAAGAAGTCATTGTTACTTCATGGTGAAAAGTATTTGTTGGATGTACTCAGAATTCCCCATCCCTTTCTGAAGCGTGGCCTGGAATTGCTGTATATTATCTGGGACTATGCACTCCTACAGATAAGTGTTAGGGGTTGCCAAATCCAGGACCGCAGCAAGGGATAAGCTGCTGCAGCTCCAAGCCTTCAGCTCTGGCCAGTAGCATGGCTCAGCTTGTATTCCCCACAGGTACACACACATAAACACACATATACAGCATGTATAAACACTGTGGATCCTCCAGCAGCTAGACTCAGACACTATCTGCCAAGCTACTGGTTTCAGCTGTGACAAAGTTATTTTTTTTTTTTCCCAGCAGCTGGTGCAGTGCTGTGTTTTAGCTTTAGTGTGAGAACAATGCTGATAACACACTAATGTTTTAGTTGTTGCTCAGTAGCGCTTACCCTGATCAAGGACTTCTCAGTCGCTGACACTCTGCCAGTGAGGAGGAGCACAAGAAGCTGGGAGGGAGCAAAGGCAGGACACCTGACCTGAACTAGCCAAAATTATATTCCCTATCACAGCACGTCATGCCCAGTGTACTGAGGGCAGTTACCCAGAAGGAACTGATTACTGCTTAGGTCTAGCCAGATATCAGTCAGTGGGTGGTGAGCAATTGTATTGTGCATTACTTGTGGGTGGTATTATTTTTTTACCCCTTTCTCTTTTTTTTAGTTCCTATTATAATTATTGTTGGGTTTGTTATTATTATATTTTACTTTCTTTCAGTTATTAAACTGTTCTTAGTCAACAGGTTTTTACCTTTTTTCCAATTCTCCTCCCCATCCCACCAGGGCAGAGGGAGAGGTGAGTGAGCAGCTTTGGGATACCTACTTGCCAGCTGGGGTTAAACCACAGCATTCTGGTAGCCAGCTCCTTCAGTTGTCTCCCAGAGACAGACACACACAGTCACAGGCTGATCCCTATGTGTGCATGCTCCCAGTCACTCCAGGTGCTGGTGCACGGTCACTACGATCCCTGATCGTATTCTAGTGGCTGTACTCAGCCCCCCATACACAAACACACCATCATATCCATACAGAGCTCCTCACAGAGGAAAACAGGTAAAAATGGAGTTTCAAGAGAAGCCAGGACTAATTGAAGGCACTAGGCGTAAGGCATAACCAGACCAGTGTACTAACCTGCCAGCTGTTCACACCCAACTCATTCACTCTATTTTCCTGCATTTGATTCTTCCCATCCCTTTCCCCCACTTTGTTTCCTCCTTAAACATCGCATAAAGAATCTTGTGCAATCTTCCCAAGCACCCTATAATCACTCCATGACCCCAGCAGTGACCCCTCTGCCTGTACATATCAGGACAAGCTCTCCCAGTGTTTATCTCCCACTGATTAACATTTCAGTTTTAAAGAGAGATAAAATTTCTTCAAAAGAAATTATTTTCCTCCTCACATTATTCTGTGACCATTTCAGTTACACTTCAGTCCTTCTCCTAGGGGTGTATTAACTCTCACCAGATTTTGTGCAATCAGTTATGAAGAAACACTGTCACATCCCAAGATCTGAAAGAGACTCTTTGGAAATGACTTGCTATCTTCCTACCTACGACAACAGATGCAAAAAGCAAAGGATATTTGGCCTGCGGCCATAGCAGTTGCTGGAGTGTCTTGTGTGGGGGAGTCTGCCAGAGATACTATAACACCCTGCAGAAAACACCAGGGAGGATCATGGTCGTTGGTAGGAAGAGTACAGATCAATTCATGCTGATGAAAATAGTGGGCAAGTTGATGACTATTTTCATCAACAAAACCTGAGCTGTACTCATGCAGAGTGGGTTTTATCAAGACAGGAGAAGGGAAATGTAGAACTGCAAGTAGTACTGCCTGCTGTACTACAAGCACTGCAAATCATACGACAATATAGTCCCTGCATCAAAAATGGAATTCTATCTGTCTGTTTCCTGAGAAGCAGGTTATGTACTCAGCTTCTCTTTGTCTGAATAGGAATTTGTTTACATGACTGTATGGTCATTCTTGTGACCCCACTCAGCCTTAGCATGTGTGACAATTAACCACATTTTCACTTCTCTCTCTTGATATGTTAGGAAACACTAAACCTGACTCCAGACTTCCGCCAGGCAAATGGGAGGCAGGAACTAACAAGAGAGAAACAATAAAAGCCTCATTCTTAGGTCTTTTCTTTATTGACACTGGTTCTGGAAGAATTCCTAATCAATTTCAGAGCAAAACCAGACAACTAACAGAATGGTGAGAGTAATTATAGCTATCAGATATATGCTTGTGATGTCATGTGTTGCTGAACAGTATTCAGTAAATGCTTTGCCTCCAAGAGTTACTAGCATGAATTCTGCAGCAGATCTGTACACAAAACTCAGGGATCATTCATTTAGCCATGAGGCAATTTGACATCCACACAACTGGCAAAACTCTACTAAAAAATGAAACAAAATATGAAATTTTGTGTTTGATGGGTATTTTGTAAAATTTCAGAGAGATTTTACCAACATAAACCAGTGGATTTCACAGAGGATAAACATCCTAATTCTCCAGCACCGAAGCAACTGTCCTAAGTCTGTAATTAAGATATAATTAGGAGTAGTATTTAAATATTGTATCTGAATCCATATAAATGTTATTCAATGCTCTTTAAAATATTTGGGTACTATTTTTTTTAAATATAATACGAAAATACAGAGGAAAAACAAATTACTGAGCAATGTAAATTAGCCTATTTTGATTTGTATTTGAACAGGAATATACACATGGAATTTAACAAACCTGATTCACTCTCTCAGGACAGAATATAAATTCAGTTCATTAATTGCTTTTCGCTTTATTTACAGGTTAAAACTCCACTGAGACACATAATTTCACATTTAGGAGATCCTGATTGCATGGTTATCAATCAGTATTACAAGTTAGTTAAGCATATAAAAATTACTTTTACTTTTTTTCAGATTGCTGAAAAAATCGGCCGCAATAAATAAATCAAAACATCCGTATTCTGCTCTGTGTAATGCAATTTAGAGCTGCCAGTGGCCTCAGAACAAGCAGGACACCCAGTTAAAAATAAATTAGTCTTAAATCAAATGGCAATGAATGTCTGGCTCTTCCCAGCAAATGAGTGCGCTCTGTGGAGTGTTGTACCTGAGTGAGGTTGTTTGAGTACTCATCCTGATTTTCCAATTTAAAATACACACTTTTTTTTCTATAGGGGCAGATTTATTTGCAGCTGACACTCAGTTTTGCTTGGACTTCAGCTGAACAAGTTCTTCCCCCACCCATGTCGAACTATGGCATTGATTTTACAGTCCACAAAAAATAGGAATAAAAGATGAATTTTGGCTTTGCTAAATTTTAGTTAACCAAAGTTCAAAAGATCATAGAACTAGAACAGAGATATAGTAACAGAAATGTAGGAACAATGAAATCAGGGTAAACTCCTAGCAGAAGAGTATACGTGCAGATGTAGTCTGTAGCCTTTTAAATGTAGAAATACCTGAAATTTAGACTGCAGGTAACCTGGACCTTTGTATAACCAACCAGCAAGAGGAGCAGAAATGTATCAATGATAGAAAAGCTCTGGACAGCAGAACTGAGATGAAAAGGAACTGGAAAAGATAGGAAAAAAAGAAATTCAACTTTCTAATATTTACATACGCAAACTGCACTGCTGCTGATCTGTTCTTTTTTTTTTTTATAAAACAGTGCATGTGAAGGTATTATACCCAAATATAGGTACAAAAAGGAGAATTGCAATGTTTCTTCAATCACACAGCAGCTCACAGGAAGTCAGGGACATGCAAAAGCATACATCTAGCATGACTTTATAAGAAGAAAGCTCAGGATATAATACAGGCAGAAAAAGTTTCACCAGAGGTTCTGCAGAAAAAGGCATAAGAATTATCAGATGTGTAATGTTTTCCTTATGTGTAATGATGTGGTATGGGTATATCATAGAAATCAGCAAAACTATTGGATGGTCTGGAAAAAGTAAATATGTTTTCATTCAATGGTTCATAATAGAAGAGTGGGAAAGGAATAATAAGAAATTATCAAGCAGGAGATTTAAAATAAATGAAAAGTAGTAGGTTTTTTATCCACGTATAACGGTTTGAACCGATCCACACAGCTCATTCACTCACTCCCCACCCCTTTTCTCCCTCTTTCTTTCCTCCCCCCTCCCCCTCCCCTCCCCTCTCCTGGAGGGATGGGGGGGAGAATTGAGAGAATGTAACTCCCATGGGTTGAGATAAGAACAGGCCAGTAACTAAGGTATAACACAAATCACTACTGCTACCACCAATGAGAATAATGATAAGAGAAAATAACAAGAGAAGAGAAGAGAATACAATACCACCGCCGAACAAGTTCGACCCCCCGAAGAAAGCCCATGCCCCTCCAGGTAACTCCCAGTTACCTCCCTGGGCATGACGTGCTGTGGTATGGAATACCTCTTTGGCTAGCTTGGGTCAGGTGTCCTGTCTCTGCTTTCTCCTAGGCTCCCCTCATCCCTGGCAGGACATAAGACTCACAAAGTCCTTGGCCAGAATAAACATTACTTAGCAACAATTAAAAACAACCAGTGTTATCAGCTCTGTTCCCAGGCTGGAAGTCAAAACACAGTGCTGCACCAGCTACTAAGAAGGAGAAAAACTGCTACTGCTAAACCCAGGAAAATTACCAAGAAAAACTGTAGAAGCCAGAAGTATAAATGGATTCTAAAAGCAACAAGGTGCATTTATGAGAAGTATTTTCATAGGAAATACAAAAAAGCAGAGGTCCAGATGCAGCTTCCAGTTCTCAAAAACTCTATCTGTATCATTCCACTCACATCCTGCGAACCATTTAAAAGCCTCCTGTGAATTGCAGAGGGAGATGGAGCTTTTGTTTCTTTCATTGGTTTTTTTTTTCATATTCATTTCATTTTCATATCAGAGTAGAGAGTTGGAAAACATGCAAGAAACAATATTAGTTTCTTATATAGTGGGACTGCAGCAAGTGGTTTGAATATGTCACACTGGATCCTGTACGAAAATACTTTCACTATGAGCAAGAACATTATTACAGCATTTAACAAATGATCTCAGGACCTGGATGCCATTGTGCCAAATAAGACATGAAGAAGCCTCTTCTTAAACCACAGATCATACGCTTTTCTTTAGCAATTTTGCTTAATTGCACACAAATATGACAGGGCAGTTGTCAAAAGATTTCATCACAAATAATTTGTTACCCTGGCTTTGTAGTCTCACATTTCCAGTGTGAGAACAGGGCTGTAGGGATGAGAAAATAGCCAGCTTAGTTTCAATGTCACAGGCATCTGAAATGGGAGTAACAAGTTGTACAAAAACTGGGGACTCCAAATTAGGTGCTTGAATTTATTTCAGTTTTAATAAATCAAAGTTCTTGCTAGCAGCTCTGAGGCAGAATTTTAAAAAGCGTGTTATTCCTTTCTCAACATAGACTCCCTCCCCTTCTGAAATAAGAATGCATAAATTACAAATGGAGGTCTTCTGGGGCAGCAGTGACTGTTATATTAAGAGCACGTTTTAACTAGACTTGTCAACAGGTTGAGATCAGCAATTTTTACAGGCATATCATTTCCCTTGCTATAAAGCTGGCATAATAATTTCCCTCACAGTTGGAAAAGTATTTAACATTTGTTTCTCTGAAATAAACTATATGCACTCGAAATAAAACCTTATGTGTCCTTAATAATATGACCCTTAAAGTACAGTTCCTTTTTTTGCTGTACAGGTAGTGTGAAATAGAAGATGAATTCTGCATACCAGAAGATATGTAGAGATGCTAATTTTCATTTTTTCTCTTCTTGTTATAGATTTGTATTGAGAAATATTATCTCTTCCCCTTCTTCAGCGAAGATCAACATGTATTTTGTGAATCAGGCCAGATCATTTGCATAAACACTATATTACTCCATTTCACCAAAGTGACTGAATAGCAGATTATTCAGTCCAGTGGAAATGTTACAAGCATGCTTTATGTCTGTATAGATTTAGATATTTCAGATGTAGAAGAAGTACCAGCAGATGGTGCTCAAGAATATATTGCATAAACAGCTATGCATTGGTCAAGAACAGAGAGGAAGTAATGGATAAATGCATTTCTGAAGCAACCTTCCAACATAGCAGTAGAGGCAAGTAACCTTAGATATTCCAAAATGTAGATGGGTAAGAGTAAGTAAGGTATTGTGTGACAGAGTAGAGGAGATCCTGAAAGAGCAATTTCATGGTATGAGGCTGAAGGTGTAAAATTTACCTAATCTACTTTTACCACAGAGATCAGAGCTTGTTGTTCAGACTCCTTTTAGACACAGTGGAGAAAAATAAGCAGTACTAGCAAAAGCCTCATTCTCTTTTTTTCTAAGATGGACACTTTTTGGGTTTGTAGGTTTTGTCAATCTATGTTGTGTGCCACTTAAGACCTATGTGCACAACAGTTCACACCACAGCTCACACCAATTGCTAGTGTGTCCACTGGCTTCCCACCCCAGGAAGACCACAGGCACAGAGCTGAATTGTCCTATACCTCATTAATTTTTTGGCTGCTTGTGTTTGATAGAAAGCCATCATTAGTGTAATTCTGAAGCCCTTATCAGAGTAGAGAGCTGGAAAACACGCAACACAAAGGTGCTTCAAGATCAGAGATGCTCAAAGGACTTTAGGATCATCTTTCTGACTCTGTTCTCCATTTATTCCAGCTGTTTGTTGGACATATAGGGGTTCTGTTCTGTCCATATTCTTATGCAAAGAAACCCCAACAAAACCAAACACAAACATTCATGGAAACTTTAATATTTCCTCACATCAGTGTTGAAAAAATAAAATAAGCCTCCAAATGGATACTTATTTTTATTGTTTAAAGAAAGAAAAATAGATTATATACAACATTTATACGTATACGTATATAAATATATAAACACACAAACACACAGAGACATATGTGCGTGTATATGCATGTATACACAAAAAGTCCCTTCACTCCTGAATAATACCACTTAAAACAAGTAAGAAATTATAGCCCAAATATTTCTAACAGGAAAATAAAATAGAATTATTTACTTGATTAGTCTTCTACTTGGCATTGACATGGGATATTTGACACCTGGAGAAAGATGTCAGTTTGGCATTCTTCCTTATTGTAATAAAGATTTGGGAGCAGGATTGTGTTCAAAGGAAAATGGCACTGGGAATCATTCATAGCTGGCCTCTTGTGGAACAGATGTGAAATTGAAATGCTGTGTGTGCTGGTATATTTGCCTTCTTTTTCAGAATCCTTTCAAATAAGCCTTGTTACAGCACGATGAGATTCATGAAGGAAATCCCTAGAACAATGTGTACAGTGACCTATTTATGGATTCTTTCTATACCTCTGAATTGAATGTTACAAGGTGATTTTCCTGCTTTTCATTGACTTGAAACACAAAGGTGATTTCTGCCACAGTAATATCAAATATGTTTCATAGGGAATACTAATACTGTTGAGATTACTTTAAATAAACAGGTTTGTAATGGTTTCCCTTGTCTATTGTTCTGAATCATTATCTGGTGGCTTCCATAGTAAATATGCAAACAGTATTGCAACCTTTGCAACAGAAAGTCTCTCTGTTGATAGCTCCACCTTCGTCAGTGTCTTCCAACTAAACATTACTGATGGGAATTTAAAGATAGAAATTAATTACAAGGTTGAATTGTTTCACCACAGTGTGCTGCCGTGCTTGTCACATCACTTTCAGCTTTAGTGCTTGCTGTCACTTGTCTTTCAAGAAGTAGTAGATTGTAGTAACTTTACAAATATGTAAAAACGATTTATTTGGAGACACATTTCTGGAAATTAGAATTCTGTTGGTGGGTCATGGTCGGGGAATATCTATGCAGTTTTTCAAAGCCTAGAATGAAAGTCATTACTTTGAAATGTGACACAACCATCAGCGGACAATGAGACAGAAATAAGAAAGGAAAAGACAAAGGCCAGTTGGTCTGTTGCAGTATATACTGGTATTACCATGTAATCCCTCTTTTTGAACATTTGGTAATATTTAGGTCTATCCTTTTTTAAATACATAGTTGTCATAGACTTTAAACATCAACTATGGTTATGGAGATGTACCTAAACATATGGCTTGCTTAGTCTCCACTCAGCAGGTAAACTTCAGCTCTGCCATTTATTTTGACACAGTTCATTTTATTTACTGATAAGGTTTGTTTGAATTATAATCCTAATCTAAAAGTGATGTTTTAAGAAATAGCATTGTGGGACTTTAAATTAATTTCTGACCCAATAATTTGCAACTCTAATATGTTTCGAAGGAAGAGAGGGAAGGACCGGTCCTCTTCATTGCCCATTGCTAATTTCTTTTTCCATTTTGCTTATGTCTCTTATTACACACATTCTGCAAACTCAGCCTGGAATCTGGAAGACAAATTATCTTCTTTCTTTTTTCTCACAGTTAGTTAAATAGGATTCGCCAAACCAAAAGTTAGATTAGTTTACAAGGACAAGAAGCAATTCCCACAAAGGGAATTCTTTCTGGATATAAGGAAAAAGATGTTTTCACAATGAGCATGGAGCCCAGGAGCAGGCTCCCAGAATTATTTCATTGCTGAAAATTTCTCCTTCATTTCTGCATGTTTAAAACACTTAACTGGACACAGCACTGAGTAATCTGCTGTAACTTCAAAGTTGCCCTTGCTTTTCACAGAGATTAGATTAGATGATCTCCAAAATCCCTTTCCAACCTACACGTCGGTCTAGTGACTACCCTTTTACCAGTTTTTGCCCTCACATTTCCCCTATTTCAAACCCTCTTTCCCTTCCTCAGTCCTTTCCCTTTCCTTGTTATCTAGTTCTTCGTTTGCTTCCTTCCTTTATTACTCTTTCTATATTTCTTCTATAACATTACCTAATTTTTCCTTTTCTGTTCTGTTTTGGTTTTTGTTTTTGTTTTTTTTTTTTTTTCCCCATCTTTCTACAGCACTCCATTTACCTGTAAAACCTCTATAGTTGTCCTGGGTTCAGCAGTAGCAGTCATTTTTCTCCTTCTTAGTAGCTAGTGCAGTGCTATGTTTTCATTTTTTGGCCTGAGAAGAGAGCTGATAACGTGGATGTTTTTAGTTGCTGCTCAAATGTTTATTCTGGCCAAGGACTTTCTGAGCCTCATGCTCTGCTAGGGAGGAGGGGAAGCTGGGAGGAAGCAGAGACAGGACACCTGACCCAAACTAGCCAAAGAGGTATTCCATACCACAGCATGTCATGCCCAGGATGTAACTGGGAGTTACCCAGAAGGGCCAGGGACTGCAGGGTTGGACTAGGTATCGGTTGGTACTCGGCTGGGGGGAGTGGGGTGAGTTATCTGTTGGCTGGTGCTGAGGTGTTGTATTCTCTTCCCTTGTTATTTCCTTTATCATTATTATTATTGGTGGTAGCAGTAGTGGTCTGTGTTATACCTTAGTTACTAAACGGTTCTTATCTCAACCCATGGGAGTTGCATACTTTTCGATTCTCCTCTCCGTCCCTCCAGGAGCAGGGGAGGGCAAGAAGGGGGGGGGGAGTGAGTGAACGAGGTTTGTGGTTGGGTTTAAACCACGACAATAGTGCAGGCAGGAAAGAAGACCTTCCTGATAAAAACATGTGAAAAACATACAGGGAGGCTGATTACAAATGTGGGGACAGTGGACAAAAGTATAAGGAGGCTGATTACCCGGATGTACAGATTTCTTACTCCCTTCAGTTATGGATAGGTAACTTACGCAATAGCATGTGGGTGTGATACTTCTCTTTAATTTTTTCTTCTGTGCTTAGCAGGTTCCCTTTTCCAAACTTTGGTACCCTATCTCCTTTCTTCCTCTGTATGTTCCCCTTTTTATCTCCTTGTTTTAAAGGCTTACATTTTAAGTTTTCTGACTCATCAAGTCTTATCTGATTTCAGATAATCCTTTTCACCCAGATTTGCAGTAGTCAGAAATTCCAGTCAGCATTTGCAATTTTTCAAGTCAATTTTCTATACCAGGGTTCCCTTACAAGTCTGTGTGCTTTCCCAAAATCTTATGATAATTCTAAGTGGAATTGCCTATTTCTTGGAAAAATAAAAAAGGAAGTGACCATATCATTTGCAGAAAAACAACATATTTTCTCATTCTCAGGAAAGTTCAGAGTGTATTTAAGGAAACTCATGAAGTAAAATTGCCTCAAGGCAGACACCTGGCATGGGAAATTAGAGCAAGAACAGTTAAGCTCTGTAAAGTCTATAAATAGTTGAAAACTTTGTGATGAATACGAAGGTGTTAAAGAGAGGAGACATTTCTAATTCGGCTTATAATACATTGTTGCACAATTTTATTTTTGTTCAAATGTAGTGTGGTGTTTTGATATTCTATTGTTCTCCCATTTATTGCCAATTTCATACTAAACACATGCCAATATTAAGACTTCATCAATGTCCAAAACCACAACTGTTAATTTTCTTTACCTTGGTATTTTGATACCATTCTAAATTCTATTTTTGTTTATCTCTTTATCTTAACCAAATTTTTCTTTTTGATCCATTTGACTTAATCGCATTACCAGTCTTTTTCTAATTCATTTGTACTGTGACTTTAATTTTCAATTTCATGTTCTTATTCAGAAAATGTCCTCTGACACTAATCTCTTTTCTTCACCTTAGACGGTCCTATTATTTTTCATATCATAAATTTCACATGTAAAAAGGATATCTTGCAATATTGCTGCAGTTATTTTTCTGTCAGATAAAATTAACCAAGTCCAATGACTAACTTCTAAATTTTAAATGGCTTAAACCAGGCCTTACTGTTTAAGCTCTTATTAAAAACCTGCCTCTCTATTTCTTCTATCTTTTTGAAAATAAAATTCTGACAAAATCAAATACAAAATATGTATCACTATTTTTTTTAAGCTCTCTCAGTTCTCTTTTCACATCACTGAGGATTTCTTCTTTCAACACTACAAAATGCTATAAAGCACTTCCAGGTAATTGGTTGTTCTGGCTTCAAGCTGAGTTTTGACTCAATTGGATTAAATCTCAAATTCAAGACAAGGCATTTTGCCTTTCAGCATTTTACTAAAGACTTACTAAATCCAGGTTCTTCTTTTCTTAATCTCCCCAAATATTAACTCTATCTAACTGTTTGCTAGGCATCTAAGAGATAAATATCACAGAAATGCTCCAAATGCAAAAAATGAATTGGTTAGTGACCATAGCACATTAGTTAGAATATGGGTGAAGAAATATCTCAATTATGATTAGTTTTACAGAGACTTGAATTGAAGTAATCACTGAATGCAAACAGACAAACCCTGAAAATAGAGCTCAGCCACAGAACCTGGCTATTATTTTATTCACAGTAAATGAACCTAAATGAACCTAACAAAAAGAAATAGACTGGTTTCTTACTCTTACTTTACAGCTCAAATCACTTGACTGAAACAGTAGTAATTTTTATGTACCTGGAACTACAGAGATCTCTAGGTCTTCTGAACCTATAAGAAATAGTAGCCTTGATGGCAAAATGGAAATTAAGTCTTGGTCCATGATGGAACAAGACTTAAAAGTCAAACTACTACATCTTGCCTTCCTCACTGCTCCACAGCCAACTTTCAGTTTTGAAAGAGAATGATTCTATCCTAAAGAGATATGAGGAAAAAAAAAAAAAAGAAAAAAAAAAAACTTGTTTTCTAACCCACTTATAATGGTTTGAAATTCTCTTTCCCTCTTCTCTAGTTTCAATGTTTTATTGACAATGTCAAGCATTGAATTTTGTTACAGGTGTTTGTCATGTCATTTGATCAAGACATACTGAAACTACAGGGTAATAGCTGGAAACATTGTTTAACTAGTTATCACAAAGACTCATGATGAAACCCTCTTTTTCATCTGCCTATTCAAGATCACAGAACACAATTGTCTCAGCCTAACCATTTCGCTGAACTCTGGAGTCATTCTTCTGTGCCCGACAAGCTTTTGTTGGATTTGGTCCCATTGTTACACCTTTCTGCAATACACATTTCGAATATGTGTATTTTTATAATGAAATATCTATTTCAACAGCAATTTTCTGTTGAATTTGCTTCCGATTAGCAGTGCACTGGAGCTCTGTTCTAGGTGGTCAAAATACGTGCAACTGTGGTAGGCACGCTTTGCATTTTTGCCATTCCTCACAGCGGGACAAAGAGCTATCCTTGTAATACTCAATGTGTCTGTAAACAAGACTTCACACAGCAAGACAATTCAGCCAAAAGATATCTTATATACTTAAGAGCATGTAGTAGTTGTATGAAACTACATTCAAGGTAGTGCTGTAGGGCACTTAAAAATCCAAGACAATGGCAGCTGGGGCTAGCAAGGAAAACGGAGGGAAAAATTACAGAGCAATCAGAAACAGCCAACTATTGTTTATTTTGCATAAAGGAGGGAGATGCCTTCTCAAAATACTGGCTTAGGTAGCTATTTCTGCACAAAGCTGGATGCTGCTTCAACTTCACTTATAAGGTAAACACACCGCTAAATTGATTATTGACCTAAAATGGTGTATTCTGTAGATCTGGAGGGAAAACTTTTGGTGAATCTATCACTGTGTTTTAGGATTAATGATGCTAAGAAGCTTGCTTTTTGTTATTCAACTTAAACTTTGATCCCATCAGCCAACTAGAATTAGATGTAGTGTTCTTGCATGAACCAGGAACATATGTGGAGGTCCAGGGCTTGTGAATTTTATGCCTGATTTCAAAAGCTGTACAGAGATGAGGCCATAGATAAGACTTGAGATGTTTGTTATCGCTAGTAATTAAGAAGCAATCAGCTGTAAATCTGGGGACTGAAATGTTAGTTTCTTAGGTTGTTTGATTTCTTTTGAGCATTTGAAGTATTAGGATCAGAATGTTTGCCATTTGTATAATACACTACACTTCAGAATGAGCAGATAGTCTTTATATTGTATACATTTTTTTAAATAAATGTTGTACGTTTCTATTTTATATACTGATTTTTATTTTATCTGCTGCCAAAGTCTACACACTTCTCATCCGTTTAGATCGGTCAGTCTTTTTTTGTCTTTTTTGTTTTAACCAGGAACTGAATAACAGATGGACACGGCCTTAAAGGAATATCACAAATGTCCAGACTAGTCAATTCCTAGTCTACAGTGCATGATTAAGCCCATCCATAACTGTTTCTTCTAGATTGTAGTTTTACTAGGGAAACAAATGAGTATTAGCTAAGATCATCTAAGCAAACTTGATCCATTACATGTTCTTATGCGTTGATCAGGGCGCTCATATTCCTTATACCCCCAATCACCACATACCTGTTGCCTAGAAAAGGTAGGAATCTACTTGCTTTGTGAGTCATATATGTTTTCCTTTTTATTCCTGCAGGCTGAGATATTTTTTGTATTGCCTTTGTAAAATATGGGAACAACTTAACACAACACTATATGCAAAACTGCTGCAAACTGTTACAGCATTGCAGTTCCATAATGCCTTTCAAAATTTTGCTCCCTTATAATGTCATAGGATTTTTTTTTTAATGCAGTTTTAATTAGGTAAATGGTTTAAATGTCTTATTATGTTAACCTAATGTATAAAGAGCTATAATAAAAAATATAAACCTGTAATATTCTGAGCATGTTCCAAGGCAAAATCATTTGCATTAGGAAAGAAATAGCTACTGGTATGTTTTTTTCTGAAAAGAAGAACTGTATATTGCAGAAAGCAAAGTAGTCCCTATTGGAGTATTAGAAAGTCTAGGATTTTATGTTTGGTTCTTATGACTAAAGCATTTATAGCATCATAAGAACTGCTTAATGAATGTACTGCTTAGCAGTACCCCACAGGGCATACTTCAGTCTCTCCCTGTTACTGCTTTTGTCTCTGCAGATGATTCTACAAGCTCACTGTTAAGAAAGCAGAACCTTATTAGAAGTGGTTGGTCATGAAGAACATCAGTGGCTTGAATGATTCAAACTTATCTAGGCATTTTACAGGTAATTACACACAAATGAGAATTGATGACTGCTGGGATTTTCTGAATTTTTCATAGTATGGTTGATAATACGTTGGTATGCATTGAAATAAGGTTATGTCTACTCCTGTAATGTTCCTTGAGGTGATCTGATGGATGAACTCATGTCCTTAGATTTCCACAAGTTAGAAATTTATGATGATTGGTTCTTTTTGATCTCCCAGGATTTGTTTTCTTTTTTGGTGTTTCAATTGCTAAATACAGTATTGTAAAATAGTTAAGAATCTTTTATTTTGCCTTTCAGTGATTTAAGTTTCATGGCTAGGGCTTCAGTTTATTTTTAATATATTACATGGCAATTTAGTAGCTTTAAAGCATACCTAATTCTGGATTAATTTGCTACATTTGTATTACCATGTAGGACAGATAAACAGGAAAAATTCTACAGAGCTACTGAGGATTTAATCTGTACACCATATGTAATGGGGGATTGTTTATTTATCAGTGTTTGTTAGTTTTGGGGTTTGTTTTCTTTTCTTTAAAAAAGTTTGTATTTTATTGTCAGACAAGCTCAAATCTGGTCCAGTAGGCTGAAGTGGGAGTACCCTAGAGGCACCTTTGAAGCACCTATTCCCATTTACCTCTCATCAGAAATGTATCACGTTCATGCACTCCAAGACTGATTCACATTATTGGACCAGAGAAAGCACAGGAAGCAGGGATGATCAAGAAATTTTCTTCAAAAACACATGCTGGATACAAGCTCTAACACTAAAGCAGCTGTACCTATGTGAGACCATTTCAGCCACAAGGTATGTTCTAATATGATGTGAAAAAGAATATTAAATTGCTCATTTCAGTCACAGTAAGTGGAGGAAAAAGAGGTATTCTTGCTCATCCATCATTGTGAACTACAGGGAAGGGTTCTCACTTTGGAAGTCAGGGCCGATCTTGCTTAGATGCAAAAGGGACCTCTGAAAACATGCTGTGAATAGAACCATTTATACTGAATAATTCTGACTTGCCCTCTTCTTCTCATTGAAGTATTTCCCACTTGCTTTTCCTAGGAACTGATGCAGGAGATTTCAGAGCTCTTTTTATAGGGTTTTCCTGTTCAAAGTAAATTCATTACTGATTGTAAGGCACTGTAAATTTCCTTTGTGGTGTGTAGGTGTTGTGGGTTGACCCAGGTGTCCACCAAAGTTGCTCTGTCACTCCCCTCCTCAGCTGGATAAGGGAGAGAAAATACCATGAAAGGCTCATGGGGTGCAGTCCTTCAAGAACAGACTGCTCCAGTGTGGGTCCCTGCCATGGGTGCAGTCCTTCAGGAGCAGATTGCATGGGTCCCCCATGGGGTCACAAGTCCTTCAGCAAACCTGTCCAGCATGAGCTCTTCTCTCCAAGGGGCCACAGGTCCTGCCAGGAGCCTGTTCCAGCATGGGCTTCCCACGGGGTCACAGCTTCCTTCAGGCATATCCCTACTCCAACGTGGGGTCCACCGTGGCCTGCAGGTGGAGATCGGCTCCTTCACGGACCTCCATGGGCTGCAGGGGCACAGCTGCTTCACCATGGGCTGCATCAAAGGCTGCAGGGGAATCTCTGCTCTGGCACCTGAAGCACCTCCTGCTCTCCTTCTGCACTAATCTTGGTGTTTGCAAAGCTGTTTCTCTCACATAGTCTCACTTTCTGGCTGCAATTGCCGTTTGTTTTCTTCTTAACTATGTTAGGGAGTGGTTAGTAGGTCAAGAGAGGTTCTCCTCCCCCTCTACTCAGCCTTGGTGAGGCCGCATCTGGAATATTGCGTCCAGTTCTGGGCCCCTCTGTTCAAGAAGGACAGGGAATTGCTTGAAGGAGTCCAGCGCAGAGCCACAAAGATGATTAAGGGAGTGGAACATCTCCCTTATGAGGAGAGGCTGAGGGAGCTGGGTCTCTTTAGCTTGGAGAAGAGGAGACTGCGGGGTGACCTCATCAATGTTTACAAATATGTGAAGGGTAGGTGTCAGGATGATGGAGCTAGGCTTTTTTCAGTGATATCCAGTGATAGGACAAGGGGCAATGGGTGTAAACTGGAACATAGGAAGTTCCACGTTAACATCAGGAAGAACTTCTTTACTGTAAGAGTGACAGAGCACTGGAACAGGTTGCCCAGGGGGGTTGTGGAGTCTCCTACACTGGAGATATTCAAGGCCCGCCTGGACAAGTTCCTGTGTGATGTACTGTAGGTTACCCTGCTCTTGCAGGGGGGTTGGACTAGATGATCTTTTTAGGTCCCTTCCAACCCTTGGGATTCTGTGATTCTGTGATTATGCCAGAGGTGCTAACACTGTTGCTGATAGGTTCAGCCTTGGCCAACAGTGGGTCCATGTTGCAGCCAGCTGGCACTGCCTTTGTTGGACATGGGGGAGACTTCTAGCAGTTTCTCACAGAAGCCACCCCCATAACATCCCTGCTACCAAAACACAAACACAGTAGAGAAAATCTGGTCCAAAGTGCTTTTTGATGACTAGTTGGCTATGTCTTTCATTGATTATTTTTTTCTCTCCACTATTTCTTTCTTGGATGTACTCCTTCTAACACCCATTTTCCTTCTTTCCTTTTTTTTTTTTGGGGGGGGGGGAGGTGTTTAGGGTATTTTTTTGTTTGTTTTTTTGCTGTTTTTTTGTTTATTCATTAATTCTTGAGACTTTAGATCCCAATATCAACCAAAATTGTTTGCCCTAGCTGCTATGAATTATGACATTTGCTATTTATCAGACATATTGGATGGGACTGAGGGCTTTATCTATTTATTCAGTTACTTGACCTAGTGACTGCTGGGCACTAGAGATGATATATAAGGCTCATTCATTTGTATTGTCCTTTTCCCACCTAAAATGACTTGATCAGCACTCATCCTCCTTCAAAACATGAAAAAATATCATTACTTTGAGTTTATTCCCACAATTAAATCATAGCTATGCTTTCATGTATTACTTCTGCAACTAGACTGCTAGCTAATTTGTTAATGTAATTTTTCCTTTTTCTCTTTCGAGTGCACATTTTTCTTTTTCTTTTTATGCTTTCTGAAAGTGCTGCTCAGGACTCAAATTTACTTCTTCCTTCCTCCCATCCTTAACAGGTTTTTTTTTTTTTTTTCCCAATTCTCCTAATAAATTGTTTCTTACATTTTTTATATTTATCTACATTATTCTCATATTACTTTATTAATTCACTTTTACTCTAACTTGCTTATTTTCTAGCCATTTTCATGATGTTTTGTTACATGCTAAAGCATGGAAGATTAGTTTTGTTTGAGCAAACCAGAAATTAAATAATCATCATCTGGTTTGAAAGGCAGTTTCTATTCACAACAAGGTGAACACTGAATTCAGACACTAGGACTTTGGGTCTTGTAAACCAAGGGTGGAGATTTTGCAGGCCGTATGTGTAACTTTTTGCAATACTTTATTATACTCTTGGTTAAAAGTTATTTTTCTCTTTTTCATATATAGAGTCTGAACATAATCTGATTCTTTTTATGAATATTTTCTTCTTTTCTCCTCTGTCAATCTCCACGACTAACCTGGCTCAGTCTTCTATGTTGCCTCCTGTAGTTATGGAAAGGCTGCTGTTAGATCCTACCAAAACCATCTCCTTGAGGCTGAACCAACATAGTTGCAGCCCCAGCTGCCTCTCACAGGGCATGCATTCCAGCCTCCTCATATTCAGTGGTCTAGTAGATAAAGACAAGCCCTCTTATTGGGCGGTAAGGCTATCTATAATTTGTAGTCAGCAAAGATTTTTGTATCAAAACAAGCTCATGCGAGCAACAGAACTAGAAGCTGAGGCTTTCTGCCTCTTGAATACAAGATACTATGCTAGGGGTAACTTCCCTTCCACTGGTATCTGAACTTGGCGTTCAATACCTGGTGATGCTGCTCATTGGAGATGCCTGCATGCTGGGAGCTGTGAACTAGAAGTCTCTTGTCTCTTCTGGAGTGAGGCATTCTGTAGGCAATTGCAGAATTGGAAAATGTCTTGATGTCTTCAACGCCTTGAAAAATGATAATGTGACTGGTTTAACAAACTTGTCCCTTAAAATTTATTAAAAGGAATGAGATAACACATGTATCTAGAATGCAGAGGAAGCATCTTATTGTTTATCTATATTTTATTTATTTATTTATTTTTCCCTGAGGCAGCAGAAACCTCTGTAGTTTTTCATAGCTGGATACTGAATGGCCTCTTTTATTTAAAAATCTAAGTGGACAAAATACATGTATAAATAGCTTGGAAATCAGGACCCTTATCCTTTGCTAGTTTTTCTCTTCCTGCCTAAGATTCCTCTACTTTGTGTCATCATTCTGTGTCCTACAAGTTATGTTATTTTTTTTTTTTCCCACAGGATATTATGGAAAATAGTGTTGAATCCTGAGTGTAAAACTTCTACCAGCAGTAACATGGAAAAACATTTTCTCCATGTGTAAGAGAAGTGAATATGAAGTCTCAACGCAGTCTCAACTGAGGTCATATCTATGGCAGGACACAGGGCATACATTGTGATTGGGAAAACAGCAGCAGTGGTTCTGTTTGTAGGAAGGAAGACTTTACCCCTCTCCCTCATAATAGAAGGGATTTTATTTAGCTTATTTGCTGTAACACAATAAGTCATGCTTGTATGGTCCAAAATTTGATTTTTTTAAAAAACTATATTTAGGAATAGTTAGTTACAAATGCATCCTTTAAGATTTACTGGTTGGAAGATACTTGCTACCAGTGAGCCTGTTTCATTGCCAGGAAGAGCCAGCATTTCAGGATGAGGTCCAGCTACAGGTTAACACAGAACAGGTGAGTTCAGTTGGATGCTAAAATAGTCAACTGTGTAATCAGAGATATTTGGCACTCTGGCTAAACTTGAAAGAAAATCATTTAGTTCTTGACATTTATATCAACCCTATTTAATGTCATTTATGATCCCCGCATATTGATTTTTTTTTTTTGTTCGTTTTCCTCTACTTTTTTTGACTACTCTTTCAAGAACATATCATTTATTCAAAACACACATATGGATACATACACATACATATTGACATAGAAATACTAAATTCCAAACATCTTATTGGAAGGATTTGTGAAGCTCTGTTGAAAGTTACTGTGGGATTATCCCTGGAAAGTTACCCTAGGTATCATTCAATTGGAAAGCTAGTACAGTGTCCATACATATTAGAGGAGAAATATTAGAAACCATTACCAGTAATGCAACAACTAAAATATAACCTATTAAACAGTTTCTTCAATGGCCTGTATAAATCATACCCTCTTTGTGTACAGGCTGATGAGAACATATATCTTAATTTGCCGTATAAACTGATAGTTGTCAGTTGTTCACCTTGTGTTCTTAAATCACTGTTTTACGGCAGACTTTCAAATTATTTTCTTCTATGTTCTGTGGTCTTCTTGACTCTTCAGAGCCTGAGGTAGTGAAATATACCTGTTTGTCCTTCTCTACAGTAATATAACAAACTTGTTGGAAGACTGCATTCCTCAAGCATACAGAGCCACCCTTCCACCTTTACTTTATCTCTTAGATAAATTATACCCAGCTCAAAGGAGATTGCAGTTATGAAAAATATCCCCAAAAGTTTTTAGATGATATTTTGTGACCTCAAAGTAAATAACAAACATTTGTCAAGCTCTCAGATTTCTTCTTATATTTCTTATTGCTATTTTTCAGTGAACTTTTTTCTTGCTTTCAGAAGTTTACTGTCATAAAGATGTTGATCTGCGGTATTAGGCATATAGCTTCTACTTCATGCTCTCTGTGCCTGTTGATCTATCATCCTGGAAGGCTGATGAACAACACTAACAAGTGTAGGAGCACAAAGTGAAAGGGAAATTTATGAAGGTTGTGTTGCTTAAGCAGTGTTAGCAAAGGTAAACGCTTTTGTATATAATGATACCCAAGAAGTGTATTTATGAGCTAAGATCAATTACAGCAGACTTTATTAATGAGGACACAGTGGCAAAGTAACAGCATCCTGTATTGGAGGATCCTCATGAGTGATGTTGCTCTTCAGGAGGTTGCAGTGAGCCTGTCACATTCTTGGTCAATCACTCTTTGTGAGTAGCAGAATACAGAGGTCTCAGTTTGGGTAACCTGTTCATCCAAGCATCATTGATTTTGGCTGAACAAGCGAGCTAAAAGCTATTTCCAGCACTGAGTATCTTTGAAACACCAAAAAACCACCACAAAATCAAAATATAAATGCTAGCATGAACTTGGAACAAAATGTTGGAATACTTGAGTTCTTGAAAGATTTTTGTTTTCAGTTTGGACTTGGGTTCATATATTAACATGTTTTGGGCATAAATCCAGCTAATAAATATGTTGAGAAATGAGTATAGAAAGACCTTAGGATCATTTTATCCAGATATAAATTAGAAATATGTATAAAACCCAAGATACAGACAATGCGCAAAAGTATTAGAAACCTCTTATATATATATATATATATATTAGAGGTGTAACAGCTTCCTATTGATCAACATAGGATAACCTATTAAAGCACAGATTTGCACTACCAAAGTTTGCATTTGACATTTCTCTTCCTCATAATGTTGATCAAGGACCACATCTCTTCAGATGCCTGACAGGTAGAGCTTTGCCAGCACAAGTCATTAGCTTAGACCTGTCCATAACTACCTGATGGTATCCCTATTATGTGGAATTACCATCCTTATTAAACAGCAGTTATTGCTATTAGGTATCATTAGTCTTAAATTGCTTCTTTGGGAAACATCTCAATTAAGCAAATTTCCCTGTTAAGTGCATCCTGATTAACTGAAGTGCACCGTGGCTGCTTTGTTTCTTCGTGTACCCACTTTGGTAGCCTTCATCACTCATTTACAGCTCTGAGCCTGGCCTTTCTAAGACTCACTAAAAAACTACATCCAATTGAAGTACTGACTGTAAAAGACCATAATTTGCGCTGTCTTCCCACATTTTATCAGTTATATTTGAAATTCAGGTTCTACTCTTGCAAGGTTTGGTTGGTTGTGGTTTTTTTTTTTTTTGGCATTGTGTATTCATTTTAATTAATGTGTAATTCTCCTGTTACCTGTCTGAAGGCTGTGATGACAATGCAAAATTATGACCATACAAAATCATGAGTGATATAATTTTGTTTTCTAACATAGTTTTAGAGAAAGGTTTAAAACTAATTCTATTGCTAAAATGATGTCATTTTTCCTCCTCTGGAATGCTTGGGCTTCAGAGGTCAGAGGTGCTGGTTTTAAAAACACCACAACAATAAATCTTACCACTCTTATTTGTTAAAAGAGCAGTTTTATTGCAAACATGTTAGAGGTGAAAATAGAGCCAGAAGTATTTAATGTGATTGGTAATTTGGAGTTCAGTTTTTAACAGTTAGCTTAGTACTGAATGATATTGGGGGAAAAAAAATATCCAAACAAACCCTTAAATCAAATCAAGCTTTTCAGTCAAATTCAAATCCATTAATATTAATGTGACATCTGTACAAGTTAAAATGAGAACAGCATTCTTAAGAGGTTATTGCATGTTTTTAAAGTTAAAGTGATTTGCTTAAGTAGCATCTTTTTATAAATTATACTCAAATCATATGAACAAAAAAATTGAGCTACACTAATAAGTCACACTACTGAAAACTGACCTGTTTTCCTTCTGCTTGGAAGAATAACCTTCTAAAGCAGTTGAAATTTTCTTAACACTAAATAAAAATTTGTTTATAGTTTTGTGTAATCTGTCTTGTCACTGAATTAAACTCAAAGGCACCATATCTGTACAGTTTCTCAAATGTAGCCACCATGAACAGAAAACGTCAAATGTACTCATTCAATTCTTGCAGTGATTCTTTGGGATGCTGGATGTCAATCTAGAAATACTAAGTAATTTGGGTTTTTTTATTTCTGAGGTTTTTCAATGGTGAGCACAAACAGATGCACAAACTTATTTCTGAGAATATTTGGGAATGCTACCTACTAAGCAACCCTCACTTCATTGCTGGGAAGTTGACAAGGGAGTAAATCAATATCTTCCATGAGAAGACTTTTCAGAAGAGCGTTTTTTTCTATTTTTGTAACACTGTTGTATTTTAAATTGATATTTTCATAAATCTTCCTAGACAACTTAATGCAGTCTAAGTTTTTTTTACATTTTTCACTGAAAAGTCAAGAAGTGCAGTCATCTCTTTTCCTTTTAAATAAAACAGATAGGAAGTTGTCCATAAAAATAAATCTTTTTTTAAATAAAAATGGAATTAAAAGTAAAACATATGCTTTTGCTCTTAAACTTGCAACTAATTAAGAACCCATTGCAAAACATGATAAACTGTCCAAGTCATCTCACTCTTCCACAGGAGGTAAAAGTATGCTTGTGGTTTTGCTTGGAATTTATTCCCCTTCCAGTTACAGTCCTTGGTTTTTGTTTGCTAAACTGAAGAATATTTTGTTTCCCATATTTACAGCTATACAAATACTTCTTTTCTTTCATATAAAGTAATCTACTTGAGTCTTCAAAGTATATTTTTAGATTGTTTAATAGCTTGTAACTGTTTGAATTCTCTCCGGCAGATTATATTTTAACACAATTACACAGTGGAAAAAAAAACCCAACAACCAATGAACAAAACCAATGAACAAAACCAATGACAAAACCTCCCGTGACACTGCCACCCCAAGGTTAGCTTTCTTGGCTAATCTTCAGATTGACAACTTTTATTTGAGCAAAACAGACTGCTGCTTTCTCTCCATCTACAAAAAATGTGTCTTACATTCTTTGTTCCAAGCTGTCCCGTGTGCTAAGCTGTAGAAGAACCAATTCAAAGCTTTTCTGCAGTGTAGATGAAGCTGAGTTAAGGAACATTGTGACGAATATACACAACAGTGAACTTGTGATAGGTATGTAAGAACTAAGGAGGTGAGCTTTAGGCTTCAGACACTACCTCAACCACCAGCTCAGCCACCCACCACTCATCTATCTGGATTTAGCCAGGACCCTGTATGCAAATCCTGTGCTGCCTGTGACTACCAAAATTCCACCTGATCTCACCTTCTTAGCCAGTGGTGATATTTTAAGGCAAAATTTTCAGCTGAGCCATGATCAGTCTCCTACAGGGCTTGTGACATTATCTTCAGCAACGAATTAACTCAGAAACAGTCTACTTTGCTTCTAGATGTGGTCAACCTAAGTATGTTATTTGCTGGCTCCCAGCTCATGTGCCACGTGCTCTTGTTTCATGCTATTTGCAAACTTGGGCAACATTGATTTTTTTTTCTTTTTTTTTTTTTTTTGGGTCACTGAATTAGGTTGTGTGTGGCAAATAAATGTGCAGGATTTCAGTAAGCCTGTCTTTGATGAATCATGTCATGATAAATCACTTGAAATTGTTCACAAGGGATCATCCAGGTAGGAAGCTCTTGTGCCATGTTGAATTTGTGCATCTTTATACAGTTATCAAAATGTCATATGGTAACTTAAATTTAACTATTACTTCTGTGTAAGAAAAATGTTTCATCAAGAAATTATATCAGTTTAATTTGACCAGATCTATTTTCCAAATACATTAATTATATTCCATCTTTAATTCTTTATTAGTGACTTTCAGATTGACCATTCTGTTAGTTCATCTGAGACTGACAGCAGGAAGACAGATTAATATTTATGCAGCTTTCTTCCTTCATTTTAGTTAAGAAATTGTGTTGTGTAATACTTCTAAAGTTCATTGATATTTTAATGGTGGTAGTCTGAAACATCTAGTATATATGCCTAGGCTGAAGTTCCTTACAAGAGAGAACTTCATTTCAGATCTCATTTTCTGCTTTCATGTGGCATTTTTATGTTTTATCTATTAGGATATAGAACCATAGACATTAATTGTCCTGTTCTCCTGAGTTAGCTACAGTGTAGTAAAAAATTCCTTTTTAGACAAAGTTCCATTTTCCATTGTTCACTTGAACTTTCCTTAAATGCAACTTAAAAATTCCCAGTAATATCAGCCACATTGAATGCTGCAAGGTTATTCCATATTTTACCTAATAAGATAAGGTTTTGGTTTTTTTTTCTTCTTTGAGATATTGTTATGAAACTGGATTTTATGTCCAATTTGTACTTCCCAGATTTTATTCTTTTTCTTACTACTCTTTTAATATGTTGGGATTTTAAAGGCCTCCTACTGAGGCAGAGAACATTTGAACTGTGAAGTCTATCTCCATGGAAGGGACATAAGCTCTGCATAAAAATAATATATGTAAACCAGACTGTTTTGATTGTCTTCTACTGCCATGGAGGAGAAACGCAGAGAGAATCCTGGGCATTTAGTTCTTTGCAACACCTTTGAGTTCAGTGAGTTTGTCTGAAACCTATAAGATCTGCCATTGTGTGCATGTACCTCTTTCTGTTGGATTCTGACAAAATTCTTCGTTACAAATTCTACTTTGGCTCAGGTGATATAAGTTGTGATATAGTCATCAGTTAGGTCATTTAGAGCAGCTATAAATTATTTCAGATTCCTCTTAGGTTTCCACATCAAACACTGTTATTTAACATAATGTACATCAGTTTGTTTTTTTAAAAAATGAAATTTAGGACTTGGCAGTTAATTACATTGTACAAACCCAAGCATTTTCACTTTATTTTCCTGGACAACCAGCCTTGCACTAAGAACAGATGTTTTTGGGCTCAAACTTCTATTTAGTCTGCAGTTGTAGGACTCAATAGGAAAAATGGTATAATCAGAAAAACATTACTCAGTAAAAGAGAAAAAATGGGACACGGTTAAATGACCTTTGATGATAGTTGGCAATCTTGTTTCTGTACATTGGAAAAGGGCTGGGAGCTGAGCAGTGGTGAAACATCAAGATTCAAGGCAAGGGAAGGAAGAGTCCTGCAGCTTACACCTTTAGTCCTTCAATTCTTGTTCAGTACACACATTTTCTTGCAGAAAAGTTTTTCTGCTTTTTCTGGATAAATAAGATTGGATGGAGCATGTCAAGAGTTGTGGAAGCTATTGCAGAGGTACAAAGAAAGCTTACATTTCACTCTTGCCCCAAACAAATTAAAATCCAGAAATTTCTTATAAAGACAACCTTAAACACTTTCTATGAAATTTATTAGAAATTTACATAAGTTAGCTTCTTAATGGAAAAAGTCTTAGGGAAATCTTCTTTGATCTGTGAAAAAGTGGGTTAGACAGACGATGGCCTTTTGTTCTGCTTTCGAATATCCGTGTCCTGTGATGAACACCATGTAGATTAGCATTTCTAATGTGCATTTTCATTCTGGTACTAGTGTCATCACAGCTGCCTGGGGGACCTGTATTCCACTACTCAGGGAGTTCTGCCTGACATCCCTGGTTATTACCTGCTTTCACAAGTACTAGGAAAGAATATATTTTATTTTGTTACACTTCAGTCAGATACAGTTGGGTACTGATGTGATATACCCAAGAAAATGAGGAAAGGAAGGAGTGAGTTTAGAAATAAAAGGTGCTCAAAAAAAGTGTATTCTTCCATATGTTAAGTTACTAATGTCACTTTAAAACTGAGTTTGTTACTGCATTTTTCCCTGATAGAAGGAAAAATTGCACCACTCCTTGGTTTTAAGGTGGCAGCTGGAGCTGTGGGTGATTTCACCCCTGGAGAATTATCTCTAATTTTTAATCAGTGTTGTAAACAGCAAAATCACTTACTGCATTTGTTTATTGTTTGTCAGTTTTAGTTTCTTCAACTGATCTTGCATAAGTATTTCAGTCTTGTCACTTCAGAAGGGAATAAAAAGAATTGCTGTATGGTTTATTTTTGTGTGAATAGTATATTTTGCATGCAGTTTTGTTTAGGTAACTATAGAAGACATATTTTTGCTTAATATTATTATCCTTAATGGATCACTGCAAAGAGATGATTTCAGGTAGCAATATGTCAGATGACTGTAGGAAAGACAAAAGTATATAAATGAGTGTTGCAAAACAGACTGACATTTAAAGTAGGTAACATCTTCTCTTCTTCTGTGTGCTCTAGCATCTCTCCATAGCTATTTTAAGTTCAGTTAGGTGTTAACAAGTGAGACTTTACTCTGGTCCCAGCATTTTCTTTTTTCCTTGCAGCAATGGCAGAGAGTTCAGACAATATACTTTTATGTATTTCTGTTCCTGATTTCTGCATGTCTGGATAAAAAAAGACATGGAAAAAAAGAAAAAAAGGAAACCTTGCCTGTATTTGGAAGAGATCAATTTGCAGAAGGAAAAGCAACTTCATTTTCAACTCTCATTATGTTGTATTTTGTTCAAATACTTGAAAGTGATCTCAATATGTTTGTGGTACATCAGTTACAAATGCACTTTTCTTTCTTTCCATAAATGAAGACATCTGAGGCTTACTGGGACTTTTAATAATTTTAGTTCATTTAAAACTCTGTCTTTGTTACAGAGCCCTACATTAGTCTTGCCAGTATGCTGAACACTGTAAACAAAAAGCTCATTAGTAATATTTAACAACTTTATTGAGTCTAATACTTTATAGAGAGTACCTACTGGATTTACATGCAATTACACAAGTACTTATAGCAGTTCTTTCTCTATGAACTTTCTACAGTGTAGACATATATTTATTTCCTTTTAATTATGTATTTATTGCATTTTTATTTAATGGCTTGTCAAATCAGGAAAAAAATAGATTGAATATTAAATTTCCTACTTTTTTCTCACAACTTGCCCTCTCCAAAAAACTCCTAAAACAGGATAGATGTGATAGCTATGCATTGGAAACTGTTAATCTGCTGTACTATGGTAAAATGACCATGAACATGTATCTGGTATATATTTAAAGAGACACTTTGCTGCCCCTACTTATTTTGAGTAATAACTTTGCTTCATTTCTGATCTCATATGAGTTAATGGGGCTTTTTGTAAGACTAGACATTTAACAGAATTTCATGGTTGTTGAGGTTAATGAAAAATTCATTAGTCGTAGAATGGAAATTAAAAAACTGGCATAGATTAGAAACTGAGTAAGACAGAAAACTAAGCCTGGAAATAAATAAAAAGAAAAAAAAAGAAAAAGAAAAAAAAAGAAAAAATATCAAAACCTCCCAATACTGGAAAAGATATTTTTAAAAGAATCATCTTCTGTTAGACCAGCCTAGAAGGAAGAACTGTTTACATGAGAAAAGATCCTCTGAACTGTGTAAGTCTTAAAAGCTATAACTTATTGCTTGGGCAGATACCTCAACAACATTGTAGATCACACAGTCAAAATATTATCTCATTTTGGGCAGTTGCTCAAAAAGTCAACAAAAAATTGTGAAGCATGAACAGTGTTCAAGACAAATACTGAAGAATGCAATATTATAAATCACTGATGCAATATTATAAATCACTGATGTATTATTATTTGTAATTGTGCATTCAGTAACCAGAAATACTTAACCATTGTCCAAAATACCTTTAAAGAATCTGGGATAATATCTCCATAGAGATAATGCAATAGCAGAAATCACTATTCAGAGATACCATAAAAAGCAGCAGCTATAATAAAGAAATTTTCATAATCTCTTATGAGTTGAAATAAAGGGAGATGAAAGGCAAAGGATTCTGCTAATTAACTATGGGAACGTACACTCTGTTACACTGAGGTAACTTACTGTGAATTCATACTCTCTGAAATTAAAATCTTGATTCAGTGGCTCAAGTACAGACAGAAGAAACCACTGGAGACACTTTAGGACTTTGGCGCAAGACCAGCAGAGGTCACATACGTCCTGTGAGAACCAGGCACCTCTGGAGTGGCAGGTGGGAGCTAGGCAGGATATCTTAAAGTGTCCAGACTAACAATAAGTGTTGATAGGTATGTACTGAATGTAACTGAGTACAGAAAGTTGTCATTAGGAAATCATGCCTTCCGGTTCAAAATCAGAGTTGGGTCTTATCTGAAAGAAGTGACTTAAGTGAAAAAAAAAAAAAAAAACAAAACCCCAACAAAAGATCATTTACATTTAAAATGTTATTGTATCTTTGCTAAGGGTATACAGTTTTTTCTTCTAATGCAACGAATCACATAGCGTAGAGGCCAATCTGCTTTTAAAATTTAGCCAAGTTTAAAAAAGAAACTAATGAGTTTATTAACTGTTAATTAGGGGAAAAATAAGCAAGACAAGAACATCACTTTTAGATTTTTGACTTAAGTGAGGCATTATGTTAATCTAGTCTTGACCTTTATATCAAAAATCATGGAAATACTTTGAGATCTTAACTTTCTGAATGGTTGGGAAATATGCATAAATACTAGCTCAGTCATCTGGAGTCTGACATTTACTTGCTGACAAAAAAAAAAAAAATATATTGCTGGGGTGTCCATTATTTTCCTTTTTATTTTTGTGGTTTTTTATTCCAAGCACGACATATTGATGAAAAAATCCAAAAGTAGGAAGGGCTAGGATTTACAAAAAATATGCCAGCTAGATATTGCTTATATATGAAAGTCATACTTTAAAGACTTAACAGATGTTATTTTTTTCCTACATAATCTTAAATATGTTGTAAGTTTGAAATAATAAAGAATCAAGGGGCCATAACGATTCCAAAAGTGGAATTTTAATATGTAATTAATTGTATCATGGAACTTGTCATACTTAAAAGATGATTCTCAATTAAACCTTTCCATCTGAAATGCGCTCCATAAGTGCTGATGAACAGACAGCTCTCCCTTGAGTACTCTTTCCCTGTTACATTTCTCAAGGTATAATGCTTCTTAAAAATCAACAAAATAACCTCTGATTTCAGTTTATGGAAGAGAAATTCCTGTCCCTGATTTATTTCCTTGCTATTACACAAGCTTCGAACTTTAGCGTTTATATTTATATGTTTATTTTTTGAGAGATGCATATATTTACTAGAGCCTTCTGTGAGTTTGTGGTTTCCTATGCCTTCAAAATGTTATTTTAGATGAAAGACGAATGTTTTTGCTTTGTTATTGGGTACTAAGACTCCGGATCATTATAAAATAAGGCAAATAAGGGTTTTGGGTATTTTTTTTCTTAGATGAGACAGTATATTATTGATAGGCCCATTAATGTGTTTTGCCTTTGAAATATTGTGTGAGTAGGCCCTCTGGGAATCCTCTACTTATTTACAGTTGAAATGATCTACAAATAAACTCAATAGGAAACTTCAATATGTTAAATGGAGAGGGAACACTGACATGGCAGCCTCAGACTATATAGATTTTTTGATTTAATCACTCAGGTCTATGATGCAATTAGAAAATCTGTAATGTGGGTCTTACTTTGTACTAGTGGGAACAGCTACACTACCATCAGTGAGATATTTTGGGTTTACACCAGCTGTGGTCTAGGGTACTTACTTCACTTATATTGCAAATCTGGGATAAGTACATCTAAAAAAAAAAAAAAGAAAAAAAAATATATTCTCTAATCGGTGATAAGGGAAATAGGAGATGAAGTAATATGCACTAAAGGCAGGGCTTCCTATATTTAAGATTGCTAAAGTCTTAGTATATTTTAAGACCAAGCTGCCAATAGTCTTGGAGGAGTTTAATTTCCTATGTCAGGTATTCCCTGATAAACTGAATATGAGAAAATGCTCAGGAAAAAAACCTTCAACCAAGCAAACAACTTAAACTACTGGGATTTTGGGGCCTGGGTGAATGAAGAGCACAACTTTTGGAAAGAAGCGGGGGATAGGAACAGTAAGAGGACAGGGTACAATTAGAGTGTGAGAGTGACAGTTATAGAGCTTAAGTTCAGGCATCAGAATGGTGTTTTGTAAAATGACAGCACAAAAATAATATGAAAATGGCAACATTTGACTCTTTAGAGTATAACACTCTAATTTTTTAATTAAGAAAAAATCTGCAGTCCCAAAGAAAGTGAACTCCAAAGCAGGTGAGAGCTATGCATTGAGCTAAAGCAAAATGAGCAATGATTCTCAGTGGCCCTCCACTCTGAACTAGCCTGAGAGCTGAAGATGAATTTGCCATCTTAGACAGTTACTGGCAGCAGAACAATAGTGGGTCTTGGGAATCTTGATTTCTGGAGGTAAAGAAGCTCTGCTGAACTTGCTTTCATTCTCCACATGCACAATATTTCCTTAACTTATTAAGATATAAATAGCTCAAGTTATTCTTCATCTCATTCGTGGAGTTACTTGATATTGCTTGATCTGTCATAACTAAGGTAAGTAACATGAAGCGTGCACCATTCACTTTAGGCTTACAAATGAGCTGTTTGACAGTAGCAAGACATGTGTGCTCCAGTCACCATCACTAAGCCATCTCTGACAGGGTATGATTTAGGATGCAGGGCAAAGTATAAGTCATACAAAATTCTGGTATGTATTTTTATACATGGTAAGAGGAGAGGAGGAACTGGTGTCCTATTTTGTGAACCCATAGGAGGTGGAGTGGGGACATCATAAACAGGAAAGGAACATGGTGTTGAAGGCCTGATTTCTATTGTAATAACAATATCGAAAATGGGATTTTGACAAATATTGAGGGTAGGAAAGAAATAAATAAAGTTTTTCATAAAATAAAAATAGATCGTGTTATTGCCAAAGCTTGCTTGGGCTCACATTGATATATAAACATACAGGTCTTTAGATGTTCTCCAAGCTGCAACTTGATTGAAGGAAAGTTTGGGGAGTTTTTACTAGAAGCAAGAAACTTCAGAAGAGAGAATGATTCCTGAACCCCTGATTTCCAGAGAGTAGGATGTTATGTCAGTACTGTTATTCAATCCATGCCCAATTCTTATACACTTTCCCTAACCGTATTTTATTGCTTGTTGTGGGAGAAACTTTTATTAAGCTATATGCCACTGCAGCTTTTCTTAAGTTTTAGAGCCTTTTTGGAGCTTCTTCAACAGCACGTGTGCTTGTTGCGATAATGCATTAATGCTGAACTTACTGCCTTGATTTGAATTGCTTTTTCTCTCTACATTTGAGGATTTGATACCTCATATATAGGTAGGGTTAGATTAGTATCCTTTAAGCCACTGTATTCCTTTTCTTACCTTATGGAAAATTCTGGCTTCTTTTTTGCAGAGCAGTCTTTACTGATGCTCTGCAATTAGCAGTGATATAGGAAATGCCACCTATCCATTTCACACAAGGTGAGCTTAGCTGCTTTCAGAAATGTATTTTTCTTAAAAAAAAAAGGGAAAAAAAAGGACATCTGCTTTTCTGTTTTGCATAATCCTAATAATTATGCAATTATAGTTCACTAGCATGCATACGCACATGGTGTTTTGTTCTGTTTTGTGGTCTGACATATATAAACCTCACTACTATTTGGAAGATCATTTAAAAATAAACCATCATTGAACAAAAAGCTAGAAATGTGTGACAGGCTGTATTCAGAATAGAATACTTAAAATTTGTCTTGGCTGGAGTTTAGCTGCTATTTAATAGACTACTAGTTCAAATTTGCTACTGCTTTATTTGTGTCAATGAACCCCGATCTCAGCATTTTTGTGAACTGTTTTGCTCTGAATGTTATTAGGAAAATATTCTAAAAATGCTGTTCAGTAATGATATGCAAGTCGAACTTGTGTCTGCTTAGCAAGATTTGCCTTTCATTAATTACAAGATGCTTTCTACCTCTGACTGAAAGCTTCCAGATGAACCATTTTTAGTGAGAAAGGAAATCTGTAGCACTTCTGCAAGATCATGGTGATTCTAAATTTTCACTAGAAACTTTCAAATGATTCAGAATTATATTAATAATTCTTTCTGATCCTGATTAGACATGAGCAATTATAGTTTTGTGGTACTTGTGCTTGACCTGGAGTTCTTGAGCTGTTCATACTTTATTTCTGCTCTGGTGGTCATTTCACACATCGTGAAAAAAAAAAAAAAGAGGTGTTGCCATTCTCGTTGACAGAGCAGATTACTGGAAAGAATAGGTTGGCTCTTCTTCAGTAAGAATAAAATTAAAAATTAAGGCCTCAGCTTCCTAGCAATGTTCTGGAACTGGGGTGAAACTCTTCAGAGAAAGTGGACACAAAAGGCCCAAGTTAACTAACTCCATCCACTTTGGATCTTATTATTTGTACATGTTCCATTATATTCTCAACAAAGTGACAGACACCTCAAAGTCTCTCAATGTCTCCTACATGCCCATGAATAACTCAGTTGCAGTACCTAAAGTGTTTGAGCTTTCAGTTAGCTCCACATGTAGGTAGTAGGTCAATCTGTCTTTTAGAGGGTCTTTTATCATTTACTTCCATTATTGCCTCTTATGACTCATAAAATAGTAGGCAAATTTATTTGTAGTATCCAATTTGGCATCTAAGTAAGACACTACCACTAAATCTGGGTCTGGAATTTGCTGGCAGATGTGGCTATTTCTGTAAAGTGTGGGAATCATAGACATAGAATTGGAATAATTTAGCTTGGAGAGGAGCTGATTCCAATACCCCTAACACTCCCACCCCCAACAGGTGCTATGACTTGTGCATTACACCAGTTGAGACCTGTATTTCAGGAGACTAGAAACACATTTTGTGCTACAGAACCACCTACTATTCTGAATAGCCAGGGAACCATGTTTTTCTGCCTTTTAGACTTCCACATCAAAGTCCTAAAAGAAGGCATAGGAATTAGTTAGCCTACTCAAGAAGATTGGGTGATTTAATAACAAAAATTTGTAAGGAAACAGCTTTTCATGACCTCTGTTGCTCTTAAACAATCTGAAGAGAAAAAAAAAAAAAAAAGAAAAAAGGTCCAAAGATAAATATGACTTCCTTGTGGATTATTAATTTCTGGTCAGTGTATTCACTTTAAATTGCTTCATGACTGTCTGACCACCTCATGAGTCCCTGTTGAGATTAGAGAAGTAATTCCTAAAAGCATCTCCCCAGCCAACTCTAGTTTTAGCTTTGTATAGGCAATGTGATCCAAAAACAAAAATAGAAAAGCAAGGCAAGGTGTACATTCTATTTTTTGACAGTTCTGTACCAAGGAATAGATATAAGAAAGGCTGCAGGTAGCTTTAGAGGAACAAGTTTAGCAAGGATTTTAAGACATTTCTTGCTGAATATGGAAGCTCAGTGACTTTATACTCTTTATATAGAACTTTATGAAGGTCTGGATTTTAGCCAGCTACAGGAAAATTTTATTAAAGAAGTAAATGAGATGGCAGAGAAAAAAAAAGATTCCTGCGCTACTAAGAAAAATCCATGTTATTTATACATTCGTACTAGAAATATGTCTTTAGTAAGAATTACATTAGTGTGCATCATGTGAATTTATATTACAATTTAAGATAGCTCAGTAATTAACTTTTTAGAAAGAAAGCATATGGAATAGTTAATGGATGTCATATTTAGAGGTTTGGAAATACTTCTTCATTGACCACTGTGCTCTGAAATACTCCATAATTGTTTTCTTTCAGCATTAACATGGATTAGTGTTCCTGCGATTAGATATTCACCTTCTCTTTTTCTTTCTGAGGCAGAAGATTATATCAGTATTAACTTTAATCCACTGATCTATTTCAGGATGGAATGTTATCTATTTTTTTAAATACTTTCAGCATGTCTTTGATGGTATCCATAAGCATAGAATAAATCAGACCACAAAAGTGCTCAGAATCTGTTCTTTTATCTTAAGAGTGGGAGCATTACTGTAGGTGGGTTCTACTTGAAGTGAAGCAACAGCAGCAACAAGTTACGTGTTATTGTGTATTACACACACAACAACATATTGTGTTGTTGTGAACATAAACTGTCCTTAATTTCAGGAAGAACCAACAAGTGTGAAACTTTAAAAGGCACAACATCATTGTCAGTTAGATAAGCTGTATATACTTCTGTTTGCCCACATGAAATTCTGGTATTCGAAACTATTGAAATAGGTAAGTTCTTGATATTACACTCCAATTTATAACTAATAAATTCCATAATATAGAATACTGGTGAATATTTTTTGCTTTAGTCAGCCCATTAAATTCTGAAAATGGAAATCTGAATTGGTAGAAATAGGTCATTCTTCTGCTGTGTATCTCAGACTTCACTGTTCCATATGTTCCAAAACATCTTCTTAAGGGTTAGTTAGTTGGTTGGCTTTTTTTAAAAGCATACTTGTTGAAATTTTTTCACAACCATTAGCAAAAGTTCCTCCCCTTTCTCTTTCTCTAGACTCTTTCTTGATTAAGGCAGATTCCTCAGGTTGATCATCTTAAGCAATTTTCTAATAGAAAAGAATAAACTGAAAAAAAAAAAGAAAGACCCTCTAAGGGTTTGGTGGAGGGAAAAACAGGTAGCAAATTTTTAGTTCTTTCCCTCCTAAACTTCACAGTAGGTTTCCCTGCTCATTACTCCACCCTGAAAAGAAATCATTGAGCCAAAACACTTAAAGGCACAGACAGCTTTTCATTATTGCTCCAAAAGAACAGCCTTTCTATGTAATGCTTGGAACTGTAACAGATTTACAATTCTGCACAAAGTACTGTAACAGAGGGTACTTTACCTGCATGTTGCCCAACTTGACAGATATTAATTGCAAATGCTCTCACGGCAATTCCCTCTGGGATACTCTGTGGGATACACAGCCTCACGAAGGTGTAAGTAACTCCTTCCCATGATACTGAGCAATAGCAGTGTACAAAATATCCCCTTCCATTCCTGCTTGAATGTGTCACTGGTAGAGAAAACACAGCCAATGCTTGTCCTTGCCCTTACCCTTTACCAGTTAGTGCAGAAAAGATCCAAAAAGGAGCTTATCTATACACACAGCAGAAACCTTTTCCAAAGCTCTTCTGAGAACAATGCAGCTCCAGACAGACTCTTTCCTGGAAGTCTCCCTTAACTACAAAATTGGAAGTAGTGAGATTAGTCAGAAATGAGGGGCTAAAAGGAGCTGTCTATCACACATGTGGGAGAGGGATGTGTTAGTGTAGCTGTCAGAAATTGTTTTGCAAGCATTTACTGCAGATATCAGTCTGTCAGAATAGGAAATTTACTGATTTGAGTTTGATATCATAAACTCTTTCAGAGTGAAGAAATATTACATTTGTAACACCACCAATTAACTTTTTCTGCTCAGCCACCTGTGTTCTTTCTACAAGATTTTTGCTGAATGAATATGGAAAATCTTACTCGGAAACTCTTGCTACCTTTCATGTCCCCTTAGCCAGGAGTTTTTCTACACCTGGGTTAAATTTGTGTTAGGCTTACTAAATTGTCCTAGGTTCAGCTGTAGCAGTCATTTTTCTCCTTTGTAGCTGGTGCAGTGCTATGGTTTTTGACATTAGGTATATAATGTGAAGGGTATATATTCAATTTGTATAAAAATAATGCTGGTGAGCATGGGTAAAAAGCACTGAACCCAGGACATAAGTAAAACTAGAAGGCTTATTAGACACCCGCAGGAGGTATATTAGAATTCTTGTCCAGTTTTTTGTCTTGGTTTCATCCTTCTCAGTTCTAAGTTTCCAAAACACTATAAAGTTTATCTCTCATGAATATCAGTTCAGTGAGAAAAGAGAACATGATAATCGTCAATCAAACTGTCGGTCTGAAGGAAGAGGGTGAAAAATGATGTAGCCAACCACTATAGGACTACAATTTAATGAAGTATAGTTAGAAATAATCCTAAAATAGTAGCAAGTTGCTCAGCTATTTTAGATGATAAGCACTTCAAGAGTGCTGTGTTCTGTTGAACATATTTATGCTGTACATTGGATGCATAGCTAAACAGATCAACCTAAAGAGGTGATCAGAAGTTTCAATAGATAAAGAGTAACCTGCAGTGACATAAAACTTTTCTGTGGTATTATTATGCAGATCCAGCAATATATAGTATTTGCAAATGAGCTAATAATAACACTTCCATGATTTATTTTGGATAAATCTATATACATCTCAAAAACATTTTCAGCAAAGCATTGTCATTACTTTATTAAATACTGCTTTTGCCTATTTCAGCTTAACAAACAAATCTAATGTTATGAAAGAATTTAATTTCAGAGCTGAATGATAATTTGTCAGGCATGGTTAATTCACATAATTCAAAGTTAATTATGTTTGTGATATTAGAGCATGCTGTAATTTTGTTCTGTTCAGCTGCAGCTTTTATTAAATCTTTCTTACATTTTGATTAGGAAAGCCAGGCTTAAGGGTGTACAGCAAATTAAAAAAAAAAAAAATTAGATAAGGTATGGGAAAGGTTTTTGAAGCATGTACTTTGGTTCATGTTCACATTCTTTCTCATGTTACATAACTTTGTCAATCCAAAGCTGAGATACATTGAAATACTTACATTGTGATTTCTTTCTGTTTTTCAGCATTTGGGAATGTTAAGACTGATATTCCAAATCCATTTGATATACCGATATGAAGTGGGTTCTTTAGCTGTATTTTTTGTACCAAGCAGTATTCACCCAGCTATATTTATCTGTGGAAATGGAAGACTTCGCACAACAGAATTTTGAAAAATCAATTGGAAAGTGTCATACAGCTTCTGACCTTCTGACACTGGATTAGTTCTTTCTACTGTTCAGTTTGTGGAATTGGTTATGTATGGGTAAATTTGTATTCAATACATATATTTAAGCAGTAGTAAAATGTAAAATATTTTGCATAAACTGCATTTCTAGAAAAAAATCAGGTGAACATGTTAAGTTGCTGGGTTTTTCACAATCTAGAAATATGTGGGAACTGACTAGTTCTGAAGATATTCACATGGGTCCAAACCCCCTGCTGAGTTGCCTTTGTCTGTAATTTCTGTTATATTTTTCTACGCTGATGTGACCAAGTTAAGGTGACCATTATGAATATGTTATCTTAATTTGAGGTTTAATATTCTTTTGATATATGCTATATAATGCAAGCAAATCATTGTCCTGCCTCACAGCAGTGCTGTGATACTAAACACAGCAAGCTGCTGTTGCTCTTGTCATGCAGCAGAAATATACTGAAAATAGCTACTACATCAAGGTTTAGCAAAATGTTCTCAGTCTCACACTATACTAGAGGTGTTCGAAATTGCCGATTCTTTTCATTATGGGGACTGATCTGCTGCTTGGTTCCACTATCACCAAACTTTATCTGTGAATTCATTAGACACCTCCAACACAAACTTCACTCCATTTCAATGTGGCTTTGAACTTCCTTTCACTGTTGTATTTTTGTTGTTGTTGTTGTTTTTGTTTTGCTTTTGTGCGTGTGTTCGTTTTTCCTAAAGTAAGCCTTTCTATTACAATTTTTAGTTTTTATTTCCTTACTTAAAAAAACAGGAATGCTTCTATATTTGCTCACATGAAACACAAAACTATGTCAAAGAACTGTAGGTTCTCAGACTTGAGAACCTTCTTGAAAGGAAGAGGTAAAGAACTGCATACGCCAGGAACCTACAGAATAAGGTTATAATCTATCTAATAACCTTCTACACTGAACAGTCTCAATTAATCATTGAAGGCCTATGTGATTGAATAAGGCAGTGTCTTATGACAAAAGCAGAATAGAACCCATTATTCAGTAGCTCAGAGTTCATCACATCACATCAGCATCACACAGACTAATAGAGTCTTAACTACATCAATAATCCTTGTGTCAGGGAAAGAGGAAAGCCTGAGTAAAATCTTGAACATATAGCCTTAATTCTGGTATTTCTTATCTTTTGCTATTCTTTTAGTACAGTATTTCTGTGCACATTGTATACTCATATTTGGTCTTGGAGTTAATTGCATGGAGTGTGTCATCACTGCTGTCAGACTGCAGGAAGCTGAGAAATAAACCAGGTCTTTGAAGCTAGCAATTTTATTTAAGTGCTAACAGCCAGTGAATATCTGCAGACACTAAGGAGATAAGTCACTTAACAACTATTAAAATTCCAGGCCAAAAGATTTCCACAGACCTGAGAATCCCTGCTGTTGTTATTGGGAAAAAATTTCTCTTCTTGTGCCAAATTTAATCACACAGAATTTTGTTCTCTTCTGTTAAATCTTCTTTCTTATACTTTAAACAAAGCAAATCTACTATTTGATTATATCGTGAAGAATGTTAGCAAGAAGAAGAGAAATGTCTGAAGAATGATGACATCATTTATGTGTAATTACAGCACAGTGTCAGGCCCTGAGTTGGTTCTAAATGGATTTACTAATGCAGTCATCCTCTTCGTAGTCAGAAGCCATGCTGCTTCAGCTATAACTAAAGCAATAGTAAAGCCACAGAGGAAAGATAGTTTCCTAGTGTGTCTGACGTGTCACTGGTAATAGAGTAAAATGCCAATGCCCTAAATTCTCATGGAATGCTAAATATTAATCTCTACAAATACAAGCTATTAATTTTCTTTTAATTATTTATATTTATATATATATTACTCAAAATCAGTATGAAGAAATCACTAGTGTAAAGAGATTGTGTGTTTAAAGCAAATTATATTGTCTTCTCACTTAATGTCTCTTTGGAAAGAACTTGTGGACCAGATTTCATTCTCTCATGGCTTTTCCAGAAATTTAGTTTTGGCTTTCAGAAGCATTTCTTCTTCCCAGGCACTAAGTGTTCTTGCATTTTGAATATTTTTGAACTTTCACCGATAAGAAGTGATACGTTGAAGGCAGTTTGTATTGAATTCCTGCACTGTAGTGAGAGGTTTTTTTCAGCCTAGTGGAAAGATGTAGGGAATCTATATTTGTTTTCACCACCTTTTCAGAGCAGCTGCATTTGTCTAATGCTACCACATTAGATGCAGAGAAAACTAGAACATGAACAGACAATAGTTGCCAGCAGTCCACATTCTTAAAAGCTAGGACAGGATTTAATCGGGAATGGAGAAATATAAAATCCAGAAACTGGGTGCTGGGAAATGGCATTTTGATAAGAAATCCTATGGCTATAACAGTGTTTCTGTGCTCCTCAGGTGTCATCCACAGATACAGGGGATTTATTCCTCCATCATCAAACAACACACAATTTGTTTCTCAAATTAATTAAGTCCATATCTACTGACAAGTCTCCTCTAATGAAGAAACATCCTATTTCCTGAGAAAATATCCACATTTCTTTGTTCCTTTACAACAAGTAAACAACAAACAAGCAAGTAAAGCAAGAAAACCAGATTCCTGTTTCCACAATTTATGCTTGGATGTATAATAGCAAAATTATACCCTCTGGCACCAGAAATGTTTTGAAATCTAAGAAGGTGAAATGTTTCAACAGAATGTGGTGGTGGTTGATAAAGAGTGCTTCACACTGCGTGAGCCTGTAAGGGTAGTACCTTCCAGTTTCACCTGACAGAATTCAGCTGACAACTGACAGAATTCATGGGTTTCAACTGACAGAATTCATGCCACCATATTCCTGGCAGTACAAGCAGAGGAGAGTTAAACTGTGCTCAAGAGTCCATGCTATTACATTACTAAAAAACTTGCAAATCTTTGCTTTTGCTCCTGTACTACTTATGTAGCTACTCACGGATGCTCAGAAAGGTCAGGCTATTGAGAAAACTGGTTGCTACATGTAGAAGTTTTATGGTTTGTATTTGTGAATTGCCCAGCAACTAACCTGTGAGCTTAAGCACACTGCGCCAATTTATATCTGTGTCCAGTGGTGATTTGCTTGGTACATCTGATAACTTCAAATCTGGGATGAATTCTAATAACTGAAGTTCAGGTAAAAACTCTGTCTTATGCTCCAAACCTCCAGGAGTTCTAGTTTATCATCTAGCAGCATGTAATAGCTGAAACAAATGAGAAAAGTCTTTGCAAAATAATTTTCAAAGCCAGTTTTTTTCATATTACACAGTGTAAGAAAAAAACAGACCTAAGCAAAAATAGGAAATGCCAAATGCAATTTTCTGACCGTTATTGAGTGTTCTTTACAATTTAGTCAAAACACACTGTGGAGTCCAACGCACCAAGGCACACAGAGCCTAGGACAGGAGCAACATTGTGGATGACTGAATCCAGTTTTCTTCTGATGGAGACAAGTGGCATCCCTAATTAAAATCACTCAAAGACTATCCTGAAATCTACTAAGAGGATGTTCTGGAACACGACTCCTCTCACAGCTATAAATGACCTAAATTGAGGAGCACTTTACACATTCATTTTTTTATCGAATGTGGTTGTTAGTTTAAGTAATTCATTTCTTCAGCTAATATTTACATTCATGTTAGTGTAGAAATAGGCAGTTTATATGTCTCTATTCAAGGTGCATTATGCTGTAGTTTTTGCTATAAAAGACTTTTCAATGCACCAGTCCCCTTTATCACCCTCCTGAGTATGTAGTTTTCTTATCTCCAAAGATCTGGGTAAACTAGTTTTTTCTTTTTGTAAATTTCAGTCATCCTATTATTTCGTTCAGATATGGTCGATTGTCTTGTTATTAACACCTGGCCTTCTTTTTCATACCCTCCCTGCCTCTAAACACCATAAGTGGGTAAAAATGCATCAACAACAACCATAAAATGGCAAATTATAAAAACAACTCCACATATATATATGGAAGGTTACAGGCTCTTTAGAAAGGACAGGCCTGGCAGGCGGGGAGGGGGAGTTGCCCTTTATGTTAGGGATAGGCTGGAGAGTATGGAACTCTGTCTGGGGGCAGGTGAGAAGTTTACAGAGAGTTTGTGGGTCAGGGTTAAAGGGAAAACAGCTGTGGGAGACATTACTGTGGGAATCTGTTACAGGCCGCCTGATCAAGGAGAACCTGTGGATGAAGCACTCTACAGGCAGATAGGAAAAGCCTCACGCTCGCAGGCCCTTGTTCTCATGGGGGATTTCAACCACCCTGACATCTGTTGGAACGATGGCACTGCACGGCACAAGCAATCCAGGAGGTTCCTCGATTGTGTGGAAGACAACTTCCTTCTGCAAGTAATAGAGGAGCCGACCAGGAGAGGTGCCGTGCTTGACCTTGTGCTCACCAACAGGGAAGGGCTTGTTGAGAATGTGGTACTACAGGGAAGCCTTGGATGCAGCGATCATGAGATGGTCGAATTTGAGATCCCCAGGAGAGTGAGAAGAGCGTGTAGCAAGCTCACTGCCCTGGACTTCAAAAGAGCAGACTTTGGCCTCTTCAGGAGCCTGCTTAGTAAGGTTCCATGGGATATAGCCCTGGAGGGCAGGGGGGCCAAGACTGTTGGTTGATATTCAAGGATCACCTGCTACAAGCTCAGGAGTGTTGCATCCCAACTAGAAGGAAGTGCAGCAGGAGGGCCAGGAGACCTCCTTGAATGGATAAGGAGCTGCTGAGGAAAATTCAAAGGAAAAAAGAGGCTTATATAAAATGGAAGCAAGGACAGGTGGCCTGGGTAGAGTACAGGGATGTTGTCCGGGAAGCTAGGGACCAGGTTAGGAAGGCTAAGGCCCAGTTAGAATTAAACATAGCCAGGGATGTTAAGGATAATAGGAAGGGATTCTACAGGTATGTAGCAAACAAAAAACAGACTAGGGACCAAATGAGGAAGCTTTCGGGAGAACGGGCTACGCAGAATTTGGAGAAGGCTGAGGTTCTGAATGACTTCTTTGCCTCGGTCTTCACTGGCAAAGGCTCTGACTGCACCACCCAGGTCTTAGAAAGTAGATGCAGGGGCTGTGAGAATGAAGACCTTGGGTCCACTGTAGGAGAGGATCTGCTTCGTGACCATCTTCAAATTCTGAACACACACAAGTCCGTGGGACCTGATGGAATCCATCCGCGGGTCGTGAAGGAGCTGGCGAATGAAGTTGCTAAGCCACTGGCCATCATATTTGAAAAATCATGGCAGTCAGGTGAAGTTCCTGACGACTGGAAAAAGGGAAATATAACTCCCTTTTTCAAGAAGGGGAAAATGGAAGACCTGGGGAATTACAGACCAGTCAGTCTCACCTCTGTGCCTGGCAAAATCTTGGAGCACATTCTCCTGGACAACATGCTAAGGCACATGAAGAACAACAAGGTGCTTGGTGACAGCCAGCATGGCTTCGCTAGGGGGAAATCCTGCCTGACCGATTTGGTGGCCTTCTATGATGGGGCTACAGAATTGATGGACAAGGGTGAAGCAGTTGATGTCATCTACCTGGACTTGTGCAAAGCGTTTGACACTGTCCCACACGACATCCTTCTCTCTAAATTGGAGAGATATCAATTTGATGGATGGACCACTCCGTGGATAAAGAACTGGCTGGATGGCCGCACACAAACAGTTGTGGTCAATGGCTCGATGTCTGGATGGAGACCAGTAACGACTGGTGTCCCTCAGGGATCGGTGTTGGGACCGGTCTTGTTTAACATCTTCATTGCTGACATGGACAGTGGGATTGAGTGTGCCCTCAGCAAGTTTGCCGATGACACCAAGCTGTGTGGTCCGGTTGATACGCTGGAGGGAAGGGATGACATCCAGAGGGACCTTGACACGCTTGTAAGGTGGGCTGATTCCAACCTTATGAAGTTCAACCACGACAAGTGCAAGCTCCTACACCTGGGTCGGAGCAATCCCAGGCACGGCTACAGACTGGGCAAAGAAGAGATTCAGAGCGGCCCTGCAGAGAAGGACTTAGGGGTGCTGGTCGATGAGGAAATGAACATGAGCCGGCAGTGTGCGCTCGCAGCTCAGAAAGCCAACTGTATCCTGGGCTGCATCAAAAGGAGTGTGACCAGCAGGTCGAAGGAGGTCATCCTGCCCCTCTACTCTGCTCTTGTGAGACCTCACCTGGAGTATTGTGTGCAGTTCTGGTGTCCTCAACATAAAAAGGACATGGAACTGCTGGAACAAGTCCAGAGGAAGGCCACGAGGATGATCAGGGGACTGGAGCACCTCCCGTATGAAGACAGACTGAGAAAGTTGGGGCTTTTCAGCCTGGAGAAGAGAAGGCTGCGTGGAGACCTCATAGCAGCCTTCCAGTACCTGAAGGGGGCCTATAGGGATGCTGGGGAGGGACTCTTTGTCAGGGACTGTAGTGACAGAACAAGGGGTAATGGGTTAAAACTTAAACAGGGGAAGTTTAGATTGGATATAAGGAGGAAATTCTTTCCTGTTAGGGTGGTGAGACACTGGAATCGCTTGCCCAGGGAGGTTGTGAGTGCTCCATCCCTGGCAGTGTTCAAGGCCAGGTTGGATGAAGCCTTGTGTGGGATGGTTTAGTGAGAGGTGTCCCTGTCCATGGCAGGGGGGTTGGAACTAGATGATCTTGAGGTCCTTTCCAACCCTAACCATTCTATGATTCTATGATTCTATAAAACGCACCCCCTTCAAAGTATTATCAGTATCTTGTCTGAATTTTCTCAACGATTTAGGGTTTTCACTTCCTTGTCTGTTCAGATGGGTTTTCCTACATATTTTGTGTTGTGCAGTTATTCCAGTAAATCAATACCCACGGAGACTCCCTGATATTGTTTTTTTAATTTTTAGTCTGATCACAGTGAAGAGGATTTAGATATACACAGAAACTAAATGATTGTTGAGAGTTTTATTTCCAAATGTGAGGAAAGATGGCAGCTGGTTGGTCTAGGTTCTTACTGTTGGGGAAAAGAGGCATAGAAGAAGTTATTTGAAGAAATTCTGCTTATTAAACTAAGTGGCTGGAAAGCTAGATAATAACTTTCCCCTTTTTTAAGAACTCTTCCTGTTTCCTTGCTAAAGGAGTTATTTGTTCAGTAGGGACTGAAGTACTTGTCTAAGTAGAGTGGAAGATAAAACTTATTGATATTAATTATGGCCCTATCCTCCCATGCCATACTCTCCTTCTGCTTGTTTTCCGAGTCTGGGAGGAAGCAGCAATTCCAGAACCAAGTAGATTAGATTCATACAATTCTCTTTTTTATACAATGTATTCCTACAAGGGGGTGAAGTAATAGCCATTTTTCCACTGTGAATCCTCACTGAAATTTTTTTTTTTTATCTGTACTGATTAAATGCTCCAAATAAATAAAACATCTCTTATATTAGAGACATACATATTGAGAAGGCCAGTCTAATGAAAGAACAGATCTACATGGACAAAAGCTAGGAAAAAGGGAACCTGATTATTTCCTATTTTACAGATGTTTCTGTAGCTTGGTGAAATAGAGAGCCAGATTTTCAAGCATTTAGCAACCTAAAGATGCAGATGGTGCTTTTGTGTTTTCAAAAGCACCTGCCTGTGCATTAACACAGCCAAGCGTTAACTTGCTTTAAAAATCTGGGTTGGAATCAGTTGTCCACCTTATACAGGAAATCTGCAGTGATGCTAACAATCAAACTCTAAATCAGGTATTTTAACAATGATCTCGTCTCACTTCCTTTTATATAATGCATAAAAGCACATTAAATGACTCCTCAGCTGACAGTCTGTGAATGGAGTTTCTGCAATTAAAGCTAACATTCACAAAGGCTGGAGTGCTGGATTATTTTCTCAGATCTTTCCTCCTGCAATCCTGAGCTCTTTTTCAAAGTTCCCTGCAGCCTACACTCTTTTTCCTGCCTTGACTAATCCCTTTTATGATTGTCATCTTCTTATACCCAGAAAATGGAAGGTGGAAGTACATTTGTATGCTTTCTGGAGGGCTGCTTTTGTTGCAACTCATTTTAAAAGGTCTAATTGCATTTGCTTACTAAAAGCACATCAGGAACATCATTATTACTCCAAATGTACATTTAAAAATTAAAAGTGACACAGTGCTTATAAATTGATTACTTCATAGACAGGGAAACGCTACCTTGAAAACGGGCTGACAAATCATTTCACATGTATTTTATTTTTGCCTGATTCCTCTCCGAGTTTTGAACACAAACCTTTACAACATCTCTTCTTTCCCACCAGTGTTTATCTACAGGTGAGGTCATTCTATTGTACCTGCTTTCTTTTGGGCTTCTTTTTTTCTCATTTTCGCTTATGGAGGAGGGATCAGGTAAGTGCTTTGAGGAACAGACTGGCCTCTCAAGTGTCCAGTAGCTCAGCTCTGATTATTAGCATTAAAAATTGCAGGTGGGATGGATACACTGAAGCTACAAGCACTGAAATTATTATAAACATATTATTCTAGTACAAATCTGTAGACAGTCTGAGACATAGTATGCATGTGTTAAAAGAATGAAGCAGAATTTTAAGAGAAGGAATAAAACAGAGTTCTTAATGAATTTATCTCAAACTTCCAAATGCAGATGAACAATTATAGAAGTACTCTCCTGGGGACCTCCCAACATTTGCTATAGATGAAGAGCCTTTCTACCAAAGCACCATATTGTGTCCAGACTCCATATTCAGCTGTGTCAGCAGGTTATCTTTAAAATCCATTTAACAGTAAACTTGGGGTCTAGGTATGTTTTCCTCTTAATTAACCTACATAATCGTTTTGTTTTTTTTTCTTAATTATTATTTTACATAATTCATCTCTTCATTTGCATCTTAATTAGAGAGTGTGCAAAATGTCAAGTTTAATTGGTTAAGGAAGACTTGGTACATCAAAGCCCTGGACTAAATATAGCTGTGGGCAGAGCACCGAACAGCTGGCTTGCAGTTCAGATTAGGATGTCAGTACCTGTAAGGGGTTTTCCTCACCTAGTTTTCTGTAACTAAAAGTGTCAATACTAATGTCCTGAGTAGGAAAACTGAAGGACTTGTAGACGCCCTGTTCCTATTTTTGAGTGTCATGTAGCCCATTTCCCCCTGCATGCATGCATTCCAGATGCAGTCCTCTTATCCTGATGGACCAGAATCCTGGTCTCCTCTTGGTTTATGAAATTGTCACTTCCCAGCTGGCTGAGAGATGGTGTCCTGGAGTCCTCACAGTAGCTCTGGGCTACACTGACCCATTCAACATTGCCACTTCTCATTCCCTCAGAAAATATCTTGCCCCAGTACTTTTTACCCTGGCTTTCACCACAGATATCAACAAGAAGGGGCACAGGTTTGACTGCCAGTGCTGGGGCACAGCAGAAAGCACTATACAGAGGAGGAGTGCTGCTGTAAGCTGGGAGGAATCAGTCAGGCTGTCAGCGATCCACATTTGCGAGAGTCTAGGGCACGTGTAGTGGCTACCAAGCTGTAGGTGGACTGCACCTTGCAAAATACATTTTTTGTGGAAGTTTTCAGAGAAGAGTTTAATTTCAAGTACCCCCTGTTGTCACTTACTGAGGGGGTTAAAGACTTTAGTTTGTATGAACATGGGACGTTATCTGTTTTTCTGTTCTATCTGATTGTTTTTCTTCTTCTCGGTTCACTCTTTTGTCTTCACATTTCTTTATTCCCCACAGCAGGTTTTTTTTTTAAAGTAGATATCACCTGAAAGAATTGTTTATAGGTTTGATGATCTGTCAAAATATTTTCAGTTTCAGGTGTGGCAAGTGTAGAGGGCCTGGTAGGTTGCTGTAAAGTCTTTGAAAATAAAATGGAAAATATGTTATAGGTTTGTTTCTGCTTGACTTTTTTTTCAGATGCCTGGAATAAAACATTCCATGTGGAGATGGAAAACAGAGAAACACTCAGAGACAACCCTTTTGTACTTAGAGTATTTCATTCAGACTTTCTTAGACTAAAAACCCAGCATGGTGCTCTTGCAGTTTCTGCTTCATGAAAGTCCATAAAATATTTTATATTTTACTTGTTTTATTATTTTTTGCTTGATTTTGATTAAGGGAAGGATTTCAATCATCTCATTTACCTTTTATCTTATTTCTAGAATCACTTCCTCAGTGTGAATGAGAAGGGCTGAAACTGAGTCTGCTTATAACTCATTCATGCCCAGTACATTCTTACCAAATTCCCTAGTATGCTTATATATTGCAGCTGATATTTTTGACACTTTTATTCATGCTTTTCATGTTAATGTATTAGACTTGAATAAAAGCTTAATAAAGTTCCCTTAATAACTATTACATCAAAGAAAAGAAAGGTTTCAAGGTAGGTTTTCAAGTAAAATTATGATAAGAACAGGCATGAAAGGAATAGATTTAGAGTTGACCACATCATAGCTAATTACATTGAGTCAAAAAGTTTGCTTTAAAGATTTAAATAACTTGCACTACCATAGATAAGTATGTATGTCTAAGTATCTCTGCTATCATACCAGGCCCCTATTCCTTTACAGTACCTCACTAAGGCAGGGACATAAATATTTCATTATGTGCAGAATAACTACTTTTTACTATGTTCTATAGAGAAAATGTGGTTTTACTCTAGAAAGATGAGCAAAAGTAAAACAAATCAGGCATAGCCACCTGGCCATTTGAAAAAAATTAAGACAAAACAAAGCTCCAGACAATTGGTACTGATTTTGGCCATGATAGAGTTAATTTTCTTCATAGCACAGGGCTGTGTTTTGGGTTTGTGCTGGAATTAGTGTTGATAACACCAGGATGTTTTCCTTATTGTTGAGCAGTGCTCACACAGCGTAGAGGCCTTTTCTGCCTCCCATCCCACCCCACCAGCAAGGAGGCTGGGGGTGCACGAGTAGTTGGGAGGGGACACAGCTGGGACAGCTAACCCCAGCTGACCAAAAGGATATTCCACACCATATGGCATCACACTCAGATGGGGGAAGAAGGAAGTGAAGGACAAACATGAGAGTGATGGTGTTTGTCTTCCTAGTCACCATTACATATGGTGGAGCCCTGCTTTCCTGAAGATGGTTGAACGCCTGCCTGCTGATGGGAAGTGGTGAATTAATTCCTTGGTTTGCTCTGTTTGTTAAACTGTCTTTATCTGAAGCCACGAATTTTCACTTTTTCTCTTCTGATTCTCTCCCTCATCCCACCACAGGGAGCAAGCATCTGCACGGTGCTTAGTTGCCAGCTGTGGTTATACCACAACACAAGCCAATAAAAGATCAGACCAAGTAAGCCTAACAGCCCTCAATCTTGAGCAGTGTAAAGCTGGTACAAGGGCAGTGACCTCTTGTGAGATAGAGCAATACTTCATGCAGTGGGCTACAGGTCTATGAGGTCAAGGGAAAATGCTGCAGTTCTGGAGCTTTAACAGGTTCAAAAACATTACAGTAGTTTGTTTTGTTTTTTTTTTCCCTCAGTTAGAAACCATATAATATATTTTATTTCTCAACTGCCTTTGAACAAACTGCTTGTCACAGTTCATGTGCAATGCAATTACATATGTGTGTGCAATTCACTGTAGGTATTATAAAATGATCTGTTTTCCCTAGCATATTACTGAAAATAATGCAATACATTTGTTCAGTAATATCCAGGGCAGTTTAAAGGCATGGAAACTCAATATTAAAATTTGCTATAGCTATCTTCACTAGAATAGGTTCCCATTGAAATTCACTTGGTAACCAGTCTTTTCTTTGAGGACTACTACAAAATTTGTTTCTATTCTTATACAATTTTCAGCTGTCAGAACACACATCAAGTGTTTTATTGGTGTTGATTTTAGTTACTGTATTGGCAATTGCTTTGTAGTGTTATTAGCATAATAAAGTTCAATGCAAGATCTTATGGCACGGAAAGATGCATTGATTTTCAAGTTTCTAAAGCAAGTTGATTTCATGTTTCCACACTCTTTCACTCACACACTCAAAAGAAGCAGCATACGTGTGTCCTAGTGTTCTGACCAAAATCACTTGTGTGCAATCCAAGTGCATGAGATGCTTTGTACCTCTAGAGCTCCTCCAGACAAACAAGAACTTGGCAATGACAAACAAGTCTTCAGACAGATATTTCTTCTCCATCAGCAACCATCGGACATTTTGGGGTAAATCTTCACTTCAAATCTCGCTTACTTCAACCACCTCAAATCTTAAGCTACATCACTGTCCACTGGCTGTTTCTCCTCTTTTGGTACATGTGTGAAACATATGTCTCTTGTCTGTTTTCCTGGCAAGTGAACAGGGAAAGCAGTGATGTATGTGGTGTGCTGCATCCCGGTTGCCACCCTGCCAGTGTCAGGGCACTGGCTTTTTTTTGCTGATCATTTATCTGCTTCTCAGACCACAGGACTTTTGCTTTTAATATCAAGAACATGTTCCTCAATTTTGCTGAAGAAAGCAGTGTCCTGGGAAGGGTATCCCTTGTTATCCAGACATTCCTTAAGCCTTTTGTCATGGTTTAAGCCCAGCCGGTAACCCAGAACCACGCAACTCACTCCCCACCCTCACCCCCGACCCCCCACCCCGCTTTCTTTCCCCGCTTCCAGAGGGATGGGGAGGAGAATCGAAAGAATGTGACTCCCACAGGTTGAGATAAGAACAGTCCAGTAACTAAGGTATAACAGAAAACCACTACTGTTACCACCAATAGCAATAACAATAAAGGAAATAACAAGGGAAGCAAATACAACTGCTCACCACCCACCGAACGATACACAGGCCGACCCAAGCAGGGATCTAGCCCTTCCCGGGTAACTGCCCCCAGTTTATATACTGTGCATGACGTGCTGTGGCATGGAATACTTCTTTAGTCAGTTTGGGTCAGGTGTCCTGTCTCTGCTTCCTCCCGGCTTCCCCTGCTCCCTGGCAGAGCATGAGACTCAGAAAGTCCTTGGTCAGAGTAAACATTACTGAGCAGCAACTAAAAACATCGGTGTTATCAATGTTGTTCCCAGGCTGAAAGTCAAAAGCACAGCACTACACCAGCTACTAAGAAGAAAAATGAGTGCTGCTGCTGAACCCAGGACAGCCTTTGTTCTGCTTTCCTTCTCATGCTTACACACCCGCATTTTCATTCAGACTTCCTTCATACAGATCTTAATATTTCTTACGTATCTCTTCTGTGCAAACAAAACTCCACTTTTCTTGGGTAAATTCTTTTTTTCAAAAAGTATTTTAGATTTATAAAATCAGATACCACTGTTTTTCTTGCTGTGTGGCAGCTTCTGAAAGGTCATCACAGGTAAAATAAAAACAGAAAGCACCACAGAGATAAAGAAAACGCATGCTGTAGCAGGCAAGGCACAGATAATCAAATACCACCATAAACCCACATAAATTAGTGTCTTACAAAAACATAACCTTGCCTACAGGCAAAAAGCTAATCCAAATGTTGTATGATGGCTGTCCACTAGCATTCCTTTTGTTGCTTTCCTCTTCCTTTCTTAGTGATTGTATCCATTTGTTGAGTCTCAAAAAAATTAGATTGTGAAAGGTCTCAGGGCAAGGTCATATCATTCTGTACATTTAAACAATGCCTGGCACAGTGTCACCTCACTTTTGACAGGTTTCCCAGGAATTGCTGTAATAAGAATAATAACAAATAACATCAGTAATAACATTTGACCTGATAAGATTACAGTATACATGCTCTAATACATATTTGTTGGTTTAATTCTTGAAGTTTGCTCAATATGGGCTTCTTTATCTTTTAAAAGCTCCAAAGCTTATACAATTTTGTCAAAAAAATTACATATATTTTTCTTAATATTTCTAGTAAGAGAACTTCTCTGGGATAATTTCCTGTTCAGTTTTCCATGGCTTGGTACATTCCTACATGTGACACTAGTTCAGATTCCCAGCTGGGCAAATCTGCCTCTCCAGTTTATATATGTTAGGGATTCATTTGTGACTCTTGCACAATAGGATTTACATTTAACTGTGCCCAAACCTTTTTATGTGAATACAGTGTTTGATTTCCATATTAAATCAGTTAAGAGGCTATTGCACTCCAAAAACAGCTTGAAAGATTTAATAAAAATCCAGTTCATGAAGGAAAGAAATTAAGAGCTATGGTTCTAGCCTACTGAGAATAAAACACAAACACTAAATCCTTTTACACAATTACTATTGTTTTAGTTGCACATGTATGTAATCAGCAAATACAGGAATGGCTTCAAAATGGCTCCTTTCTTACATTTTTCTTTATGAAAAGCTAAATATGTATTGCTGCAATCTGTAGCTGTAGTTTTGTGGCGCACAATTGACTTTCACAGGTCTGTCACACTTCTTGTTTTCTCTGTTTCTAACAGACTGTTCTACTAAACCTTTAGGTTCTTGGATTGTTCAGTTACAGCTTTTTTTAATTCTGTATTAAGCTCAGTAGGATGGAAGAGACACTTCTGCTGAGCAAAAGTGATCTGAGACTCTGTTGTGCACTTACAAAGGCACTGGAGATCCTGAGTAAGTCATTTGAACTTGCTGAGGACAAAGGAAGGTGACTATTGTCAAAGAACAAGAATAAAATAATGAAATAAGACACTTAGTTGAAACACCTTCTTGCTGCAGACTAGTGTAACAAACAACCTGCAAATGGTAAGTTTAAATCGAAAACAGAAGAACGAACAGAAGTGATGAAATCCCTCCCAGGTGTTCTTTGCTATGCAGCTGGCAAACAATAGCTGGAAAACATCCTGAACAAAACACCTCTGAAATTCCCCACCAGCTTCAGCCCGCTAGCTGTTTTCTTACTCTGAATTGGATTTAACTATTTTACAGATATAACTGTATTACTCAAAGACATATACATTTCCTCCCACTATTTGCCACCTCTCTCCCCCTTACTATGATACCTCAAGGTGAGTCCATCTAAAAATGTCCCATGTGCTTTGACATACCTATTATATTTTGCTGTCTCCAGGTAAGTTCTGCACATTTTGGGGACATTCACTGCTTTTTTCCAGAATGACAGAGTGTCTGTGATCTTCCATGTCCCCTGAAATTCCAGCCCTCTGGTACAGTTAACAGATGCTTTAACAGGTTTTGCCACTCCACAGATTTGCTTCAGACAGCTTCAGGTCCACACAAGCTTGAGGGAATACACACCACTTATAGATCCTGTATAGACTAATGAGAAAGTATTAGATAGACCTTGCATACATATTTATAATAGAAATAATGTGTGTTTTTTTCTACAGCAAACACAAATATCTTATGTACCCATAGAGAACTGAATGCAGAGTTTTTTCTTAGAGAAATCATTTATAGTGTGTGCTGAGACTATGAGTACGCTGGGAAAAACTATGCTGCAACACCTTTGGAGTTTTTTATTTAAATTCTAGTTTTTGCTTTAAGATATATTTTCTTTCTGCATTGCTTTTGAACAATGCGTTTCGCCATCAATGTTGACAAGCAAATATTCAGCAACTCTACAGGAAGGATAAAGAGAAAAAGAACAACACTAAACAGCTACCTTCCTGCTGCTGTCAGTTATGAGTTATCGATTTCCAAGAAAAGAATTAAATGATAGAAATATGTGCAAACAGAGAAAGAGCTGCTCCCCCTTTCCTCACCCATGAATATATTCCATAACATTTTTCCATCACACAATCTCAGCACTTATTGCCTTAAAGAAAACCACATACTTTTCCAAAGAAAGTATATTGGTTTTGTAAGCCAAGGTTGTTGTAGTGGAGGGGCTAGAGGGGTGGCTCCTGTGGGAAGCTGCCAGAAGCTTCCAATGGTCCAATGGCAGCCAGCTCCAACACAGACCTACTATTGGCAAAGGCCAAGACCACCAGCGATAGCAGCAGCAGCTGTTAGGAAGGGGGAAAACCCCCTGTACAACAGCAACTGCAGCCAGAGAGTGAGAATATGTGAGAGAAACAGCCCTGCAGACCCCAAGATCAGTGCAGAAGGAAGGTAAGAGGTGCTTCAGGCAGGGGAGCAGAGATTCCCCTGCATCCCATGGTGAGGCAGCTGTGACTCTGCAGTCTATGGAGGTCGTCCATGGGGGAGCAGATCTCCACCTGCAGCCTATGGAGGACCCCATGCTGGAGCAGGGGGATGCCTGCAGGAGACTGTGACCCCATGGGAAGCCCATGCTGGAGCAGGTTTGCTGCGGGACATGTGTCTCTGTGGAGAACCCATGCTGGAGCAGCCTGTTGCTGACGGACTGCACCCCAGGTGCGGAAGGAAGAGACCCACACTGGAGCAGGGGAAGAGCATGAGGAGTCCTCTCCTGAGGAGGAAGAAGCAGCAGAGATGCCGTGTGATGAGCTGACCATAACTCTCATTCCCCATCCCTTTGTGCTGTTGTGGGGAGGAGGTAGATGACTCAGGAGTGAATCTGAGCCTGGGAAGAAGGGAGGGGTGGCAGGAAGGTGTTAAGATTTGGTTTAATTTCTCATTATTCTATTCTGATTTGATTAATAACAAATTAAACTAATTTTACGCAAGCTGAGTCTGTTTTGCCTGTGATGGTAATTGGTGAGCGACCTCTCCCTGTCTTTTTCTCAGCCTATGAGCCTTTCATAATATTTTCTCTCCCCTGTTCAGCTGAGGAGGGAAGTGACAGAGCGGCTTTGCGGGCACCTGATGTCCAGCCAGAGTCAATCCACCACAGAGAGTCAAGGTTTTGGCACTGCACAGACAAATGAAAATGTCTGGACAATTACCTTTTTTTTTTCATAAGAAAGCATGAACCTTTTAATGGGCAGACTTCTTTATATTCAATACCCTGTGGCACTCTGATTTTCTGCTGAAGTCCCTGGTCTCATCTGCTGTAATTTAATGTGTCACGGCCTTCTTTATCTTATTATATATTTTACTTTGATTGCTAGAAGGAATTTGTACAATAGGAGTTGAGACTAAAACTCTTTCCCCAGTTTTACATTTCAGTCCATGTCAATACCACCAAAGCAGCAGGAAGTAGAAGTGGCAACTAGACCTCCTTTCTCAGCAGTGCCTCTGGACATAGGACAGTCCACTGTAAAACTAACCTGTATTTATATTAGGTAAAATTTGAATTTTATCATATAGAAATGAAAATCTTTCCTTGCCTAGAAGGGTTTTAGATCCTCATTCATGGACTAAATACTTCAATGCTGAAAATGACTAGGATTCAGCATCTGCAAATGTCTTTTCAGGCTAAGTGGCCAGCTTTATTTGTATTTATTGCATGTCGCTCAAAAGCCTTGTCTTGCCAGAAATCTTGTATATTCAGAATGAATGCAATAAAAACATATTTCTCTCATGCCTCAGTACATTCATTCATGCTGACAGAAAGAATTTACTGATAAAGGATATAGAAGTGGGATGATTACTGTAAACAGAAGAGGGACCCTGCTTCAGTTTCTTTTTGTTTCTTTGCTCTTCAAGCATCCTGAGGGAAAGAATTCCTGGTAGATGAAAGGTGATGGTGATCTCTGTGCAGCCAAACCTGCACTCACACAGAATTTAAGCTCTTTCAAACTGTTTAGGTTACGCAAGTGTGTAAGTGAGCAATTTTTAAAAATCACAGTAAAGAGCTGTCCTCCCAACTAGCTTCATAGAAATGAAGTGGGAAAAGAACTGCAGAAACGTGTCCTGTTCTCAGAAATGATTTTATCTTTACACAGCAGAAAGAATTATTTTTTTTTTTTTTTTTTTAAGTTAAAGCAATCACACAATGTCTAATGCTTACAAACATGCAAAATGAGTCAGATTTTCAAAGCCCAAGAGAAAACTCCACATCATTGACTAACCTGTTTGGTGACTAAGCTCTTACTAAAAATTGTCTCTAAGTACATAAAGCTGTGCTTTTGTAGAAGGCCATCTGCTGTCTTTGAAAGGCTGAGCATCTGGGTTCCTATCTTTTGCTACTTACCACCCCTAAGCTAGATATTCCCCCATTTAGGTCTCCTGAGAATGAGCCAATCTGGTATGTATGCTTGCACGTGCCTAATACATAGAGATAGCTACAGACTTTACATAAGGCACATCAGTCTTGGTCATACTTAATTAGAAATTATGATACCAGGACAGAAGAAGGAAGTGCTGCTGCTCTTTTTCTATTTTAATTGGATTTTAATTAGGCCAATTATCTAACTTCAAAATAGCCAAAGTACTGGAGCAACTCAAGTGGATACTTATTATTATTATCATCATGGATAATTTTGGTACTGCATTTTATTATTTTTCTGTAGTTATAATTTATTATTTCCCTATTAGTTTATTAATTTTGACATGTTAACATAAGTCTTTCAGTTAACTTGCTGTTTTATCTTTTAAGTCTCTCATTAAACTCGATTAGTCTAATAAGATTAATAAACTTCTTTCAAGTCCATCCTTCCCCATCTTGGGTTCTGAAAAGCTGTTATGACACCAACAAACAGGTTGTACCACCCTGGATGCAGGTGGCAACAGAAGATTTGGAAAGACATTTCCTTTCAACCAGAGAATAAGACAAAATAAGGACAGTCTGAAACATGGGTTACTTACCCAGTGACAAGATAGATAAATACTTATAGCACTTCCCAAGATGCTCTCAGAAGCCTTCGAAATTCATTATGCTACTGTGACACATGGCTCTAAACTTGCTATGCGGGATTTTCCTTGAAAGGAGTCTTAATAATGTTTCAAGACAAAATATTTTTTCCACTTATTTCAGCACCTGGACATACAACTGTGACTGGTATCCCTACTCCTGACTCCTGATAATATACTTAACAACTAGCGCTAGATGATCTTACAGTTCTTTCCAACCCTAACTATTCAATGATTCTATCAGCCCCTAGGTTCCTGTGCACCAGGCTGACATTTTTCCTCCTTACTGGCCTTGAAGGTCCCAGGAAACCAGTTGACCGGATGGTGGTGATAACCACATCAGAGAACAGGGAAGTGTAACAGAACACAGAACTGTCTATAAAATTTAACATTTACAGTCCCTAAGTGGGACTTGGATCAGACCTGATGCTGGATGGCAAACTCCACGATCCCCTCACGAGCATGGATGCCTCATCTGCTTGGATCATGGATGCACCATCATCTGCTTCCTCCACGGACTGTATGAGTGATTCATACTCCTTTCTGAGTCCAGATTATGACTCCTATATTGATGTGGCAAGCAAAATATCAAGAGTTGATCCAATCTGCAGAGGGTCCAGATGATAAGGAACCATAAACTAAGCTGTGCTAAAAATTCTGTGCTATGCTACATACAAAATTGTGCTACACTGATTCTGCTTATAAAAATCCTTTGCTACTCTGATCGTATGCTATTCTGATTCTGTGCTGTGCTAATCATAAAATTCTATTAAAAATAAAGTTTTAGTGATAGCAACAACTTAGTGCCATCATCATTCTACCGAGGATCTCCAAAAGATCCTGTCTGTCCACATAGACTCAGGTAACATTGAGTCTTGAATATGTGTCAAGTGCCTCACCTGTCTTCTGTACGTTTGTAAGAAGAAACTTATGAAATTCTTTAAGCATTAAAAATAAATACACTTTTAAAAATGTTAGTGTTGCGGGTGGGTAAGAAGGTACATTGATATGTGTATTATGTGTGTGGTACTCTGAAAGACAACGTTAAAAGAAAAATTAAAAAAAAACCACAGCAAACTCCTTAACTTTGGAATATATAATTTGATGCTTTTCTCCATCATTGAAAGTATCTCTTTTTTTTCCTTCTGCCTTCTGAACAGATTCCATAATCTGTCTCCCTGTTGCTATTTTTGTGTGACATAAGATTTTCTGAATTGTATAATTCTCGGGTTCCATGTCAATCACATCATATTTCAGTTCTAAACATAAATGTTAATGAGCTAATTGCACTGTTCAAAAGACCTTCTACTGAAAAAGGAGTAGGTGTGCTACCTTCTGTGCTTCGTAAGTAGGTTTTAGAACTTAATGCAGGCAACCCTAGTTGCTATGTGTAGATTTAATTTTACTTGTTGATTATGCATAGTTACTTAATAGTTCTTTTATTGCAATTATTTATTACCAGTCAAAATATTAAGAAGTTAACACTTAAGCACCCATTACAAAATCATCCTTAATCTTATAGAATTTGTGTGATTTAGGGTGAGTGTTATTGCTGTACCTATTCTAGTTCATGTTTGGATACGGCTTTGTAGATAATGAGATACAAGTTTGCTCATTGTTCTCACAGAAATTTAGGCATATTAGTTGCAAGATTTCCTTCTGTTAGTTTTGTAGCTTGTGTCAAGGTAGGACTAGCTTGTGACGCCAAAAGGTAAGCATGCAGATGTAGCTTTTCAAATAAAAGTGGAGAAAATGCCTGCACAAGTACTTCTTGCATTTGTTATTTTTTGTCAGAAATATGAGTTTTGTTTATTATCTGTCTTACATAAACATTATGTGGATTTAGTTTCTAGTCTTTCATTGAGCTTGTTTTTGAAATGAACAAAAATCAATAAAATTTTCGAGGATACGTAGAAATAACTGCCCAAAGAAGTGTGATACTTAATACAAAGCTGCTTTACTATATCACACAAGTAAGCACTTTGTTTTGGGGATTGTATGCAGAAGCTGAGGTTTGTTGTAAAGAATTCAAGACAGGTCTCAGTTATGTTCAGGATGCATTAAAATGTGCATTGTCATGGAGCACACCTGCTTTCAGAAGCTGATGTGAAAGGCCATGCATTTCATGAAGGCTGACTTCTGTGGGGTAATAATCTGCACACACTGGGGGGTGGAGGTGAGGGGGGCAGTGAAAGCAAAAAAGGACATCACATACAGGCAACAGGGGAGACCTCCTGTATACTTTTGTGTTTTCAGCAGTGGAGGAAAAGAACAGACTCCAATCCTATTTCTTTGATCTAGTGCTATGACAACATTTCTGGTTTACCAAGAGATTTTTCTTAAATTCTCTGTTCTGAAAAGATGCTGTCTGCATTACTTTGATGTTATCACTGACATTTTTCTAGTCACAGGTACGGTGTAGCATTACAAAACCTTCATGCTGGAAAATGTTCTTAGGTAGATGGGAAACAATGGCCCACAAAATCAATGATTTCAACGTCATGGGTAGTAATACAAGATTTCTCTGCAGTTCATCTGTTAGTCTCAACTCTTTGATGAAAATTTACCAGGTATAGTAATACAGAATAAAATGGAGTAAAATAGAATAATATAATTTTTTGCTAAAACTTAGTCCTGTTTCTTGCTGCTCTGTGAGGGAACTTAGTGATGCAACAGTGATAAACTATCTCCACAAGATGATCATGCATATGATCAATCAGATTCAGTAGGCTTGTATCATGCTGTAGGCACAGCTCATTAGCATGCTTGTCTCAATACCTAGTGAAGGAGTTACTGGTTCTCTGCTGCTATGTATCATTATTATTATTATTTTTTAATTTACTAATAATGCCTAATTACTCTTGCATAGAAGAAATATTTCTAAATGACATTATTCTAGACTTGGTAATGTTTTATCTTTGCTAGGATTTCATTTAAGCTCCCACTTGCTCCTCCCTTTACTCCTACCCCCCGAAAAATAAAGAAAAAGCACAAAGTGTGAACTGGTAGTGTCTGCTTGTGCTGTACACATACCCGCCAGAGTATACGTAGCCCTGTCTGTACATAATTGACAGATGTACCTTGGTACGCAGTAGGCAGTAAACTAGATTTTGGTTCTGAGCAACCTGCAGCCTTAGAAAGGCTCTGCAAATGTTTGTGGTGCACTACAGTTTAGAAATTGGACAAAAGTAGGCTTGCAGCTTTTTCATCGCCATTTTTGTTTTGTAGAGTTTGTTTCTGTCAGGGTTTGCAAGACTACTCACAGAATGCTACCAGTCAGGTTGTGCCGATGTCATTATTTGTTATAGGTGCTGGTGTGCCCTTTCTTCCCCAGTATCTGCTTTTACAGACTTCATGTAAACCATGGTCAGAGTGGCTGTTCTCTTCCTCACTTGTTACAGACGTGCACCACCCCCCTATCAAAGCACAAAAATTCCCTAATTTGTCATTTCCATTTAACAGTATCATCAAACATAACACTAGCTACAAATGAAAATATTCAGACCATATATATCCCTGTGAACTCATGAGGGAAGTAACCACACTGCTGAGATGTGGCTGATGTTAAATCACCATTACACTTCCACCCTTGGGCCTTTTTTCCAACAGATGTTATTTCAAGTCTTTTGCCTTGTAGCTATCAATCACAGAGCTCAAATCAGGACTACCTATGGCAGAATTACTTTTTTTTTTGTCTTTCATATGTGGCCAAGATTTTACAACCCATAACACCTTACACTAATATGTTATCCCAAAATCAAGTTAGCAGAAGTCCTTAGTTAAAGAAAGAAAGTAGTTTCAGGTTGTGCTGCTGTTTGGGATCAACATAGTTGTTATGCGACTTGGTTGCCATGATACTGATATCAGTTTAGTTATACAATGAAATATTCTTGTATTTAGTAATGCTCTTTGCATTTTTTTCTCATTTATGAAACAAAAGTCAATGAAGTGCCCCCAGAGGAAGCTAAAACATCGTATAGAACATAGAAACAGATGAAGGGGAGAGCTGTGCCACTTATAGTCATCTGAGATCATTGGTGATTTTTTGTTTATTACTTTGCTGATGTGTTTAATAAAAATTTGATTATTTTTTGGTAGGAACTGAATTCTTACTAGGGCTTGTACTATGACTATTGTTACTGCTACCCTTGACAATGATCTTTTCTTTTTTCAGCCTTGTTTAGGCCTAGCAAGATTAATCCTAGGAAGATTGATATGATGCAAAAGTAAAGAAAGAAAGGATCTACTGCTTAAGAAAAACGTGCAGTGACAAGTTACTCCTTTCAGTTCTTCAGTCTAGTGATAATATTGCATTAAATGTGTTCTTGTCTTGAAGACTAAATATTTTTTTCTGAAGTTATCATTTGTTAGATGTGTTTTACACTTAGATTTTAGAAGCCTGTGGATTTGCAGGCCATGTCTTCCTCAGTCTGTGAGTCCCTGATTTGTCTTCTGCTCCAACAGATTTAAAAATCTGTACTGATGTTTCACTGCTATCAAAAGCTGAACTTAATTGATGATAACTGTCTTGACTTCTTTTAATAATACATCTAAAACTATGGTACAATGCACCCAGTTGCTCATAACATGAATTTAGTACTCTGTGTTGTTCTGGACTCCTTTTTTTTCCTAGTATTCTATGACCAGAAATTTTAAATATTACTAGAATGAGCAGACTAAATAGAAGGAGTGAAAACAGAGCCAAACTGCAGGTGTAAACCAGTTTATGCTAGGATCCATTCCACAGTGCAGATCTCAGATGAGTTGTATAAGATTGCATGGGTTTATAGAAGCTACAGTATGTATATTGTACTAATAGACAAATATGGTGTACTTCTGTGTATGACTAAAATGTCCTAGAAATATTTCCATCCTTTGCTATGAATTTGGAGTCTGAAAGTGTCTCAAACAACAACGAGAATGATCTAACACATAATCAAACTTGGTATAAATGACTGCAGATAATCCAATAGCACGTTTTTGTTTAAATGAATAATATACCTGTGATTGATTGTTTCTCCCAAGGACCTGGGATATACTTTTCTCTGCCTTATGTTTAGTATTCTGTCTATTTTCATTGCTCTATCAAAGTGGCATGAATTCATCAGCTGTATGTTTGACACACTAAACACCAGTGGGTTAAAGTTGGCAGCTGTGGTTATACTTCTTAGGCATCCATTCTTTAAGACTCCTTTTGCATTCTTTCTTCACTCCTTTTGTCAGCACAGAGGCTTCATCTTACACTCAGATAAATTTTTTAGTCAGCCAGTCTGTAAGATAGCTATGCTCTGAAGCAGATGAACATTTTCATTTGACGTTAATGCCACCCCAATTCTCCAGTGCTCTCTGTTGGTGCTGTAGCAGACATGGCAGAAGTTGAACAAGAGCTGTGAAATGCAGTCACTTAACCACAGTGGACTTACTGGCTCAAGTCAACCCTTATCAGTGATTGAAATAAAGATGCTTGACTATGAAAGTAAACACAGAACTTCAAGAGCGCATTTGCTTTTGTCACTTTGACAGAGTGGTAACTTGCACAGGACAAGGTGGTTACATGGGGAATTCTTGTGCTAGATTAGCCAAAGACCATCTATGAGCAGCTAGGCTCATAATTAACCCAGGCATTACAAGGAAAGGTAAATCTTAACTATTCTGATGGGATGGTTTTGAAAATTTGACCAATGGCAGTTTATTCAAGCCCACAAATTTTGCAGTGAAGGAACTGAACCTCTGTACTGAAATGCTGTACCTTTAAATATGTAACTGACCTCCTCTATAGAAGAGTGAAGACATAAGTTGGAAAACCAATACTGATTCATCCATTAATCATAGAATAATAATTTAAACTATTAGTCTGTGAGAAGATGAAGACACCTGAATGTTCTTTGATCTCTTTCCTATCAAAGCCCCAAGAAAAGATCCCTACAACTATGTAGATATATACCCATCCTCTCTTTAATGATTTTGGCTGATCTTTACATATTATAGTAACTGTCCATGTGGATTGAAGCACAATTCTCAAACTCATTACAAATAACAGGAACCTAAGAACACACATAAACTTTTAGCAAAACTGAAGGAACAGAAAGTATATTTTCAGGTTTTGATAGAAAAGTGAAACTGAACTGTGTTTTCCCTCAAGTCATTGTTTTGGTTTTAGTCTGAGAACAATATTGATAACACACCAATGTTTTACTTGTTGCTAAGTAGCTCTTACCCTGACCAAGGACTCTTCAGTCTCACGTGCTCTGCCAGTGAGAAGGGACACAGGAAGCTGAGAGGAAGCAGAAACAGCACACCTGACCCAAACAGCACATCATGCCCAGCATATAAACTGGGAGGAGTTACCCGGAAGGCCCAGATCACTGTTCAGTCGGGCTGGGTGTTGGTTGGCAGGTGGTGAGCAATTGTATTGTACATCACTTTGTTTATTGGATTAAAGTTGGGGTTTTTTGTTTGTTTTTTTGTTTGTTTGTTTGTTTGTTTTTGGTTTTTTTTTTTGTTTGGTTTGGTTTTTTTTTTTTCTTTTTAGTTTTATATTCTCTCCCCTTATTACTTCCTTTAGTAGTAATAGTAGTAGTAGTAGTTTTATATCACACTGTAGTTATTTCACTGCTCTTATCTCAGTCTGTGGGGATTATATTCTTCTGATTTTCCTCTCCATCCTGCCTGGAGCTGGGGGAAAAAGGAGGGAGTGAGCAAGTAGCTGCGTGGCTCTGAGTTACTGGCCGGGCTTAAACCACAACAGAATGATATATTCTAATTTCACATGCTCAACATATAAAGCTGGGTGAAGAAGAAGAAACGGCGGATGTTCGGAGTGATGGTATTTGTTTTCCCAAGTAGTGTGATGGACCCCTGCTTTCCTGGAGATGGCTGAAAACCTGCCTGCCTATTGGAAGCAGAAAATGAATTCCTTGGTTTCCTTTGCTTGTGTGCATGATTTTTTCTTTACTTGTTAAACTGTCTTTATCTCAAGCCACAAGTTTCCTCATTTTTACTCTTCCATTTTCTTCCCCATCCCACAAGGGGGTGGTGAGGGAGCAGCTGTGTGGGGCTTAGTTGCCAGCTGGGGTTAAAGCACAATAGTCTTCAAGCAATTTTCTTCGCTCATAGTAGAAGGTTAAGATCTTTTGTAGAGAAGCAAAAAGTCTTATTTAAACTCATGAGGTTTTAGTGAAAGCTAGAATCTCATTATCTTCTGTGATGTGTTGAGTGTTATACCATCATTTAACAAAATAAAATTTAAACCACTGTGTAAATTCCTTTGCCCCTGGCCTGTATAAGTGCCTTTTGGGGTTTTTATAATTGAAGACAGAAATTCATTTCAGGAATTGCCTAATATTCTGGTAAATATATATTTCTCCTAAAACTCTGAATTGCCATAAAAAACTACATCACTATAATTTTCATAATTCCATTATAAATGTTGAATACATTTTTGCAAAGACCAAATATTTTCCATTATAAGAAGCACTTCTTCATTAGTAAAATATGCATAGCTAATATAATTTCTGTTGTGAAGTGTATAAGCGAGCACTGTTAAACCTTTTTTCATAGAGTGTTGCTTTGGGAGAGCACTTAACCATTTAAGACACAAAAAGAGGCAAGCACCAGTAGCGAGAGCTCTATTATGTAGCTAAAGCCATCTACAGCTTGTTTTGCATGAGTGAACTAATAAGGTAGTCCTTGTGCACCTTGAGTAGCCCATCTGCAAAGTGGGAATTGTCAAGATGTTCACCTTTTCTACTTCTGAGATCCGTGCGTGAGAAAAGATTATCTAAACGCACTGTAAATTCCGTTGGCTTTTGGTAGTATATTTCCATTAAACTAATCGCATAACTTCAGGGAGATTCTGCCTAAGTGTGTGTCTACTCTAAATCAAGTAAGATATCATAATTTAGACAAAAGTCACATTTTAGTGGGTAAAGTTCTATTACAAACGTAGTATTGGAGTATAGAAATGGTGGAGAAGTGAGCTTTTTAGGTGTTGGTACTTTTTTTTTTTCTTTTTACAGGCTTGACAGAAGGAAGTTAGTGTGTTTTAGGCTTTTCTTCTGTAGGACAATATATTGTGTCAAGGGCTCTGAAAAGTATAGTGATGTAATTACTGAGTTAGGTTCTTTATCAGATTGAACACTAGAGTGTGAAATAGCTACAGTATTATAGTTATATATTTTCAAAACACTATTGTGAAGGTTTAGGTTTTTTTATTCTCTTCAATAAATTTCTTGCCACATGTTTACAAAATTATTCTTACTTTCTAGTCAGTGTTTTCTCTAGCGATAGCTTTTGCAACATCTCTTGTTTATTTTATAATTAGTCATTCAAGTATTTTGTAGTTTTGGGGCTTATTGAATTTGTGCCGGACATATTCCAGTAAAATCCTAAACATTCAGCATAATAATGCTCATGTGAGGCTTTGAAGGTGTACTGTTTAGCACAGTACCTAAATGGAATTTTATCTCTAGTTTCCTAAGGATAACATAAAGATTTCCTTTCTCAGGAAATCTTTCTCAGGAAAGTAAACAAATACTTTAAGACTTTAATACCCTTTTGAGAGCCAGTTTCAATCAAATATGTGGGAAGAAGGGCCTGGATCACCTATTCCAGGTTTATACTGCTCTTACTATCTTGATTTAAATTTTATTTCACCAGAATAATATGGGAGTTCCTCAGTGGTAGTCATGATTAGAAATATAGTCTGGATTGTATAAATATCTGAAAATTCTTTATCGTTTGGATTTCCCTGAAAGAACTGAAGAGGACTAAATGTAATGCATGGAATTTAAACTATCCTGGGTTAACTACATTTATGTGACATGTCAGGTACATGATTTCTATATAATTAACACAAAGAAAGCTGTTGGAGACAGTTATTTTCCATACAGCAGCTAACCCCAAGCCTGTTTTAAGCTGAGGTAACGGTCTTGCTTATATGGTCAAACTGGCTAAAAATCAAAGATGTGATTTAGACCTACAGATGTATCAATGTAAGATCAGATGTGAATGACAGTGAAATTTGGTGGGTGTGTAGGAAAAGCACGAACATACTTTTCCTGTAAAAGATTTTGTTGCACGCAAAGAGTTGTGGTCAACGGCTCAATGTCCACCTGGAGACCAGTAACAAATGGTGTCCCTCAGTGACTGGTGTTGGGACCGGTCTTATTTAACATCTTCATCGCTGACATGGACAGTGGGATTGAGTGCGCCCTCAGCAAGTTTGCCGATGACACCAAGCTGTGTGGTCCAGTTGATATGCTGGAGGGAAGGGATGCCATCCAGAGTGACCTTGACACGCTTGTAAGGTGGGCTGATTCCAACCTTATGAAGTTTAACCATACCAAGTGCAAGGTCCTACACCTGAGTTGGAACAATCCCAGGCACAGCTACAGGCTGGGCAAAGACGAGACTCAGAGCAGCCCTGCAGAGGACTTGGGGGTGTTGGTGGATGAGAAACTGAACATGAGCCAGCTTCAGTGTGCTCTTGCAACCCAGAAAGCCAACCAGCAGGTCGAAGGAGGTGATCCTGCCCCTTTACTCTGCCCTCATGAGACCTCACTTGGAGTATTGTGTACAGTTCTGGTGTCCTCAACATAAAAAGGACATGAAACTGTTGGAACAAGTCTAGAGGAGGGCCATGAGGAAGATCAGGGGACTGGAGCACCTCCCGTGTGAAGACAGGATAAGAAAGTTGAGGCTGCTTAGCCTGGAGAAGAGAAAGCTGAGTGGAGACTTCATAGCAGCCTTCCAATATCTGAAGAGGGGCTATAAGGATGCTGGGGAGGGACTGTTCGTTAGGGACTGTAGTGATAGGACAAGGGGTAATGGGTTAAAACTTAAACAGGGGAAGTTTAGATTGGATATAAGGAGGAAGTTCTTTCTTGTTAGGGTGGTGAGGCACTGGAATGGGTTGCCCAAGGAAGTTGTGAATGCTTCATCCCTGGCAGTGTTCAAGGCCAAGTTGGACAGAGCCTTGGGTGACATGGTTTAGTGTGAGGTGTCCCTGCCCATGGCAGGTGGTTGGGACTAGATGATCTTAAGGTTCTTTCCAACCCTAACTATTCTATGATTCTATGATTCTATGATTCTCTTTCTAGGCTGAGTCTTAGTAAATTATAGAATGTAGTATCCATTAGTTTGGCTAAAAGTAATGCAAAATTTTTAGGTTACCTAAACTTCCCTAATGACACTTGCAAAATCTCACCGGATAATTTCCTATAACACTTCTAATTGTATCTCATCCAAATAGTTCATGTTCCAGGGTGACTCTTTTTAATTTTCTGAAGCAAAACCACAGTTGATTGAACTACTAAAAGCATTTATGTTAACATTTTCATGAATCTAAAGCTTATTGCAAGATGTTTTCTAGTGTCTCAGGACAAGATGTCTTTATCAGACAGACAAAAAATAAACTACCTTACAAGAACCATTAAAAAGTAGAAAATCCTGTAGAAATGTTAATCATCTTCCCTCCTTGGCCCCACAACTTTGTAAGGTGCCATCTCACTCTACCTGGCAAGAGTGAGATACTACCAAATATTGTCTCCCCAAGTAGGTACTGCAAAAACAATGTGTTAAATACCCACTCCTGTACACATAGAGAGGTTAGCTGTTCTACCAATATGCAGCACATTACTTTATAGATATCTTAAAGAACATTTAAATGGATGTTTAACGCACTAGGGAGTAGCCTTAACAGAGCCATGATCTAGCTCTTTTGTCATAGGACTATTTAAATGTTTAAATGTTAAAGCTAATAGGAAGCAGACTGTACTTTAGACTCCCCAGCCAAGAGCAAGCTGTGATATGAGCTGCCTGGTAAGAATTATTGATATAGACTGCAAGTGTGTCTTCTTCCCTTGTGGAGATTTTTTCCCAAAATGTTAAGACCTTGGTGGCTACAATCAAGGCAATGCAGTACTTTTTATGAGATGAACGTGTGAAGAGCTAACAAGTTCTTTAAGAAGCCAGTAAAAGATTACTTGGTAATTTCTGTGCTTTTACAGAATTTTGCCTTTTTTATATCCAGATCCAGAAGTTAGTAAGTGCTTTCAGATCAAAAAACTTAAATGTAGCGTTAGAGATTAAAATGTAGCAAGACTGTTGGCCTACTACTCTTGTGTAGATGTATACAGCCCTGAGATTCTTGCCTGTCTTCTCATTATATGTCTTGGTTGGGAAGCTGCTGTATCTGAACTAATATAAGTAGTACTGATGGGCAGGACACATTAACTTGGGTACAATCTTATGTTTCCCTAGTTACACAGTTTCCAAAACCATAATGTTTACCTGGTTTGGAAGGCATAGAGCATATATTGTTCTAAAAGAGAGAGGGAGGAATCAAACAAGCTAAGAAACAAAAAACATTAAATGATGCATAATACAAATGATCAACACCAATACCCAGCCCATCCCTGAGCAGCGATTGGTCTCTTCCAGGTAACTCCTCCCAGTTTATATACTGGGCATGAGGTGCTGTGGTATGGAATACCTCTTTGGTTAGTTTGGGTCAGGTGTCCTGCCTCTGCTTCCTCCTGGATTCCTGTGCCTCTCCTCACTGGCAGAGCATGTGAGACTGAAGAGTCCTTAGTCAGGGTAAGTGCTACTTAGCAACACGTAAGACATTGGTGTGTTATCAGCATTGTCCTCAGACTAAAACCAAAACACAACACTCTGACAACTATTAGGAAGAAAATTAGCTGGAACCAAGATGCTTGCCCTGGTTATACATTGGGAAAATGTAGTCTTGTCTAAACTTAGAAAATGCTGAGATACTGTCTTGGCAAGCTTAAGAGAAGAAACTTCATTTTTTTCATAGAACCTGGAAATGAGAGGGAAATAAAAGAAATAGGAACTTGAAATATACTCTGGTGTCTAATAGAGAAACTAGAAGGAGGTCAACTTATTATTAAAGTATTATGTTATTATTAAAGTAATCATGTATCTTTATTTTCGTTTCTTGACAGCTTGAAGCATGCTGATATCTTGACTCCCAAAGCCTGTGATATCCCTGGCATACTATCAGAGACCTATTGTCCATTGGGCTTAAAAATGCAATAATATTTGTTTAAAAGATGTTACAAGCAGCAATTGAAATTTACAGTCATTAATATGTTTAAATATACTTTAGAATAGCTTTATTTATAGTTTATTGTTGAAAGCTGTACATTATATTTTCACAAGCCTTTCTATTCTGTCAGCTTGGCCATCATGTATTAAATGTTATTTAGCTGTCACAATGTTTTTGCTTAAGAAGTGGGAAAAAGATAGCTTGTTCACAGTTCTCCTGTTCATGAAGTATCATCATAAAGTGCAGGGTTATCTTTAATATGTGATGGTACTGTCAGACTTCAAATACAGTATATTTTATGTTGTTGATTGTAGACTCAGTCTTGGAAAGATGGTTTAAATTTTCATTATGTGACTTGCTTTTATTTCTGATAAGACTTCTTAAGCTTGTTTTCAACCCTGATTATATTTTTAACAATATTTACGCTAGTTAACATGATAACAGTCTCAGGTAACTGCATTTTATGTAACTCAACAAAGCTTTCATTTTAAGCTTCAAATAAAAATATATATAGTTTGTATTATCTAGATGTAGTATTATTAATAAGTCTATTATTTTCTCCAAGAAAAGACTCTTAGATCCAAAATTACTATTAGTGGAAAACTAGCAGTGAGAATTATACCAAGAGAAAAATGAAAATATCTGTGAGAACAAGATCAGTAAATCAACTCATAGTGCTGTTACAGCTGCAACATTATATCAGTCTATTAAATTATTAATAAGCTTCTATGAGACCAGAAGGAGGTCTGAAACCAGTAAAAATCTGTACCGTGTGAAAGTTTGAATAATCATGGCCATATGTAAATCTGTTGCCTTATTCTTTTAGCAATGCTGCAGTCATAGTTTCTGTCAGTTTTTAAAATATGCAATGATTTTTTTTTAATAAACAGTAACAGAGGAATCCTCTAGTTCATTGTTACTTAGAAGCACAGCTTCCAGTTAGTATTAGGTTGAAAATAATTGATTTATATTTCTGAGAGGTACACTGAATATATTATTACACAAAGATGATGTAGTGAACTAATCTCATCACAAGGACGACACCACAAAATTTCTCCTTAATGCGTTGTACAAAATCTAAAATAAAGTTATATTTTTAGTGTTTTGAAAATCACTGGAATATTTTTATTCCAGACATGTTTTGCTGACAGCGTTTTTCAAGATAAAAGGTGTTCTAAAGGCTTTTCAAAGCTGAATTTTTCAAAAGGGATAGTTTTGAAAGAAGGCATATCTATGCTTTTACACTTACTAAAATAAGTTTATAGCTAACAAAGTTTTTCCATCATTCAAGTTGGTTCTGTCAGCAGTTGTTTTTTGCTAGACTTCTTGCAATTATTGTCCCTCAGACATACAATGGTCTTATTTAACTACTCTTTAGGCCTCTGCAGCTTGGGCATCCAAAGATTTCACATATGCTGTAATATTATTAAAATATATTTTCCCTTGACTTTGGGAATCTGAATTCATCTGTAGTAAGAGTTGCTTTGTTCTCTTCACACAGCATCCCTGTCCTGGGTTCAGCAGTAGCAGTCATTTTTCTCCTTCTTAGTAGCTGGTGCAACCTTGTGTTTTGACTTTCGGCCTGGGAACAGAGCTGATATCACAAATGTTTTAGTCGGACCAAGGACTTTCTGAGCCTCATGCTCTGCCAGGGAGGAGGGAAAGCCAGGAGGAAGCAGAGACAGGACCCCTGACCCAAACTAGCCAAAGAGGTATTCCATACCACAGCACATCATGCCCAGGATGTAACGGAGAGTTACCCGGAATGGCTAGGGTACTGCAGGGTTGGACGAGGTATCGGTCGGTGCTCGGTTGGATGGGGTTGGGCGAGTTGTTGGTCAGCTGGTGTTGAGGTGTTGTATTTCTCTCCCCTTGTTATTTCCTTTATCATTATTATCATTGGTAGTAGCAGTAGTGATTTGTATTATACCTTAGTTACTAAACTGTTCTTATCTCAACCTATGGGAGTTGCATTCTTTTCGATTCTTCTCACCGTCCCTCCAGGAGTAGAGGGAGGGGAAGAAGGGGGGGAGTGAGTGAACAAGCTGTGTGACTTTGTTTAAACCATGACAATCCCCAACCCATAGAGCTCGTATTCAAAGGTCACATCTACCACAGAAGTGCTAACTGCCTTTGTAGGCTTGGGCAGACGAAAGCAGTCCTTTCTCTGAACATCTGTGGGATCTTATTGCCCAAGAGCCATCAAAAGGCTCTCAATGTTGGGAAGGTGAGCTGTCAGCAGTATAAGCAGTGGGATGCCTATCCTTGACTGTTCGAATTCTGCCATTTGGCAAAATAGAGGCATGGCTATTTCCCAGAAGAAGCCACGCTGCAGGATCTAAGCATGAAAATTCATTGCGTGTCTGTCGGGAACAAGGCCCACTCAGTTGAACATTTGCTGGTGAAATTAAGAGGGTTTTAAAATAAGGAGGCTGTGGTAAGACCTAACTGGATAATATTCTGTTCTGTTTTCTATCATGACACTTGATTTGGTCAATTACTTGTTTATTACACTGAAAGAGTGATGTCTTTCATATGCTGTGTCATAGAATATCTGTGCTGTCAAGACTTTCTCAGTAAAGGAACATTTAAATGGCAAATATGACTTTAAATAGGTTTAGGAAAATAACTAAAACCCTAAATTTAAATATGCAAACAGCTGAGCTAATAAATGTGCAAGTTATTCCCTGCCTTACAGAGCATATGGGCAGAGCTGGCAGGGTAATTAATGGGACATAAGGATCACTTCCAAGCACTTCTTTTGCTATGGGGAATATAAAAATACCTAAGGGGTGTAGCATAATCATCTGTAGTGAGGTAAGACTATTATGTGACAAGGAAAGGACTTCAGCATGTAAGCCTCCATCACTGAAATAAGATTAGTAGCCAAGCCAGCTAAGAAGCCACCCATGATAAGCCTACAACACATAAAACCTATTTTGACATTTGCTCTGTTTAGTATGGAAGATGCTCGCTGATTTGTGGAAGTTTGAAACAACCCTTCAATCATTTGGTTTATAGTTGTATCTAGCATTAAAAACGTTTAGATTTTTTTTTTTTTGTGAGATTTTGGATCACAGAAATTCAGAAAATTAAAAACAAAACCCCAAAACATTGGAAAGACTTCTCCAGATGTTAATCACTGCATATATGACATGACATCATCAGAGTTCATTGAAATTTCAGAAGTTAAACTGAAAGACTTCGGATATCAGACATTCTGTCAAAAGCTCATTGCAGTGACGAACTGGTTCATTCACTCACTTTTCACTGTAGGCAAACTCAGATTTAAGACTAATTGATTACGAATCAAATACTTTTTTCTGGCTCTGGGCACAAACCCCCATTTAGGTTTAATTATATTACTCACCTGAGGCTTGTTATGGATGTATTTAAATGTTTGCAGAGAGGAAGAAAACCATAACTGTGTTAACAACTAATCAGTGGTCTTGGGCTTCTAAATAGGTTTAATGTTTCCTATATTTATTGCAATTATGTCAAGATTGATGTTGTTTACTCAGATTTTGGATGATATTTTTCATTTAGCTAACAAAGTTCCAAACATTTTTTTCCTTTTTTTTTTTCCTTGTTTCCCTCCCCCAGTTATTTTTAATGTCTGGCTCTCCTGAACTGAAAGCTTACAAAAATACTGATCTGAGAAGCCTGGAATACATAGTATCTGCTTTATTTGCAAAGTAAATGGGATAGATGCTCTTCTTCGCAAGACCTTGTCAACGCCACTTACAACTTTCCCCTCTCTCCCTCCGCCACCCCTGAAAATGCACATTTACAGATAGATGTTTCTTGCTTTTAACTTTGTTCCATCTCAAATTTGTTAACCAAAAGAATAATTAACAATGTATCATCCTCAGTGCTTGTTTGTACACTTCATGTGGATAAATGCTTGTAAACTGGTGATGGCTTGTACTTTCTCTGCTCTAAATAGAATAGATTGATTTCAAAGGGAAAGGTCATTTCATATTTAGGTGACTCAGTCTGAATTTTTATTTTAATTTTTATTGCTTTGGATTTCAGCACAATTATTTGGATTTTTAAAATTTACAATTTTGGTAGAAAAATATGTTATAATTTTTATTTTTTGAAAAAAAGAAAACTTTCAAAAGAAACCATTCTTATCCTCAAATTTCATCTAGAAAGATTAATTTATAGGAAATCGGTTTTTACAGGTAAAATAGTTCTGAAATTCTGAAATTTTAAAATTACCCTAGAGAATTCACTGTCATGACACAGGTCTGAAAACTATCTCCATGGTCACTGAATCCAATAATGCATTGTCAAATGCAATCTTCGTAAGTTTATTAAGTCATGTAAGAATTTCTCACCTCTCTTATGTTACTGCAAGCATGGCCTTAGGGCTTCATTCATCTGATGATTAAAAGTCTTTTTATGTGAGTCTACTTAAATATATCTATAGAGAGTTTGCTGCTGTGAGTACTGCTTTTTAGAAGTTATTTTCTTGGGTATTTACCTCTCAATGTTTTTAAGGTAAATAACCTTATCCTGTCAGTTTGCATTTTTCTGAGCTAAGCAAGATGAGCTAGTCCTGCAAGTTGTTTATTATTGTTCCTCTTATCTTATTCAACTTACTCTTTTATTGCACCCATTGCAGCTGAAAGATAACTTTTCAAGTGCACTTAACCAGAATTTTGCACAGTATTCTATGTTAAATATCTGTAATCCTGTTGTCATTTTTCATCACTGTAATTGGTGTTTTCTGAAAATTAATTTGCAAATCCTTTACCTTTAGCATCATTTTCAACTGATAGACTTACCATTCAACTGCACCACTTTCTATCATTCTATTCCTCACTGTAGCTCTTCCCGTTTGTTAGTTTGGATCTACTGAGTTCTGACATCACCTCTTAGCTGTGTGTCAACAATAACATTTTTCCTGTGTAGATCTTATTTATGAAAACACCAAATAAAGTGCCCTGAAAGTCAGTTTTGGAGTGATACCACTGGTGACACTCTTTCAATCTACTTGCAGCATCTGTTTAACTTCCTTCTAAACACCTACATTTTAAATCTTATTGTAACCATTGGTTTATTTGTTTGTTTATCTAGATAGATGTGGTTTGAGCTCTCCGTATACCTGGAATTTCCCTCTTCCCTTTCTTTTTTCAGCAAGATTGATGGGCTCTCCTGGCAGCTCTGTAGCTCTGCAGCTGTTGCTTTTCCTTTGCCTCTTTTGAGCACACCATGATCCATTCTTTGTTTCCCAACGTGGGTCCCAGTGCCAAGGGGCTAGTACAAACTAACCTGTTATCTTTAGGATTGTATGAACTCCTACTGTATCAAATGGTTTCATGTAGCCCTCCTTCAGAAAAGACCATTACTACTATAAATAGGTGAGTTACTTATAGTATTAGAAAGTGAGAATAAATTCTGTGTAAAAGCTTGTACTTGTAGGCAGCTATTGAACTCTAGATTAAATTTATAGGTACAGACGCTGGATATCTAAGCTTCTGTATTTTATATTATGAGGACAACTTGTGTTTAATTTTCCCTGCCATCTCCAAGTCTGATCTATACACAATACATGTGAAACAGATCTTGCTCTATTTGTCTCATCTAGACTGAAGTCAGTGTTGAGAAGTCAAGATATACATATATTGGGAGTAAACTAAATACCTTGAGTCTTTGAAGGAGAGAACATGATCTGAGAACATCACAGAAAGCTGTGTTTTGCTGGGTTTAGATATTGAATCTTAGGCAGAGAAAATTAAGTTAAAGGATCAATCAAGATGGATTATTTTAAACAGAAAACATGGATTTTTGTTGATTCTCACACTACTTGCAGGAATGTTCATTCCCTGGTTTTGGATGAGTTTTTTAGTATCCATTTGCTTTAGCATCACTTTATACTCTGATGGGTAGAACTATGGCAGTACATCTCTGTATCTGCAAACACTGTGCCTCTGCCTTCCAATGATGGGCTGGGGCCACATCCTCTCATTTGCAAAGTTAAAGAGCAGGAAAAAAGAAAAAAAAATTACATACTTCATCAGGCTTGTTTTCTGAAGTCATTAACGAGAGGCAATGGAAAACGGGAAAGAAGACAAAAGAAAGTTATGTACTTCCCAAACAGTGTTGTTCTTCTGCAACAAGTATGTGGGATACAAGCTGCAATTTGTGGATGGAGGCATGGGTGGGGGAGGGTGGTGTGAACATTTTGTGTAAATAAAGAAAGCAACATTTTTTTTTTGTTTTTTTTTTTTTGTTTGGGGGGGGGGTTCGTTTGTTGTTGTTTTTTGGTTTTTTTTTTTGTTTTTTTTTTTTTTTTTTATTTTATTTAGCTTCTCCCTAGTCCTTCCTCCATTTTGTGAAAGAGAGAAAGAAAAGTATAGTCTTATGTTACCGGCTGTTTCCAGATGAATAATCATCCTCTCCCTTGAGGGTAGGTGACCAGAGATTTCTTAAGGTACTACCTTTCCTCCCAGAGGTAGAAAGCAAGAGATTGGGTTCCTTAAGAGTCATAGGAGAGGTCCTTAAGAGGAAATCTACCAATTTTACAGGTGGAGTTTATCCCATGAGTCCATTTCTTAACTCTTTCAACAAAACTAGATTCAAATTCTCATGTCCATATTTGGAAAATATCATCTTTGAACTGATAAAAACCTCAGAATGTCTTTCTTTTCCAAAGTGTTAAGGATCAAAATTTGTTCTTATAATTTAATGAATCTTCTGAAAACCTTTTGGCTAAACTGGAAATAAAGATTTTTGTTTTAGTTGTGTTTAAGAATATTGTAAATGGAACAATGAAAATACCTGAACTCAATTTGGAGTTTGAGGTTTATCTGACTTCTCTATGAGATCATTCTTAATACAGTCAACCACATATTCCCCTGCAACTTCATTAAACTTCCCAATGGTAATTAAAAAAAAAAATTGCCTTTACAGACTGTACTTACAGCTACATACAGGAAGTTTTGTGAAGAACTTTCATGACTTTCACAGCCCCTAGCTGACACGATTGGTATTATAGAGTGGCATCTCACTGAAACTCTCATAACTTTATAGGGTAATTGAAATTACTTGGCACTGCTGTGGTACCTTGAATACCATGTTCAGTTTTGGGCCCTTTACTACAAGAAAGATGTTTCATTGCTAAAGCATGTGCAAAGAAGGGTGACAAAGCTGGTGAATGGACTAGAGCACAAGTCTTATGAGGAACAGCTGAGGGAAATAAGGCTGTTTAGCCTAGAGAAAAGGAGACTCAGAGGAGACCTTATTGCTCTCTACAGCTACTTGAAAAGAGGTTGTAGTGAGGTGGGTGCCGGTCTCTTCACCCAAACAGCAAGCAATGGCCTCAAGCTGCACCAGGGGAGGTTTAGACTGGATATTAGGAAAAAAATTCTGCACCAGAAGGGTTGTTAGGTGTTGGAACCAGCTTCCCAGGGAAGTGGTGTAGTCACCATCCCCGGACCTATTAAACTACATGTAGACATAATGATTTGGGACATAGTACCTAGGGACATGGTGGAATTGGCAGTGCTAGGTTTACGGTTGCACTTGATACCTTAAAGGTCTTTTCAAACCTAAATGATTCCATGACTACAATTTTCTTTTCAGAAAGAGATTTCCCAGAATAATTTGGATTACTGTCTAATGATATGACAGAGACAGCAGAGTGCAGTACCCATCCCGCCATCTTTTATCTGTATCAGGATAGAACACAATTTTCTTTATAAGAAAAAGGGTTAATTCTCTGAAAATTCTGCATGAAGATATTAGGAAAAAATGTCATCCCTAAAACATGAAAAAAATGCTTCCTGAATTCTGAAACACTGTAGTTTATATTAAAAAAAAATGTGTTATATGTGTATTCATGGGCATACAAATGGCAGAAACTGAAAATATATGCAAAATCACACTACTGAATATTTGTGCAAGTTCTGAAATGCCACCTGTTTACACAGTGTTAAGGTGTTTTTTCTTCATGTCACATTCCACATTTCCAAAGATATTCTTTTCACACTGCACATCAGATACAGAGCATTATCTGAAGGGCATGGACTTTCTTAAAGGTTTGTTGTTTTGTCACCTATGCAGATTACTGAGCCGAAAGCAAAGCTTGAGCTTTGCAAAAGCACCTTGGAGGTTGGCTACCCAATGAGATTTACCAATCTGAACCCACAAGGTGCCTCTTTAAATTCCCTGGCAAAAATGTATCAACTCTCCTTTCAGCTTTTCTTCCTGTGTTTCTTGATGTCTCAGCAGTGACACTTTGTAATAGAAATCTTTCACAATTTTTTTATTTTCCTCAGGCATTGCCCAATACATGCTTGTTTGAAAACTGCTTAGATTATTGTCCTGGGTTCAGCAGTAGCAGTCATTTTTCTCCTTCTTGGTAGCTGGTGCAGTGCTATGTTTTGATTTTTGGCCTGGGAACAGCACTGATAACACTGATGCTTTTAGTTACCGCTCGAATGTTTTAGTCTGACCCAGGACTTTCTGAGCCTCATGCTCTGCCAGGGAGGAGGGAAAGCCGGGAGGAAACAGAGACAGGACCCCTGACCCAAACTAGCCAAAGAGGCATTCCATACCACGGCACATCATGCCCAGGAAGTAACAGAGAGTTACCCGGAAGGGCTGGGACTGCAGGGTTAGACGAGGTATTGGTCAGTGCTTGGTTGGGTGGGGTTGGGCTAGTTATTGGTCAGCTGGTGTTGAGGTGTTGTATTCTTTCCTCTTATTATTTTCCTTTATCATTATTATTATTGGTGGTAGCAGTAGTGGTTTGTGTTATACCTTAGTTACTAAACTGTTCTTATCTCAACCCGTGTGAGTTGCATTCTTTTTGATTCTCCTCTCCTTCCCTCCGGCAGTAGAAGGAGGGAAAGAAGTGGGGTAGTGAGTGGATGAGCTTTGTGGCTGGGTTTAAACCGCAATAATTATCACTACTAAAACCCTACCTATATGGAAAATTATGTCTTTAATGTGTAATTAATATGTTAAAATAAAGTTTTTGCTAAATGTGATTCTTCAACTGAGGCAAGTTCTCTTGGGTGGCAATAGGATTTTACCCAGGGCTATTTACAAAGAAAGGAAAATCTTGTGTCAAGATTGATTATTAGATTACATTAGTGTGATAATGTCAGTAGTATGAGGCTGATGGTCATCAGTAAAGCTGCACTGGATGAACCCTAATGGTTCATAATTGCTGCTGTGTTACCAGGGAAAAACATTTTGCACTAGTTCTACTGCAAAGCATTCACAAGTCTTCCTGAACTTATTGGGATATTGATGCAACTGCGTCTTTTCAAGAGCTTTTAGTGTGCCATAGAATAATGTAGTCTTTTGGTTTCAAAATGCCTTTGAAGTTCACTAGTATTTCCTTGCAATCTGGTCTTGAATTCAGACTAGCAGGCAGGAAACATTAGATTCATATTAACTAAAGAGCTATTAGATGGGAAAAAATTCCCACCAAGACAGTAGGAAAGACAAGGCTTTCAGTCAAAACACTGGTAAAAGAGAGCAATGGTGCTTTCAAAGTCCTTAGAAAGCTGTGTAGCTTGTGCTTATCAAGGGTGGAAAGATGCAGAGTTAAGCAGTTTCCAGAATTCAGAAAAATTTCTGACCTGCCAAGCAAAGAAGTGTCTTGTTAGTTATTGAGATTAAAGACATAAAAATAGGTTATCGTTTCAATTGCAATGATCCTAGAGATTTTCTTTCCACCCTTTTTTTCCCCTAATATCTTTTCCTGCTTGTCTCCACTCTCTTCATTTTTGTTAACCACTCATTTCTGTACACAATAGACATAGGCTTGCTGGGTTCAAATAACCACTTGCCTTAAATGCTAGCTGAGTTTTCAGTGTCTAATTGTGAGACCACAGAGTGCAGAGTTTAGGGATTTGTCCGCTTTCCTGATATACTAGAGACAAGAGCACTCACAAAACACTTTCAAAATCATTAAATCCTCTTACCCTCTTTGACTGAAACCCGTACTGCACACAGCTGCAGTAACTTCCCCCCCCCCACACACACACACTATCTGCATACTTTGGCACAGTTTAATATAGAGGAGGGAATAATGGGGGGGCATGGGGGTGGGTATCATTCCTTCTGCTGTGGAAGAATGGTTCTTGGAATTCAGAATAAGTAGTCATGGGAAACGGATGTGTTAAGGAGATTGCAGAGTCAGTCAGCAAAACACATCTGCTATACCCTGCAAATGACTATAAAAGCACTGTGTGCTCTTAACCCCTGTGTATTTAAATGTAATCTTCAGAGGAAAATGGTTTTTGGGTTTTTTTTTGTTTTGTTTTATTTTGTTGGGGTATCATCTTTTCACTTGTTTGTCTCAAAAAATCAGAGTTTTGTACTTGGCCAAGAAATCTTAAAGTGGGTTTTCCTCCTTTTTTACAGGGAATAATGAAAAGAGTGGAACACATCTTCTTCAGTAAGTATTCAGACTTCACTACACACAGTCAAGGAACATCACTGAGCACTGAGACACTGTAGAAATCTTGGGTCCTTAGCTCCACTGTGTTTGTAGTAGTCCAGAAACATAAGAATAAAAAATAAGCAAATAAATAAACCTTGCTTTCACAGAACAGCTTGCTGTAAGCTTAAATATTTTGGCCTTTGGATAGTTTTACTGTACCTTCTTATAAAAGACAGTAAGATTTCCCGTTTTCCTTTTCTTTTGTACCAGTAAGGCTAAATGGAACTCTTACAGAAAGCATTCAGGATTTTGAGCAGACATCGAATTTTTGAATTTAGAGAAGCTATTCAGCATTTCAATTGGCATTCTTTAACTTTAGGGCTGGGTGGCCATCCAGGGCATTGATGGGAAATGTACCTGTCTGCTAACATATTTGCTGGAATCATTTTCTTTTCCACTTGTCTGAAGCACTTTGTCACCCCTTTGGAATTTTTCTCTGTTGCCAGACAGCCGTCCACACCAGTGACACATAGGAAAATGGTGTTTCATCAGTGCAAGGCAAGGGTACCTGAATGTGCATTTGATAAAATGAAAGAGGATGCTTGCAAGCGCGATATCTCCCCGCCTGTAGTGCTATTTCTTAAATCTTGTATTCATGCTTTCTGTGCGTACTGTTTAATGCTATGCAGTAACAGCAAGTATTTTAGTCTTCCACCTTCAAATATGATGTGATTTCTTGTGGTTTAATATAGCATAGTAGCATATTTCAGGCTGGAGTTCAACCTTTGCTCAGGTAATTCAATTCATCCAACACGAAAGAATGCTGAAAGAGAAGGCCTATTTGTACGCAGTAGTTAGCCAAATAAAGTGAAGAAAAACAACAACAAAAAACTTCAGCTTGCTTTGGCAATCTGTCAGTAATCCACATCATACTAATTCACAGAAACTGACTGGCTAAGGTGATGTTCACAGAAAAAGAGCTTTACTTTACTGGTTTTAATTTTTTTTTTTTTTTTTTAGGAGGTAAGATCTTAAAATGTCTAAGGTATTTTTCTTGGAAACACTGATAACAGAATGGACTTATTTAGGAGTTTGGGAATTTCACCATTGAGGTAAACAGATCCCAGATAGAAATGTGTTCCGAAATCTAGTCTACAGACTGAAAACATTTATTTGTATGCAGTTACCTTCTAAGCTTATGCTTTATGATTTGTCTGAAAGTATGTTGCCATATTTTGCACCCCTTCTTAGCATGAACAACAAAAGAATTACTGCAGTATTTATGCATCTAAATGAAAGTTTTAATTACTTCAGACCTATCATTTTAAGTAACATTCAGTGTAATAGAATCAAGGATATATCTTTTGCTGGAGTTTCCTAGAACTGTACTTGGAAACAAGAAACTTAGTGAATGAGGAAGCAGGTACCAGAAGAAAGTGCCACCATGATTTAATACGGCTGATGACACTGAGCAGGTCACTTAACCCAGACTTTATGCAAGCAGTCAGTAGTAACCTGCTCATTATATAGGAATTAGTTTGGAACAAGACATCTTGATATGCAGTGCAAGCTGGTATGCACAGTGGTGAACTGAAAAAAAACCCCTCAGACATTCATGCTCAAGGGATCACAAAGAATTTTATACTGCCTGATGCTAATTCTATGGTATTGTTTCATGAAAGGTGAAAGCTTGAATTTATTTGGAGGTGGGCTCCTAGTTCTGCTGAGAAACTTTTTTTAAAGCTAACATGAGCTGAACCTCTTCCATAGCCTGAGTGCAGAATAAATATTCTTTGGACTTCAGCTTTCAGTCTTCATGTCATAGCTTCCTGCAACAGCAAGTGAGTTTGCATCATTGCCTGTAATATAGCTGTTTCTGATACCTTATCCCTACAGAAAACAAATAAGCACAGGAAAAATCAGATTTGTGTGTCATGAATGGTTAAATCCTTTTTCATCTTGTTTTGTCTTTGCCTTTAGTTTCTGACTGGTGCTGTATTGTTTGTAACAGCAATTATAGTGTCTAAAAATCTCTGCCTTTTTACAGCCAGTTTTTGTCATTTGCTCTAATAAACATAACAAGAAGGCTGCCTTCAAGTCACAGAGGTGCTGTGAAAATGAATTAACAGCTGTGAAACATTTGTAGTGATAAGTGTTATAGGAAAGTCCACAAGGAAATTTACAATGCTGTAGATGGAGCAGGGCACAAAATAGAAAATAAAGCCCAAGACCAAAAATGAAGCAGTGTAAATACAGACTTATGGTCATTAGGTATACATACCTATACACTGAATGAAACAGAAGGTCATGCAATTGAGAAAAAAATATCAGAAACAACAACAAAATAAAGGACATAATATAGATTTGTGAAGATTACCTGAACTGAGACAAGAATATAATCTAAATTAAAAAAATTCCTTAGAATTTTAGTATTCTCTTTTGCAGTACATTAATATCCTTCTAAAGTTCTTTTCTCTGTAGAATGCATCTTCACAGAAAGAGAAAAAACTTTTTGTGTAATATTGGTAGTAGCATTTTAAGTTATGATGCTGCTGCCCGTGCAGAATGAGTCAGCTTTATAGTATCCTCTCAGGTTTTTCTGATAAATCAATATTTTCAAATAGCTAAAATCACACATAATCTTACTGAAAAGAACAATTATGTATTTTGGCAAATGTCATGACAGACAATATTGATAGAGCCTTAAGCAGAACCTGATGGCAAGAGATGGATTTTTGCTGTCTTGTAATGTATTTAATTGATAATGAGAGCTCATAAATTTAATTAAAATTATGGAAACTTAATAAAAACATAAAGGCTTTTGATTGTATTAACTTACCAGGTGCTTATATGGTCTCAGTAACCATAGCAAAGGATTGTCTTTCACTCTGTAATTAAGTACAGTCGGAAGACCTCTCTGATTAAGAGAATATAACTCTTCTATCCTTACTGTTTGGCAAATGAACTGCCAAGGACTGAGATGTACTGGATAAATAATGTAACTGGGAATGAAAAGCCAACTCTTCCTCACCCACATGAGCATCTTAATCTCTCTATCTTTGAGGATCAAAGATATTTCAAACCAGCAAAGAATTTATACACATATTTAGATTTAGTTCAGTGTCTGCCTAAAACTGTGACTCATCAGGGGAGGTGAGGTTTGTGTTATTTTAATATTTGCAAAATGATTTTTTACCTGAAACCATTCTGATACTTAATCTAGTAAACTTAAAATGCTTAACGTCTGTTAACACAATGCTTTTTTATCTAAATAAGTGTGTTTCTTTCATAGAAGAAAACAAATAGTTCAAGGGGCATGATGGTCACAGCAGCTAACATCTTATGATATGGAGAAGTACTGATGTTGTAGCTGATGCTGGTACTCAGTAAATGTAAAGTAATGGGCAAATAATCAACAAAGGATATTTCACATTGATTTCTCCAGCAGGTTTGCAAAACATGGCAAGTTTATTGAAAATATTTATGCTTTATTCCAATTTCAGATATGGAATGGACATATGGCATCTCATCCATCATCCTCTAAACTCTCTAAACTACCAAAGTGAAAGACATAATTTTTTGCCTTTTTTTTTTTTTTCCAAAAGGGCATTTACTAGTGATAGTAATATTCTTTTTTAAATTAAAACTCTAAAAATTACCTTTCCACTCTGTGGACTGCACTTCCTCCCATGGCTCATTTACCCTGCAGTCCTATTTCCATTTTTGCTGCTGTACTCTCGGCTAAGACTGTCAGTTGTGCTTTCTTTTCACTGACAGAGAGAGAAATCCCACGGCTGCCACTGTCAAGAACATTTCTCTGCCTTCATTCCACAGGGACATCAACAAGATGTCTGATCCTTCTCTCTGCACTCCTCTGTCATAGGGGTATCACCTAAGCTTGGGCTGCCTTTACTTCTTTCTTTCATTGACAGCCACTGCTTGACACATTATCATCATGCATGTAGAATCCTGCCCTTCTCATGTGCAAAGGTCTAACTGAACAATAAAAACCTTCAGTCAGTCCTTCCACTTCCAGGCACTGGGAAAAAATGAATAGTGAGCAATAGCCAGTGTCTCAGAATCAAACCCTAAAATGATTTCTAGTTCTTGACAAGAAAGAAATAAAAAGTTTAGAAAGGTAACCGAGAAGAAACAGCAATACATTGAGCTATTTATTTTATTTATGTATGGACCAGCATGACTTAATTAACATCTACTATTTCCATAATAAAGATAATGTTTTAGTTTACATAGAGTTCCATAAAACATGGTGCAAAACTGTACTAAAATTTTAAAATAATCTGGCAAGGTCAAATTCATCATATATAAAATGGTTCCACCCCTCTGGTTTACACTCAGGGCATTCTCATATCCAGTCTAGAATAAGACCCACCATTGAACACATCTTTCAAATTCTAGTATTAACTAACTCTCCTTCACCTTTCATCCCTACACCTCTGCCCTTTTCTTCCTCTTCTGAAGAGCAGTGTCCCACCAGTTCATCCTTACTGATGTCTCCTGTTCCCCTTTATTTCCCTGGACATTTAATATTTCCTGATACGATCAGATCTACTTTTGGAGAGATTACGGAAAAAAAAAAAAAAAAAAGAAAAAGGCTTGGTTGAAAGTGAAGGGCTATCAAGGGCTTCACACTGGGCACACTTTGCCATCAGCCTCCTCCTGTTAATTTATTACCATACAGGGGCTTTTAGTTTAAGTACCTCAGGTGACTTCAGCTGTGCAGGAGCTGCAACAGTATGTTTCTTGCTTAGATGAGTCCCAAAACATTTAAAAAATTATTTAAAAGGTCAAACCAAAATACTCTGCATGAAGTGCTACTAAGGAAGTAGGCTGGGATGTTCTACTCCATCCACAATTTAAATTGTAAGTGGTTTGAGGGAGTGCCCATGTAAAAAGCATTGCAATAATTTCCAGTTGAGGTAATAAAGGTGTAGAGAAGAAGAGGATTTTCTCTTTGCCAGATATTATGTAAGCCCATTTGACAGACACTGTTGCAAAACCCAGTATGACCAGGCAATTGAGAGTTGTCCCTAAGCTCAGTACCTTACAACAGCGACAGAAAAAGCAGCAGACATCGTACCAGTGCACAAATCATCATAGCTGTGCAAATAATTCAGTTCTGTTTCTTTTCGGCTATTTGCATCATGACCATGTAAACAAAATCTAATCCTATAATTGTTTTCATACTAGTATCTTTCCATTAATCTTGTATTAATTTATGTTTGGGCTTTTCTTTCAGCTCAATCTGTTTAATTTTCTCTTTGGTGTTTTTTTGTTGCTCTATCTTATTTTTTCTTTCCTTACTACCTTATTTCTATTTCTTCTTCTGACTCATTCCCTTTCTCTTACTCTTTTTATTTCATTTTTGTATTTTAATCTATCTCCAATTCCCAGTCTATGCATTTCTTCACCTTTGCTATGCATTCAGCCCACCAGAACTATTCCCTTGTAATGGTTCAGCCCATAGTACTAATTTACTTTTCCCACTCTAGTTCATTGATTATGAATAATGCATTCCTTTGCAATTTCTTACCTATTTTAGTTTACTTTCAAGTAGGTGAGACTGAGCAAGAAAAGAAGAGAAATTAATTGCATTCCACTGAAATCAGAATACAAGCAACTGAGGAAAACTTGGTAGTGGAAAAATAGCAAAATGGAATGAAATTAAATGAGGTGAGAGATGGATTAGAAAGTAGTAGTGGGTAAAATTGAACACACATTTTTTATGAAAAGACTACACAAATACTTGGCAAAGTGACTGAACTGGAAACAGACTCAGGAGTCAAGTCCAATAAGGTAGAAATGGAAAGGAGTGAATATGGCCCAAATTCAAACTGAGAGAAGACAGAAATCTCCACAGGAAAGGGACTAAACCTAGTGGGACAAGGGACAAAAAAAAAAGGCTTTAATATCTTCAGTTCCCACTCTGAGCAGTGTTTCTGTTTACTACCTAGTGAGTGATAACTCTGCAGGTCAGTAGAGAAAAAATGATGTATTACAAATATACTCGGTGTATAATTAGAATTGTAGCACAGCTAACGGTAATGTAAGCATCAGCCTATCTGAGGAGCAGATGTGTTGCTGCTGGAACAGGCATATGAGAATGCTTAATATTTCAGCTTATTGAGGTTTTCCTCTTGAACATCTGATTATTCTTTAATCTTGCTCCTATCAGCTATATTGTGAAATCTGGCGTTTCTTCAAACTGCAGATAATTTGACTGTCATAAACTGGCAGTGTAGTTTTGGTTACATTGTTGCAATAAAAATGTATCTAATTTGGTTTCAATGGAATTCTGATACCTGTTTGTTAAATATTGTTAAACATCTGCATTAAGCCAAAAGCCTGAGAATTATTTCAATTGAAACTGACTCACAAATCCAAAAAAAAACCCCCAAAAAACTAGCTGCTGCTGCTACTGTTGTAATATTCTCTCTAGTGGGTATATCAACTACATTTTTATAAGGTGCTCTGTGAACCTCTTTTAAATAGTGGGAAATTCAAAGAAGGTGCAAAACTGACACAGAAGTATCCTTAGTGTGTTCAATTTACAAATAAGCCACTGAAACATTCAGGTTACTAACATTTAAATGCCTACAGTGTTTAAATATAGGTGTCTTGGCTTGACATACCTAGTCATCAGGCCAAGAGCCAGCAATGTGCTTTTGAGGCAAAGGGGGCTAATGGTATCCTGGGCTGCATTATCAAGAATGTTGCCTGTAGGTCAAGAGAGGTGATCCTTCCCCTCTACTCAACACTGGTGTGGCCATATCTGGAGTACTGACTCCTGTTCTGGGCTCCCCAGCACAAGAAAGCCTCAAGCAAAAAGGAGGAAATCCAGCAAATGGCCATGAAGATCAGAGACTAGAGCATCTCACATACAAGGAAAGATTGATAGCTGGAGGAGACAAAGCTTAGGAGGATCTTATCAATAGAATCATAGAATCATAGAATAGTTAGGGTTGGAAAGGACCTCAAGATCATCTAGTTCCAACCCCCCTGCCATAGGCAGGGACACCTCACACTAAACCATGTCTCCCAAGGCTTCATCCAACCTGGCCTTGAACACTGCCAGGGATGGAGCACTCACAGCCTCCCTGGGCAACCCATTCCAGTGCCTCACCACCCTTACAGGAAAGAATTTCCTCCTTATATCCAATCTAAACTTCCCCTGTTTAAGTTTTAACCCGTTACCCCTTGTCCTGTCACTATAGTCCCTGATGAAGAGACCGTCCCCAGCATCCCTATAGGCCCCCTTCAGATAGTGGAAGGCTGCTGTGAGGTCTCCATGCAGCCTTCTCTTTTCCAGACTGAACAGCCCCAACTTCCTCAACCTATCTTCATACCGGAGGTGCTCCAGTCCCCTTATTATCCTCATGGCCCTCCTCTGCACTTGTTCCAGCAGTTCCATGTCCTTTTTACGTTGAGGACACCAGAACTGCACACAATACTCCAGGTGAAGTCTCACAAGAGCAGAGTAGAGGGGCAGGATCACCTCCTTCGACCTGCTGGTCACGCTCCTTTTGATGCAGCCCAGGATTTGGTTGGCTTTCTGGGCTGCGAGCTCACACTGCTGGCTCATGTTCATTTTCTCATCGACCAGCACCTCCAAGTCCTTCTCCACAGGGCTGCTCTGAGTCTCATCTTTGCCCAATCTGTAGCTGTGCCTGGGATTGCTCCGACCCAGGTGTAGGACCTTGCAATTGTCATGGTTGAACTTCATAAGGTTGGCATCAGCCCACCTCACAAGCGTGTCAGGGTCCCTCTGGATGGCATCCCTTCCTTCCAGCATATCAACCGGACCACACAGCTTGGTGTTATCAGCAAACTTGCCGAGGGCGCACTCAATCCCACTGTCCATGTCAGTGATGAAGATGTTAAACAAGACCGGTCCCAACACCGATCCCTGAGGAACACCACTCGTTACTGGTCTCCAGCCGGACATTGAGCCATTGACCACAACTCTTTGTGTGCGGACAGCCAGCCAGTTCTTTATCCACGGAGTGGTCCATCCATCAAATTGATATCTCTCAAATTTAGAGAGAAGGATGTGGTGTGGAACAGTGTCAAACGCTTTGCACAAGTCCAGGTAGATGACATCAACTGCTTTACCCTTGTCCATCAGTTCTGTAGCCCCATCATAGAAGGCCACCAAATTGGTCAGGCAGGATTTCCCCTTAGTGAAGCCATGCTGGCTGTCACCAAGCACCTTGTTGCTTTTCATGTGCCTTAGCATGCTGTCCAGGAGAATGTGCTCCAAGATTTTGCCAGGCACAGAGGTGAGACTGACTGGTCTGTAATTCCCCGGGTCATCCATTTTCCCCTTCTTGAAAATGGGGGTTATATTTCCCTTTTTCCAGTCATTGGGAACTTCACCTGACTGCCATGATTTTTCAAATACGATGGCCAGTGGCTTAGCAACTTCATTCACCAGCTCCTTCAGGACCCACGGATGGATTTCATCAGGTCCCACGGACCTATGCGCGTTCAGATTTTTAAGATGGTCTCGAACCAGATCCTCTCCTACCGTGGGCCCAACCTCTTCATTCTCACAGTCCCTGCGTCTAACTTCTGAGACCTGGGTGGTGCAGTCAGAGCCTTTGCCAGTGAAGACCGAGGCAAAGAAGTCATTCAGAACCTCAGCCTTCTCCAAATCCTGTGTAGCCAGTTCTCCCAAAAGCTTCGTCAGGGGGCCTATTTTGTCCCTAGTCTGTTTTTTGTTTGCTACGTACCTGTAGAATCCCTTCCTGTTATCCTTAACATCCCTGGCTAGGTTTAATTCTAACTGGGCCTTAGCCTTCCTAACCTGATCCCTAGCTTCCCGGACAACATCCCTGTACTCTACCCAGGCCACCTGTCCTTGCTTCCATTTTTTATAAGCCTCTTTTTTCCTTTGAATTTTCCTCAGCAGCTCCTTATCCATCCAAGGAGGTCTCCTGGCCCTTCTGCCGCACTTCCTTCTAGTTGGGATGCAGTACTCCTGAGCTTGTAGCAGGTGATCCTTGAATATCATCCAACAGTCTCAGGCCCCCCTGCCCTCCAGGGCTATATCCCATGGAACCTTACTAAGCAGGCTCCTGAAGAGGCCAAAGTCTGCTCTTTTGAAGTCCAGGGCAGTGAGCTTGCTATACCCTCTTCTCACTGTCCTGGGGATCTCAAATTTGACCATCTCATGATCGCTGCATCCGAGGCTGCCCTGGAGTACCACATTCTCAACAAGCCCTTCCCTGTTGGTGAGCACAAGGTCAAGCATGGCACTTAAGGGAGGGTGCATAAACACTTAAGGGAGGGTGCAGAGAAAACATAGCCAGACTCCTTTCAGTGATGCCCATTGACAGCACTGACCAAAGACTGTCACAGGTTGCCCAAGGAGGTTGTGGAGTCTTCATCCATAGAGATATTCAAAAGCCACCTGAAATACTCTTGGGCAACTGGCTCTATGTAGCTTTGCTTGAGCAGGGTGTTGGACCAGATGACCTCCAGAGGTCCCTTCCAACCTCAGCCATGCTGTGATCAGCCCTCTTGGCTTCTGACTGAACACTGTTGAAGACCTGGGCTCAGCACTGCAGCAGAAACAGCTACTGGTCAAGACCTCAGCCTGAATCTCTCAAGTCTGAACCAAGTGCCATAGCAAGAAAACATTTTTTTCTATTAGACATTTTCTTCTCGTGCTGAATTTGTTGAAGGCCTACTGCCTGTCTCTATTTCTAGATACTATAATTAAAATTTGTGCAGGGTAAAATAGAATAAAACAAACAAAAATCCCCCCCTTTGTTCTAGTGTGATAATGAGCATTTCCACTGTACCTGGAATATTTTATTGTTTGTTGTTAAGAGATAATTTATTTGTTTATTGTAACTTCCTTGTAAAGTTACACATTTAACTTAAAGCATTTTAAAAGAGGGAATATAAATTACTTTTTTTACCCTTGTTTTATATAGATACAATTTCTGAGTTAATCATTGCTAAGCAGTATTTTCATACAAAACTGAGAATTTCTATATGCATATATATCGATATTTTTAATCTCTATATGGATATCCTGTCAGTTCGCACCAGTCCTCTTGGCTTGAAACAATCCTACTGCTTCTCAATTATTCAGAGCAGCAAATATTGGAAGAAGAGAGGAAAAAGAAAAAACCTGAAAGAAGTACTAATCATGCCTATAATGCCTTACATTTGTGAAAAAAACTATTGAAGTAGCTCAGTAAGTTGTGACATTTGACTTCACTGTACCTCCACATAAAGTACTTTTTAGGCATCATCATGTTGTCAACAGAGACACAGTTTAGTTGTTAGAAACTTTCTTAAAGGCAGACGAAGCTTGGCCCAGATTTGCCAAGATTTAAAAAAAAAATGGTTTGAGATTTTGGGTAAGGCTAGGAAAGGTTTCAAGCTGAAACTGCGGATTCGGTATATATAAAGTAAAAATCCAGGTATGTTCTGTGGTCTTGGATGAAAAACCTTGTCTTGAATTGATTGCGAGAAAGATTTCTCATCTGATTTTTGCTGGTATTTTTTCCCCAAACAAAAGCTTAATCTTTTTTTTTTTCATCAATTTCTATAGCAGCTTTTAAAAAAGGGAGATGGTAAAGAATCTCAAGACTTGTCAAAATCCTCCCACTCACTCCAACTCCCATTGAAAAAGAAAAATCTAGTTAAATTTTAGAATATTGTCAAAATGATATATAAGCCAGCAAAGAATCACTCTTGCCCATGCCTTCCCGAGAGAAATTCCTAAAATCCAGTGACAAACTTTCATGGAGAAGTGGTATGTTCCTGGGCAGAGAATCTACTGGCAAAATGTTGCAAAGCAGGGACATCATATAGAGGTTTCTGTTCTTTCTAACCAGTGATGTGATTTCATATGCCACACTTACAAAGAAACTGTTTAGGATTGTGAAAAAGAAGATACTAAGACATAGAATAGTGGGTGGACAGCTGCCATAGTGTGATGATTTTTGAGGCACGGGTTTGTTCCAATGTGAGGAACAGGACTGCCTGATCTTGTTTGACTACAGTCAAAAATGTTTATTCATTTCAGCGCAGCTATTCTTTTGGCAGGAGTTTACTTACATGCCCAATGACAACTGCAATACACCATCATAGTAGAAGCTGGAAGAGAAAACTCATACGGTATAAATATTATTTAAGTGTGTCTGTAGGCACGTTGTGTAGCTGCCAGAATGGCACAAAGACAAACCCCTAAAAGTCCAGGCAACAGCAAAGTGTAACTTATGAAAAATAGAAAAGAAATGCTCCATTGGACCTCTGAAAGCAGTTTTTGGAGTCAGGGACCTTATTTTAGTTGTCTGCCGGAGTGTGGAGAGAAGTCCCTTGTGCCCATCACCGGCCAGATGCTTATTGGCCTGTGTCTGAATGAAATCCCATCATCCTTAGTAGAGTTGCTAAGCAACAGCTGGTCTTAAAATTGTGAGTAGGTTTTTTGAGGTTTCTTCCCTCACTTTTACACTAGTGGAGACCAGTGATCAGTGGTGTCGCTCAGAGGTCGCTATTGGAACCAGTGCTGTTTAACATCTTTGTCAGTGACAGTGGGATTGAGTGCACCCTCAGCAAGTTTGCAGATGGCACCAAGCTCTGTGGTGTGGTTGACACACTGGAGGGAAGGGACGAAATCCAGATGGACGTTGACATGCTTGAGAGGGGTCAATGCGAACATCATAAAGTTCAACAAGACCAAACGCAAGGTCCTGCATGTGGGTCAGGGAAATCCCAAGCACAAATACAGGATGGGCAGAGACTGGATTGAGAGCAGCCCTTAAGAGCAGGACGTGGGTCTGGCTAACAAGAAGCTCAAAATGACCCAGCAATGTGCACTTGCAGCCCAGAAAGCCATCCGTATCCTGGGCTGCATCTAAAGGAGCATGACCAGCAGGTAAAGGGAGGTGATCCTGCCCCTCTGTTCTCTTGAGACCCCACCTGGAGTACTGGAGTCAGCTCTGGGGCCCCCAGTGTAAGAAGGATGTGGACCTGTTGGAGTGAGTCCAGAGGCCACAAAGATAATGACAGAGCTGGAGTACCTCTGCTATGAAGATAGGCTGAGACAGTTGGGCTTATTCAGCCTGGAGAAGAGAAGACTCAGGGGAGACCTCAGAGCAGCTTTCAGTACTTAAAGGGGCCTAAAAGAAATCTGGGGAGGCACTTTTTATAAGAGCCAGTAGTGACTGGTAATGGCTTTATATTGAGAGAGGGTAGATTTAGATTAGATATTAGGAAGACATTCCTCACTGTAAGGATGGTAAGACACTGGCACAGGTTGCCCAGAGAAATTGTGGCTGCTCCATCCCTAGAAGTGTTCAAGGCCAGGTTGGATGAGGGTTTGCACAACCTGGTCTAGTGGAAGGTGTCACTAGCCATAGTAGGAGGGTTGGAACTAGATGATCCTTAAGGCGCCTTCCAACCCAAACCATTCCATGAGTCTATGATTCTGTGATACACAGGTGAAATGGTGTTAGGCTGATAATTCCAGATCTGAGGTTCAGAGTTATTTTCTGTTGGAATAACCATGTGCTGTTGAAATAACCACGTGCTGTTGAAATAATTATGAAATAAGCTGAAATAATAATAATAAGGTGAAAATATACCTTTATAAGTAAGCACTAAAAAATTTCAAAATATTTTTTTGCCACTGGATATTTCTGAATCAGTATCAACCATATAACACAAAAGATGAACCTATTTTGAAATCTGGAATTCTTGTTCCAAGATTTAATGGTCAATAGATTCTTTTACAAATGAAATTAATTTTTAATTATTTTAGCCACCTTCATAGTTCCTGTGATATTCATTCACTACAGCTTTGTCCCTCACAAGATACCGTATGTTATTTTGCTACAGTCTCACATGTGCAAATCTTAGTTTCTTTCAGATGATGAAGTGCAGTTCTTTGCCTCCAGACTTGAATTTACAGTCATGGTCCCCTCATCCTCCCACTGGACCCCAGGATGCCTAATGAAAGTTTGTCAGTTTTCCTATCAGTCTCATAAGAACAATGTCAGAGTTTATCTGTGATCAGACAACTTTCAGAAAATTTAGTGCTATTTATTTAAGAGTGAAAAAAATATTATAGAAAAGTGTATCACACAGCAGTCTCTCTTCAGTTATTGCACATCAGCTGCACATGGTACAGGCAAAAATAAATCACTTGTTTCTCTTGTCTGTATTGCCAGTTTTCCCCGCTTTGCCCCAGATACAGGCTGACCTTTTTTCAGTCCTTTCACCAACTTGTGTATGATACTTTTTAAACTGCAGGAAACTGTTTCCCCAGGCTTCAGAAAGGGCTTTTGCCTTTTTCACCTTCCTGCAGTAACCTAGGATATCAAAGCTATGTATCACATTTGCAGCAGTAATACATTTTGGCAAAATCATATATACAATATCTCTAAGTATGATTCAGAACAATAATCTTCAAAATGTTTTTATTTGCAAAGTCTGACCTCTCAAAAGCATCAAAAAATGGCTTTTAAAGACTAACTTGGCGTAAAAAGTTGGGATTTCTCAGCACTGAAAGGATGAATAGTTTTAACAGTTTACACAAGCTCAGGAAAATTGCATCTCTTTGTGCAAGGTGGGCTAAAAATACTAGGCAAAATATTGTCCCCATTTGATTTGCTTAGCTTGCAAGAATGGTACATGAATAACCCTATCTATCAGGATAGCTCAAGGGTTAGAAGCATGTTCAGGTTTAGGTTCCCCATTAATCCTAATGCAAAAATTTTGTACATGATTCAGTATATTCCTGTCTTTTCTAAGCCCCTCAAAGCTCCTCCAGAGGTGTTCACCTATCAGTGAATAAGATGAATTTATACCCTAAGCACATACATGACTTTAATTCACAGAAAGTATTTTGGTCAAGGTTGTGAGCTAGTCATCAGCTGGGTTACACTGTGTCCCCAAAATATCACTTGCTATGACAGATGGTACAGTGGTGGTTTCCACATATAGCACTGCTCCAAACTGTGACAGAAATCTTCTTTAGTAAAACTGAAAAGTTTAACTTCACCTTTCATAAAAAATGACATTTATATCTTGCCTGCTGTAACAGCTAATAATAGTTACTTGTCTGCTAGTAGCTGACAAACCTGATTTGCAAGTCGCAAGACAGATCTTTTCACATGAGTTTCCCTAATTCAGCTGCTACCTTAAAAAGAAACTGTAATGATTTAATAGTGTGGGGCAACAGAGAGGAAATGACATGATAGATTTTCGCTGAATGGGGCCAGAACTGAGGAACACTCAGTGTCTTTATAATACCAAGATCAAATGGAAAACACTTTTACGTTACCTGTAACGAAGCAGCATTTTTTGAAGCTGCAGTCTGCACTACGCATACCAGAGTCAGTACTAAATATGTAATAAATCCTCTTTGAGTTACTTCACTTATCTAAATAATCTTATTTTCACATATAATATTACAGCATTCATAATTGTACTATTTAAATAATCTTCTTTTCACATATAATGTTACAGCAGTCATAATTATACTACCTTCCCTTTCAATCCTTACAAAGACACTATAGATTGAGGGTGGGATTTATTACTTAGTGCTATCTTAGCCTCCATTTATGCAAGTTTTCAACTGAATTCACCTATGTCAACAAGTAAATAAAAATGCTAATAGTTTCTTTTCATTTATAATGTGATGTACTGGATTAAAGATTTCTTTTATAGTGAGGTGAACAAGGATAGTTTGCTGCAGGACAGGATGAAAGAAAAGCACGAAGTAAAATAAAATTTAACATCTCTTCAACATATTTAATTACTGTTTTTTAAAAAAACCTGTTGTCAGTAACTACCCAATTGATAACACAGAGATGCATTACTTCATCTTTTAAGTAAAAAAAGGCTGTGATGTTTAACTGTTATAACCCCACCACTGTCATGTTAATGACAGAGGGTTTTTTACATTGCAGTATATAAATAAGTTAACATTATATGTGTCATTATGCCAAGCGTCTACAGTTCAGTATATGTATAGGAAACTGCCTCTAACCTTTACGTTTCTATTCTGCAGTGCAGACACTGAACAAAACAGAAGTATCCTATCTCCCCTGCCATTTTTAGACCACTTCTGCACACTCAGTACGATCAGGCTAACTTACATAATTGTTATTATTCTTTTACAGTTACTACATAATATATGCTACAGGTGGCTTCTAGGAATTATTCATTCAGGCATGAGGCATGGCAACAGAAATGTAAAGCAATTTTTCAGTAGCTGCTATGTGAGAAAGTAATGGTCTCAAAACTGATTTGCTGCTTGAATCCCAGCCCTCTGATTTGGCTGCTTTATTTAGCATCTCCACAGAAACTGCCTCAGCCTCGCTCTCTGGTTGGTGAAAAAAGGAAAAAAAAAAAAAACAAAAAACCAACAACCACCACCCAAATCAATCACGCAATTTCCAGACCCTTTAATATTCAAGGAAGTGAAATTAAAGGAGATGATACCCTTGATTCTAAATCTTAGTAAGCAAATCTTAAGGAAAAAAAAAAAGAAGGGAAAAGTTCGCAACTTTTACTCCTGCTAGGTATTCGGAAATAGTAATTGCCTAGCTGATTTATCTTGTCTCCCCCCACGTTCATTTTTGTTTGCTTGTTTGTTTGTTTTTTGTTTGCTAGACCCCTGCAAAGCAGTGCTCTTCATAGCAACACCAGAGCTGCTTTGACATTATTCATTGTATTCCCCCAAAATATCTTGAAAGTGTCTTAAGAAGGATGACAATAATGCAGATATTTAGTCTTACAGTAGATATTTTTCAGGTTTACTGAAACCTGAAAAATCAACCAGTTGTTTCAATTTTTGAGTCTGAAACAGTTGTATCTTGTCAGTATTTTCACTCCAAACTGAATCATGCTAAAGGCTGCAATGCGCCCATCTCGTTTCAGGACTAAACTTCACCAATGTGACTGTGTCAGCTTGCTGAGTAGCATCTTCATGTGGTAGTCAGGAGTCTCCACAGAGTAGGTCTGTAAAGCAGTTTCAGGGTTGATCCTCAAAGGCTGATATGTTTACAATATGCCAGTCTCATCTTGGTTGGCAAGCATTTTAGATTTAATGTATTCTAATTTTTAAGATGTTTGCCCCAGTCACTACCTTCGCTATTATGTCTTATTAGTCCTCAGTGCTGTACCTGGTAAACAGCATTGAGCTTACAACTCCTCTCACATCTCATTGCACCTGTTTCCTTAGAACTAGATGATATGCTGAAAAACACAGCCTGAGATTGGGTCCTGAAAAAAAAATTACCAAAGCATTTAAATGCTATTCTAAGACATGTTAACAAAAATGTCTAATCATGTACTATACATACATTAAGTGAATACAAGCTTTAAATGTTGTCAATATAATTAACCATTAAGTGAATACAAACAAGATGGAAAAAAAAGAAAGACCAGTACCATGTCTGAAATAAATTCTGAAAATGTCACCCAATATTTTGCAAAATGATTTCTATAAAAAAAAAAAAAAAAAAAGGGCTGAAGTTCTGTAAGTAAAACCTTTTTTCTATCTAAAGTAAGAAAACTTGAAACATAGTTCCCTCAGAATTTTAATGGGTACTGAAATATCTCAGTCTCCTTGGAATAACCATAGTCACATATAATAATTTCTGAAAATGTTACTGAAATTGCTTCAGCTATCATACTTTGTGAAACGACCTACCTCTGTAGGTCATTGAGAGCTCCTTAAGATATCCTGGTTTTCAGAATGACTTCATTGACAGTTGCTGGATGGCACATACCAAAAATACAATGGAGAAGTTGGGTTTTTTCTTATAAACTTGTACTGAATAACAAAAAAACCCACAACCAATCCAGGGCGACTACAGGACATTCTGATTTTCCCTGATGCTGTTCATATAATCAATCATTTTTTTGTGATGCCACGCTTCACACTACTTACTTTACCTCCCTTCACATTTCTACAATTCTCTTTGTAACTTGATGAAACAGAACATGCTTATGTTTCCCCACAGAAGACATTCTTTTTTTTCCCAGACAGCAGTAATCTATTGCTGCATGATGTGAACTTCATTATTTTTCCACTGTGTTAAGTCTAAGTGCCTTAAGCAGAGTTTGTGTAGAGTGGGACTAAAATGGTCAGTCTATGAAACTGTGTGTGTTTATAATATACAAATATATGTTTGTATGTTATTAATGTACTAATTTCATAGTCGTTTAGTTATATGAAAGATTTCCTGAGGAAATTTGTAACTTTGCTGAGCAACACAAAACCCACCAAGGAATGAATTTTTAAACAGCTAAAAATTCAGAGTCTAAAAGTTAGTCTTAGCATCCCTTTACAAGGTTTTGTGGCCTCATCATTTCGCCTTTCATTTTTAAGTTTTAAATCTTTATAACTTCTCTTACAGATTCATAAGCACCAATGTAATTTTACAGAAAGTCAAGAATTTTGCAGAAAGTCAAGAATTTTACTGCTGTAAATGCAAGATAATTACTTCTAAGTGTGTTTTTGTTGCTAAGACATTAAAGATTAGAATCAACATCTGTTCTTGATGTTATTGTTGCGCACTGTATTTGAAATACATTGCAAAATATTATTAGTAGACTGGCTTTCATTGGAATTTATGTAAAAAGAAATTAGCATCTTTTCTGCATCTGGAAACAGTTTCAGTAGCAGTAAACCAGAGAAATGAAGTACAGATCTGTGTTCTTACATGCTAGATGAAAAAAAATTAAAATTTTTACATAAAAAAATCCCAAACAAAACCTAAAATGTCCTGTAGCTGAGAAACACAGGTAAACAGCATGCACTGGGCACAGGTGGGAGGTGAAGGTCCAACCTCAGGTGCTACTGTGCAGCAGGTGGTTGTTCCTTCTGTTGAAGTCAGAGACTTGTGCTCTTCAGTACTCCTCATACCTGAATGCTGCACCACACCAGCATCAGATTCTCACTTGACCTGTTTCTGAGTTACATATAGCTAGAATCCCATGCTACACCCCGACTTGTAACAGTTAATACAGCATCTGTAAGGACTAGATTTACAGCTAAGAAATCAAAAGCTGAAGAAACACTGATATTTGGAAACAAGGCGATTGAAAAACTCTTCTTTTGTTGGCTTTTTTCTCGTACTTATCTCAGTAAACAGATTATAGCCTTCTTGAACTTGAACAGTTACGTTGCTGTATGAAGTTTTCTGTACTACTTGAGATAAACATAGGTTATCGTTATTAAATATGCAATAGCTGCTTTATTCTGAAGAGATACATATTATTTATTAAATGCATGAATGTAATTACTAAAAAAGGCTTTTAGGGCCTTCAGCTTTGTCTTTCTCTGAATATTTCCTCATGATTTCGGTATCTATAAAATCAGTCCCCAGAGTATACCTTGAAAATGAAGACAAAGCAAATCAGCTTATTAAATTTAGATGATGACCATGACTGGTATTGATCCTGTATCTGAATTAGACACTTGCTTTTCTATGAAAATACCATTGAACTCAAACACATTGATTGTAGGAATATGTTATTGTTGATTTTTAAATGTGACAAATTAAACAAGATAGGTTTGTTGTAAAAGAAGAATGCTATTTTATCTGAAGATGTGAGTTTTCCTTCAGGTTCTTTATTTGTTTTGTAGTAAGATATCCAGGCTAGATGATAGGACGTAGAAACAATATTTGAATGCTGTTGCAAGGAATTTATCACCCTAAACTTTTTTCTTGTGTTTGTATTGCTACTTTCCATACGAAGAACTGAAATAAAGATGACAGACATGACTATTTCAAGGTCAAAAAGACAAGAATAAAAAAAATTCCACGACACTGTTTCAAACATCATAGCCTCCCTTTTGAATATCAATATCCTCACTCTCTTTCTCATTTTGTTGAATTTTCAGCTTCATTTGATTTCTCATCTGTGGCAGAGGCACAATGAAGGGCTATATGTAAACATGAGAATTTAGAATCTCATTTATGCACACAACTTTCTGGGAGTGAATGGATTTTCCCGATATGCAGAATCCCCAGAGCTGCTAGGCAAAGCAGATATAAGCTTTTTTTTTGTCCCCTGCTGAGAGTGAGCCTAACTTCTTTCCTCTTTTGTTTTCTCATAAGAAATAAAGTTTCTTTTTCAAGCATAGTTTGAAAATGGCTATCAGACCCATGCTATTTTCTATATATTGGATAGCCTATGATGCTGTCTGTATTTCAGCTGGACAGTCCGGTATACCAGTAGTAGAAATCATTACTGGCATCAACTAACACAATAATGACTGTAGCTCTATTCAGTGTATCTTCCATTAGGTAAAAAGGTGCTACACTTTCCCAGTTGATTTCAAAGTTTCCCCGTTCTCCAAAAGCTTGCATGAATACAAATAAGTAATGTGATGTGCTCTACCCCTTAATGGGAGAAGTCTAAGGATTTTTATGACGCTTTTTTTTTTTTAATCTTTGAGCTAACAAAGAGAACATTACTAGATCAAAATTTCCCATTCTGTGCCCCAGACTAATATTACACTGACATCCACTTGGAATTGGCTACATACAGAAGCTAAGAAATAAAAGCTGTGAAGAAAGAAGTGTTCTATTAGTTTTGCTTCTGCTATTCTCAAAATTAATCTCAGAAGATCACAAGACACACGTTGCAGAGCTACGTGCAATATGCCAAGGCTAATAAACCACCCAAATATGGCATATATTTGCTATTAATTTTGTGAAATAGAGCATATATGCTCACATTTTCTTTGAACAGAAGACGGTTGTTTTAATACTCTTTGTCATACATGCTGTAATATTTACTAGCTGCCACTGTACTGGTAAGGCTATTACTGGGTTGCTCTATGCTCTGTAGCAAAAGGTAGAATGCTGCTTTCTGGGTTTGGTTTTTGGTGTTTTTTTTGTTGTTTTTTCTTTGTTAGTTCAAGTCTCATTGAAGGGTCTCTGGGGTGCTTTTGCATTTATTATTTGATTTTTCTGCTCCAAAGTCTGTCCATATTTTAGAAAGGAAAGTATATGCACATCATGCTTATTAATTCCCCTTGCCACCACCATCTCTCAAACATACACAGACTGCTTGGGAACTCAGTCCCACGGCCATTTGAAATATTTGCTTAAGATCAACTTGTTTGACTAGACTTTTAATTGATTACTTTCATTTGCTCAACTAATGCTTTATCAAGCACTTGATGGCCTATATAAAGACTTTTAGGATAGGCTGCATTCCTATGCAAGGATCCCCTGCGACAAGTAAGGTGAGGGCTCCTTGAAAAGAGCAAAGCTAATGTTGCAGAGCTTCCAGGCAATCAACATCCTTCCTCCCCCCTAAAAAGAATTATTTGGTTCCCAGCCCCTACCTGGAAATAGTCCTGGGAGAACTCTGGAGAAGCATGAGAAACACTGCGGGGTTTATTATCAACTTTATTTATTATCAGCTCACTATTTACATGAGTTGAAAACTTTTCCAGATACATGTTCATGGAGGAAAACAATTATTTATTGCTGTACTTATCATCACTGTAACTTAGTGATATTTATCAAATTTATAGACAGCAAGTATTTTGTATTTCAGGAAGTAATTGTTCCTAATTGATTTTGTATATGAAAAACTGGTTGATATTGAATATATTATAATACAGAATATATGTAGCCTAACAGTTTCGAAAGAATCCTCAATTATTTTGTCAAACGCTGATATTCTCAGCTGTGTTTGTTGTTAACAAGCATGAACATATCTGAGAAAAAAAAAAAGATGCATTACTGAAAAGGCAGTTATTCCTTATGAGCTTTGTACAGTTGTGTTTGCTTGTTTTTTTTTTTAATTTGAACTGATGAAGCAATGAATGAATTATGTAACTTATTCCAAAAACTAATAAACCTTTTATGCTACCCCAATGTATATTCTGCTTAAGCAACATACTGAACATAAGTGTAGTTTAGAAGTGGTTTGATGCGTTTTTATAACTATTTTTCATATCCCTCCAGCTGTGTTCTTTTCTCTAAGAAATACTCACAGAGTAAGAGCAAAAAAAAAAAATACTTGAAAATAAATCTGAAAATTACCAACATTACTATTTTATCGCAGTCTCTTCTCTCAAAAAAAAAAAAAAAAACCTGCCACAGCTTTTTAGGTGTCATTTATGGCTAGTTAGACTGTAAGTAAATGTTAATTCCTATAAAAAGTAGGCTTTAATGTTCTAGTAATTTCATGTCTAGGACTGCATTCCTGGACTTTATTGGGCCACTGTTTCTGGAGGAAGTATATTCAGCTTGCATAGCAGTCTACAGTAACTTGTAAAGACAGCTGAACTCTTGAGTGGGATTCTCTGTTTGTTTTGGGTTTTTTTTCTACTTGTCTCCCTGTGAAGCAATATTCTTCTGGAGATGATTCGGTGGATGGAATGAAAGTAGAAATTTAGGATAATGTGTGCAATGCATGAATCTGATCACCTTCACTTTAGTAAACATGACTATGCTGACTGAACTGTAAGCAATTAGCATGATGATTCTTTCTTGAACATTTTTGATTGATACTTTTCTCACAGGTATTATTTCAGAAGAGAGGGATTCGAGAACGGGAGAAGTCTGACAGAAGACCATATGCAAGGGAGAGGATTTGATGAAACCAATCACAAAATTCCATTTTACAGGAATCACTCCAGGGGAGTACACGTGCTTTAACAAGGCTAGATGCAGTGAATTTGCAGAAGTAAAACTGGGAAAAAATGCCTGTGAAATGAGTGCATAAGAGAATAAGGGTTTGTCAATGTTTTAAAATATAAATTTTCAGAAGTAAGCCTGTTGAAACCATCTACTGATTGGCTATCTTTGTTTCAAATCAGTATAATTGCTAAATATATTCCTAATATGTGCAGCAAGGAAAAAAATGTTGAAGTAGAGCTTTCAAAACATTTCTGTGAGCTCAGCAACAACTGTCAGTGTACTCAAGGGTAATAGAATTTTAAATGGAAGGTAAATACTAATACACTTGACTGGTATGAAAGAGAGTGGCAAAGAAGAGCCTTCAGGTTATTAATGTCTAAAAAGGATAAGACTAGTCCAAAGGTGAGACAGAAATGCTTTTTTCTCAAATATACTCAAGCATACTCAAAATAAGTTCCATGTTTGAAGAAGAACCTAAAGAGGCATGTTCTTCATCTTGAGAGGAACATGTCAACCAAAATCAAAATTTTCACAACACGATAGCTCAATGCAGGCTGGAAGTATGATGTTCAGCTTTCTCTGGAGGAAAAAAGAAGACTTTTGAGTACTTTGCTTCAGGTAGAAGAAGAAACAGAAATCACAGGTTGTGTTTTGCACACTTCATTCATTTAAATTGTTAAAATCAAACTCTAAAAAACATCGGAATTGGAGTACAAGCTGAAAATAACATCAGAACAATGCTTATTGGCATGCTACTCTGCTGTATACTATTGAGTGGCTATGAAATACTTCCAAGTATCTCTTAATGAAAATCAGACCCGAAGAAAAAGACCAAAAGCTATAAAGAGACAGTAAAAGACATAAAGGGCCAACACTGGACTTCTTAATGTGTATAAGCAGTATTAGACAAACCATCCTAATCAATTTCTATTTTTAAATCTCTATTTTCTTTAATAACTTGGTCTTCTCATTGTTGCCTCCATTACAAAGGGCTATATGTAAACTGGTAATTCAAGCACTGTTCGTAAGTCTCTGCATCTGGATATTACAGCATCCTGATCCTATATAAAAGTCATGTCTGCACATATATCAGTTTCATTCACCTCCTTTTTATGCTTTTTGTTGTGAAGGAAGGAAGCTTAGGCATTTGCAATGAAAGGGAGCCTTGGTACACTCTCTCCACCTCTCTGATATTGCTGAATAAAAAGCTAAGATCCTGGGACCCACAATGCGATACACATTTTTGTATGAGTATGCATACTGCTTGTTCAAGGAGCTGCCACGGGGAGGTGAATGCACTCTGAGGGTATCCTTGCCAGAAGTAGCAGTGCTATGAATATTAGGAAATACATTTGTGAATAAATTCTCCAGACACATAGCAATCCTTAGATTTCTGTATCAGCAACCTTGATGAGTGAATTCTTGGTTTCCTGAGCTCCAGTTATCCTTAAATCAGCCAGAGGTGAAAGTGAGGGTGAATCACACTTAGTTCTTACTGAATCTACCAAATAGCATGGCTCTTCTCTGCCACTACCCTTCTCCATCCCCCAATGTGAGTCAGCTAGCTGTCAAGCTCTATACATGTGTTTTCAGTTCTTTGTGAATCAGTTCAACCCTACTGAAGCACAATGAAGTGTAACACAGAGTTGTCAGCTGCTGTATGACTGCAACACTGCTTTGTAATTGGAATGGTAGAACATGTCTGCTACATTTTGGAAGAAGTTTTCATCTTTGACAAGCAGCTTAAGACAACATTGCACATGAAAGGTAAATATTTTCCAAGATATTTACATTTAAAACACTTCCAAATATTTATACCACTGCCAGTTTTGGTAACTGTTAACATTTTAACTCCTTCTAATTGATCGCTACAAATGTTTTATCAGCTTTTTAAATAGCTCAGAGATGACTTTAAGTGTTTGGATTACAGCAGTTGTAACAGCAAGAGAAGCATTTGCTTATGTTGGATTTTTATTAAACCACAAATTACTTCATTTTCCCACGAGATAACCCCTGCACAAACTTTCTTAAAAGAAAGAAGTTAATTATTTGATCAGCCTTTCCCCCCACCTCCCCTCCCTCAGTTAACTCTCTGTTGGTTACACACTTCGTTTATAGTCAAGTGCTAGTGGGCTACTGAACAACACTATTATTTGTTCATTAAGTGTTAATTTGGCAGATGCAATATGAAGGACTATAGCTTTCATCTTCTAACAGTTTCCTCTAAGCTACTTTATCTTAGAGTTTTTTGTTATTCATTTTAACATATTCAGCACAAAGCTATTTTCATGTTGAATACTTTAGAGGGGGATTTTTTGAGGTATAAAAGTTCAAGTCTATCTATCTCCTGAATGTACGTATTCTTTACTGTCCTGAAGACTCCCTGGTGCACCTCCTAAGGAGTGTTCCCATAATGTCTCTCTCTTCCCAAAAGTGAACAATCCTTTTATCAGAGAGGTGACAAGCGTGCATCTGTATATCTGTGGTCAGTAGAAATGTGAGGAAACCCTTGCTCCTATGAGAAAATTGCCTTGTGACCAGTGCTCCTGTCAAGTTGTGAAAGCCTCATTAAGACCCTGTTCCAATTCCCTGAAGGCACCCTCAGACCTCCCTTCCTGCCCATGGCCCAGGACTGATGTCAGCCGCCCAGCACCGTGGGCTCCCGCCTCAGTGCCATCTCATCAGCGCTGGTCCTCAGATCCCCACAGCCCTGCCTTGCTGGGCCCATCCCTGGGGCCACGTCCCAGCCTCAGCCCATCCACAGGGAGGTGCTGGATGCTCAGAGATGGGGCGGTGGGATATGCCCTGGCTGCCAGGCCCTGTCCTGAAGGAGCTGCCACTGCTTCCGGCACAAGGGAGCCCCTTGCCCTGCTGTGCTCTGACAAGTGCTGCTTTTTCTAGTGATTTCTCCTTTTCTATATTTTAAATTAATATTTATTTGCTTTACATTATTTAAACATGAAATACCACAGCGATGAGCACAGCAAGCAACATGGCAGCATCGCAGATGGCAGTGCACCACTACCTTCCAGATCTGGCACCTTTGCCTGCATTTCCTTAACCTTTATAATTTTTACCTGTGTGTCCTGTTGTCAGATGCTTGCTCTGTTTCATTTAACACATTCTCCATTAAAAGTGCAAAGTGTCTCTATACCCCTCTGCATCAGCTAAGAGTCTTGTGCTTACATTTTCTACAGCCACACAGTGAGTTTGTTTATTCCAGTGCAGAAAAGCACTGTGTTAATCATTGCTTTACACTACATTACGGGACAGCTGATAAAAAAAAAATATTAATGCAGATACTTATTACCTAGGATTCATCCAGAAGGATCACACAAGTTCCCTGCAAATTATAGGCCTTGTGCTGATGGGCTTTCCTGTAACCCCTGAAGTTTAATGGCTGTTCCATACAAAACTGTGAACCAGCTTTTTATTTATCTCTACATTTAGTCTACCCTAAGCTGTGGCTCTCCAAACAACCATAAATAGATTGGGATTGTATTCCTTGTTAAGTGAGAAAATCTGTACCTATTTCAAGAAATTTATTAACAAGTTACAATGTGGGGAGTCCACTAGGGAAAAAAACAGGGCTGCTGCTCAGAATCAAGGCGTTTAATGTGGAGCTAAAGTTATTTTCACCCTTAAATCCAAAATACATGGTGTCTTTAAAGCATTAGTTAAAAGCAGCTGAAGGAACAGACAAAGACACAAAGCCCCATCGGAAGAGAGTTATATACTAACTGAACATGAACATCCTATTTTCTTTTCTGTTTAAACAGACTCTTACATCTGAACAGCCAGATCAAAAGCCAACTGACTGAGTGCCAGTTCAACAGCTTTAGAGGCTTCTGCCATCTGTGGATGAGAGGCTGTCAGATTTTTTTCATCGTAGCACATAGGCTGGGAAGGCAATACATCCGCTAATGGCAGTTACAGTGGAATGACTTGTGGCTTCTTCCTACTACAGCAAAGTGGAATTATGACTCTGAACAACAGACCATAAAGTATTTTATTATGAGGTCATGAGTGTCATTTTCTATGAGGAACAGAGTGGTAATTTAGTGCACTAAATTACCACTTTGTGAAATCACATGTAACAATGAGCTCTGAACTAACTTTAATTGAAATGATCTGAAACTATATGGTGTTTTATTGCAGGCCTGTTTGTGTATGTGCACACACTTGTAAAACATTGGTGTTTAGACTCCCTTCACATTAGGACAGCAAGAAGACCTTGGTCCTGTTGGTTTCACATGCTTCCTGGAAGACAAACTGGGGAGGAGTGGGGAGAGGGAAGGAGGAAGGGAAAATTCCAGCATTAAGATCTACTTAAGGTAGTAGGAAATGAATAAAATCTAAGAATAAGAGAATATCCCCTCACTGAAACATTTAGAATTTCAGCTGGAAAAATGCAAATTAAAGTAAATCCAGTAAATCCCAATAGACTCTTACATGCAGCATAATCTATTTTAGTATATTTGAATTCTGAGGACAAGATAGAAAAAATCAAAGCCAAGACTTCATTACATAAGCAAAAATTAACCTTTCTCCCTTCTTTGCTAAAAAGAAGAAAAAATATTTGGCATTTCATCTGGTGAGAAACTGGGGTGCCTTTTTGTCAGTTCTACCCCTTCTTGAAAACACATAGCAAGATTGTTGAATTAGTCACTGGCTTTATGTGATATTCTTAGTCCTGTTGTTATGTCTTTTTCATAGCTCTCCTGTTGATCATCCAGACATGGACACATTACCAGAGATTAAAGTTGAGTCAGAATGTGGATAATGAAAAAATATTTCATCATGTTTTCAGACTTTTCACAAAGTAAAAATAATTTATCCAGTATCTGCAGCCAGACACAGTGAAAACTTTCTGTCTAATTCAGTGGAAGAATTTAGGTTGTGTATGCGCTCTCCAAGTCTCTTTGCATTGTGAGCAGAAAACTTAGACAATAAAGCTTTTTGAACTCCTCTTCAGTTCCTTTGTTCTCTAAACAAACAGCTGTAGCAACCCACAGATTGGTTCATTTCCAGCACTGCAAAGACCATATTTCATTCTACTGTGATAAACAAGCAAACAAATAAGTGGAGTGTGATAAATAAAAATTCTGGAGCAGGGAGGGTTTCCTTTACACATTTGAAGCCTTAAATATTTGGCCCCAAGTGTGAAATGTAAATGCCTCTTGGTTTCAGACTTTGCTCCTTCTCAAGGATCATTATGCCTACTAAGAAATCTTGGCTCATTACTAATATGGAGCAGTACAGCAGCTCTCTAAGTCCTTGAATTGCTTCAGCAGCATCCCTATCCTACTTCTGAGACATAAAATAAAGGTTTCTACTATCATCTCCAGCTCTGGTTCAGACCGTAAGAGTCTGAACATCTGTGATACTTCAGACTTCCTACACAAGTGGCAGAATGAATTGTTCCTCTGTCAGAACATTTCAATAAAACCATAAGCGCTGCAAGAGCTTTAAATCAGCTAGCAGCAAGATTGAAAACAAAAGGTATCTCACAGCAGTAAATGAGAATTTTCCTCAGGAGTTGATCAATATGAACTGACAACTCAATGAGCTGTCAACTAACAAAGAAAGAAAAAGGACAACTCAGATGGTGGAATCATCCAAGTTGGTCTTTGTTCTGCTCTTGCTAATCTCAGTGGTACTAGGGACCCTTGTGCTTCCCACAGCAGAAGCATGTCTCCAAGTTCCCACTTCTGCTTTAGTACCATCTTTGCTAGCTACAGCTTTCCTTTCAGTGTTCTCAGCTATCTGATTATAAGCAATGACCATTTCTCTCAAAACTGAATTAGGTAGATACTAACGAGTGCACTCTATTTCATTCCACGCCACGTTTCAAGAATTGCCAAATGCTGAATTGGGCTATTCCCATTAAGGCATCTGACACGTTTTTCTCCTCAACCCCATGCCCCCAGTACAGACCTGCAAGCCAAGACTGGACATCAGCAGAGCCTTACTTCCAGCTTAGACACAGACACAGTTATAAGGTTGAAAAGGAATTTCTGGGTTGCTACCTACTTTCAACAGGGTCAGTGTTCCTGTCCAAAACCACTCCATGATTGGTTGTCTTTTCCCCCTAAACTTTTCTGAACAAATTTTATGGATAATTATTTCCATCTCTTTGTAGAAACTTATTGACCATGTACACTCTGAGAATATATCTCAGCAGTCTTCCAGACTTTTCCAAAAGGTTTCCAGGAAAAAAAAAAACATGCTATTTGGAGTTTGTGAATATGAATGCTCATCAAGAAAGTACTTCCAAATACAATTATATTAATTGTGATATCTTGTTAGCAAGCTTCCTTGTATAACTCAAGAGGACATCAAGACCAATTTCTCAATATTGCTGTTTGTCCAAGAATAACAATTACGCACTTAAATATATTACATTAGTACACAAAAATAAATACACCCTCTTTTTAATTTTTCTGTTTTCAACATTCTCCAGTTCTGAGTATAGACATTGAAAGGCTAGAATCTTGAGACATTTTTCCCATATTTTACCAAATTCTAAAAGAATTTATTTTTAAAAATAAGACTGTAACTTTGAATGTGCCTTGAAGAACAAATTCCAAAACAACCAACCTAGTTCAACCTGACTGCAGCTTCTACACAGCCTTTCAAAGAATATTGAAAAATTAAAGAATTATGAAATTGTAAGACAAATGAGACCGTAGTATAAGCAGCAGTATATGTGTTACAACTGTCTACTTCTCATATTAAATCACACAGATAAATGTCCTTTGTTTCTTAATCATGTATTGCAGAACCTCAGAATGCAACTGGATATTTGCTGTTCTATCTACTTCATGAATTGGGTCCAATATAACATTGTACAACTGTATGCTTTTTTATAGCACATACTGCAGCCATTTCACACCCTCCCCCCCCCCCCCCCCCCGCCACACACACTTCTTGATTACTAATGTCTTCACACATGAGTCTATTTACATTGACAGTACATGGGTGCTGAACTAGGGAATGGAATTCTCCCTCATCTCTTTTCTCAGCTCCAATATGACGCATGTCTTATGAGGCTGGCTATGATTCTTCCCCCTTTCCCACTGCACTGAGAAGAAGCTTTGTCTTCTTGACTTTCTTCTTATAAGTATTTAGATGCATGGATAAGGTACCACCACTACCTTGAGCCTTTTCACTTTGAGGCTACATATTCTGGGTTCTCAAAGTCTCTCTCCTCATATACCAGATGCCCCCACTCCTTGGTCATATTCATGGCCCTCCACTGGGCTTAGTTCACTATGCCCATTTCTCCCTTGAACTAAGGATCCCAGCACTGATCCAACAGTCCGGGTGTGTTTCACCAGTACTGAGAAAAGGGTAAGGATCAGTTTCCTTAACCTACTGGCAGCACCTCTTCTAAAGCATGTTGAAATATTGTCATTCTGGACCTGTTTAAAAAAAAAAGTATTTTAAGACAAAATATTTAAAAATACATATTTCAGGGCACTCATATTTACCCTTCATATATGCTGCTAGGATAGGTGTATAGGCATTTTTCCTGTCTGTATGATACTTAATTTCATATAATGTTTTCTTCACAGCCTTTGGCAATAACTCAGACTTCAGGAGATAACGTCACGAATGAGAACTCTGTCATTATAACACAAATAACACTTCTAAGTTATGGTCTGGATGTGATTTTGTAAGAGTTCATTGCAAAGGTTATAGAACATGTAAAAAAGTCCCCTCCTTTCTCCTGCAAAAATAAGATATTAAAACCAGAATATGATTTCTAATTAATAAACAATTTTATTTAGATTTAAATTTCTATGCCTGATTCAGAAACCCAAAATATTTAGGTTTCAATACAAATATTTCTAAGTTGTTCAAACATTAAATTACATTAGAATTTGAGATCCTATATTTTATTATATCAAAATAACACATCATAGTGTTTGCGGGAAAACAAATTTTTGATCATATCAGTTAAACTTTCTAATAACATACAAATAAAATTAAACATTGGAAAAGCAAGTCATTAACTGCAGATTTGAAATAACAATGATAACTTCAAATTCTATCATCAAAGAGTTCATGTTTTAATTGTTTGAATACATTAACTTTTTTTTCTTTTTTTTTTTTTTTAACTTGTCATCATTAAATACCCAGCTGGTATTTATCTGTTGGTAAGCATCATTTTGAAGAGGTTTATAGCTTGCACTTAAGTTTCTGATTACATCTGACTTTTCACAGAGATGATACAAAAATGGCTAAGAAAAACTAGACATCGGAATACAAAAAGAGAAAAGATAGCTTCCACAGAACAGGAAAAGTTAAATGTTGATGAATGAACATGCGTCTATCATGTGAGCTCGACTGCTTTAAATAAGCTGGATGTCAAGAAGTAACAAGCAAATTGGGAATGAAATTAAACAAAATATGAACAGCCGAAAGACGCCAACAGAAAAATAAGATGGCGTAGGACTGTTTAACACAAGAGATCAGAAATCATATCTGTTCCTGGATGTATGAAATTGCTTTGTAATCATAACCTTTCTGCACAGCAGCTTCTCCATCTGCAAAAATGTGGTATATCCTCTGAACATTTACTGGGTGCTTTGAGAGATGTTGATGCTACATAAAATTGAAGTATTACTATAGCTAGCAATGGAGTAGTAGCTAAGATTTTTTAAATCACATCATAAGTGTCACAAGCATAGGGATAATTTTGCTACCTATGCCCAGTATTTCTTTGCTCTTCATGCAGGGTACTGAACCGTTCAGTCCAAGGGAAATATTCAGATAATGGACTCTAGCACTAATTGAATTTCCCCACCAAAAGCTGTCAGATCGTTATTATTAAAAATAACCTAGTAATTTATGTTACAGTGTATTGAATAAGATAACTTTCCTTCCAGATATAATAATCACTCTTTTATGTTACTATTTCATTCCCTCTAGAGTTCATAGTTATATATTTTCACACATAAATATTATAAAAATATTTTAATGTCACTCATAAATGTTGTATGCATAGACACACATAGATAAGGTCCTGAGAATAGAATTTCTGCTTACGTCTTTGCAAACAGTCTTAAAAATGAGGCAGACACAGAAGTATTGAGGATAGCTTTTCTTGGCAGTGACACCAGATTTATAATGACATTCCATGTAATTGTAAAAACTTCAAAAAACAAAACAGGAATTCCTATGAACCAAGTCCACCTTCTTATATTCAAAACTTAAAATAAGTTCAAAAGAATAAGTGATAGGGGTATGAGGGGATACAAGAATTGTATTGATATGAAAAAAAAAAACCCAAACAAAAACAACCCTCCTTAGGGTTTTTTTTCTTTTTCCCCTCAGTCTCTCATTCTTTTCTGTTTGATCCTCTTATTCTTTTCATATACAAATCACTCTGTGTCTTTTTTATCTCCATTATACCTTTTACTTTCAAATGTAAGCACAGTTGTTTTCTTTATATTCCTAGGTTTATCAGAATTCTATATTTACTATGGGTCCCTAATTTCTCCCCCTCCAAGCAAACTTCAGCTTACTTGCCAAGACACCAGTGTTGGCATACCAGCATTAGTGTTAATATGAAATATTTGGGTTAGTATTTATAATTCAGAAAGGCTCTGGCCATTTCTAGTCTTAACCAATGAAACTTTTATGGTACCTGTCATAGGAAGTTGATTATGAAGAACGAAACATCAGTCAGCTATTATCTCCTGACTTTATAGTTACTAAGTGCATCACTTCTTATCATTTGAGGGTAGTCAGGATTGTTCTTGAGTGCTCACATTTTTATCACTATGCTAGAAGACTGCTATCATTAACGTAAAGTCTGTACTTTGAAAGACAGGTTGGTGGGGCATTTAACTTACACATGACCTATCCTGCAGCTGCTGCAGCCAGCAATGGCTACTAGATAGATGAGGAAAGTAAATAAAAAAAAAAATCCAACCAAAAAAAACCCCAAAAACCCCCAAGAACAACAACAAAAAAAACCCAAAAAAAAAACAAAAAACACCACAAAAAAACTGTAAAGTGAGAATGCCATATAATTAATATTAAAAATGGTATTGGAGTAAATCTATTTTTGTTTTGGACAAACATTGGATAGAAAGCTTAGTGATATTAAAGCTTTTTTAACAAGTTCTGGTGGAATTGGCATGCATCCTCATCCTGAAAGATAGTCTAGGATAGCAGAAAGAAAACCATTTGTCCTAAGGCAGATCCAAAAAAACACCCAACAAGTGGTTCCTAATCAATTCCCCTTTTTTTCTGGCCATATGTATATACAGAGGTTGCTCCATCTAACATGTATATCTACTGTGTTTCCAGGACTAAGCAGGATTCTAGGATTTAAACAAGCAAAACAAACAAACAAACCTTTAAGAAGATTGATGGCCTGATGATCATAAAATGACTCAAATCTAGCCCAGCATCATAATAGGTGTCTTAGAAAAAGGCAGAAATACCAAGGTTTTGGCTTTCCTTGAGGATAGCTAACTATCTGTATAGCATGAATAGGCATTTTGACATTGGACAAATATTGCAGCAACGCCAGTTTTATACAGAGATCACCCTTTGGAAGATGACCAACCTCAATAAATCATGCTGGGCAACATCACCAGCTCAAGCATGTCCTTGCTTGCAGTCCTTCTGAAGAGCTCTGCACAGCCAGTTTGGTTTGTCCTCTTTCTTCCTGATTTCCCTGACAAGTCTGACTCCTTGGGCTGTGTAAATCCACACTTGTGGCTGAAAAGCAGCTTCATGCAGCTGTTATTCCAGTCCCCTTTAGAACTGTGTTTCATTAGAAGAGCTAATAAGAGGAATTGTATGTTGTTGGCATTCATTGTTGCCCAGTATGAGAAGAAAATAAATCACATGAAACAGAAGCGTATTGCCTGCGTCAAACAAGCCAACTGTACTGTTTCACTTACAGATGAGAAAAATGTGATTTGAATACTATCCTATTTCAGTGAAGCTGGGTAGTAATGGAGCGGAGCTTAGGTCCACAAAAGAATCACTTTTGATAGGAATGAAAGGGGAAGGACAAAAGGTGCAAGCAGTAGTTGCGATATGGGTCTCACAACACTGACAGCAGGCATTTGGAAGAAAATGGAGTACTTCAAAAATCCTGGAAAACAGAAAAACAAAACCTCCAACCAAACCAAACTAAACCAAACAGAAACAGCAAACAAACAAACAAACCAAAACCAAAATAAAATAAAATAAAAGATAAAAAAAAAAAAAAAACAAACAAAAAACCCCCAAACCAAAAAACCTAAGGACAGGAACCTCAGAACTGCCTCCAGGACAGTGATAACTAGTTGAGAGCATACAGCTACTGAACTCTGGTGACTATTAATTCTGCTAAAAACCAGGAAGTGACCACTGTAAGCAAATTAAATTGAAGTGAATAGATGCACACTACAAATGGAGTAATTTGCCTAAAAAGCTTTTGAAAAACAGTAATGAAGATTTTCTGCAGCATAAGCTAGTATAATTGTGCTGCACTGTGTATTGATTATACAAGAGAAGAAATTTAAACTAGGATTTCATGTTGATGATACTTTGTCAAGAAGGGCTAAATGTTGTTTCTTGGACTATTTATATTGGAAATTGAAGCACTGCTGACATTTTTATGCTTCTTATATTTCAGTACAAATTTGGGACAGCATTTAGATGTCATCTGTAAACATCATCTATGCTTTTACCAGCAAAATTATATATTTATTGATTGATTTGCCAACCAATCATCTATGGTTTTACCAACAAAAGTATATATCACTGTCAAGACATAGCCTTTGTAGCCAGTGAAAGAAACTTAAGCCATGTAAAAATCATCAGAACTTCAGTGGTAAATTAAAACTATACTCCTTCACTTTCTAAAAATACCTACTCAAAACATGCAAAAAATATAAATCATTATTTGGGGTAATAAAGCTCTAAACCAGAGTTTAGCATTAATCTGTTTGAAATACTATAATCTTTGTTTGTTTGAAGGCACTTATTTTTTGTTGAAAACTCTGCTTTGACACTAAGGAAAATAAGGGAATGATTGAGTATAGCTGTGTTGTGGTTAGGATAGAGATGCTGGTGATCAGTGGGTTAATTGCAATCTTTAAACGGGTTAATGACCATTACATCTGCTCTCAGTCAAGGTGCAAGATATATATGTTTATCTCATCTAGATGTTTAAGTAACATCTGGTTTAAGATATCTTACACTAAGACATGCAGGTGAGTCATCAGAATTCCGGATAACCGTTATTGCTGCTAAGTCAAATACAGGAGACAATATATTACCCTAACAAGAAGGTACTGTTTTCAAAGAAATAAAATATTTTATTACTATAATAAAGGTATATGGGCAGCCTATCATTTCAATAAGGAGTAAACAGGGCTATTCTCAAAAAAAAAATTAAAAAAAAAAAAGTCAGACTTTCTGGGGTACTTCAAAATGGAAAATAGAAGCATGGGTAAATAAGCAAATTTTCTTTCATTTTCTCACTCATTTTACAAAAACATCAATAAATTAGATTGGCAACTGTGGCACTGCAGCAAGAGTTACATGCATTGTACCTTAAGGTAATCTTTACTTAAACTGATAACAGTAAAGACTTCCTTACCAGACGCAACGGTATATCTATAAACTGAGCATAAGATACCTGAAATACTCAGTTCTCCTGCACATTCCTTCATTAATTCAAAAAGCTACAGTTTAGCCATAGTTCAGTACAGGGGCCAGAGGAGGAACTAATACTACAGTCTTCAAGAAGGTAAGTAGCTTCAAGTAAAAAATAATATCCAGGAAGATTCCTTAGCATAGTGAGAGATCAGTGTAGATACTTGCAACTGCAAATGCTGCCAGAGCATAAGAGCTGTGTCTGTTTCTCTGGACACCTTTAGCTCATGTGCTGACAGAGGTGAGAGAAAATGCAGTAAAAGTTCTGCTGCTTTTCCAAAGGCATTGCACACATTCTGCATGCACCCATTACATATGTTTAACAAACTATTGTTTGATCCAGGTTGAAGGAAGGGCTCTGTATACGGCATGCATATGGCAACATATCCAACATGATCTCTAGTCAGTATCACAAATTAAACTACTTATTTTCTGCTGCCACACATAAGATGGGGTAGATTCATCAGTGATTTTATGAGAAATGCTCACCTGTGACTACCCTAATCAGTCACTTGTTAGGTACACTGTATGGGATTTCTTTTAGCTTAAAATAGCTTTCACAGGCCTGTTGTCCTGGGTTCAGCAGTAGGCTGGGTATCTGTCGGTGGGTGGTGAGCGGTTGTATTCTCTTCATTATTTCCCTTATTATTATTATTATTATTATTATTATTATTATTATTATTATTATTATTATTATTGGTGGTAGCAGCAGTGGTTTGTGTTATACCTTAGTTACTGGGCTGTTCTTATCTCAACCCATGGGAGTTACATTCTTTTGATTCTTCTCCCCATCACTCCGGGAGCAGAGGGAGGAAGGGAGGGGAGTGAGAGAGCGGCTGCATGGTTCTGGGCTGCTGGTTGGGCTAAAACCACAAGAGTTCTTTCTGGCGCCCAGCGTGGGGCACGAAGGGTTGAGATAACAACAGATCTGACCAGAGTGTGTCTAATAGTATTTCTGATAAGCATTCATTGTTTCGGATTAATAATCACTTGTCACAATGCTGATTTATTGGCTCTCAAAGCTGTTGCTCTTGATCTCGGAGTTTCAGCATGCTGTACGTTACTTACAGCTGGTATTTGCTGTTTTGGTGTTTATAGGCTGTGGGGCCTGGGCTAAGGTTCTTGTTTCACTGTACTTTATGGAGGCTGGGTATTGGTCGGCGGGTGATGAGCAGATGTATTCTCTTCCCTTGCTATTGCCCTTATCATTATTGGTGGTAGCAGCAGTGGTTTGTGTTATACCTTAGTTACAGGACTGTTTTTATCTCAACTTGTGGGAGTTACATTCTTTCGATTCTCTTCCCCATACCCCAGGGAGCAGGGGGAGGAAGGTGGGGGGAGTGAGCTGCGTGGTTCTGGGCCGCCGGCTGGGCTTAAACCACGACACAATGCATACTCTGAAGGTTCACTACAGGTAAGTGCCTAAAGAGGTATCCCTCTGAACTGACTGTTGCATTTTCTTTGGGCACGGTTATTGAATAATCAATAGTAAGAGAAAAAAATGAGGTCTTTCAGTAAGCAGAAAAGAAACTTTATTTTTGAAACCTGAATTTAATAGCTTCTCCATCTTCCACATTTTCTTGAAGAGATTCTACATCATTCGGCCATAACAAGGCTTTTAATAAAGGGCTAGATTAGAAGTTGAAATTTATACAGTCTGAACAGAGTGCAGTGTCTGGACATAAACAAGTACAAAGTCAAATAGAAAAAAAAAAAACTTGAGTTGCCTTGAGACAAACACAAAAAGCATCTCTTGACCATCACAGACCCTAAGACAATTTCAGCAAAGGTAATGAGCACTGACAGAAAGCTCCACTTTTTTTTTATTAAATGCAATTAAAACAGAAGCTCCAAGTTCAGTACTTAAAGTACAATATAATGCTAAATATTTTGGGATTTAGCTTGGAGATTTTCCAAACATAGTACAGGAGCAATTGAGCAGAGAAGAGGGAGCAGAAGAAATTGAAAAGATAACATTAAAACATCATGCAGCCAGTAAGAACAGAGAAGTAGTAGATGAAGGGCAGGAGTATGACAGGATGTTGTTTAATTGATTTAAGTTACAATAAAGCTGAGCAAACATAGTGTAAACCAAGAATGAAGGAACTGTAAAGTACAACATGCAAAAGCAACTACATGTGAGTATTGCTGGTGAAAATACACTAAATTGAACAGTATTGCAACACGGGAAGCTAAAACTCGAAAAGTAAGAACAGCTTTCCATACTAAAAATAGAGCCTTTTACCTTCATTCTCCTGGCCCATGAGACTGGAACATTTAGAGTATTATAAACTATTCCTTCCATGCTAACTCTGTGAGTGGAGAGACTAGAGGATCCATATGTAGTAAGTGACAATACCAGGAGGAGAGGTACTTTGAATTTTCATTATAGAAGTGAAGTACTTGTTTCTTATTTTGCTCAGTTTGTACCTGTAAAAACAACAGATCATGAGTCCTGCACAGAAACTGGTCCAAATAGACAGGGAGTACAGCAGTAGCTTGTAGAAGGAGAGAAGACTTTTAAAGACATAAAGGAAACTATCTGGGAACTAATACCTTTATTCTGAACATTAGTCATCTAGAAGAAACTGAAATACAAATCTGCCTGCACAAGCTGTGTCCTGATTACTGAAACTCAAACCCATATTAAGAGATGCAGCAAGCTAGGACACAAGCGATTTCTCCCTGCAGGAGATAAGGTCCATAGCCAAGATACTTCAGTACAGCATGCTGAAGCTTCTGAATGCCATAGGGACAAGCAGAGGAAGCAGATGACTGATATGAGAGCGTGTTTCTGTTTAAAACATAATTTCGTAGAGTGTCTGTCACTTGCCATTTTACTTTGTCCAAAGTTTTTAAATGAAATGTGTACAACCTTCTACCAGCTCTCTCAGATATTAGCAAGTATTAAATAAACTTCACGCTATAATATTTCTGTTCATTTACACGTCCAATGTTTAACTAATTTAGATACCTGGAATTATATTTCTAAAAGATTAATAAAGCCAAATGCTTGCTTGATTGCTTTTTGGAAATAGATTAGGCAAAGAAAGAATGAAAGAAAATTTTACAGAGGGGATAAATTTGCTGCTGTACCTACACAGAAAATGGTTTGATAGGTCAAGTGAGGACAACACTATAAAAAACAATTCTGCACCCACAGATTAGCAGTGAGAGGTAATATAGCAGTGTGCCAAGGCAGATACCACTTTCCTCATTTTAGAACTCCAACATGTGTTTAAATTCTCAGTTGGGAGACATGTCTAAGTTCCAAGAAAATTAGTAAAGCCCAGTCCCCTGCAGGACTTTTTAATTTCATCACTAAAAAAAAGAGCTCTGAAATCTGACAACATTTAGCTGAACACCATTATTATTATTTAGCTGAAACACCATTCATGAAAACCACTCTCACACCTTTAGTCACCCAGACTCAAAAGTTTCTCTAAGATGCAGATGATTTCTTCCATCAGCTGTGAAACATCTTCATGACAGTTTGTCCAGTAATGCCTCACAGTTTTGAACAACATATCCTGTCCTGCGTGCTTCAAATAGAAAGATCAATATTCATTGCATAAATTCAAGGATGCCATTATCATTCTCTTCATCTTTACCAACAACTTTACTTTCAGTAATGAACATGACCTCTAGATAACAGGCACAAGACGAGGCCAATGTTTTAATGAGCCACCTTGTAGAGATTTTAAGTAGCCCAATAAGTAGCTTTATATGATAGCTAAAATACCCATTTGATTTATCCTCATCTGGATTAGAAACCTGGACTCTCTTACTAATTTCCAAAATCCAACCAATGACTCTCTATCAAACAGTTTTTGTAATACCACAATATCAAAGTTACTTTCCTAGACCACACTCATAATAAATAAGTGGCAATTTGCAAATCACAACATGCAGAAAACTCAAGGTCCACCTATTTCTTACCCTTATAAAGCCAGCAACCATCCTCATTAGGTCAAAAGAAACCATAATACACAGCCAGCAACTCCAATCACAGCACATGGCCTCCAAGGGAAACACATGAAGTACACACCTCCACAGTCTAAAAAGCCTCATACATTGTAGGAGCATTCCACCAGACAATTAGATGAACATTTTAAAGGCTGGTTACAGTTTTGAGCCACGTTAGAATTTAATTCAACATGAGAAGGAGCCCATGTCTTTACACTGCTGCCACCGCTGCAGGCACATTCCAGAATCTGTGCTGGGAGATGAATTCTTCCAACAGCCTTGTCACTAAATCCATCTTTTGAAACAAGCTCTCCAGAGTCTGATGTGCACTGAATGAATCCAGGTTGTGCCTCAAGTCATAATTTAAGCTTGCCAAAGACTTCACAACCACTGCAAAAAATACTCCCTGCAGCACAGCCATCAAAATCTTCAGATGCTTTACTTCCATTTCTTGAAGGACAGTATATTTCATCCAGTGTACTGTGCCATTACTGAAATTATGTGCGTGGAAATCAACAATTATTATGCACCAGAATAAAATCATACAGACAATCAATAAAGGATGGAATGACACAGCTATGAGCAGGGGAAAAATGTTTCTGGGAAAATAATTTCTTGATCATGTCAGTCTAGATCGTGACAAAATACCTTATAAAGATGAACTGCGCATCTATATTCATAATTTTATGAAAGACAATAAATCATGAATTCAATAGGAATACTGGTTCTGGGACATAAGCAACTTTCCCTCACACACACAAACACACGTGCATGCATAATGTGCAGTTAACTTACATTTTAGTTGACTCTTTCTTCCCCTACCTGGAAGATAACTATCTTACCTCCCTCACTTCCATGTTAAGACCCCCCTTTCTTTTTTCTCTCAGATAGTCTTCCTGATACAATATCTAATGAAATCTAAACCAGTTTGGTTTTAGATTGCATTTACCTTTAAAGTTTACTTTTTCTGCTTCAGACATGAAACGCCTATGTCTCTTTCATATTTTCTTACAAGTTTTGCCTGGTGGTAACAACTTCTTTCCTCTCTAAAACTTTTCAATTTTAAATGATCCTTATCAAAACTGAAGACCAGATTTATCAAAACTGAAGACCAGATCTCTTATAACTTCATATTTAACTTTCTCAGTATACTATCACCCATTCTTTACCTGATCTATTTCAGTATCATTCCCTGTTTGTTGGTAGAAGTATACTGAGCAGTATTGTGCATGGCATTGATGACTGATAAACCACCCATATAAAACTCTGGATATAAAAATGGCATTGTTATTATCTAAGCTGACTTCTTGCTAACAGATGACATAGTGCACTGCATCATCATTTCTACAAAACAAAATATTTTGTTTTGAGTTATAGTATATCTTTAGGTACTTGTGTTGTGGTGGCTTTATTCTACTTTGTATAACTATTGCTATTTAAAAATTTGGCACATTGTTTAAATCAGACATGTAAGCACACCTCTGGCTTCTGTGGGGTTTATGTTCACTGGTATTACAGACTTCTCCAGAAGACTATTCATCCCCTTCTGAATTAAATGCTTCAGACAGGTGAGAGAGATTGCTCCCACAAGTCTGAGAAGTTACAACCTCCCTTGGCAACTCGTTTGAGTCATTGGTTACAGTCAATGTTGATAACACAATTGTTTCTCTTTTCTTTAACTCCAAACCTTTATTATGTTCAGGTAGAAGATTAGCAGTCTCATTTAGATGTCTGGAAACTCAGAGTTTTGCAATCACTTTTAAGCTGAGCAGATAGATTCAATAAAGTAATTAATTTTCTTCATTAAGAACACCGACCAGATGGATAGATGCATGAATTAATCCTTTTAAAACCTTTAGAAATCTTTCAGTAAATTGCAACCTGAAAAAGAAAAAAAAAAAGTGCTGGTCCCTTTCTTAAATAATAGCTTTAAATAATAGCTTTATTCTGGCTATTTTCCAGTCCTTGCAAACCTTATTCAATCAGTGGAAGTTTGTCTAAGTCTTTTTATGGTACTTCATACTGCTTGGAAGTATGTTGTGGGGTCCTTATCAATTAGCTGCTTCTATCGTTTTGAACAATCACTCCTGGTCTACTCTGTAGACTTCTTAGTTCCTTGTGCAGTAAAAGTGATATTGGCAAACATCCATTTTATTCATTTGTTGGAATAGAGAGAGAATAATTGTTTAACCCCTGATATGGGTCACAGTTTTTACTATTATCCTTGATAAATGACCTGCATAAAGCATTGAACAGAGTACTTTCCTACCTTAGAAAAAAAAAGTATTTTATTAAAGCTATTGACTTAAACTAACCCATTCCAATAATGACTGCCTTCCTAAACATAGTGAAACAAGAAACAGTCTCACTCATGAAGTCAACACAGCTGCACAGAAGTGTCTCTATACAGAAGAGTTGAACAGAAAAGGTGTTCAGTTTTCTGCAGTAGAAGTCTTGATTTGCATCCATTCAAAACTTAGGCTGTACACTGGAAATTCAGGACAAGTACTACAATGGATGCTGTAAGAAATCCTGAAGACATTATTTATCTATTAACAGTTTGTCATTTTTCTTTGCGATTTTATGCTCATTTCACCTACTTTTCTTTGTTTTAAAGGTCTGATAGAGAGGAAATGAAGCCATGAGACATAGATCTGCCACAGGCCAACCAAAATGCCTGGACTCAGTGTTTTGATGTACCACCTTAGCAGAACAAAGTGGTCTTTCTATGCCTCCTTGTGTTTTGTACAAAAATGAATTTTCCTGCAATCGTGTAATAGGCATTTGCAAAATATGCAGCAAGTACATGTTTGTGTACAGAAATTTTTATCAAAGTTGATGGAATTAGATGATCATAACTGATGGGAGAGTTACATATTTAGTATTTATCTGTTTAACTGTGTGCCATCTGCATCTCTCTTTGTATCAGTTAAATAAAGAGCAGATCTTTTTGGTCAATAACATTCCATCTAAAGGCATTTAGCTGAAGCACTGAAGCTGCCAAGCCCACTGGTTTACACAGTTTTAACCATCTTTGTTCTTTCCTGCCGCTTACTCTTTGCACATGTGCAATTCATTTAACTTGAAGGCACTGATCTTACTCTTCTTTATGGGGCTGAGCTCAAATATACAGTTAAGATCTTTCTTTTTCTTCATATCCCTTCTTTGATTGTAGTACAGGCACAAGATTTTGGGGTTGTATGGTGTAACTTCAAAGAATGGACTGAACTGAAAAGTAGATGAAAAATTTCCTTGTATAAGTTATTAGGAATGTGCACAGGTTTTTCGTTTTTCTTTTCTCCATGCTCCTCCCCTGTTAGACTGAAATGAAAACTTCTGAGCACTTATTTTATCTAAATAAAAAAAAAAAATAATCATTACAACTTGCCCACTAGACCATAAAGCCTATGCAAGCTTACAGCTACACTTGAAAGACATTGTTCAATAGCTAATAATTGCAATACTAGATGGTATTCTGAAGTGATTTTACTGGTGGTAACAAAAAGTGGTGATAAAAATGGTGATTATTTTGACCTAACCTAGTTAAGACTTCTTGAGATTTAATGATAACTATGTGACCGATTGTTTCATTCTTTGCCTTAATTCCCATATACATTCAAATATTCAATTAGTTCCCGTGATTGTTCATTAAAACAGTAAAAGTAGAGTTGAATTACCACTATAAGCTACCCTCCATAAAACCCATACTAAAAGAATGTAGTGTCAGAAGCTTTCAAGGAAGGTGGCATTTAGTATTAGCTGTCTCTGGGGATGCTGTATCTGTTATTGAGGGTTATTTTGGTACTCTCACCTATGTATATTCCAGTCAACATATCAGGAAATATATAGCTGTGTTTGGATACCTTTGCTGCATGTATTCCAGTAACGGTTCAGCTACAGATTGTCCAAACTGGTATAGTAGAACAGTATCTCTAATGTTTGCAAAAATAAGTGGGAATCATATAGTGCATATCTCCCTTACCCTCAGGAAATTAGCTGCTTCCTCTAATGTAGTGGCTCCCAGTTCTTGTAGAACTCTTGCCAGTACAGAATAGATGTTTGCCTGCACAGGGCTATCATATCAGTTTCTGGCTAACTGAAAATAATTTTCATTAAGAGCAGCTTCTAACTCATGCCACAATCTATGCGGATATTCAGCAGGAATCCTCTATCTGAGCAGGATATTCCTCACTTATGGTAGGCTTACCCATACAGCATGAACCAAAAGAAGCAACATTACCATTCTACTTCAGACTCAAATGTGGCAACACCTCCCAATGCCCTAGACCATGATAACATAGAGTCAGAAGTGTTTTCAGCTCAAGTACAGAATTTTTCAACCATGTCTGTGGTGCTTCTGATTGCTATGTTAGCCACCAATAACTAGTTCATGCAGGTATTTCATACGGTTTTGCATGTATGTACTAACTCTGTTGTGTTCTGAGGCTTAAAAAAGCATGGAACATGGCAGTGCAAAGTAGGAGGAGAGTTCTTGACAGAAAACTGAACACACACTTGAAACTGCAGCTGCATAGCTCTGGATAAGATTCAGTATGTCACTGCGACTGGCTAATTCAGGACACAGTGTAGCGTATAAATCTAAAGGTCTTTATGCTCACCTGCTAGATTTGTGTCCCAAAATGGATGAGAAGTACTTTCAAGGTCAGGTTCAGCAGATAGACTATATAAGAAATTCTTCTTGTGCCTCTCAGCTACTGTCTCCCAGAGCAGATCTAATAATTGACTTCACAGATAAATCTAAATTTGCTTGTCCACTCACTGAAGTGCTTTTCCTCACTAATCATCTCTTTTTAGCAGATTAATGACCTAGGCAATGACAGTTTAACTATATAACCTTGTATTATTTCATGGTATTTAAGTGAATGGACAGTGAAGTATTTTCTACATTGTTGTAACTTTTCATATCTCTCCAGTTGTGCCCTGGGGGTTCAGTTAGATTTCACTGATAGTCTTTGAGTCAGAGTAGTCAATATTCACTGGGATCTACTAACCTTTACTCAGGTTAGTTGTTACAGAACTCTGCTGCGTATTGTATTTTTACCTAGGACCGTCCAGCCAGCTAGACTCCTTGTAGCCAGGAGACATGAGCTGCTGTTATGTGCTGCAGGTGTTCTCTGAGTGGTTTGTTTGTTTGTTTCCCCTGATAAAAAAGGGTCATCTGAGTCCTTGTTCAAGCCTTCCTTTTTAATAAGAGGGAACAGAATCATAAAACCATAGAATCGTTTAGGCTGGAAAATACCTTTAAGATAAAGTCCAACTGTTAACCTAGCATTGCCAAGTCTACCCCTAAATCATGTCCCTAAACATCCACACATCTTTTAAATATCTCCTCGCAGCCCAGAAAGCCAACCGTATCCTGGGCTGCATCAAAAGGAGTGTGACCAGCAGGTCAAAGGAGGTCATCCTGCCCCTCTACTCTGCTCTTGTGAGACCTCACCTGGAGTATTGTGTGCAGTTCTGGTGTCCTCAACATAAAAAGGACATGGAACTGTTGGAACAAGTCCAGAGGAGGGCCACGAGGATGATCAGGGGACTGGAGCACCTCCCATATGAAGATAGGTTGAGGAAGTTGGGGCTGTTCAGCTTGGAGAAGAGAAGGCTGCGTGGGGACCTCATAGCAGCCTTCCAGTACCTGAAGGGGGCCTATAGGAATGCTGAGGAGGCACTCTTCGTCAGGGACTGTAGTGACAGAACAAGGGGTAATGGGTTAAAACTTAAACAGGGGAAGTTTAAATTGGATATAAGGAGGAAATTCTTTCCTGTTAGGGTGGTGAGACACTGGAATCGGTTGCCCAGGGAGGTTGTGAGTACTCCATCCCTGGCGGTGTTCAAGGCCAGGTTGGATGAAGCCTTGTGTGGGATGGTTTAGTGTGAGGTGTCCCTGTCCATGGCAGGGGGGTTGGAACTAGATGATCTTGAGGTCCTTTCCAACCCTAACTATTCTATGATTCTATTCTATGATTCTATGATTCCAACCATTTCCCTCGGCAGCCTGTTCCAGTGCTTGACAACCCTTTCAGTGAAGAAATTTTTCCTAATATCCAATTTAACCCTTCCCTGGCACAACTTGAAACAATTTCCTCTTGCCTATTGTTTATTATTTGGGAGAAAAGACAGACACCCACTTCACTACAACCTCCTTTCAGGTAGTTGTAAAGAGCAATACCTTCAGTCTCCTGCCTCCTTTTCTCCAGGATAAACACCCTAGCTCCCTCAGCCGTTCCTCATAAAACTTGTGCTCTAGTCCCTTCACTAGCTTTTTTGCTCTTTTTTGGACAGGCTCCAGCACCTCAATGGCATTCTAGTAGTGAGTGGCACAAAGTTGAACCCACAGTGTGGCTTCACCAAGCAATTAACATTAGAAAAACTCAATCTTACTGTCACCATCATTAGACAATCAAAACACTCCCTAACATCTAGGGCTACCTCACCACCTCTCCTTCCTTGCCTATCCCTTCTGGAGAGTTTATAGCCACCCATTGTAGCTCTCCAGTTGTGCGAGTCATTCCACCATGTTTCTCTGGTGGCAAGTATATCATATTTTTCCTTCTGCACAATGGCTTTCAGCTCCTCCTGTTTACTGCCCATGCCGTGTGTATTGGTGTAGATGGACTTCAGCTGGGTGATTGATCCACCACCTTTTTGTGGAAAGAAACCCCAATTCCTATGTGACTATTCTTAGGTGCTTATATGGTTTCTAACACATCAGTAATCCTTGTGTCTTTTCTGCTACACGAGATCTACCCCTTACCTCCACCGAGACAGCAGATTGAAGGACTTTTTAGCACACTGTCCCTCAAATATTGGTAAGCTGCCCTCAGGCTTTTCTCTAGCTAGCCTGTTTTTACCCCTTGAAATCTAGTTTAAAGATCTTTCAATGAGCCCTGCTAACTCGTGTGCAAATACCCTTTTCCCCCTTTAAAACAGGTGTACCCTGCCTGTTGACAGCAGGCCTGTATCATATAAAACAACCCATGATCAAACCCACCAAAATTCTGCTAGTGACACCAAGCTTAGAGCCAGATATTGATTCGCTGGCTCTTCCTGTTTCTTCCCTCATCATTCTCTGCAGCTGGAAGGATAGAGGAGAACACTACTTGTATTTGTCCTTATCTCTTATCCAGTAGTCCTAAGGCTCTGAAGTCTCTTGATTGCTTTCAGAGTTTTTCTTGCAGCTTCATTGCTGACTACCTGAAAAATCAATAATGGATAATAATCAGAGGGCCATAGCACGGTAGGAAGCTTTCTCTTCACATCTTTAACCCATGCCCCAGGGAGGCAGCAGACTTCCCTAAGAAGTGCATACAGTCTGCATTGGGCCTTCTGTTCCCTTCAGAAGGGAGTTTCCTATGACAATGACCCATCTTTTTTCTTTGAAGCAGGACATATTCTGACTTAACCTCAGCAACACCTCCAAGCTAGATGAACTATCACATTTATTATTGTTCAACTGCACTTGCAGAACCTCGTATCTATTATGCAAGGGCATTTGCAAAGGTGGGGCTGTCACAGAGGAGACATGCTTGCTGTGTCAGGCAGAAATTTGTCATCATTGCCCTCTATTCCTTAAGTCACTGTGTTCAGGCCAGGTGGAGAAAGGATAGGGAATCCTCCGTATCATGCATCCTGTCTGCCTGTTGGCTTGTTGGCCTACTCAAATGAAGCATGTCAGGGAAAACCAGCAGTACAGGAGTGATTATTAGTGCTAGCTTAGCTCCTGTTTCATATTTCTGTTTTTGGGTTTTTTTTTTTTTTTTTTTTTTTTTTTAACAGATATACTCCTGTTACTTCTTGCAATTTTGCCGACTCTGTATAAGGACTGACTATCTTTTGCAATACTGTAAGGGCTAATTGTTTTAACATTTCTAGTTTGTGTTACACACTTGAAAGTATCTTAATATTCATGTATCTAAAAATGCCCATGTAAGCCTCCCTTTTTTTCCCTATGCATCCTGAGGAAAAACATAAGAAAGGTATGCAGCTTGCCTGTGCAAGAGTAAAAAGTGGTTAAGTAATAGTTAGGTGGCTATGTATATTTATATGGAATACATCCAACTCTAATAGCTGCAAAATGAGTGTTGATGTGAATAAAATAAGAAACAGCAAATAAACACAAGATCATTGGTAGGCATCACCATGCAAAGGGAGCTCTAGCTTTATTTATTCCATGAGTATAAATAAATTGATACTGTTCAAAACCAGACTCAGGTATAATGGATCAAGGTGTACATTTTAATGATCAGCCAGGGGCTTGTTCCTCTAATTAGGCTTTTTTCCATGTTCAGTTCATATATCAGCTTTGCTGATGGCAGAGAAAGGCTGATGCATGGTTAGGAGTTGTGGGGGGAAGAAAGAAAGAAAAGAGGAAGAGAGAGAAAGAAATAATCAGGTACTAAGGTACTAAGTAAGGCCCTCGACCTGCTTTCATCTAGAAAATGTCTAACAGAACCTTTTCTTCATGTCACTTGGGAAGAGTATCTGAGGATACTTAAAGTCTGCCTTAGGATAAAGCATGTCCTGAAGACAGATGAGAGAGATCCTCTGTTGAAGCCAGCTTATTGTAATATATTCATATTCTATGCTTTAGTTGTGCAACTGAATCACTTCAAAGGTGATTGAGGGATACAAGCAAAGAATTACGCTAATGAACGCCTGTGTAACAAAGACTTTAATCAGAATGTTAGTCCCTTCCTGATTAGGGGATAAGAAGGCAAAGATTTGAGGTAAACTGCACACATGAAAAGGAGTATCTGTCATTGTTGTCTAATAATATGATCAAAGGAAAAATTAGAAAAAGTGAGCAAAACTCAAAGGCTTTGTAGAGCCTGCCTAGTTTTTACTGCAATCTCCTGCCCTCCTGCTTTCACATGAAAAACAGGTGGAAGAGCAATAATTGATAAGCTTGGTTTTGAAGCACTTATTTAGCAGTGATCAACAGTTTTAGTTTAATTAAACACATGTAAAGTAATGGAAGTGGTGAAAGAGACTTGAATTTTTCAGTTTTACTTCCTTACCAAATGCCACTGAATTCAGTGTAAAGGCTTTGTATAGGTGTCTGCATATTTTGACATTAAAGATAAAATCCAATAGAGTGATGACAATGAAACTACAACAGAAGTTGCTTAAGTTTTAAGAAAATGAGAGGAAATTTGTCTTGAAATTTCAGAACAGGAAGTAGGAGAATGAGTAATAACTTGGGTTGCTTGGGGTATTTGCAGTGTCATGCTGTTTGTTATTAACAAAGACAGTGGGCACAATAGTAAGTAAAATTCTCAAACTTGAATTAGAAGTTAGTGTTTCTGAGAGATTTACTGGATTTCAGTTGTCTGTGTTAAGATTGGTTTTTAAGATTGATCATATCTGCCACTAATAATTCTTGCTGCATGCATTTCAATTATCTTAGCTAAATAGACCAAGATCTGATGTAATTTCTTTTTCTTAGATCTCTTTATAAATAAGTTAGTAAGAAAAAATACACATATGCTGGTAAAATAAAGGAATCTCTCATGTGCTGATACGCAGCTTGGAAGTGATGAATACTAAGTGGAGCCTCACCTAAATTTGGAACTAGAGGACAAAAACCCACTGAAAATGAAGCTGTTCAAGTGACTGATAAACCTGAGAGGAACTTGTAGTCAAGCCTTCAGAAGAGTCTTTGGTGGGGTGCTCTATGCTAATGAACATTGTTCTTGCTAAGTATACTTCAGTTTGTAATTTTTCTTGTCTTATTTAAAAATAGCTCTTTAGATTAACTGGACACCTGCCTCTGAGCTATTGAAAAGTAGCTGCCTTTTGAAATGTCAAGCTAATTGGACAGTAGTATAAGACAGAACAGTATGTCTCACTATAACTTCATATTGCTAAGGTACTGCTCATCTAATTACACGCAGATGTACTTGTGTTCAGTGAATCATTAGTCTTCATCAGAATACAAAAGGAAAAGCAGCTCTTGAATTTCAGCTGCCACAAATAAGGCACATGGTATTTGCCTGCTGTGTCACTCAGTACCGGAACTTTACTTTTTTTCCTTTTTTTTTTTCCAAAGCTTTACATGACTGAATGGCTTTTTAGTGAAAAGGGAAACTTGCCCTGCATCACTAATATTGAATTTCTTATATATTAGCTGGTACAGTTTTGGGAAACGTTTAAAAATCTGAAGTTTAGCAATGAAAATCTAACACAAAAAAATAATAAAAAAGGGGCAAAAAAACCTGAAACTCTTTGGAAGACTGTTCCATCTATGTATTTGCCAGATTTCAGTTCAGTTCTTTGTTGCCCATGCTTTAGGTTGGTAACTTTCTGATTTAATGTTCAGCAACAAGTTTAATGTCTTATTTCCTGCTGTCGTTTGTAAAGGCAAATCTTTCTACAGGGCAAAGTGCAACCTACTAGTCAGCTTAATCTCATCTGCTTTCACCTGCTTCTTTGCTGATCCAAGCTTCTGTGACTGAACATATGGCCTCGTTATTGTATTCTATTCAGATCCAATATTTCCCTCTGGTTTAGGATTCTTGAATGGGAAAACATAATAAAGAGGTCATAACAAAGTTCTACTTTCCTCCCTGATGTGAAGCCACAGAATCTACATGTAAAACACATAGGTTGTTATGCTGTGACTATCCCAATTTTTACTAATAGAAAATTGTTTGCTAGAATGGGAGAATATGGAAGTATTAAGTTCTTTGAGAGGGGATGGGTTTGCTTAATATTTTAATCTGATACAGTTCAGAAGCATATCCCACTTCAGGTTATCAGATCTGTTGACCTTAACATCTTCTTAGAATAGCTTCCTGTTTCTATTTAACTATGATTTTTGTCCTGAAGAAAAGAGATATTATATATGCCACTGTGTGTGTTGAATGTTTCCTTGGTGCCATTCTGTGGTATTTGCAGCCCCGTTTGACATTATCAAATGGATTGACATTTCAAATATTTGCTGGGCTCAGCGGGTACTAATTCAGTGAAGGTGAACCATGGGTTGCTCACGTAGTAGCACAGCAAGTGATGTGTGTCTATTTAATCACAGCTCCTGAAATAAGATCAAAAGGCACTGTGCTGTTAAACCCTTGAAGCTGCTGTCACAGCAGAGAGATCAGGAGGGGCCCATGTCAGGAAGCAGAGTAAAGAAGAAACTTGGACTTGCTGCTAATGCATCAGCTGTGGCTCAGTTTGCTTTAAGAGGGGATGGATAAAGGAGGGCATGCAGGAGAGCAGCTGTGCAGATGAACTGCACAAGTCCAATGTCACGAGGACCAAGAGGCACTTTTTTAAATGAATTTGTCCAGTCCTTTCTTCCCTAGATAGATGATGGTTTTAACCTCACTTTCAGTATTATTTAATTTTATTAGGTTTCTCTCTGACACACTACTTATTCACCTTTCAGCTGCTATGCTATACCATGCTGAGGCTTCCTGCAACCCCAGAGTTCAACCACAGCAGATGCTTATTTGCCCTGGACTGAGATATTCTGGTCGATTTTTCTTTACCTGCTGAAAGCCTGCATTTATTGCACAGCTGCACTGCATAGTTTCTAGCCAGGAGAGGGCAACAGCATCCACCAGCTGCTGAGCAGAAGCAGAAGACTTAGAACAGGTGAGGTAGATGATAAAGGGAAAGAACTGGTAATGCATTAAGTGTTGCAGATGATGCACAGTAAGTGTGACGGCTCTTAGGCGCACTTAAATATTTAGTAAGGGCTCTATTACTGCTTGAAGCTGTATCTTGGGTGTTGCTTATTTAATACACTACCACACATTAATAGTTGTGTTAGTGCCAGCGAAAAGAAGCTCCACTAGACAGAGCCCTTCCCCGAATTGCATGGCTTCAAATGATCATGTTCTTAGCTGGAGCAAATAAGGATAATAATACAGAGAATGAAGCAAGGTTTTCTATTTATTTAAAGCCAAATCACCTTCCTTTTAAGATCAAATATTGAAAGCAAAACCTGTCAGTGAAACTCCTATGACTCCACACAGGTTTTTTACCTCAGTACAACAGTCAGTACATGATATTTAATAATCTGTATTACACAGAAGGTCAGAAGAGATGATCTAATGATCTCTTCTGGCTTCAAAATCTTGGAATCAGAGTCCAAACTAGACTGCAATGGAACTATTTCTCTGTGTGTGTGTGTGTGTGTGTGTGTGTGTGTGTGTTTGTATAAACTAAACATGCAAAATGCTAGCAGGTTCTAGGCCTCATTTCACACCAACAGCACCCCATTTATTCCTCTGAGAAATGATTCTGAAGTTCAGCCTTGCTGGGTTTTTGTATCTTTCTTTCTCTGTACCTCTCCCATGTAAACGCACTCTCATTACTCAGTTATATTCAGCCTTCAGTTGTGAAACGGCAGCCATTGTCAGTTGAGTGGCTTATTTGAGAACCACTGTGGTCAGGGATTTCCTCCCTCGGTGATGGCAGAACCCACATGAAACTTTGAAGAACTTTCTTCTTTTTTCAATTAACTGTAAGATACTTCTTTATCACTTACCCCCCTTCAGAATGATGAATTCAGAGGCTTGGACATTTTTAATCATTCCAATGCCAATTATATCAAGGCAAACTCTACTGAAGGCCAGAACATACCATGAAATATCCAGCATCATTCTGGGGAGAAAAATTGAACTACTCACACAGAATCATGCCCTGGGTGTTTCCTTATCCCAGTAATGCTCAAGAAGTTCACAGAGCTTTTACTTTTTTTATTTATCATAGAACATTGTCTCACAAAGAACTTGTCTACTTCAAGTCTTTAGTGCCTTCTGTTTCTTATTCCTGAAGAACATAGGTGCACAGGTAACTAGTGATTATTTTTCATAATTTCTTCTCAGATATTTATGCACCTTTTTTCCAGTGACAACCACCACCATGCTGCGTGTAGTATTCATTGTAGAATTAAATGAAGCATGCGCTGCAGCACCTGAGAATAACTGAAATGAATTGAATGAAAATCAAATGAAAATAATTGAAATGAGCTGTAAACTCTCATTACTTCATTAAGGTTTATTTTTCTTAAGCAATTTGATGACAGCCCTCTTGGTTCTTCTTGCTGTGGGGTGGCAGAAGACTGTCACACAAGACATCAGAACAGAACACAGTAGAAATGGAAACTGTTAGCGGTGGTGTATAACTGAGGGTGAGCCAGTAAGGATGCAGGAACTGGAGAGAAGCTGAGTAAGAAACATTGCTTATGTCTTTCTGAGGGAGGAGACTAAGCCCTTCACTCTCTGTCTTTGCAGCAGCTGCATTATGAATTAATAAAAAGATACTCCATGAATATGCACATGAGGTCTTTTCATTAATAATTCATAAGGCCTTTCCATCCATCAAGAAGCTGCAAATTCAGCACAGGAAATTGAGGTTAGGCCTGTTTACCCTGATTTTTGAATTACAACTGGAGGCACAAAGTGGAAGGGTAGAGGGAGAGGAGATAAAATGTTTCTCAACGAAGGGGTGGAGGGAAATGATACATTCCCACACTTTCTTCAGAACATAACAGAGAAAAATTGTTTGAAATAAAAACATTTTGACAAGTGTGGGCAAAAAGGGAGAGGGAAGGCAATACAAAATGCAAGTGATGTCTTACGCTGTTTGTCACACAGTACATCTTTGGGATGATGTAATGATCAGAAGTGGAAAGTTACTCAGATCCTCTGATAGCTGTTGAGAATGTGGAAGGACATTCATTACTTTTTAACAAAGACTACATCAGGCATTCCGTTTTCTAATAATTTTCTCTGTTTGTTTGAAGTTAACTTTAAAAAAATATAATAAAAGAGAGTGTGAAAAAAAGTCCAACTCAGACCAAACAGTCCAAGTATGTCTTCTCTGAAAAATAATTCTGTGAGTAAATCTATAGATAAAATAATCCACAAATTTAAGACAGAAAAACAAAAGATGCTTAAGGTTATGAATCTTCCTGTGAAACAGTAATCTATTGGAAGATGTATTAGAATTAATATATTGTACAACTCATATGTATAATAAACCCCTCCAGCATTTCTCAGTTCCCAGAGAATCAGGTTAATAAAGGGCGTAGAGAAGTTTAAAAAATGTCATCTTCATCTTTACCTGCCATTGCACATCTAGCTCTTTTTTATGACATCACTTCCTGCATTTCCTCTCTTTGTAGTGCTTAAGTTGCAGGATGCAATGTCACCTATCATGACACATTGTTCATTGTTCGCTATGTAGCACATGTCATGATTAGGGGTTAAATGGCAATGCATATCATGATACAGAGGCTGACATTCTGGTGATGTCAGTTCAGGCTGCACCTCACGTAAAGCACTGAAAGTTATCTGTCAAGTGAAGAAACAGGGATTTAAAGGAAAATAAGCATGAAAACAAAGACGTTTCCAGGTCTATTTCAAAGTCTGTTTTGTAATAGTACAGCATAGATTCTTGACTCTGTTTAGCCTTGAAACTTCTACCCAGCATTGCTTTCTAACTATGAAAATAATTAACTATTGAAGCAAGCTGCCTATTAAAACAGGAGTCTTTTCAGTTTTTAAGTATTTGAGAGACTTTCAACACAAACATTATGAAAGCTGTACTTTGGACTCCATAAATTCTGTCCAATGTAAATGTATCTGACTGAAATTCAGAGTTAGAACTTAAAGCAAGCTGGATGATCTCATGTTTTCAGCTGGCCTTCAAAATCTGAGTCTTCAGTAATGTTGCATTAAGTAACTTTCACATGTACTTGCACTTGAAAAATTTCTGGAACAGAATACTGGTTTAAACACAAATTGTCTGCTCCCCTTCTTGTTGCTATGATGATGGTGGAGAAATGGTAGGTATTCAATGATTCTATCTGGCAAATAATTACATGTTTATTTTGGACAAGTGAGCTTTTGGATGTCTTTAAGAACTGCAGTCCACTAAAGAGGTGTCTCAATATTGATGAAACTAACTCTAAATTTTCCTTTTCTAGAAATTATTCTTTAAAAAATGTTCATACTTTTGAGCTATATGTAGGGATAATGAAGCCTCTGCATAGTGCAAAAAAATGTGCTATGTATTTTAGATGGTAGGGAGAGATATGATGCAAAGCACATTTTCTTCATTTAATATATATACTATACTTTAAATGTTTTTATTAAAACTCTTTTTTACCTGCGCATTGAAAAACGTCTTTTTACTCTTTGCTGTGCACTAGACCTATATGCAGATTGAAAAAACAAAAGTATTTGGCCCCTTCAGCAAACAGTTTCAACTCTTCCCTGTCCTGCGGTTTTGTTGGCTAAACTACCCTTTATGCTCCCAGCTTGAAGTAAGCAACCAAAACAGAAAAGTGAGCATATGAGCTCTTTGCTACTGCTTCAGTTTCTGTTTCTATGGAAACTGACCTGGGAAACACAAAAAGCAAACCAAGCACCCTAAAGATTTTAAAATCCCACTTCGATTATTTCTTCACTGTTGTTTTCCAAACAAAGGCAAGCAGCTGGAATTAGCACTCATTGCCAGCTGGAGGTGGGGAGATGAAAGTGACATTTCCTTTGTAAACCATTACAATAAAAAAGTAGTTTCCTCACAGAACTTCAGCCCACCTCTCCTTGTCATGGCCACAGCAACTCCGCAGGCTTGGGCATCTTGTTCTAGCTTGTCCTGACTTTTTTCTGTGGACCTGTTCAGACCAACACAACCAGAAAACTCACTGCCTTGGTGTATTTCCAAAGGGAAACTGATTCCATATGCTCACATCAGCATTGATAACTTTCCAATTAACACAAAAGTTTCCAAACACTGATCAAATTGATGTCTCTTCAATTTAAAGACAAGGATGTCATGTGGGACAGTGTCGAATGCTTTGCACAAATCCAGGTAGATGACATCAACTGCTCTACCCTTGTCCATCAGTTCTGTAGCCCCATCATAGAAGGCCACCAAATTGGTCAGGCAGGATTTCCCCTTAGTGAAGCCATGCTGGCTGTCGCCAAGAACCTTGTTGCTTTTCATGTGCCTTAGCAGCCTCCCAGAAGAATATGCTCCAAGATTTTGCCAGGCACAGAGGTGAGACTGACTGGTCTGTAATACTCTAGGTCATCCAATTTCCCCTTCTTGAAAATGGGGGTTATATTTCCCTTTTCTAGTCATTGGGAACTTCACCTGACTGCCATGATTTTTCAAATAACATGGCCAGTGCCTTAGCAACTTTATTTGCCAGATCCTTCAGGACCCACGGATGGATTTCATCAGGTCCCATGGACTTGTGCACATTCAGATTTTTAAGATGGTCTCGAACCAGATCCTCTCCTACAGTGGGCCCAAGGTCTTCATTCTCACAGTCCCTGCGTCTACCTTCCAAGACTTGGGTTGTGTGGTCAGAGTATTTGCCAGTGAAGACGGAGGCAAAGAAGTCATTCTCCTGATAGCTTACGGAAGGGGCCTAAGCTGTCCCTAGTCTGTCTTTTATTCGCTACGTACCTATAGAATCCTTTGCTGTTATCTTTAACACCCCCAGTCAAGTTTAATTCTAACTGGGCCTTACCTTTCCTAACCTGGTCCCTAGCTTCCCAGATAACATCCCTGTATTCTTCCCAGGCTGCTTATCCTTGCTTCCACCTTTCATAAGCATCTTTTTCCTTTCAAATTTTCATCAGCAGCTCTTTATCCATCCAAGGAGATCTCCTGGACCTCCTGCTGCACTTCCTTCCAGTTGGGATGCAACACTCCTGAGCTTGTAGTAGGTGATCCCTGAATATCAACCAACAGTCTTTGGCCCCCCCTGCCCTCTAGGGCTATATCCCATGGAACCTTACAAAGCAGGTTCCTGAAGAAGCCAAAGTCTACCCTCTTGAAGTCCAGGACAGTGAGCTTGCTGCATGCGCTTCTCACTGTCCTGAGGATCTCAAATTCGACCATCTCATGATCGCTGCAACCAAGGCTGCCCTGGAGCATCACATTTCCAACCAGCCCTTCCCTGTTGGTGAGCAGGAGGTCAAGCATGGCACCTCTCCTTGTTGGCTCCTCTATTACTTGCAGAAGGAAGTTGTCTTTCACACAATCAAGGAATCTCTTGGACTGTTTGTGCCAGGCCGTACCGTCGCTCCAACAGGTGTCAAGGATGGTTGAAGTCCCCCATGAGAACAAGGGCCTGCAAGCGTGAGGCTGTTCCCATCTGCCTATAGAGTGCTTCATCCACAGATTCCTCTTGATCAGGCGGTCTGTAACAGATCCCCACAGTAATGTCTCCCACAGCTGTTTTCCCTTTAACCCTGACCCACAAACTCTCTATTGACTGCTCACCTGCTCCCAGACAGAATTCCATACTCTCCAGCCTATCTGTAACACAAATAGCAACTCCCCCTCCCTGTCTGCTAGGCCTGTCTTTTCTAAAGAGCCTGTAACCTTCCAACACTCCAGTCATAGGAGCCATCCCACCATGTTTCTGTGATGCCTATTATATCATACCTCCATAGATGTGCACACATCTCTAATTCCTCTTGTTTGTTCCCCATGCTAAGGACATTTGTATAGAAGCATCTGAGCTGAGATCCAAATGAAGCCAGCTCATTGGCTGGAGTGGCTGGAATATCTCTGTATTGCTCTGAGCATTTATTTTAGGTGCTGGCAACTGACTGGGTGTGTTGGAATGGAATGATGCCCCCCTCTCCCAACACATCTTGTTTAAAGCATCCTTGACCAGTCTGGCAAGCCTCCTACAAAAACCGTTCTTCCCCTTCTTTGTCAGACCAGCTCCATCAGCCTCCAGTAGGCCTGGCCTACTAAATTGAGTCCCATGTTATAGCCCAAACCCCTGACTATGGCACCACCCTTCTAACCATTTATTAATCTGACCAATCCTCCTAGCCTTTTTAAGGTCCTCCCCTGTACCCTGGAGAATTGAAGAAAAACCAATCTGAGCTCCAGAGCCCTTAACTACCTCTCCCAGGGCTCTGTAGTCCTTCTTTATGATCTCCAGGCTACTGCTATCTATATCACTAGCACCCACATGGACCACTAGAAGCAGGTAATAGTCAGTGGGGCTTAGCAGAGCAGGCAGCCTCTCTGCAACATCCCTGATCCGTGCCTCTGGTAGGCAACACACCTCCCTTGAAACTGGGTCAGGCCAACAGATGAGTGCGTCTGTTCCTTTCAAAGTAAAGTCCCCTACTACTACGACCTGCCGCTTTTTCTTGGCAGCGCCAGTAAAGATCTTCTTTAGCAGTGCAGCCGCCAGTTGTTCATGGTGAGAGTGTTTCCTCATCAGCCCCCTTCAGGACAGCAAAACAGTTCTGGGTGGGGACTACAAATCTAGGAGGAAGTCCGCTGCTTTTAATTGTCCTCTTCCTCCTTTTTTTTTTTTTTTTGGGGGGGGTGTTACTTATTTCCCAGCTTCCCAGGTTAGCAGCCTCCTGAACTACAGTGGACGCCTGAGGCCCCTGCACAGTTTGGGCCTGGAGCAAGCAGCCCTGCTTCCTCTCAGCTACCCTGATATCTTGCAGCCTATTGACAGTGTCCCGCAGCTCAGCCCCTGCTGCAGGAGGACCTCCACCAGGGAGCACCAAGTGCAGCCCTGCCCATTGGGCACCTTTCCCTCACAAGACCAGTGCAGGCACTCTCTGCACCCCGAGCTCTGCGCTGCAGCCTCCCCTCTCATCGGCTCTGTCTGGTGCCTACGCTGGCCACCGCCGGGGCAGCCAGAGCAGAGCTCCCAGAGCGGGCCCTGGGTCATAAGGCGCGTGCTCACCACCGCACAAGAACTGCCACACAAACCACCTCGACCAGTCCCGGTCGCTCGCGCCCCCTGGGGCAGATTTTTAACCAGGCAGCGCTGGTGCTGCCCCTCTGGCTCCGCCCCCTGTGAGTCAGCTGCTCGCGTTAGCTGAGCTGCTGGCTCATGGGCAAGTCCGGTTGAGGACTTGAGGCTCCCTCGGTAGCTGTTGGTGCTCTGAGTTGAGGCTCCTGGACACTGAGCTTCCCCCGGCTCAGGTGTTGAAGGCGTCCTCTCTCGAGCCTCTCACCTCAGCAGTTTCTTTCCTGAGCTCTTAGGTGGTCACCTGAAACAGGATTTATTATGCATAAACTGGCTATAATTTGGAAAGTGTATTAACTACAAAAACACAGTATATCTTACCAATACATTTGATAAGTTGCGGGTAATTGACTGTGCTTGTGTATTTTCAAACTACAGCTGACTGGTAAAGTCAGCACCACAATTTTTCTTTTCATTGTCACCCTTTGCAGAAATATCTGTCAAAGATTTTTTTTTATTCCTAAGGGACACCTCTCCTGAGAAAGTCCATAGTGTAATCATAATTTTCTAGGAAGAAGAACTGGAACAGAATAGTACTATAATATCTCAGACACGTGAAGCTGCTGGGAGCTAATTCTCTCTGCTAAATGACCTTACATGGTTCAGTAACAGTCTGCTGCAGGAATCACTGACATGGATGATTGTTCTTTGACTTTTAACCTCCAGGTAATAGAGATTAAGTGCTACTTGGATGGAGACAATATTTTCTAACATTGAGTTTCTAATAACTCCACTGTATTACATCACAAAAAAAAAAAAAAAAAAAGGAGTTTACAATAGGAAACTACTGCTTCTTTTCCCCTATGTTATAAGTTCCATTTGCCTCTAGAAGTCATTTATTTAAATACAGTGTCTGCAAGCCTGCACGTTTCTATGTGGTTTGTGATCACACATACGAAGTAAGATCGCTTAATACCCGTGAAACAACACAGCTATTATCAGAACCCATTTAAATTACAGTCCAGAAATTTTATGAAGTCTAGATGGCAAAGGAATTAATATTTTTTTTTTTTTTCTATAAAATGTACACCTGACAAATTACTCATTTCTTGCCGTAGGTTTTTTTTAATCAGGTAAGTTTTAGCTTGTTTATAATACAAACCCTTCTTGCTCTTATTAATTGTGTTTTCTACTAAAGCATATATTTTTTTGTTTAGCATCTGGTTAACATTTTCGCTTTTTGATTAATGTATTATTTTATGAAATCCTGGATAGTTTTTACTTCGTCACATAGCAGAGGACAGCATTGCTCTCTTTCCATGATTTCTGTTGTCCTCAACACTCCAACAGAAGGATTCTCTCTATGGGGGAGGAATGAATTTACTTTTTTCAGTGTGATACATCTTTGCCTTTCAGCTGAGAAAAGTGGCCAGATACTTTTCCTCATCTGGTGTGGGCTGAAATCTGTGCAGTCCGTCCTGAACTGATACAGTGTCATCTCATTGCACAGTCAGAACAGACTTCAGGAACCTCAGTAAGTTTATCTGAGATCCACGATGTAAATTTTTTTTGCCTATATTTTTTTGCTTACACTCTATTTACCTTACATGTAATCCGCTAGACAAAGATAGGGCATACCTGACTGTGTAGTCTCATGCTGTGGTGCAGTACACCCAGTTACTTCATGCAGGATGCTTTACAGCACCTGAGATAGGTTGTTCTGTGACATGTCACCAATAACAGGCCAGGGTCTCATAGCTGCTGTCCTACATCCAGTGGGACTTCCACCTAGGCAGGCTCTATTGGACAAATCTGCCTGCATTGGAATCATCCTCAGCTTCCATGGATCAGCTGGGGATGCAATTGCATTCATTTTCCAAGAGATGAACACACTTACAAATGTCCTCAACACCTATAGCAGCAATATTTAGAGGTAACTGTCTGCTGTTTGGAGGAGAAAAACTTTGTATGCTTAATGAGCTGCTCGTTAGCTCTAATTAATAAAAACTTAGATTGCCTGAGTTACAATTAAATGTCCCACACTGGATTTTTGATAAACCAAAAGAGCTGTTATTTCTGCATGGACAAAAAATGACATCACTGATCAACTTGGATGACCTAGGGAGCCTGGGGGAAAAAGCAGCAAAATATATTAATCAGTAGTGTAAACTAGGTAGGATGAGTGTATGAAACAATTACTTGGCCCTGGCTGTGACCCAGATCTGTTTCTCAGGGCGGAAATTTAATCTCTTAAATGAAAGGAAAAAGGTATACTAGTACTAAACTTGAATAAGGAGCTGCTGAGGAAAATTCAAAGGAAAAAAGAGGCTTATAAAAAATGGAAGCAAGGACAGGCAGCCTGGGTAGAGTACAGGGATGTTGTCCGGGAAGCTAGGTGCCAGGTTAGGAAGGCTAAGGCCCAGTTAGAATTAAACCTAGCCAGGGATGTTAAGGATAACAGGAAGGGATTCTACAGGTACGTAGCAAACAAAAAACAGACTAGGGACAACATAGGCACCCTGAGGAAGCTTTCAGGAGAACTGGCTACACAGGATTTGGAGAAGGCTGAGGTTCTGAATGACTTCTTTGCCTCGGTCTTCACTGGCAAAGGCTCTGACTGCACCACCCAGGTCTTAGAAGGCAGACGCAGGGACTGTGAGAATGAAGAGCTTGGGCCCACGGTAGGAGAGGATCTGGTTCGAGACCATCTTCAAAATCTGAACACGCACAAGTCTGTGGGACCTGATGAAATCCATCTGTGGGTCCTGAAGGATCTGGCGAATGAAGTGGCTAAGCCACTGGCCATCATATTTGAAAAATCATGGCAGTCAGGTGAAGTTCCCAATGACTAGAAAAGGGAAATATAACCCCCATTTTCAAGAAGGGGAAAATGGAAGACCCGGGGAATTACAGACCAGTCAGTCTCACCTCTGTGCCTGGTAAAATCTTGGAGCACATTCTCCTGGACAGCATGCTAAAGCACATGAATAACAACAAGGTGCTTGGTGACAACCAGCATGGCTTCACTAAGGGGAAATCCTGCCTGACCAATTTGGTGGCCTTCTATGATGGGGCTACAGAACTGATGGACAAGGGTAAAGCAGTTGATGTCATCTACCTGGACTTGTGCAAAGCGTTTGACATTGTCCCACACCACATCCTTCTCTCTAAATTGGAGAAATATCAATTTGATGGATGGACCACTCGGTGGATAAAGAACTGGCTGGATGGCCACACACAAAGAGTTGTGGTCAGTGGCTCAATGTCCGGCTGGAGACCAGTAATGAGTGGTGTCCCTCAGGGATCGGTGTTGGGACCCGGTCTTGTTTAACATCTTCATCACTGACATGGACAGTGGGATTGAGTGCGCCCTCAGCAAGTTTGCCGATGACACCAAGCTGTGTGGTCCGGTTGATATGCTGGAGGGAAGGGATGCCATCCAGAGGGACCCTGACACGCTTGTAAGGTGGGCTAATGCCAACCTTATGAAGTTCAACCATGACAAGTGCAAGGTCCTACACCTGGGTGGGAGCAATCCCAGGCACAGCTACAGATTGGGCAGAGAAGAGATTCAGAGCGGCCCTGCGGAGAAGGACTTGGAGGTGCTGGTTGATGAGAAAATGAACATGAGCCGGCTTCAGTGTGCGTTCACAGCCCAGAAAGCCAACCGTATCCTGGGCTGCATCAAAAGGAGTGTGACCAGCAGGTCGAAGGAGATGATCCTGCCCCTCTACTCTGCTCTGTGAGACCTCACCTGGAGTATTTTGTGCAATTCTGGTGTCCTCAACATAAAAAGGACATGGAACTGCTGGAGCAAGTCCAGAGGAGGGCCACGAGGATAATCAGGAGGCTGGAGCACCTCCCATATGAAGATAGGTTGAGGAAGTTGGGGCTGTTCAGCCTGGAGAAGAGAAGGCTGCGTGGGGACCTCATAGCAGCCTTCCAGTACCGGAAGGGGGCCTATAGGGATGCTGTGGAGGGTCTCTTCATCAGGGACTATAGTGACAGGACAAGGGGTAACAGGTTAAAACTTAAACAGGGGAAGTTTAGATTGGATATAAGGAGGAAATTTTTTCCTGTAAGGGTGGTGAGGCACTGGAATGGGTTGCCCAGGGGGGTTGTGAGTGCTCCATCCCTGGCAGTGCTCAAGGCCAGGTTGGATGAAGCCTTGTGTGGGATGGTTTAGTGTGAGGTGTCCCTGTCCATGGCAGGGGGGTTGGAACTAGATGATCTTGAGGTCCTTTCCAACCCTAACTATTCTATGGTTCTATGATTCTATGATTCTATTTAGTAGTAATCAGTGACTTCTAAACAACAGGCTCAAACTACAGGTTCACGCATGAGCTAAACACAGACTTTATGCAGCATAAGTTTTTCTGAGGTCATGCAAGTTGCTGCATTGGTAAGGGATTTACTCAGTCTTGCACTCTGGACAGAGGAATCTTTCTGTGGAGCACAAGTACCAGTAATTACAATAACATTTGACCCCACTAACGTTATGTTGATGTCACATCTACAAATCTGTACAAGAAAGAAGGAACTTAAGGAGAAACTTCATAATTGTAGAGAATGGCCTGAAGAAAAGAAGGGCCATAAAAAGGCACATAATATACCAAATAAGGAAAAAAAAGTTCCTTTACTATTTTTAATTCCTTTGACATGCTTACACATTAGAAGTTATAGAAATTTAATGTTCAGGTTTTAAACCAAAATACCAGATATCTGACAGAGTAATTACAATGTATTTGTGGATCAGACAAGAAAATGACAAAGACAAATATTTATGCTCAAATAGAATAAGATTTTCTTCTTTGACATCAGATTCCAGGTAAGATTTATCTCATTTGGACTTATAGCAATGATTTTAGTGTTGGGAACACATGAAAGATACATAGTACAAGTTAGCACTTGTTATTTCACATAGTTGCTGTATCTTACTGATAAAAAAAAAACCCTTTCTTTCCAATTTTACCCTGACATATCCATGGATTTTTATAAGGAAAAACAATAGGAAAAGCTAGCCCATTAACCTAGATTGTAATTAACTGAGGTGATCATGAGGACATGAGGCTTCAGATGAAAACTGAAATATTCAAAAACATATAAATGAACTTAGAAGTGACTTCAAGGCCAAGTGTTATTTTCAGAAATATCCTATATAATTATTATGAGTTTTACAAAGAAATCAATAGCAGATGAATGTCAGGTGCCTGCATCTTTCCTGACAGTGGGTTTTAAGTTTTTAACTTATATTCTAGCTTTATAATTTCTCCCATGGTTTTCTGTAAGATTGCTTTAGACATTAAGTTCCAACCTGTGTGTACAGATCTTGATATTTCAACGTATGAATAGCCATTTGACTCTTTAAATAATAATAATAAAAAAGATCATTCTTAACAATTAATATTGTAAACCTCAAGGAGCAGGATGGCTGATTCTAAGGTCAGAGAAGAGTGGAAATGGCGAACAGATGTATGAGCCTTCATTTAAATTTTTTAACTCACTGATTACTCTCTCTCAGGAGAAATGAAGAGATCTACAAAAGGAGAAAAAAAGAATTCAGAATAAGCTCATTATCCTGTCTTTACAGCTCACTTCTCTCCTCCCCCCAATATACTGCAATATTTCATTGAGCAGAGAACATAAAATTTACCCTTGACTTTTTTATAATTTCTAATGATTTAAGTCCATATTCATTAATTTTTTTGTACATGTGATATTTTCCCCAAATCCCAACAGTAGAAAAAAGTTAATTGTTTTCCCTACATTTTCTTCTGTCATTTCACCTTTTCTTTTCCTTCTGCTGCTAGGGATATCCTATTGTTTCAGTCTTGTAAGTGGTTAGTTACTATGTGCAAAGAAAGATCTTTAGAAAGTTAATATATCATGGAAAAAGTAGATGAAGCTGCTGTGTACTCTCTAAGGGATAACAGACTTACGTTACACAGAAAATGATAGTTCCTACATTCAATAGTAAAGTAATAATATCTTATTTTGTAAAGTGGAACACTTTTGCTTTAGAATTCACGTCAAATGGACAAAGAACTTTTAAGGATCTACTGAGCAAAAGAAATTATTTCCATCTTTTCTTAAGTTTTGGTAATATGCCTGAGGATAGGGGGTATAAAGAGGGCAAAATTCCTGTCCCATGACCCAAATGAGACAGGTACAAGATACTATAATCTTACAAATATAAAATAGTTTTTCAGGATAGAAACGTATAGAATGTGCAAGCAGTCTGACAGGTAAAGAGAGATGAATCTTTAATTCGTACATGAAATATTAGCATTTCACAGCCCTAGGTCCTTTCCATTCAGTAGTGAATATCACTTCTTACAGTGGAGAAAGACTGTTTCTTCTGACCGTATGATTAATTTTATCCACACTGACTTTATTCTGAATTGTTGCACATTTTCTATAAGCAGTTAGTATCAAGTACACATATCGTCTACAAATAAAAAAATCACTAAAGAAACAAATGCACAAACAGGGAAATACTGAAGCATAAGGGTGTGTTTACGTGTCTGGGCATTATGGAATTATTATAATTTTAAGAATTATTTTTTTTATTCACTTGATTCTACAGTTCTCTCTAAATGGTTTCTTTGTATTCAGAGCAGTTAGAGAGAAAAAATGTTCTCTGCATTGCTCCTAATACACACTGTGCTCCTAGTTGTCAGTATCAGCCAGTGAGTCCCCTGTGCTGGAGAGAAAATTCATACTACAGCCACAGATTTCAGTTTCAATCCTTGTTTGGGATAAAATTCTCAGAAGGGATTTGAAAAGATCAAGTACTTCAAACCATGGCTGTTTAGCATGGCTTTTGCTATTTAGTTGATTTTCCAACACTGTATTTTTCACAACTCCTTTCAGAAAAAGGGGTGTCAGAACAGCATGTCAATGAGCTTCATAAAAGGCTTTGCTGCATATACTATTTGGTGTCCCTGTGTAGGTCTGGTCTCTTTGAAGTGTCTTTGTGGGAAGGGACAGAGAACAGTCTTCAAATCAAGAAACAACATGGATAAAGAATGCCTCTCTGCCTGTAAGGGCACTTCTAAATAATCCCATGTCAGAGGTAGCGCAGAGGAGGCAATCACAGCATCAGGAAGGGAAGAGTCAATTCCAGATTACTTTCTTGCATGATGTCATACTGTAAACTGTACATAGTTCCATTCCCTCAGAAGTACATATTCCAACACAAAGGAAACTTTCTTTCACAGAAATGTTTGATTGTCCATTAGTATTAGTGCTTTAGGCTGACTCATCAATGCTTGATGTTTCTTTCTCAGGCCCTAGCCTTTCCTGCTTCTAAGAAGCCAATAATTGCTGCACTCACTTTAAAGGGAGTTAATTGCATTGTAACAGTTTGTTAAATAATTACAGTGTTCTCTTATGTGCACAACTGCTTGCAATGGTTTATGAAAGAGTTGTATCTAGAACAACAGAAAACGTATTTATCTTATTTTTAATGTACTTTTTCAAAGGAGTATGCATTTTGCCATAAAATGCTTAGTAAGCAGAAACACAACCATTTGGAATAAAATGTGAAAACCTCTTTTAATAGTTAATGTATTTGCAAGGGACCTATGACCTACCATTACAAATGTATAAATATAAACAGTGATTCTGTTGGAAAGGAGAAACAATATGACCCTTCACTACATGCGTAGTCCAGATCCTCTGGTATTTAGAAAACAACAGATAGCCTTTATTATGGCTTTTTATTTACATTTATTCTTCTTGTACCTTAAACTAAGACAAGGAGCCAAATCACTCTATGACAAAAAAAAATTATTCTTAATGTCTACTTGAAAAAAAGCTAAAAAAAAATAATTTGGGGGACTCTCAAGTGAATCTTTATTCCTTCACAAAGTGTGATTAAAGCAGCTAATATTTTTACTTTCAACCTAAAAGAAAAATGCTGCTTTGTAAAACTCTCAACAATCACTTTAATTCTGTAGTTGTCTTTCACTGATCTTAAATTATTTTTTAAGGCTTTTACAGATATTATTTCATTGATAATATTTTATTATAAAGATACCATTTTTGTTTTTAAATTATTAGATTTGGACAAACAATATTGTTAAAACTGTTTCCTATGGTATATCATTACAAATTTACCTAAGGTTGAATTGTCTAGCTCCAACCCCACTGCAACAGGCAGGGACACCTTCCACTAGACCAGGTTGCTCTAAGCCCCATCCAACTTCACTTGGGGTGACAAGAACCTTATAAAGTTCAGCAAGGGAAAATGCAAGGTTCTGCATCTGGAAGGAATAATCTAATACGTCAGTAGGGGCTGGAGGCCGACTGTCTTTGAAGAAAAGGCCTTAGGGTGCTGGTGGACATGAAGCTGAACATAAGCCAGCAATGTGCCCCTCTAGGAAAGAATGAAAACAGCCTCCTGTGCTGCATTAGTAGTAGCATTGCCAGCAGGTTGAGGAAGGTCACCCTTCCCAGGGAACAGGCTGCCCAGAATGGTTATGGAGTATTTATCCTTGGAGATATTCAAAGCCCAGCTGGACAGGTCGTTTAAAAACTTGCTGTAGCTGACCCTGTCTGAGCGGGGCACTTAGACTAGATGATCCTCAGAAGGACCTTTCCACCTCAACATCATTCTGTGCCTGTGATTCCTGTCAATAGTTTCCTCTAAAAGCAAAGCTGGAGGAAAGTACACAAAGGGGCAGGAGGAAGGTCGAAATGGCTTGCTGTCTTTCATCTTAAAGCTGTTTTGTTGTACCAAAGGAATGCAGACTAATAGGCATAGAATGAGTAAGTAGAGGAAATTGGGACTGTAGTGCCTGTGATCCAGTAAGGGTGCCCATCAAGGACAGGTATCACTGTGGTTTTGTTCTTAGAAAGAAGCTTCGAAAGGTATAATACTTAATTTATTGTATATTTCCCCTGACACAGTTTAATGCTACATGACAGAAATCAGATCATGAAGAGTGTCCTGAGTTCAGCAGTAGCAGTCATTTTTCTCCTTCTTAGTAGCTGGCGCAACGCTGTGTTTTTGACTTTCAACCTGGGAACAGCACTGATAACACCAATGTTTTTAGTTGCTGCTCAGTAATGTTTACTCTGACCAAAGGACTTTCTGAGCCTCATGCTGTGCCAGGGAGGAGAGGAAGCCGGGAGGAAGCAGAGACTGGACACCTGACCCAAACTAACCAAAGACGTATTCCATACCACAGCACGTCATGCCCAGTATATAAACTGGGGGCAGTTACCCGGAAGGGCTAGGTCACTGCTCGGGTCGGGCTGGGTATCAGTCGGTGGGTGGTGAGCGGTTGTATTTGTTTCCCTTGTTATTTCCCTTTTCACTATTATTATTGGTGGTAGCAGTAGTGGTTTGTGTTATGCTTTAGTTACTGGACTGTTCTTATCTCAACCTGTAGGAGTCACATTCTTTCCATTCTTCTCCCCATCCCTCCGGGAGCTGGGGGAGGAAGGAGGGGAGTGAGCGAGTGGCTTCATGATTTCTAGGTTGCCAGCTGTGCTTAAACCACAACAAGTAAGACGAATTCCACAGAGAGTCTAAAATCAGGAAACAGTAAAGGAACAATTTCAGAAGTACCACATGTAAAATCACTGTGCAACATACCTGGAAATTGATAACACGCAAATTACAAAGAGGTTACTTCAGTTTAACTTTATACATGAAGTCATTGTTAGACAGAGAACATAAGGAAACATTTGAATTTCTCTTATGTATGAAATTCAATGTTTTAAGAGATTGAAAAATCTGCATACTCATGGCAGTTATATTTAGAAAGATTTGTGTGCATAGTATGATCTGTAAGACAGCATAATCCTATATGTACAACTAAGTACAAAATAGAAAAGCAGAAAAAGATTAGAACAATATTTCCAGCAGCTAATTGTAGATTAATACATAGAAAAGCTGCCAGGAGGGGAAATGGCAGATATGCGCTGTCAGTGCTAAAATTTAACACTTTTCCCCTTCATGGCAATGAAGATACCTCAGCTAAGACTTGAGCATTCATAAACCTCCATCTTCTTTTAGCTGTAATTAATTTTTTGCACTACTGACCTGATTAATTTTCCACCCTTCATTTTTGCTCCTAGTTTATGTTTCAAAACTAGTCCATGTCAACAGGTAAAATTGGCACTCTTAATGCAACTTTTCTTTGCCTGTGTTGTAGTTATCCAATGCTATGACAGACAATATATCTTGGTAATTCATATTTGCTTATAAGTAAATGTTATGAAAAATATAATGTGCCCATGTTACTAATTCCTACTATTAATGAAGGCTTCCTATAGGAAAGTCCACCATTACAAGGAGAATATATAAATTCCAGACTGAGCCTGCTGGAGAATATCACACAGCATCAGACAGAAAAAAAGAAGGCCTTAATAAGCATCCCTACATGCAGGAGAGTGGAAAGAATGACCTGGAAGCAGTACTGTTGAATTTCTGAAAGAATGTTAGAAAACACTTTTGCTTTGTGTGATTATAGAGTCCATGTCATCTACCTGGACTTGTGCAAAGCATTTGACATTGTCCCACACCACATCCTTCTCTCTAAATTGGAGAAATATCAATTTGATGGATGGACCACTCGGTGGATAAAGAACTGGCTGGATGGCCGCACACAAAGAGTTGTGGTCAATGGCTCGATGTCTGGCTGGAGACCGGTAACAAGTGGTGGCCCTCAGGGATCGGTGTTGGGACCCGGTCTTGTTTAACATCTTCGTCGCTGACATGGACAGTGGGATTGAGTGTGCCCTCAGCAAGTTTGCCGATGACACCAAGCTGTGTGGTCCGGTTGATATGCTGGAGGGAAGGGATGCCATCCAGAGGGACCTTGACACGCTTGTGAGGTGGGCTGATGCCAACCTAATGAAGTTCAACCATGACAAGTGCAAGGTCCTACACCTGGGTGGGAGCAATCCCAGGCACAGCTACAGATTGGGCAGAGAAGAGATTCAGAGCAGCCCTGCAGAGAAGGACTTGGGGGTGTCGATCGATGAGAAAATGAACATGAGCCGGCTGCAGTGTGCGCTTGCAGCCCAGAAAGCCAGTCGTATCCTGGGCTGCATCAAAAGGAGCATGACCAGCAGGTCGAAGGAGGTGATCCTGCCCCTCTACTCTGCTCTGTGAGACCTCACCTGGAGTATTGCGTGCAGTTCTGGTGTCCTCAACATAAAAAGGACATGGAACTGCTGGAACAAGTGCAGAGGAGGGCCACGAGGATGATCAGGAGACTGGAGCACCTCCCGTATGAAGACAGGCTGAGGAAGTTGGGGCTGTTCAGCCTGGAGAAGAGAAGGCTGCGTGGGGACCTAATAGCAGCCTTCCAGTACCTGAAGGGGGCCTATAGGGATGCTGGGGAGGGACTCTTTGTCAGGGACTGTAGTGACAGGTGTCCTGGGTTTACCAGGAGCCGTTTTGCTCCTTCTTAGTAACTGGTGCAAGCTCTGTGTTTTGACTTCCAGCCTGGGCAGAGAGCTGATAATACCGATTGTTTTTAATTGTTGCTAAGTAATGTTTATTCTGGCCAAGGACTCTGTGAGTCTCATGCTCTGCTGGGGACGAGGGAGGCCGGGAGGAAGCAGAGATAGGACACCTGACCCAAACTAGCCAAAGAGGTATTCCATACCATAGCACGTCATGCCCGGAGGGGGAACTGGAAGTTACCCGGAAGGGGCAGGCTCTCGCTCTTCGGGGGGGTCGAACTCGTTCGGCGGTGGTATCGTATTCTCTTGTTATTTTCTCTTATCAATATTATCATTTGTGGTAGCAGTAGTGGTTTGTGTTATATCTTAGTTACTGAACTGTTCTTATCTCAACCCGTGGGAGTTGCATTCTTTTCGATTCTCCTCTCCGTCCCTCCAGGAGCAGGGGGAGGGCAAAGGGGGGGAAGTTAGCAAATGAGGTTTGTGATTGGGTTTAAACCACGACAGTTCTTTTTGGCGCCCAAAGTGGGGCACGAAGGGTTGAGATAACGACGGAGATGATCGGATTAATAGTCGTCACAATGTTGATTTATTGGCTCTCAAAGTTGTTTCTCTTGATCTCAGAGTTTCAGAATGCTGTACATTACTTAGAGCTGGTATTTGCTGTGTTAGCGTTTATAAAGTATGGGGCCTGGGCTAAGGTTCTTGTTTCACTGTGCTTTATGGCAATGACTTGGAATACGGGCGGGCTCCAGCAGCAGGGAAGGATGGACGTGGCCGTGGACTTGTACCCGGCCGTCCCGCTGCTCTTCACCGCCCTGGCCCTTGTCCTCGCCTCCGTCTTTGTGAGGCTGCGGGGAGCAGAGGGGGAGCGGCCCCGGGAGCCGGCGGCGGCCGAAGCGGCCCGGGAGAGCGGCCCAGGGGACCAGGCGGCGGCGGGAGCGGGGCCGGACGCCGGGAAAGAGGCGGCTGCTGAGCAGCGGGGGGGGCGGCGGAGGAGCCGAGCCCCGCGGAGGAGCCGAGCCCCGCGGCCGAGCCCAGCCCCGCAGCGGCCGAGAGCGTCCCCCGGCAGCCGCCCGCCGAGCCCCAGGAGGATGCAGGAGCCCGGGCAGCATTTCCCAGCACGGCAGAGGAGGAAGAGCTGCGCCCAGGGAAAGAGAAGCTGGTGGTGGGAGAGCCGGCAAGCACGGCAGCTGCACCAGCCCCAGGGACAAGTACAGCAGCAGCATTGGAGAGTTCTGAAGGGTTTGAATGGCCTTTGGGTACCCTTGGGACCTGCCTGCTGACTGTGATGGGGATCAGCATGTTGGCACACACAGAGAGTGTGTTCTACCCACGGCCATTTTGTCTGATCTCAAAAGTTAAGCAGAGTCAGGTTTGCTTCTTGTCTGGGGTTAGACCACAATATGGGAGGACCAAGAGATCTTCCCCAAGGCTGGACAGTCATGAGTGGCAGTGTGTGTGGGACAGTATGAGAGAGTATCTGGTCCACTGGACCCCTCCAGTGCTTTGGAAGCATCGGAGATGGAAGGCAGCCGTATGGAGTCCTCGGCGACAAGTTGCAGAAACTGCGGAGGGAGAGGGCGAATCAAGTCAGTTTGCCGAGCCATCCAGCTGGCCCTGGACACTGCTGAACGAGAAAAGTGGCCAGTACTTTATCTCTACACTGACTCATGGATGGTGGCAAATGCGCTGTGGGGGTGGTTGCAGCAATGGAAGCGAAGCAACTGGCAACGCAGAGGTAAACCCATCTGGGCTGCTGCACTGTGGCAAGATATCGCTGCCCGGGTGCAGAACCTGGTGGTGAAGGTACGCCATGTAGATGCACATGTACCCAAGAGTCGGGCCACTGAGGAACACCAGAACAACCAAGAAGTGGATAAAGCTGCTAAGATTGAAGTGGCTCAGATGGACTTAGACTGGCAACGTAAAGGTGAATTATTTTTGGCCCGGTGGGCCCATGACGCTTCAGGCCATCAGGGCAGAGATGCAACATACAGATGGGCCCGTGACCGAGGGGTGGACTTAACAATGGACACTATTGTCCAGGTTATTCATGACTGTGAAACATGTGCTGCAATTAAACAAGCCAAACGGTTAAAGCCTCTTTGGTATGGAGGACGATGGCTGAAGTACAAATATGGGGAGGCCTGGCAGATTGAGTATATCACACTCCCACCAACCCGCCAAGGCAAGCATCATGTCCTTACCATGGTGGAAGCAACCACCGGATGGCTTGAAACATATGCTGTGCCCCACACCACCGCCCGGAACACTATCCTGGGCCTTGAGAAACAGATTTTGTGGCGACATGGCACCCCAGAGAGAATTGAGTCAGACAATGGGACTCATTTCCGGAATAACCTTATAGACACTTGGGCCAAAGAGCATGGCATTGAGTGGGTATATCACATCCCATACCATGCACCAGCCTCTGGGAAAATAGAACGGTACAATGGGCTGTTAAAAACCACACTGAGAGCAATGGGTGGGGGAACTTTCAATCATTGGGATACACACTTACCAAAGGCCACCTGGTTGGTTAACACTAGAGGATCGGTCAATAGAGCTGGCCCAGCCCAGTCAGAACTTTTACATATTGTAGAGGGGGACAAAGTTCCTGTGGTGCATATGAAGAATTTGCTGGGGAAGACAGTCTGGGTTATTCCTGCTTCAGGTAAAGGCAAACCCACTCGTGGGATTGCTTTTGCTCAGGGACCCGGATATAGTTGGTGGGTAATGCAGGAAAACGGGGAAGTCCGATGTATACCTCAAGGGGATTTGATTTTAGGGGAAAACAGCCAATGAACTTAATTGTGTGCTGTTGCCTGCTGTGTAATACTTTTAGAGACCATCAATTAGATGTTTTCAGGTTACCAGCGACTGGCCCTGACTTCCCTCCAACCGTCATCCCAACAAAGAATGAATTCTGATAGAACCAGACAAGTTCTGCAGTGAAGAATCATCACCAGCAGGCAACAATCCAACACTGCACACAGCTTTTCCTGCCCTGAAAAGACTGTTACAAGGGATGGAACCTGACATCATGGACCGAATGGACTCAGCAGCTTTATAAGGACTGGTCTATGCACTAAGAGTGTACTGAGATAAGACTGATGGTATACTGAAAAATGTGGGATCTGAGCATGATGTGAATGGTATGGAATAAGGGGTGGATACTGTCCTGGGTTTACCAGGAGCCGTTTTGCTCCTTCTTAGTAACTGGTGCAAGCTCTGTGTTTTGACTTCCAGCCTGGGCAGAGAGCTGATAATACCGATTGTTTTTAATTGTTGCTAAGTAATGTTTATTCTGGCCAAGGACTCTGTGAGTCTCATGCTCTGCTGGGGACGAGGGAGGCCGGGAGGAAGCAGAGACAGGACACCTGACCCAAACTAGCCAAAGAGGTATTCCATACCATAGCACGTCATGCCCGGAGGGGGAACTGGAAGTTACCCGGAAGGGGCAGGCTCTCGCTCTTCGGGGGGGTCGAACTCGTTCGGCGGTGGTATCGTATTCTCTTGTTATTTTCTCTTATCAATATTATCATTTGTGGTAGCAGTAGTGGTTTGTGTTATACCTTAGTTACTGAACTGTTCTTATCTCAACCTGTGGGAGTTGCATTCTTTTTGATTCTCCTCTCTGTCCCTCCAGGAGCAGGGGGAGGGCAAAAGGGGGGGAAGTTAGCAAATGAGGTTTGTGATTGGGTTTAAACCACGACAACAGGACAAGGGGTAACAGGTTAAAACTTAAACAGGGGAAGTTTAAATTGGATATAAGGAGGAAATTCTTTCCTGTAAGGGTGGTGAGACACTGGAATTGGTTGCCCAGGGAGGTTGTGAGTACTCCATCCCTGGCTGTGTTCAAGGCCAGGTTGGATGAAGCCTTGGGAGACATGGTTTAGTGTGAGGTGTCCCTGCCCATGGCAGGGGATTTGGAACTAGATGATCTTGAGGTCCTTTCCAACCCTAACTATTCTATGATTCTATGATTCTATGCTTCTCAGGTCCAGGGAGCAGTATCAGCCTATTCAATTTCCTTGGATTATTTCTTCTTTCTATATTGCCTGTGGACAAGACACTAATGCAGTAATAGGGTTTTTGAATACATTGATATTTTCATGATACTTTAACATTATATTTTTCTTTTTTTTTTTCATTACCTTTTTTTAAGTGTATATGTATAAAGAATACATACTTGGCTGGAGGCAGTTGCAGCTAAAAATTAGTTCCTTCTGCCTCATTATCTCTGAAACTCCATGTTATATTCTGAATTGCTTCCTAGAGAAGATTTGTTGCCATAAGGCATCAATCAACATATGTTGTGATTAACCTGATACTACAGAATAAAAATATGTCAAAATCTTCTCATGAAAATATCTTGATGTGTACGGCATAGACTTTCAGACATTTACCATGCCAGATTCCAACATGTTTACAATGATCTATTGTTTGTCTTGGCACTCTGAGGGGGGAAAAACCCTATGGAAATAAATTTCACTGAATACAATACGATAGACTGTAATAAGTGTGGAAAATAAACCACAATCTTTTGGTGCTCCCATTTTATTTTGCCTAGGGTCACTACTTCTTCCACATTATGTTGTTGTGGTTAGGGATGTCTGGACAGCTGGTTTTCAGAGAAAAGTCACAATAAAGGGAACAGCTTTAGGAGGACAGGACATTAACTGTAGGCAAGCAGATGACTGCATGAAGAAATGTGATTCCTATCAAGCAGCCAATAGAAAAAAAAAAAAAAATCTCAAAGACCTGAAGAAGTCATGCATGGAAGAGAAAATGAATAAGAAGTAGATTTGGACAGTCTTGTATATCACTTTCAAGAGCCTCAGGATAAATGAAGTAATCCTCCTTTTAATGCCAAATAATACGCATAATTTGCAAAGAAGCAGAATAACTTGCTTGAAGCAGTTTTAGACATTTTTGAGTATCAGATGAAAAACATAGCAGCTATAGTTAGATGCCCTTTAGATTGTGCATTTCCAATAAGTATTTAATTTTCTTGAACATTTTTGATAAGACCTCACAGAAGACTGTGAAGAAAATACACCCGGGGTAGAAATTAAATGCTAGTATATTTTAAAACTGGGTGAGAGATGGGAAAAGAAGCCACTAATAAGGGTAGTACACTCTTAAGTTAAACAACGAAGGAATCAAATAGTGAATTGCTGCAGATTGTGGCTACAGTCACTGTTGCTGCATTTATAGGTTATGGGAAAGACTCACCAACAGGCAGTTTGTTTCCTACTGTGAGCTTCTTTTGTGAAATGTTTTTATGAGGATTTTTTTGCAGGAAATCTTTATGCTTTGCTCTATTCTCTGTGTTTGCTATTTAGTCTTCCTTTGTCAAACAGCATTCCAATTTGCTTTTGATTTTATTACTGGTTTAGTTTTACATTTGGGATACCTTTTCCTATGTAACTGTACCAAAACCAAATTTGTAATACAGAAGCAACTAAACAAGGTTCCTCTTCTTATATTAGAAGAGATAAGTACTGCTGAACTGATGGACATTGCACTACTATACAGCTCAAAAGAAATAATAACTGTTGATTCAAAAGAGACTTGTCTGGCCCACATTCTGTCATAAGTGGGCAGTAGCAGATAGGGACAGAGAAATGAGCTTAAGAACAAAGCATATTTGTGGCGTTGCTTCTTCAGTGGTTTTCTTTAATGATTTATGAAGCAAGGATTTTGATTAAAATTAATATATTGAAGTATTTAATAATCCTTGGGGATTTTTTTTTTTTTTATTTTAGTTTGCTTAATTGCAGAGCTAAACCTGATGCAAATACATTCATTTACAATTATATCATCAGGGACTGTCAGATTCATTATGAACCCAAGATAATTAATTGTGGTTGCCTGTGAGTTGAATTTTGGCTAGTCTGTGCAGAATTTCATTTATGAGCGTGCTAGAGGCTTTCAGATGGGAATGCACTATGTATTAAAGCACTCTTCAAAGTTCAAGAGTATCAGGGCTTTTAGCAAGCCTCAGGCACAGCTGCTGTCTTACTGAAGCCACGCAGATCCCAGCTTGTAACTTGCACACTCATGGCAAGTTCTCAGCTCAAGTAAAGCTCTCCTGCATGTATTTGAAGAACATGGCATATACCTGGCCATATCTTGGAGTCAATACGTGGCTCTGTGCCAGGCTTCCAGTCATGTAGACACATATAATTTTCTCTTTGCCTTCACAAGTACCATCCAACATCATGTTACATCTTAACAGTCAGATTCAGAAGACTTTCTATTCTGTATTCTGTGTATGTGTACAATTTTTAGTAGAACAGGGCTAAACATTAAGAGGAAAAGATGCATAAAGCTATCTCCCACCTTGAAAAAGTGTATTTCCCTTTCCATCAAATATATATTTAAGTATAAACAGGTACTTCCACTCAACCAGAAGTTCACCAGGCTAAGTTCCTGAGTACAAACAGATCCTGGGAGATCCACTCCTTGCAATGTTTCAAACAATTTTTATTCCATTATTTCGGAGAGCACTTTAAAGATGGTATTTATCAAAAAAAGGGCTTAAAATTTGGTTTCAGGTGATAGTCGTTATCTCATTTCTCACCTTTTTCTTACAATTCTCCATGACATTTTGTGCCCTCCTGTCCCTTTTTCTTATTGGGCACTTTTAGTAGATAGATAGTTGAATTTTATCAGGAAATGTAAGTATATTCTGTAAGACTTATGCATTCAAAGAATACATTCTTATAAAAGAAAATAAAATTCTCAGGCACTTCCAGCCTGACGAACATTTGCACTTGGTGTTTGTGGAAGCTTTTGAACTATGTGCAAATTCTTGATCAACCACCTGACAAATCATTAATAATGAAAAGAATAAAAGGAAGTGATCCAATTGTTGGCTACAGATAGCTTTCCTAGCCCTAGGCACAAAAATAACGGATAAATTAGATAATATACATAATGCAGATGTAAAGTTGAACAGTAATTCAGCTGCTGCTCAATTCCATGTTATATATTACAAATGAGAAAATTAAATCAACTTTCTAAGCAAGATGGCTTTGACAGATTTTGTCCATGTCTGTTATTTTGCTCTTGTTAGTACATTATTATTCCATATTAATTTTATCTTCATATGGGTTTTCCCTTTGATGTCAATTTCTACTTCAAAATTATAATTCTTATTATAAATTTTGCTCTTGCCTCTCGAAATCTTTGGTGAATATCTCGTGCAAACACTTGCAGTTCTTGATTTTAAGGCAACTGTTCTATAATAGATATTATTTTAAATCCATTCCTTAAGAAATTAGAAATACTTAAATGGAATTTTAAATTAATTTAATGGGGAAAAAAAGTGATTGAAATCTATTGTAAACTGCCACTTTAATTTTTTCTCATATTCATACTTAATCCACCTTTTAAATGTGTCCCAATTCTGAGTTTCCTATTTAAGAGGTACATTCCTTACTTTAACTTAAAGGATTTTGTGTGCTTGAGTCTTTTGAAAGGCAGAAAAATTAATTTGGACTAAGGTATAATTGTTTATATTTGTTATGCATGTGGGCAGGGATTTGTATAAAAATTACATGTTATGTGATATTTAAGAGAGAAGTTCATCCTCTAACTGTTCAGAGAATACAAACAAAAGAAGTATGAATAAAAAATGGTAAGATTTTGTGACCTATTTAGGTATATATGTTGCTATTCTTTGATAATACTAACTTACTTACATTCACTGAGATATATGTAATTACTCTTTATTCTGGTTTCAATTCAGGCACTACGAGATAGCTAATCACTTTATTTATTTATTTACTGTCATCATAGTACGCAGTTTATCCAGTTCGCTGCATAGTGAAGTTTTCCTCCATCTGATAATGCCTTCAAATGCTTGATTGCAGTATAACTGACATAAACTGTGCTTTATAAAGAATAACTAGGATGAAACTTAAAAGATGACATGGGTGTTTGCATGAAACAGATAGGTAGATGACAGGAATATTTATTTGCAACGTAAGTGGTAACACCTCATTTCTTACAGTTACATTTCAGGTGAAAATAGTTTGTTCTATAGAGGTAAAACAGATGAATGAGAATCAGTGTAATGTCTCGTACTGAAGAATCTGAGAATACACTCTTCCATCTGATGCAACTCTTGTGTTCAAACACAGCTTTTGCACTCTAATGAAGACTGGTGGAAACAAACTTTCAGAGAAGTACTTCTCGCATATGCAGAAGAACTAACTTTGATCTCTCTGGTGTTATAAAAGAAAGAATCAGTCAGGCAGAGTGGTTTGGCACCAAAAATATTACCTCTGTGAAGGGAAGCTCTCAAGTATTTGGGTAGCACAAACTTGAGTTTCCAGGAGACATCTGCCCTCACCAGTGTTGCATCCACATCTGGTCCTGCTCAAACCCTCTGGGCTACCTAGAGAGTTCCCAGGAAGAAGCATTACTCCAATTTGCTTTCCATACTCTCCTTCCTGGGGAAGGAAGAGGAGGCAGTAGGAGAAGAACTGGTGGAACAGGAATGTTGCTCTCGTTGCCTGATGACAAAGTTGACTGCAACAAAAACATGACCTTAGGACACAGGAAAGAGAAACTGGAAAATTCTTCTGGGTTGGTGCCTGTAAAATCAGGCACAACTCTGTATATTCTCTGCAAGTATATAAAGTTGAAATTCCCACTAAACTCATCTATACAGAGAACTACTGTACCCTTTTGAAAATCATAGAATCATAGAATAGTTAGGGTTGGAAAGGACCTCAAGATCATCTAGTTCCAACCCCCCTGCCATGGACAGGGACACCTCTCACTAAGCCATCCAACACAAGGCTTCATCCAACCTGGCCTTGAACACCGCCAGGGATGGAGCACTCACAACCTCCCTGGGCAACCGATTCCAGTGTCTCACCACCCTAACAGGAAAGAATTTCTTCCTTATATCCAATTTAAACTTCCCCTGTTTAAGTTTTAACCCATTGCCCCTTGCAGTATTAACTTTCAGCTTTGCTGTTGCTGTGTATCTGGCCTTTTTGATCTTTTATTTTTCCCCTTCAATGTAAAGCTGATCTGTCTTGACTTCACAAAAGTCAAAATCAACAGAAGGCTTTCAGATTTAATTTGAAACATTTCTCATTTTGAGTTTCATTGTTTAAATCCTGTGATCTGATTTTCTCATCTCTTAAGACTCTTCACAGTCTCAAAGGAAAACAGCTCCCAGGACACAGGACTAAATCATTAATCTTCAAAATCCTGTATCTAGGGATGTTTCATCTGTTGTAAACCTGCAGCTTTGCGCAGGTGAGTAATCATCTCTGCCTTAATAAAGTTGGTAATATAGTTTGAAATGAAATTTGATTCCTCCCTTTTTGTAAGGAGCAATATATTTGAAAATTAAATATTAGGTCATTTGTTTGACAGCTGCTCCATTATATTAAAGTCAACCTTCCTGTAGTCATAAAAAAAGCAAAATGTGAAATAGTGATATCTTTAAAAAAATAAATAAATAAAAACACTTGGCAATTGCACAAGAAAATGGCAAACCTAATTTTTTTAGATGATTTTAGTAAGTAGATTCTTCCTGAGAAATATCTTTCCTGACAAAAATAAAATTCTACTGTTGCATTTCATATAGTTCTTAAGGAGAGAGTTCAATAAGCTTAAAAGTAAGTATTTAATAGTAACTATATTTAATATTTCAGTTCAAGTTGGTATTGCACAATTCAGACCTTTATAAATAAACTTTTATTCATGGACCAGTAGTTGAGCATATAATGAAATAATGGAAATACCCACATCTACCCAAACTGCCTTTAATTCATTTGTTACATATTGAGTTTTCATTGCCTTTCCATTAAACAACTTCAAGGCAAAGGGTTTAGAAAAAGCAATCTTTTATTCCAGTACATGTAGAGATATAGAAGTGCAGCAGGAATTAAACTCACTAATCTACATCATTGGTTAGTGCAAACCAATGGAACACTATTGACTGCAGTCTGCAAGTGCTTATTTCACTGGGTTCAGTATTCTTCAGTCACGCTGCATTCGTCTAAAAAAGTCTGTGTAAGAAAATCTTCTGACTTTTTCTGTTTCTGGTTTTGCTACTAAAAGTTATTCATTCAGTATTTCAGTGAAGATTACCATCCAGTATAAACTGAATAAACTCCATTAAGATCAATGGAGTTTTGCTGAGTTTATACAAACTGAAGCTCTAGGCCTGTGTACATGTGTGCTCTACTGTTTCCTGTTTCCACATGATTGACATTCATGATTTGATTTCCTGAGATGTAAGACAATATTCAAACTTCTTGCAAATATTGAGCAAGTCCCTTTTTCTTTTATTCCATCCTTCCTGTATTTTCTTGTAGCAATTTCAGTGATGTACCTTTAAAAATATTTATTTATTATGAGATAAACCACTGCTGAAAGATTCAAGCAATAGATTTCCTCCCTTCCTGTGTTTTCATCCTAACAAGAAAAGCTAGTAAACCAGGCAGTCTCTGTTTTCAAGCATTGTTAAAGTTGGTAAACATGTGGTATTTCTGTGAATTGGGAAAAAAACCCCAATGTATATAAAGTTAATTAAGTTTTAGGTTTTGGTTTTGGTTATTTTTCACGAAAGATTGTTGTGCGAGTGGTCTGTACAAGAGAAAGAAATTATTTATTACCCTTTTAGTTCCTCCCTCATTTTCATTTGATTTCTTCCAGTCTATTTACTTACTTTCACTATCCCTCTCCAAAACACTTAAAGATTCAGCTATTTTCTTAAGTTTCCTCATAACTTATTTTCTGTTTAGATGAGCCAAGTAGGATGCAGAAACAGCACGGTTGTCAGTATACAAAGACAAATAATGAACATGATTAAGATATCAGAGGAGTGAAGTCTGAATATAAAATTTGCTAAATAATAAGCCTGATTATTCAAGTTAATAACGGGAAGCCTGTGATTCTGGAAAAGAACCTAAATGACTTGAGTATATTATTTGCTCACTGAATTAGTTGCTCAGCACCAGTTACAAAGGCATGCAGATGGCCTCTCTTGCTGTAGCCAGAATGCTTGTTTGTGAGATACATGGCTATTCCAACAGCACTGAAGGCATAGTTTTGCTTCAGGGAATATATAACATACTGAGTATGCATTCTTAAAATGTATTAATATTAATCACACTTACAGGTGCATTGCTGAAAAAGGAGGTTCACTTCATTTTTAAGGATCCCTCAATATATTCTAGAATATGTATTCAGAGTGGCTCCACTTATATGACAGAGATGCCCCAAGACATGCAGGCAGGCTTTTGAATACTGTATCATCTGATTGGTATTTAAGATCTAAAGAAAACGGATAAGGCAACAGAAAAAAAGTGAAATCAAATATAAGGAAACATTTCCTTACCTGGAAGGGTTTTGACCAATGAAGCTCTGAGCTCTTTCTTACCAAACGTGAATATAACAGCTTTTTTTAAGGTAGTTTTGCAGCAAGCATTAAACTCTGTGTGATGAGCAGCTGTTGGGGTTATTTAAATTTCATCATATTTTGCTTGCCATTTCTAAATAGATGTAATAGTTTTCCTCATTTAAAGAGACTTACTTAACATGATATTTCAAGGGATATAATTTGCAGTAGTATTTTAAATGGTCATGCTAAATGATATTTATAATTTCATAACCTAGATAGTATTAAAGAAACCTTCACACAAGAAGAAATACAATAAGAAGTTGTGTGATTTAGGTAGAATAAAAACAAACCTTAGATGTACAGTTCAATCTTCTTGAAATCCAGTCCAATTGTTCAGTTTCATGATGCAGACTTTAGGGTAGGCTATGAAATTTAAGGACACGATCAATTAGAGATTATCCAAAATGTTTTACAATGACCTTTTCTTGAGAAATTTCAGCTCATGGATTCAAACACCTACAAGCATTTGTAAAAGTTCAGATAGCTGTACTGTTTGAGATCCAAGTCTTTATAAGAAAGTATCGATGCACTCATATTTCATTGCAGTCTTGCAAACCCCTATATACAAAAGAGGAAATGGCTTCTGCAAATCTTTTGATATATTTTTGTCTTTCCTGCACAAGTATATGGAACAGTACTAGTAATTTTTTTTTTCATATGCATATATGTTTAAAGTTTTTTCTCTATCTGTTGGGAATTGAACACTGGTAAAAGCTCTTCAAAACAAATTAGCAGAGATACTCAGAAGCCCCCAAAGAATGCTGGGGAAAGAATTTGTAACAATATCTTTGATAGTTGCTCCTAATTTTTCTGGTTATTTTCTTTCTGGAAATACATTTCAATGCTCCTTGGATAGATTCCTTATTCACAGTTATACCCTATTTTAAAGAGGATTTAGTTTTCTCTATATGAACAGTTATCTGTTGTATTGGAAGTTCTCTATGTTTTCAATGCAGAATAGTCTAGAGACTATGTAGACAGGGCAAATTCTCTGGATCAGTGTCTGCCTTCATAATGGGTTTCTGCACTGCTGTTGCCATAACGAGGCTGCAAGCTGCAGGAACTGTAGTAATGAATCATCCTCACTTGTACAGTAACCTGGATAGGTGGGATGAATCACCCCCTGGAGATGCTTGACTCTCCTCATCAGGTGAGAGCTAAAGGAGAGGTGACAGCATGGACTAGACAGCTAACTTTCAGAATGTTAATGTCAAATGATGAATTTAAGCAAAATAGTTTTAAATTTAAAGTAAGTTTGGAATCTTTTTATTTTCTTTGTCATTGGCTATTTGGAGAATTATTTTTCTCTCAATAGTGTTCATTTACTACATAGAAAGTAGTCTTAATTAGCTCAGAATTGCTCACCTTAATAAAAAAAAAATGCTCATTGTGGTCATAATGTTTCAATTTATCTTAATGTGTAAAATATTTACATGTGAAGTCATAATTCATCTGACCCCAAATCAGTATTTCACTACCAAACAGAAGAGAAAGGCAGCTCACAGAGGCAGTTCATCCCGATGTGAGCTCAATGGAATGTATTTTATACACCTGTTATTTGTGTGGTTTGAATATGTGTGTTCTGAGCCCACCCTCCATCACAGTAAATCAGCTCGGCTAACCTCTCTCAATTCCAAATTATAAACAGAACTTAAGTCAAATAAGGTGTTATTTAAAACAAGATAATTGTTTTAAACTAAGCACTTAAAACTCAGATGTTTGCACTTTTATGATATTTGTCGAATGCGAAACCCAAAGTGGAGACTTTTGCGGAGGACTACAAAAATACTCCCGTGCATTCCTTTCTGCAGGTACAGTTCAAAGAGTTTGCTACTGTGACACTTGGCAACCTCTTTTTTAGGAACTGCTGTTTTGAGTAGTTGTTTTGCAGCATGGCATTATTCACACAGATTTTTCTTAGGAAAAAACATATGTGAGTCTTTGAAAACACATAGGAAATAGCTGAGTGAAATCACTGTAGTCAGTACCATTTCAATAAACAGATAGTGACTGACATACATATTTTACATGTGGTTGCCTGGGCCACTTGTTTGCAAATGTGGAAAGTATGTGGTAAAATAATCCTTCTGCAAAAGACGATCCCATGAATTAGCAAGGGGTAACATGTTAAATGCAAATATAAACAAATCCTGTTTCTTCCTTTAGCCCAATTCCTTCTCCTTGCCTTTTGGCCTACACAGAACCCTACTGGCTGGATGCAAAATCCTTCCCTCAAGCCAAGTCTCTCAGCAGAGAGTGTCCTTGAAGGGTGATTTCAGTGGACATAGTACAGTATGCTCTGTATTGTATTATTCAAATACTTATTCAAATACACTGTTACCTTCATAGTCAACCCCTTAAAGCAGTGCTCTAACCAGTGGAAAGGAAAGTAAAACTAGCTATCAGAAAATGGTGTGTGTAAGAGTATTCCTGAATAGATCTGTGACTGGCCCCAGGATAGTGGTCCATTTGGGATTTAGAGTATTGAGCCTACTTAAGTTCCCCTGAGATCTCACAGCTTCTGGGCTCAGCATCCGATGTCTTTTACATCCGATGTCTTTTACTTATGTATACACCATCCACTAACTCTTCAATGGAAAGTATATGATAAAACCTTCAAGTAACAAACAAGACCAAAGCCTTAGTCTTTTAAATGTCATAATAACTGGTCATTTTTCATATAAGGTCGTACTTCCTGCAATGAAAAAGAAAACAGATTTTTAAGAATTATTCCAACATTGACTTTAGCAGGTGTGTCCCAAATTCTTGCAGGATTTAAGATATTCCCTTTATACATGCTAATAGGATATGAGATTGAGGCCATGCAAGTATAAGTATTCAGCTAATATGAGTTTTAACACTTTGAACACTAAAAGCACTAAAGAAGTGATTTGTATATTAGCACAGTTCCACTGAAGGCACTGGAAAGAAGCTGAGTTACATCACTCCAGGTTCTGGCTTTAGTTACTGGAAAAGACTATTGTTATTGCAATTCCCATATAATGGGAATTTGTTTCAACTGTGAAGTATGGTAGTGATAATTCCATACATCTATTTTTAGTAAATGTACATTTTTTTCTTAATGCTTTTAGAGAAAGGACACAAAAGTATGTCCCTATTTCAGCAGGAAAAAAGCTGGCTAGAGAACACAGTTATGATACAAAATTCAATGCTGATAACATATTACAGCAAGTTAATGCACTTCTTTTATTGCTTTGATTGTTCTAAATACAAGATAGTTTAGCTATTCTCTGAGATTTAGATTATAAAAGAACATAATCTCACCATTTAAGGAATATTACATTTGCAAATGGATACATTTTATGCCTTCTTAACAGCTTTAAGCCTTTCATTTTCATTCCAGCTGTAAATATTCTATAATGGCAAAAGAATATAATGTAAACTCAAATTCTCTAACCCAACCTTTTTTACAAGTAACACTTTCTTTTAATAGCACATTTAGCTAATACTGAATTACAGAGGAGGTCCAACAGACATGACATCCAATGTGACATCTGCGTTAATATCGAATTAATCCTTTATGATCAATGCTGTTGTCATGAAAACTAGACAAATTAATTAAACAAGTCACTTAAAGTGTTTCTGTTTTCATGCAGCTTTTTAATCCTATCTTGATGTTAATTTTTCCTCTTCTTGGATTCAGAAGATCCATTTGTTTCCATTTAATTGCACTCCCTGAAGAATACAGAGTGTGTGTGCACTCTACTCCGATACAGAGCACAGTGTACTGCAGTGTACTCTGAGGATGGGGAACACATTATGTGAGGGTCAGCAAAAATCAGAAGTTACCCATTAATTAGCCACTATTAGAGACACAGTAAAAATGGAAATGGATACTTTTCAAAACTGGAGATTGGTATTCATTATACTCAAAATTAACACCTAATAGCCAAAGACATTAATTGATTAATTGATATACAGCCTTTTTAATGATATTACATGGCTTGTTCGGAGATCTTGGAACAGGTAGAAAGACTATCTTACTATGGCAAAAACTGCAGGACGTATCACTTTTTCTCTGAAATCTAAAATTTTCAAACTGGGGTAATATTTATGTATATCTTGAGGCCTAGGGCCACACATCAGAGGGGCAGAAGTAACCTGTAAAGAGCTATGAAGCTGACCATATCTCTGAGAACACCTAGCATGATTTCAAGCTTGCTAATTCACAGATTTAAGTAACACAAATAGCCAAAATACAGTGAACAATAGCAAGAATATCAAGCACTGGCTGCAAATTGCAGATCCACCATAGGTGCTACACAGATACTACACAGCTACACAGCTGATTCAAAGAAGACATGTCCATTGATCTAAAAATGTGAGTAGTTCTGTAAATTTTCCCCAACATGAAAACCTCTTGTCTTTGAGGGATAAGGCTAACTAATGTGACTTGCAGCCAAAGCAATTTTTATGTTATTTTGTTAACCTGTTGTGATTGTTATTGCAGATGGCCAGAGATCAAGTACTGAATTCCGCATCAGTTATCAAGGTTATCAATGCATGTGATTTTGCATTGGAATGAAAGTTAAAAGTATTTTTTGTTACTGCTGGGCACTTTTTTCCCCTATTTAAAAAAGGAATCATGATTAAATGAGTAACTTCAGAAATAAATTCACATCTCTTCATAGAAGAAAGCTATTAGATCACAGCTTCTCTAATTTCAGGAGTATATTTTTTTATCGGTGGAGGCACTGGCTTGAGTGTTGGGACATATCTGTTGAAGTTGTTACTATGCTTCAAAACATTTTGAGATTAGATTCCCCTAATTCAATAGTAACAGCTTTAAATATATATGTACCTCAGGTCAGTACCTGCATCATCAGGTATGGAACATGTGAAAAAGAGTATAGGATTGAATCCTTCGGAGGGAGGTTTTAATAAAACTTGAAGACTCTCTGTGAAGTGTTTCAGCATTAACTATTAACAGCATGTCAGCAAAATGTTTTTTTCAGCTATGAAGTGTTTCAACACTGACTTATTTCAATCAAAATTGAAATATTGCTGAAGTTTCAGGCAAATTTAATTTTTATGTAATATTTGCATTGCTTTTCATAAAAGAGAATATACAATAACAGATCAATAACAAGCATGACAGTGAGAAAAGGGTAATCAGGAGATCGCTGTAATACAGGTGCAGTCTTTGATATATAAGTATAAATATCATTGTCTTAATGAAGTTATGGTATTCCATGCCTTAAGACAGGCTAGGCTGAAATAACTTTCCTTTTTCTCTTACCAAACTGCCCATGACACCAATGTGTCTAACGTTTCCACTTATGATAAAATAATATTACAAATTACAATGAATGTAAAAAAAAATCTCTGTAAAGTACTCTAATATATTTCTAGCATAACCAGGCAATCTATCTTATTAAATTGTTTTAGGGATACATTTCAACACAACTCTTATGAGTTAGAACGGTGAGTGTCATTCCAGGGTTTCCTAAACCCACCTAACTAAACTTTTTGTCTGGGAGGAAAATATATTTATTTAGTTCATGTCTCCGGCAGAAGTTTCTTGAAAACCTCTATCACTTCAGATGTCCAGGAATGCTGAAATAACCCAAAGGCTCTTGAAGTTGCCCATTACTGAGTTGTTCCTTGAAGGAATAGTAACTTCATCATAGATTACAGCTTAAACTCAATTTTCCCCTGTAAGGCAGCAGACTTTCTGTCTCAGGCTAAGTGTGAATCAACAACAAATGTTATAGCACATACTAGAATTTTATAAATGATCACACTGTGGAAAATTATGTTTCCTTGAATGAGAAGAGTAGATGACAAGTATAAAACTGTAAAAGCAGGCAGTAGCACTTTGATTTCAAGAAAATTATTAGCTGTTATCTAAATAGTCTTCAGATCATGAAGCTACTGGACTATTAGGTAGCTTAATATTCTATGGTGCCTTCATACAGAGCAGTAACATTTCCATTCTATTTGCTGCAGTATGTGCACAAACAACAAATACTGGATTACATGTTGGTCTCATACATATCAATATAATTCCAGAATAACAGCTAAAATCAGTGAAGCAATTTCCCTGAAATTAATCAGGTTGAATCCATTTGTGAGGGCAGAGAATTTAGCTCTACTATGGTCTTTTTCAGTGTCCTTTCAGCTCCAGAATTCAGTTACTGATTATGTACGGGGAAAGAGGACATAAAAGGAGAGCAACATCATGGTATTAAGCCTTAAATAAGCCTGAAGAGTGGCTAAGGCTACATTGACTTTATTGAGTACACAGACCAAAAGTGTCTAGGAAATTATCAATACTTTCTGTATTCATGTTGCTGTGTGAGAAATAATGTGGTATGGAAAAGTTCAAGCTTGTTCCAATCATCTTGTCTTCTTTTCAAGTTGAGAAATGTAGGGTCTAAGATGTACATCGACAGCTTCTGAAACAGGTGATATGAATCTCATTCTAAGATATAAGTTAAAATTCTGATGTCTGAAACAATGAAGGCTGGTTGCATGAATTTGTCCTGAGAAAAGTTTAATCTCCAGAGAAAGATTCATCCTGTGTTAGTGTGAAGAAATCTCTTTACATGTCGCAGTGTATCAAATATGTTCCAGAGGGCTGACAGATATGATCAAGGACCTATGAAAGACTCATGCTGCTGCAAAGAATCAGCTGAGAAGGAAGGAAAATATCCCAGGGCATCTAACTTGCTGTTAATTGTTTATATATGGGCAATTGAAACCCTACCTCTGTTGACTAAGTTTTATACATTTGGTATTTTTTGCACAAAGGTAATTTTGATTTGATTTTTGACACGGTAATGTTCAAAGAAGGTTTGGCTTTACTGAAATCAACTTTTTCATTTGACAAGTTAATATTCTTGAGTAATTACTTCTAAAGCATAAAATAAGGTGATATTGCAATGTTTTCTAAGTCGCTATAGGCTACATTTCACCTTGCATACTAAATCCAAAGATATTTGAGAAAGCTCATATCTAAAAACACACTTTCTTTGTTTTCAGATTTTGCATAGGAGCTTTATAAATATAAGCTGTCTGACAGGTTGGACAGAAACCTCCTAGGAATGATCCAGACATCTCAGTGTCATAAACTCTAATTCCTACAGTGATTTTAAACTCTATTCCCTAATCTGAATTTAACCTTTTGGATTTGAGCACTGCTTTTTTAGATCTCATCTAGGTTGTGAAGCAAAATGTCTCTGTGTACATAGCCTATTTGAACAATTGTGTTTCACATTGTTGCTTTCATTGTTAAGTATGAATCTGAATAATGCATGACATAAAATTACAGGATGGGCAATTTAAATTGAGCTAGCACGGTATGTTGCCGTATTTTGAATCTTCTGACTTGTGTATGCTTGATTACTCAACTAAATGTTACGTTAATATTTCTTTATTTCCATTTAATATTAAAGAGCATGTCCTCCAAATCCTATTGTCATGTCTTTATAGCCAAAATAAACCTGGCAAATATTGTTCAGTATATTAATACAAATTCAAATAGATTCATTGGAATTATATACTGGTTACATTCCATATGTTGAAAATAACTATCAGAGCAGTAGGTATATCTCTGCATGCTCAAACAATGTCTTCGGATTTAATATTTCATGTAGAAAGCTTAGGTGAAAAAAGGTGGCAATCAATATGATCAAGGAAAATTAGCAGTAAGAAATATCTCAAGATGATAATTTCTCCTTATATGCACAGGAGACTCATGTTTTTTGGACTCAAAAATTGATTTCTGGAAACTTCTTGGGGAAAACAGAGCATTCTTTGAATATATGTAAACCATTATAATCTAGGTTCAAGGTCTATTTTATCTTTTCAGTGTTGAGAATAAGAAGTGTAGATTTTCTTTAAAATTTATTCTTTTTGCATTTGTTATAGCAGTCAGGGATCCTGATATAAAACCTTCTGTGAAGAATGAAAAGAACTAATAAAGCAAAAGATGGATTTTCCTAACCATAAATAAACAAATATAAGTAGCTGAACACATTCTAATCATCCGTTTGCAAATTAAATCTATCAACTGAAGGAGTTAGGTCTTTTCTCCTTGGAGAAGAGAAAGATAATTGAGGGGGACCTCATCGCAGTTTTCCAGTCCAATACTTAAAGGACAGCTACAAAGAGATGGAGGAACCACATGGAGAATACAAGGAACAATGGGTAAAAGTTGCGCCAGGAGATCTTTCATTTTGATGTAAAAAAGATTTTTTTTTATAGCAAGAACAAACATTCACTGGACCAACATTGCAGGGATGTGGTAGTGTCCCCATCACCAGTGGTTTTCAAGATGCAACTGCGCAGGGTAACCAGATAACCTCATCTGGAATCTTTTACCCATGAAAGATTTTACCAGATGATCTTTCAAGGTCCCTTCCAACCTGAGCTGTTCTATGGCTGTATGATTCTGTGAACTGACATGATCAGAAACATTTTTAATCAAGATGAACTCTGATGGGAAGACTAGTAGGGAAACACTAGAAGGGTCCTGGGGAGGAGAGTTTGTTTTGTAAGGAGATTAAAATATACTCTTTTACCTAGCCTAGAAAGAGGTCTAAATGAGGTATAACTGCTGTTTTTAAACAAAACAGAGGGTAAATTCTGGAAGAGCGATATTTAAGCAAATAGATAATTTTGGTGTAAAAGCAAATGAGCTTAGACTATCCTGGATACATTTAAGCTAAAAGCTTAAAAAGGTTTTAACTGTAGAATTCACACTTTTCTTCATATTCCAGTAGCCACCAAAAGAGTGGGTACATTTACAGGCGAACAGTAACAGCAGTAAATGAACTGTTAAGTGTATAGTGAGAATATGTATTGTTAGAGGTCAGGTAAATACAGGTGTTATAACTCAATCCTCATAACTGTGCAAGTAAATAAGACAATCAATCTTTCAAAATTCCAACATAAAAATTGCTTTGCTCTCTGCACCTAGCTTTTAGTTTATGAAAGTTTAAGTCCAGGAAGAAGGATTTTCTCTGTCTTTTGTTGTTTTTTTTTTTTAATAGGACTTCCTATTTTTAGTCCCTGAAGGTCATCATGAGACAGTGCACAGTATCTACAAGACAGCAAAGTGCCAGTTTGGGCTGCCTGCATTTTAAAGGGGTGCATTTCCACATTTGCAGCACCACTGTACAACCATTCACTTTCTGGGTGGAGGTTGACTGGTGTGTGACCAGCCCAAATAGAATCATAGAATAGTTAGGATTGGAAAGGACCTTAAGATCATCTAGTTCCAACCCCCGTGCCATGGACAGGGACACCTCACACTAAACCATGTCACCCAAGGCTTCATGCAACCTGGCCTTGAACACTGCCAGGGATTCACAGCCCCCCTGGGCAACCGATTCCAGTGCCTCACCACCCTAATAGGAAAGAACTTCTTCCTTATATCCAATCTAAACTTCCCCTGTTTAAGTTTGAACCTGTTACCCCTTGTCCTGTCACTACAGTCCCTAATGAAGAGTCCCTCCCCAGCATCCCTATAGGTCCCCTTCAGGTACTGAAAGGCTGCTATGAGGTCTCCACACAGCCTTCTCTTCTCCAGGCTGAACAGCCCCAACTTGCTCAGACTATCGTCATATGGGAGGTGTTCCTGCCCCCTGATCATCCTCGTGGCCCTCCTCTGGACTTGTTCCAGCAGTTCCATGTCCTTTTAATGCTGAGGACACCAGAACTGCACACAATACTCCAGGTGAGGTCTCACAAGAGCAGAGTAGAGGGGCAGGATCACCCCCTTTGACCTGCTGGTCACGCTCCTTTTGATGCAGCCCAGGATACGGTTGGCTTTCTGGGCTGCAAGCACACACTGCCGGCTCATGGTCATTTTCTCATCGACCCGCACCCCCAAGTCCTTCTCTGCAGGGCTGCTCTGAGTCTCGTCTTTGTCCAACCTGTAGCTGTGCCTGGGATTGCTCCGACCCAGGTGTAGGACCTTGCACTTATCATGGTTAAACTTCATGAGGTTGGTTGGCATCAGCCCACCTCACAAGCATGTTGACGTCCCTCTAGATGGCATCTCTTCCCTCCAGCGTATCAACCGGACCACACAGCTCAGTGTCATCGGCAAACTTGCTGAGGGCGCACTCAATCCCACTGTCCATGTCAGTGATGAAGATGTTAAACAGGACCGGTAGCAACACGGATCCCTGAGGGACACCACTCGTTACTGGTCTGTCTGTTAAGTGTCCTGAAGGCCAGCACTTCACAGAGACATCTGGGGAGTGGAATAGTAGACCCCAGGACATGCAATGGAACTGCTACAAAGAGGGAAGTAGGGAAAGAGGTGACACTACTTCCATCAGGAATCACCCTCCTCAGTTCCTCAGCCTGCACAATACTTGTCATTTAATAAGAGCTGAGTATACCATGTCATTACAGCCTGTTTAAAACTTGTGTCTATACCCTGGGAGTCACGAAAAGAAAAAGCCTTCAAGCATAGGAGGGTCTCAGTGCCAGAAAAATTCATTAAAGAAACTCTCAGGATACAATGAGTTTCCCATTTTATAAGGTGAAAAACAATGTAGAGAGTGTGAATGTTAACCCACAGATAAAAGATTGTCTTTTTGTATTCTCAGTGATGCAAGTTTTGACCTTCCACTTATCATTACAGATTTCTAGATAGTGTAGAATAGAGCCTCCATGGCTAGGAGTGTGAAAGAATGGGGAGCATTAAAGGGAAGGCACATCTTTCATTGTGTGTGATGGGTAAAGAAAATGCTCCTTTTTACCAAAACTACATTTCAATACCATCACTATCTTTGTTATCAAATACAGTATTTTTGTGCTTTTATTACAAACTTGAGTTTAGGCTCACTTTCTGCTGAAACAATGACTCCAAATACTTTCAGGGAAATAAAGGTGATTCTAATCTAAATTGTGCTCGCACAAAGCTCTTTTCATTACAAGCCCAGAAGCCAAGCACAATATATTGTCATTGTTTAACCCCAGTTAACAACTAAGCCCCACAGAGCCGTTTGCTTGCTCCCCACCTGCTGGAATGGAGGAGAGTGTCAGAGAATAAAAGTGAGAAAATTTGTGTTAGGACAGAGACAGTTTAACAGGTAAAGCAAAAACCACGCACGGAAGCAAAGCAAAGCAAGGAATTCATTCACTCATTCCCATGGTGTCCTGGGTTCACCAGTAGCTGTTTTTCTCCTTCTTAGTAGCTGGTGCAAGCTCTGTGTTTTGACTTCCAGCCTGGGAACAGAGCTGATGACACCGATTGTTTTCAATTGTTGTTAAGTAATGTTTATTCTGGATAAGGACTTTATGAGTCTCATGCTCTGCCAGGGACGAGGGGAGTCTAGGTGGAAGCAGAGACAGGACACCTGACCCAAGCTAGCCAAAGAGGTATTCCATACTACAGTACATCATGCCCAGGGAGGTAACTGGGAGTTACCTGGAAGGGCACGGTCTCTCTTCAGGGGGGTTGAACTTGTTCAGCAGTGGTATCGTATTCTTTTCTCTTGTTATTTTCTCTTATCATTATTATCATTGGTGGTAGCAGTAGTGATTTATGTTATGCCTTAGTTACTGGACTGTTCTTATCTCAACCCATGGGAGTTACAGTCTCTCAATTTTCCTCCCCATCGCTCCGGGAGTGGGGAGGTGGATGGGGGAGGAAAGAAAGAGGGGAAAAGAAGAAAGGTTGGGGAGTGAGTGAATAAGCTCTGTGGATCGGTTTAAACCATGACACATGGTCAGGCAATTGTTCAGCCATCTCCAGGACAGAAGGGCTTCATTACCGGTGATAGTTACTTGGAAAGACAAATGCCAGAACTCCAAATGTCCCCACTTCCTTCTTCTTCCCCCAGCTTTATACACTGAACATGACATTATATGGTATGGCATATCCCTTTGGTCAGTTGGGGTCAGCTGTCCTGGCTGTGTCCCCTTCCAACTTCTTGTGTACCCCCAGCCTACTCCCTGATGGGGAGGTGTGAGGAGCAGAAAAGGCCTCAACTCTTAAGTGCTGCTCAACTGTAACTATAACATCCCTGTGATATGAAATTCTGTCTCTCAGGTATCATATAAGAAATACATTCTTTTTTCATGGAAAAACCCTAAATCTCTGCCAAAATAACTTACTTAGTAAGGAAATTCCACAGAGAGAAATGGTGTACAGGTAATCTAGAGGATTAGGAGTAAAAGAGCATCAGTCAATATTTAAAGCCTTTACATAAGGAAAACTAGTGGAGATATGAATAAGGTGTTTATGACTATTGTAAGGTTCACAGAGGTGAGCAGGGAACATGAGCATGAACAGAGATATGAATTCTGAACCACTATGAAAGTCTTTAGTTTTTTTTTTTGTTTGTTTTAATATTTTTTGTTATTTCACAGTTGAAAAGAAAAAATGTCAAGTGTTATTGGCAATCAATAAGTAAAATTGCATGCTTAGCTTGGGGAAATTAAAAATATAGAATGACATATTACAAGTAGATATTTCACTAAAGTTAGGGGCCGCTTGGAGGGATTGTTTTGCTTTCATTAGCTCAAATCTGTTTTCAAATCAAATACCTCTCTGCGCCTGTGGAGCTAGTGAGAGGTACTGCAGCAAGATACAAAAGGAGCTAGTTCTCATTAATATTTGAGGATCTATTGCATATTTCTGTTGTGTACAGAATCACCAATATACATTCAATAGTGGGCTTTAACAGAAGCAAGATCAGGCTACCTAGTCTTTACTATCTGCATATACATGCACGCCATATGCACAGTTAAAGGCCATTTACTGAGGATTTATTTCAGTTTTTTTCCCTTAAAGTTTGCAGTCATAAGTTAGGATGCAGTCATTAATTACATCCATTCTAAACAGCCTGTAATCTTTCTTCAATATCAGTCAATATGAATGAAAAGTGTCCAGCATATACAAGTAGCCATTGCTTGTGAAAATTTGAGATTCAAACGACAGATGGTTGAAGTCTGTCTCTGAATTCCCTCTGTCACAAAAACTCAGAAAAGAAGACTTCTTTTACATATAATACAGATAATAGAAGCTTGGAGTTATTTTTCCTTTTTAAATTACTGATTGGAAATTTAATTTATCCCTAACACTTAATAAACCATAAACATTTTGTACAGGCATCAAAACACTACACAGGACATAGGTGTGTGGTCTCTTCATTTGCCTGAGGGATAAAAGTCATACAGAGGGAGCTGAACAAACTCAAGACATGAGCCCTTTTGAATAACGTGAAGTTGAACAAGGTCTAGTGCAAGGTCCTCCACATGGGCTGGGGCAAATCCTGGTATCAGTACAGGCTGGGGGGGATGAAGAGATTGAGCAGCCCTGCAGAGAAGGACTTGGGGGAACTTGTGGATGAAAGGTTAGACATGACCTGGCAATGTGTGCTCACAGCCCAGAAAGACAATGGTGTCCTGGCCCACATCTAAAAAAGCGTGACCAGCATGTCAAGGGAGGTGATTCTTGCCCTCTTCTCCACTCCTGTGAGACCCCATCTGGAGTACTGTGTTCAGTTGTGGGGCCCCAACATCAAAAGGACACGGAGCTGTTGGAGCAAGTGCAGAGGAGGCTACGAAGATGATCAGAAGGCTGGAGCACCTCTCCTATGGAGAAAGGCTGAGAAAGTTGGGGTTGTTCAGCCTGAATAAGAGAAGGCTCTGGGGAGGCCTTATTGAGGCCTTTCAGTATTTCCAGGGGTCTTATAGCAAAGATGGGAGTAAACATTTTAGCAGGGCTTTTGCAATAAGGCAAGAGTTAATGGTTTTACACTAAAAGAGGGTAGATTTAGACCAAGCATAAGGGAGAAATTTTTTACAATTAGGGTCGTGAAACACTGAAACAAATTGCCCAGAGAAATGGCAGTTGTGCCATACCTGGAGATGTTCAAGGTGAGGCTGGAATGACCAACCATTGAGCAACAATCAACCAACCAACAATCTGAGCAGCCTCATCTAATTGAAGATGCCCCTGCTTATTGCAGGGAGGTTGGACTAGATGACCTTTAAAGGTTCCTTTCAACCCAAACTATTCTGTGATCCCATAATTCTATGATTCCTTGTTCTAGCTTTATTATTTCCTAAAGTGGCTGAAAAAACAAGTGTTAGTCTCTTAGCACAGCTTTATAAAAGGAATGACATAATTCACAAAACCCCAAATTTGCTGTGAAAGAAAATTATAGATTCATAAGATTCATTACGTTAGAAATAAAACCTACAGTGTTGTGGCTATTTGGGGTTTCCTCATAGACAGCAGCACTGTTTGCATTTTACATGATAATAGCTGTTTAAAGATTTATAAATTATTCAGGCAAGATTCTTATCTCCTGTTTTTTTTAAATGTGACAAATATCAAGTTTAGTTAGGGGTGATGTTACAGTTTGCCAAAATTCTATTTGATATTTATTTGTAAAGGTTAAATGAACTGTCAAAAAATGCTTAGTCAGGGATGTCTTATAGAAAGTAATTTTCAGAGACCATGTTTAAGAAAACATTAATTCCTATCACACCATACAGTATAAAGCATATTTATTCTCTTACTGATATTTAAAAAAAAACACTTCTCTGGATGTAGAATAAAACAGTGAATAATAAAATAAAATGCCCTACAAGCTTCTTGTAGTTTCTATTGCCCTAGTCATTAAAGCAGTCATCTGTCTCTACCTGATTAAAGCAGCTGTTTCTGCACGGTAGGTGACTTTTAGCTTGTAAAACACCTGTAAACAAACCTGTCAGACAGATAGCAATTCAGAGAGGTTACAGAACTTCCCATTTTTAAACTACCAGGGGTTTAAATGGTCCCATCTACATCCACAACAGGGCATCTTCAGGCCACAGCCATAATGTCACTGCACTTGAAGAGATCGAGAGCAGCTGTGATGTTTGCAATCTTGCACTTCAGTCTTTTTTTTTCTGATCAAGAATAGAAGACCCTCTTCATGGACTATTTGCACATAATGATATCTCTTTGTGCAACAGCTACTTGATATTACTTGATATTTGCTCTGAGATCATTATGAATTTGACCCTTACAGCCTAACAGCCAAATCAATGCTGTAATTCTTACCAGTGTCCATACTACAAAATTCCACAAGGCTGGATATCTCGCCAGGCTTGGCAGGAGCTTGCAGTATGTGAACAATTCTATTTGAGAACCGAATTTAATTTAACACCTAAGAAATTCTATTTGAGGACCAAATAAATTTAATACCTATAAAACCTCTTCACTCAACTGGTCATAGAAAAATCAAGCAAACAACACAACACTAATAAACCCCCCCACAATACATCCTCCACCCCTAACAAATAGAATCAGATACTTCGAACCTTAAATTTGGACTAGTATTTTTTTTTTTTCCTTGTGCTTGCTGTGCCATTTAAAGCTTTCCTAACCATTCCTGTGGCTTTAGATACACTAGAAATCTCAAAGGCTTATTAAGCTAGTTCTTATCAGAAATTACAGTAAATGGGCAGCTAGCTAAAATACTAATCTCCCAATGTGCAGCTTAAGCTTTGTATCTAAAAATCAATCATATTTGCAAGCAGCCTGAAATATTATACATACTGCAGTCTAGTGTTAAGTACCCTACCATATCTAGCTTTTGAATTTGGATCTCAGGACTCACTCTGTCATGAATTTCATTTTGCAAACATCCCCATAGATTTCCACAAAATATATTGTGCAGTTATGGATGTATCACCTGAAGCAAGTTTGTCTTTGGTTCCTGTAGGATGTCCTACAACATAGGTGGTACAGTAAATTTAGAGTGTGAACGGGATTCATTGTATCCACAGCGTACCATACAACATGTTGTTGCTCCAGCAAAGATGACTGACTTAGATTTGTGCAAGGAAGGACAGTCTAATGTTAATACTCATGTTCAAACTGCATACCTTACATTAACATTATCTTGCTCCTTTTCACTTTATTGCTTCACCTGCAACTGTGTCCATGGGCAGAGAAGTCTAAATCTACTCCTGTTTTCACAGTAAGATACAGTTTCTCCAGATAAAGGCCATTCAACTTCATAAACTCAACTGGTGTGTAGAACACAGCATGCTGTGTGTGTTTTGTTCTGTTTTCTCATTTTGTCAGCAATAAAAAAAAAAAAAAGTGCAATGACTGTTTGTTCAGTGAGATCTGTTCTAGTTTGCTTTAATTTCCTTTCTAAATAGTTGTGTTTGTAGGAGAAATCTCCACCCTGAGGTACACAGAATAGAAAAATCCCAAAGCTACCTTTTCTGTTCTACAGGGAATCCAAAAATTGCGAGTACTCAAAGCACGGCTTCTGAAGCTCTGCTGTGGAATGAATCACAGGGCTTGCTGAATCTCACAGCAAAACCTGCTGTCTCAGCAACGATTACTGTAGATGTGCTTGCAAACTGACACCAGTGATAATGTCAGTGTGCTGCTGGGATCTTAAATGGAATCTGCTGCTCCACACCAGCTTATTAAAGCAGATTCATGGGCAGGACAAAAGCATGCAGAGGGGCATGAATGAGACTGTATGCGTGTGTGTATTTATATATAGAAGCAAAGTCATACATTTAGAAAAGAAATGTACAGGAAGGTGAACAAGGTGAAAGGATACCACCTGCCACTCAGCAGGGGATTTGGGACATGAGGAAAACAGCCTGGTGCCAGCAGGAGGCTAGTAACGGGCAGCCAACATGTGCCCAGGCCAGCAGGCAGCAAACACCTGGCCATTTCTTTGTGAACCAGCCAGCAGGAGCCTGGTGCAGAGCTAAGAGCAGGTGGATGGGCAGCAGCCAGGCTGGGTACCTGGCAGTTGCTCGGGGGCCAGCTTGTCAAGAGCCCTTGCTACACAGACCTATGGAAAGGGCTGTTTGCTTTTTCTCTGTTCCCTTACAACTGCTCACATTGTTTAACGGGAAAGATGAAACTCAGCTTCTCCAAAGTGCTGTTGGTGATGAAGGGGAAACCTGGGTCGCAGTCTTATAAATTTCCCTACAGTCATTTTCAACAAGGTCTTTACAAATAAGCATACATGATGGTCATCACTGCTAAAGAACTGTGCTAGTTCAAGCATCTCTTGAGCAATACTGGAATGAAATTTCCTTACTCACATTGCCCAGTCATTAAACAATTCTGATTTTGAGCACCATGGTCTGTATTTAGATCTTCAGGCAAGGAAAGCTAACACATTACCCAGTATAAAATTAGCTACAGGAGTAATAACATTGCAAACATCCTCCAGTGAGCACTACAGCAATGAGATAATTTTTCTAATCTCCAGAGGAAAAAAACAGACATTATGGAACAGCTGATGGCATTCATTATAGCTTCACATACTTTAAGGGACTACACCGACTAGCACTCTCTAGAAACTGGCTTTGTATGTCCATCCTTGTCTGATGAGTCCTGCAGAGCATGACAACCAGAGAAAAACATCAAGTACTATCGCTGCAGTATCAAACTCCACACTGTGAAGGGGGTTAGATGGAACCAGTGTACAAATCAAAGAGATTTGAGGTTGTACAGCTCATTAAGCTTTTTTAATGAAACGCATATTTTTTTTCTATGCATTTTAGAGACTTCAGTCTTTCCCAAAAGAGTTAACCGTGCAGCTGACCCATTCAATTAAAAAAATCTTTCACCAATTTCAGTATTCTGAGATAAAATTCGATATACATAAAATTAAATCAGACTTCTTTCTTTGGAGAGGACAGAAACCTCTATATTGACCAGAATATGGTTTTGTGGTTTTATTCTTTCTTCCTCTTTTCATTGCTGATACACTCTATAGAATGTATTTGCTGCAAGAGAATAACCTCTTTGCTTCCTGGCAATGTCATGCTGCAGTGACTAGCATGTTCTTTAGGTGTATGAGCAGATGGATGTTAAATAGGAAAAAAGAAGTGGTGTTAACTCTGACCACTGCATTGATGGAATTCCACAGATAAATCTGCTGTTTGCATTTTAAAGAAAGATTTATTGTTTTTAATAAATAATTAAAAAAAAAATAATAAAAAGATTTGTGTATATAACACAGCCCAGTGCTTTAATGGAAATATACAAATCTTAAAAGGAAGAATACTCAAGGCAAATCACCGGGAAAAATAAAACCAAACATGCTACTTTGAAAGAAGAGTGCTAACAATTATGTTAGTAGTGGTATTTGTACCAGAAACAGCTGCTGAGATTCTAAAATAATGTGTTCCTGTCAAAGCTGGGTTGCATAAATAACAAAACAAAAATAGCTTATTTAATGGATAGCATATTATCCGAACTCTATAAAATATAGAACCCAAAGAAAAGTGTGAAATACATTAAGAAGCAGTCTGCAGGTGAAAAGTATAATATATATTTATAAAGGGAAAGAGTTAAGATTGTTTAAGCAGCCTCGGCTCTTAATTTCTTTACTGGAGTGCTTAGCTTCCCAACCTTTGCGTTTTCTTCATTAAGACATACTAAGTAATTATCATAGAATCATAGAATAGTTACAGTTGGAAAGGACCTTAGGATCATCTAGTTCCAAACCCCCTGTTATGGGCAGGGACACCTCACACTAAACCTTGTCACCCAGGGCTCTGTCCAGATTGGCCTTGAACACCACCAGGGATGGAGCATTCACAACTTCCTTGGGCAACCGATTCCAGTGCCTCACCACCCTTACAGTAAAGAACTTCCTCCTTATATCCAATCTAAACTTTCCCTGTTTAAGTTTGAACCCGTTACCCCTTGTCCTATCACAGCAGTCCTTAACAAAGAGTCCTTCCCCAGCATCCTTATAGGCCCCCTTCAGATACTGGAGGGCTGCTATGAGGTCTTTATAATGTTCAGAGGCTCAGACACCATGGAAACACACTGAAACTGTGGGAGTGATTGTAATATTAGGATAATCATCAGTGAGTTGTGTAACAAAGCTGCTGATCAATGTTTATCCCTCCCAGTTCAGTCTCACACTGTGACTTGGCATTATTTGTGGTGTGATATTTGTCTGTGTTCTTATTGTAAACCTGTACATGTTCCCATTTGCCAGTATCTGCACATACATTTTTTGCATATAGTATATGTACTCTCAGAAAACATATACTGTGATGTAAATATACTCACACACTACTACTTATTGAAAATTAAATTTCCAATGAACTGTTTCTCATTAGAATGTTTTGATTTGTTCCAGAGGAAATCCAAAAGTTATTTGCACTTGTTTATCATCACAGTTCCTCCTTTTTGATGTTATGGCTATTTGCATTATGTGTTCCTTCCAAGTGTTCCAGATCTCCAGTTCAACATCATGATATATTATTAATAATATACCTTCCTCACTGAAATTCGCTGCAAAAACTGAGAAACTGTGTTTGTTGGAACTTTCAGGGAAGAAAGGAGAAGGGTTTCAGTATGAATTGTCAAGAGTCTGTTATCCTATAAATCCTCAGGTTTCAATTTAAGAAAGAAAATCTCTTCAACCAACTATATTTGCTCCAAGAAAAATATGCAAGCAATACATGGTGTAGCTATGCTCAAGGTGTGTTATATAAATCACAGACTTGTTTATGTTGGAAAAGACCTTTAAGATCACCAGTCCAACCATTAATCTGGCATGACCGAGTCTACCACTAAACCATGTCCCTAAACGCCATACCTGTGCATCTTTTAAATACTCCCAGTGATGGTGACTTCCACAGGCAGCCTATTCCAGTGCTTAGGCAACCTGTTCCAATGCTTCTGATGCAGGAAACACCTTTTTATTTGTATTTTTGTAATGGCAAAGATATTAGAAACTCTACTTCTAACCTGGGATGTAAGAAAAGACCAAAAAACATAATTTTCACATCCAAAAAATCCTGTAATGTTATATGTCCAAAGAGCATATAACAACTTTATTCTGAAACTATTTTTAAAGACAGTTTCTAATCAAATTTGTACTGTAACTAATGAAGAGGAAGCAGATGTTATTTTGTTGTTGTCAAAAGACATGTTTTCAACGAAGAGTGTTGTTGTCAACAAAGTGGGCAGAGACCGATTTTTTTTACAATAGCAATCACCTTTAACAATAGATGCTTGTTTTCCACTGAAATCTTTTACAACATTTTACACATCTTGTGGGCAAAGCATATTCCTACTGAGAAGATTCCCACAAGAATTCAGCTTAGCAAATTGATCTAACCCTAAAACCTTCTCTTAGCTTGGCAATTAATGAAAATGACACATTGTCAAAATAGTTGAATCTAATAATGTATTTATAGGAATTTGGAGAGGAGACAGACTCGTTTGCTGTTCCTCCAATGTAAAACTCAGCAGACTGTAGTTCATTTAAAGAAGACGAGAAAAGAGACAACTTCTTTTTTTAAGGCATGTCTGTGCTTATGCACACGTGTACATGTACACAGAATCACAGAATCACAGAATCCCAAGGGTTGGAAGGGACCTCAAAAGATCATCTAGTCCAACCCCCCTGCAAGAGCAGGGTAACCTACAGTACATCACGCAGGAACTTGTCCAGGCGGGCCTTGAATATCTCCAGTGTAGGAGACTCCACAACCCCCCTGGGCAACCTGTTCCAGTGCTCTGTCACTCTTACAGTAAAGAAGTTCTTCCTGATGTTAACGTGGAACTTCCTAAGCTCCAGTTTACACCCATTGCCCCTTGTCCTATCACTGGATATCACTGAAAAAAAGCCTAGCTCCATCATCCTGACACCTACCCTTTACATATTTGTAAACATTGATGAGGTCACCCCTCAGTCTCCTCTTCTCCAAGCTAAAGAGACCCAGCTCCCTCAGCCTCTCCTCGTAAGGGAGATGTTCCACTCCCTTAATCATCTTTGTGGCTCTGCGCTGGACTCCTTCAAGCAATTCCCTGTCCTTCTTGAACAGAGGGGCCCAGAACTGGACGCAATATTCCAGATGCGGCCTCACCAAGGCTGAGTAGAGGGGGAGGAGAACCTCTCTTGACCTACTAACCACTCCCTTTGTAATGCACCCTAAGATGCCATTTACCTTCTTGGCCACAAAAGCACATTGCTGGCTCATGGTCATCCTCCTATCCACTAGGACCCCCAGGTCCCTTTCCCCTTCGCTACTTTCCAGCAGGTCAACCCCCAACCTGTACTGGTACATGGGGTTGTTCTTCCCCAGATGCAAGGCTCTACACTTGCCCTTGTTAAATTTCATCAAGTTTCTCCCCGCCCAACTCTCCAGCCTGTCCAGGTCTCGCTGAATGGCAGCACAGTCCTCTGGTGTGTCAGCCACTCCTCCCAGTTTTGTGTCATCAGCAAACTTGCTGAGGGTGCACTCAGTTCCCTCATCCAGGTCATTGATGAAAATATTAAACAGCACCGGTCCCAGCACCGACCCCTGAGGAACTCCACTAGTCACAGACCTCCAGCTAGATTCTGCGCCATTGACCACAACTCTCTGCCTTCTTCCTTTCAACCAGTTCTCGATCCACCTCACTACTTGATCGTCAAGCCCACACTTCTTTAGCTTATCTATGAGGATGCTGTGGGAGACAGTATCAAATGCCTTACTGAAATCAAGAAAAACTACATCTACCGCTCTACCATCATCCCTCCACCTAGTCACTTCCTCATAGAAGGCTATAAGGTTGGTCATACATGACTTCCCCCTCATAAAACCATGTTGGCTGTTCTTAATGACCCCCTCATCCTTGATATGCCTAGTGATGGAGTCAAGAATAAGTTGTTCCATCATCTTTCCAGGGATGGAGGTAAGGCTGACCGGTCCATAATTACCCGGGTCCTCCTTCTTGCCCTTCTTATAGATTGGTGTGACCTTTGCCATCCGCCAATCCTCAGGCACCTCGCCCGTTTCCCACGACTTACCAAAGATGATGGAAAGTGGCCTAGCAATGACCTCCGCCAGCTCCCTCAGCACCCGTGGGTGCATTCCATCCGGACCCATCGATTTACAGATGTCCAGTTTGCATAGCTGATCCCTAACCCAATCCTCATCTACCAAAGCAAACTCCTCCTTTGTCCTGACTCCTTCTGGGGCTATAGAAATCCGGGGCCCTCGGGGAGAGTCTGCAGGAGTAAAGACAGAGGCAAAGAAGGCATTCAGCACCTCTGCCTTCTTTATATCCTCTGTCTCCAGGGTACCCACTTCGTTCAGCAGTGGGCCTATATTGCCTCTTGTTTTCGTTTTATTTGCTATGTATTTGAAGAAGCCCTTTCTATTGTCTTTAACCCGACTAGCAAGATTGAGTTCCAAGGAGGCCTTAGCTGTCCTAATTGCCTCCCTACATCCTCTAACAACTGTCCTATATTCCTCCCAAGCGGCCAGCCCCTCCTTACATAATCCATAGATTCTCCTTTTCCACTTGAGTTTGCCCAGCAGCTCCTTGTTTAACCACGCCGGTCTCCTAGATCCCTTACTTGATTTCCTACTCATTGGGACGCTCCGATCCTGAGCTTGGAAGAAGCGGTCCTTGAATGCTAACCAACTATCTTGAGCCCCTTTACCGCCTAGTACACTTTCCCATGAGACTTCCCTTAGCAGTTGACTGAAGAGGCCAAAGTTGGCCCTTCGGAAATCCAGAACTGTGGCTTTGCTAGGTATTCTATTCCTCCCACACAGGATCCTAAACTCCACCATCTCATGGTCACTGCAGCCAAGGCTGCCATTGACCGTCACCACTTCGACCAAACCCTCCTTGTTGGCGAGTACTAAATCTAGCAGCGCTGCTCCCCTAGTTGGTACGTCCACCATTTGCATTAAGAAATCATCATCAATGCACTCGAGGAACCTCCTAGACTGTGAATGACTGGCTGTGTGAGTCTTCCAGCAAATATCGGGGTAGTTAAAGTCCCCCACGACGACTAAGGCATGTAGTCGCGAGGCTACTTCTAGTTGCCTGTAGAAAGCCTCATCAACTCCTTCGTCCTGATCAGGAGGTCTGTAATAGACCCCCACAACTGTATCACCCGTGCCAGTCAGCCCCTTGATTCGTACCCACAGACATTCCACTTGCTCCTCATCCGACCCCGGACAGAACTCAATACATTCTAGTTGCTCTCTGACATAAAGAGCAACTCCACCACCTCGCTTTGCTGACCTATCTTTCCTAAAAAGGACATAGCCATCCATGACCACATTCCAGTCATGTGAACTGTCCCACCATGTCTCTGTAATCGCCACTAGATCATAACCTTTTGCCTGCACACAGACTTCTAACTCCTCCTGTTTATTCCCCATGTTGCGTGCATTGGTGTACAGGCATTTCAGGGAGCCAGTCCTAGTACCCTTTTTCCCCTGCGGGACAGGGTCTAAAAAGCTATCCTTTCCCACAAGTGAAACAAAAGATTGATAGTCCTCCTTAGCCCGCCATCCTTCAATCCCTAGCATGTTCCTCTTGGGCTTGTCCCCAACAGGCCCAGTTAAATCCCCTCCCCCCTTCCTAACTAGTTTAAAGCCCTGTCAATAAGCCCTGCTAACTCCTGCCCCAAAACCCTTTTTCTTCTCTGGGACTGGTGTATCCCGCCTGTCACCAGCAAACCAGGTGTCCCATACAGCAGCCCGTGACTGAAAAACCCAAACCCCTGCCTTTGGCACCAGTCACGTAGCCATACATTAACCTGCAGAGTCTTCTTATATATCCCTTCACCCTCGCTTGCAACAGGTATGGAGGCAAACACCACTTGCGCTCCAGACCCTTTAACCAGCCGTCCCAGGGCCCTGTAGTCTCTCTTCATTGCCCTTATGTTCCTCGTAATAATTTCGTCACTGCCAACCTGAAAAACCAGCAGTGGGTAGTAGTCAGATGGCTGCACCAGTTCAGAGAGCTTCTTTTTAACATCTCTAATCCGAGCCCCAGGCAGGCAGCAGACCTCCCTGTGGGGTGGATCCGGTCGACAAATGGGCCCTTCTGTTCCCCTCAGAAGGGAGTCACCCACCACAATTACTCTTCTTTTCTTCTTGGTTGGGGAAGTTCTGAGGTATGTGGGTGAGTGACTAGCCCTGGGTGACTCACTAGATAGATTTGCCTCACCATCTCCATTCACCTGGCCCTGAATTTCCAAGACCTCGTACCTGTTATTCAAGGGCAACTGGGAGGGAGGAAGGGATTGTGAGGGTTTTCGCTTACCTCTCTGAGGAGGAACCTCCCTCCACCCATCCTTGTCCATTAAGCTCTCTCCTTCTGTCTGATGGTAGGAGGGAAGGGGATCCATATCTTGTTGAACCACTTCCCTCTGCCCTTGCCTTAGGGTGTGGTTCCACCAATCTATTTCACTTTCACACTCTCTAATGGCTCTCAACCTTTCTACCTCCTCCCTCAGTTCAGCCACCTGCCTGAGCAGGTCATTTATTTGCTCACAGCGAACACAAGCAGTATCACTGGCTCCCTCCAATACAAGTGCCAGGCTCAGGCACACACACACCTTCCATGATAGATAGACACTAGGGTTTTCTTATGACATGATTATGCCTGAAACTCCAAGACAAATATCTAGGTAGTTATTTGTTTTGGAAGAGGAAAAGGTTTTGTTTTGTTTTGTTTTGTTTTTGTAGTTTTGCTTTGTCTCGTTGAAAATAATTCTCTCTGAAAGGGAAACCAAAATTCCTTTATTTATGTAAGAAAAATATAACAAAGTTGAGCACATCCATACTAAAATACTGTGAATGCAAAGCTAATCTGTGTGAAACATCAAGAAGATATTTGTGCAATCCCTATTAACATATAAGCACAGCTCATAGTAGTACACATTAACAGCTTTTCAAACAGGATGAAGCATCATTTGGAAATGAAAAACATAATTTTAAGGTTTTCCAGGTATGATAATGATATTTTTTTCTTAACACTGAATATTCATGATGCATCATAAAACTAATGATAAACATAAAAACTGATGCGAACGTTTGACTAATCTGTTCCTATTTGTTTGGAAGAGCTGTAGTAGTTGCCTGGTTTGTAAATTAAACATCTGCTATGGGAATAAACAAAAACATAACTGAGCATATTCAAATAAATTGAATTCAGGTTAGTTCCATAAATTTTATTATATGGGCTCATCAATTTTATTACACCTGAGTGCTGCATCACTACAGAAGGCAGTACCTAATTTTCTTTTAGATACCCTATTTGTAGCACTATATTTTTTCCTCTAATTTTAATAAACTATTGCTCTTATGTAAAGGTTTTGGATTGTTGTGTTGTTTTTTTTTTTTTTCTTCTCTAAAAGATGGTTGATCAAACAGCTGACTCAAGTAAATTTGACTGTTATGTTTGTTTATTAACAAAATGTTACCCAGGACCAACAGAATGTCGAAAATAATATACTTGCTCAACAGCCCTTTTCAGACATGATATGATCTTTCATATACATAGAAAATTAATTCAGCATTTAGGGTAGTCCTATTTGCTACCTGACAGCTTTCAAATGGTAAAATTTTGGGACAAAGGCCAGGCAGAAAGACTTTTTTTACAAACAAAACAATAGAGACCAAGGTGGGCTTTTTTGCCTTTATTTTTTATTATTATTGTTTTGGGGTATTTCTTTTTTTCTACTGTTGTGTTTGCGTGTTTCTTTTTTTGTTTGGGTTTTTGGGGTTTTTTTGGTTTGGTTTGGTTTGGGGTAGGGGGTGTTATAAGTAAAAGGAGAAGTGTCTTGGACCAGTTTATTTTTCAACATTAGGCTGTTAAATGTAGCATAAAATAAGGAGCTAGTTTTGGATTGCAACTGTTATTATTCAGTGCATGAGCACCAGAGGAAGAAGACCTACTTCTATGATTCTTCCTTTTGTTACAAATTCCAGAGTAGCAACTCATCATGGCTGCCCTGTTGCATGGGTGCACTGATCAAATAGGGTATCCTGCTACCCTAACAGTTAGGGTTGGGTAGCAAAATTTGGAAGTATACCTACTGGAACACTGAAAATGCCAGGACTACATCACCACAGAAAGCAAAGTTTAGTGCAAGAGTAAATAGCTGATATATGTCTGGATTTTTCACTCTACATTAAGCATTGTGAAGCTCCATAAGCATGAACTTGAACCAAGTATCTCAGAAAACCTATTCCTCTTCTTCAGAAGGATTTTCCACCTAGTTTATGACTGTGCCTGAGTACTTTACACCTTTGATGTAAGCTAATTTTGGAGCACCAATATCTTCAGCTTTTGCTTCTCAGTGAGGAAATTCCTCACCAAATTTGATGTATAGCAAGGAAATTCCAGAAGAATTCACAAAAATTGCCTTCAGAAAGGTGGACTTGAAACACAGCACAGTAGCTACTAATCACAGACTGAAATCTGAAAAGAAGTTCAACTCAGGGAACATAGGTTGGAATAGTCATCATTCCCTCAGTCACAGGCACATGTCCTGGAGGTAAGCATAATGATTTGAAAGTCAAAGACAGTTCAGTTTTCCTCCTGCTGATTCATTCAGACTCCCAGGAACATGTGAGCTGTATAGGTGGGGCTCTGCTCCAAACCCTCCACTATAATGTGGTGTGGAATTGCATCACTATGTTCAGGAAGGCACTCAACATTCAGTTGAGTAGCAAAAAAAACTGTGCCTTTTAGGAGCTAATGGCAAAAATGCCATTGGCTTCAGAAGCCAAATTCCTGGATCCTGACTTTCTAGTATTTTGTTAACAATTGTTAATTACGCGTCATGTGAAAGAAGGATCTGAGCCTACTGATTCCAAATGTATGCAGGGAATGAAAAGACAACTTAGGTTTTCACTTGCATATATACTCTAATCAGACATGAGGGTTCTTTTTTTTGTTTTCTTCTTTTTTTTCTTTTTTTTTTTTTTTTTTTTTGTGTGTGCGTGAGTGAAATTTTAGGAAAAAGTGGCCAAACTCCAGCAAAATAATCATCCCTTACAGAGCCCGAGAAATTCATCAAATCACTGTTGGACAGCAGAAATGTCCTAAATATGCAGTTGACTGTGAATGTTAAAATAATCTTTGCTGAGTGTGAAACTCAGTAGCAGAAATTCAAATCACCATATTCCTTTTAATGACTTTTCCTTGGTAGCTATGTGACCTCTGTGTATTCAGCATGCTGCACTTTAGAAGCGGAACCCTCACAATAAGCAGTACATAAGACCTTACATCTCAATTCTACACATGAATTTAAACATTAAATAAGCTTTGGGTATGGAGGAAGAGTGGAATGGCAAGATAAATCTACATAATACTTAGTCACTTATAAATAGATATGTGTACCTACCTTGAGGCAGTTCAATCCCACCTACAGGTAGTAAAGAGATATAAATTACAAGTCACAGGCTTGATCACTAAGTATGAAGTTGTCCAAAACATATTAATATGGCAGACACTGGAAAAAATCAGGGCTTGTTCGAACACATGAAAATCATTCCTTGGACACTGGGAGAGATAAAGTGATCATATTACATAATTGCCCTAGACATTCACACTGTTCTGGGGTTTGGGGTTTAATAGCAACCATTACTTTCAGAGGGGGAATATTTCTTGTTTTCATTCCACTATCCAGAATAGGTATTTCGTAATACTGTAGTTTGTGACAATGGTAACAAAAATTAGAAAGAAATTGTTCTCCTCATTTCTAGGGAAAGCAAACCCCCACTCTATCTTCCAATAATTTTTAGACAGAACACACCACAAAAATATAGAGTTCTTTATTGATTTGAAGTATAGCAATGTACTACATAGATTTCTTATGAAATTTGCTGCATAAGAGGTAAAGGGCAAAATCACAGGCTATTCCTAGCTCTGTAACAGGTTTCCAATACCACCTATCTGTCGTTGTGTAGTGCCTCTTTCCTCTCTCTCTCACTCTGTGTGCAAGATGTACATGAAAGAAATCCTGGACTGCTGCTTCACAGGAAAACACACTCTGCATCACAATAGTACTTTGCATCATTCTGTAGGTGCATTCCAAAATGGCCTCTGCTGGATGAAACCATTAATTTTGATACTTAAAGGCTTTGAAGAAAATAGCCCTTTTCCTCCAAACTTCCCCAAGTTTACTTACCAGTAAGCTAAAATAGTTTTCTGCTTAATAACCACATCTTGCCTTGCCTTGCCTTGCCTACTTTTCCCTTCTCTGGGACCCAATTCACTTCCTCACTGCTCCCAGGGCACAGAGACCTTCCAGACTTCATGACTTCTCACCACCACTCCAACGAAGAATAAAAGAGTGTGACTGGGTGTGTACTGCTCTAAAGGGAAGATTTCAAGCAGGGTATAGAAGCTCTACCTTGATCATGTAGCTTTGGAGTGTAAAGTGAGCTCAAGCATGCCTGCCATGAGGACCTATAAATGTACCCTTAGGTGTGCCTCTCAGCGCTGTGGGCTATTCACACCTAGGAACCTGAAACTACATAATGTATAAGTACAGGTTTGGATTTTATAACACCTTGGAATCGGCAAATTTTACAGTATAATTCTCTGCAGTTTTTCCACATTGTTGATTGCCTGCTTTGGTTTGTGTGGTTGTCCTTGCAAAAGTAGCGTCCTGAATGATGATGGAAGGCAACTTGGCACTTCCCTAGACAAGGTAGCAAATATTGGACCTGGTCTGTAGTTTGTGATATACAATAATTGCAATAATGGTACAATGCCCATGGGTGAAGGAGCAGTGGGAACATAATGTAGATAATAACTATTCATTTGACAGCTTTTTGATTTTGTGTGTTTGTGCTTTGGTGAATGTATACTGTGTGGATTTTTTTAACTGTTTCACAACATTTTTGTGAAGATATTTGTTTATAATTACACATTTATATCATTTGAAGCACTTGGCTTCCTGAAAAGCAGACATAATTTCCAAAGCTTTTATCATTTTTAAATTTTTCTATCAATTTACATTTTCTATTTTGTACTAATAAGAGGCAAAGATTATGTACGTATTCCTTTAGACAAACTCTTTGACAATTAAAATGAGTTAGTTAAGAACAATGTAGCTTATTACATTTTATTTTAGAAGTCTTTTATACCACTAGTTTATGGGAGGAATTGTATAGCTCTCCTTTGTACAATAATAATATCTCTTAGAGGGCAGTAGCAGCTCAGAAAACACTAAGCAGAGAGGAGGAGAGAGTTACTTAAAAGTCTTTACTGAAACTCTCATCTGCAACTAATGGAACAGGACAGCAGGAAGTCCCCTAACAGTGCAGTGCTTCTGGGACTGAAACTGTTGCCTGACACAGAATGATAATTTATGCCTGTGAATGGCCATTGAGATGTTTCTAGCATATATGTGATGGACAGTAATAACTGAGGATCTGTATCTGGAGTATTACCACATCTCCACAGTTTGAAGGATTTCATGTGCTTTATACAGCCCGTCAGGGTAAAGGGATATAAAGTAGGTCAGGTGCTAGGAGGAGGGGATTAAGATGGGAAATCATTGGTTGGTACAGACATTAGCACATTGTGATCTCATCTGCTGCTGTGAAGCTGTAACACAGACTTGATAAAGACTGCCAAAAATATTTTTCTTCATATACCTGTCAGTGACTCCGTCTCCTCTCTATAGTTGTTATGTCTGACTGCAACATGTTCTAAATAATAATGACCCATGGGGGAAAGTGTTAATGTAATTTGTTTATGAATTCTAAGTAGCATGTTTTGTTCAATTTTATATGAATTTGTATATTGATAAACATGGACTGCTACAATATATGTCTTTTGCAGCAGGGTGTATTTACATGTCCAAACACCATGTAGGTGTATAAAATGCAAATTTCTGTCCACAAAGAGTATCTATTGAGGAAGAAAATTTGTGCAATCCCTTTTTTTTTGCTGTGTAATTTTGTATCATTTATGAGACCATTCTGCTGGCTTTCAGTAGTCATTTTGAATTATTGTGAAAGATGGGAACAAAAATTATAAATAAGATTTGTTGCAATATTTTTTGTGTGAATGCTAATTTTCATGCTCCTTTTATATAATTCTCCACTTTTTTCAATCTTGAATCCCAAATGAATCTATTTGCTGTTAGTTTTCTTTATAGACCTCAGTGTGCGCACGCAAACATACAGCTGCATACATTCATCTCTGAATACAGATTCCACACAGCAGGTGCAATATAAGCATTCTTATATAGGGAATGATTTTTATAAGGAATAAAGGACTGTGGAAAATAAGTTGATAAATTCAGTTTAACTCAGTACTCCTCTACAGTTAGCCCCTAAATTCCTCCTACAGTGGTTATTTTAGAGTCATCTTCTTCAAACTTAACCTGACAAGTCATAGTGTCCTTTTTTAGGTACTGAAGTATTAATGTTATTTTCTTTTCTTTTATCTCAGTGTTAAAGAAACTCTTTATTAAGGTGCTCTAAGAAATTATTAGTCTAGTGTGAGAGTGTGGAAGTGTGTGCATAAAAAAAAAATATAACTCCACATCTCCCTGCTTCTGAGCAATTTTAAAATAGATTTCCATGAAAAAAATTACACTTTATAAAGTGTACTTTATAAATTACACTAAAAAAGACCATTAAATATATTTATCTGTCTTTTGCAAGGACTGATGTTAGCACTTCATTTAGTGAAGATCATTCCAAATAGTTAGCTGCTGTCCTAAACATGGTTATCTTATCTGAATTCTTCTTCGTCTCATTCTTCTGTATATTTTACGAAACTGGGGTTTTACTAATCATTTTAGCATGTTACTGTTTACATATACCAACTTGTATACATACCAAGCAAAATCAGAATCTTAAAGGAAAGAATTACTTTCAGGACAATGTCAGGCATACAGCTGACTTTAATTTAGGTAATTTTGCAGGTTTAAAAATAATTGCCCTTTCCAGAGTGATCTTTTCAAGCTCCTCCACCAGATGCACAGAGCAAGATATTCAGTGTAACAGATAAAAGAGTTATTCTACACAGGACAATTTCCAGATGAGTTAAACTATACACTGCAGTGAAAGAAGAATGCACATTAATTTCTGATGTAGAAGACATCAGGGAATAGTCTAGATGCTACTCCTGAAGCTGCCAAAAAATGCCCTCCAGGGAACAAAATTGCAACTATAAAGGCAAATATATTCTTTCTTATATACATCCATATTTAGAAAACTGAAATACAAAAGCTGAAAAAAGGGCTTACTCCCAGAATATATCTTCCTAGTTCTCAGACCAGCAGGCCACTGCCTTATCTTTATATTAGATTGGCTCTGATTAAAATGCTGGAGGAGTCGACTGTAGAACAATGTTCTTTCCTTCCTTCAACATTCCCTGATACTGTACATACTAATGTTTGAGAGTGGTGCTCACTCTCTCTTTCTTTCCCTGTTGTTTGGAAGGTTTTATCACCAGATTCAACGGGAAGAGAGAAGAGCACCTGGCCCCATGTAGATTAGCTCTAAGATTGGCTTCTAATAGGTGGGAAATGTTAGAACTTTTATTTCCTACGTGTCTGCTATATAAAAGGGGACATCACTTCTACTACACTATCATTTTAAAACAACATTCAGGTGTGCTCTGTTTTAGTAAAGACATTGTATCGCTCTTCCAGTGTGGTTTTGAATGCCAAATCCCAAGGGATAAGATTTCTTTTCATTGTTTTTTTTTATAGGCTCCAAAATCATAGAAGAAAACAGGATTTCAAACACTTCTGTTTTCCTGTTGGATCCCTGTTTAAAGCTGTAAACAGCTTGTTGTTTAGCTGTTGGGGAAGAAAAAGGTTCTGAGCTTTCCTTTGGGCCCAGGGCGAGGTTAGGTCCTGAGCAGAAGGGGTCTAGAATCCACTGAGATGCAACACAGCAGCTGCAGCAACCTGCTGAAAATATAAGAGCCTTTATTTCACTCTAGATCACCAAGCCCGTGTTTTTACCATTTGTTCCTGACTGAGAACGATTTCATGTGTTTAATATCCAGAAGTCAGCATGCTGAAGTATGAGATTTCCTGCTGCCTAGCTATAACCCTGAGACAGTCATCAATGCAAGAAGCTGTGTGATGTGATCTTCAACTAGAAATGCCTAAATGACTGTGCCAATAATTGTCTATAGCCAACTCATCTTTTAAATGCCATTTGTAATGGCGCCTTCAATACAGAGTGTGAAATATCATTGGCTCTTCTAGCCTAGGTATCCCACTGTTCCAACAATTTCATTAAACCCTTAATAATCCTTTTAAATGAGCAATGATTAATCTATTCATTTGTAAGCCTTGTTGTTGAAAGCAGTGATAGACATCATGTTCTTTCACTGTTAACAAGTGCTAATTCTTGGGCATTGTGACAAGTTTCATTTGTCAGTGTTACTGCAGTTTTCCACAGAGTTACCACTCTTTCTATCTGGCTATCCACATTTGGACTAAGCAATGTTGCCAAAAAAATCCCACGCAGTTTTTCACAACTTCTTAATAAAAATTGCCTGTGTTAATACTTTGTAGTATCAAGGTGTATAAATATGATTCAGCATTGTGTTTGAAAGGAAAACAGAAGTAAACATTTACAGATTAGTTCCCAGTTTGGACAACTACCTAATAACATATCTCAACTGCTTGGAAAGCCATTACAATTGTTTTCTGTAACAAAAATGATGGTTTAATGAAACAGAGAAGAAAATTGTTTGCTAGGAAAGCAAACATCTGCTATTATCTTTTCATTAATAAATTCTACAAAATAGGGAAATTAGACAAAAATTTAGAGAATATTAATTTCCCTTTCCCCAGTCTCCTGAGCTAATACTTAGAGATTCATTTTTGCCTAAAAATAGCTATGCTATTGTTTGTATCTCTTTGTATTTCATTTATACAGCGGAATGTCACAAAAAATACATAAAAAATAAGACACAAACACCTTCCCCACAAAAAAATACCCAACAAACAAACTGACAATCAAAAACCAAACAAACATAAAAAATACCCCAGAAAAGAATCATAGGGAAATTTTCCGTAGAAAAAACTCCAGCTGTCCAGCTGGTTCTCATCATACCTTGGCTTGACTTGCAGCAATGCCACTGGCTGCTCCAGCACTTGCAGATAAATTGCAGGTTGTTGCTCCTCTGATTCTTCTGCTAACTCTTTTAGTCATCAGAAGTCGCTCAAGCCTGGTAAAATGAAGAGACCTGCATGAGAAGGCTGCTATAGACATATTAATATGTCTGCAATGGTTACTCTCCTCAGTGAGGAGAGTAGACACTTCAGTAAGTTTGTAAAGCAGAGCAGAAGAGTGATGTATTGCATGGCTCAGAAGAACACCAAAAATATGGTTTAGGTAGAAAGAGTCTTAATCTGCAGGTGCCACTATTGAAGTGCTCTCAGATCTTACACCAACATGGTGATTGGTTTCTTATATCAAAATTAAAAGGAGGAATAATGAAGTGCAATATGCCTTCCCAAATATCCAGCTGAATCTTTTCCTGCAGCTGGAACATTTGCAACTCATTGTGGCAGTGTAAAATACCTGATGCCAAATAACGTGTGTACTCCTGGTTCTCATCATGTCTTGAGTTCATCTCTTCAGGATTAATTTTCAAGCTGCTGCTTCTCTTATTATTTCTTTAAATTTGATAGAGTCATGATAATTTCTTAGGTTTGGTAAACTGAGAAACCCTTTAGTCATATATGTATAGGGTTTCTTTCCTTTATCTGGCTAGCTCTTTTTATGAATCATTTAATTTCCTCAGAGATTTCTACTCCTGCCTGATATTGGCCAAGATCTCAAAGTTAAGGGAAGAAAAAAAGATCTATATAAATATAAATATTGATCAAAGGCATGACTGTGTGAACCTAAATTTCCTGAGCAGCCAGGCTGAAATCTACATAATGGCAAGGTTTCAAAGCTTATGAATTATTATTGCAGTTGATAACTGTTATGATGACTAAAATGTCTTTAATTTCTGACTTGCCATGTCATGCAAAGCCCTGGCACTTTGATGTTGTTCTCTCAAAATATATGTCAATATTTCTCCTGAAGACATAGGGCTGGCTATTGTGCTTCTTCACAAGCAGACTCTTGCTGGTCTGACTCACAGTGATTTGACATTAATGTTATTCCTGTAACTTTTTGTAAGTTCATTTGAAGTTCTCAGATCCCTTTTTTGACATTAGTTAAATCTTAACAGCAGCTTTCTGAAGTAATTAGATACTTGCAGTTTTAAAATGAGAAAACAAACAGAAAATAAAGCCGTCATCAGAAATTCTGTTCTGGTTATATTTGAGCTAAAACAAACAATTGCCTGTTGCCTGCCAATGATTACCCAGGCCTCGGGTCTGTCAATGAAACTGCATGAGTAACACCTAACCTAGTTCTGTCAGAATAAGCACAGCTACCTTACGCGCTTATAATGATAGGGGTTTCTAACCCACATTATTTTGATGGGACTGGATTTATGGCATAATTACATGGACAGTTATTCCACAATAGCTGAGGGGAAGGTACCTGTTGTGAGGGAGTCAATGTTAAACCCTTGTGGATGGAAAGGGAATCTTAGCTTCTTAAATTGCTAGACTTCCAATGGAGCAGTGTGTCTGACCACAGCCTCAGCTCCCTGAGAACAGTAATCCACAAGGCCATGATTTAGGTACACATAGAAATTAATTGGGTGAGCTATTCACTGGATATATATGAATATGTCCGTAAATATGTATTTCAAAGAGAATAAATTTTGATTCAATACTACTCAACTGCGTAAGGTGAAGGATATGTGCTGCAGAGTGAATTTTTTATTTTATGGAAAAGTTTAACTCCAAGGGGCTAATGCTTCAGTAGGCTAATGTCTGTAAAAGTATCAATTTCCTTTTTACATTTCGTGGAAGTGTTGACACATTTAAAGAGACAATCTCTTATTAAATTGAAGCCATATTTGGAAAAAAGGCATGATACAAGAGGGTCTGCTAGAATCTTTAACATCTCTAGCAATCTCATTCCCCCAAAGTTGAGGAACATTGTAGAATGAAGAACGAAGGCATGACTACTAGCTGGTTTAGTTTGAATATTTTTTTAGATAATAACAATTGTGAAGTCTAAGTCATCATAAGCTACTCCAAAATCTTTTTGCATAGCAGATAGAACAGCACACAAATAAATAATTGCTACTGCTTTAAGCTGCTAATTAAAATAAATTCCCAAAGTAACACAATTAGAAGCTGTTATGACATGAGACTTGTTAGCATAATCACATTTATAAAAACAACCATTTAGTTATCTTTGTTTTTCAATGTCATTGTTGCCAAGTTTAAGCCATGTTGTGATCTGGTTAGTCGTGTTGATTAATACTATTCTGTGAGCATAATGGCATTGATTAACTAGGATGACTCACTGAGTAAACTATTCAATATAAGTAACAAAGCTGAATCTGAGACTCTTGCAGAAAAGTATTCTATTTAGAAAGCTCATAGGAGCTCCCTTCCCCTTTAGGAATTATGCTGGCCTGCCATCCACCTACACTGGCTATATAAAAAAGATATAATTTTATTTGATGTTTTTTTCAATTTAATGTCTGAACCTTAGAGAAAGAGAAACTGCAGCTAAAGCAAGCATTTTTGAGTATTTCAAGAAAACAAGCATACAAGCAATATATGGCTCAATAAATATAGTATTGAAACAAACCAACAATACCCCAAAACCTCAGTAAAAGCCAGAAAAACTAATAGTTAATGCTTCATCTATTTACTTTTGAAATAATAATACATTCACAAAAGAATTTATTTAGATTAAATAGTAGACTAAGTGACCAAAACAAGGAAAATCCCTGTTTCAAAAAGCTGACTTTTTTGACAGGTTTTGTTATACAATACGTATATTCACTGAGCTCTCAAATGCTACACTTCAATAAACTGCTTATTTCTCTGTCTGTTGGCTTCTAAATGAAAATCTGACATACATAGGGAAATATTTGTTTAAAATATCAACTTATTTGCTGTACAGGCTTCCTTGTGCTTATCTATATCTAACTTCCCCTGCTGAAGCTGCTGCATTATCATAATAGACAACCCATTAGTTACTCATGCACTATTGTCTTCCCGTAATCTGTCTCCTCCTGAGTTGTCATATACATTATGCTTTATTTCTCTGCTGCACTCACAACAGGCTTTTCTTGCAGTACTTCATAGGCTGAAGATACATAATATTATTATTCTGTTGAATGTTGCCATACTTCAGTGATGAATAACAAGGTAGTTTCTGGCTCCTCATGTCCTGAGCTTTTTTCTATATGCTTTCACACCAGCAATGTGCTGAGATTAGATCTAACTGTACATATGTGCCAAAGATCTTCTACACTACTCTGTGTGAGTGCGCATGTCTGTGTCAGCACACAGCATTTGCCATACCAAACCCTCGAGCACTAGAGCTGCATTTGTTCCCAACTGTACTCATTCACTAGCTTTGCCCTCACCAGTTATTTAAAAGAACTCTCCATTAGCAAGAAGTAACAAAAATAATATTGGGACTATTTTCTGGTACTTTTTTTCCACATCAGATTAAGCTGTTGTAAAGTTCTCTTTAGCGTCTGCCCTGCAATGTGAGTTGTCTGCTTACAACTGAGTTACTGTTCATGCAACCTTCCTTCATATGAACAGAGCTTCAGTATTCCCACCATGGATGATAGCCCTACTGTTTGTGAATGATATCCCATAAACCAGAGAACATAAAAACTCCAGGTATGCTGCAAGCATGGGAGAAATTACCCAAGCTTTTTTCCAGGGCAGCTATGTCATCTTTGAAGTTGACAGCAGGCTGTCAATGCCGTTCATAGGGAAAAGCTGTCGTATGCTATGCCTTTGGCTGACCAAGCTGCAGTGGTTTTGCTGGAGCAAGGTGTCGGCAGTCCCAGGATGCACTAGAGCAGAGCTCCACCACTATTATTTCTGCTGTTCAGATTTCTGCCAGGGCTAGGAGGTTTTGGATCATGATGTTACAAACTGTTTGCTGCTTCTACTTCTTTCATGGTGTTCAGATAAAACTTGGAAATAGACAACAATGAAGATTAGTGTCTGTAAACAAGTGGTGAAGTTTAATATGCAGTGCCAGCAAATGTTACAAGAGCTGCAGATTGATGTTTAACAGTATGACTTCCACATTGTTCATACACGAAATCTAAGCTCAAGGGGAGAGCCTGTTTAACATATTGTCGTGGTTTAAACCCAACCACAAACCTCTTTTACTCACTCCCCCCCTTCTTGCCCTCCCCCTGCTTCTGGAGGGACGGAGAGGAGAATCAAAAAGAATGCAACTCCCACGGGTTGAGATAAGAACAGCCCAGTAACTAAGGTATAACACAAATCACTGCTGCTACCACCAATAATAATAGTGCTAAAGGAAATAACAAGAGTAAAGAATACAACACCTCAACACCAGCCGACCAATAACTCACCCCACTCCCCCCAGCCAAGCACTGACCGATACCTCCTCCAACCCTGCAGTCCCTCTACCCCTTCCGGGTCACTCTAAGTTACATCCTGGGCATGACGTGCTGTGGTATGGAATACCTCTTTGGCTAGTTTGGGTCAGGTGTCCTGTCTCTGCTTCCTCCCAGCCTCCCCTCCTCCCTGGCAGAGCATGAGGCTCACAAAGTCCTTGGCCAGACCAAACATTCGAGCAGCAACTGAAAACATCGGCGTTATCAGCACTGTTCCCAGGCCAAAAGATCAAAACACAGCACTGTACTAGCTCTTAAGAAGGAGAAAACTGACTGCTGCTGCTCAAACCAGGACACATATGTAGGTGACAACATCTTCCACTAAAATGTGGGGACAAAAGTAGAGTGCCTGTATCAGTTTTGGGTTCCAGTTAACACTGCTGCTTGTGGTTTGTGGTGTCTATCTATTGTGTAGGATCTGGGTGTCTGGAAAGCTAACTCAGGCAAATGCATCTCCAATGTTTCAGAAGAGCACAGACATCAACTAGCTCATGACGATAGAGTGCAGCTATCCACAGTATTTCAAAGTTATCTTGTGGATGTCTTTTATCATAAAGGCACTTTAGTCTCAGAAGAAGACTGAATGAAAACAGAGTTTGTAAGTAGCTTGTGGTTTTTTAGCACAGTAGGAATATAATGTTTCTCTAACTTTATCAAGGTGACGTAACAAGTTAGTAATTGAGTCATAACTAATTCTCAGTTATTTGTCTAAGAATTTTGTCTTTTCATAGATTAATGTTAGACTACCAAATTACAATCAGAGAACATGAAAAAGAAAGACTCTTTCATTCTATCTTGAATTTATTAATTATATAGCAGACATTTCTTCTAATGATAATAATTAGCCTTCAAGATGTAAAGCGTATGCATTTCAAAGACAATTAATTTTGATTTAGTACTGCTGAACTACGTAAAGTGAAGGATATGTGCTGCAGAGTGAAATTTTTTATTTTATGGAAAAGTTTAACTCCAAAGGGTTTTATTTGGATTCAGTAGTCTAAGATCCTCAATGTCACTTCAAGGATACTGAACATGCATCTGACTTTGAGACTTCCAAATAAAATTAGGGATTTTTCAGCCACTTTGTTGCCTGTTAAAGCAGATGTCTTCTCTTCTCTATGCTGTCGAAACTGTGGATATGAAAAATAATAATTAAAAAGAAATCACTCAAAATACTGTTTCAAATTTTTAAAACTATATAAAGGACCATTTCTGCATTCTCAAATGCTATTTTTTTTAAATGGACTGTATTTCAGGAGGGAAAATTATTCTGTATTCTAGTCAGATACAGTTATTGGAAAAGAAAAGTGATTGCCATTATTTTGAACCGAGAGTTCTATTAGTTCACTGTAGAGTTCTTTGCAAAGATAACACAGCTGTCCAAAATTAGAAATAATCAACTATTGAAGCATCTTCAGTTAAAATCATGTCCACAGAATACTACATTTCAGCTATTCTTGCTGGTGTCACAGCATTGCATCTCCAGAAAACTGAAAACATATTCTCTACCACTAGTGTTTCCCAGTTCAATTAACATTTGATGATGGGCAGAAAAGCCTTTAATATCCGCTAATGATGCCTATATACAGCTGTTGAGGGCGGTCATGGAAATTATATAAGGTTTCCAACACTAGCCTAATTATCAGTGCAGTGATCCTATAAAATCTAGTCCTCTGCTTCAAAGATAAAGCCTACTTCCCTAGGAATGTCTAATTCTTTGGGTGATTTTTCTGCAATTTTGTACCACTTTACTAAGTAAAATCATAACCAGATGTAATATTTAACCAGATGTAATATTTCAGATTATATAATACATTTTTACCAAGCTATTGTTTACTCAAGAAAATTTACCTCAGAACACATACCTGGAAAATTTACATAAATCTTAATCAACAAACAAAATTTTTAATCTTGTGACATCTTCAGTCAAAGATGGCTACAACATAAAGTTCTGGAAAACTCATGTAAATTTATGTTTTCCTCAAGCTCTAGTTCTTACAATTGCTACTTTACTTCATTCTTAAAAATGTTTGAAGAAGTTTTATCTATGGGTACATTCTGTCAATTTCTCTTCAAAATCATTGAATAGCATTGAGTTCACTGAAAAAATATTAAACTTTAAGTGTATTTTAGTTGAATTAACCAACTGAGAGTCTTGGTTTATATTAACATTTAGATTAATATCCGTTTTATTTGTTAATTCAGAAACATAAGAAATGTGTGAAAATAGGTCACGCTTTTATTTATTTAAATATTTTTCTATACCTGAAACTAATACCTCTAAGGATAGTTATTTTAAAAATTGATGAAATAAAGAAGCACAGCTAGAAAGAAATGCTAATCAAAAGGAAAGCACTGACTTTACAGTTAATACTATGTAATCTCTAAATACATATTCAGGAGTCCAATTTTAAGAAAAAAAATCTGAGATTTTTGTAGCTTAACTTTTGAAAGGATTTATAACTGCTCACATTTCTTAAAAAATCAAGAGTTTTCCATGTGTGTGTTTAAATATAGCTTGGAGAATTCAGCTTTGCTAAGTCAGATTTAAAATGTTCCATCTAAAGCCATGATTTTTAATTCATATTTCGGTTTTCCAAACTGGTGGTAGTACCAAATATTCAAATGAGAACTTTGAAGGCTGAAGTGGAGCGGGGTTCCATGTGAAGAGCAGTTGAACATGGGTCAATCGATTCTAAGCTCCTTTACCAGTGAAATCCTACCAAAATATGTGCAAACCATGCTGAGTTTTGTTGTTTAGAGAAATAGTGTCAGTGATGGAAAATGAGAAAGCAAAAGAAAAGTATAAAGATGCTCTGCAAACTGCAACACAGAAATAGGTGTCCTTGCTGCATATTCCCCTAGCTGAAAAAAAAAAAAAAAAAAAGTACAAATAATATATTGACATTAAATTCAATAGCAGGACTAGGAATTTACTGTCATAAAATAAAAACAAACAAAGAAAACCCCATAAAAACAAACCAAACAACAACAAAAAAACCCTGCAACAAAACCCCCCAGCCAGATTAAACACAACCATTGGAAGCCTTTTTAGCATGCCTCTGTACTTCAGATTGATGGTAGGTCTTTGAAGGGAATAGATGCTGAAGAATATAAAGCACTTTGAAGTCTTATAGTTCTGACTGCCACTTTTCTTGGACCCCGTGGTAAAAATTTGTATCCAATCTTGAATATTATGTGCAGTTTGTAAATGGTTTATAATTTGCAGGTTGTAAGAAATTAATTACTTCGAATGAAAATTATTTCTCAGTTCTAGCAGAGGACTTGCAATAGCACTGCTGGATAAAACCAAATTGTACATTGAGCAATCTAAATTCAGTAGTGTCTAAGCAGTATGATCTAGTTTGCTTTAATTAATTAACCCTTCAAAAATTGCAGAGTTGAACATCCACTTGAGAGCAATTAATATCTACAGCAAATTATGTCACATCGTTATGTTTTATTCATATACAACTTCACATAATGTAATTGGATATTAAGGGCTTCTAATTCTGCCGTTATTTACACCCTGCATGTTGCACACTTCATTGACTATTTTGAACCAAAAATGAAGTTATAAGACTTTCTTATTTCAATTACCTGCAGTTGATATTCTGCAGCCTACTGCTTATATGTACGTATGGGAGGAAGTGTCAGACACCCTGCAGCATGGTATGGCACGTTGGATAAAATCAGAGAAAACACAAGAAAGGTTAACTTGCCATGGAAATATTTAAAGAAAAAACATGTGAGAGAAAATGAAGAGCTTCTCATTTTTAGATTGGCATTGTGACATGTAACACAGATTTCCAGTTTCACTTAACCTTGTGATCTCTGCCATTTACACCCAATCACTAAATTGACTGTTTCATACACTAAACAAGTAGCCAAAACAGATATTTCAGCTGACAGCTTGACATATTCTGCTATCCCTTTAACTATTGCTGGCAACTTGTGATTGGTAATAATCATTATTAGTATGAATATCACAGCAGTTCTCATGAGTTTCATAAAAAAATTGGATAGAGCCTTAGGCAACATGGTCTACTGTGAGGTGTTCCTGCCCATGGCAGGGGGCTTGGAACTAAGTGATCTTAGGGTCCTTTCCAACCTTATTCTACGATTTTATGAACTATAACAGTAGTGTCTAATCCAACCCTCTTCCCAAGGGCTTGAGGGATAACTGGTCAAGACATTTGCAGCAAATAAGTAGTATTTCTGTGATGAAGGATATACTTACTAACTGTAATTAATTATTTGCCTAAGACCACACTGTTAGCTCACACATTCTTCTTGATCACTTAGGTGAAATATAAAGTTTAACAATGTTCTTGAGCACAAGTCATATCTGTGAAACGCCCTAAACTACAAACATGAAAAATCCTGATTTTGCATTTGCATTTCTATTTTTTATGGCTTTTGTTAAGTATGGCAAGTGAATATTAGCAAATCAAAACAGAAGTATTCTAAATCAGAGGAAAAAAAATACAGGGAGATCTTCTTGAGGGTTATCAGTACTTAAAGGTGACTTATAAGAGAGATAGGGACATTTTAGCAGGGCCTGTTGTGATAGGGAAGGAGGTAATGGCTTCATACGAAAAGAGGGGAGATTTAGACCAGATATAAGGAGGATACTTTTTACAGTGAGGATGGTAAAACACTCAAAAAGGTTGCCCAGAGAAATGGAAAATTTCAAGGTTGTGTTTAACAGAACTCTGAGGAACCTGAACTGTTTGAAGATGCTGCTGATCGTTGCGGGGAAGTTACTCTAGATGACGTTTAGAGGACCCTTCTAACCCAAACTGTTCCTTGATTCTATCATTCTATGTTATGCATTCTAAACTAGTCCAAGTTGATAGAGTATTATAGGACTAAGGACATTTAAGAACTATTAAACTCTCATATCCTTGTTGATTCCTTTTGGATGTCACAGGGTTTTTAATCCCAGTTGTGATATGGATCAAGATATACTTGTATCTAGTCTGATGTTTAACATTGCCTTACTGGCAACCTTTTCAAGCCAGTGATTATCTTTTCTGAAGCTGTGCCTATCTAGTGTGTTGCTGGTTCATAATGAGAGCTTTCTATCACTATGGTAAGACATAACTTTCTGTTATGATTTTTGTTATATTTGAGATGTTATTCACTCTCTGTCTGAGTTTAACCAAGCTCAAAGAATTCTCCTCATATATTAACACTGGAGATACTGCAGTTGCTTGGTATGAATTATGTGGTGATTTACTAATCTTTCCTCTAACAAGTATAGCATTGAAAGCAGAAGGAAGGTAATGTGACAATCTGTAGTATAGCTACTATGATCTCTTTGCAATAAAGAGTGCTGGGTTGCTTTTGGACCTCAACAATGCATCGTAAGTGAATGGATTAAGGAGAAAAGAAAGAAAATGGAGTCATTAACCTCAAGAAAGAGCAGATGACATGCTCCAAAGACTATGAAATCTGTGACTCTGTAACAAGCAAAGGCTCAACTCTTATAAAGGTGCATCTTTATTTGGACCCTCTGGTATCTACTACAAAACAATTGCAGCTGAGTTCTGTCATTTAATAAGGGCTTTTATGTTAAGTTGCACTGGCATGGATTTTGTGGTGTCTGCTAACTGGTACTCATGCAACACTCTTTCCCTTAGTGTGTGTACAACTGGTTTCTCTCTCCTGTACTCAGCTGGCTAGTTCCAAAACCAAAGTCTCAGAAATGTTCACTTTCTTTAAATGTGATTGATCTTAGCTAAAGTATTATAGTCTCTTGTCAGGATAGGGATAGACAAGATGGACAGATATACATAAGCACATATACAGATAAATTGCAGAAATGATGATGCCTTAACAAACTGGGTTAACCCCCAGAAAAAGCAGATGTAGTTAAGAATTACTTTTAACTCAGACCAGTGATACTTAGACTTTATTAATAAATTGCAGATTTGATCAATTTATGCTTATCAGAATTCTTGTACTATGCTAATACTGAAGATAGAAATAGCAAACACAGAAACCTCTTATAACTGCCTTGTGTACAGGGAGTTTCTTATACTATTATACAAAGCTGTTTCTCAACACATAACTCAGTCCTAAACCTGGGTTATATTATTTTGCTGATGAGTGGATTCCCACTCTCTCCCCCTAAAGCTACACGTGGGTCTGTGGTGAATATTCAAAGTTATTGAATCAATAGTTGCTGTAACATCTTTTAGTGCATATTTGCCAAGTGTTCTTTTGAAAATGATGCTATGCACATCTCAAAGAAAGAAAAAATCAGAAGTAAAAAATAAAAATTCTGGTAAGAATACTGAGAAAAACTTAATGTCCTGTAAAGAGACACATAACCCCCCCTAGCTTTACTGTAAACTCCCTTATGTTTTGTTTCCATGTGTTTGACTCTTCCATATTTTTTTCAAGATTATTAATAATCTGATTTTTCTCTCAAATTCAAATTAAATTCCCTCCCTACCTTCTGTTGAACAGGACTTCGTGGTTTTAGTGACTTTCAAAGCCATAGGATATTCCTAAAGTAATTGAAAATTCTGGTTCTGCCATTAAAATGAGAGAAAAAAAAATAAATCTACTGTGCTTTGAGCTGTAACTGGGGGTTTATGTCATTTCTGCTCTGTAAATTGACAACCTGGACTTCTGTCCTTTGAACTGTATTTCCAAATCTCACTGACTATCCCACATTATGTGAATAACTATAAGGAATAGGAACTGCTACACAAAAAAAGAAAACCAGAAATTTAACTCTTTGATTGATTGCACTTTCCAGATCTCCAGAGGGATTGCTAGGAGTTTCTGAGAGGTTTTGAATGGTATCTAAAATCAAAGACACCCTTTTACCTAACAGTGTGAATCACAGCAGAAAATCCATTTGCATTGTTTTCTCCAAAGTAATTTCTTCATTGGTTTTCTCCCTGCAGGATGAAAGACATCCAGTAACAGAGGACCTCACTAATTCCTAGGCAATCCATAGGCTACTTATGCTCTTCCTTGCATCATCTTAAATCTGTGCTACAAAGGAAGATACAGATTATGTTGTCCTTCTTTGCAGGACGGACATTTCTTTTAGCTTAACTAACGTACTTCCAGACTTGAAAGTGATTCTTCTTCTCCTCCTTCAGTTCCACACTGTCCACTTTATTTTTCAGATTTATCGCAGTTTGGTGAACAAAAGTGGACCTCAATTTTGAGGCTATTCCAGTACATGACTGTAAGGTCAGGCTGTATTTCTATTTGCATAGCTATCTTTTATGTCTTCTAGTATACCTCCCAGACTTTTTTTATATGAATCACACCTTGATTCATCTCATCTCCTCCCAACAACTGACACTCTTTAGTGTACAATTAGTATCATTTTAATATGTCATAAAAGGGGGATGAACTTTCATTTGCAAATCCTACAGCTAAAAAAAGAAGAATGAGAACCTTGTTTAATAATTTTAATAATGCTCTGTTTCCTCTGCATTTCTGTTTTTCATGGAGCGAAACATGAAATTTTCTCTATTTCAAGACCTCAGAACTGATTTAGGTGTTTGTGGTTGGACAGTGGTGGCATCCTGTGATAAATTTGATTCTTTAAAATTATTCATTATCCTGATATTAATTCAGAAGTTTCCCAGTCATCAATATCTTGCCTTATGAGCCTAAGAGTTGAGGAAATAAGGGAAATATGAGGTGAAAGTGATGAATTTATTTGATTCACACAAGTGTAGTCACAACATATTAGTTACTTACCCTGGTTTTAGATTGTATAGGAGAGATTTTTAGTCTGACATCTGAAGGTGATTAATGCAGTGACACAGCACAGTCTTAGACAAAGTTGTTCCAGTATCATGGAAGAAAGCACACAGATATCTGAAAGAAAATTGGCTCGATGGGTGATGCATGGTGGTTGGCATTTGCTGGTGCATTCAACTTGACTCAGTGGCAAACAAAAGATGGAAGATAGGGTGAGTTTATAATTAAGGGCTGTAAGAGAGACGACCAGTGGTTTATAATTACATGTTTGAAAATATCATTTGCTTCTTCTGAATACTAATGGAACTTTTAAAATTGCTTTCTATAAACAACAAGCTAGTGCAATTCCATTCTGCAAATATCTGCAGGATGTAAACAGTGTTGCAAATATGGCCAAAGCAAATTTATTGAAAAGCGTGTGTTGCATAGAAATTTGTTGTACTACACTTTAAAGCCTTCATTTGAACCTGTACTTTCAGTCTCTCTTTGAGTGAATCTCTTTGCAACTTTATAGTTATGTCCTGCCTCTGAAGACTATTTTTGTCCCAAAATGAAGTTAAGATTAATAGATTCTGGATCATCTCATTTTTGTCACTTTTTTCCTGAAGCCATAAAGCATCTATAACCTATAATCTGTTCCTTTTAGGATACTTCAGAGTAAATATCCTTCCTGTTTGTGTAATTTTCAGTGTAGCCCAGTCCAACACAGAGGTTCAGATTTCTTTCTACTAGCATTCACATCTGAGTTTGGTATCAGACAATAATATTTTGGGGTTTTTCCCATGGTAAGGCAAATGTAGAAACAGGCGCTTGTGTATTAAGGACTAGTGCTAGATGTGGAAGACTGGAGATCCTAGGGTATCTCAAATAGTATATGGCCAACTGAAATAAGTCCCTAATCAGTGCAAACTATGAAGGATACAGACTGATTAGTTACACTAAGACAGGCACCTATCCACCCAACTGAATTGCTGTTTGTATTACATTGTCTGCATTGATAAGTTTTCTACTGGTTATAAGGGGAACTTGAAAACAGAAAACTACAGTAGGTAGGTTTCTTAGTCTTGAAATGCATTCTGCCTGAGTGAAAGTGAAACTCTAATACTTTCTTTACCCTAGTCTTATGTCTGCAATTGCCCTCCCCTTAGACCTTCTTCCTGCACCCTTGGCCCCTTCAGTGCTTTCAAAGCCGAGAGGCAACAGAGAGGTAGGTGCCCCTTTTCCCCTCAGCATCTCTTTTGCTGCAATCCAGCCCCTCCAGTGCCCTTGCTTGTAGCAGGTCTTTCTTGCTTATTTTGTCACTGATACAAAACTGACCACCTAAAAGAAGATTACTGTGGTTTTATCCTTGCGATAATTACAATAGTGTAAGAATCTATGTAAAATAATGTATGCCTGATAAATTCTTTGTGAAACCAATGAAAAACAAAAGCAGCATTCCTAACATGTTTAGCATTCCTAGAGATGATTGATAATCTGCTTTAAAAAAATGAAAAAATCAAAATTAAATCTCCCACCTTCTGTCAAACAGAACTTAATCTTTACAGTGACTTTCAAAACTGCGGGGTAGTCTTTGTAAATGAATTTCCTTGTTATGTGATAAAAATTACACTGCAGTTCTAAAACCTAATTTAGGGTGTATGGGCTTTCAGCTCCATAAATCATCAACATGTCCTTCAGCTGAGGTATGCTCACTACTTCTCTCAGGCTGTAATATATTATGTAACTATATAAAATATAGCTGCAGTCACAGATGCTCTTAAAAATCAAATTCAAGACAGAGCTTATATATACATATAAGAATTCATTTTATTGGGATAATACTATGATATAAAACTTGAAAAGGAATTAAAATTACTTATACTTTCAAATCCTCTTAAGAGGTTGAGTGCAGTTAGCATGAGGGAGACTTTTTAACCTGTATAAATGCCACAGTACACGAATATGCACCTTTAAAATAGCTTTCTTTTAACTCTGGATGATTACGAAGACTTATTGTCTCTTGTTTGTCTCACTATTCCCTTTCAAAACTGGGAGGTAACAGAACCAAAAGTACTGATCATTTATCATGATCTAGAAATATTAACATCCTTGTACAGGTGTTCTCTCACAGAGAAAGGCAAAAGCTACTTTGGGGACAGTCCATTTCCTCAGTGTCTTACCATTTAGGCATCAAGACACTAATGGCCAGTTCCAGGGGTGTGTATCTGTGTAAAGAATGTGCATTGTGAAAAATGCACAGTAATGACTGGGCTGCAACTCATTATTTACGTATCTAGTAAAACAACATATTTCTTCTCAAAGATGGGCTTCTTAGGTTCTTATTGGTTTGTGCACTGTAGCTGTTAAAAATAATGGGAAATCCATTACTGGCTTACAGTCTGAAAATCAAGTGTAATATCTGCTTTTGCTCTTATCTATCCCTTCTTTACAGCAACTATTTCTTTGCTCTTGTCTTTATCCTTCCATGGTACACAGTCAATATTTCACTGTTTCTTTACATTTTGTTATTCTTAGCTTAGTGCTTTTCCCCTTTTGATTAATTTTTGTGAGACTGCTGGAATCTCTTGCATTAATTTGTAAGTGATTTTAAGTGTTTCTGCCCAAAATGTAACTCGAACTTAAGTTCTACAGGAACACAACTTGCTGTTCTAGGCTGTGAGCAGAATTCATTTGCCTGGGACCCTGCATTTTGTTAGATGAAGATTATCTGCTGTTATATGGAGCAATGCCTGAGTGCATTTGGAATATGTTCAGGATCTCAATTGAGAACATGTATCTTGAAACTGAATAAAAACTAGTCAGTAAGCTTTGAGATGCATGCCAGATGGAGGAATCACAACTGTTTGGGAAGAATATCTATTTAATGTAGCAATAAAAAGTGGTAAGAAAATTGGTACACCTGCAAAATGCAGATACCACCAAACTAATGCCAGCTGAGCCTTGATATAGTGCAGGCATACCAGGCCAAGAATCACCCTGGAGTGATAAGCCCAATGGAGACATGCATGGCTTATTAACTCACTAAATTCAGCTATCCCAAATCCAGAGGCAAGTTAGACTCTCTGCATGCCACTATGGTGTGTGCAAGCACAGGATCTCTGCAGTCATATAGTATAGACATGCCCAATGCATGTTTAAACTGTGTCTGTTTATACTCTAGCAGCATTTTACATAAGTAAGCACTACTCTGCTTTGTTGTTGTTGTTGTTGTTGTTACTGCATTTGATGGCTTGTCACATCTCCAGGAATTAATTCTACTAAGAGATCCAAATCCAAGCATATATTTTGGGACAATACAGTCTATTAAATGCATCTAAAAATGAAAGATATTTAAAACCATTGTTCTGATATAAGATAAAGCCTTCTATTTTAAATAAGTACTTGTAGGGAAGCTGAAAGAAGGTACTGTACTGGTATTTGCTGTATAGTCTAATAGCAAAATCATTCTGGTTGGAGTCAGTTCCTTGTTTCTTCAAGCCACTGAGTCACTTTTTTTTTTTTTTTTTTTTATTTTAAACACCTCTACTGCAATAGTGTGCAAATAAAATATTTCTAGATACCGTATTCTCAATTAATTTCCCTGTCCCCATCTCCTATGTGCTAAGTGTAATTCAATTTAGGTATTGAAATTCCCTTTGCAGTCAATGGAGGGAGATAAGCGTTTTAGAAAGGCATTTCATCCTGTTCTTAAAATCAGAATCCCATTCTGCAGTTCAGAGGCAAAGGATGGAGTTCCTTTGATCAGAAGTTGGGGCACCTATATCTATGAGTTCCATAGACTCATAGAATCACAAACCAACATCTGATCTAGTTGTCAAAATTCTTTGTATTGACCATGTTAAAAAAAAAAATAAAAATAGGGACTTTCATTCATCTCAAAGTAGATTCTAAACAGGACAAATTGGACACATGGCACAGGTGCTGGATGCTAAAACTGGGTGTTAAAAGTAACTTTCCTCTCACTTGGCAAGGGGGACACTGGGCACCTGCCTTAGGTGTAGAATCCAAAGACACCTGACACTAATACCTTCTATCCTAATTACTGAGACTGCGTCATCCCTTAACTAAGAGCTTAACTAAGCTCCTACCCTTCAACATTTCAACTAAGCTAAATCTGAAATGTAGATGAGATGAATCCAGGCTTGCGTGCTTCCCCATCCATACTTCATATTTACAGATGCTTATCTATTAAAATCCTGTTGAGCAACTATTTGATTCCTATACTGAAATTCTCTGTTCATATTAAAAGTTCCAAAAATGCAGGTATTTCCAATAATTAATAGTCTAATTTCTAGCTATGAATGTAGATTATAAAGTACTTTACACAGGGATCCTTTCCTTATTTGTACCTAAAGGTTCCAGAGGTTAGTTCTTCTTCACCCTCCCTCCTCCTTAGAGAACATATTTTCACACTTTTCCACTAGACAGAAAGCATGTCTTCCTGAAATATTTGTGTGATGTATGTATTCCTTCTGAACTGTATAGCACTGGGGAAAAGTCACTATTCTCTTACTTCTCCTTCACATGGTGTTAATTAGTGAATGCCACGTGGTTCTGCAGTGTGGCTTACATCATTACTGTCTTTTTTGTTCCCTTTGTAATGTTTGTACAGTGTGTAAACAATGAAATCACATCCAGTAAATTCAGTAATGGACCACCTAATGTAAATGGGGAAGGGTGTTTGGAGGCAGGGAGAGAAAGTATGTTTTATTGCAGCAGCTCGGTTTTATATTACAGCCTCATCTGCCTATGCTGGACCTTTGGATGACATGCAACAGTACAAGCTAAAACAATGATCATTCAGAAAACACTTCAGCAGATCAGCTAAATAATCAGACACAAACTAGATGGTGCTGTGAAAAATAAGTACGTTTTCCCTCCCAGTTTATGAATAACTATTCTAACAATGACAAAAAAATTGTATATAAAGCTTTTGCAATATTAGGAGCAAAATCTTCTGCCAGGAGAGGAAATGGTTCACTTTTTTTTTTTTTTTTGATAAAATACAGTTTGTTCAGACTGTCTTCATTAAACCACTTTTCCATGATATAATATTTTTGGTATAAAATAATAATGTCAATATTAGGAAAGAATTTTTTTATTTAAAATCGCCCATATTAAAGTGCTCTCTGCATGTACACACACGTACATCTGCTACTCTGATAACTAACAAAGGCATTTTTTACTTTGTGTATATACAAATCACTACAATATTTATATTCTGAGATATAGCTATTTCATATTCTTTGTATAGAGGTTTCAATTGACCTCCCAGTGCAAATAAGCAAAGCCAATGAATTTCCCTATGTGTATAATAACTATAGAACCGCCTGCCCTAGGTAACTGTGGGTTGATTCTCTGGGCTATCATTTTTCTCTTCTATTTCTTGTACTTTTTAAATTTTGGAGTTTGTTATTCAAAGTTCATTGTCATTTTTTCACAAATATAAAAAAGTGGTAATTATTTAGCACTAAATACATTTAGCCCATTTGATGTGATAGATATGAAGTTAGTATATTCTCTGAATCTAAAAACAATGGGAGGAACATTTGTCTCAAATTCTTCTCTCTAGATCAGTCAGCCCACTAAATATATAAATAAATAACTCCTCATAGAATCACAGAATCACAGAATCCCAAGGGTTGGAAGGGACCTCAAAAGATCATCTAGTCCAACCCCCCTGCAAGAGCAGGGTAACCTACAGTACATCACGCAGGAACTTGTCCAGGCGGGCCTTGAATATCTCCAGTGTAGGAGACTCCACAACCCCCCTGGGCAACCTGTTCCAGTGCTCTGTCACTCTTACAGTAAAGAAGTTCTTCCTGATGTTAACGTGGAACTTCCTAAGCTCCAGTTTACACCCATTGCCCCTTGTCCTATCACTGGATATCACTGAAAAAAGCCTAGCTCCATCATCCTGACACCTACCCTTTACATATTTGTAAACATTGATGAGGTCACCCCGCAGTCTCCTCTTCTCCAAGCTAAAGAGACCCAGCTCCCTCAGCCTCTCCTCATAAGGGAGATGTTCCACTCCCTTAATCATCTTTGTGGCTCTGCGCTGGACTCCTTCAAGCAATTCCCTGTCCTTCTTGAACAGAGGGGCCCAGAACTGGACGCAATATTCCAGATGCGGCCTCACCAAGGCTGAGTAGAGGGGGAGGAGAACCTCTCTTGACCTACTAACCACTCCCTTTGTAATGCACCCTAAGATGCCATTTGCCTTCTTGGCCACAAGAGCACATTGCTGGCTCATGGTCATCCTCCTATCCACTAGGACCCCCAGGTCCCTTTCCCCTTCGCTACTTTCCAGCAGGTCAACCCCCAACCTGTACTGGTACATGGGGTTGTTCTTCCCCAGATGCAAGCCTCTACACTTGCCCTTGTTAAATTTCATCAAGTTTCTCCCCGCCCAACTCTCCAGCCTGTCCAGGTCTCGCTGAATGGCAGCACAGTCCTCTGGTGTGTCAGCCACTCCTCCCAGTTTTGTGTCATCAGCAAACTTGCTGAGGGTGCACTCAGTTCCCTCATCCAGGTCATTGATGAAAATATTAAACAGCACCGGTCCCAGCACCGACCCCTGAGGAACTCCACTAGTCACAGACCTCCAGCTAGATTCTGCGCCATTGACCACAACTCTCTGCCTTCTTCCTTTCAACCAGTTCTCGATCCACCTCACTACTTGATCGTCAAGCCCACACTTCTTTAGCTTATCTATGAGGATGCTGTGGGAGACAGTATCAAATGCCTTACTGAAATCAAGAAAAACTACATCTACCGCTCTACCATCATCCCTCCACCTAGTCACTTCCTCATAGAAGGCTATAAGGTTGGTCATACATGACTTCCCCCTCATAAAACCATGTTGGCTGTTCTTAATGACCCCCTCATCCTTGATATGCCTAGTGATGGAGTCAAGAATAAGTTGTTCCATCATCTTTCCAGGGATGGAGGTAAGGCTGACCGGTCCATAATTACCCGGGTCCTCCTTCTTGCCCTTCTTATAGATTGGTGTGACCTTTGCCATCCGCCAATCCTCAGGCACCTCGCCCGTTTCCCACGACTTACCAAAGATGATGGAAAGTGGCCTAGCAATGACCTCCGCCAGCTCCCTCAGCACCCGTGGGTGCATTCCATCCGGACCCATCGATTTACAGATGTCCAGTTTGCATAGCTGATCCCTAACCCAATCCTCATCTACCAAAGCAAACTCCTCCTTTGTCCTGACTCCTTCTGGGGCTATAGAAATCCGGGGCCCTCGGGGAGAGTCTGCAGGAGTAAAGACAGAGGCAAAGAAGGCATTCAGCACCTCTGCCTTCTTTATATCCTCTGTCTCCAGGGTACCCACTTCGTTCAGCAGTGGGCCTATATTGCCTCTTGTGTTAGTTTTATTTGCTATGTATTTGAAGAAGCCCTTTCTATTGTCTTTAACCCGACTAGCAAGATTGAGTTCCAAGGAGGCCTTAGCTGTCCTAATTGCCTCCCTACATCCTCTAACAACTGTCCTATATTCCTCCCAAGCGGCCAGCCCCTCCTTACATAATCCATAGATTCTCCTTTTCCACTTGAGTTTGCCCAGCAGCTCCTTGTTTAACCACGCCGGTCTCCTAGATCCCTTACTTGATTTCCTACTCATTGGGACGCTCCGATCCTGAGCTTGGAAGAAGCGGTCCTTGAATGCTAACCAACTATCTTGAGCCCCTTTACCGCCTAGTACACTTTCCCATGAGACTTCCCTTAGCAGTTGACTGAAGAGGCCAAAGTTGGCCCTTCGGAAATCCAGAACTGTGGCTTTGCTAGATATTCTATTCCTCCCACACAGGATCCTAAACTCCACCATCTCATGGTCACTGCAGCCAAGGCTGCCATTGACCGTCACCACTTCGACCAAACCCTCCTTGTTGGCGAGTACTAAATCTAGCAGTGCTGCTCTCCTAGTTGGTACGTCCACCATTTGCATTAAGAAATTATCATCAATGCACTCGAGGAACCTCCTAGACTGTGAATGACTGGCTGTGTGAGTCTTCCAGCAAATATCGGGGTAGTTAAAGTCCCCCACGACGACTAAGGCATGTAGTCGCGAGGCTACTTCCAGTTGCCTGTAGAAAGCCTCATCAACTCCTTCATCCTGATCAGGAGGTCTGTAATAGACCCCCACAACTGTATCACCCGTGCCAGTCTGCCCCTTGATTCGTACCCACAGACATTCCACTTGCTCCTCATCCGACCCCGGACAGAACTCAATACATTCTAGTTGCTCTCTGACATAAAGAGCAACTCCACCACCTCGCTTTGCTGACCTATCTTTCCTAAAAAGGACATAGCCATCCATGACCACATTCCAGTCATGTGAACTGTCCCACCATGTCTCTGTAATCGCCACTAGATCATAACCTTTAGCCCGCACACAGACTTCTAACTCCTCCTCATGCTTATTTACTGTCAAGTAACAGTATGCGGAAACTTTGCAAAGTTGAGTTATGAGATATGGTTGGATCATTTTGGAGTATTATTACTTTTAGACTCAGCAATTTGGCATTTTTAAAATACGATGATCGTTTTCGCCTTCTTTCCAGGAGTTCAAGACAGGTATGAAATTTAAGGCCTAATTTTGTTCTCCCCCTATACTGGCATAAATCAGGAAGAATGCTGTTTCATTCAGTGGAGATACATCAATGTAAAATTGCATCATGATGTCCTGACATCAACCGTCACTTCAAAAACAATACCAATAACACTGCTTTATTACTATTGTTGCAACTTGATATTGTTATTTTGATATTTCCCAAAAAAGCAATGACAGGATTGACATACTACTGTATAAACCATGTACTGTATATGCCATTATCCTAACCTTTTGGAAAATGTACTGTCTCCTGTCAGTAATGCTTTGGTAATTTGTCTTGCCAGTCTGCAATTCCAGTTCTATGGAACAGTTCTGCAGGACAGTAATGGGCAGTACATTACTTGGATAGACAACTCTCTAACAAGATTAAGAACCTCATTTATGGTGAGATACCACATGAGAAAACAAGGAGAGAGGAGGAAAAAACAGAGGAAAATGTGGCAGTAATGTGATCACTCTTTGTACAGTTTAGTAGTGAGAATGACTTGGTCATTCTGAATAATTGAAGCTTTCTGATGTAAATAAATCATTATCAGCAGTCTCCATCTGCCTTCTACTTTCTTTACTTAGGGGCTAGAATGAAAAGTGTGTTTGACCAGGTGGAGATTTTTTACCAGTAGAAAAGGAAGGTTTTTTCTGTCTTCTGATTTATCCAGTTGTCAATATTTGTTAATCCAGTGTTATTAGCTCTCTTCCTTGCTAAAAGGTGGCAAGAGTAACGTCTTTTTTAGTTTATTGGTGTATTTTTTAATTTTCTTTCTTCAATCCTTTCTCCTTCAGCAGGCTGGAAGATGTTTAATATTATTCTGGCCTTTGCATGCAATACTGTGAACAGATTGGTGCTGTCAGGGAATTACATCCAATCTGTGTTTAGCTTTGAAGAGGAATTGTTTATGATTAGGCGATTTACACTTGAAGTGGGCAGAAGATGGCAAGACCTATAATTAGAAGGAGGGAAATTTATCTCCCAACAGCATGTTCCTCTCTCTGAGCAGAGCCCTAGAGTCAGAAAAGGGCAGATGTAAACACACTTCTCCTCCAAGCTGGCTGATTCTGCACCTGGGTTTGACTGAGTCCTGGTTGTTGATGCCAGGAACAACAGTTGGACTTCAGCCTGGTTAGGAAAGGCAAATTCTGTCACCACTATCTTCTTTGCTTAGCTTATCTCCTGTATTTTCCAAAACGTTTTGTTGAAGCACATCTGCCTCTTCTGATCCAGTTGACCAAATTATGCAAAAACTAGCAGTGGGACATTACCTGCTCTTGGGTTTGAGCAGCCACAGGCCACTTGAAGAACTGAAAAGGAATCAAAAAGGCCCAGAATAGCCATATTAAAAAGCATCTGCCTTAAGATGAACAAAAAGACATTGTCAATGCCCAGACTCTCTTCCTTAAGTCTGTGTAGCTGCAACCCACCCCTGTTCTTCTGCCTGTAACTCGGCCTGTGCATCAGGGATGTTGCTCTGCAAATGTGTCTGTGCCAGTCCCCATTAGAAGACAGTGGCTATAAGACAACTTAAAGGTATTATTCCCGTGTTTAGCAAATGTGTTTCTTGTCCTGGCAAATTCCCACTTCCACACTCTACCAAGTGCCATATTAGCTTGCTATCTGACTGCCTTATTGACATGTTTGGTACATGTACAGGTGTCTTTGGAGCAAAGTGTCTGGGTTTCTGGAGATAGTTTTTTCGTAGAGCAACATTGCCCAACTCCCATGGTCTACTCTGCCATTCCCAAGAGTCTTCTAGACAGGAAACATAAGAAGAGCTTCTTTTTAAGAGTATGTCAATAATTTAAGTCAACCACATTTCTTGGAGCATTCCAACTAATCCACAACTTATTTTTTATTGTCTATTTTAGAAGTCTGTATACCAACTTGTAAAGTTCAGAATTTAGCTCAGAAGTTTTAAAGTGATACAGTTGTCTTTTGACAGTAAAATCACCTCCAGCTAAATTTATTCCTTTTCTGAACAGGAAAGTAAAGAATAAATGGCAACTAAGAGGACTTTCTTATGGACACAAGTTGTTTTGATTTGATTTTTTTCATCCAGGAAGCATTTTGTTGCTGAGCTTTTTTCCTTCTCCCTCACTCTAACCTTGGGAGACTTCAATTTTTTTTAAATTTATTAAGAGATACTTAAGCATTAAGAGAAGGATGTATGCTGCCAGACTAAAACTCAATATCTGAAAAACCTCAGCCGATCTTGAATACTTCTAAGTCTATATGATTTCCCAGCCAAACCATAGCTACTGTCATCCAAGAATCTGTTAAGAAAAAAGAGAGAAAAATAACACGATAATTTGTTTTTAACATAATCACTTCGTGTACATGTAGTAAACATGTGTTTTTTGCAAGAAATGTTTTTTTTCAGCCCTCATTTAACCATTTTTTCCCAGTGCTTTCCCTCCCCAATTTCCCACAGAACAGAGGTATTGTAGTTAATTTCTATAGCTCATAATGGATTTTCTGCAGAATGCATTATAGCTATAAAAGGAGGCTGATTATATTCCATTGTGAACTCTTAGAGAGCACGGAACAACTATTTACAGTGTCTTCAGTCTTCCTGTGCTCTGCAGTAGGAAAGAGCTCCCGGGAGTTTACTGACATCTGTATTTGACCAGTAGCTCTAGTTCAGGAGTGCTGTCAGTGCTCGTTGAGTCTGAAGAAACAAAAGAAATGGTTTTACAGAGACTACCAGCTTCAATAAGCCAGAAAAGGACAGTTTATTTATTAAAATCTGTAACTTTAGAAAAAGTTGCTGATATTCTTTCTATATAATGGGCAGCTAGAGACTGAAAAAGGAAGCAACAGAGTTAATCTAGTGACAAGTAAACAATTGCAACTAGAAATCATTGCAATGATAAATAAGCTAGAAATTTGAAAAAAAAAAATCTTTCACAAAATTCTCCAAAACCTGATATTTTTTTTTTTTTTTTTTTAAGTGTCTGTGGCATCTGAGCATTAAATCAGGTTTCAAAGACCTTTCATGTTCAATAGAAAAAGTAGATTTCAAGACAAATAACATATCAGTTCTGCTAATAGTAATTTAAATTCTGTATTGCTTTTCATACTCTATTAAATGACTAAAACCTGCCAGCAAGGGCATTATTTTCATAAACCTTAAACTTAGGCTTTTTCTACCAGCAAAATTGGCTTAAGCATCCTGACTTTTATATCCTCCTGTTATCAGATTAAGAAACATGGCAGAACTTCTCAAAGGACAGAGCCAGATTTTTTTCAAGGCATGTAAAGAAAGAGATTTCAGAACTAGTATATATCAGACTTCTACTAAATGCCCACCTGCATCTTTAGATCATTGTATTTGAAAATATGCTGTCTGGCAGCTTCCTGACAATGTTTTTCTTCCTCTTGGCACGTCAGATGATGTGTCAAGAATAAAATAGTGACTCTGATTTTATTTATTTTATTTTCATTTCATTGTTTGACTGGTGCCAAATGTCTGAATCCTTCTCTGAGCCCCAAGGGACTTTTTGGATGAGTGACAAACAAGCTGAAAATACAATACAGCTGTAGGTCAAACACAAAAAAAAGCAGAGTGAGAAGTCCTGAATGTCACTAGTGGTTTGCTTTTTATTTTTTTATGGTTGTTATTTGGCGCTTGCAAGCATTCTGGATCCAGCTGATTTGTGCTGTGCTGCAGGAAACGGTCCACAAGCTATTTATCACCGTGTACCGCAGTGTGAAAATTAGTTCCCTGATATTAAATTCAATTCTGTAGGCGTGAATTTTGTAATATGGACAGATGCAGCCATGACATAAATGGTGGCTAAGGCCCCACTGCAGGTACTATACCCTGCTGTCTTGTCCTCCACCAGAGCCCAGGCTGTGCCCCATAGCCCCAGCCGCAGCAGGCTGCCTGTTCCATGGAGAATTAGCCCGCAGCTGGCAGAGACACAGTACCCACAGCCCTTCTGGCTTCAGGGATGCTCTATCCCTCTCTCCTGCCACAGTGCTGGCACCATTTTGACTCCCAGTACAGCACCAGAGATTCTCTGCAGAGCCAAAAGCTACAGGGATGTGCTGAGTAGACAGACTGATGCCAGCACTACAGCAGGGGAGAGAGGACAAGCATGAAAGCAAAAACCTTAGTGGTCTGCCCTGCTTGGCATTACATATTCAGCATCTAAATGCCTGGTGAATCACAGGTCACATTCGTTAATTTAGGCTTCACTTCAGCTAGCTGATTAAACACATAAACCAAACGAGTATTCCCCTTGATTTCAATTAGATCATTCAATTTAAACCTAAGCAAATGCTAATCTTTGCTGAACTAGGGCTATTTCTGTTCCATAATAAAATCTGTGACTTCATTTGAAAGGACAAAAACCAGAAAGGGATGGCTGTCTGGCATAACGTATGAGAAAAGACATGCTCAAACCCAGGATTCATCTCTTGTGCTTGTTCTCTGTAGGCTGCAAGCACAACCTGAGCTGCTAAAATGACAAAATCAAATGTAGCATTTCTGAGGTAAGACACTCAGCCGACTTCTGATTAATTGTAACTCTCCCTCTGGGAGCTGGGGGAAAATTGCAGTGGCTAAAATGAAAAACTGAGCGTTCATTCTGCATGTGTTATCCACCTGCAAGTGAAAGTATTTGCTTTGGCATCTGCTAGCATCCTCAGCTGCGGACTGCCCTCAACTGCCAAAGACTGAGATGCTGCATATTCTACTATTCTGAATTTCAACAGCACATTTTAAATTGACCAACCAAAGGTAGAAACTGTCTGAAATCTATGAGTTCATCTTGGGCTCAAATGCCCATTTTTGAATGGAGAGTCTAACATTTGGTTCATTGGTATGGTTGTCATGAGAATAGATTAATCTGTGCTTTTGGAGTGCATGCCATACTGCTGAGCACCATAGAAATGCCTGTAGCTAAATTTTTTAAAAAGTTATTGTCAGCATTCTCTTCACATATGCTCTGAAAGCTCCTAAAAGCCCTTTCTGACCCTTTCATATTCAGTCATTTGTCTTGCAAAATTGGCTGCTTAGTGTGTGTTTGTGTAGTGCCATAAAGGATTGTGATGAAGCTCTAACATTAAAGAATTAAAGAATAGGTATTATGTTCTGGTTTTCTTTCAGAACTGAAACTAGAATTAGATGGGTTAGATTGCAAAGAAAAATGGTTCAACAAAACACAGGAAGAAATCTGTTTTAAACTAAGTAATAAGAAATAGAATGTTATGGTATATGGCCATGCAAATGATCAGAGGGCTGGAACGTTTTCTGTGAAGAAAGGCTGAGAGTTGGTGCTGTTCAGAATGGAGAAGGCCCTGCAGAGACCTTATTGTGGCTTTTCAATATATAAAAGGGACTTATGCGAGAAATGGAGAAAGACTTTTTACCAAGGCCTGTAATGACAGAACAAGGGAAAATGTTTGTAAACTGAAAGAGGGTAGATTTAGTTTAAACATAAAAAGAAATTCTTTATGACAAGGGTATTGAGAAACTGGAACAGGTTGCCCAGAGAAGCTGTGGAAGACCTATCTCAGGAAGTGTTCAAAGCCAGGTTAGACGGGGCTTTGAGCAATCTGGTCTAGTGGAAGGTGTCCCTGAATATGGCAGGGGTTTGGAACTAGATGCTCTCCAAAGGTCCCTTCCAATCCAAACCATTCTATGATTCTGCAAATGATAGAACCTATTTGATGAGCAGAAAGGACCAGCAAGATCATGAACTGACTTAGCAACAACCGTGAGTTCAATACATAATCAAAAGCCGTATAAATAAGATAAGGCAGGAATTCTACTTGGGTAGGGAACAGCTGGGTAGACAGTAGCCTGGAAGCTGGACATGATGGCAAACAAAAGGCAATGAAATCAAAAATACTTGTGATTATATTTTATCTGCATTGCTGAAGATTAGAAGTTTGGAATAGATACCACCTCTCCCTCTGTGCATTAAAGAACTTCATAATAAGAGTTATTTCTCTGAGGAAACAGTGAATCCTTCAGTAACGCTGGAAAACACCAAAGTACATTTAAACAGTAATTAAATTCACTTTTCAGTGAAATACTTAACAGTATACGGTAGAAGGAGAATAATATCAGAGAAAGCAAAAATTGTCTTAACCCAACTGCTCACTCCAAAAAGATGTGAAACAGTATAAAACACTTGAGAAAAACAAACAAACAAACAAATAAACAAAAGCAGGCTTTTTTTTCTACAATATGATCCCTTTTGTCAGCAAGCCTAGTCTCACCAAGAAGAGTCTGGCTCAGTCCTTCTTATTTTCTTCCATGAGGTACTTATAAACATTCATCAGATGTCTCTGAGCTTCATCTGCTCCAGGTTCAACAGACCCAGCTCTCACAGCCTCACCTGGTGTAAGAGATGTCCCAATGCCTTAATCATCTTTGTGATCCTTTGCTAGGCTCATTCCAGTATGCCCATGACTCTTGCACTGGGAAACCCAGGTCTGGGCATAGAAGTCTGGTTGTGTTTTATCAGTGAAAAAGTCAGGATCACCTCACTTGACCTGTTAAAAATGCTCTTTCTAACAGAGACCAGGATGGTGTTGGTATTCTTGGTGACAAAGGTACATTGCTGGTTTCTGTTCAACTTTATGACCACAAGGACTCCTAGTGAAAGTTGCTTTCCAGTCACTCGTCCCTCAAAATATTACTGATCCATTGACATATTTCTTCACAGATGCAAGGGTTTGTGTTTTTCTTCATTGAACTTTGTGAGATTACTTTTTGCTTATTTCTCCAACCTGTCCTCTGGCAGCACAACCGTCTGGTGTTTCAGCCAGTTTTGTATCATCACAAACTTGCTGAGATTATGCTCTGTCCCATCATCCAGTTCACTGATGGCGATGTTCAATAGTACTGGCTCCAGAACTGACCCCTGGGGTACACTGCTAATGACTGGCTGCTGGTTGGACTTCATGCCAACAATCACAACTCTTTGAGGCCAGGAGTTCATCCGGTTTTCAGTCCATCTCATTGTCCACTTATATAGGCTGTACTTCATTCAGTTTGTCTATGAGGATGTTACTAGAGATGGTGCCATTCCAATAAGACTACAACCCAGCAGCTGCATGCAGACTTCTAATTCCTTCTGTTTGTTCTCATGTTTCCCTCATCAGGATACACAAACTTCAGATAGGTATCTTATGGTGTTGGTTTGTCAGTAAAAGTTAGGTGTACAATGTACAAGTAGAACCAATAGCTTTTATTAGACTAGTGTATAGATGATATCAAATGTGTTTTAACACAAAGAGTATATGGCATGGGGAAGAAAGAGGCCAGACTAAAACTGATACTGAGTTCCTATACTTATATAAGGGAAACATCAGCCCCAGACATGTCACATTCTAACCGTGACTATTCAGACTTCACCACCAGAACTCAGGTGGTTTCTTCTATCTTTTCTAACAGTTGGTGCTAATTGCATTCACCTACAAATCTTGTCTTGCCAAGACATCCAGCACTTGTGTGGGATGTAAGAAATAAGGATCCAAAAATCTCTGTTTCCCACTTCTTAGGAAAGTGTCATATGAATTATTCTGAGTCACTCTTAGCCTGCTTTGTTAAAGCTATTCATTCACATGTAATCATTAATTATTCATTGGTCTAGAAACCAAGTATAGGCCAGTAATTAGAAACACTGTATCTCAGTAACTTCCTCAGTTACTGGCTGAGCAATTTACTTAAAACAGAACTTTAAAAAGTGAGACTGAAAAGATCCCATTCCTTGAGACCCCCATTCTCTAACAGTACATTAACATTTAGTGGACAGTATTTTCTAAGCAAGTATTCTCTTAGTATTTTCTAGAAGTGCACAGATTTGAAACTTTGGGAAAACAACATGGCAACAGGGTAAAGCAAATGAGATTCAGTGTTCAGCTGAATAGTAACCATTGTTTTCCATTTTGCTGGGTCCAAAATTTGAGTAGAAAGGTCAATAAATGGATGTTGAGCAGATTTCAAAGGTAAAAAGATTGTATTGGTGATATTTTACAGAAAAACACTCTGAATTGGAAAGGCTGAAGTTAAGTTTCTTCTGATTAATTTGTTAAAGACATAAGAAAAATGATACAAGGATAAAAATAGCTATTTAGAACATTCTTAATTAAAAAATAATAAATGCACATAAAGCAAAAGAGTAAGCATTTCAGTATTTTCATATCAAACAAATCATGTACTTGTAAAACCTTTTTTCTCTTTTATTTTTTTTCCCAACCAAGTCAGGAAGTTTAGAATATTCTTTGAAGTCCTGATAAATGTGCTAGGTATTTAGAAAAAGAGCTTTTGATACATTTATTGGTTCAATGTCTTGGGTAGTTTTGAATGTAGTTGAATATATAATTTTTTTCCTTTTTTTTAATAAACATTAATTTTAAATAACCTTTATTTCAATTTCTTTGGAAAATTCAAGAGGAAAATCTTTTCTCTTTTAAATTTGATGCTGGAGATGCAAAACTTAGACTGTATACTGATTTTCTCAGTTTCATTCTTTGTGAAGCCTCAAGAAAACTAATTTATATATTTTTTTCTGCTCTTACCTAGATGTCCTCATGTTTTTTCAATTAAGTCAGTTCACACAGCTTCTTCATAATCATACCCATGATTGGCTTTCCCTCAGGAATAATGGCAGCTGCTTTCCAGTGAATGTTAAATAGTGCAATTATATTCTCAAATACCACAAATGTCTACTTAATTTCCTAAATTGTCAATGCTGTTTGTAAAGGATAAGTGAAAAGAAAAATATTTGCCCTCGTGGTTTATTTAGAATGCAAGCTGCTAGTGTAGGGGGCTGTCGTGTGTGCATTTTGATAGCAGCTGGCACAATAGGGTAGAGGTGCTGACAAAATCCTGTGCAATTATTAATGCTATGAACTTCTCCATTTTGGAAATCTAAATACTTCTGAATGTTTGTCATGGTTTAAGCCTATTTGGCAACCCAGAGAAAAACACTCAGCCTGCTCTCTCACTCCCCTAACTTCCTCCCACCTCCCCTGCTCCCCCCCACTCCCCTCCCCTCTGTAGGGATGGGGAGGAGAATTGAAAGAATGTAACTCCCATGGGTTGAGATAAGAACAGTCCTGTAACTAAGGTATAACACAAACCACTACTGCTACTACCAATAATAATAATAACGATAAGGGAAATAACAAGGGAGGAGAATACAACCACCCACCACCCGCCGACCAATACCCAGACCGACCCGAGCAGTGATCTAGCTCTTCCAGGTAACTGCCCCCAGTTTTACATCCTGGCATGATGTGCTGTGGTATGGAATACCTCTATGACTAGTTTGGGTCAGGTGTCCTGTCTCTCCTTCCTCCCGGCTTCCCCTCCTCCCTGGTAGAGTATGAGACTCAGAAAGTCCTTGGTCAGACTAAACATTAGAATCATAGAATACTTAGGGTTGGAAAGGACCTTAAGATCATCTAGTTCCAAACTCTCTGCCATGGGTAGGGAAACCTCACACTAAACCATCTCACCAAAAGCTCTCTCCAACCTGGCTTTGAACACCACCAGGGATGGAGCATTCACAACCTCCCTGGGCAGCCCACTCCAGTGCCTTACCACCCGTACAGGAAAGAATCTCTTCCTTATATCCAATCTAAACTTCCTCTGTTTAAGTTTGAACCCGTTAACCCTTGTCCTGTCACTACAGTCCCTGATGAAGAGTCCCTCCCCAGCATCCCTATAGGCCCCCTTCAGATACTGGAAGGCTGCTATGAGGTCTCCATGCAGCCTTCTCTTCTCCAGGCTGAACAGTTTCAACTTTCTCAGCCTATCTTCATATGGGAGGTGCTCCAGTCCCCTGATCATTCTTGTGGCCCTCCTCTGGACTTGTTCCAGCAGTTCCATGTCCTTTTCATGTTGAGGACACCAGAACCACACACAATATTGCAGGTGAGGTCTCACAAGAGCAGAGTAGAGGGGCAGAATCACCTCCTTCAACCTGCTGGTCATTCTTCTTTTGATGCAGCACAGGATACGGTTGGCTTTCTGGGCTGCGAGCGCACACTTCCGGCCCATGTTCATTTTCTCATCAACCAGCACCCCCACATCCTTCTCCGCAGGGCTGCTCTGAATCTCGTCTTTGCCCAACCTGTAGCTGTGCCTGGGATGGCTCCTACCCAGTGGTAGGACCTTGCACTTGTCATGGTTGAACTTCATAAGATTGGCATCAGCCCACCTCACAAGTGTCGAGGTCCCTCTGGATGGCATCCCTTCCCTCCAGTGTATCAACCGAAACACACAGCTTGGTGTCATCGGCAAACTTGCTGAGGGCGCACTCAATCCCACTGTCCGTTGGCAAACTTGCTGAGGGCGCACTCAATCCCACTGTCCATGTTAGCAATGAAGATGTTAAACAGGACTGGTAGCAACACCGATCCCTGAGGGGCACCACTCGTTGCTGGTCTTCAGCCAGACATTGAGCCATTGATCACAACTCTTTGTGTGCGGCCATCCAGACAGTTCTTTATCCACTGAGTGGCCTGCCTATCAAAATAATGTTTCTCCAATTTAGAGAGAAGGATGTGGTGTGGGACAATGTCAAACGCTTTGCACAAGTCCAGGTAGATGACATCAAATGCTCTACCCCTGTCCATCAGTTCTGTAGCCCCATCATAGAAGGCAACCAAATTGGTCAGGCAGGATTGCCCCTTAGTGAAGCCATGCTGGCTGTCACCAAGCACCTAGTTGCTTTTCATGTGCCTTAGCATGCCTTCCAGGAGAATGTGCTCCAAGATTTTACCAGGCACAGAGGTGAGACTGACTGGTCTGTAATTCCCCAGGTCTTCCATTTTCCCCTTCTTGAAAATGGGGTTATATTTCCCTTTTTCCAGTTGTCAGGAACTTCACCTGACTGCCATGATTTTTCAAACATGATGGCCAGTGCCTTAGCAACTTTATTTGCCAGCTCCCTCAGGACCCGTGGATGGATTTCATCAAGTCCCATGGCCTTGTGTACATTCAGGTTTTTAAGGTGGTCTCGAGCCAGATCCTCTCCTACAGTGGGCCCAAGGTCTTCATTCTCACAGTCCCTGCGTCTACCTTCCAAGACTTGGGTGGTGCAGTCGGAGCCTTTGCCAGTGAAGACCGAGGCAAAGAAGTCATTCAGAACCTCAGACTTCTCCAAATACAGGGCAGCCGGTTCTCCTGAGAGCTTCCCCAGGGAGTCTACGTTGTCCCTAGTCTGTTTTTTATTTGCTACGTACCTTTCTGTTATCCATAACATCCCTAGCCAGGTTTAATTCTAACTGGGCCTCAGCCCTCCTAACCTGGTCCCTAGCTTCCCAGACATCCCTGTACTCTTCCCAGGCTGCTTGTCCTTGCTTCCACTTTTTATAAGCCTCTTTTTTCCTTTGAATTTTCCTCAGCAGCTCCTTACCCATCCAAGGAGGTCTCCTGGCCCTCCTGCTGCACTTCCTTCTAGTTGGGATGCAACACTCCTGAGCTTATAGAAGGTGATCCCTGAATATCATCCAACAGTCTCAGGCCCCCCTGCCCTCCAGGGCTATATCCCATGGAACCTTACTAAGCAGGTTCCTGAAGAGACCAAAGTCTGCTCTTTTGAAGTCCAGGGCAGTGAGCTTGCTGCATGCTCTTTTCACTGTCCTGTGGATCTCAGACTCGACCATCTCATGATTGCTGCATCCCAGGCTGCCCTGGAGCATCACGTTCTCAACGAGCCCTTCCCTGTTGGTGAGCATGAGGTCAAGCATGACACCTCTCCTTGTCAGCTCTTCTATTACCTGCAGAAGAAAGTTGTCTTCCACACAACCCAGGAACCTCCTGGATTGCTTGTACCAGGCCGTACCGTCCCTCCAACAGATGTCCCCCTTCAACTTTAACCCTTTGCCAGTGAAGACCGAGGCAAAGAAGTCATTCAGAACCTCACCTTCTCCAAATCCTGTGTAGCCAGCTCTCCTGGTAGCTTCTGGGGGGGCCCTCTGTTGTCCCTAGTCTGTTTTTTATTCGCTACGTACCTATAGAATACCTTGCTGTTATCCTTAACATCCCTAACCAAGTTTAATTCTAACTGGGGCACACACAATTCTAACTTAGCAACAACTAAAAATATTGGTGTTATCAGTGCTGTTTCCAGGCTGAAAGTCATAAACACAGCATTGCACCAGCTACTAAGAAGGAGAAAAATGGCTGCTACTACTGAACCCAGGACAATGCTCAAGAGAGTATGAGTGATAACTTTCAAGTCTTAATTTTGGGAAATTGCAATCTGATGCATAACAAGATGCAGCACAAAATCCTTTACACCCTTTCGCTACCAAAAGCTGAGCTTGTGTTGCAAAAGGAAGTACACTCCATTTTAAATTGCCATTATAATTCAACTCCTTTTTTTTTTTCATCAAACTATTTCTTCCAGAATTCCTTCTAGAGATATTCAGTTTGGATGCCTGCGCCATGGTTGAAATATGTTATTTTTAATAATTCCAGCAAGTGTAATATGATCTTAATTTCTCTAAATTTATAATAGAATTGTGCTATAGTACATGAAAACATTCAAAGTAGTTTTAAAGGTGTTTTCAGAAGCTATTGAAAATATTAGTTTTATTTTGCAATATTTCCAACAGGATATATTATAAACCTTTTAATAGATTTTTCTGTAAACATAATGAAAGACATGTAAAGGCAATGGGAACGAAAAAAGTGAGAACTAAAATCAAATGTGCTACTCTTACACTGAAAATAGTCTTCTAGAAGTAAACAGGCACAGAAACCTGAGAGAAATATTCTGAATCTTTTGAATATAAGTCAATCTACAATTTGTGAAAACACTCATCTTTTTTTAGAGAAAACTTAAATTTGACTTTTAGCACGAATAACTCTTTACAGATGAGAAGACTGAAGTTAAGTATTTTAATCCTGTTGATTCTGTGACGTTTAAATGGCTAATATTACATGTACTACAAAGTGATCCCTTCAAAAATAATTTCTCAGAAGCTTAGATGAGGACAGGAATGTCCATTCTGAAATCGCTACCTATTAAGGAAGTGGAAAAAGCAATGCTAAAAAATTGAAGACCTGGGCTTTTGTATCTCAGAAGAGTAATATGAAAATTAATAGTCTAGTCATTTCTGATGCACTGGAAAATATTTGTAGGTTAAAAAAATGCAGGCATTTTTAAATGAATTTCTTAAAATGAAAAAGTAGCTAAATTTGAACAAAGTATCTTTTTATTCATCTAATCTACAATATGAAATTCATTTTGAGCAAAAATTTCATTCAATTTTACTACCTACATACATTGTTCAGGCTTTTTTAACAATCAACTTTATAGTTCTGCCAGGGTGTAGACTTCTGTTTCTAGGGGGTTTTGGGTTTGTTGTTTGGGTTTTTTTGTTTGTTTTGTTTTGGGGTTTGTTGGTGTGTTTGTTTTTTTTTTTTTTCTGATTGCAGTGAACCTATCTAGGATCAATTTTAGTAAGACTTGACTAAATTTCAAAATAATCAATAGGTCCAAAGCATTAAGGAAAAACATTTCTTTCTAGTACAGATCTTCAGGGGAAATCATTCTAATGGTGATATTAAAGGAAACAAGAATATGGAGGAACTGGAATCTTTCTACATTTCTTAGAGAGTACTGAAATAAAATTTTCCCCACTTGCAATTACACTTTCCAAAAGGTGATCACATTTTCCTTACAAGAAATTATGTTTGTTCAACATTAGACACAAAGTGAAGAACTGGAAAGAAAGGCATGTTAGTATCTGTATTTACAGTGTAGTTTTAATCTGCAAATATTCTAAATGCTTTGTTAGCTATGCATAAAAGCAGAGATAAGCATGTTTTAAAATGAAATCATATCGATTTTTATTTATATTTTAACTCAAAAATTGTATGCTTTATAAACGAAGAGATAAGTATTTTTTCCAGACAGAAAAGAAACATTTTCCTTTATTCAAATGCTTTCTTGAAAATGTATCTTTAATTTTGAAATGTCATTACTGTTGCTATATTCTGTGAACATGTCACGTTTGATTAGCACTTTGCAACTCATTCTTCAGAAAGTGTCTGAATGGTTCTACATAAGAGATCTGCATCTGATACCTGTGGGAGAAGGAATAGTAGTTGTATTACAGTGGCATTTGTACACTAGCTTTGGAAAGAACTGGGATTGAACAATGTGTATTGTTCAGATTTCTGTAATTTTAAAGAAATAATAAGTAATAGATCATTGATTATCCTGTTACCACTGCCTACCAAGAAAGTGAAATGGATTATAACCTATTTCCTGGATTTTTTTTTCATTAATTGTGTAATGGATCTTTCACTCATTCCATGCCAGAAATGTTTAATACTACTTTGGTCAGAAGATTATTGACATTATTGCAATTTCTAAGCTTTTCTGGAAATCATTAGCCTATTTGCAATGTAATCCATGACACAAGAAGCCACAAAGATAATAAAACTAGGGATTTCTAAGGTACTGATTCACAAACGCAAAGGGAAATGGGCTTGCTAATTTCTTAATTAATACTAACTTTGTCCTCAGAGTTCATGACACAAGACGTAATACAATTGAATTAATACAATGTCTGTATTTTGGACAAAATTTACTTTTTAAAATATCAGTAAACAACTATATACTTAAGCAAATATTTTATTGATCTAATTTGTGACAACTTTACAAAGCTAATTAAATATGTAATGATACAATGATCCAATCAAGTTCATTATTAAAAAATTGTCAAAAAATCAATATGTGACATTATCAAAACATCAAATGAATCAAATAATTCATTTGAATGAAGCAAATAATCAGCCGAAATTACAAAGCTGACACTAGGAACAATTATTTCTGGTAGTCAAGAGGGGAAAATCTGGAAATCTTTCAGTCTAAGATAGCTGGGGTTTTCAGGCATTATGAACACTGAACTAGTTTCTGAAGTTCTTAGACTTTTGCCAGGAAAGATATCTATGTTGGTTTCACTCAGAAAAGAGGGTAGCTGAGTCTTTGGCAATTCCACTTAGTAAGTTTTCTATTGAGGCTTTGTTTTATTCCCCTCTTTTGTAAAACAGCATTGTAACATACTTTCTAAATATACAAAAAGTGATTGATAAACAATGTCCAACATGAGATGTTCTGTAAAGGATATTTCATAATTCAAGGGAAGAAACGAAAAAAAAGGGCAGAGGGAAAAGAAGCTGGTATTCATAGCTAGAAACATTTTTGTAGCAATGATTGCTCTTACTATTTACTACAGAAATGCACATGCACTACTGGAAAAATTTTTACATAAAAAAACCCAACAAACAAACAAAAAAAAAAAAAACCAAAACCAAAATGCAGGACAGGCTATATTTTGGGTACTTTTATATGGAACAGAAAAGTGCATGGAGTTTTGAACAAGAGAAATGTCTTTACACAATCAACAGAAGACTGTGGGTGTGAAATGGCATTAAATCCTTCATGTCTTTGTGTAGAATATCTACCCAGAAACTAAGCAAGATGTACTTCCAGTGTTTGCACTAACATAGGCAATTATTTGAATATATTAAAAATAAATATTTTGAAATATTTATATTTTAAAAAACTATATGTAAATTTTCCTTCTGAATTGGCTTAATCTTTATTTTGAAACTTTCCTTTTCACTTTGCTTCAGAAATATTCACTGGTTGGGGTCCAGGTAAATGGATCAAAGTATTGGTCTTACACTTTCACATCAAGCAATCTGTTAGGCCTCAACCAACAGCTAAAAGTATTGTCATCAGTGGCCTTTTACTTGAAATCTGCTAATATTGGTATTCACAGATATTCTTCTTAGGCAGAAAAGATTTGATTCAGAGGTTTATCAGTAAATGCAGTTGAACCAGAAGTGATGGGACCTACAGTGAGAAGAAAAGATGTGTTATTTTATGAAAAGAGAGACGTGGAGGAACACATTCAGTTCCTTGCACTTACTTTAGCATTCATTTCATTTCTTGAAATATTTGGATGTTTACATCAGAAAAATTAGAGAGCTATATAAATTCAAAACTTATCCTAAACATTTCTAACCTAAAAATGTATAAAAGATTACATTTTCAGATGTGTAATTAAGCTTTTAAACTTTTTCCTGCCCAGTTATGTTTGGAACTGAATTTCTTATTATGGAAAAGCCTTAGAGTGAAATCAGAAGAATACCGAAGTAGTTTTCCAAATTGAGATAACTGTCCATTGACCTAAGGCCCAATGTCCAAGTCCTTAGCTGTGACCAGCAGGAAATGCTTAAAGAATTTAAGTCCTGGGAAGTATGCAGTGATTTATATTTCAGTGACTTTGTGATATAGAGAAAATAATGTCAACTCCTTTCTGACGGCAGGTAAACTTAAGCCTATAGTTATATGGTTGCCTATAGTGAAGAGTTTCTCAGTTCAACTAAATGTGTGCCTGTATTTTTTGAGGGATTTGAACCTGCTTTCTGACACATAAATACATTCAGTATTGCCCTAGTTCTTTTTCATGTCCTCAATAGATTTTCTCATTTTATGAGTCTGTATTGTATTCTCCTCCATCTTTCTTGGGTTAAAAAATTCCAGTCTGCTCCATCTTCCTTCATGAAATGGTCTTTCCATTGTCTCAAACGTACTTATCTAGCTCCTACACAAAGGAAAATCTTGAAACTGATCAACCAATTTTTTTTTTTTTTGGTTGATCGGTTTTCTTTACTGTTAGAAAATACTCTTGCTAATTGATTAAGCCAAAATTAAACCAAACTATAAAACTGATGCTGCATATTCCGGTCATAGCAGCTACACGGTTGAGACATAAGTCTGAAAGAAAATTGAGAGTAGGACTGCAAGAGTAAAGCTGTATATTCATTTATGAAGGGACAGCCTGACATTCTGGTTTAAGTGCTGTGAAAGTGGATGCATAAGCACACTGCATTGTATGGAGTTGCATATTATTAACAGTGTTTCCGGAAACTCTTGCTGGCATATTTTAATTTGTTTTTTATCTCCCACCCTTAATCCAAAGTCATATTGCAGGTGTGATTCAAGAGTTCAGTAGAAAAGTTTGAAAAGTCTTGATGCATGTTGATGGATCTATGATGTATATGTATTCCTGTGGGTTATTCTGTTGATAGGATAGAAATTATCTTCAGTAAGAAGAATCCATGTCTTAGAATAGTAATGGGCAGATCAGATGAAGAAAATCCCAAACTAACAACGGAACTTTTGTTTGAGTGTTTTTGGGGGGTATTTTGGTTTGGGTGGCTTTTTTTTTTTGCTTTGGGGGGGGGGGTTTGGCTTTTTGGTTTGGTTTGGTTTTTGGTTGGGTTGGTTTTTTTTGTTTGTTAGTTTTTGGTTGGTTTTTTTTTTTTTTTAACCTTTGTCTGATACTTATTTACTGGATGAAGCCCAGAAAAGATAGGTCAAAGCAGGCAGGTCTGAAGCTGACACAGTACACTTTATAAAGAAACCGTTTTAAAAAAAAATAGACAAGCAAACTTCAAAGCTAACAAACAAGCACAACTCTAAATCTTAATTTTCAGTCCACAGAGTGGATTGAGAAAGATTCCAGTAGAAATGAGGTGGGAGCAATTAGATTTCTGTTTGATTACATCTGGATACAAATTGGGTTTAAATTAGATTTGTGATGCAAAACAAAGCTTGCACAGGGAACTGATGTATGTGCAGTTTTCAAGTTCACATTGAAGGTCCCTTTTTTTAACAGTTGAGGTAGTGAATTAGTGAAGTACTTAACTACATGCCAAAATATATTGATTTTATCTTTACCTTGCTAAAGGGGTGAAACTCTAGCTTTTCTAATATGTTCGTTCATCTGAAGAGAAGAAATGTTGTGGACTTTTTCTTTCTTTTGAGAGGGCTAGAGATGAAAAATAATATGCATTTAAATTACCTAAAAACACTGCAGGATGACTAATTAAATATGACTGAAATGTGTCATTCTTAAATATAAATATTAATTATTTTAATTATTTTAAATATAAATATTAATTATTTAAATTAATATTATAATAGAAAACTGCATTTTCCACAGTTTTAATAAGGAAAATTTTGTGTGAAAGAGGATAAGAAATGGGAATATGGCAAGCAGTTCTTTAGAGTGCTTAGCTAATATGATAATGTTGAACTTCACTCTTCCAACAAGCAGAATTGCATGTCATATTTTAAAAATATGTAAAAATATCTCATACTTTCTGTTTTGATGAATAATGTAGTTTCACTACCAAAAAGGAACTTTAGTCTCTAGATCACAAATCTTAAGTTCAAGAATTTCCAACGCTTTAAATAACTTAAAAAAAAATAAAAATAGACCTATGTTATGCACTACACTGACGGCACATTGTAGATCTATGAAAAAAAAATAAAAATAGACCTATGTTATGCACTACACTGACGGCACATTGTAGATCTATGATTACATATTGTATCCTCATATATTTAATGGCATCCTCCCCCACTGATCTGTTCTATACTGAAAAATCATTTTAATTCTCTGGCTTTGGTGATGTTTGTGTGGCAGTTAGCGTGGGCAGGTGAGCGGGATGGTGATCACCGGTTGTACGACCAGGGCCTGGTCTGGGAGCTCCACTCTGTCTGCCCTGGCGTTGGCCACTGTAGGCACCAAGGCAGAGCAGATGAGAGGGGAGGCTGCAGTGCAGAGCTCAGAGTGTAGAGAGTGCCTGCACTGGGCTTGTGAGGGAAAGGTGCACAATGGGCAGGGCTGCACTCCATGTTCCCTGGTGGAGGTCCTCCTGTAGCAGGTGGCTGAGCTGTGGGATGCTATTAATAGGCTGCAAGATGTCAGGGTAGCTGAGAGGAAGCAGGGCTGCTTGCTCCAGGCCCAAACTGTGCAGGGGCCCCAAGCTTCCCCTCTAGCTCATGAAGGAAAGAAGGAGGCCATTAACCCGGGAAGCTGGGAATTAATGACAAAAAAACCCCGACAAATAAAAGGAGGAAAAGGACAATTAGAAGCAAGGATCTTCCTCCTAAACCTATTGTCCCCACCCAGAACTGCTTTGCTGTCCTGCAGGAGGCTAATGAGGAAATACACTTGCACCAGAAACAGCCGTCTGATGCACAGATAAAGATCTCTACTGGCGCTGCCAAAAAAAAGCAGCGGGTCATAGTAGTAAGGGACTGTACTTTGAAAGGGACAGAAGCACTCGTCTGTCGGCCTGACCCGGTCTTGAGGGAGGTGTGTTGCCTACCAGGGGCATGGATCAGGAATGTTACAGAGAGGCTGCCTGCTCTAGTAAGTCCCATGGACTATTACCCACTTCTAGTGATCCATGTGGGTGCTAGGGATATAGATAGTAGTAGCCTGGGGAACATAAGAAAGACTATAGAGCCCTGGGAGAGGTGGTTAGGGGCTCTGGAGCTCAGATGGTCTTTTCATCAATTCTCCAGGACACAGGGGAGGACCTAAAAAAAGCTAGGAGGATGAGCCAGATTAATAAATGGTTAAAAGGGTGGTGTCATAGTAAGGTGTTTGGGCGTCTTGAACATGGGCCCAAAGTTTGTAGGCCAGGTCTACTGGGGCCTGGTGGAGCTGGTCTGAGAAGCTTTTGTAGGAGGCTTGTCAGACAGGTCAAGGAGGCTTTAAGCTAGATGTGTTGGGGGAGGGGGCATCATTCCATCCCAACACACCCAGTCAGTTGCCAACACTTATAATAAATGCTCGGAGCAATGTAGATATATTCCAGCCACCCCAGCCAACGAGCCAGCTTCATTTGGAGCTCTGCTCAGGTGCTTCTATACAAACGCCCATAGCATGGGGAACAAACAAGAGGAATTAGAGATGTGTGCACGTCTACAGGGGTGTGATATAATAGGCATCACAGAAACATAGTGGGAAGGCTTCTATGACTGGAGTGTTGGAATGGAAGGTTACAGGCTCTTTAGAAAAGACAGGCCCAGCAGCCGGGGGCGGGGAGTTGCCCTTTATGTTAAGGATAGGCTGGAGAATATGGAATTCTGTCTGGGGACAGGTGAGTAGTTAACAGACAGTTTGTGGGTCAGGGTTAAAGGGAGAACAGCTATGGGAGACATTACTGTGGGGATCTGTTACAGACTGCCTGATCAAGAAGAACTTGCAGATGAAACACTCTACAGACAGATAGGAAAAGCCTCACACTCAGGCCCTTGTTCTCACTGGGGACTTCAACTACCCTGACATCTGCGTTCGACATTGTCCCACACGACATCCTTGTCTCTAAATTGGAGAGACATCATTTTGGTAGGTGGGCCACTCAGTGGATAAAGAACTGGCTGGATGGCCGCACACAAAGAGTTGTGATCAATGGCGGCTGGAGACCAGCAACGAGTGGTGTCCCTCAGGGATCGGTGTTGCTGCCAGTCCTGTTTAACATCTTCATCGCTGACATGGACAGTGGGATTGAGTGTGCCCTCAGCAAGTTTGCCGATGACACCAAGCTGTGTGTTTCGGTTGATACACTGGAGGGAAGGGATGCCATCCAGAGGGACCTGTGAGGTGGGATGATGCCAACTTTATGAAGTTCAACCATGACAAGTGCAAGGTCCTACCACTGGGTAGGAGCCATCCCAGGCACAGCTACAGGTTGGGCAAAGACGAGATTCAGAGCAGCCCTGCGGAGAAGGATGTGGGGGTGCTGGTTGATGAGAAAATGAACATGGGCCGGAAGTGTGCGCTCGCAGCCCAGAAAGCCAACCGTATCCTGTGCTGCATCAAAAGAAGAATGACCAGCAGGTTGAAGGAGGTGATTCTGCCCCTCTACTCTGCTCTTGTGAGACCTCACCTGCAATATTGTGTGTGGTTCTGGTGTCCTCAACATGAAAAGGACATGGAACTGCTGGAACAAGTCCAGAGGAGGGCCACAAGAATGATCAGGGGACTGGAGCACCTCCCATATGAAGATAGGCTGAGAAAGTTGAAACTGTTCAGCCTGGAGAAGAGAAGGCTGCATGGAGACCTCATAGCAGCCTTCCAGTATCTGAAGGGGGCCTATAGGGATGCTGGGGAGGGACTCTTCATCAGGGACTGTAGTGACAGGACAAGGGTTAACGGGTTCAAACTTAAACAGAGGAAGTTTAGATTGGATATAAGGAAGAGATTCTTTCCTGTATGGGTGGTAAGGCACTGGAGTGGGCTGCCCAGGGAGGTTGTGAATGCTCCATCCCTGGTGGTGTTCAAAGCCAGGTTGGAGAGAGCTTTTGGTGAGATGGTTTAGTGTGAGGTTTCCCTACCCATGGCAGAGAGGTTGAAACTAGATGATCTTAAGGTCCTTTCCAACCCTAACTGTTCTATGATTCTATGATTCTTCTATGCTCATATCTTGACCATATGAAGCTTCATTAGTGTTAAAAGGCTTGTGCATATTTTCTGTGACATCTTTTCTACACCTTGTAAACAGATTGTTGGATGCTAATAACAAAATATTTCAAGAAACGAATGCAAAATAACTTCAAAATAAACAAGATGCCACTGCATCACCATTACTGTCATTGTAAGCTAGTTGAAGAAAGTGAAGTATCACACATAAAACCGCCTGGATAGAAAATGCAAATATGAATTCTGGAGCTGTATATTAAATTCAGTATTGTTTTACTTACTGTATTTTAACTCAGTAAACTGTGGTAAGTTAAAATTACTTGTTCAATATTGAACCAGGAATTATTCTCTCTGCTAAAATAGGAGAAGGATCAAAAAAGCCATGATTGTTTCTACATGTACTCTATTTTTCAAAGTGATTTTTCAAAAATAAGTACTTTTTGTTTATCTGAGTCAATAGTCAAAGATTACAGCATAGAGATTTAAGATTTTTTCTCATGCACGTTTTTGTGGTTTAAGCCCAGCTGGTAACTCAGAACCACGCAGCCGCTCTCTCACTCCCCCATTTTCCTCCCCCTGCTCACGGAGGGATGGGAAGGAGAACCGACAGAATGTAACTTCCACGGGTTGAGATAAGAACAGTCCACTAACTAAGATATAACACAAATCACTACTGCTACCACCAATAATAATAGTGATAAGGGAAATAACACAGGAAGAAAATACAACTGCTCACATGGGAAGAAAATACAACCGCTCACCACCCCCCAACCGATATCCAGCCCAACCCAAGCAGTGATCTAACCCTTCCAGGTAACTGCCCCCAGTATATATACTGGGCATGACGTGCTGTGGTATGGAATACCTCTTTGGTTAGTTTGGGTCAGGTGTTCTGTCTCTCCTGCCTCCCGGCTTCCCCTCCTCTCTGGCAGAGCATGAGACTCAGAAAGTCCTTCATCAGAGTAAACATTACTGAGCAGCAACTAAAAACATTGGTGTTATCAGGGTTGTTCCCAGGACAAAAGTGAAAAACGCAGCACTGCACTGGCCATTAAGAAGGAGAAAAATGACTGCTACTGTTGAATCCAGAACACAAGTATATTATTTTCTCATTTATACAAATTATATATTTAAAAAAAATCCAACCCTTTCTATTACAGGAGGTTTAAAGTTATTAATATTTTAATAGAACTTAGCACATATATTTGAACATATGCATACAGAATTTTGAACAGAATTTGATCTTGTTTTGTAAGGTGAAAGCTGGGTTTTACTGCATTATCTTATACCCCCGAAAAATGCACAAAGATCTTTAAATTTTTCAGAAATTTAAATTTTCTAGAATTCATGGAATAATTCACCTATTCTAGTGATGGTATTAAATAGACTTATTTTGAACTCAGAACAATTTTCACAAGGAAGAAAGGGTTGAATTAAATCATAAATCTTTCAGAAAGCAAAATAATCAAACTATATAAACTACAATTCATTCATCAGGGCACTGACTAAGTGCAATTAAAGGTCTTTATCCTCTGCAGTGATTTCAAATACTTTAGAAGAAGATAGTGGACTGCAATTTTTGTGTTCATAGTAAAAAAAAAAAAAAAAATCAGATGTCCGCAAGTACTTAAGAAAAGACATATAATCCTCTGAATTCACAGAAGTCCTTCTTTAGTGTAATAACTAAATATTTGGCCAAATATTACTGAAACCCAAGTATATGTCACCACAGACTTGTTTAATTCCACCACGTTTTTCTATGTATTCCCTTACAATAAACTGTTGTCTCGATAGCTTTGGCTATCTGTGATATTTTTTTGCTTATAATAAAAACTTTAAAAGAAACATTTCGTATCATTTCCTGGCATAAAAAAAAAAAAAAAAGAAAAAGTAAAAGCTACATTTTTTTCTGTAAGCTCATCTTATTTCCTCTTATCATACCTGTGGTCTTTGACATATTCATTTAATTCAGAAAGTCAGATGATGGATTTATGAAATGTCAAGTTTCATTCCAAAGCATTCAAAACTGCAACACTGACTGCAGGACAAATGTATGCTATGTAGCAGAAATATATCAGTCATGGAAATGAGCAAGCTGTAAGTCCTAGTCAATACCTTACAGCCTATTAAACAGAAGAAAGGAAAGCAACTTTGCTTAGATTTATTATGACAGATTGTGAAAATGAATAATAGTAATGTATTCTTGTAGTCTTAGACTGCCAATATTAACATGAACAATTATCAATCATTAATTCATCAAAGAATGCTGAGTTTCCAAGTCTCAATTATTATTGAATTTCTCTATTTAAAAGAATAGGAAATGTAATGAAATAGGTTTACTGATGGAGTTTAATGGAGCATCTCACTGGGTTGTTATGCCAAAAAGCTTTCTTCATCACCAATGAAACTGGGATTTAAAAAGGCATTATATACTAGATCACAGAGATAATGAAAGATACCAGAAGGTCTCTATATAATGGACCTTCAGGAATCTGATTATGGGAATTTAACCATAATTCTTTTTTGTCCTGGAAACAAATAAATCTTGTGCAATTTCTAAGGATAGAAAAAGCCCCCAAAAACTAAAAACAAGTTTTTCCGCTTTGAACATGTTAAGCTTCTGAGCTAGAACTGTTCATTAAGGAGAAGTGCTATAAATCATATATGCCAAATAACACATATTTATTAGTTATTTCCAAGTTCATTGAAAGCCCTCCTTTGACTCCCTTTAAGTAAAACAGGATTTGAACCACTCCTTATGTTGTTAGGGTGGTAGATTTCATGGAGAAGCAGCAAAATTTTGAAATTAATTATCATCTGAATAATATAATCTACAACAGGAATAAAGCTGCAATGGTGCAAATAGGGAGTTAGACTACTCTGCTTAAAATGCCTATCTTTTTAAAGCTGGCCCATCTGTTCCATTGCTCACATTTTTCATATTTCTCATCAAGAGTCAGCGTGTGTGTGTGTGTGTGGAATTTCTGTGTGTCTGTGTCACATTTCATTCTTCCCTGAAAGCCAAAAAAAGAACTGAAAAAAAGCCAGAAGATTAATTTCTAAGTTCATTAACTGCTGTCCACAAGTTGAAATGTAACTGTCCTGGAAATATATATCTACATATATATATGTACATATTGCCGATGATAACTGCAGAAAAGTATTTCCAACCTTGATCTAGCAAAAGAAATATGCAAATATGTGTAATGCTGAGCACAGGAAGACCTAACTGGTTGTCATGTTGTCATGCTTTTACTGGGAGCAGGGCTTCCTAACTTTAGCCCTGCCCTTGACTCCTTTTCCATACAGATAGCTCATGCGGTGAACTGCAGTGTAGCATCACACTGGAGCAACATCCAAAGCACTTTCCGATCCATCTTGTAGCAAGAAAGAGGTATACCAAGTCATAACAGCATCAAAGCTTAAGTAGAGGTGTAATCCAACTCATGTTAAATTGGCATAAGATTATCATAAAGGGATTTACTGCCAAAAATAAAACAGAAGGCACTTGTAGGTTATATAATGCTGTCACATGTGAGAGGTGCCTGGTTTACCTGCAAGTGACATAGGAGCTCACAGTGTTGTGCTATGGTGCTCCACTATGCTAGCAATGCTCCATGCATTCTCACAGAAGCTGATGGATTTAGGTACTTACTTATTGCTGGATTGATGCATTTTAATAACTTATGGCTAGAAGAACAAAGAGAAATCTGGCCACTCACATTCTGTCAGGTATAGCTTGCTGGATTCAAGGACTTTAGTGGCTCATTATGGAGAAGGTACTATAAAAAGGAGGAAGCAGTAGAGGTTTTCCTTTTTAATATTTAATTATGAAATAGGGAGCAAAAGAAAGCTACAAAATTATTTAAAATAAAAAATGGTTAAAGACCTTTGTTCCAGTATCCCTGGGGTAAAGGGATTCTAAATGCGAAATCTACACTCCTTATCTGTTTCTCTTCCTTATTTGGAGATATCAAAATAGATCTGAACATACTGAAGCTTTTCTTTCAACCCCTCCTTTCAGCTTCACCTCCAAGAAATTCCTACCTGCAATTTAGCTAAATTTTTTTCAAGAGGATCCAATTGAAAACATACGGATTAATTTGTTTCACAGTAAATATGACAAAATACATTTTTTTTTTAAAGTTTCAATTTGTATTGGCTTTCTTATTAGCCTCAGGGTAATCTTTGAGATTATACTTCTGGTTATTAATGCTGTGTCTTTTGAACAGCAGCAATGCTTTTGAAGATTTGATTAGAGCAATTCTTTTTTAAAATCAGAAAAAAAAATTAAAATTGTTCTCTGTTTCACCAAACCGTGTAAAAGAAAAGTGAAATGTGTCCTTAGACTGCTACAATATAATGTTGAAATGACAAGCAATGCCTTTAAAGTGTCTTCAAGGGTGAAAGCATATTAGGGTAACAGCCATTAGTCTGCATGTATGTGCTTTTATAAGAGTTCTGCAGTACAGTATTATATTTGAACACTCAGCTAAAAACAGTCATCCATTAACCCCCAGAGAGTTAGAGCTCCCCCAGCATGCCTGCAGCCAAGTCACTTATTGTGTCCCCATTATTTTAAATGTTATAGAAAGAACACTAAGACATACAGAAACGTCTTAAGGTCACTGTCATTTCGATAAAAGTTACAGGAGAAAATGTATGCCCTTTGCAATGTTATTGCAGTCTGCAGCATGGTAACATGAGGGAAGAATCTGGCATATCCATTCAAGGGCATTCATGGGTTAAGCATCTATAATACAAGAAGACAGGCTATGAAACAAAACAAAACAAAACAAAACCCCAAACCAGCAGATACCATTGTGCTTGTCAGAAGAGAGCTAGTATCCCCACTTTTCTGGAAGTGTGAGGGGATTTTACTACCTCCTCTAACCACCCACCCCCCCACCCCCCCCCAGAATTATAGATGATTTCCTAGTGGCTTATTGATATTACTAGTTCTACTATTTAAGGTTTTCATTGAATTAGAGTTCAAAATTGCCAGTAAAGGCTGGGTGCTGTTCTTGTGGTTTGGAAGAATAAATTTGGACTTCAGTTTTGAAGAACTCATAATTAAAAAGCACATGAAATATGCAGAGAAAGCAGAGACTCAAATATACATACCAAGTTTGTTTCAAAAGCTTTAAAATATTCAGTAAACAAATTACTACCTTTCACAGAACCATAGGATCATACAATGGTTAGGGTTAGCAGGGACCTTAAAGATTATCTAGTTCCAAAACTATCACCTTTTGTTTTCTCCCCTCCTGGCAGTAAAAGATTTTAAAGAAAGCATTAAAAAGCTGTTAAGAGTGTAATCCATTATCATCACTACCACCGGCATCATGTACCTGGGGTGCAAAATTCTTTCAGTATAAGAATCGTATCCTGCCATTTTTTAAAACAATCGTGTAACTTGTGCAAATACATATGTAAAAATGCTTCCTAAAATCAATTATCAAAGAGAATGTCCTTGTTTTCAATATTGTCCTATGCTTTCAATTTATTTGCTTTATTTATTGGTGCTTCATTTTTGTCTATTCTCTTAAAATTTTTTGAAGCAGATATAACTGTGGGCAAAATTCCATCTTAGATGAAGGATCTCCATCCACTGAAGTGAGTCACAATTTTGATTCGGCATTGTCACAACAGTGATATAGATTGAGAACTTAAAAATACTGTTTCCTCATATATGATGTGGTCTCTCATAAAAAAACAGTTTCAGTTAGTTTTACTTAACAAAGAATTGAGAACAATCAGGAGACAATTCCCAAGTTTTATGTAAGAGAAATATTGTCTCCTGTCCACAAGACAGAAATTTAACTTCTTACGCTATTTACTGTGACATTTTTATTATTTAACTTGATCTTAATATGTTGTAGTGAAAACCACCAGTTTGCCCAAATATTTTATGTTCTTTGCTGCATTTATATTAACAAAACCAAACAAAAAAGAAATTGCAGTAAAGTATGTCTCTAGGAGCACGTTCAGACTGAATCAGCTATGGCAGTGATTTTTAAATAGTTGTTAAAACCTACAGGTGTAATTTTAATCATGGTAACACCACTTCATCTATACAACAGAGGCAGTACTGAAAGGCTTCATTAATTCTTGATTGTAAAACATTTAAGAAAACTTCGAAAAAAAATGCCGTGTAAGTCCAAAACATCATTGTTTACAGTGGTGACACACAGGCTTTAGTATATTGCTCGATAAAAGAACTAATCACTTCTCTGCTGAGTTTCTGGGACTTTTTCTTTTTTCCCTATATTAGATTAAAATTGAGATAAACATATCTCTCTCAAGGCAGCTGGACATAAAAACCTATATGCATGCTGTATTTCCACTCAAGCATATAATGCAACACTTTGCTATCTCCATTAAAAGACTTACTTTGTACCATATCATGTATTTCATAATATTTCCATCTAAATGCAGATCTTTCTGTTCCATGTGTAGTCAAGTTTTACATAAAAATACCAGCAGGAAAGAACATTGAAATTCATTTTGCATATTAAGGAAATCTCCCTTAGATTCCTCATTTGTTTTATCAACTCAAGCAATAAGCAAGACAATTAGAGTTTCAGCAACAACGGAGAAAATATTTATGATTTTATCAGACTTACTTTTTTTTCCCCCTCTGTTTAGACAATTTCCACACCTTTAAAAGTAATTTTTCAGCTTTCCACTAATAAATTACATAAGTCCATCTGTATCATTTAACCCAAGTACAGTAGTAAAATACATTGCCCAATGAGAACTTCACTTTGAGCTGCAGACATACTGAATACTTTTCTTCCCAACACATTCAATATCTGTCCCATAGGAATTTGTTTCCCTTGAAAGCATTATTGCAAATGTCATGAGATTTTTCTGGTATAGCTCTCTAGTGTGCACAGGTTAGGAAAAACAAAAAAAAAAAAAAAGGTAGAACAGATTAGGTAGCAGAGCTGTCATTGCAAACACTGTTCCAATTCTAAATAGGGAAAACAATCACAACTGTCATTGTCAAGCTGCATAAATACAGGTGGAGTAGCTTTATACTGTAATAAGCTGTTTATAAGAATTTTTATATTGCACATTAATCAAAAAATGGAAAAGAATGCAATTAAAATTAAAAATAACACACAGAGGATGACTATTACAGCTTAGAATGTGTATGTTTATGTATAAATAACCTTATAATTCAAAAAGGTACTGCATATATTTGACTTCTGCATGTTGTTTTTCTCTATTGTTTGGTTTCTTGTAAATGTAATAGTTGTGGTTTAGAGGAAGAGGTTTTTCAGGGTTTGTAGAGAAAAAAATGGTATGAAAATGAAAAAGTAGCCTACTTTTATGTGCATGCTTGATTTATTTATTATTTTTATGGAGTCCTCCCAAACCACTAAAAATTTTAGCAAATCAGCAATGCATCATCATCTCACTACAGCTGTAGTTCAACCACATGCAGATGTGTGTGGTGGTTCCAGGGCAACGTCTGCAGAAAGCCTTGCAATTTTTCCTTCCTTATTTCAAGGTAGCCCATGGGACGCCACAAAGTAACAGAAGCAGCCACAATTTTGTCACTACTGGCCTCAACCCTGCCAGACCTTCAATTTGATTTTGACTTTGAATGGAATAGGAAATACTTTTCTACACTGAACCATCAAAGTAGGGAGCATGCAGGCTGGAAGCCCAGATTCTCTTCAGCCCTACATGTCTCAGTTAGGGAAGCCTGAGTTGATTTCCCTGCAGACTGCTTCTTGGGGTGACCAGTGGCTGTCACTGGCCCTCTGCTTCCTCCAACCAGAAACCAGTGATGCAAGGTCTTCATTTCAGCAGGAAAATTTTCTGTTGTCTAAGTTTTCAGACCATACATCCTCAGAGCTGGTACACGGCTGAGTAAAATTTCAAGCATAGACATGGCCACTCACGAAAAGTGCAGGGAAGTTATATGCTGCTTTTATGGTCTTTGCTGTCACTTCCAACTATGGCAGAATTATTAATAAAATCACATAAATTAAACTAAGCAGAAATAACACTTTTCAGGATCTCACAGCCTTTTGCCAGACTTTAGTGAATTTATCTCACCGTTCTCTGTCTGGCTGATATTTATTTCTGTGTAACTAACTATTCTGATTTATGTGGTGTTTTATCTTGGGGAGAATACAATTTACATACTTTAATCATCATCATAGTTTGCTAAAATATTCTTATTCAAATCTTCTATGAATGCAAAGTAATATGCAATTATGTGTAATAGAGGGAAAGAGCAACTTATGGATCAGAGCACATTTAGATTGCTGCAAGACTAACATCTTCAATATCAAAATAAATATTAAGTCCATTAACATTCACAAATACTGTAAGGTTGTTTTAAAATTCATCAGAATAATAAATATAGTTAAGACTAAAACTATTCTGCTTTTATTCAAGCACCAGAGAGAACAAACAAGATTCTGTCTCCTTTTCACAGGCGAGTAGTGTTGCTGAAAAATTCTCGTGGTGTAGCAATTGTTTGAAATTTAAATGGCCAGAATATGGAGTGCTGGCAACAGGAAGACTCTGTGAGAAGAGTACACAGCGGTTTCAGAGCCATTGTCAAACTGACCAGGACCCTCATCCTAGTCAGGGCTAGTGCATTTGCCCTCTGAGGAGAGGCTGAGAGATGGGGCTGGCTAAGCCTGGGGAGAGATGGCTTGAGGGGCGTGGCAGCAGCAGCTGGTACCTGTGGGGAGCTGGTCAGGTACCTGAAATGTTCTGGCTGAAATCTAACAGAGACATTTTCAGTTTATGAACCAAAGTTATCCCTAAGGAGTTAATTCTGTTATGTCTTTTCCCCAATTCGTCTGAAAATAGTGAGAGATTTTAATCCGGAAAAAATATTAAAAGACGAGACTTGAAGAAAGGGAGTAAATTCATCACTCGAATGAAAAGGAGCTGCTGCTTACATCTGACTCATTTGCCATAGCTGGCAGTTTCTGTCCGGCTCTCCAGCTGCATGACTGCAAGAGATGTCAAGTAGCAGCAGGGCTCATTGATTGTGCTTGAAGTTGGAGTTCTGGCATGTTATAAAAGCTCTCCTGTCCTTATTTCTGTAGAAAGAGGGTTGCACATTCTGGGCAACTTGCACCTGCTGCTATCACAGTGACACCTGCTCACAGTGCAATACAGAGTGCAACTGTAGCACTCAAGTGAGAACAGAATTTCTTCCCTGATAAGACTGAAGCCATTTTAGTGTGATATTAATTGGATACATAAGTATTTTTGAGGTGGGGAAGGGGTGACTCACATGGAGAATGGCCTGAGGGAGCCTCAGATCTATGTCATAATATCTTGGGGTGTATTGATTTCACTTTATTCCCTCCAATTCTTTTTGTTTTAACGGTCCAGTATGTGCAGTATAAAACAAATACAAAAGAAAAACAAAGATATTCTATTAATTCTTTAATTTCTTGATTTTTCCCCATTTTAAATTATTGTCTGTTTAAATTATTATCTGTTGCTCAGAAAAGATGCATCTGCATATCTGTTGTTTCTGATGAGCAAAGTGGGAAAGAAGAAAACAGAGAAAAGAAGAATTTTCAAATTTCAAAAGAAGAAAAAATTTCAAAGAAGAATTAAAATTAATTTTTTAAATGGCCATTAAACATGATCTCTGACTGAGAATTTCTGCAGTATTTGATTTTGCGTTGTTCTAAAGTACAGTTTCTCACATGTATGTCCTGTCTTACTTGCCAAGTAATTTCAAACTGTTTAAGGTCGATCTGCCTGTTCCCAGTCACGGGGCAATGTACTGAGTGACAAAACCAGAGTTCTGGCCCACATTCTAAATCACACCCTGCAGGCACTAAACTTCAATCAAAAACCAGCAAGATGAATTTCATACGGATGCAAGTACAGTAGTAACAAGCGACCAATACAGAAGTGACATAACCATGGAAAGATGTACTTTTAAACTTTGTTTTCAGAATCATCACACTGGGCAAAAGTAACAAGGCAATCAGTTTCCCTCTTCAAAGAAGGGAGCTGAATAAAATTAGGGATAGGATTAGGGTTAGCATTCAGAGATCAAAAAAGTCTACAGCAACAAGGACACTGGTGCAGTAAAAGGCATGCTAACAGGAATGTGGCACAGCACCAATATTAATCCTTCCACAACTTTCTCATTTGGGCGAGCCTTGGTGCTGGTCATATAAGAATCATATATAGGGAGCCAACAAAAATAAGGGTCAGGGTTAGGGTTACAGTTAGGGATAGCTTCAGAGATCTAAAAAGACTATAGCTCAAGGGACACTAGTGCTGTAAAAGTCATGCCAAGAGGAATGTGGCACAGCATCAATATTACTCATTAAACAGCTTTCTAATTTGGACGAGCCTTGGTGCTAGTGGAGCCTAATGTCTAGGAAGAACGCTAAAATTAGGTTTATGGTTAGGGTAAGCATTGTGAGATCTAAAATGACTACAGCTCGAGGGGCGCTAGTGCTGTAAAAGGCATGCCAAGAGGAATGCAGCAAAGTACTGATACAACTCCTTCCAAACATTTCTCAATTGGACGAGCTCTGATGCTGGAGATACTTCCTCATGTCTAGGAAGAAGACGAAAATTAGGGTTAGTGTTAGTGTTCAGATATCTAAAATTACTATAGCTCAAGGGGCACTGGTGCTGTAGAAGGCATGCCAAGAGGAATGTGGCACAGCACCAGTATTACCCCTTAAACACCTTTCTCATTTGGGTGAGACTTGGTGCAGGGATGCAGGCCTCAACTCTAGGGAGCTGAGTAAAATTACAGATAGGGTAAAGGTAATCGCTAGCATTCAGAGATCTAAAATGCCTCTAGCTCCAGGGGCACTAGTGTTGTAAAATGCATGCCAAGAGAAATGTGGCACAGCACCAATATTGCTCCTTCCCCACTTTTCTCATTAGGGTGAGCCATGGTACTGGGATGTGGGCCTCAACTTGAGGAAACTGACGAAAATTAGGTTTAGGGAAAGTTTTAGTGTTAGCATTCAGAGATCTACAATGACTATACCTCCAGGGAGACTAGTGCTGTAAAAAGCATGCCAAGAGGAATATGGAACAGCACGAGTATTATTCATTCCACAGATTTCTTACTTTGTAGAGACTAGTTGCTGGTGATATAAGCCTCATCTCTAGGGAGCTGGCTAAAATTAGGGTTAGATTTACTGTTAGCATTCAGAGATCAAAAATGACTACAGCTCCAGGGCCACTAGTACAGTAAAATCCATGCCAAGAGGAATGGGGCACAAGACTGATATCAATCTTACCACATCTTTTTGATTTCGGCGAGCTTGGCGCTGGGGATGTAGGTCTTATCTCTGGGGTGAAGGCTAAAATTAGCATTAGGGTTAGGGTTAGCTTTCAGAGGTCTAAAAACAATATAGCTCGAGGGGCACTAGTGCTGTAAAAGGCATGCCAAGAGGAATGTGGCAGAGCACCAATTTTACTCCTTCCACAGCAATCTGGTTTGGGCCGCAACTGGTGCTGGTGATATAGGACTCATCTCTGTGGAGAATGTTAAAAGTATGGACAGCGTTAGGGTTAGGGTTAGATTTCAGAGATCTAAAATGTCTATAGATCCAGGGGCAGAAGTACTGTAAAAGGCATGCCAAAAAGAATGTGACAAAACACGAATGTTACTAATTAAAAAAATAACTTACTTGAGTAAGACATGGTGCTGGGATGTAGGCATCATCTCAATGTAGCTAGCTAAATTTAGGGTTATGATAATGGTCAGCGTTAGCATTCGGGGATGTAAGATGACAATAGCTCCATGGGCATCAGTGCTGTAACAGACATGCAAAGAGCAACGTGGCATAGCACCATTATTACTCCTTCCAGAACTTTCTCAGTTGGGACAAACAAGCAGATGGTGATAGAAGCCTCATCTATTGGGAGCTGGCTAAAATTAGGGTTAGGGTTAGCATTCAGAGATCTAAAATGACTCTAGCTCCAGGCACACTAGTGCTTTAGAAGGCATGATAAGAGCAATGTGGCACAGCACCACAATAACTCCATCCACATCTTTCTCATTTGGATGAGCCTTAGTGCTGATGATACAGGCCACAACTCTAGGGAGCTGGCTAAAAGTAGGGTTAGGGTTAAGGCTAGCATTCAGAGATCTAAAATGCCTATAGCTCCAGGGCAACTCATGCTGTAGAAGGCATGCAAAGAGGAATGTGGCAAAGCACCAATATTAAACCTTCCACAACTTTCTCATTTGGCCCAAGCATGGAGCTTGTAATCTAGGCCTCATGTCTAGGGAGCTGGCTAAAACTAGTTGTATTGTTACACTTAGCATTCAGAGAAGTAAAATGACTATAGCTCCAGTGGAATTAGAGCTGTAAAAGACATGCCAAGAGAAATGTGATACAGAACCAGAATTACTAGTTCCACACATTTCTCATTTTGGCGAGATTTATTGCTGGTAATATAGGACTCATCTCTAGGTTGCTGGCTAAAATTAGGGTTAAGGTTAGCATTCAGTGATCTAAAATGACTATAGGTCCAGAGGCACTAGTGCTTTAAAAGACATGCCAATCAGAATGTGGCACAGCACGAATATTACTCCTGAAACAATTTTATCAGTTGGACCAGGCATGGAGCTGGTGATATTAGCCTCATTTCAAGGGAGCTGGCTAAAATTTGGGTTAGGGTTAGCATTCAGAGATCTAAAATGACTATAGCTCAATGGGCACTAGTGCTGTAAAAGGCATGCCAAGAGGAATGTGGCACAGAAACAATATTACTCCTTCCACACCTTTCACCTTCGGCCCAAACTTGGAGCTGGTGATATAGCCCTCAAGACTAGGGAGCTGGGTAAAATTAGGGTTAGGGTTAGTTTTAGCATTCAGAGATCCAAAATGATTATAGATCCAGCAGCACTACTCCTGTAAAAGGCATGCCAGGAGAAATGTGGCACACCGCCAATGTTATTCCTTCATTAACTTTCTCATTTAGGCGAGACTTAGTGCCGGTGATAAAGGTCTCATGTCTAGGAACCTGGCTAAAACTAGGGTTAGGGTTAGGATTTAGAGATTTAAAAAGACAATAGCTTCAGGGGCACTAGCGCTGTAAAAGGCATACCAAGAGGAGCTTGGCAAAGCAACAATATCTGTCCTTTCAAACGTCTGAGCGATGGTGCTAGAATGTAGCCCTCATCTCTATTCAGGAGACTAAAATGAGGGTTACGGTAAGGGTTAGGGGTTACACTAGGAGATCATGAAATATTATAGCTCCAAGGGCAGTAGTGCTGTAAAAGTCATGCTAAGAGCAATACGCCACAGCACGAATATTAATCCTTCCACACCTTTCTCATGTGGGAAGCCTTAATGGTGGTGATAATTAAATCATCTCTAGGGAGCTAGTCAAAATTAGGATTAGGGGTACGGTTAGCATACAGAGATCTAAAATGCCTAAAGATCCAGGGGCATTACTGCAGTAAAAGACATGCCGAGAGGAATGTGGCAAAGCACCAATATTATTCCTCAAATTTCTCATTTGGGCAAGGCATGGAGCTGGTGATATTAACCTCATATCTAGGGAGCTGGCAAAAATTAGGGTTAGGGTTTGCATTCAGAGATCTAAAATGACTCTTGCTCCAAGGGCACTCGTGCTGTAAAAGTCATGCTAAGAGGAATGTGGCACAGCAGCAATATTACTCCTTAAACACCTTTCTTATTTGGGCTGGCCTTAGAGCTAGTAATAAAGGCCTCAGCTCTAGGGAGCTAGCTAAAATTAGGGTTAAGATTAGGGTTAGCATTCAGAGATCTACAATGACTCTAGCTCCAGGAGCACTAATGTTGTAAAAGGCGTGCTAAGAGGAATGTGGAAATGCAGCAATATTACTCCTTCCACACCTCTGTAATTTTGCCAAGCTTTGGTGCTGGAGATAATAGCCTCAGCTCTAGGGAGCTGGCTAAAATTAGGCTTAGGGTTAGGGTTGGGGCTGGCATTCCGAGATCTAAAATGACTCTAGCTCCAGGGGGACTAGTGCTGTAAAAACCATGCCAAGAAGAATGTGGCACAGCACCAATATTACTACTTCCACAACTGTCTTATTTGGGCGAACCTTAATACTGGTGGTATAGGCCTCATCATTAGGGAGCTGGCTGAAATTACGATTAGGGTTTGCATTAAGATATCTAAAATGCCTCTAGCTCCAGGGGCACTAGTGTTGTAAAAGGCATGCTTAGAGGAATGTGGCATAACAAAGATGCTGCTCCTTCCAGAGCTTTCTCAGTTGGGAAAGACTTAATGCTAATGAGAACAGCCTTATCTCTATGGAGATGTGTCCTGGATTTACCAGGAGCCGTTTTGTTCCTTCTTAGTAACTGGTGCAAGCAATGGGTTTTGACTTCCAGCCTGGGCAGATAGTTGATAACACCGATTGTTTTTAATTGTCGTTAAGTAATGTTTATTCTGGCCAAGGACTTTGTGAGTCTCATGCTCTGCCAGGGATGACGGGAGGCCAGGAGGAAGCAGAGAGAGGAAACCTGACCCAAACTAGCCAAAGAGGTATTCCATATCACAGCATATCATGCTCAGGGAGGTAACGGGGAGTTACCCGGAAGGTCTAGGGACTGCACGGTTGGATATGGTATTGTTTGGTACTCGGCTTGGGGGAGTGGGGCGAGTTATCTGTTGGCTAGTGCTGAGGAGTTGTATTCTCTTACCTTGTTATATCCTTTAGCATTATTATTATTATTGGTGGTAGCAGTAGTGATTTGTGTTACACCTTAGTTACTAAACTGTTCTTATCTCAAACCATGGGAGCTGCATTCTTTTCGATTCTCCACTCTAACCCTCACGGACCAGGGGGACGGCAAGAACTGGGGGGAGTGAGTGAGCAAGGCTTGTGGTTGGGTTTAAAACACGACAAGATGGCTAAAATTAAGGTTGGGGTTAACATTTAGAGATCTACAATGACTAGCTAATGGGGCACTGGAGCTGTAAAAGTTATGCTAAAAGGAATGTGGAAAAGCAGCAATATTACTCCTTCCACACCTTTGTCATTTTGCCAAACCTCGGCACTGGAGATAATAGACAAAGATCTAGAGAGCTGGCTAAAATTAGGGTTAGGCTTAGGGTTGTATTCAGAGATCTAAAATGCCTCTAGCTCCAGGGGCAATAGTGCTGTAGAAGGCATGCCAAGAGGAATGTGGCACCGAAACAATATCACTCCTTAAAAAACTTTCTTATTCGGGCTAGAATTAGGGCTAGTAACAAAGGCCTCAGTTCTAGGCAGCTAGCTAAAATTAGGGTTAGGGTTAGGGCTGGCATTCAGAGATCTAAAATGCCTATACCTCAAGGGGCACTAGTGCTGTAAAAATCATGCTAAGAAGTATGTGGCACAGCACCAACATTACTACTTCCACAACTTTGTCATTTCGCCAAGCCTTGGTGCTGGAGATAATAGCCTCAGCTCTGGGGAGCTGGCTAAAATTAGGGTTAGGGTTAGGGTTGGCATGCAGAGATCTAAAATGACTCTAGTTCCAGGGGCACTAGTGCTTTAAAAGGCATGCCAAGAGGAATGTGGCACAACAATAATATTGCTCCTTCCAGAGCTTTCTCAGTTGGGAAAGACTTAATGCGAATGAGGATAGCCTTATCTCTATGGAGATGGCTAAAATGAAGGTTAGGGTTAGCATTCAGAGATCTACAATGACTGTAGCTCCAGGGGCACTAGAGCTCTAAAAACCACGCCAAGAAGAATGTGGCACAGCACCAAAATTACTACTTCTACAACTGTCTTCTTTGGGCGAACCTTAATGCTGGTGATGTAGGCCTCATCTCTAGGAAGCTGGCGAAAATTAGGGTTAGGCTTGGGGCTGGCATTCAGAGATCTAAAGTGCCTGTAGATCCAGGGGCATTAGTGCTATAAAAACCACGCCAAGAAGACTGTGGCACAGCACCAAAATTACTACTTCCACAGCTGTCTTATTTGGGCGAACGTTAATGCTGGTATTTTAGGCCGCATCTCTAGGGAGCTGCCTGAAATTAGGGTTAGGGGTTGCATGAAGATATCTATCATGACTCCAGCTCCAGGGGCACTAGTGCTGTAAAAGGCATGCCAAGAGGAATGTGGCACAGCACCAATATTACTCCTTAAACACCTTTCATATTTGGGCTAGCCTTAGTGCTGGTAATAAAAGCCTCAACTCTAGGGCGCTGGCTAAAATTAGGGTTAGGGTTAGGGTTAGCATACAGAGATCTAAAATGACTCTAGTTCCAGGGGCACTAGTGCTGTAAAAGGCATGCCAAGAGGAATGTGGCACAACAATAATATTGCTCCTTCCAGAGCTTTCTCAGTTGGGAAAGACTTAATGCGAATGAGGATAGCCTTATCTCTATGGAGATGGCTAAAATGAAGGTTAGGGTTAGCATTCAGAGATCTACAATGACTGTAGCTCCAGGGGCACTAGAGCTCTAAAAACCACGCCAAGAAGAATGTGGCACAGCACCAAAATTACTACTTCTACAACTGTCTTCTTTGGGCGAACCTTAATGCTGGTGATGTAGGCCTCATCTCTAGGAAGCTGGCGAAAATTAGGGTTAGGCTTGGGGCTGGCATTCAGAGATCTAAAGTGCCTCTAGATCCAGGGGCATTAGTGCTATAAAAACCACGCCAAGAAGACTGTGGCACAGCACCAAAATTACTACTTCCACAGCTGTCTTATTTGGGCGAACGTTAATGCTGGTATTTTAGGCCGCATCTCTAGGGAGCTGCCTGAAATTAGGGTTAGGGGTTGCATGAAGATATCTATCATGACTCCAGCTCCAGGGGCACTAGTGCTGTAAAAGGCATGCCAAGAGGAATGTGGCACAGCACCAATATTACTCCTTAAACACCTTTCATATTTGGGCTAGCCTTAGTGCTGGTAATAAAAGCCTCAACTCTAGGGCGCTGGCTAAAATTAGGGTTAGGGTTAGGGTTAGCATACAGAGATCTAAAATGACTCTAGTTCCAGGGGCACTAGTGCTGTAAAAGGCATGCCAAGAGGAATGTGGCACAACAATAATATTGCTCCTTCCAGAGCTTTCTCAGTTGGGAAAGACTTAATGCGAATGAGGATAGCCTTATCTCTATGGAGATGGCTAAAATGAAGGTTAGGGTTAGCATTCAGAGATCTACAATGACTGTAGCTCCAGGGGCACTAGAGCTCTAAAAACCACGCCAAGAAGAATGTGGCACAGCACCAAAATTACTACTTCTACAACTGTCTTCTTTGGGCGAACCTTAATGCTGGTGATGTAGGCCTCATCTCTAGGAAGCTGGCGAAAATTAGGGTTAGGCTTGGGGCTGGCATTCAGAGATCTAAAGTGCCTCTAGATCCAGGGGCATTAGTGCTATAAAAACCACGCCAAGAAGACTGTGGCACAGCACCAAAATTACTACTTCCACAGCTGTCTTATTTGGGCGAACGTTAATGCTGGTATTTTAGGCCGCATCTCTAGGGAGCTGCCTGAAATTAGGGTTAGGGGTTGCATGAAGATATCTATCATGACTCCAGCTCCAGGGGCACTAGTGCTGTAAAAGGCATGCCAAGAGGAATGTGGCACAGCACCAATATTACTCCTTAAACACCTTTCATATTTGGGCTAGCCTTAGTGCTGGTAATAAAAGCCTCAACTCTAGGGCGCTGGCTAAAATTAGGGTTAGGGTTAGGGTTAGCATACAGAGATCTAAAATGACTCTAGTTCCAGGGGCACTAGTGCTGTAAAAGGCATGCCAAGAGGAATGTGGCACAACAATAATATTGCTCCTTCCAGAGCTTTCTCAGTTGGGAAAGACTTAATGCGAATGAGGATAGCCTTATCTCTATGGAGATGGCTAAAATGAAGGTTAGGGTTAGCATTCAGAGATCTACAATGACTGTAGCTCCAGGGGCACTAGAGCTCTAAAAACCACGCCAAGAAGAATGTGGCACAGCACCAAAATTACTACTTCTACAACTGTCTTCTTTGGGCGAACCTTAATGCTGGTGATGTAGGCCTCATCTCTAGGAAGCTGGCGAAAATTAGGGTTAGGCTTGGGGCTGGCATTCAGAGATCTAAAGTGCCTCTAGATCCAGGGGCATTAGTGCTATAAAAACCACGCCAAGAAGACTGTGGCACAGCACCAAAATTACTACTTCCACAGCTGTCTTATTTGGGCGAACGTTAATGCTGGTATTTTAGGCCGCATCTCTAGGGAGCTGCCTGAAATTAGGGTTAGGGGTTGCATGAAGATATCTATCATGACTCCAGCTCCAGGGGCACTAGTGCTGTAAAAGGCATGCCAAGAGGAATGTGGCACAGCACCAATATTACTCCTTAAACACCTTTCTTATTTGGGCTAGCCTTAGTGCTGGTAATAAAAGCCTCAACTCTAGGGCGCTGGCTAAAATTAGGGTTAGGGTTAGGGTTAGCATACAGAGATCTAAAATGACTCTAGTTCCAGGGGCACTAGTGCTGTAAAAGGCATGCCAAGAGGAATGTGGCACAACAATAATATTGCTCCTTCCAGAGCTTTCTCAGTTGGGAAAGACTTAATGCGAATGAGGATAGCCTTATCTCTATGGAGATGGCTAAAATGAAGGTTAGGGTTAGCATTCAGAGATCTACAATGACTGTAGCTCCAGGGGCACTAGAGCTCTAAAAACCACGCCAAGAAGAATGTGGCACAGCACCAAAATTACTACTTCTACAACTGTCTTCTTTGGGCGAACCTTAATGCTGGTGATGTAGGCCTCATCTCTAGGAAGCTGGCGAAAATTAGGGTTAGGCTTGGGGCTGGCATTCAGAGATCTAAAGTGCCTCTAGATCCAGGGGCATTAGTGCTATAAAAACCACGCCAAGAAGACTGTGGCACAGCACCAAAATTACTACTTCCACAGCTGTCTTATTTGGGCGAACGTTAATGCTGGTATTTTAGGCCGCATCTCTAGGGAGCTGCCTGAAATTAGGGTTAGGGGTTGCATGAAGATATCTATCATGACTCCAGCTCCAGGGGCACTAGTGCTGTAAAAGGCATGCCAAGAGGAATGTGGCACAGCACCAATATTACTCCTTAAACACCTTTCTTATTTGGGCTAGCCTTAGTGCTGGTAATAAAAGCCTCAACTCTAGGGCGCTGGCTAAAATTAGGGTTAGGGTTAGGGTTAGCATACAGAGATCTAAAATGACTCTAGTTCCAGGGGCACTAGTGCTGTAAAAGGCATGCCAAGAGGAATGTGGCACAACAATAATATTGCTCCTTCCAGAGCTTTCTCAGTTGGGAAAGACTTAATGCGAATGAGGATAGCCTTATCTCTATGGAGATGGCTAAAATGAAGGTTAGGGTTAGCATTCAGAGATCTACAATGACTGTAGCTCCAGGGGCACTAGAGCTCTAAAAACCACGCCAAGAAGAATGTGGCACAGCACCAAAATTACTACTTCTACAACTGTCTTCTTTGGGCGAACCTTAATGCTGGTGATGTAGGCCTCATCTCTAGGAAGCTGGCGAAAATTAGGGTTAGGCTTGGGGCTGGCATTCAGAGATCTAAAGTGCCTGTTGATCCAGGGGCATTAGTGCTATAAAAACCACGCCAAGAAGACTGTGGCACAGCACCAAAATTACTACTTCCACAGCTGTCTTATTTGGGCGAACGTTAATGCTGGTATTTTAGGCCGCATCTCTAGGGAGCTGCCTGAAATTAGGGTTAGGGGTTGCATGAAGATATCTATCATGACTCCAGCTCCAGGGGCACTAGTGCTGTAAAAGGCATGCCAAGAGGAATGTGGCACAGCACCAATATTACTCCTTAAACACCTTTCATATTTGGGCTAGCCTTAGTGCTGGTAATAAAAGCCTCAACTCTAGGGCGCTGGCTAAAATTAGGGTTAGGGTTAGGGTTAGCATACAGAGATCTAAAATGACTCTAGTTCCAGGGGCACTAGTGCTGTAAAAGGCATGCCAAGAGGAATGTGGCACAACAATAATATTGCTCCTTCCAGAGCTTTCTCAGTTGGGAAAGACTTAATGCGAATGAGGATAGCCTTATCTCTATGGAGATGGCTAAAATGAAGGTTAGGGTTAGCATTCAGAGATCTACAATGACTGTAGCTCCAGGGGCACTAGTGCTGTAAAAACCACGCCAAGAAGAATGTGGCACAGCACCAAAATTACTACTTCTACAACTGTCTTCTTTGGGCGAACCTTAATGCTGGTGATGTAGGCCTCATCTCTAGGAAGCTGGCGAAAATTAGGGTTAGGCTTGGGGCTGGCATTCAGAGATCTAAAGTGCCTCTAGATCCAGGGGCATTAGTGCTATAAAAACCACGCCAAGAAGACTGTGGCACAGCACCAAAATTACTACTTCCACAGCTGTCTTATTTGGGCGAACGTTAATGCTGGTATTTTAGGCCGCATCTCTAGGGAGCTGCCTGAAATTAGGGTTAGGGGTTGCATGAAGATATCTATCATGACTCCAGCTCCAGGGGCACTAGTGCTGTAAAAGGCATGCCAAGAGGAATGTGGCACAGCACCAATATTACTCCTTAAACACCTTTCATATTTGGGCTAGCCTTAGTGCTGGTAATAAAAGCCTCAACTCTAGGGCGCTGGCTAAAATTAGGGTTAGGGTTAGGGTTAGCATACAGAGATCTAAAATGACTCTAGTTCCAGGGGCACTAGTGCTGTAAAAGGCATGCCAAGAGGAATGTGGCACAACAATAATATTGCTCCTTCCAGAGCTTTCTCAGTTGGGAAAGACTTAATGCGAATGAGGATAGCCTTATCTCTATGGAGATGGCTAAAATGAAGGTTAGGGTTAGCATTCAGAGATCTACAATGACTGTAGCTCCAGGGGCACTAGAGCTCTAAAAACCACGCCAAGAAGAATGTGGCACAGCACCAAAATTACTACTTCTACAACTGTCTTCTTTGGGCGAACCTTAATGCTGGTGATGTAGGCCTCATCTCTAGGAAGCTGGCGAAAATTAGGGTTAGGCTTGGGGCTGGCATTCAGAGATCTAAAGTGCCTCTAGATCCAGGGGCATTAGTGCTATAAAAACCACGCCAAGAAGACTGTGGCACAGCACCAAAATTACTACTTCCACAGCTGTCTTATTTGGGCGAACGTTAATGCTGGTATTTTAGGCCGCATCTCTAGGGAGCTGCCTGAAATTAGGGTTAGGGGTTGCATGAAGATATCTATCATGACTCCAGCTCCAGGGGCACTAGTGCTGTAAAAGGCATCCCAAGAGGAATGTGGCACAGCACCAATATTACTCCTTAAACACCTTTCTTATTTGGGCTAGCCTTAGTGCTGGTAATAAAAGCCTCAACTCTAGGGCGCTGGCTAAAATTAGGGTTAGGGTTAGGGTCAGCATACAGAGATCTAAAATGACTCTAGTTCCAGGGGCACTAGTGCTGTAAAAGGCATGCCAAGAGGAATGTGGCACAACAATAATATTGCTCCTTCCAGAGCTTTCTCAGTTGGGAAAGGCTTAATGCGAATGAGGATAGCCTTATCTCTATGGAGATGGCTAAAATGAAGGTTAGGGTTAGCATTCAGAGATCTACAATGACTGTAGCTCCAGGGGCACTAGTGCTCTAAAAACCACGCCAAGAAGAATGTGGCACAGCACCAAAATTACTACTTCTACAACTGTCTTCTTTGGGCGAACCTTAATGCTGGTGATGTAGGCCTCATCTCTAGGAAGCTGGCGAAAATTAGGGTTAGGCTTGGGGCTGGCATTCAGAGATCTAAAGTGCCTGTAGATCCAGGGGCATTAGTGCTATAAAAACCACGCCAAGAAGACTGTGGCACAGCACCAAAATTACTACTTCCACAGCTGTCTTATTTGGGCGAACGTTAATGCTGGTATTTTAGGCCGCATCTCTAGGGAGCTGCCTGAAATTAGGGTTAGGGGTTGCATGAAGATATCTATCATGACTGCAGCTCCAGGGGCACTAATGCTGTAAAAGGCATGCCAAGAGGAATGTGGCACAGCACCAGTATTACTCCTTAAACACCTTTCTTATTTGGGCTAGCCTTAGTGCTGGTAATAAAAGCCTCAACTCTAGGGCGCTGGCTAAAATTAGGGTTAGGGTTAGGGTCAGCATACAGAGATCTAAAATGACTCTAGTTCCAGGGGCACTAGTGCTGTAAAAGGCATGCCAAGAGGAATGTGGCACAACAATAATATTGCTCCTTCCAGAGCTTTCTCAGTTGGGAAAGACTTAATGCGAATGAGGATAGCCTTATCTCTATGGAGATGGCTAAAATGAAGGTTAGGGTTAGCATTCAGAGATCTACAATGACTGTAGCTCCAGGGGCACTAGAGCTCTAAAAACCACGCCAAGAAGAATGTGGCACAGCACCAAAATTACTACTTCTACAACTGTCTTCTTTGGGCGAACCTTAATGCTGGTGATGTAGGCCTCATCTCTAGGAAGCTGGCGAAAATTAGGGTTAGGCTTGGGGCTGGCATTCAGAGATCTAAAGTGCCTCTAGATCCAGGGGCATTAGTGCTATAAAAACCACGCCAAGAAGACTGTGGCACAGCACCAAAATTACTACTTCCACAGCTGTCTTATTTGGGCGAACGTTAATACTGGTATTTTAGGCCGCATCTCTAGGGAGCTGCCTGAAATTAGGGTTAGGGGTTGCATGAAGATATCTATCATGACTCCAGCTCCAGGGGCACTAGTGCTGTAAAAGGCATCCCAAGAGGAATGTGGCACAGCACCAATATTACTCCTTAAACACCTTTCTTATTTGGGCTAGCCTTAGTGCTGGTAATAAAAGCCTCAACTCTAGGGCGCTGGCTAAAATTAGGGTTAGGGTTAGGGTCAGCATACAGAGATCTAAAATGACTCTAGTTCCAGGGGCACTAGTGCTGTAAAAGGCATGCCAAGAGGAATGTGGCACAACAATAATATTGCTCCTTCCAGAGCTTTCTCAGTTGGGAAAGGCTTAATGCGAATGAGGATAGCCTTATCTCTATGGAGATGGCTAAAATGAAGGTTAGGGTTAGCATTCAGAGATCTACAATGACTGTAGCTCCAGGGGCACTAGTGCTCTAAAAACCACGCCAAGAAGAATGTGGCACAGCACCAAAATTACTACTTCTACAACTGTCTTCTTTGGGCGAACCTTAATGCTGGTGATGTAGGCCTCATCTCTAGGAAGCTGGCGAAAATTAGGGTTAGGCTTGGGGCTGGCATTCAGAGATCTAAAGTGCCTGTAGATCCAGGGGCATTAGTGCTATAAAAACCACGCCAAGAAGACTGTGGCACAGCACCAAAATTACTACTTCCACAGCTGTCTTATTTGGGCGAACGTTAATGCTGGTATTTTAGGCCGCATCTCTAGGGAGCTGCCTGAAATTAGGGTTAGGGGTTGCATGAAGATATCTATCATGACTGCAGCTCCAGGGGCACTAATGCTGTAAAAGGCATGCCAAGAGGAATGTGGCACAGCACCAGTATTACTCCTTAAACACCTTTCTTATTTGGGCTAGCCTTAGTGCTGGTAATAAAAGCCTCAACTCTAGGGCGCTGGCTAAAATTAGGGTTAGGGTTAGGGTCAGCATACAGAGATCTAAAATGACTCTAGTTCCAGGGGCACTAGTGCTGTAAAAGGCATGCCAAGAGGAATGTGGCACAACAATAATATTGCTCCTTCCAGAGCTTTCTCAGTTGGGAAAGGCTTAATGCGAATGAGGATAGCCTTATCTCTATGGAGATGGCTAAAATGAAGGTTAGGGTTAGCATTCAGAGATCTACAATGACTGTAGCTCCAGGGGCACTAGTGCTCTAAAAACCACGCCAAGAAGAATGTGGCACAGCACCAAAATTACTACTTCTACAACTGTCTTCTTTGGGCGAACCTTAATGCTGGTGATGTAGGCCTCATCTCTAGGAAGCTGGCGAAAATTAGGGTTAGGCTTGGGGCTGGCATTCAGAGATCTAAAGTGCCTGTAGATCCAGGGGCATTAGTGCTATAAAAACCACGCCAAGAAGACTGTGGCACAGCACCAAAATTACTACTTCCACAGCTGTCTTATTTGGGAGAACGTTAATGCTGGTATTTTAGGCCGCATCTCTAGGGAGCTGCCTGAAATTAGGGTTAGGGGTTGCATGAAGATATCTATCATGACTGCAGCTCCAGGGGCACTAGTGCTGTAAAAGGCATGCCAAGAGGAATGTGGCACAGCACCAATATTACTCCTTAAACACCTTTCTTATTTGGGCTAGCCTTAGTGCTGGTAATAAAAGCCTCAACTCTAGGGCGCTGGCTAAAATTAGGGTTAGGGTTAGGGTTAGCATACAGAGATCTAAAATGACTCTAGTTCCAGGGGCACTAGTGCTGTAAAAGGCATGCCAAGAGGAATGTGGCACAACAATAATATTGCTCCTTCCAGAGCTTTCTCAGTTGGGAAAGACTTAATGCGAATGAGGATAGCCTTATCTCTATGGAGATGGCTAAAATGAGGGTTAGGGTTAGCATTCAGAGATCTACAATGACTCTAGCTCCAGGGGCACTAGTGCTGTAAAAAGCACGCCAAGAAGAATGTGGCACAGCACCAAAATTACTACTTCTACAACTGTCTTCTTTGGGCGAACCTTAATGCTGGTGATGTAGGCCTCATCTCTAGGAAGCTGGCTAAAATTAGGGTTAGGCTTGGGGCTGGCATTCAGAGATCTAAAGTGCCTCTAGATCCAGGGGCATTAGTGCTATAAAAACCACGCCAAGAAGACTGTGGCACAGCACCAAAATTACTACTTCCACAGCTGTCTTATTTGGGCGAACGTTAATGCTGGTATTTTAGGCCGCATCTCAAGGGAGCTGCCTGAAATTAGGGTTAGGGGTTGCATGAAGATATCTATCATGACTGCAGCTCCAGGGGCACTAGTGCTGTAAAAGGCATGCCAAGAGGAATGTGGCACAGCACCAATATTACTCCTTAAACACCTTTCTTATTTGGGCTAGCCTTAGTGCTGGTAATAAAAGCCTCAACTCTAGGGCGCTGGCTAAAATTAGGGTTAGGGTTAGGGTTAGCATACAGAGATCTAAAATGACTCTAGTTCCAGGGGCACTAGTGCTGTAAAAGGCATGCCAAGTGGAATGTGGCACAACAATAATATTGCTCCATCCAGAGCTTTCTCAGTTGGGAAAGACTTAATGCAAATGAGGATAGCCTTATCTTTATGGAGATGGCTAAAATGAAGGTTAGGGTTAGCATTCAGAGATCTACAATGACTGTAGCTCCAGGGGCACTAGTGCTCTAAAAACCACGCCAAGAAGTATGTGGCACAGCACCAAAATTACTACTTCTACAACTGTCTTCTTTGGGCGAACCTTAATGCTGGTGATGTAGGCCTCATCTCTAGGAAGCTGGCGAAAATTAGGGTTAGGCTTGGGGCTGGCATTCAGAGATCTAAAGTGCCTCTACATCCAGGGGCATTAGTGCTATAAAAACCACGCCAAGAAGACTGTGGCACAGCACCAAAATTACTACTTCCACAGCTGTCTTATTTGGGCGAACGTTAATGCTGGTATTTTAGGCCGCATCTCTAGGGAGCTGCCTGAAATTAGGGTTAGGGGTTGCATGAAGATATCTATCATGACTGCAGCTCCAGAGGCACTAGTGCTGTAAAAGGCATGCCAAGAGGAATGTGGCACAGCACCAATATTACTCCTTAAACACCTTTCATATTTGGGCTAGCCTTAGTGCTGGTAATAAAAGCCTCAACTCTAGGGCGCTGGCTAAAATTAGGGTTAGGGTTAGGGTTAGCATACAGAGATCTAAAATGACTCTAGTTCCAGGGGCACTAGTGCTGTAAAAGGCATGCCAAGAGGAATGTGGCACAACAATAATATTGCTCCTTCCAGAGCTTTCTCAGTTGGGAAAGACTTAATGCAAATGAGGATAGCCTTATCTCTATGGAGATGGCTAAAATGAAGGTTAGGGTTAGCATTCAGAGATCTACAATGACTGTAGCTCCAGGGGCACTAGTGCTCTAAAAACCACGCCAAGAAGAATGTGGCACAGCACCAAAATTACTACTTCTACAACTGTCTTCTTTGGGCGAACCTTAATGCTGGTGATGTAGGCCTCATCTCTAGGAAGCTGGCGAAAATTAGGGTCAGGCTTGGGGCTGGCATTCAGAGATCTAAAGTGCCTGTAGATCCAGGGGCATTAGTGCTATAAAAACCACGCCAAGAAGACTGTGGCACAGCACCAAAATTACTACTTCCACAGCTGTCTTATTTGGGCGAACGTTAATGCTGGTATTTTAGGCCGCATCTCTAGGGAGCTGCCTGAAATTAGGGTTAGGGGTTGCATGAAGATATCTATCATGACTGCAGCTCCAGGGGCACTAGTGCTGTAAAAGGCATGCCAAGAGGAATGTGGCACAGCACCAATATTACTCCTTAAACACCTTTCTTATTTGGGCTAGCCTTAGTGCTGGTAATAAAAGCCTCAACTCTAGGGCGCTGGCTAAAATTAGGGTTAGGGTTAGGGTTAGCATACAGAGATCTAAAATGACTCTAGTTCCAGGGGCACTAGTGCTGTAAAAGGCATGCCAAGAGGAATGTGGCACAACAATAATATTGCTCCTTCCAGAGCTTTCTCAGTTGGGAAAGACTTAATGCGAATGAGGATAGCCTTATCTCTATGGAGATGGCTAAAATGAAGGTTAGGGTTAGCATTCAGAGATCTACAATGACTCTAGCTCCAGGGGCACTAGTGCTGTAAAAAGCACGCCAAGAAGAATGTGGCACAGCACCAAAATTACTACTTCTACAACTGTCTTCTTTGGGCGAACCTTAATGCTGGTGATGTAGGCCTCATCTCTAGGAAGCTGGCGAAAATTAGGGTTACGCTTGGGGCTGGCATTCAGAGATCTAAAGTGCCTGTAGAATCAGGGGCATTAGTGCTATAAAAACCACGCCAAGAAGACTGTGGCACAGCACCAAAATTACTACTTCCACAGCTGTCTTATTTGGGCGAACGTTAATGCTGGTATTTTAGGCCGCATCTCTAGGGAGCTGCCTGAAATTAGGGTTAGGGGTTGCATGAAGATATCTATCATGACTGCAGCTCCAGAGGCACTAGTGCTGTAAAAGGCATGCCAAGAGGAATGTGGCACAGCACCAATATTACTCCTTAAACACCTTTCATATTTGGGCTAGCCTTAGTGCTGGTAATAAAAGCCTCAACTCTAGGGCGCTGGCTAAAATTAGGGTTAGGGTTAGGGTTAGCATACAGAGATCTAAAATGACTCTAGTTCCAGGGGCACTAGTGCTGTAAAAGGCATGCCAAGAGGAATGTGGCACAACAATAATATTGCTCCTTCCAGAGCTTTCTCAGTTGGGAAAGACTTAATGCGAATGAGGATAGCCTTATCTCTATGGAGATGGCTAAAATGAAGGTTAGGGTTAGCATTCAGAGATCTACAATGACTGTAGCTCCAGGGGCACTAGTGCTCTAAAAACCACGCCAAGAAGAATGTGGCACAGCACCAAAATTACTACTTCTACAACTGTCTTCTTTGGGCGAACCTTAATGCTGGTGATGTAGGCCTCATCTCTAGGAAGCTGGCTAAAATTAGGGTCAGGCATGGGGCAGGCATTCAGAGATCTAAAGTGCCTCTAGATCCAGGGGTATTAGTGCTATAAAAACCACGCCAAGAAGACTGTGGCACAGCACCAAAATTACTACTTCCACAACTGTCTTATTTGGGCGAACGTTAATGCTGGTGTTTTAGGCCGCATCTCTAGGGAGCTGCCTGAAATTAGGGTTAGGGGTTGCATGAAGATATCTATCATGACTGCAGCTCCAGGGGCACTAGTGCTGTAAAAGGCATGCCAAGAGGAATGTGGCACAGCACCAATATTACTCCTTAAACACCTTTCTTATTTGGGCTAGCCTTAGTGCTGGTAATAAAAGCCTCAACTCTAGGGCGCTGGCTAAAATTAGGGTTAGGGTTAGGGTCAGCATACAGAGATCTAAAATGACTCTAGTTCCAGGGGCACTAGTGCTGTAAAAGGCATGCCAAGAGGAATGTGGCACAACAATAATATTGCTCCTTCCAGAGCTTTCTCAGTTGGGAAAGACTTAATGCGAATGAGGATAGCCTTATCTCTATGGAGATGGCTAAAATGAAGGTTAGGGTTAGCATTCAGAGATCTACAATGACTCTAGCACAAGGGGCTCTAGTGCTCTAAAAACCACGCCAAGAAGAATGTGGCACAGCGCCAAAATTACTACTTCTACAACTGTCTTCTTTGGGCGAACCTTAATGCTGGTGATGTAGGCCTCATCTCTAGGAAGCTGGCGAAAATTAGGGTTAGGCTTGGGGCAGGCATTCAGAGATCTAAAGTGCCTCTAGATCCAGGGGTATTAGTGCTATAAAAACCACGCCAAGAAGACTGTGGCACAGCACCAAAATTACTACTTCCACAGCTGTCTTATTTGGGCGAACGTTAATGCTGGTATTTTAGGCCGCATCTCTAGGGAGCTGCCTGAAATTAAGGTTAGGGGTTGCACGAAGATATCTATCATGACTGCAGCTCCAGGGGCACTAGTGCTGTAAAAGGCATGCCAAGAGGAATGTGGCACAGCACCAATATTACTCCTTAAACACCTTTCTTATTTGGGCTAGCCTTAGTGCTGGTAATAAAAGCCTCAACTCTAGGGCGCTGGCTAAAATTAGGGTTAGGGTTAGGGTTAGCATACAGAGATCTAAAATGACTCTAGTTCCAGGGGCACTAGTGCTGTAAAAGGCATGCCAAGAGGAATGTGGCACAACAATAATATTGCTCCTTCCAGAGCTTTCTCAGTTGGGAAAGACTTAATGCGAATGAGGATAGCCTTATCTCTATGGAGATGGCTAAAATGAAGGTTAGGGTTAGCATTCAGAGATCTACAATGACTGTAGCTCCAGGGGCACTAGTGCTCTAAAAACCACGCCAAGAAGAATGTGGCACAGCACCAAAATTACTACTTCTACAACTGTCTTCTTTGGGCGAACCTTAATGCTGGTGATGTAGGCCTCATCTCTAGGAAGCTGGCGAAAATTAGGGTTAGGCATGGGGCAGGCATTCAGAGATCTAAAGTGCCTCTAGATCCAGGGGTATTAGTGCTATAAAAACCACGCCAAGAAGACTGTGGCACAGCACCAAAATTACTACTTCCACAGCTGTCTTATTTGGGCGAACGTTAATGCTGGTATTTTAGGCCGCATCTCTAGGGAGCTGCCTGAAATTAGGGTTAGGGGTTGCATGAAGATATCTATCATGACTGCAGCTCCAGGGGCACTAGTGCTGTAAAAGGCATGCCAAGAGGAATGTGGCACAGCACCAATATTACTCCTTAAACACCTTTCTTATTTGGGCTAGCCTTAGTGCTGGTAATAAAAGCCTCAACTCTAGGGCGCTGGCTAAAATTAGGGTTAGGGTTAGGGTTAGCATACAGAGATCTAAAATGACTCTAGTTCCAGGGGCACTAGTGCTGTAAAAGGCATGCCAAGAGGAATGTGGCACAACAATAATATTGCTCCTTCCAGAGCTTTCTCAGTTGGGAAAGACTTAATGCGAATGAGGATAGCCTTATCTCTATGGAGATGGCTAAAATGAAGGTTAGGGTTAGCATTCAGAGATCTGCATTCAGAGATCTACAATGACTGTAGCTCCAGGGGCACTAGTGCTCTAAAAACCACGCCAAGAAGAATGTGGCACAGCACCAAAATTACTACTTCTACAACTGTCTTCTTTGGGCGAACCTTAATGCTGGTGATGTAGGCCTCATCTCTAGGAAGCTGGCGAAAATTAGGGTTAGGCTTGGGGCTGGCATTCAGAGATCTAAAGTGCCTCTAGATCCAGGGGCATTAGTGCTATAAAAACCACGCCAAGAAGACTGTGGCACAGCACCAAAATTACTACTTCCACAGCTGTCTTATTTGGGCGAACGTTAATGCTGGTATTTTAGGCCGCATCTCTAGGGAGCTGCCTGAAATTAGGGTTAGGGGTTGCATGAAGATATCTATCATGACTGCAGCTCCAGGGGCACTAGTGCTGTAAAAGGCATGCCAAGAGGAATGTGGCACAGCACCAATATTACTCCTTAAACACCTTTCTTATTTGGGCTAGCCTTAGTGCTGGTAATAAAAGCCTCAACTCTAGGGCGCTGGCTAAAATTAGGGTTAGGGTTAGGGTTAGCATACAGAGATCTAAAATGACTCTAGTTCCAGGGGCACTAGTGCTGTAAAAGGCATGCCAAGAGGAATGTGGCACAACAATAATATTGCTCCTTCCAGAGCTTTCTCAGTTGGGAAAGACTTAATGCGAATGAGGATAGCCTTATCTCTATGGAGATGGCTAAAATGAAGGTTAGGGTTAGCATTCAGAGATCTACAATGACTGTAGCTCCAGGGGCACTAGTGCTGTAAAAACCACGCCAAGAAGAATGTGGCACAGCACCAAAATTACTACTTCTACAACTGTCTTATTTGAGCGAACCTTAATGCTGGTGATGTAGGCCTCATCTCTAGGAAGCTTGCGAAAATTAGGGTTAGGCATGGGGCAGGCATTCAGAGATCTAAAGTGCCTCTAGATCCAGGGGTATTAGTGCTATAAAAACCACGCCAAGAAGACTGTGGCACAGCACCAAAAATACTACTTCCACAGCTCTCTTATTTGTGCGAACGTTAATGCTGTTATTTTAGGCCGCATCTCTAGGGAGCTGCCTGAAATTAGGGTTAGGGGTTGCATGAAGATATCTATCATGACTGCAGCTCCAGGGGCACTAGTGCTGTAAAAGGCATGCCAAGAGGAATGTGGCACAGCACCAATATTACTCCTTAAACACCTTTCTTATTTGGGCTAGCCTTAGTGCTGGTAATAAAAGCCTCAACTCTAGGGCGCTGGCTAAAATTAGGGTTAGGGTTAGGGTTAGCATACAGAGATCTAAAATGACTCTAGTTCCAGGAGCACTAGTGCTGTAAAAGGCATGCCAAGAGGAATGTGGCACAACAATAATATTGCTCCTTCCAGAGCTTTCTCAGTTGGGAAAGACTTAATGCGAATGAGGATAGCCTTATCTCTATGGAGATGGCTAAAATGAAGGTTAGGGTTAGCATTCAGAGATCTACAATGACTGTAGCTCCAGGGGCACTAGTGCTGTAAAAACCACGCCAAGAAGAATGTGGCACAGCACCAAAATTACTACTTCTACAACTGTCTTCTTTGGGCGAACCTTAATGCTGGTGATGTAGGCCTCATCTCTAGGAAGCTGGCGAAAATTAGGGTTAGGCTTGGGGCTGGCATTCAGAGATCTAAAGTGCCTCTAGATCCAGGGGCATTAGTGCTATAAAAACCACGCCAAGAAGACTGTGGCACAGCACCAAAATTACTACTTCCACAACTGTCTTATTTGGGCGAACGTTAATGCTGGTGTTTTAGGCCGCATCTCTAGGGAGCTGCCTGAAATTAGGGTTAGGGGTTGCATGAAGATATCTATCATGACTGCAGCTCCAGGGGCACTAGTGCTGTAAAAGGCATGCCAAGAGGAATGTGGCACAGCACCAATATTACTCCTTAAACACCTTTCTTATTTGGGCTAGCCTTAGTGCTGGTAATAAAAGCCTCAACTCTAGGGCGCTGGCTAAAATTAGGGTTAGGGTTAGGGTCAGCATACAGAGATCTAAAATGACTCTAGTTCCAGGGGCACTAGTGCTGTAAAAGGCATGCCAAGAGGAATGTGGCACAACAATAATATTGCTCCTTCCAGAGCTTTCTCAGTTGGGAAAGACTTAATGCGAATGAGGATAGCCTTATCTCTATGGAGATGGCTAAAATGAAGGTTAGGGTTAGCATTCAGAGATCTACAATGACTCTAGCACAAGGGGCTCTAGTGCTCTAAAAACCACGCCAAGAAGAATGTGGCACAGCGCCAAAATTACTACTTCTACAACTGTCTTCTTTGGGCGAACCTTAATGCTGGTGATGTAGGCCTCATCTCTAGGAAGCTGGCGAAAATTAGAGTTAGGCTTGGGGCTGGCATTCAGAGATCTAAAGTGCCTCTAGATCCAGGGGTATTAGTGCTATAAAAACCACGCCAAGAAGACTGTGGCACAGCACCAAAATTACTACTTCCACAGCTGTCTTATTTGGGCGAACGTTAATGCTGGTATTTTAGGCCGCATCTCTAGGGAGCTGCCTGAAATTAAGGTTAGGGGTTGCATGAAGATATCTATCATGACTGCAGCTCCAGGGGCACTAGTGCTGTAAAAGGCATGCCAAGAGATATGTGGCACAGCACCAATATTACTCCTTAAACACCTTTCTTATTTGGGCTAGCCTTAGTGCTGGTAATAAAAGCCTCAACTCTAGGGCGCTGGCTAAAATTAGGGTTAGGGTTAGGGTTAGCATACAGAGATCTAAAATGACTCTAGTTCCAGGGGCACTAGTGCTGTAAAAGGCATGCCAAGAGGAATGTGGCACAACAATAATATTGCTCCTTCCAGAGCTTTCTCAGTTGGGAAAGACTTAATGCGAATGAGGATAGCCTTATCTCTATGGAGATGGCTAAAATGAAGGTTAGGGTTAGCATTCAGAGATCTGCATTCAGAGATCTACAATGACTGTAGCTCCAGGGGCACTAGTGCTCTAAAAACCACGCCAAGAAGAATGTTGCACAGCACCAAAATTACTACTTCTACAACTGTCTTCTTTGGATGAACCTTAATGCTGGTGATGTAGGCCTCATCTCTAGGAAGCTGGCGAAAATTAGGGTTAGGCTTGGGGCTGGCATTCAGAGATCTAAAGTGCCTCTAGATCCAGGGGTATTAGTGCTATAAAAACCACGCCAAGAAGACTGTGGCACAGCACCAAAATTACTACTTCCACAGCTGTCTTATTTGGGCGAACGTTAATGCTGGTATTTTAGGCCGCATCTCTAGGGAGCTGCCTGAAATTAAGGTTAGGGGTTGCATGAAGATATCTATCATGACTGCAGCTCCAGGGGCACTAGTGCTGTAAAAGGCATGCCAAGAGGAATGTGGCACAGCACCAATATTACTCCTTAAACACCTTTCTTATTTGGGCTAGCCTTAGTGCTGGTAATAAAAGCCTCAACTCTAGGGCGCTGGCTAAAATTAGGGTTAGGGTTAGGGTTAGCATACAGAGATCTAAAATGACTCTAGTTCCAGGGGCACTAGTGCTGTAAAAGGCATGCCAAGAGGAATGTGGCACAACAATAATATTGCTCCTTCCAGAGCTTTCTCAGTTGGGAAAGACTTAATGCGAATGAGGATAGCCTTATCTCTATGGAGATGGCTAAAATGAAGGTTAGGGTTAGCATTCAGAGATCTACAATGACTGTAGCTCCAGGGGCACTAGTGCTCTAAAAACCACGCCAAGAAGAATGTGGCACAGCACCAAAATTACTACTTCTACAACTGTCTTCTTTGGGCGAACCTTAATGCTGGTGATGTAGGCCTCATCTCTAGGAAGCTGGCGAAAATTAGGGTTAGGCTTGGGGCTGGCATTCAGAGATCTAAAGTGCCTCTAGATCCAGGGGCATTAGTGCTATAAAAACCACGCCAAGAAGACTGTGGCACAGCACCAAAATTACTACTTCCACAACTGTCTTATTTGGGCGAACGTTAATGCTGGTGTTTTAGGCCGCATCTCTAGGGAGCTGCCTGAAATTAGGGTTAGGGGTTGCATGAAGATATCTATCATGACTGCAGCTCCAGGGGCACTAGTGCTGTAAAAGGCATGCCAAGAGGAATGTGGCACAGCACCAATATTACTCCTTAAACACCTTTCTTATTTGGGCTAGCCTTAGTGCTGGTAATAAAAGCCTCAACTCTAGGGCGCTGGCTAAAATTAGGGTTAGGGTTAGGGTCAGCATACAGAGATCTAAAATGACTCTAGTTCCAGGGGCACTAGTGCTGTAAAAGGCATGCCAAGAGGAATGTGGCACAACAATAATATTGCTCCTTCCAGAGCTTTCTCAGTTGGGAAAGACTTAATGCGAATGAGGATAGCCTTATCTCTATGGAGATGGCTAAAATGAAGGTTAGGGTTAGCATTCAGAGATCTACAATGACTCTAGCTCCAGGGGCTCTAGTGCTCTAAAAACCACGCCAAGAAGAATGTGGCACAGCGCCAAAATTACTACTTCTACAACTGTCTTCTTTGGGCGAACCTTAATGCTGGTGATGTAGGCCTCATCTCTAGGAAGCTGGCGAAAATTAGAGTTCGGCTTGGGGCTGGCATTCAGAGATCTAAAGTGCCTCTAGATCCAGGGGCATTAGTGCTATAAAAACCACGCCAAGAAGACTGTGGCACAGCACCAAAATTACTACTTCCACAGCTGTCTTATTTGGGCGAACGTTAATGCTGGTATTTTAGGCCGCATCTCTAGGGAGCTGCCTGAAATTAAGGTTAGGGGTTGCATGAAGATATCTATCATGACTGCAGCTCCAGGGGCACTAGTGCTGTAAAAGGCATGCCAAGAGATATGTGGCACAGCACCAATATTACTCCTTAAACACCTTTCTTATTTGGGCTAGCCTTAGTGCTGGTAATAAAAGCCTCAACTCTAGGGCGCTGGCTAAAATTAGGGTTAGGGTTAGGGTTAGCATACAGAGATCTAAAATGACTCTAGTTCCAGGGGCACTAGTGCTGTAAAAGGCATGCCAAGAGGAATGTGGCACAACAACAATATTGCTCCTTCCAGAGCTTTCTCAGTTGGGAAAGACTTAATGCGAATGAGGATAGCCTTATCTCTATGGAGATGGCTAAAATGAAGGTTAGGGTTAGCATTCAGAGATCTGCATTCAGAGATCTACAATGACTGTAGCTCCAGGGGCACTAGTGCTCTAAAAACCACGCCAAGAAGAATGTGGCACAGCACCAAAATTACTACTTCTACAACTGTCTTCTTTGGGCGAACCTTAATGCTGGTGATGTAGGCCTCATCTCTAGGAAGCTGGCGAAAATTAGGGTTAGGCTTGGGGCTGGCATTCAGAGATCTAAAGTGCCTCTAGATCCAGGGGTATTAGTGCTATAAAAACCACGCCAAGAAGACTGTGGCACAGCACCAAAATTACTACTTCCACAGCTGTCTTATTTGGGCGAACGTTAATGCTGGTATTTTAGGCCGCATCTCTAGGGAGCTGCCGGAAATTAAGGTTAGGGGTTGCATGAAGATATCTATCATGACTGCAGCTCCAGGGGCACTAGTGCTGTAAAAGGCATGCCAAGAGGAATGTGGCACAGCACCAATATTACTCCTTAAACACCTTTCTTATTTGGGCTAGCCTTAGTGCTGGTAATAAAAGCCTCAACTCTAGGGCGCTGGCTAAAATTAGGGTTAGGGTTAGCATACAGAGATCTAAAATGACTCTAGTTCCAGGGGCACTAGTGCTGTAAAAGGCATGCCAAGAGGAATGTGGCACAACAATAATATTGCTCCTTCCAGAGCTTTCTCAGTTGGGAAAGACTTAATGCGAATGAGGATAGCCTTATCTCTATGGAGATGGCTAAAATGAAGGTTAGGGTTAGCATTCAGAGATCTACAATGACTGTAGCTCCAGGGGCACTAGTGCTCTAAAAACCACGCCAAGAAGAATGTGGCACAGCACCAAAATTACTACTTCTACAACTGTCTTCTTTGGGCGAACCTTAATGCTGGTGATGTAGGCCTCATCTCTAGGAAGCTGGCGAAAATTAGGGTTAGGCTTGGGGCTGGCATTCAGAGATCTAAAGTGCCTCTAGATCCAGGGGCATTAGTGCTATAAAAACCACGCCAAGAAGACTGTGGCACAGCACCAAAATTACTACTTCCACAGCTGTCTTATTTGTGCGAACGTTAATGCTGTTATTTTAGGCCGCATCTCTAGGGAGCTGCCTGAAATTAGGGTTAGGGGTTGCATGAAGATATCTATCATGACTGCAGCTCCAGGGGCACTAGTGCTGTAAAAGGCATGCCAAGAGGAATGTGGCACAGCACCAATATTACTCCTTAAACACCTTTCTTATTTGGGCTAGCCTTAGTGCTGGTAATAAAAGCCTCAACTCTAGGGCGCTGGCTAAAATTAGGGTTAGGGTTAGGGTTAGCATACAGAGATCTAAAATGACTCTAGTTCCAGGGGCACTAGTGCTGTAAAAGGCATGCCAAGAGGAATGTGGCACAACAATAATATTGCTCCTTCCAGAGCTTTCTCAGTTAGGAAAGACTTAATGCGAATGAGGATAGCCTTATCTCTATGGAGATGGCTAAAATGAAGGTTAGGGTTAGCATTCAGAGATCTACAATGACTGTAGCTCCAGGGGCACTAGTGCTCTAAAAACCACGCCAAGAAGAATGTGGCACAGCACCAAAATTACTACTTCTACAACTGTCTTCTTTGGGCGAACCTTAATGCTGGTGATGTAGGCCTCATCTCTAGGAAGCTGGCGAAAATTAGGGTTAGGCTTGGGGCTGGCATTCAGAGATCTAAAGTGCCTCTAGATCCAGGGGCATTAGTGCTATAAAAACCACGCCAAGAAGACTGTGGCACAGCACCAAAATTACTACTTCCACAACTGTCTTATTTGGGCGAACGTTAATGCTGGTGTTTTAGGCCGCATCTCTAGGGAGCTGCCTGAAATTAGGGTTAGGGGTTGCATGAAGATATCTATCATGACTGCAGCTCCAGGGGCACTAGTGCTGTAAAAGGCATGCCAAGAGGAATGTGGCACAGCACCAATATTACTCCTTAAACTACTTACTTATTTGGGCTAGCCTTAGTGCTGGTAATAAAAGCCTCAACTCTAGGGCGCTGGCTAAAATTAGGGTTAGGGTTAGGGTCAGCATACAGAGATCTAAAATGACTCTAGTTCCAGGGGCACTAGTGCTGTAAAAGGCATGCCAAGAGGAATGTGGCACAACAATAATATTGCTCCTTCCAGAGCTTTCTCAGTTGGGAAAGACTTAATGCGAATGAGGATAGCCTTATCTCTATGGAGATGGCTAAAATGAAGGTTAGGGTTAGCATTCAGAGATCTACAATGACTCTAGCACAAGGGGCTCTAGTGCTCTAAAAACCACGCCAAGAAGAATGTGGCACAGCGCCAAAATTACTACTTCTACAACTGTCTTCTTTGGGCGAACCTTAATGCTGGTGATGTAGGCCTCATCTCTAGGAAGCTGGCGAAAATTAGAGTTAGGCTTGGGGCTGGCATTCAGAGATCTAAAGTGCCTCTAGATCCAGGGGTATTAGTGCTATAAAAACCACGCCAAGAAGACTGTGGCACAGCACCAAAATTACTACTTCCACAGCTGTCTTATTTGGGCGAACGTTAATGCTGGTATTTTAGGCCGCATCTCTAGGGAGCTGCCTGAAATTAAGGTTAGGGGTTGCATGAAGATATCTATCATGACTGCAGCTCCAGGGGCACTAGTGCTGTAAAAGGCATGCCAAGAGATATGTGGCACAGCACCAATATTACTCCTTAAACACCTTTCTTATTTGGGCTAGCCTTAGTGCTGGTAATAAAAGCCTCAACTCTAGGGCGCTGGCTAAAATTAGGGTTAGGGTTAGGGTTAGCATACAGAGATCTAAAATGACTCTAGTTCCAGGGGCACTAGTGCTGTAAAAGGCATGCCAAGAGGAATGTGGCACAACAATAATATTGCTCCTTCCAGAGCTTTCTCAGTTGGGAAAGACTTAATGCGAATGAGGATAGCCTTATCTCTATGGAGATGGCTAAAATGAAGGTTAGGGTTAGCATTCAGAGATCTGCATTCAGAGATCTACGATGACTCTAGCTCCAGGGGCACTAGTGCTCTAAAAACCACGCCAAGAAGAATGTTGCACAGCACCAAAATTACTACTTCTACAACTGTCTTCTTTGGATGAACCTTAATGCTGGTGATGTAGGCCTCATCTCTAGGAAGCTGGCGAAAATTAGGGTTAGGCTTGGGGCTGGCATTCAGAGATCTAAAGTGCCTCTAGATCCAGGGGTATTAGTGCTATAAAAACCACGCCAAGAAGACTGTGGCACAGCACCAAAATTACTACTTCCACAGCTGTCTTGTTTGGGCGAACGTTAATTCTGGTATTTTAGGCCGCATCTCTAGGGAGCTGCCTGAAATTAAGGTTAGGGGTTGCATGAAGATATCTATCATGACTGCAGCTCCAGGGGCACTAGTGCTGTAAAAGGCATGCCAAGAGGAATGTGGCACAGCACCAATATTACTCCTTAAACACCTTTCTTATTTGGGCTAGCCTTAGTGCTGGTAATAAAAGCCTCAACTCTAGGGCGCTGGCTAAAATTAGGGTTAGGGTTAGGGTTAGCATACAGAGATCTAAAATGACTCTAGTTCCAGGGGCACTAGTGCTGTAAAAGGCATGCCAAGAGGAATGTGGCACAACAATAATATTGCTCCTTCCAGAGCTTTCTCAGTTGGGAAAGACTTAATGCGAATGAGGATAGCCTTATCTCTATGGAGATGGCTAAAATGAAGGTTAGGGTTAGCATTCAGAGATCTACGATGACTGTAGCTCCAGGGGCACTAGTGCTCTAAAAACCACGCCAAGAAGAATGTGGCACAGCACCAAAATTACTACTTCTACAACTGTCTTCTTTGGGCGAACCTTAATGCTGGTGATGTAGGCCTCATCTCTAGGAAGCTGGCAAAAATTAGGGTTAGGCTTGGGGCTGGCATTCAGAGATCTAAAGTGCCTCTACATCCAGGGGCATTAGTGCTATAAAAACCACGCCAAGAAGACTGTGGCACAGCACCAAAATTACTACTTCCACAGCTGTCTTATTTGGGCGAACGTTAATGCTGGTATTTTAGGCCGCATCTCTAGGGAGCTGCCTGAAATTAGGGTTAGGGCTTGCATGAAGATATCTATCATGACTGCAGCTCCAGGGGCACTAGTGCTGTAAAAGGCATGCCAAGAGGAATGTGGCACAGCACCAATATTACTCCTTAAACACCTTTCTTATTTGGGTTAGCCTTAGTGCTGGTAATAAAAGCCTCAACTCTAGGGCGTTGGCTAAAATTAGGGTTAGGGTTAGGGTTAGCATACAGAGATCTAAAATGACTCTAGTTCCAGGGGCACTAGTGCTGTAAAAGGCATGCCAAGAGGAATGTGGCACAACAATAATATTGCTCCTTCCAGAGCTTTCTCAGTTGGGAAAGACTTAATGCGAATGAGGATAGCCTTATCTCTATGGAGATGGCTAAAATGAAGGTTAGGGTTAGCATTCAGAGATCTGCATTCAGAGATCTACGATGACTCTAGCTCCAGGGGCACTAGTGCTCTAAAAACCACGCCAAGAAGAATGTGGCACAGCACCAAAATTACTACTTCTACAACTGTCTTCTTTGGGCGAACCTTAATGCTGGTGATGTAGGCCTCATCTCTAGGAAGCTGACTCAAATTAGGGTTAGGCTTGGGGCTGGCATTCAGAGATCTAAAGTGCCTGTAGATCCAGGGGCATTAGTGCTGTAGAAAACACGCCAAGAAGACTGTGGCACTGCCCCAAAATTACTACTTCCACAACTGTCTTATTTGGGCGAACGTTAATGCTGGTGTTTTAGGCCGCATCTCTAGGGAGCTGCCTGAAATTAGGGTTAGGGCTTGCATGAAGATATCTATCATGACTCCAGCTCCAGGGGCACTAGTGCTGTAAAAGGCATGCCAAGAGGAATGTGGCACAGCACCAATATTACTCCTTAAACAACTTTCTTATTTGGGCTAGAATTAGTGCTGGTAATAAAAGCCTCAACTCTAGGGCGCTGGCTAAAATTAGGGTTAGGGTTAGGGTTAGCATACAGAGATATAAAATGACTCTAGTTCCAGGGGCACTAGTGCTGTAAAAGGCATGCCAAGAGGAATGTGGCACAACAATAATATTGCTCCTTCCAGAGCTTTCTCAGTTGGGAAAGACTTAATGCGAATGAGGATAGCCTTATCTCTATGGAGATGGCTAAAATGAAGGTTAGGGTTAGCATTCAGAGATCTACAATGACTGTAGCTCCAGGGGCACTAGTGCTGTAAAAACCATGCCAAGAAGAATGTGGCCCAGCACCAAAATTACTACTTCCACAGCTGTCTTATTTGGGCGAACGTTAATGCTGGTATTTTAGGCCGCATCTCTAGGGAGCTGCCTGAAATTAGGGTTAGGGGTTGCATGAAGATATCTATCATGACTGCAGCTCCAGGGGCACTAGTGCTGTAAAAACCACGCCAAGAAGAATGTGGCCCAGCACCAAAATTACTACTTCTACAACTGTCTTCTTTGGGCGAACCTTAATGCTGGAGATGTAGGCCTTATCTCTAGGAAGCTGGCGAAAATTAGGGTTAGGCTTGGGGCAGGCATTCAGAGATCTAAAGCGCCTCTAGATCCAGGGGCATTAGTGCTATAAAAACCACGCCAAGAAGACTGTGGCACAGCACCAAAATTACTACTTCCACAACTGTCTTATTTGGGCGAACGTTAATGCTGGTGTTTTAGGCCACATCTCTAGGGAGCTGCCTGAAATTAGGGTTAGGGGTTGCATGAAGATATCTATCATGACTGCAGCTCCAGGGGCACTAGTGCTGTAAAAGGCATGCCAAGAGGAATGTGGCACAGCACCTATATTACTCCTTAAACACCTTTCTTATTTGGGCTAGCCTTAGTGCTGGTAATAAAAGCCTCAGCTCTAGGGCGCTGGCTAAAATTAGGGTTAGGGTTAGGGTCAGCATACAGAGATCTAAAATGACTCCAGTTCCAGGGGCACTAGTGCTGTAAAAGGCATGCCAAGAGGAATGTGGCACAACAATAATATTGCTCCTTCCAGAGCTTTCTCAGTTGGGAAAGACTTAATGCGAATGAGGATAGCCTTATCTCTATGGAGATGGCTAAAATGAAGGTTAGGGTTAGCATTCAGAGATCTACAATGACTCTAGCACAAGGGGCACTAGTGCTCTAAAAACCACGCCAAGAAGAATGTGGCACAGCACCAAAATTACTACTTCTACAACTGTCTTCTTTGGGCGAACCTTAATGCTGGTGATGTAGGCCTCATCTCTAGGAAGCTGGCGAAAATTAGGGTTAGGCTTGGGGCTGGCATTCAGAGATCTAAAGTGCCTCTACATCCAGGGGCATTAGTGCTATAAAAACCACACCAAGAAGACTGTGGCACAGCACCAAAATTACTACTTCCACAGTTGTCTTATTTGGGCGAACGTTAATGCTGGTATTTTAGGCCGCATCTCTAGGGAGCTGCCTGAAATTAGGGTTAGGGCTTGCATGAAGATATCTATCATGACTGCAGCTCCAGGGGCACTAGTGCTGTAAAAGGCATGCCAAGAGGAATGTGGCACAGCACCAATATTACTCCTTAAACACCTTTCTTATTTGGGTTAGCCTTAGTGCTGGTAATAAAAGCCTCAACTCTAGGGCGCTGGCTAAAATTAGGGTTAGGGTTAGGGTTAGCATACAGAGATCTAAAATGACTCTAGTTCCAGGGGCACTAGTGCTGTAAAAGGCATGCCAAGAGGAATGTGGCACAACAATAATATTGCTCCTTCCAGAGCTTTCTCAGTTGGGAAAGACTTAATGCGAATGAGGATAGCCTTATCTCTATGGAGATGGCTAAAATGAAGGTTAGGGTTAGCATTCAGAGATCTGCATTCAGAGATCTACGATGACTCTAGCTCCAGGGGCACTAGTGCTCTAAAAACCACGCCAAGAAGAATGTGGCACAGCACCAAAATTACTACTTCTACAACTGTCTTCTTTGGGCGAACCTTAATGCTGGTGATGTAGGCCTCATCTCTAGGAAGCTGGCGAAAATTAGGGTTAGGCTTGGGGCTGGCATTCAGAGATCTAAAGTGCCTGTAGATCCAGGGGCATTAGTGCTGTAAAAAACACGCCAAGAAGACTGTGGCACTGCCCCAAAATTACTACTTCCACAACTGTCTTATTTGGGCGAACGTTAATGCTGGTGTTTTAGGCCGCATCTCTAGGGAGCTGCCTGAAATTAGGGTTAGGGGTTGCATGAAGATATCTATCATGACTCCAGCTCCAGGGGCACTAGTGCTGTAAAAGGCATGCCAAGAGGAATGTGGCACAGCACCAATATTACTCCTTAAACAACTTTCTTATTTGGGCTAGACTTAGTGCTGGTAATAAAAGCCTCAACTCTAGGGCGCTGGCTAAAATTAGGGTTAGGGTTAGGGTTAGCATACAGAGATCTAAAATGACTCTAGTTCCAGGGGCACTAGTGCTGTAAAAGGCATGCCAAGAGGAATGTGGCACAACAATAATATTGCTCCTTCCAGAGCTTTCTCAGTTGGGAAAGACTTAATGCGAATGAGGATAGCCTTATCTCTATGGAGATGGCTAAAATGAAGGTTAGGGTTAGCATTCAGAGATCTACAATGACTGTAGCTCCAGGGGCACTAGTGCTGTAAAAACCACGCCAAGAAGAATGTGGCCCAGCACCAAAATTACTACTTCCACAGCTGTCTTATTTGGGCGAACGTTAATGCTGGTGTTTTAGGCCGCATCTCTAGGGAGCTGCCTGAAATTAGGGTTAGGGGTTGCATAAAGATATCTATCATAACTCCAGCTCCAGGGGCACTAGTGCTGTAAAAGGCATGCCAAGAGGAATGTGGCACAGCACCAATATTACTATTTAACCACCTTTGTTATTTGGGCTAGACTAAGTGCTGGTATTAAAAGCCTCAACTCTAGGGCGCTGGCTAAAATTAGGGTTAGGGTTAGGGTCAGCATACAGAGATCTAAAATGACTCTAGTTAAAGGGGCACTAGTGCTGTAAAAGGCATGCCAAGAGGAATGTGGCACAACAATAATATTGCTCCTTCCAGAGCTTTCTCAGTTGGGAAAGACTTAATGCGAATGAGGATAGCCTTATCTCTATGGAGATGGCTAAAAGGAAGGTTAGGGTTAGCATTCAGAGATCTACAATGACTGTAGTTCCAGGGGCACTAGTGCTGTAAAAACCACGCCAAGAAGAATGTGGCACAGCACCAAAATTACAACTTCTACAACTGTCTTCTTTGGGCGAACCTTAATGCTGGTGATGTAGGCCTCATCTCTAGGAAGCTGGCGAAAATTAGGGTTAGGCTTGGGGCTGGCATTCAGAGATCTAAAGTGCCTGTAGATCCAGGGGCATTAGTGCTATAAAAACCACGCCAAGAAGAATGTGGCACAGCACCAAAATTACTACTTCCACAGCTGTCTTATTTGGGCGAACGTTAATGCTGGTATTTTAGGCCGCATCTCTAGGGAGCTGCCTGAAATTAGGGTTAGGGCTTGCATGAAGATATCTATCATGACTGCAGCTCCAGGGGCACTAGTGCTGTAAAAGGCATGCCAAGAGGAATGTGGCACAGCACCAATATTACTCCTTAAACACCTTTCTTATTTGGGCTAGCCTTAGTGCTGGTAATAAAAGCCTCAACTCTAGGGCGCTGGCTAAAATTAGGGTTAGGGTTAGGGTCAGCATACAGAGATCTAAAATGACTCTAGTTCCAGGGGCACTAGTGCTGTAAAAGGCATGCCAAGAGGAATGTGGCACAACAATAATATTGCTCCTTCCAGAGCTTTCTCAGTTGGGAAAGACTTAATGCGAAAGAGGATAGCCTTATCTCTATGGAGATGGCTAAAATGAAGGTTAGGGTTAGCATTCAGAGATCTACAATGACTGTAGCTCCAGGGGCACTAGTGCTGTAAAAACCACGCCAAGAAGAATGTGGCACAGCACCAAAATTACTACTTCTACAACTGTCTTCTTTGGGCGAACCTTAATGCTGGTGATGTAGGCCTCATCTCTAGGAAGCTGGCTAAAATTAGGGTTAGGCATGGGGCAGGCATTCAGAGATCTAAAGTGCCTCTAGATCCAGGGGCATTAGTGCTATAAAAACCACGCCAAGAAGACTGTGGCACAGCACCAAAATTACTACTTCCACAGCTGTCTTATTTGGGCGAACGTTAATGCTGGTATTTTAGGCCGCATCTTTAGGGAGCTGCCTGAAATTAGGGTTAGGGGTTGCATGAAGATATCTATCATGACTGCAGCTCCAGGGGCACTAGTGCTGTAAAAGGCATGCCAAGAGGAATGTGGCACAGCACCAATATTACTCCTTAAACAGCTTTGTTATTTGGACTAGCCTTAGTGCTGGTAATAAAAGCCTCAACTCTAGGGCGCTGGCTAAAATTAGGGTTAGGGTTAGGGTCAGCATACAGAGATCTAAAATGACTCTAGTTCCAGGGGCACTAGTGCTGTAAAAGGCATGCCAAGAGGAATGTGGCACAACAATAATATTGCTCCTTCCAGAGCTTTCTCAGTTGGGAAAGACTTAATGCGAATGAGGATAGCCTTATCTCTATGGAGATGGCTAAAATGAAGGTTAGGGTTAGCATTCAGAGATCTACAATGACTGTAGCTCCAGGGGCACTAGTGCTCTAAAAACCACGCCAAGAAGAATGTGGCACAGCACCAAAATTACTACTTCTACTATTGTGTTCTTTGGGCGAACCTTAATGCTGGTGATGTAGGCCTCATCTCTAGGAAGCTGGCGAAAATTAGGGTTAGGCTTGGGGCTGGCATTCAGAGATCTAAAGTGCCTCTAGGTCCAGGGGCATCAGTCCTATAAAAACCACGCCAAGAAGACTGTGGCACAGCACCAAAATTACTACTTCCACAACTCTCTTATTTGGGCGAACGTTAATGCTGGTGTTTTAGGCCGCATCTCTAGGGAGCTGCCTGAAATTAGGGTTAGGGGTTGCATAAAGATATCTATCATAACTCCAGCTCCAGGGGCACTAGTGCTGTAAAAGGCATGCCAAGAGTAATGTGGCACAGCACCAATATTACTCCTTAAACACCTTTGTTATTTGGGCTAGAATAAGTGCTGGTAATAAAAGCCTCAACTCTAGGGCGCTGGCTAAAATTAGGGTTAGGGTTAGGGTCAGCATACAGAGATCTAAAATGACTCTAGTTCCAGGGGCACTAGTGCTGTAAAGGGCATGCCAAGAGGAATGTGGCACAACAATAATATTGCTCCTTCCAGAGCTTTCTCAGTTGGGAAAGACTTAATGCGAATGAGGATAGCCTTATCTCTATGGAGATGGCTAAAATGACGGTTAGGGTTAGCATTCAGAGATCTACAATGACTGTAGCTCCAGGGGCACTAGTGCTCTAAAAACCACGCCAAGAAGAATGTGGCACAGCACCAAAATTACTACTTCTACAACTGTCATATTTGGGCGAACCTTAATGCTGGTGATGTAGGCCTCATCTCTAGGAAGCTGGCTAAAATTAGGGTTAGGCTTGGGGCTGGCATTCAGAGATCTAAAGTGCCTCTAGATCCAGGGGCATTAGTGCAATAAAAACCACGCCAAGAAGACTGTGGCACAGCACCAAAATTACTACTTCCACAGCTGTCTTATTTGGGCGAACGTTAATGCTGGTATTTTAGGCCGCATCTCTAGGGAGCTGCCTGAAATTAGGGTTAGGGGTTGCATGAAGATATCTATCATGACTGCAGCTCCAGGGGCACTAGTGCTGTAAAAGGCATGCCAAGAGGAATGTGGCACAGCACCAATATTACTCCTTAAACACCTTTCTTATTTGGGCTAGCCTTAGTGCTGGTAATAAAAGCCTCAACTCTAGGGCGCTGGCTAAAATTAGGGTTAGGGTTAGGGTCAGCATACAGAGATCTAAAATGACTCTAGTTCCAGGGGCACTAGTGCTGTAAAAGGCATGCCAAGAGGAATGTGGCACAACAATAATATTGCTCCTTCCAGAGCTTTCTCAGTTGGGAAAGACTTAATGCGAATGAGGATAGCCTTATCTCTATGGAGATGGCTAAAATGAAGGTTAGGGTTAGCATTCAGAGATCTACAATGACTGTAGCTCCAGGGGCACTAGTGCTGTAAAAACCACGCCAAGAAGAATGTGGCACAGCACCAAAATTACTACTTCTACAACTGTCTTCTTTGGGTGAACCTTAATGCTGGTGATGTAGGCCTCATCTCTAGGAAGCTGGATAAAATTAGGGTTAGGCTTGGGGCTGGCATTCAGAGATCTAAAGTGCCTCTAGATCCAGGGGCATTAGTGCTATAAAAGTCACGCCAAGAAGACTGTGGCACAGCCTCAAAATTACTACTTCCACAACTGTCTTATTTGGGCGAACGTTAATGCTGCTGTTTTAGGCCGCATCTCTAGGGAGCTGCCTGAAATTAGGGTTAGGGGTTGCATGAAGATATCTATCATAACTCCAGCTCCAGGGGCACTAGTGCTGTAAAAGGCATGCCAAGAGATATGTGGCACAGCACCAATATTACTCCTTAAACACCTTTCTTATTTGGGCTAGCCTTAGTGCTGGTAATAAAAGCCTCAACTCTAGGGCGCTGGCTAAAATTAGGGTTAGGGTTAGGGTTAGCATACAGAGATCTAAAATGACTCTAGTTCCAGGGGCACTAGTGCTGTAAAAGGCATGCCAAGAGGAATGTGGCACAACAATAATATTGCTCCTTCCAGAGCTTTCTCAGTTGGGAAAGACTTAATGCGAATGAGGATAGCCTTATCTCTATGGAGATGGCTAAAATGAAGGTTAGGGTTAGCATTCAGAGATCTACAATGACTGTAGCTCCAGGGGCACTAGTGCTCTAAAAACCACGCCAAGAAGAATGTGGCACAGCACCAAAATTACTACTTCTACAATTGTCTTTTTTGGGCGAACCTTAATGCTGGTGATGTAGGCCTCATCTCTAGGAAGCTGGCGAAAATTAGGGTTAGGCTTGGGGCTGGCATTCAGAGATCTAAAGTGCCTCTACATCCAGGGGCATTAGTGCTATAAAAACCACGCCAAGAAGACTGTGGCACAGCACCAAAATTACTACTTCCACAACTGTCTTATTTGGGCGAACGTTAATGCTGGTGTTTTAGGCCACATCTCTAGGGAGCTGCCTGAAATTAGGGTTAGGGGTTGCATGAAGATATCTATCATGACTGCAGCTCCAGGGGCACTAGTGCTGTAAAAGGCATGCCAAGAGGAATGTGGCACAGCACCAATATTACTCCTTAAACACCTTTCTTATTTGGGCTAGCCTTAGTGCTGGTAATAAAAGCCTCAACTCTAGGGCGCTGGCTAAAATTAGGGTTAGGGTTAGGGTTAGCATACAGAGATCTAAAATGACTCTAGTTCCAGGGGCACTAGTGCTGTAAAAGGCATGCCAAGAGGAATGTGGCACAACAATAATATTGCTCCTTCCAGAGCTTTCTCAGTTGGGAAAGACTTAATGCGAATGAGGATAGCCTTATCTCTATGGAGATGGCTAAAATGAAGGTTAGGGTTAGCATTCAGAGATCTACAATGACTGTAGCTCCAGGGGCACTAGTGCTCTAAAAACCACGCCAAGAAGAATGTGGCACAGCACCAAAATTACTACTTCTACAACTGTCTTCTTTGGGCGAACCTTAATGCTGGTGATGTAGGCCTCATCTCTAGGAAGCTGACTCAAATTAGGGTTAGGCTTGGGGCTGGCATTCAGAGATCTAAAGTGCCTGTAGATCCAGGGGCATTAGTGCTGTAAAAAACACGCCAAGAAGACTGTGGCACTGCCCCAAAATTACTACTTCCACAACTGTCTTATTTGGGCGAACGTTAATGCTGGTGTTTTAGGCCGCATCTCTAGGGAGCTGCCTGAAATTAGGGTTAGGGCTTGCATGAAGATATCTATCATGACTCCAGCTCCAGGGGCACTAGTGCTGTAAAAGGCATGCCAAGAGGAATGTGGCACAGCACCAATATTACTCCTTAAACAACTTTCTTATTTGGGCTAGAATTAGTGCTGGTAATAAAAGCCTCAACTCTAGGGCGCTGGCTAAAATTAGGGTTAGGGTTAGGGTTAGCATACAGAGATATAAAATGACTCTAGTTCCAGGGGCACTAGTGCTGTAAAAGGCATGCCAAGAGGAATGTGGCACAACAATAATATTGCTCCTTCCAGAGCTTTCTCAGTTGGGAAAGACTTAATGCGAATGAGGATAGCCTTATCTCTATGGAGATGGCTAAAATGAAGGTTAGGGTTAGCATTCAGAGATCTACAATGACTGTAGCTCCAGGGGCACTAGTGCTGTAAAAACCACGCCAAGAAGAATGTGGCCCAGCACCAAAATTACTACTTCCACAGCTGTCTTATTTGGGCGAACGTTAATGCTGGTGTTTTAGGCCGCATCTCTAGGGAGCTGCCTGAAATTAGGGTTAGGGGTTGCATAAAGATATCTGTCATAACTCCAGCTCCAGGGGCACTAGTGCTGTAAAAGGCATGCCAAGAGTAATGTGGCACAGCACCAATATTACTCCTTAAACACCTTTGTTATTTGGGCTAGAATAAGTGCTGGTAATAAAAGCCTCAACTCTAGGGCGCTGGCTAAAATTAGGGTTAGGGTTAGGGTCAGCATACAGAGATCTAAAATGACTCTAGTTCCAGGGGCACTAGTGCTGTAAAGGGCATGCCAAGAGGAATGTGGCACAACAATAATATTGCTCCTTCCAGAGCTTTCTCAGTTGGGAAAGACTTAATGCGAATGAGGATAGCCTTATCTCTATGGAGATGGCTAAAATGACGGTTAGGGTTAGCATTCAGAGATCTACAATGACTGTAGCTCCAGGGGCACTAGTGCTCTAAAAACCACGCCAAGAAGAATGTGGCACAGCACCAAAATTACTACTTCTACAACTGTCATATTTGGGCGAACCTTAATGCTGGTGATGTAGGCCTCATCTCTAGGAAGCTGGCTAAAATTAGGGTTAGGCTTGGGGCTGGCATTCAGAGATCTAAAGTGCCTCTAGATCCAGGGGCATTAGTGCAATAAAAACCACGCCAAGAAGACTGTGGCACAGCACCAAAATTACTACTTCCACAGCTGTCTTATTTGGGCGAACGTTAATGCTGGTATTTTAGGCCGCATCTCTAGGGAGCTGCCTGAAATTAGGGTTAGGGGTTGCATGAAGATATCTATCATGACTGCAGCTCCAGGGGCACTAGTGCTGTAAAAGGCATGCCAAGAGGAATGTGGCACAGCACCAATATTACTCCTTAAACAACTTTCTTATTTGGGCTAGCCTTAGTGCTGGTAATAAAAGCCTCAACTCTAGGGCGCTGGCTAAAATTAGGGTTAGGGTTAGGGTCAGCATACAGAGATCTAAAATGACTCTAGTTCCAGGGGCACTAGTGCTGTAAAAGGCATGCCAAGAGGAATGTGGCACAACAATAATATTGCTCCTTCCAGAGCTTTCTCAGTTGGGAAAGACTTAATGCGAATGAGGATAGCCTTATCTCTATGGAGATGGCTAAAATGAAGGTTAGGGTTAGCATTCAGAGATCTACAATGACTGTAGCTCCAGGGGCACTAGTGCTGTAAAAACCACGCCAAGAAGAATGTGGCACAGCACCAAAATTACTACTTCTACAACTGTCTTCTTTGGGTGAACCTTAATGCTGGTGATGTAGGCCTCATCTCTAGGAAGCTGGCGAAAATTAGGGTTAGGCTTGGGGCTGGCATTCAGAGATCTAAAGTGCCTCTACATCCAGGGGCATTAGTGCTATAAAAACCACGCCAAGAAGACTGTGGCACAGCACCAAAATTACTACTTCCACAACTGTCTTATTTGGGCGAACGTTAATGCTGGTGTTTTAGGCCACATCTCTAGGGAGCTGCCTGAAATTAGGGTTAGGGGTTGCATGAAGATATCTATCATGACTGCAGCTCCAGGGGCACTAGTGCTGTAAAAGGCATGCCAAGAGGAATGTGGCACAGCACCAATATTACTCCTTAAACACCTTTCTTATTTGGGCTAGCCTTAGTGCTGGTAATAAAAGCCTCAACTCTAGGGCGCTGGCTAAAATTAGGGTTAGGGTTAGGGTTAGCATACAGAGATCTAAAATGACTCTAGTTCCAGGGGCACTAGTGCTGTAAAAGGCATGCCAAGAGGAATGTGGCACAACAATAATATTGCTCCTTCCAGAGCTTTCTCAGTTGGGAAAGACTTAATGCGAATGAGGATAGCCTTATCTCTATGGAGATGGCTAAAATGAAGGTTAGGGTTAGCATTCAGAGATCTACAATGACTGTAGCTCCAGGGGCACTAGTGCTCTAAAAACCACGCCAAGAAGAATGTGGCACAGCACCAAAATTACTACTTCTACAACTGTCTTCTTTGGGCGAACCTTAATGCTGGTGATGTAGGCCTCATCTCTAGGAAGCTGACTCAAATTAGGGTTAGGCTTGGGGCTGGCATTCAGAGATCTAAAGTGCCTGTAGATCCAGGGGCATTAGTGCTGTAAAAAACACGCCAAGAAGACTGTGGCACTGCCCCAAAATTACTACTTCCACAACTGTCTTATTTGGGCGAACGTTAATGCTGGTGTTTTAGGCCGCATCTCTAGGGAGCTGCCTGAAATTAGGGTTAGGGCTTGCATGAAGATATCTATCATGACTGCAGCTCCAGGGGCACTAGTGCTGTAAAAGGCATGCCAAGAGGAATGTGGCACAGCACCAATATTACTCCTTAAACAACTTTCTTATTTGGGCTAGAATTAGTGCTGGTAATAAAAGCCTCAACTCTAGGGCGCTGGCTAAAATTAGGGTTAGGGTTAGGGTTAGCATACAGAGATATAAAATGACTCTAGTTCCAGGGGCACTAGTGCTGTAAAAGGCATGCCAAGAGGAATGTGGCACAACAATAATATTGCTCCTTCCAGAGCTTTCTCAGTTGGGAAAGACTTAATGCGAATGAGGATAGCCTTATCTCTATGGAGATGGCTAAAATGAAGGTTAGGGTTAGCATTCAGAGATCTACAATGACTGTAGCTCCAGGGGCACTAGTGCTGTAAAAACCACGCCAAGAAGAATGTGGCCCAGCACCAAAATTACTACTTCCACAGCTGTCTTATTTGGGCGAACGTTAATGCTGGTGTTTTAGGCCGCATCTCTAGGGAGCTGCCTGAAATTAGGGTTAGGGGTTGCATAAAGATATCTATCATAACTCCAGCTCCAGGGGCACTAGTGCTGTAAAAGGCATGCCAAGAGTAATGTGGCACAGCACCAATATTACTCCTTAAACACCTTTGTTATTTGGGCTAGAATAAGTGCTGGTAATAAAAGCCTCAACTCTAGGGCGCTGGCTAAAATTAGGGTTAGGGTTAGGGTCAGCATACAGAGATCTAAAATGACTCTAGTTCCAGGGGCACTAGTGCTGTAAAAGGCATGCCAAGAGGAATGTGGCACAACAATAATATTGCTCCTTCCAGAGCTTTCTCAGTTGGGAAAGACTTAATGCGAATGAGGATAGCCTTATCTCTATGGAGATGGCTAAAATGAAGGTTAGGGTTAGCATTCAGAGATCTACAATGACTGTAGCTCCAGGGGCACTAGTGCTGTAAAAACCACGCCAAGAAGAATGTGGCACAGCTCCAAAATTACTACTTCTACAACTGTCTTCTTTGGGTGAACCTTAATGCTGGTGATGTAGGCCTCATCTCTAGGAAGCTGGCTAAAATTAGGGTTAGGCTTGGGGCTGGCATTCAGAGATCTAAAGTGCATATAGATCCAGAGGCATTAGTGCTATAAAAGTCACGCCAAGAAGACTGTGGCACAGCCTCAAAATTACTACTTCCACAACTGTCTTATTTGGGCGAACGTTAATGCTGCTGTTTTAGGCCGCATCTCTAGGGAGCTGCCTGAAATTAGGGTTAGGGGTTGCATGAAGATATCTATCATAACTCCAGCTCCAGGGGCACTAGTGCTGTAAAAGGCATGCCAAGAGGAATGTGGCACAGCACCAATATTACTCCTTAAACACCTTTCTTATTTGGGCTAGCCTTAGTGCTGGTAATAAAAGCCTCAACTCTAGGGCGCTGGCTAAAATTAGGGTTAGGGTTAGGGTTAGCATACAGAGATCTAAAATGACTCTAGTTCCAGGGGCACTAGTGCTGTAAAAGGCATGCCAAGAGGAATGTGGCACAACAATAATATTGCTCCTTCCAGAGCTTTCTCAGTTGGGAAAGACTTAATGCGAATGAGGATAGCCTTATCTCTATGGAGATGGCTAAAATGAAGGTTAGGGTTAGCATTCAGAGATCTACAATGACTGTAGCTCCAGGGGCACTAGTGCTCTAAAAACCACGCCAAGAAGAATGTGGCACAGCACCAAAATTACTACTTCTACAATTGTCTTTTTTGGGCGAACCTTAATGCTGGTGATGTAGGCCTCATCTCTAGGAAGCTGGCGAAAATTAGGGTTAGGCTTGGGGCTGGCATTCAGAGATCTAAAGTGCCTCTACATCCAGGGGCATTAGTGCTATAAAAACCACGCCAAGAAGACTGTGGCACAGCACCAAAATTACTACTTCCACAACTGTCTTATTTGGGCGAACGTTAATGCTGGTGTTTTAGGCCACATCTCTAGGGAGCTGCCTGAAATTAGGGTTAGGGGTTGCATGAAGATATCTATCATGACTGCAGCTCCAGGGGCACTAGTGCTGTAAAAGGCATGCCAAGAGGAATGTGGCACAGCACCAATATTACTCCTTAAACACCTTTCTTATTTGGGCTAGCCTTAGTGCTGGTAATAAAAGCCTCAACTCTAGGGCGCTGGCTAAAATTAGGGTTAGGGTTAGGGTTAGCATACAGAGATCTAAAATGACTCTAGTTCCAGGGGCACTAGTGCTGTAAAAGGCATGCCAAGAGGAATGTGGCACAACAATAATATTGCTCCTTCCAGAGCTTTCTCAGTTGGGAAAGACTTAATGCGAATGAGGATAGCCTTATCTCTATGGAGATGGCTAAAATGAAGGTTAGGGTTAGCATTCAGAGATCTACAATGACTGTAGCTCCAGGGGCACTAGTGCTCTAAAAACCACGCCAAGAAGAATGTGGCACAGCACCAAAATTACTACTTCTACAACTGTCTTCTTTGGGCGAACCTTAATGCTGGTGATGTAGGCCTCATCTCTAGGAAGCTGGCTAAAATTAGGGTTAGGCTTGGGGCTGGCATTCAGAGATCTAAAGTGCCTCTAGATCCAGGGGCATTAGTGCTATAAAAGTCACGCCAAGAAGACTGTGGCACAGCCTCAAAATTACTACTTCCACAACTGTCTTATTTGGGCGAACGTTAATGCTGCTGTTTTAGGCCGCATCTCTAGGGAGCTGCCTGAAATTAGGGTTAGGGGTTGCATGAAGATATCTATCATAACTCCAGCTCCAGGGGCACTAGTGCTGTAAAAGGCATGCCAAGAGGAATGTGGCACAGCACCAATATTACTCCTTAAACACCTTTCTTATTTGGGCTAGCCTTAGTGCTGGTAATAAAAGCCTCAGCTCTAGGGCGCTGGCTAAAATTAGGGTTAGGGTTAGGGTTAGCATACAGAGATCTAAAATGACTCTAGTTCCAGGGGCACTAGTGCTGTAAAAGGCATGCCAAGAGGAATGTGGCACAACAATAATATTGCTCCTTCCAGAGCTTTCTCAGTTGGGAAAGACTTAATGCGAATGAGGATAGCCTTATCTCTATGGAGATGGCTAAAATGAAGGTTAGGGTTAGCATTCAGAGATCTACAATGACTGTAGCTCCAGGGGCACTAGTGCTCTAAAAACCACGCCAAGAAGAATGTGGCACAGCACCAAAATTACTACTTCTACAATTGTCTTCTTTGGGCGAACCTTAATGCTGGTGATGTAGGCCTCATCTCTAGGAAGCTGGCTAAAATTAGGGTTAGGCTTGGGGCTGGCATTCAGAGATCTAAAGTGCCTCTAGATCCAGGGGCATTAGTGCTATAAAAACCACGCCAAGAAGACTGTGGCACAGCACCAAAATTACTACTTCCACAACTGTCTTATTTGGGCGAACGTTAATGCTGGTGTTTTAGGCCACATCTCTAGGGAGCTGCCTGAAATTAGGGTTAGGGGTTGCATGAAGATATCTATCATGACTGCAGCTCCAGGGGCACTAGTGCTGTAAAAGGCATGCCAAGAGGAATGTGGCACAGCACCAATATTACTCCTTAAACACCTTTCTTATTTGGGCTAGCCTTAGTGCTGGTAATAAAAGCCTCAACTCTAGGGCGCTGGCTAAAATTAGGGTTAGGGTTAGGGTTAGCATACAGAGATCTAAAATGACTCTAGTTCCAGGGGCACTAGTGCTGTAAAAGGCATGCCAAGAGGAATGTGGCACAACAATAATATTGCTCCTTCCAGAGCTTTCTCAGTTGGGAAAGACTTAATGCGAATGAGGATAGCCTTATCTCTATGGAGATGGCTAAAATGAAGGTTAGGGTTAGCATTCAGAGATCTACAATGACTCTAGCTCCAGGGGCACTAGTGCTGTAAAAACCACACCAAGAAGAATGTGGCACAGAACCAAAATTACTACTTCTACAACTGTCTTCTTTGGGTGAACCTTAATGCTGGTGATGTAGGCCTCATCTCTAGGAAGCTGGCGAAAATTAGGGTTAGGCTTGGGGCTGGCATTCAGAGATCTAAAGTGCCTCTAGATCCAGGGGCATTAGTGCTATAAAAACCACGCCAAGAAGACTGTGGCACAGCACCAAAATTACTACTTCCACAACTGTCTTATTTGGGCTAACGTTAATGCTTGTGTTTTAGGCCACATCTCTAGGGAGCTGCCTGAAATTAGGGTTAGGGGTTGCATGAAGATATCTATCATGACTGCAGCTCCAGGGGCACTAGTGCTGTAAAAGGCATGCCAAGAGGAATGTGGCACAGCACCAATATTACTCCTTAAAAACCTTTCTTATTTGGGCTAGCCTTAGTGCTGGTAATAAAAGCCTCAACTCTAGGGCGCTGGCTAAAATTAGGGTTAGGGTTAGGGTTAGCATACAGAGATCTAAAATGACTCTAGTTCCAGGGGCACTAGTGCTGTAAAAGGCATGCCAAGAGGAATGTGGCACAACAATAATATTGCTCCTTCCAGAGCTTTCTCAGTTGGGAAAGACTTAATGCGAATGAGGATAGCCTTATCTCTATGGAGATGGCTAAAATGAAGGTTAGGGTTAGCATTCAGAGATCTACAATGACTGTAGCTCCAGGGGCACTAGTGCTGTAAAAACCACGCCAAGAAGAATGTGGCACAGCACCAAAATTACTACTTCTACAACTGTCTTCTTTGGGTGAACCTTAATGCTGGTGATGTAGGCCTCATCTCTAGGAAGCTGGCTAAAATTAGGGTTAGGCTTGGGGCTGGCATTCAGAGATCTAAAGTGCCTCTACATCCAGGGGCATTAGTGCTATAAAAACCACGCCAAGAAGACTGTGGCACAGCACCAAAACTACTACTTCCACAACTGTCTTATTTGGGCGAACATTAATGCTGGTGTTTTAGGCCGCATCTCTAGGGAGCTGCCTGAAATTAGGGTTAGGGGTTGCATGAAGATATCTATCATGACTGCAGCTCCAGGGGCACTAGTGCTGTAAAAGGCATGCCAAGAGGAATGTGGCACAACAATAATATTGCTCCTTCCAGAGCTTTCTCAGGTGGGAAAGACTTAATGCGAATGAGGATAGCCTTATCTCTATGGAGATGGCTAAAATGAAGGTTAGGGTTAGCATTCAGAGATCTACAATGACTGTAGCTCCAGGGGCACTAGTGCTGTAAAAACCACGCCAAGAAGAATGTAGCACAGCACCAAAATTACTACTTCTACAACTGTCTTCTTTGGGTGAACCTTAATGCTGGTGATGTAGGCCTCATCTCTAGGAAGCTGGCTAAAATTAGGGTTAGGCTTGGGGCTGGCATTCAGAGATCTAAAGTGCCTGTAGATCCAGGGGCATTAGTGCTATAAAAGCCACGCCAAGAAGACTGTGGCACAGCACCAAAATTACTACTTCCACAACTGTCTTATTTGGGCGAACATTAATGCTGGTGTTTTAGGCCGCATCTCTAGGGAGCTGCCTGAAATTAGGGTTAGGGGCTGCATGAAGATATCTATCATGACTGCAGCTCCAGGGGCACTAGTGCTGTAAAAGGCATTCCAAGAGGAATGTGGCACAGCACCAATATTACTCCTTAAACAACTTTCTTATTTGGGCTAGCCTTAGTGCTGGTAATAAAAGCCTCAACTCTAGGGCGCTGGCTAAAATTAGGGTTAGGGTTAGGGTTAGCATACAGAGATCTAAAATGACTCTAGTTCCAGGGGCACTAGTGCTGTAAAAGGCATGCCAAGAGGAATGTGGCACAACAATAATATTGCTCCTTCCAGAGCTTTCTCAGTTGGGAAAGACTTAATGCGAATGAGGATAGCCTTATCTCTATGGAGATGGCTAAAATGAAGGTTAGGGTTAGCATTCAGAGATCTACAATGACTGTAGCTCCAGGGGCACTAGTGCTCTAAAAACCACGCCAAGAAGAATGTGGCACAGCACCAAAATTACTACTTCTACAATTGTCTTCTTTGGGCGAACCTTAATGCTGGTGATGTAGGCCTCATCTCTAGGAAGCTGGCAAAAATTAGGGTTAGGCTTGAGGCTGGCATTCAGAGATCTAAAGTGCCTCTAGATCCAGGGGCATTAGTGCTATAAAAACCACGCCAAGAAGACTGTGGCACAGCACCAAAATTACTACTTCCACAGCTGTCTTATTTGGGCGAACGTTAATGCGGGTGTTTTAGGCCGCATCTCTAGGGAGCTGCCTGTAATTAGGGTTAGGGCTTGCATGAAGATATCTATCATGACTGCAGCTCCAGGGGCACTAGTGCTGTAAAAGGCATGCCAAGAGGAATGTGGCACAGCACCAATATTACTCCTTAAACTACTTACTTATTTGGGCTAGCCTTAGTGCTGGTAATAAAAGCCTCAACTCTAGGGCGCTGGCTAAAATTAGGGTTAGGGTTAGCATACAGAGATCTAAAATGACTCTAGTTCCAGGGGCACTAGTGCTGTAAAAGGCATGCCAAGAGGAATGTGGCACAACAATATTATTGCTCCTTCCAGAGCTTTCTCAGGTGGGAAAGACTTAATGCGAATGAGGATAGCCTTATCTCTATGGAGATGGCTAAAATGAAGGTTAGGGTTAGCATTCAGAGATCTACAATGACTGTAGCTCCAGGGGCACTAGTGCTGTAAAAACCACGCCAAGAAGAATGTGGCACAGCACCAAAATTACTACTTCTACAACTGTCTTCTTTGGGTGAACCTTAATGCTGGTGATGTAGGCCTCATCTCTAGGAAGCTGGCTAAAATTAGGGTTAGGCTTGGGGCTGGCATTCAGAGATCTAAAGTGCCTCTTGATCCAGGGGCATTAGTGCTATAAAAACCACGCCAAGAAGACTGTGGCACAGCACCAAAATTACTACTTCCACAACTGTCTTAATTGGGCGAACGTTAATGCTGGTGTTTAAGGCCGCATCTCTAGGGAGCTGCCTGAAGTTACGGTTAGGGGTTGCATGAAGATATCTATCATGACTGCAGCTCCAGGGGCACTAGTGCTGTAAAAGGCATGCCAAGAGGAATGTGGCACAGCACCAATATTACTCCTTAAACACCTTTCTTATTTGGGCTAGCCTTAGTGCTGGTAATAAAAGCCTCAACTCTAGGGCGCTGGCTAAAATTAGGGTTAGGGTTAGGGTCAGCATACAGAGATCTAAAATGACTCTAGTTCCAGGGGCACTAGTGCTGTAAAAGGCATGCCAAGAGGAATGTGGCACAACAATAATATTGCTCCTTCCAGAGCTTTCTCAGTTGGGAAAGACTTAATGCGAATGAGGATAGCCTTATCTCTATGGAGATGGCTAAAATGAAGGTTAGGGTTAGCATTCAGAGATCTACAATGACTCTAGCTCCAGGGGCACTAGTGCTGTAAAAACCACGCCAAGAAGAATGTGGCACAGAACCAAAATTACTACTTCTACAACTGTCTTCTTTGGGTGAACCTTAATGCTGGTGATGTAGGCCTCATCTCTAGGAAGCTGGCTAAAATTAGGGTTAGGCTTGGGGCTGGCATTCAGAGATCTAAAGTGCCTCTACATCCAGGGGCATTAGTGCTATAAAAACCACGCCAAGAAGACTGTGGCACAGCACCAAAACTACTACTTCCACAACTGTCTTATTTGGGCGAACATTAATGCTGGTGTTTTAGGCCGCATCTCTAGGGAGCTGCCTGAAATTAGGGTTAGGGGTTGCATGAAGATATCTATCATGACTGCAGCTCCAGGGGCACTAGTGCTGTAAAAGGCATGCCAAGAGGAATGTGGCACAACAATAATATTGCTCCTTCCAGAGCTTTCTCAGTTGGGAAAGACTTAATGCGAATGAGGATAGCCTTATCTCTATGGAGATGGCTAAAATGACGGTTAGGGTTAGCATTCAGAGATCTACAATGACTGTAGCTCCAGGGGCACTAGTGCTGTAAAAACCACGCCAAGAAGAATGTAGCACAGCACCAAAATTACTACTTCTACAACTGTCTTCTTTGGGTGAACCTTAATGCTGGTGATGTAGGCCTCATCTCTAGGAAGCTGGCTAAAATTAGGGTTAGGCTTGGGGCTGGCATTCAGAGATCTAAAGTGCCTGTAGATCCAGGGGCATTAGTGCTATAAAAGCCACGCCAAGAAGACTGTGGCACAGCACCAAAATTACTACTTCCACAACTGTCTTATTTGGGCGAACATTAATGCTGGTGTTTTAGGCCGCATCTCTAGGGAGCTGCCTGAAATTAGGGTTAGGGGCTGCATGAAGATATCTATCATGACTGCAGCTCCAGGGGCACTAGTGCTGTAAAAGGCATTCCAAGAGGAATGTGGCACAGCACCAATATTACTCCTTAAACAACTTTCTTATTTGGGCTAGCCTTAGTGCTGGTAATAAAAGCCTCAACTCTAGGGCGCTGGCTAAAATTAGGGTTAGGGTTAGGGTTAGCATACAGAGATCTAAAATGACTCTAGTTCCAGGGGCACTAGTGCTGTAAAAGGCATGCCAAGAGGAATGTGGCACAACAATAATATTGCTCCTTCCAGAGCTTTCTCAGTTGGGAAAGACTTAATGCGAATGAGGATAGCCTTATCTCTATGGAGATGGCTAAAATGAAGGTTAGGGTTAGCATTCAGAGATCTACAATGACTGTAGCTCCAGGGGCACTAGTGCTCTAAAAACCACGCCAAGAAGAATGTGGCACAGCACCAAAATTACTACTTCTACAACTGTCTTCTTTGGGCGAACCTTAATGCTGGTGATGTAGGCCTCATCTCTAGGAAGCTGACTCAAATTAGGGTTAGGCTTGGGGCTGGCATTCAGAGATCTAAAGTGCCTGTAGATCCAGGGGCATTAGTGCTGTAAAAAACACGCCAAGAAGACTGTGGCACTGCCCCAAAATTACTACTTCCACAACTGTCTTATTTGGGCGAACGTTAATGCTGGTGTTTTAGGCCGCATCTCTAGGGAGCTGCCTGAAATTAGGGTTAGGGCTTGCATGAAGATATCTATCATGACTGCAGCTCCAGGGGCACTAGTGCTGTAAAAGGCATGCCAAGAGGAATGTGGCACAGCACCAATATTACTCCTTAAACAACTTTCTTATTTGGGCTAGAATTAGTGCTGGTAATAAAAGCCTCAACTCTAGGGCGCTGGCTAAAATTAGGGTTAGGGTTAGGGTTAGCATACAGAGATATAAAATGACTCTAGTTCCAGGGGCACTAGTGCTGTAAAAGGCATGCCAAGAGGAATGTGGCACAACAATAATATTGCTCCTTCCAGAGCTTTCTCAGTTGGGAAAGACTTAATGCGAATGAGGATAGCCTTATCTCTATGGAGATGGCTAAAATGAAGGTTAGGGTTAGCATTCAGAGATCTACAATGACTGTAGCTCCAGGGGCACTAGTGCTGTAAAAACCACGCCAAGAAGAATGTGGCCCAGCACCAAAATTACTACTTCCACAGCTGTCTTATTTGGGCGAACGTTAATGCTGGTGTTTTAGGCCGCATCTCTAGGGAGCTGCCTGAAATTAGGGTTAGGGGTTGCATAAAGATATCTATCATAACTCCAGCTCCAGGGGCACTAGTGCTGTAAAAGGCATGCCAAGAGTAATGTGGCACAGCACCAATATTACTCCTTAAACACCTTTGTTATTTGGGCTAGAATAAGTGCTGGTAATAAAAGCCTCAACTCTAGGGCGCTGGCTAAAATTAGGGTTAGGGTTAGGGTCAGCATACAGAGATCTAAAATGACTCTAGTTCCAGGGGCACTAGTGCTGTAAAAGGCATGCCAAGAGGAATGTGGCACAACAATAATATTGCTCCTTCCAGAGCTTTCTCAGTTGGGAAAGACTTAATGCGAATGAGGATAGCCTTATCTCTATGGAGATGGCTAAAATGAAGGTTAGGGTTAGCATTCAGAGATCTACAATGACTGTAGCTCCAGGGGCACTAGTGCTGTAAAAACCACGCCAAGAAGAATGTGGCACAGCACCAAAATTACTACTTCTACAACTGTCTTCTTTGGGTGAACCTTAATGCTGGTGATGTAGGCCTCATCTCTAGGAAGCTGGCTAAAATTAGGGTTAGGCTTGGGGCTGGCATTCAGAGATCTAAAGTGCATATAGATCCAGAGGCATTAGTGCTATAAAAGTCACGCCAAGAAGACTGTGGCACAGCCTCAAAATTACTACTTCCACAACTGTCTTATTTGGGCGAACGTTAATGCTGCTGTTTTAGGCCGCATCTCTAGGGAGCTGCCTGAAATTAGGGTTAGGGGTTGCATGAAGATATCTATCATAACTCCAGCTCCAGGGGCACTAGTGCTGTAAAAGGCATGCCAAGAGGAATGTGGCACAGCACCAATATTACTCCTTAAACACCTTTCTTATTTGGGCTAGCCTTAGTGCTGGTAATAAAAGCCTCAACTCTAGGGCGCTGGCTAAAATTAGGGTTAGGGTTAGGGTTAGCATACAGAGATCTAAAATGACTCTAGTTCCAGGGGCACTAGTGCTGTAAAAGGCATGCCAAGAGGAATGTGGCACAACAATAATATTGCTCCTTCCAGAGCTTTCTCAGTTGGGAAAGACTTAATGCGAATGAGGATAGCCTTATCTCTATGGAGATGGCTAAAATGAAGGTTAGGGTTAGCATTCAGAGATCTACAATGACTGTAGCTCCAGGGGCACTAGTGCTCTAAAAACCACGCCAAGAAGAATGTGGCACAGCACCAAAATTACTACTTCTACAATTGTCTTTTTTGGGCGAACCTTAATGCTGGTGATGTAGGCCTCATCTCTAGGAAGCTGGCGAAAATTAGGGTTAGGCTTGGGGCTGGCATTCAGAGATCTAAAGTGCCTCTACATCCAGGGGCATTAGTGCTATAAAAACCACGCCAAGAAGACTGTGGCACAGCACCAAAATTACTACTTCCACAACTGTCTTATTTGGGCGAACGTTAATGCTGGTGTTTTAGGCCACATCTCTAGGGAGCTGCCTGAAATTAGGGTTAGGGGTTGCATGAAGATATCTATCATGACTGCAGCTCCAGGGGCACTAGTGCTGTAAAAGGCATGCCAAGAGGAATGTGGCACAGCACCAATATTACTCCTTAAACACCTTTCTTATTTGGGCTAGCCTTAGTGCTGGTAATAAAAGCCTCAACTCTAGGGCGCTGGCTAAAATTAGGGTTAGGGTTAGGGTTAGCATACAGAGATCTAAAATGACTCTAGTTCCAGGGGCACTAGTGCTGTAAAAGGCATGCCAAGAGGAATGTGGCACAACAATAATATTGCTCCTTCCAGAGCTTTCTCAGTTGGGAAAGACTTAATGCGAATGAGGATAGCCTTATCTCTATGGAGATGGCTAAAATGAAGGTTAGGGTTAGCATTCAGAGATCTACAATGACTGTAGCTCCAGGGGCACTAGTGCTCTAAAAACCACGCCAAGAAGAATGTGGCACAGCACCAAAATTACTACTTCTACAACTGTCTTCTTTGGGCGAACCTTAATGCTGGTGATGTAGGCCTCATCTCTAGGAAGCTGGCTAAAATTAGGGTTAGGCTTGGGGCTGGCATTCAGAGATCTAAAGTGCCTCTAGATCCAGGGGCATTAGTGCTATAAAAGTCACGCCAAGAAGACTGTGGCACAGCCTCAAAATTACTACTTCCACAACTGTCTTATTTGGGCGAACGTTAATGCTGCTGTTTTAGGCCGCATCTCTAGGGAGCTGCCTGAAATTAGGGTTAGGGGTTGCATGAAGATATCTATCATAACTCCAGCTCCAGGGGCACTAGTGCTGTAAAAGGCATGCCAAGAGGAATGTGGCACAGCACCAATATTACTCCTTAAACACCTTTCTTATTTGGGCTAGCCTTAGTGCTGGTAATAAAAGCCTCAGCTCTAGGGCGCTGGCTAAAATTAGGGTTAGGGTTAGGGTTAGCATACAGAGATCTAAAATGACTCTAGTTCCAGGGGCACTAGTGCTGTAAAAGGCATGCCAAGAGGAATGTGGCACAACAATAATATTGCTCCTTCCAGAGCTTTCTCAGTTGGGAAAGACTTAATGCGAATGAGGATAGCCTTATCTCTATGGAGATGGCTAAAATGAAGGTTAGGGTTAGCATTCAGAGATCTACAATGACTGTAGCTCCAGGGGCACTAGTGCTCTAAAAACCACGCCAAGAAGAATGTGGCACAGCACCAAAATTACTACTTCTACAATTGTCTTCTTTGGGCGAACCTTAATGCTGGTGATGTAGGCCTCATCTCTAGGAAGCTGGCTAAAATTAGGGTTAGGCTTGGGGCTGGCATTCAGAGATCTAAAGTGCCTCTAGATCCAGGGGCATTAGTGCTATAAAAACCACGCCAAGAAGACTGTGGCACAGCACCAAAATTACTACTTCCACAACTGTCTTATTTGGGCGAACGTTAATGCTGGTGTTTTAGGCCACATCTCTAGGGAGCTGCCTGAAATTAGGGTTAGGGGTTGCATGAAGATATCTATCATGACTGCAGCTCCAGGGGCACTAGTGCTGTAAAAGGCATGCCAAGAGGAATGTGGCACAGCACCAATATTACTCCTTAAACACCTTTCTTATTTGGGCTAGCCTTAGTGCTGGTAATAAAAGCCTCAACTCTAGGGCGCTGGCTAAAATTAGGGTTAGGGTTAGGGTTAGCATACAGAGATCTAAAATGACTCTAGTTCCAGGGGCACTAGTGCTGTAAAAGGCATGCCAAGAGGAATGTGGCACAACAATAATATTGCTCCTTCCAGAGCTTTCTCAGTTGGGAAAGACTTAATGCGAATGAGGATAGCCTTATCTCTATGGAGATGGCTAAAATGAAGGTTAGGGTTAGCATTCAGAGATCTACAATGACTCTAGCTCCAGGGGCACTAGTGCTGTAAAAACCACACCAAGAAGAATGTGGCACAGAACCAAAATTACTACTTCTACAACTGTCTTCTTTGGGTGAACCTTAATGCTGGTGATGTAGGCCTCATCTCTAGGAAGCTGGCGAAAATTAGGGTTAGGCTTGGGGCTGGCATTCAGAGATCTAAAGTGCCTCTAGATCCAGGGGCATTAGTGCTATAAAAACCACGCCAAGAAGACTGTGGCACAGCACCAAAATTACTACTTCCACAACTGTCTTATTTGGGCTAACGTTAATGCTTGTGTTTTAGGCCACATCTCTAGGGAGCTGCCTGAAATTAGGGTTAGGGGTTGCATGAAGATATCTATCATGACTGCAGCTCCAGGGGCACTAGTGCTGTAAAAGGCATGCCAAGAGGAATGTGGCACAGCACCAATATTACTCCTTAAAAACCTTTCTTATTTGGGCTAGCCTTAGTGCTGGTAATAAAAGCCTCAACTCTAGGGCGCTGGCTAAAATTAGGGTTAGGGTTAGGGTTAGCATACAGAGATCTAAAATGACTCTAGTTCCAGGGGCACTAGTGCTGTAAAAGGCATGCCAAGAGGAATGTGGCACAACAATAATATTGCTCCTTCCAGAGCTTTCTCAGTTGGGAAAGACTTAATGCGAATGAGGATAGCCTTATCTCTATGGAGATGGCTAAAATGAAGGTTAGGGTTAGCATTCAGAGATCTACAATGACTGTAGCTCCAGGGGCACTAGTGCTGTAAAAACCACGCCAAGAAGAATGTGGCACAGCACCAAAATTACTACTTCTACAACTGTCTTCTTTGGGTGAACCTTAATGCTGGTGATGTAGGCCTCATCTCTAGGAAGCTGGCTAAAATTAGGGTTAGGCTTGGGGCTGGCATTCAGAGATCTAAAGTGCCTCTACATCCAGGGGCATTAGTGCTATAAAAACCACGCCAAGAAGACTGTGGCACAGCACCAAAACTACTACTTCCACAACTGTCTTATTTGGGCGAACATTAATGCTGGTGTTTTAGGCCGCATCTCTAGGGAGCTGCCTGAAATTAGGGTTAGGGGTTGCATGAAGATATCTATCATGACTGCAGCTCCAGGGGCACTAGTGCTGTAAAAGGCATGCCAAGAGGAATGTGGCACAACAATAATATTGCTCCTTCCAGAGCTTTCTCAGGTGGGAAAGACTTAATGCGAATGAGGATAGCCTTATCTCTATGGAGATGGCTAAAATGAAGGTTAGGGTTAGCATTCAGAGATCTACAATGACTGTAGCTCCAGGGGCACTAGTGCTGTAAAAACCACGCCAAGAAGAATGTAGCACAGCACCAAAATTACTACTTCTACAACTGTCTTCTTTGGGTGAACCTTAATGCTGGTGATGTAGGCCTCATCTCTAGGAAGCTGGCTAAAATTAGGGTTAGGCTTGGGGCTGGCATTCAGAGATCTAAAGTGCCTGTAGATCCAGGGGCATTAGTGCTATAAAAGCCACGCCAAGAAGACTGTGGCACAGCACCAAAATTACTACTTCCACAACTGTCTTATTTGGGCGAACATTAATGCTGGTGTTTTAGGCCGCATCTCTAGGGAGCTGCCTGAAATTAGGGTTAGGGGCTGCATGAAGATATCTATCATGACTGCAGCTCCAGGGGCACTAGTGCTGTAAAAGGCATTCCAAGAGGAATGTGGCACAGCACCAATATTACTCCTTAAACAACTTTCTTATTTGGGCTAGCCTTAGTGCTGGTAATAAAAGCCTCAACTCTAGGGCGCTGGCTAAAATTAGGGTTAGGGTTAGGGTTAGCATACAGAGATCTAAAATGACTCTAGTTCCAGGGGCACTAGTGCTGTAAAAGGCATGCCAAGAGGAATGTGGCACAACAATAATATTGCTCCTTCCAGAGCTTTCTCAGTTGGGAAAGACTTAATGCGAATGAGGATAGCCTTATCTCTATGGAGATGGCTAAAATGAAGGTTAGGGTTAGCATTCAGAGATCTACAATGACTGTAGCTCCAGGGGCACTAGTGCTCTAAAAACCACGCCAAGAAGAATGTGGCACAGCACCAAAATTACTACTTCTACAATTGTCTTCTTTGGGCGAACCTTAATGCTGGTGATGTAGGCCTCATCTCTAGGAAGCTGGCAAAAATTAGGGTTAGGCTTGAGGCTGGCATTCAGAGATCTAAAGTGCCTCTAGATCCAGGGGCATTAGTGCTATAAAAACCACGCCAAGAAGACTGTGGCACAGCACCAAAATTACTACTTCCACAGCTGTCTTATTTGGGCGAACGTTAATGCGGGTGTTTTAGGCCGCATCTCTAGGGAGCTGCCTGTAATTAGGGTTAGGGCTTGCATGAAGATATCTATCATGACTGCAGCTCCAGGGGCACTAGTGCTGTAAAAGGCATGCCAAGAGGAATGTGGCACAGCACCAATATTACTCCTTAAACTACTTACTTATTTGGGCTAGCCTTAGTGCTGGTAATAAAAGCCTCAACTCTAGGGCGCTGGCTAAAATTAGGGTTAGGGTTAGCATACAGAGATCTAAAATGACTCTAGTTCCAGGGGCACTAGTGCTGTAAAAGGCATGCCAAGAGGAATGTGGCACAACAATATTATTGCTCCTTCCAGAGCTTTCTCAGGTGGGAAAGACTTAATGCGAATGAGGATAGCCTTATCTCTATGGAGATGGCTAAAATGAAGGTTAGGGTTAGCATTCAGAGATCTACAATGACTGTAGCTCCAGGGGCACTAGTGCTGTAAAAACCACGCCAAGAAGAATGTGGCACAGCACCAAAATTACTACTTCTACAACTGTCTTCTTTGGGTGAACCTTAATGCTGGTGATGTAGGCCTCATCTCTAGGAAGCTGGCTAAAATTAGGGTTAGGCTTGGGGCTGGCATTCAGAGATCTAAAGTGCCTCTTGATCCAGGGGCATTAGTGCTATAAAAACCACGCCAAGAAGACTGTGGCACAGCACCAAAATTACTACTTCCACAACTGTCTTAATTGGGCGAACGTTAATGCTGGTGTTTAAGGCCGCATCTCTAGGGAGCTGCCTGAAGTTACGGTTAGGGGTTGCATGAAGATATCTATCATGACTGCAGCTCCAGGGGCACTAGTGCTGTAAAAGGCATGCCAAGAGGAATGTGGCACAGCACCAATATTACTCCTTAAACACCTTTCTTATTTGGGCTAGCCTTAGTGCTGGTAATAAAAGCCTCAACTCTAGGGCGCTGGCTAAAATTAGGGTTAGGGTTAGGGTCAGCATACAGAGATCTAAAATGACTCTAGTTCCAGGGGCACTAGTGCTGTAAAAGGCATGCCAAGAGGAATGTGGCACAACAATAATATTGCTCCTTCCAGAGCTTTCTCAGTTGGGAAAGACTTAATGCGAATGAGGATAGCCTTATCTCTATGGAGATGGCTAAAATGAAGGTTAGGGTTAGCATTCAGAGATCTACAATGACTCTAGCTCCAGGGGCACTAGTGCTGTAAAAACCACGCCAAGAAGAATGTGGCACAGAACCAAAATTACTACTTCTACAACTGTCTTCTTTGGGTGAACCTTAATGCTGGTGATGTAGGCCTCATCTCTAGGAAGCTGGCTAAAATTAGGGTTAGGCTTGGGGCTGGCATTCAGAGATCTAAAGTGCCTCTACATCCAGGGGCATTAGTGCTATAAAAACCACGCCAAGAAGACTGTGGCACAGCACCAAAACTACTACTTCCACAACTGTCTTATTTGGGCGAACATTAATGCTGGTGTTTTAGGCCGCATCTCTAGGGAGCTGCCTGAAATTAGGGTTAGGGGTTGCATGAAGATATCTATCATGACTGCAGCTCCAGGGGCACTAGTGCTGTAAAAGGCATGCCAAGAGGAATGTGGCACAACAATAATATTGCTCCTTCCAGAGCTTTCTCAGGTGGGAAAGACTTAATGCGAATGAGGATAGCCTTATCTCTATGGAGATGGCTAAAATGACGGTTAGGGTTAGCATTCAGAGATCTACAATGACTGTAGCTCCAGGGGCACTAGTGCTGTAAAAACCACGCCAAGAAGAATGTAGCACAGCACCAAAATTACTACTTCTACAACTGTCTTCTTTGGGTGAACCTTAATGCTGGTGATGTAGGCCTCATCTCTAGGAAGCTGGCTAAAATTAGGGTTAGGCTTGGGGCTGGCATTCAGAGATCTAAAGTGCCTGTAGATCCAGGGGCATTAGTGCTATAAAAGCCACGCCAAGAAGACTGTGGCACAGCACCAAAATTACTACTTCCACAACTGTCTTATTTGGGCGAACATTAATGCTGGTGTTTTAGGCCGCATCTCTAGGGAGCTGCCTGAAATTAGGGTTAGGGGCTGCATGAAGATATCTATCATGACTGCAGCTCCAGGGGCACTAGTGCTGTAAAAGGCATTCCAAGAGGAATGTGGCACAGCACCAATATTACTCCTTAAACAACTTTCTTATTTGGGCTAGCCTTAGTGCTGGTAATAAAAGCCTCAACTCTAGGGCGCTGGCTAAAATTAGGGTTAGGGTTAGGGTTAGCATACAGAGATCTAAAATGACTCTAGTTCCAGGGGCACTAGTGCTGTAAAAGGCATGCCAAGAGGAATGTGGCACAACAATAATATTGCTCCTTCCAGAGCTTTCTCAGTTGGGAAAGACTTAATGCGAATGAGGATAGCCTTATCTCTATGGAGATGGCTAAAATGAAGGTTAGGGTTAGCATTCAGAGATCTACAATGACTGTAGCTCCAGGGGCACTAGTGCTCTAAAAACCACGCCAAGAAGAATGTGGCACAGCACCAAAATTACTACTTCTACAATTGTCTTCTTTGGGCGAACCTTAATGCTGGTGATGTAGGCCTCATCTCTAGGAAGCTGGCAAAAATTAGGGTTAGGCTTGAGGCTGGCATTCAGAGATCTAAAGTGCCTCTAGATCCAGGGGCATTAGTGCTATAAAAACCACGCCAAGAAGACTGTGGCACAGCACCAAAATTACTACTTCCACAGCTGTCTTATTTGGGCGAACGTTAATGCGGGTGTTTTAGGCCGCATCTCTAGGGAGCTGCCTGAAATTAGGGTTAGGGGCTGCATGAAGATATCTATCATGACTGCAGCTCCAGGGGCACTAGTGCTGTAAAAGGCATTCCAAGAGGAATGTGGCACAGCACCAATATTACTCCTTAAACAACTTTCTTATTTGGGCTAGCCTTAGTGCTGGTAATAAAAGCCTCAACTCTAGGGCGCTGGCTAAAATTAGGGTTAGGGTTAGGGTTAGCATACAGAGATCTAAAATGACTCTAGTTCCAGGGGCACTAGTGCTGTAAAAGGCATGCCAAGAGGAATGTGGCACAACAATAATATTGCTCCTTCCAGAGCTTTCTCAGTTGGGAAAGACTTAATGCGAATGAGGATAGCCTTATCTCTATGGAGATGGCTAAAATGAAGGTTAGGGTTAGCATTCAGAGATCTACAATGACTGTAGCTCCAGGGGCACTAGTGCTCTAAAAACCACGCCAAGAAGAATGTGGCACAGCACCAAAATTACTACTTCTACAATTGTCTTCTTTGGGCGAACCTTAATGCTGGTGATGTAGGCCTCATCTCTAGGAAGCTGGCAAAAATTAGGGTTAGGCTTGAGGCTGGCATTCAGAGATCTAAAGTGCCTCTAGATCCAGGGGCATTAGTGCTATAAAAACCACGCCAAGAAGACTGTGGCACAGCACCAAAATTACTACTTCCACAGCTGTCTTATTTGGGCGAACGTTAATGCGGGTGTTTTAGGCCGCATCTCTAGGGAGCTGCCTGTAATTAGGGTTAGGGCTTGCATGAAGATATCTATCATGACTGCAGCTCCAGGGGCACTAGTGCTGTAAAAGGCATGCCAAGAGGAATGTGGCACAGCACCAATATTACTCCTTAAACTACTTACTTATTTGGGCTAGCCTTAGTGCTGGTAATAAAAGCCTCAACTCTAGGGCGCTGGCTAAAATTAGGGTTAGGGTTAGCATACAGAGATCTAAAATGACTCTAGTTCCAGGGGCACTAGTGCTGTAAAAGGCATGCCAAGAGGAATGTGGCACAACAATATTATTGCTCCTTCCAGAGCTTTCTCAGGTGGGAAAGACTTAATGCGAATGAGGATAGCCTTATCTCTATGGAGATGGCTAAAATGAAGGTTAGGGTTAGCATTCAGAGATCTACAATGACTGTAGCTCCAGGGGCACTAGTGCTGTAAAAACCACGCCAAGAAGAATGTGGCACAGCACCAAAATTACTACTTCTACAACTGTCTTCTTTGGGTGAACCTTAATGCTGGTGATGTAGGCCTCATCTCTAGGAAGCTGGCTAAAATTAGGGTTAGGCTTGGGGCTGGCATTCAGAGATCTAAAGTGCCTCTAGATCCAGGGGCATTAGTGCTATAAAAACCACGCCAAGAAGACTGTGGCACAGCACCAAAATTACTACTTCCACAACTGTCTTAATTGGGCGAACGTTAATGCTGGTGTTTAAGGCCGCATCTCTAGGGAGCTGCCTGAAGTTACGGTTAGGGGTTGCATGAAGATATCTATCATGACTGCAGCTCCAGGGGCACTAGTGCTGTAAAAGGCATGCCAAGAGGAATGTGGCACAGCACCAATATTACTCCTTAAACACCTTTCTTATTTGGGCTAGCCTTAGTGCTGGTAATAAAAGCCTCAACTCTAGGGCGCTGGCTAAAATTAGGGTTAGGGTTAGGGTCAGCATACAGAGATCTAAAATGACTCTAGTTCCAGGGGCACTAGTGCTGTAAAAGGCATGCCAAGAGGAATGTGGCACAACAATAATATTGCTCCTTCCAGAGCTTTCTCAGTTGGGAAAGACTTAATGCGAATGAGGATAGCCTTATCTCTATGGAGATGGCTAAAATGAAGGTTAGGGTTAGCATTCAGAGATCTACAATGACTCTAGCTCCAGGGGCACTAGTGCTGTAAAAACCACGCCAAGAAGAATGTGGCACAGAACCAAAATTACTACTTCTACAACTGTCTTCTTTGGGTGAACCTTAATGCTGGTGATGTAGGCCTCATCTCTAGGAAGCTGGCTAAAATTAGGGTTAGGCTTGGGGCTGGCATTCAGAGATCTAAAGTGCCTCTACATCCAGGGGCATTAGTGCTATAAAAACCACGCCAAGAAGACTGTGGCACAGCACCAAAACTACTACTTCCACAACTGTCTTATTTGGGCGAACATTAATGCTGGTGTTTTAGGCCGCATCTCTAGGGAGCTGCCTGAAATTAGGGTTAGGGGTTGCATGAAGATATCTATCATGACTGCAGCTCCAGGGGCACTAGTGCTGTAAAAGGCATGCCAAGAGGAATGTGGCACAACAATAATATTGCTCCTTCCAGAGCTTTCTCAGTTGGGAAAGACTTAATGCGAATGAGGATAGCCTTATCTCTATGGAGATGGCTAAAATGACGGTTAGGGTTAGCATTCAGAGATCTACAATGACTGTAGCTCCAGGGGCACTAGTGCTGTAAAAACCACGCCAAGAAGAATGTAGCACAGCACCAAAATTACTACTTCTACAACTGTCTTCTTTGGGTGAACCTTAATGCTGGTGATGTAGGCCTCATCTCTAGGAAGCTGGCTAAAATTAGGGTTAGGCTTGGGGCTGGCATTCAGAGATCTAAAGTGCCTGTAGATCCAGGGGCATTAGTGCTATAAAAGCCACGCCATGAAGACTGTGGCACAGCACCAAAATTACTACTTCCACAACTGTCTTATTTGGGCGAACATTAATGCTGGTGTTTTAGGCCGCATCTCTAGGGAGCTGCCTGAAATTAGGGTTAGGGGCTGCATGAAGATATCTATCATGACTGCAGCTCCAGGGGCACTAGTGCTGTAAAAGGCATTCCAAGAGGAATGTGGCACAGCACCAATATTACTCCTTAAACAACTTTCTTATTTGGGCTAGCCTTAGTGCTGGTAATAAAAGCCTCAACTCTAGGGCGCTGGCTAAAATTAGGGTTAGGGTTAGGGTTAGCATACAGAGATCTAAAATGACTCTAGTTCCAGGGGCACTAGTGCTGTAAAAGGCATGCCAAGAGGAATGTGGCACAACAATAATATTGCTCCTTCCAGAGCTTTCTCAGTTGGGAAAGACTTAATGCGAATGAGGATAGCCTTATCTCTATGGAGATGGCTAAAATGAAGGTTAGGGTTAGCATTCAGAGATCTACAATGACTGTAGCTCCAGGGGCACTAGTGCTCTAAAAACCACGCCAAGAAGAATGTGGCACAGCACCAAAATTACTACTTCTACAATTGTCTTCTTTGGGCGAACCTTAATGCTGGTGATGTAGGCCTCATCTCTAGGAAGCTGGCAAAAATTAGGGTTAGGCTTGAGGCTGGCATTCAGAGATCTAAAGTGCCTCTAGATCCAGGGGCATTAGTGCTATAAAAACCACGCCAAGAAGACTGTGGCACAGCACCAAAATTACTACTTCCACAGCTGTCTTATTTGGGCGAACGTTAATGCTGGTGTTTTAGGCCGCATCTCTAGGGAGCTGCCTGTAATTAGGGTTAGGGCTTGCATGAAGATATCTATCATGACTGCAGCTCCAGGGGCACTAGTGCTGTAAAAGGCATGCCAAGAGGAATGTGGCACAGCACCAATATTACTCCTTAAACTACTTACTTATTTGGGCTAGCCTTAGTGCTGGTAATAAAAGCCTCAACTCTAGGGCGCTGGCTAAAATTAGGGTTAGGGTTAGCATACAGAGATCTAAAATGACTCTAGTTCCAGGGGCACTAGTGCTGTAAAAGGCATGCCAAGAGGAATGTGGCACAACAATATTATTGCTCCTTCCAGAGCTTTCTCAGGTGGGAAAGACTTAATGCGAATGAGGATAGCCTTATCTCTATGGAGATGGCTAAAATGAAGGTTAGGGTTAGCATTCAGAGATCTACAATGACTGTAGCTCCAGGGGCACTAGTGCTGTAAAAACCACGCCAAGAAGAATGTGGCACAGCACCAAAATTACTACTTCTACAACTGTCTTCTTTGGGTGAACCTTAATGCTGGTGATGTAGGCCTCATCTCTAGGAAGCTGGCAAAAATTAGGGTTAGGCTTGAGGCTGGCATTCAGAGATCTAAAGTGCCTCTAGATCCAGGGGCATTAGTGCTATAAAAACCACGCCAAGAAGACTGTGGCACAGCACCAAAATTACTACTTCCACAGCTGTCTTATTTGGGCGAACGTTAATGCGGGTGTTTTAGGCCGCATCTCTAGGGAGCTGCCTGTAATTAGGGTTAGGGCTTGCATGAAGATATCTATCATGACTGCAGCTCCAGGGGCACTAGTGCTGTAAAAGGCATGCCAAGAGGAATGTGGCACAGCACCAATATTACTCCTTAAACTACTTACTTATTTGGGCTAGCCTTAGTGCTGGTAATAAAAGCCTCAACTCTAGGGCGCTGGCTAAAATTAGGGTTAGGGTTAGCATACAGAGATCTAAAATGACTCTAGTTCCAGGGGCACTAGTGCTGTAAAAGGCATGCCAAGAGGAATGTGGCACAACAATATTATTGCTCCTTCCAGAGCTTTCTCAGGTGGGAAAGACTTAATGCGAATGAGGATAGCCTTATCTCTATGGAGATGGCTAAAATGAAGGTTAGGGTTAGCATTCAGAGATCTACAATGACTGTAGCTCCAGGGGCACTAGTGCTGTAAAAACCACGCCAAGAAGAATGTGGCACAGCACCAAAATTACTACTTCTACAACTGTCTTCTTTGGGTGAACCTTAATGCTGGTGATGTAGGCCTCATCTCTAGGAAGCTGGCTAAAATTAGGGTTAGGCTTGGGGCTGGCATTCAGAGATCTAAAGTGCCTCTAGATCCAGGGGCATTAGTGCTATAAAAACCACGCCAAGAAGACTGTGGCACAGCACCAAAATTACTACTTCCACAACTGTCTTAATTGGGCGAACGTTAATGCTGGTGTTTAAGGCCGCATCTCTAGGGAGCTGCCTGAAGTTACGGTTAGGGGTTGCATGAAGATATCTATCATGACTGCAGCTCCAGGGGCACTAGTGCTGTAAAAGGCATGCCAAGAGGAATGTGGCACAGCACCAATATTACTCCTTAAACACCTTTCTTATTTGGGCTAGCCTTAGTGCTGGTAATAAAAGCCTCAACTCTAGGGCGCTGGCTAAAATTAGGGTTAGGGTTAGGGTCAGCATACAGAGATCTAAAATGACTCTAGTTCCAGGGGCACTAGTGCTGTAAAAGGCATGCCAAGAGGAATGTGGCACAACAATAATATTGCTCCTTCCAGAGCTTTCTCAGTTGGGAAAGACTTAATGCGAATGAGGATAGCCTTATCTCTATGGAGATGGCTAAAATGAAGGTTAGGGTTAGCATTCAGAGATCTACAATGACTCTAGCTCCAGGGGCACTAGTGCTGTAAAAACCACGCCAAGAAGAATGTGGCACAGAACCAAAATTACTACTTCTACAACTGTCTTCTTTGGGTGAACCTTAATGCTGGTGATGTAGGCCTCATCTCTAGGAAGCTGGCTAAAATTAGGGTTAGGCTTGGGGCTGGCATTCAGAGATCTAAAGTGCCTCTACATCCAGGGGCATTAGTGCTATAAAAACCACGCCAAGAAGACTGTGGCACAGCACCAAAACTACTACTTCCACAACTGTCTTATTTGGGCGAACATTAATGCTGGTGTTTTAGGCCGCATCTCTAGGGAGCTGCCTGAAATTAGGGTTAGGGGTTGCATGAAGATATCTATCATGACTGCAGCTCCAGGGGCACTAGTGCTGTAAAAGGCATGCCAAGAGGAATGTGGCACAACAATAATATTGCTCCTTCCAGAGCTTTCTCAGTTGGGAAAGACTTAATGCGAATGAGGATAGCCTTATCTCTATGGAGATGGCTAAAATGACGGTTAGGGTTAGCATTCAGAGATCTACAATGACTGTAGCTCCAGGGGCACTAGTGCTGTAAAAACCACGCCAAGAAGAATGTAGCACAGCACCAAAATTACTACTTCTACAACTGTCTTCTTTGGGTGAACCTTAATGCTGGTGATGTAGGCCTCATCTCTAGGAAGCTGGCTAAAATTAGGGTTAGGCTTGGGGCTGGCATTCAGAGATCTAAAGTGCCTGTAGATCCAGGGGCATTAGTGCTATAAAAGCCACGCCATGAAGACTGTGGCACAGCACCAAAATTACTACTTCCACAACTGTCTTATTTGGGCGAACATTAATGCTGGTGTTTTAGGCCGCATCTCTAGGGAGCTGCCTGAAATTAGGGTTAGGGGCTGCATGAAGATATCTATCATGACTGCAGCTCCAGGGGCACTAGTGCTGTAAAAGGCATTCCAAGAGGAATGTGGCACAGCACCAATATTACTCCTTAAACAACTTTCTTATTTGGGCTAGCCTTAGTGCTGGTAATAAAAGCCTCAACTCTAGGGCGCTGGCTAAAATTAGGGTTAGGGTTAGGGTTAGCATACAGAGATCTAAAATGACTCTAGTTCCAGGGGCACTAGTGCTGTAAAAGGCATGCCAAGAGGAATGTGGCACAACAATAATATTGCTCCTTCCAGAGCTTTCTCAGTTGGGAAAGACTTAATGCGAATGAGGATAGCCTTATCTCTATGGAGATGGCTAAAATGAAGGTTAGGGTTAGCATTCAGAGATCTACAATGACTGTAGCTCCAGGGGCACTAGTGCTCTAAAAACCACGCCAAGAAGAATGTGGCACAGCACCAAAATTACTACTTCTACAATTGTCTTCTTTGGGCGAACCTTAATGCTGGTGATGTAGGCCTCATCTCTAGGAAGCTGGCAAAAATTAGGGTTAGGCTTGAGGCTGGCATTCAGAGATCTAAAGTGCCTCTAGATCCAGGGGCATTAGTGCTATAAAAACCACGCCAAGAAGACTGTGGCACAGCACCAAAATTACTACTTCCACAGCTGTCTTATTTGGGCGAACGTTAATGCGGGTGTTTTAGGCCGCATCTCTAGGGAGCTGCCTGTAATTAGGGTTAGGGCTTGCATGAAGATATCTATCATGACTGCAGCTCCAGGGGCACTAGTGCTGTAAAAGGCATGCCAAGAGGAATGTGGCACAGCACCAATATTACTCCTTAAACTACTTACTTATTTGGGCTAGCCTTAGTGCTGGTAATAAAAGCCTCAACTCTAGGGCGCTGGCTAAAATTAGGGTTAGGGTTAGCATACAGAGATCTAAAATGACTCTAGTTCCAGGGGCACTAGTGCTGTAAAAGGCATGCCAAGAGGAATGTGGCACAACAATATTATTGCTCCTTCCAGAGCTTTCTCAGGTGGGAAAGACTTAATGCGAATGAGGATAGCCTTATCTCTATGGAGATGGCTAAAATGAAGGTTAGGGTTAGCATTCAGAGATCTACAATGACTGTAGCTCCAGGGGCACTAGTGCTGTAAAAACCACGCCAAGAAGAATGTGGCACAGCACCAAAATTACTACTTCTACAACTGTCTTCTTTGGGTGAACCTTAATGCTGGTGATGTAGGCCTCATCTCTAGGAAGCTGGCTAAAATTAGGGTTAGGCTTGGGGCTGGCATTCAGAGATCTAAAGTGCCTCTAGATCCAGGGGCATTAGTGCTATAAAAACCACGCCAAGAAGACTGTGGCACAGCACCAAAATTACTACTTCCACAACTGTCTTAATTGGGCGAACGTTAATGCTGGTGTTTAAGGCCGCATCTCTAGGGAGCTGCCTGAAGTTACGGTTAGGGGTTGCATGAAGATATCTATCATGACTGCAGCTCCAGGGGCACTAGTGCTGTAAAAGGCATGCCAAGAGGAATGTGGCACAGCACCAATATTACTCCTTAAACACCTTTCTTATTTGGGCTAGCCTTAGTGCTGGTAATAAAAGCCTCAACTCTAGGGCGCTGGCTAAAATTAGGGTTAGGGTTAGGGTCAGCATACAGAGATCTAAAATGACTCTAGTTCCAGGGGCACTAGTGCTGTAAAAGGCATGCCAAGAGGAATGTGGCACAACAATAATATTGCTCCTTCCAGAGCTTTCTCAGTTGGGAAAGACTTAATGCGAATGAGGATAGCCTTATCTCTATGGAGATGGCTAAAATGAAGGTTAGGGTTAGCATTCAGAGATCTACAATGACTCTAGCTCCAGGGGCACTAGTGCTGTAAAAACCACGCCAAGAAGAATGTGGCACAGAACCAAAATTACTACTTCTACAACTGTCTTCTTTGGGTGAACCTTAATGCTGGTGATGTAGGCCTCATCTCTAGGAAGCTGGCTAAAATTAGGGTTAGGCTTGGGGCTGGCATTCAGAGATCTAAAGTGCCTCTAGATCCAGGGGCATTAGTGCTATAAAAACCACGCCAAGAAGACTGTGGCACAGCACCAAAATTACTACTTCCACAACTGTCTTATTTGGGCGAACATTAATGCTGGTGTTTTAGGCCGCATCTCTAGGGAGCTGCCTGAAATTAGGGTTAGGGGTTGCATGAAGATATCTATCATGACTGCAGCTCCAGGGGCACTAGTGCTGTAAAAGGCATGCCAAGAGGAATGTGGCACAACAATAATATTGCTCCTTCCAGAGCTTTCTCAGTTGGGAAAGACTTAATGCGAATGAGGATAGCCTTATCTCTATGGAGATGGCTAAAATGACGGTTAGGGTTAGCATTCAGAGATCTACAATGACTGTAGCTCCAGGGGCACTAGTGCTGTAAAAACCACGCCAAGAAGAATGTAGCACAGCACCAAAATTACTACTTCTACAACTGTCTTCTTTGGGTGAACCTTAATGCTGGTGATGTAGGCCTCATCTCTAGGAAGCTGGCTAAAATTAGGGTTAGGCTTGGGGCTGGCATTCAGAGATCTAAAGTGCCTGTAGATCCAGGGGCATTAGTGCTATAAAAGCCACGCCAAGAAGACTGTGGCACAGCACCAAAATTACTACTTCCACAACTGTCTTATTTGGGCGAACATTAATGCTGGTGTTTTAGGCCGCATCTCTAGGGAGCTGCCTGAAGTTACGGTTAGGGGCTGCATGAAGATATCTATCATGACTGCAGCTCCAGGGGCACTAGTGCTGTAAAAGGCATTCCAAGAGGAATGTGGCACAGCACCAATATTACTCCTTAAACAGCTTTGTTATTTGGGCTAGCCTTAGTGCTGGTAATAAAAGCCTCAACTCTAGGGCGCTGGCTAAAATTAGGGTTAGGGTTAGGGTCAGCATACAGAGATCTAAAATGACTCTAGTTCCAGGGGCACTAGTGCTGTAAAAGGCATGCCAAGAGGAATGTGGCACAACAATAATATTGCTCCTTCCAGAGCTTTCTCAGTTGGGAAAGACTTAATGCGAATGAGGATAGCCTTATCTCTATGGAGATGGCTAAAATGAAGGTTAGGGTTAGCATTCAGAGATCTACAATGACTCTAGCTCCAGGGGCACTAGTGCTGTAAAAACCACGCCAAGAAGAATGTGGCACAGAACCAAAATTACTACTTCTACAACTGTCTTCTTTGGGTGAACCTTAATGCTGGTGATGTAGGCCTCATCTCTAGGAAGCTGGCTAAAATTAGGGTTAGGCTTGGGGCTGGCATTCAGAGATCTAAAGTGCCTCTAGATCCAGGGGCATTAGTGCTATAAAAACCACGCCAAGAAGACTGTGGCACAGCACCAAAATTACTACTTCCACAACTGTCTTATTTGGGCGAACATTAATGCTGGTGTTTCAGGCCGCATCTCTAGGGAGCTGCCTGAAATTAGGGTTAGGGGTTGCATGAAGATATCTATCATGACTGCAGCTCCAGGGGCACTAGTGCTGTAAAAGGCATGCCAAGAGGAATGTGGCACAACAATAATATTGCTCCTTCCAGAGCTTTCTCAGTTGGGAAAGACTTAATGCGAATGAGGATAGCCTTATCTCTATGGAGATGGCTAAAATGACGGTTAGGGTTAGCATTCAGAGATCTACAATGACTGTAGCTCCAGGGGCACTAGTGCTGTAAAAACCACGCCAAGAAGAATGTAGCACAGCACCAAAATTACTACTTCTACAACTGTCTTCTTTGGGTGAACCTTAATGCTGGTGATGTAGGCCTCATCTCTAGGAAGCTGGCTAAAATTAGGGTTAGGCTTGGGGCTGGCATTCAGAGATCTAAAGTGCCTGTAGATCCAGGGGCATTAGTGCTATAAAAGCCACGCCAAGAAGACTGTGGCACAGCACCAAAATTACTACTTCCACAACTGTCTTATTTGGGCGAACATTAATGCTGGTGTTTTAGGCCGCATCTCTAGGGAGCTGCCTGAAATTAGGGTTAGGGGCTGCATGAAGATATCTATCATGACTGCAGCTCCAGGGGCACTAGTGCTGTAAAAGGCATTCCAAGAGGAATGTGGCACAGCACCAATATTACTCCTTAAACAGCTTTGTTATTTGGGCTAGCCTTAGTGCTGGTAATAAAAGCCTCAACTCTAGGGCGCTGGCTAAAATTAGGGTTAGGGTTAGGGTTAGCATACAGAGATCTAAAATGACTCTAGTTCCAGGGGCACTAGTGCTGTAAAAGGCATGCCAAGAGGAATGTGGCACAACAATAATATTGCTCCTTCCAGAGCTTTCTCAGTTGGGAAAGACTTAATGCGAATGAGGATAGCCTTATCTCTATGGAGATGGCTAAAATGACGGTTAGGGTTAGCATTCAGAGATCTACAATGACTGTAGCTCCAGGGGCACTAGTGCTGTAAAAACCACGCCAAGAAGAATGTAGCACAGCACCAAAATTACTACTTCTACAACTGTCTTCTTTGGGTGAACCTTAATGCTGGTGATGTAGGCCTCATCTCTAGGAAGCTGGCTAAAATTAGGGTTAGGCTTGGGGCTGGCATTCAGAGATCTAAAGTGCCTGTAGATCCAGGGGCATTAGTGCTATAAAAGCCACGCCAAGAAGACTGTGGCACAGCACCAAAATTACTACTTCCACAACTGTCTTATTTGGGCGAACATTAATGCTGGTGTTTTAGGCCGCATCTCTAGGGAGCTGCCTGAAATTAGGGTTAGGGGCTGCATGAAGATATCTATCATGACTGCAGCTCCAGGGGCACTAGTGCTGTAAAAGGCATTCCAAGAGGAATGTGGCACAGCACCAATATTACTCCTTAAACAACTTTCTTATTTGGGCTAGCCTTAGTGCTGGTAATAAAAGCCTCAACTCTAGGGCGCTGGCTAAAATTAGGGTTAGGGTTAGGGTTAGCATACAGAGATCTAAAATGACTCTAGTTCCAGGGGCACTAGTGCTGTAAAAGGCATGCCAAGAGGAATGTGGCACAACAATAATATTGCTCCTTCCAGAGCTTTCTCAGTTGGGAAAGACTTAATGCGAATGAGGATAGCCTTATCTCTATGGAGATGGCTAAAATGAAGGTTAGGGTTAGCATTCAGAGATCTACAATGACTGTAGCTCCAGGGGCACTAGTGCTCTAAAAACCACGCCAAGAAGAATGTGGCACAGCACCAAAATTACTACTTCTACAATTGTCTTCTTTGGGCGAACCTTAATGCTGGTGATGTAGGCCTCATCTCTAGGAAGCTGGCAAAAATTAGGGTTAGGCTTGAGGCTGGCATTCAGAGATCTAAAGTGCCTCTAGATCCAGGGGCATTAGTGCTATAAAAACCACGCCAAGAAGACTGTGGCACAGCACCAAAATTACTACTTCCACAGCTGTCTTATTTGGGCGAACGTTAATGCGGGTGTTTTAGGCCGCATCTCTAGGGAGCTGCCTGTAATTAGGGTTAGGGCTTGCATGAAGATATCTATCATGACTGCAGCTCCAGGGGCACTAGTGCTGTAAAAGGCATGCCAAGAGGAATGTGGCACAGCACCAATATTACTCCTTAAACTACTTACTTATTTGGGCTAGCCTTAGTGCGGGTAATAAAAGCCTCAACTCTAGGGCGCTGGCTAAAATTAGGGTTAGGGTTAGCATACAGAGATCTAAAATGACTCTAGTTCCAGGGGCACTAGTGCTGTAAAAGGCATGCCAAGAGGAATGTGGCACAACAATATTATTGCTCCTTCCAGAGCTTTCTCAGGTGGGAAAGACTTAATGCGAATGAGGATAGCCTTATCTCTATGGAGATGGCTAAAATGAAGGTTAGGGTTAGCATTCAGAGATCTACAATGACTGTAGCTCCAGGGGCACTAGTGCTGTAAAAACCACGCCAAGAAGAATGTGGCACAGCACCAAAATTACTACTTCTACAACTGTCTTCTTTGGGTGAACCTTAATGCTGGTGATGTAGGCCTCATCTCTAGGAAGCTGGCTAAAATTAGGGTTAGGCTTGGGGCTGGCATTCAGAGATCTAAAGTGCCTCTAGATCCAGGGGCATTAGTGCTATAAAAACCACGCCAAGAAGACTGTGGCACAGCACCAAAATTACTACTTCCACAACTGTCTTAATTGGGCGAACGTTAATGCTGGTGTTTAAGGCCGCATCTCTAGGGAGCTGCCTGAAGTTACGGTTAGGGGTTGCATGAAGATATCTATCATGACTGCAGCTCCAGGGGCACTAGTGCTGTAAAAGGCATGCCAAGAGGAATGTGGCACAGCACCAATATTACTCCTTAAACACCTTTCTTATTTGGGCTAGCCTTAGTGCTGGTAATAAAAGCCTCAACTCTAGGGCGCTGGCTAAAATTAGGGTTAGGGTTAGGGTCAGCATACAGAGATCTAAAATGACTCTAGTTCCAGGGGCACTAGTGCTGTAAAAGGCATGCCAAGAGGAATGTGGCACAACAATAATATTGCTCCTTCCAGAGCTTTCTCAGTTGGGAAAGACTTAATGCGAATGAGGATAGCCTTATCTCTATGGAGATGGCTAAAATGAAGGTTAGGGTTAGCATTCAGAGATCTACAATGACTCTAGCTCCAGGGGCACTAGTGCTGTAAAAACCACGCCAAGAAGAATGTGGCACAGCACCAAAATTACTACTTCTACAACTGTCTTCTTTGGGTGAACCTTAATGCTGGTGATGTAGGCCTCATCTCTAGGAAGCTGGCTAAAATTAGGGTTAGGCTTGGGGCTGGCATTCAGAGATCTAAAGTGCCTCTAGATCCAGGGGCATTAGTGCTATAAAAACCACGCCAAGAAGACTGTGGCACAGCACCAAAATTACTACTTCCACAACTGTCTTATTTGGGCGAACGTTAATGCTTGTGTTTTAGGCCACATCTCTAGGGAGCTGCCTGAAATTAGGGTTAGGGGTTGCATGAAGATATCTATCATAACTCCAGCTCCAGGGGCACTAGTGCTGTAAAAGGCATGCCAAGAGGAATGTGGCACAGCACCAATATTACTCCTTAAACACCTTTCTTATTTGGGCTAGCCTTAGTGCTGGTAATAAAAGCCTCAACTCTAGGGCGCTGGCTAAAATTAGGGTTAGGGTTAGGGTTAGCATACAGAGATCTAAAATGACTCTAGTTCCAGGGGCACTAGTGCTGTAAAAGGCATGCCAAGAGGAATGTGGCACAACAATAATATTGCTCCTTCCAGAGCTTTCTCAGTTGGGAAAGACTCAATGCGAATGAGGATAGCCTTATCTCTATGGAGATGGCTAAAATGAAGGTTAGGGTTAGCATTCAGAGATCTACAATGACTGTAGCTCCAGGGGCACTAGTGCTCTAAAAACCACGCCAAGAAGAATGTGGCACAGCACCAAAATTACTACTTCTACAATTGTCTTCTTTGGGCGAACCTTAATGCTGGTGATGTAGGCCTCATCTCTAGGAAGCTGGCTAAAATTAGGGTTAGGCTTGGGGCTGGCATTCAGAGATCTAAAGTGCCTCTACATCCAGGGGCATTAGTGCTATAAAAACCACGCCAAGAAGACTGTGGCACAGCACCAAAACTACTACTTCCACAACTGTCTTATTTGGGCGAACGTTAATGCTGGTGTTTTAGGCCACATCTCTAGGGAGCTGCCTGAAATTAGGGTTAGGGGTTGCATGAAGATATCTATCATGACTGCAGCTCCAGGGGCACTAGTGCTGTAAAAGGCATGCCAAGAGGAATGTGGCACAGCACCAATATTACTCCTTAAACACCTTTCTTATTTGGGCTAGCCTTAGTGCTGGTAATAAAAGTCTCAACTCTAGGGCGCTGGCTAAAATTAGGGTTAGGGTTAGGGTTAGCATACAGAGATCTAAAATGACTCTAGTTCCAGGGGCACTAGTGCTGTAAAAGGCATGCCAAGAGGAATGTGGCACAACAATAATATTGCTCCTTCCAGAGCTTTCTCAGGTGGAGAAGACTTAATGAGAATGAGGATAGCCTTATCTCTATGGAGATGGCTAAAATGAAGGTTAGGGTTAGCATTCAGAGATCTACAATGACTCTAGCTCCAGGGGCACTAGTGCTGTAAAAACCACGCCAAGAAGAATGTGGCACAGCACCAAAATTACTACTTCTACAACTGTCTTCTTTGGGTGAACCTTAATGCTGGTGATGTAGGCCTCATCTCTAGGAAGCTGGCTAAAATTAGGGTTAGGCTTGGGGCTGGCATTCAGAGATCTAAAGTGCCTCTACATCCAGGGGCATTAGTGCTATTAAAACCACGCCAAGAAGACTGTGGCACAGCACCAAAATTACTACTTCCACAACTGTCTTAATTGGGCGAACGTTAATGCTGGTGTTTAAGGCCGCATCTCTAGGGAGCTGCCTGAATTTACGGTTAGGGGTTGCATGAAGATATCTATCATGACTGCAGCTCCAGGGGCACTAGTGCTGTAAAAGGCATGCCAAGAGGAATGTGGCACAGCACCAATATTACTCCTTAAACACCTTTCTTATTTGGGCTAGCCTTAGTGCTGGTAATAAAAGTCTCAACTCTAGGGCGCTGGCTAAAATTAGGGTTAGGGTTAGGGTTAGCATACAGAGATCTAAAATGACTCTAGTTCCAGGGGCACTAGTGCTGTAAAAGGCATGCCAAGAGGAATGTGGCACAACAATAATATTGCTCCTTCCAGAGCTTTCTCAGGTGGAGAAGACTTAATGAGAATGAGGATAGCCTTATCTCTATGGAGATGGCTAAAATGAAGGTTAGGGTTAGCATTCAGAGATCTACAATGACTCTAGCTCCAGGGGCACTAGTGCTGTAAAAACCACGCCAAGAAGAATGTGGCACAGCACCAAAATTACTACTTCTACAACTGTCTTCTTTGGGTGAACCTTAATGCTGGTGATGTAGGCCTCATCTCTAGGAAGCTGGCTAAAATTAGGGTTAGGCTTGGGGCTGGCATTCAGAGATCTAAAGTGCCTCTACATCCAGGGGCATTAGTGCTATTAAAACCACGCCAAGAAGACTGTGGCACAGCACCAAAATTACTACTTCCACAACTGTCTTAATTGGGCGAACGTTAATGCTGGTGTTTAAGGCCGCATCTCTAGGGAGCTGCCTGAATTTACGGTTAGGGGTTGCATGAAGATATCTATCATGACTGCAGCTCCAGGGGCACTAGTGCTGTAAAAGGCATGCCAAGAGGAATGTGGCACAGCACCAATATTACTCCTTAAACACCTTTCTTATTTGGGCTAGCCTTAGTGCTGGTAATAAAAGCCTCAACTCTAGGGCGCTGGCTAAAATTAGGGTTAGGGTTAGGGTCAGCATACAGAGATCTAAAATGACTCTAGTTCCAGGGGCACTAGTGCTGTAAAAGGCATGCCAAGAGGAATGTGGCACAACAATAATATTGCTCCTTCCAGAGCTTTCTCAGTTGGGAAAGACTTAATGCGAATGAGGATAGCCTTATCTCTATGGAGATGGCTAAAATGAAGGTTAGGGTTAGCATTCAGAGATCTACAATGACTGTAGCTCCAGGGGCACTAGTGCTGTAAAAACCACGCCAAGAAGAATGTGGCACAGCACCAAAATTACTACTTCTACAACTGTCTTCTTTGGGTGAACCTTAATGCTGGTGATGTAGGCCTCATCTCTAGGAAGCTGGCTAAAATTAGGGTTAGGCTTGGGGCTGGCATTCAGAGATCTAAAGTGCCTCTAGATCCAGGGGCATTAGTGCTATAAAAACCACGCCAAGAAGACTGTGGCACAGCACCAAAATTACTACTTCCACAACTGTCTTATTTGGGCGAACGTTAATGCTTGTGTTTTAGGCCACATCTCTAGGGAGCTGCCTGAAAGTAGGGTTAGGGGTTGCATGAAGATATCTATCATGACTGCAGCTCCAGGGGCACTAGTGCTGTAAAAGGCATGCCAAGAGGAATGTGGCACAGCACCAATATTACTCCTTAAACACCTTTCTTATTTGGGCTAGCCTTAGTGCTGGTAATAAAAGCCTCAACTCTAGGGCGCTGGCTAAAATTAGGGTTAGGGTTAGGGTCAGCATACAGAGATCTAAAATGACTCTAGTTCCAGGGGCACTAGTGCTGTAAAAGGCATGCCAAGAGGAATGTGGCACAACAATAATATTGCTCCTTCCAGAGCTTTCTCAGTTGGGAAAGACTTAATGCGAATGAGGATAGCCTTATCTCTATGGAGATGGCTAAAATGAAGGTTAGGGTTAGCATTCAGAGATCTACAATGACTCTAGCACAAGGGGCACTAGTGCTGTAAAAACCATGCCAAGAAGAATGTGGCACAGCACCAAAATTACTACTTCTACAACTGTCTTCTTTGGGCGAACCTTAATGCTGGTGATGTAGGCCTCATCTCTAGGAAGCGGGCTAAAATTAGGGTTAGGCTTGGGGCTGGCATTCAGAGATCTAAAGTGCCTCTAGATCCAGGGGCATTAGTGCTATAAAAACCACGCCAAGAAGACTGTGGCACAGCACCAAAACTACTACTTCCACAACTGTCTTATTTGGGCGAACATTAATGCTGGTGTTTTAGGCCGCATCTCTAGGGAGCTGCCTGAAATTAGGGTTAGGGGTTGCATGAAGATATCTATCATGACTGCAGCTCCAGGGGCACTAGTGCTGTAAAAGGCATGCCAAGAGGAATGTGGCACAACAATAATATTGCTCCTTCCTGAGCTTTCTCAGTTGGGAAAGACTTTATGCGAATGAGGATAGCCTTATCTCTATGGAGATGGCTAAAATGACGGTTAGGGTTAGCATTCAGAGATCTACAATGACTGTAGCTCCAGGGGCACTAGTGCTGTAAAAACCATGCCAAGAAGAATGTGGCACAGCACCAAAATTACTACTTCTACAACTGTCTTCTTTGGGTGAACCTTAATGCTGGTGATGTAGGCCTCATCTCTAGGAAGCTGGCTAAAATTAGGGTTAGGCTTGGGGCTGGCATTCAGAGATCTAAAGTGCCTCTAGATCCAGGGGCATTAGTGCTATAAAAACCACGCCAAGAAGACTGTGGCACAGCCCCAAAATTACTACTTCCACAACTGTCTTATTTGGGCGAACGTTAATGCTGGTGTTTTAGGCCACATCTCTAGGGAGCTGCCTGAAATTAGGGTTAGGGCTTGCATGAAGATATCTATCATGACTGCAGCTCCAGGGGCACTAGTGCTGTAAAAGGCATGCCAAGAGGAATGTGGCACAGCACCAATATTACTCCTTAAACACCTTTCTTATTTGGGCTAGCCTTAGTGCTGGTAATAAAAGCCTCAACTCTAGGGCGCTGGCTAAAATTAGGGTTAGGGTTAGGGTTAGCATACAGAGATCTAAAATGACTCTAGTTCCAGGGGCACTAGTGCTGTAAAAGGCATGCCAAGAGGAATGTGGCACAACAATAATATTGCTCCTTCCAGAGCTTTCTCAGTTGGGAAAGACTTAATGCGAATGAGGATAGCCTTATCTCTATGGAGATGGCTAAAATGAAGGTTAGGGTTAGCATTCAGAGATCTACAATGACTGTAGCTCCAGGGGCACTAGTGCTGTAAAAACCACGCCAAGAAGAATGTGGCACAGCACCAAAATTACTACTTCTACAACTGTCTTCTTTGGGTGAACCTTAATGCTGGTGATGTAGGCCTCATCTCTAGGAAGCTGGCTAAAATTAGGGTTAGGCTTGGGGCTGGCATTCAGAGATCTAAAGTGCCTCTAGATCCAGGGGCATTAGTGCTATAAAAACCACGCCAAGAAGACTGTGGCACAGCCCCAAAATTACTACTTCCACAGCTGCCTTATTTGGGCGAACGTTAATGCTGGTGTTTTAGGCCGCATCTCTAGGGAGCTGCCTGAAATTAGGGTTAGGGGTTGCATGAAGATATCTATCATGACTGCAGCTCCAGGGGCACTAGTGCTGTAAAAGGCATGCCAAGAGGAATGTGGCACAGCACCAATATTACTCCTTAAACACCTTTCTTATTTGGGCTAGCCTTAGTGCTGGTAATAAAAGCCTCAACTCTAGGGCGCTGGCTAAAATTAGGGTTAGGGTTAGGGTTAGCATACAGAGATCTAAAATGACTCTAGTTCCAGGGGCACTAGTGCTGTAAAAGGCATGCCAAGAGGAATGTGGCACAACAATAATATTGCTCCTTCCAGAGCTTTCTCAGTTGGGAAAGACTTAATGCGAATGAGGATAGCCTTATCTCTATGGAGATGGCTAAAATGAAGGTTAGGGTTAGCATTCAGAGATCTACAATGACTGTAGCTCCAGGGGCACTAGTGCTGTAAAAACCACGCCAAGAAGAATGTGGCACAGCACCAAAATTACTACTTCTACAACTGTCTTCTTTGGGTGAACCTTAATGCTGGTGATGTAGGCCTCATCTCTAGGAAGCTGGCTAAAATTAGGGTTAGGCTTGGGGCTGGCATTCAGAGATCTAAAGTGCCTCTAGATCCAGGGGCATTAGTGCTATAAAAACCACGCCAAGAAGACTGTGGCACAGCACCAAAATTACTACTTCCACAACTGTCTTATTTGGGCGAACGTTAATGCTGGTGTTTTAGGCCACATCTCTAGGGAGCTGCCTGAAATTAGGGTTAGGGGTTGCATGAAGATATCTATCATGACTGCAGCTCCAGGGGCACTAGTGCTGTAAAAGGCATGCCAAGAGGAATGTGGCACAGCACCAATATTACTCCTTAAACACCTTTCTTATTTGGGCTAGCCTTAGTGCTGGTAATAAAAGCCTCAACTCTAGGGCGCTGGCTAAAATTAGGGTTAGGGTTAGGGTTAGCATACAGAGATCTAAAATGACTCTAGTTCCAGGGGCACTAGTGCTGTAAAAGGCATGCCAAGAGGAATGTGGCACAACAATAATATTGCTCCTTCCAGAGCTTTCTCAGTTGGGAAAGACTTAATGCGAATGAGGATAGCCTTATCTCTATGGAGATGGCTAAAATGAAGGTTAGGGTTAGCATTCAGAGATCTACAATGACTGTAGCTCCAGGGGCACTAGTGCTGTAAAAACCACGCCAAGAAGAATGTGGCACAGCACCAAAATTACTACTTCTACAACTGTCTTCTTTGGGCGAACCTTAATGCTGGTGATGTAGGCCTCATCTCTAGGAAGCTGGCTAAAATTAGGGTTAGGCTTGGGGCTGGCATTCAGAGATCTAAAGTGCCTCTAGATCCAGGGGCATTAGTGCTATAAAAACCACGCCAAGAAGACTGTGGCACAGCACCAAAATTACTACTTCCACAACTGTCTTATTTGGGCGAACATTAATGCTGGTGTTTTAGGCCGCATCTCTAGGGAGCTGCCTGAAATTAGGGTTAGGGGTTGCATGAAGATATCTATCATGACTGCAGCTCCAGGGGCACTAGTGCTGTAAAAGGCATGCCAAGAGGAATGTGGCACAACAATAATATTGCTCCTTCCAGAGCTTTCTCAGTTGGGAAAGACTTAATGCGAATGAGGATAGCCTTATCTCTATGGAGATGGCTAAAATGACGGTTAGGGTTAGCATTCAGAGATCTACAATGACTGTAGCTCCAGGGGCACTAGTGCTCTAAAAACCACGCCAAGAAGAATGTGGCACAGCACCAAAATTACTACTTCTACAACTGTCTTCTTTGGGTGAACCTTAATGCTGGTGATGTAGGCCGCATCTCTAGGAAGCTGGCTAAAATTAGGGTTAGGCTTGGGGCTGGCATTCAGAGATCTAAAGTGCCTCTAGATCCAGGGGCATTAGTGCTATAAAAACCACGCCAAGAAGACTGTGGCACAGCCCCAAAATTACTACTTCCACAGCTGCCTTATTTGCGCGAACGTTAATGCTGGTGTTTTAGGCCGCATCTCTAGGGAGCTGCCTGAAATTAGGGTTAGGGGTTGCATGAAGATATCTATCATGACTGCAGCTCCAGGGGCACTAGTGCTGTAAAAGGCATGCCAAGAGGAATGTGGCACAGCACCAATATTACTCCTTAAACACCTTTCTTATTTGGGCTAGCCTTAGTGCTGGTAATAAAAGCCTCAACTCTAGGGCGCTGGCTAAAATTAGGGTTAGGGTTAGGGTTAGCATACAGAGATCTAAAATGACTCTAGTTCCAGGGGCACTAGTGCTGTAAAAGGCATGCCAAGAGGAATGTGGCACAACAATAATATTGCTCCTTCTAGAGCTTTCTCAGTTGGGAAAGACTTAATGCAAATGAGGATAGCCTTATCTCTATGGAGATGGCTAAAATGAAGGTTAGGGTTAGCATTCAGAGATCTACAATGACTCTAGCACAAGGGGCACTAGTGCTGTAAAAACCATGCCAAGAAGAATGTGGCACAGCACCAAAATTACTACTTCTACAACTGTCTTCTTTGGGCGAACCTTAATGCTGGTGATGTAGGCCTCATCTCTAGGAAGCGGGCTAAAATTAGGGTTAGGCTTGGGGCTGGCATTCAGAGATCTAAAGTGCCTCTAGATCCAGGGGCATTAGTGCTATAAAAACCACGCCAAGAAGACTGTGGCACAGCACCAAAACTACTACTTCCACAACTGTCTTATTTGGGCGAACATTAATGCTGGTGTTTTAGGCCGCATCTCTAGGGAGCTGCTTGAAATTAGGGTTAGGGGTTGCATGAAGATATCTATCATGACTGCAGCTCCAGAGGCACTAGTGCTGTAAAAGGCATGCCAAGAGGAATGTGGCACAACAATAATATTGCTCCTTCCAGAGCTTTCTCAGTTGGGAAAGACTTAATGCGAATGAGGATAGCCTTATCTCTATGGAGATGGCTAAAATGACGGTTAGGGTTAGCATTCAGAGATCTACAATGACTGTAGCTCCAGGGGCACTAGTGCTGTAAAAACCACGCCAAGAAGAATGTGGCACAGCACCAAAATTACTACTTCTACAACTGTCTTCTTTGGGTGAACCTTAATGCTGGTGATGTAGGCCTCATCTCTAGGAAGCTGGCTAAAATTAGGGTTAGGCTTGGGGCTGGCATTCAGAGATCTAAAGTGCCTCTAGATCCAGGGGCATTAGTGCTATAAAAACCACGCCAAGAAGACTGTGGCACAGCCCCAAAATTACTACTTCCACAACTGTCTTATTTGGGCGAACGTTAATGCTGCTGTTTTAGGCCGCATCTCTAGGGAGCTGCCTGAAATTAGGGTTAGGGCTTGCATGAAGATATCTATCATGACTGCAGCTCCAGGGGCACTAGTGCTGTAAAAGGCATGCCAAGAGGAATGTGGCACAGCACCAATATTACTCCTTAAACACCTTTCTTATTTGGGCTAGCCTTACTGCTGGTAATAAAAGCCTCAACTCTAGGGCGCTGGCTAAAATTAGGGTTAGGGTTAGGGTTAGCATACAGAGATCTAAAATGACTCTAGTTCCAGGGGCACTAGTGCTGTAAAAGGCATGCCAAGAGGAATGTGGCACAACAATAATATTGCTCCTTCCAGAGCTTTCTCAGTTGGGAAAGACTTAATGCGAATGAGGATAGCCTTATCTCTATGGAGATGGCTAAAATGAAGGTTAGGGTTAGCATTCAGAGATCTACAATGACTGTAGCTCCAGGGGCACTAGTGCTGTAAAAACCACGCCAAGAAGAATGTGGCACAGCACCAAAATTACTACTTCTACAACTGTCTTCTTTGGGTGAACCTTAATGCTGGTGATGTAGGCCTCATCTCTAGGAAGCTGGCTAAAATTAGGGTTAGGCTTGGGGCTGGCATTCAGAGATCTAAAGTGCCTCTAGATCCAGGGGCATTAGTGCTATAAAAACCACGCCAAGAAGACTGTGGCACAGCACCAAAACTACTACTTCCACAACTGTCTTATTTGGGCGAACGTTAATGCTGGTGTTTTAGGCCGCATCTCTAGGGAGCTGCCTGAAATTAGGGTTAGGGGTTGCATGAAGATATCTATCATGACTGCAGCTCCAGGGGCACTAGTACTGTAAAAGGCATGCCAAGAGGAATGTGGCACAGCACCAATATTACTCCTTAAACACCTTTCTTATTTGGGCTAGCCTTAGTGCTGGTAATAAAAGCCTCAACTCTAGGGCGCTGGCTAAAATTAGGGTGAGGGTTAGGGTCAGCATACAGAGATCTAAAATGACTCTAGTTCCAGGGGCACTAGTGCTGTAAAAGGCATGCCAAGTGGAATGTGGCACAACAATAATATTGCTCCTTCCAGAGCTTTCTCAGTTGGGAAAGACTTAATGCGAATGAGGATAGCCTTATCTCTATGGAGATGGCTAAAATGACGGTTAGGGTTAGCATTCAGAGATCTACAATGACTGTAGCTCCAGGGGCACTAGTGCTCTAAAAACCACGCCAAGAAGAATGTGGCACAGCACCAAAATTACTACTTCTACAACTGTCTTCTTTGGGTGAACCTTAATGCTGGTGATGTAGGCCTCATCTCTAGGAAGCTGGCTAAAATTAGGGTTAGGCTTGGGGCTGGCATTCAGAGATCTAAAGTGCCTGTAGATCCAGGGGCATTAGTGCTATAAAAGCCACGCGAAGAAGAGTGTGGCACAGCACCAAAATTACTACTTCCACAACTGTCTTATTTGGGCGAACGTTAATGCTGGTGTTTTAGGCCGCATCTCGAGGGAGCTGCCTGAAAGTAGGGTTAGGGGTTGCATGAAGATATCTATCATGACTGCAGCTCCAGGGGCACTAGTGCTGTAAAAGGCATTCCAAGAGGAATGTGGCACGGCACCAATATTACTCCTTAAACAGCTTTCTTATTTGGGCTAGCCTTAGTGCTGGTAATAAAAGCCTCAACTCTAGGGCGCTGGCTAAAATTAGGGTTAGGGTTAGGGTCAGCATACAGAGATCTAAAATGACTCTAGTTCCAGGGGCACTAGTGCTGTAAAAGGCATGCCAAGAGGAATGTGGCACAACAATAATATTGCTCCTTCCAGAGCTTTCTCAGTTGGGAAAGACTTAATGCGAATGAGGATAGTTTTATCTCTATGGAGATGGCTAAAATGAAGGTTAGGGTTAGCATTCAGAGATCTACAATGACTGTAGCTCCAGGGGCACTAGTGCTGTAAAAACCACGCCAAGGAGAATGTGGCACAGCACCAAAATTACTACTTCTACAATTGTCTTCTTTGGGCGAACCTTAATGCTGGTGATGTAGGCCTCATCTCTAGGAAGCTGGCTAAAATTAGGGTTAGGCTTGGGGCTGGCATTCAGAGATCTAAAGTGCCTCTAGATCCAGGGGCATTAGTGCTATAAAAACCACGCCAAGAAGACTGTGGCACAGCACCAAAATTACTACTTCCACAACTCTCTTATTTGGGCGAACGTTAATGCTGGTGTTTTAGGCCGCATCTCTAGGGAGCTGCCTGAAATTAGGGTTAGGGGTTGCATGAAGATATCTATCATGACTGCAGCTCCAGGGGCACTAGTGCTGTAAAAGGCATGCCAAGAGGAATGTGGCACAGCACCAATATTACTCCTTAAACACCTTTCTTATTTGGGCTAGCCTTAGTGCTGGTAATAAAAGCCTCAACTCTAGGGCGCTGGCTAAAATTAGGGTTAGGGTTAGGGTTAGCATACAGAGATCTAAAATGACTCTAGTTCCAGGGGCACTAGTGCTGTAAAAGGCATGCCAAGAGGAATGTGGCACAACAATAATATTGCTCCTTCCAGAGCTTTCTCAGTTGGGAAAGACTTAATGCGAATGAGGATAGCCTTATCTCTATGGAGATGGCTAAAATGAAGGTTAGGGTTAGCATTCAGAGATCTACAATGACTGTAGCTCCAGGGGCACAAGTGCTGTAAAAACCACGCCAAGAAGAATGTGGCACAGCACCAATATTACTACTTCTACAACTGTCTTCTTTGGGCGAACCTTAATCACAGAATCACAGAATCACAGAATCCCAAGGGTTGGAAGGGACCTAAAAAGATCATCTAGTCCAACCCCCCTGCAAGAGCAGGGTAACCTACAGTACATCACACAGGAACTTGTCCAGGCGGGCCTTGAATATCTCCAGTGTAGGAGACTCCACAACCCCCCTGGGCAACCTGTCCCAGTGCTCTGTCACTCTTACAGTAAAGAAGTTCTTCCTGATGTTAACGTGGAACTTCCTATGCTCCAGTTTACACCCATTGCCCCTTGTCCTATCACTGGATATCACTGAAAAAAGCCTAGCTCCATCATCCTGACACCTACCCTTTACATATTTGTAAACATTGATGAGGTCACCCCTCAGTCTCCTCTTCTCCAAGCTAAAGAGACCCAGCTCCCTCAGCCTCTCCTCATAAGGGAGATGTTCCACTCCCTTAATCATCTTTGTGGCTCTGCGCTGGACTCCTTCAAGCAATTCCTTGTCCTTCTTGAACAGAGGGGCCCAGAACTGGACGCAATATTCCAGATGCGGCCTCACCAAGGCTGAGTAGAGGGGGAGGAGAACCTCTCTTGACCTACTGATGTAGGCCTCATCTCTAGGAAGCTGGCTAAAATTAGGGTTAGGCTTGGGGCTGGCATTCAGAGATCTAAAGTGCCTCTACATCCAGGGGCATTAGTGCTATAAAAACCACGCCAAGAAGACTGTGGCACAGCCCCAAAATTACTACTTCCACAACTGTCTTATTTGGGCGAACGTTAATGCTGGTGTTTTAGGCCGCATCTCTAGGGAGCTGCCTGAAATTAGGGTTAGGGGTTGCATGAAGATATCTATCATGACTGCAGCTCCAGGGGCACTAGTGCTGTAAAAGGCATGCCAAGAGGAATGTGGCACAGCACCAATATTACTCCTTAAACACCTTTCTTATTTGGGCTAGCCTTAGTGCTGGTAATAAAAGCCTCAACTCTAGGGCGCTGGCTAAAATTAGGGTTAGGGTTAGGGTTAGCATACAGAGATCTAAAATGACTCTAGTTCCAGGGGCACTAGTGCTGTAAAAGGCATGCCAAGAGGAATGTGGCACAACAATAATATTGCTCCTTCCAGAGCTTTCTCAGTTGGGAAAGACTTAATGCGAATGAGGATAGCCTTATCTCTATGGAGATTGCTAAAATGAAGATTAGGGTTAGCATTCAGAGATCTACAATGACTGTAGCTCCAGGGGCACTAGTGCTCTAAAAACCACGCCAAGAAGAATGTGGCACAGCACCAAAATTATTACTTCTACAACTTTCTTTTTTGGGCGAACCTTAATGCTGGTGATGTAGGCCTCATCTCTAGGAAGCTGGCGAAAATTAGGGTTAGGCTTGGGGCAGGCATTCAGAGATCTAAAGTGCATCTAGATCCAGGGGTATTAGTGCTATAAAAACCACGCCAAGAAGACTGTGGCACAGCACCAAAATTACTACTTCCACAGCTGTCTTATTTGGGCGAACGTTAATGCTGGTATTTTAGGCCGCATCTCTAGGGAGCTGCCTGAAATTAGGGTTAGGGGTTGCATGAAGATATCTATCATGACTGCAGCTCCAGGGGCACTAGTGCTGTAAAAGGCATGCCAAGAGGAATGTGGCACAACAATAATATTGCTCCTTCCAGAGCTTTCTCAGTTGGGAAAGACTTAATGCGAATGAGGATAGCCTTATCTCTATGGAGATGGCTAAAATGAAGGTTAGGGTTAGCATTCAGAGATCTACAATGACTGTAGCTCCAGGGGCACTAGTGCTGTAAAAACCACGCCAAGGAGAATGTGGCACAGCACCAAAATTACTACTTCTACAATTGTCTTCTTTGGGCGAACCTTAATGCTGGTGATGTAGGCCTCATCTCTAGGAAGCTGGCTAAAATTAGGGTTAGGCTTGGGGCTGGCATTCAGAGATCTAAAGTGCCTCTACATCCAGGGGCATTAGTGCTATAAAAACCACGCCAAGAAGACTGTGGCACAGCACCAAAATTACTACTTCCACAACTCTCTTATTTGGGCGAACGTTAATGCTGGTGTTTTAGGCCGCATCTCTAGGGAGCTGCCTGAAATTAGGGTTAGGGGTTGCATGAAGATATCTATCATGACTGCAGCTCCAGGGGCACTAGTGCTGTAAAAGGCATGCCAAGAGGAATGTGGCACAGCACCAATATTACTCCTTAAACACCTTTCTTATTTGGGCTAGCCTTAGTGCTGGTAATAAAAGCCTCAACTCTAGGGCGCTGGCTAAAATTAGGGTTAGGGTTAGGGTTAGCATACAGAGATCTAAAATGACTCTAGTTCCAGGGGCACTAGTGCTGTAAAAGGCATGCCAAGAGGAATGTGGCACAACAATAATATTGCTCCTTCCAGAGCTTTCTCAGTTGGGAAAGACTTAATGCGAATGAGGATAGCCTTATCTCTATGGAGATGGCTAAAATGAAGGTTAGGGTTAGCATTCAGAGATCTACAATGACTGTAGCTCCAGGGGCACAAGTGCTGTAAAAACCACGCCAAGAAGAATGTGGCACAGCACCAAAATTACTACTTCTACAACTGTCTTCTTTGGGCGAACCTTAATCACAGAATCACAGAATCACAGAATCTCAAGGGTTGGAAGGGACCTAAAAAGATCATCTAGTCCAACCCCCCTGCAAGAGCAGGGTAACCTACAGTACATCACACAGGAACTTGTCCAGGCGGGCCTTGAATATCTCCAGTGTAGGAGACTCCACAACCCCCCTGGGCAACCTGTCCCAGTGCTCTGTCACTCTTACAGTAAAGAAGTTCTTCCTGATGTTAACGTGGAACTTCCTATGCTCCAGTTTACACCCATTGCCCCTTGTCCTATCACTGGATATCACTGAAAAAAGCCTAGCTCCATCATCCTGACACCTACCCTTTACATATTTGTAAACATTGATGAGGTCACCCCTCAGTCTCCTCTTCTCCAAGCTAAAGAGACCCAGCTCCCTCAGCCTCTCCTCATAAGGGAGATGTTCCACTCCCTTAATCATCTTTGTGGCTCTGCGCTGGACTCCTTCAAGCAATTCCCTGTCCTTCTTGAACAGAGGGGCCCAGAACTGGACGCAATATTCCAGATGCGGCCTCACCAAGGCTGAGTAGAGGGGGAGGAGAACCTCTCTTGACCTACTGATGTAGGCCTCATCTCTAGGAAGCTGGCTAAAATTAGGGTTAGGCTTGGGGCTGGCATTCAGAGATCTAAAGTGCCTCTACATCCAGGGGCATTAGTGCTATAAAAACCACGCCAAGAAGACTGTGGCACAGCACCAAAATTACTACTTCCACAACTCTCTTATTTGGGCGAACGTTAATGCTGGTGTTTTAGGCCGCATCTCTAGGGAGCTGCCTGAAATTAGGGTTAGGGGTTGCATGAAGATATCTATCATGACTGCAGCTCCAGGGGCACTAGTGCTGTAAAAGGCATGCCAAGAGGAATGTGGCACAGCACCAATATTACTCCTTAAACACCTTTCTTATTTGGGCTAGCCTTAGTGCTGGTAATAAAAGCCTCAACTCTAGGGCGCTGGCTAAAATTAGGGTTAGGGTTAGGGTTAGCATACAGAGATCTAAAATGACTCTAGTTCCAGGGGCACTAGTGCTGTAAAAGGCATGCCAAGAGGAATGTGGCACAACAATAATATTGCTCCTTCCAGAGCTTTCTCAGTTGGGAAAGACTTAATGCGAATGAGGATAGCCTTATCTCTATGGAGATGGCTAAAATGAAGGTTAGGGTTAGCATTCAGAGATCTACAATGACTGTAGCTCCAGGGGCACAAGTGCTGTAAAAACCACGCCAAGAAGAATGTGGCACAGCACCAATATTACTACTTCTACAACTGTCTTCTTTGGGCGAACCTTAATCACAGAATCACAGAATCACAGAATCCCAAGGGTTGGAAGGGACCTAAAAAGATCATCTAGTCCAACCCCCCTGCAAGAGCAGGGTAACCTACAGTACATCACACAGGAACTTGTCCAGGCGGGCCTTGAATATCTCCAGTGTAGGAGACTCCACAACCCCCCTGGGCAACCTGTCCCAGTGCTCTGTCACTCTTACAGTAAAGAAGTTCTTCCTGATGTTAACGTGGAACTTCCTATGCTCCAGTTTACACCCATTGCCCCTTGTCCTATCACTGGATATCACTGAAAAAAGCCTAGCTCCATCATCCTGACACCTACCCTTTACATATTTGTAAACATTGATGAGGTCACCCCTCAGTCTCCTCTTCTCCAAGCTAAAGAGACCCAGCTCCCTCAGCCTCTCCTCATAAGGGAGATGTTCCACTCCCTTAATCATCTTTGTGGCTCTGCGCTGGACTCCTTCAAGCAATTCCCTGTCCTTCTTGAACAGAGGGGCCCAGAACTGGACGCAATATTCCAGATGCGGCCTCACCAAGGCTGAGTAGAGGGGGAGGAGAACCTCTCTTGACCTACTGATGTAGGCCTCATCTCTAGGAAGCTGGCTAAAATTAGGGTTAGGCTTGGGGCTGGCATTCAGAGATCTAAAGTGCCTCTACATCCAGGGGCATTAGTGCTATAAAAACCACGCCAAGAAGACTGTGGCACAGCCCCAAAATTACTACTTCCACAACTGTCTTATTTGGGCGAACGTTAATGCTGGTGTTTTAGGCCGCATCTCTAGGGAGCTGCCTGAAATTAGGGTTAGGGGTTGCATGAAGATATCTATCATGACTGCAGCTCCAGGGGCACTAGTGCTGTAAAAGGCATGCCAAGAGGAATGTGGCACAGCACCAATATTACTCCTTAAACACCTTTCTTATTTGGGCTAGCCTTAGTGCTGGTAATAAAAGCCTCAACTCTAGGGCGCTGGCTAAAATTAGGGTGAGGGTTAGGGTCAGCATACAGAGATCTAAAATGACTCTAGTTCCAGGGGCACTAGTGCTGTAAAAGGCATGCCAAGAAGAATGTGGCACAACAATAATATTGCTCCTTCCAGAGCTTTCTCAGTTGGGAAAGACTTAATGCGAATGAGGATAGCCTTATCTCTATGGAGATGGCTAAAATGACGGTTAGGGTTAGCATTCAGAGATCTACAATGACTGTAGCTCCAGGGGCACTAGTGCTCTAAAAACCACGCCAAGAAGAATGTGGCACAGCACCAAAATTACTACTTCTACAACTGTCTTCTTTGGGTGAACCTTAATGCTGGTGATGTAGGCCTCATCTCTAGGAAGCTGGCTAAAATTAGGGTTAGGCTTGGGGCTGGCATTCAGAGATCTAAAGTGCCTGTAGATCCAGGGGCATTAGTGCTATAAAAGCCACGCGAAGAAGAGTGTGGCACAGCACCAAAATTACTACTTCCACAACTGTCTTATTTGGGCGAACATTAATGCTGGTGTTTTAGGCCGCATCTCTAGGGAGCTGCCTGAAATTAGGGTTAGGGGTTGCATGAAGATATCTATCATGACTGCAGCTCCAGGGGCACTAGTGCTGTAAAAGGCATGCCAAGAGGAATGTGGCACGGCACCAATATTACTCCTTAAACACCTTTCTTATTTGGGCTAGCCTTAGTGCTGGTAATAAAAGCCTCAACTCTAGGGCGCTGGCTAAAATTAGGGTTAGGGTTAGGGTCAGCATACAGAGATCTAAAATGACTCTAGTTCCAGGGGCACTAGTGCTGTAAAAGGCATGCCAAGAGGAATGTGGCACAACAATAATATTGCTCCTTCCAGAGCTTTCTCAGTTGGGAAAGACTTAATGCGAATGAGGATAGCCTTATCTCTATGGAGATGGCTAAAATGAAGGTTAGGGTTAGCATTCAGAGATCTACAATGAGTCTAGCTCCAGGGGCACTAGTGCTGTAAAAACCACGCCAAGAAGAATGTGGCACAGCACCAAAATTACTACTTCTACAACTGTCTTATTTGGGCGAACCTTAATGCTGGTGATGTAGGCCTCATCTCTAGGAAGCTGGCTAAAATTAGGGTTAGGCTTGGGGCTGGCATTCAGAGATCTAAAGTGCCTCTAGATCCAGGGGCATTAGTGCTATAAAAACCACGCCAAGAAGACTGTGGCACAGCCCCAAAATTACTACTTCCACAACTGTCTTATTTGGGCGAAAGTTAATGCTGGTGTTTTAGGCCGCATCTCTAGGGAGCTGCCTGAAATTAGGGTTAGGGCTTGCATGAAGATATCTATCATGACTGCAGCTCCAGGGGCACTAGTGCTGTAAAAGGCATGTCAAGAGGAATGTGGCACAGCACCAATATTACTCCTTAAACAACTTTCTTATTTGGGCTAGCCTTAGTGCTGGTAATAAAAGCCTCAACTCTAGGGCGCTGGCTAAAATTAGGGTTAGGGTTAGGGTTAGCATACAGAGATCTAAAATGACTCTAGGTCCAGGGGCACTAGTGCTGTAAAAGGCATGCCAAGAGGAATGTGGCACAACAATAATATTGCTCCTTCCAGAGCTTTCTCAGTTGGGAAAGACTTAATGCGAATGAGGATAGCCTTATCTCTATGGAGATGGCTAAAATGAAGGTTAGGGTTAGCATTCAGAGATCTACAATGACTGTAGCTCCAGGGGCACTAGTGCTGTAAAAACCACGCCAAGGAGAATGTGGCCCAGCACCAAAATTACTACTTCTACAATTGTCTTCTTTGGGCGAACCTTAATGCTGGTGATGTAGGCCTCATCTCTAGGAAGCTGGCTAAAATTAGGGTTAGGCTTGGGGCTGGCATTCAGAGATCTAAAGTGCCTGTAGATCCAGGGGCATTAGTGCTATAAAAACCACGCCAAGAAGACTGTGGCACAGCACCAAAATTACTACTTCCACAGCTGTCTTATTTGGGCGAACGTTAATGCTGGTGTTTTAGGTCTCATCTCTAGGGAGCTGCCTGAAATTAGGGTTAGGGGTTGCATGAAGATATCTATCATGACTCCAGCTCCAGGGGCACTAGTGCTGTAAAAGGCATGCCAAGAGGAATGTGGCACAGCACCAATATTACTCCTTAAACACCTTTCTTATTTGGGCTAGCCTTAGTGCTGGTAATAAAAGCCTCAACTCTAGGGCACTGGCTAAAATTAGGGTTAGGGTTAGGGTTAGCATACAGAGATCTAAAATGACTCTAGTTCCAGGGGCACTAGTGCTGTAAAAGGCATGCCAAGAGGAATGTGGCACAACAATAATATTGCTCCTTCCAGAGCTTTCTCAGTTGGGAAAGACTTAATGCGAATGAGGATAGCCTTATCTCTATGGAGATGGCTAAAATGAAGGTTAGGGTTAGCATTCAGAGATCTACAATGACTGTAGCTCCAGGGGCACTAGTGCTCTAAAAACCACGCCAAGAAGTATGTGGCACAGCACCAAAATTACTACTTCTACAATTGTCTTCTTTGGGCGAACCTTAATGCTGGTGATGTAGGCCTCATCTCTAGGAAGCTGGCTAAAATTAGGGTTAGGCTTGGGGCTGGCATTCAGAGATCTAAAGTGCCTCTACATCCAGGGGCATTAGTGCTATAAAAACCACGCCAAGAAGACTGTGGCACAGCCCCAAAATTACTACTTCCACAACTGTCTTATTTGGGCGAACGTTAATGCTGGTGTTTTAGGCCGCATCTCTAGGGAGCTGCCTGAAATTAGGGTTAGGGGTTGCATGAAGATATCTATCATGACTGCAGCTCCAGGGGCACTAGTGCTGTAAAAGGCATGCCAAGAGGAATGTGGCACAGCACCAATATTACTCCTTAAACACCTTTCTTATTTGGGCTAGCCTTAGTGCTGGTAATAAAAGCCTCAACTCTAGGGCGCTGGCTAAAATTAGGGTTAGGGTTAGGGTTAGCATACAGAGATCTAAAATGACTCTAGTTCCAGGGGCACTAGTGCTGTAAAAGGCATGCCAAGAGGAATGTGGCACAACAATAATATTGCTCCTTCCAGAGCTTTCTCAGTTGGGAAAGACTTAATGCGAATGAGGATAGCCTTATCTCTATGGAGATGGCTAAAATGAAGGTTAGGGTTAGCATTCAGAGATCTACAATGACTGTAGCTCCAGGGGCACAAGTGCTGTAAAAACCACGCCAAGAAGAATGTGGCACAGCACCAATATTACTACTTCTACAACTGTCTTCTTTGGGCGAACCTTAATCACAGAATCACAGAATCACAGAATCCCAAGGGTTGGAAGGGACCTAAAAAGATCATCTAGTCCAACCCCCCTGCAAGAGCAGGGTAACCTACAGTACATCACACAGGAACTTGTCCAGGCGGGCCTTGAATATCTCCAGTGTAGGAGACTCCACAACCCCCCTGGGCAACCTGTCCCAGTGCTCTGTCACTCTTACAGTAAAGAAGTTCTTCCTGATGTTAACGTGGAACTTCCTATGCTCCAGTTTACACCCATTGCCCCTTGTCCTATCACTGGATATCACTGAAAAAAGCCTAGCTCCATCATCCTGACACCTACCCTTTACATATTTGTAAACATTGATGAGGTCACCCCTCAGTCTCCTCTTCTCCAAGCTAAAGAGACCCAGCTCCCTCAGCCTCTCCTCATAAGGGAGATGTTCCACTCCCTTAATCATCTTTGTGGCTCTGCGCTGGACTCCTTCAAGCAATTCCCTGTCCTTCTTGAACAGAGGGGCCCAGAACTGGACGCAATATTCCAGATGCGGCCTCACCAAGGCTGAGTAGAGGGGGAGGAGAACCTCTCTTGACCTACTGATGTAGGCCTCATCTCTAGGAAGCTGGCTAAAATTAGGGTTAGGCTTGGGGCTGGCATTCAGAGATCTAAAGTGCCTCTACATCCAGGGGCATTAGTGCTATAAAAACCACGCCAAGAAGACTGTGGCACAGCCCCAAAATTACTACTTCCACAACTGTCTTATTTGGGCGAACGTTAATGCTGGTGTTTTAGGCCGCATCTCTAGGGAGCTGCCTGAAATTAGGGTTAGGGGTTGCATGAAGATATCTATCATGACTGCAGCTCCAGGGGCACTAGTGCTGTAAAAGGCATGCCAAGAGGAATGTGGCACAGCACCAATATTACTCCTTAAACACCTTTCTTATTTGGGCTAGCCTTAGTGCTGGTAATAAAAGCCTCAACTCTAGGGCGCTGGCTAAAATTAGGGTTAGGGTTAGGGTTAGCATACAGAGATCTAAAATGACTCTAGTTCCAGGGGCACTAGTGCTGTAAAAGGCATGCCAAGAGGAATGTGGCACAACAATAATATTGCTCCTTCCAGAGCTTTCTCAGTTGGGAAAGACTTAATGCGAATGAGGATAGCCTTATCTCTATGGAGATGGCTAAAATGAAGGTTAGGGTTAGCATTCAGAGATCTACAATGACTGTAGCTCCAGGGGCACAAGTGCTGTAAAAACCACGCCAAGAAGAATGTGGCACAGCACCAAAATTATTACTTCTACAACTTTCTTTTTTGGGCGAACCTTAATGCTGGTGATGTAGGCCTCATCTCTAGGAAGCTGGCGAAAATTAGGGTTAGGCTTGGGGCAGGCATTCAGAGATCTAAAGTGCATCTAGATCCAGGGGTATTAGTGCTATAAAAACCACGCCAAGAAGACTGTGGCACAGCACCAAAATTACTACTTCCACAGCTGTCTTATTTGGGCGAACGTTAATGCTGGTATTTTAGGCCGCATCTCTAGGGAGCTGCCTGAAATTAGGGTTAGGGGTTGCATGAAGATATCTATCATGACTGCAGCTCCAGGGGCACTAGTGCTGTAAAAGGCATGCCAAGAGGAATGTGGCACAACAATAATATTGCTCCTTCCAGAGCTTTCTCAGTTGGGAAAGACTTAATGCGAATGAGGATAGCCTTATCTCTATGGAGATGGCTAAAATGAAGGTTAGGGTTAGCATTCAGAGATCTACAATGACTGTAGCTCCAGGGGCACTAGTGCTGTAAAAACCACGCCAAGGAGAATGTGGCACAGCACCAAAATTACTACTTCTACAATTGTCTTCTTTGGGCGAACCTTAATGCTGGTGATGTAGGCCTCATCTCTAGGAAGCTGGCTAAAATTAGGGTTAGGCTTGGGGCTGGCATTCAGAGATCTAAAGTGCCTCTACATCCAGGGGCATTAGTGCTATAAAAACCACGCCAAGAAGACTGTGGCACAGCACCAAAATTACTACTTCCACAGCTGTCTTATTTGGGCGAACGTTAATGCTGGTGTTTTAGGTCTCATCTCTAGGGAGCTGCCTGAAATTAGGGTTAGGGTTTGCATGAAGATATCTATCATGACTCCAGCTCCAGGGGCACTAGTGCTGTAAAAGGCATGCCAAGAGGAATGTGGCACAGCACCAATATTACTCCTTAAACACCTTTCTTATTTGGGCTAGCCTTAGTGCTGGTAATAAAAGCCTCAACTCTAGGGCACTGGCTAAAATTAGGGTTAGGGTTAGGGTTAGCATACAGAGATCTAAAATGACTCTAGTTCCAGGGGCACTAGTGCTGTAAAAGGCATGCCAAGAGGAATGTGGCACAACAATAATATTGCTCCTTCCAGAGCTTTCTCAGTTGGGAAAGACTTAATGCGAATGAGGATAGCCTTATCTCTATGGAGATGGCTAAAATGAAGGTTAGGGTTAGCATTCAGAGATCTACAATGACTGTAGCTCCAGGGGCACTAGTGCTCTAAAAACCACGCCAAGAAGTATGTGGCACAGCACCAAAATTACTACTTCTACAATTGTCTTCTTTGGGCGAACCTTAATGCTGGTGATGTAGGCCTCATCTCTAGGAAGCTGGCTAAAATTAGGGTTAGGCTTGGGGCTGGCATTCAGAGATCTAAAGTGCCTCTACATCCAGGGGCATTAGTGCTATAAAAACCACGCCAAGAAGACTGTGGCACAGCACCAAAATTACTACTTCCACAACTCTCTTATTTGGGCGAACGTTAATGCTGGTGTTTTAGGCCGCATCTCTAGGGAGCTGCCTGAAATTAGGGTTAGGGGTTGCATGAAGATATCTATCATGACTGCAGCTCCAGGGGCACTAGTGCTGTAAAAGGCATGCCAAGAGGAATGTGGCACAGCACCAATATTACTCCTTAAACACCTTTCTTATTTGGGCTAGCCTTAGTGCTGGTAATAAAAGCCTCAACTCTAGGGCGCTGGCTAAAATTAGGGTTAGGGTTAGGGTTAGCATACAGAGATCTAAAATGACTCTAGTTCCAGGGGCACTAGTGCTGTAAAAGGCATGCCAAGAGGAATGTGGCACAACAATAATATTGCTCCTTCCAGAGCTTTCTCAGTTGGGAAAGACTTAATGCGAATGAGGATAGCCTTATCTCTATGGAGATGGCTAAAATGAAGGTTAGGGTTAGCATTCAGAGATCTACAATGACTGTAGCTCCAGGGGCACAAGTGCTGTAAAAACCACGCCAAGAAGAATGTGGCACAGCACCAATATTACTACTTCTACAACTGTCTTCTTTGGGCGAACCTTAATCACAGAATCACAGAATCACAGAATCCCAAGGGTTGGAAGGGACCTAAAAAGATCATCTAGTCCAACCCCCCTGCAAGAGCAGGGTAACCTACAGTACATCACACAGGAACTTGTCCAGGCGGGCCTTGAATATCTCCAGTGTAGGAGACTCCACAACCCCCCTGGGCAACCTGTCCCAGTGCTCTGTCACTCTTACAGTAAAGAAGTTCTTCCTGATGTTAACGTGGAACTTCCTATGCTCCAGTTTACACCCATTGCCCCTTGTCCTATCACTGGATATCACTGAAAAAAGCCTAGCTCCATCATCCTGACACCTACCCTTTACATATTTGTAAACATTGATGAGGTCACCCCTCAGTCTCCTCTTCTCCAAGCTAAAGAGACCCAGCTCCCTCAGCCTCTCCTCATAAGGGAGATGTTCCACTCCCTTAATCATCTTTGTGGCTCTGCGCTGGACTCCTTCAAGCAATTCCCTGTCCTTCTTGAACAGAGGGGCCCAGAACTGGACGCAATATTCCAGATGCGGCCTCACCAAGGCTGAGTAGAGGGGGAGGAGAACCTCTCTTGACCTACTGATGTAGGCCTCATCTCTAGGAAGCTGGCTAAAATTAGGGTTAGGCTTGGGGCTGGCATTCAGAGATCTAAAGTGCCTCTACATCCAGGGGCATTAGTGCTATAAAAACCACGCCAAGAAGACTGTGGCACAGCCCCAAAATTACTACTTCCACAACTGTCTTATTTGGGCGAACGTTAATGCTGGTGTTTTAGGCCGCATCTCTAGGGAGCTGCCTGAAATTAGGGTTAGGGGTTGCATGAAGATATCTATCATGACTGCAGCTCCAGGGGCACTAGTGCTGTAAAAGGCATGCCAAGAGGAATGTGGCACAGCACCAATATTACTCCTTAAACACCTTTCTTATTTGGGCTAGCCTTAGTGCTGGTAATAAAAGCCTCAACTCTAGGGCGCTGGCTAAAATTAGGGTTAGGGTTAGGGTTAGCATACAGAGATCTAAAATGACTCTAGTTCCAGGGGCACTAGTGCTGTAAAAGGCATGCCAAGAGGAATGTGGCACAACAATAATATTGCTCCTTCCAGAGCTTTCTCAGTTGGGAAAGACTTAATGCGAATGAGGATAGCCTTATCTCTATGGAGATGGCTAAAATGAAGGTTAGGGTTAGCATTCAGAGATCTACAATGACTGTAGCTCCAGGGGCACAAGTGCTGTAAAAACCACGCCAAGAAGAATGTGGCACAGCACCAAAATTATTACTTCTACAACTTTCTTTTTTGGGCGAACCTTAATGCTGGTGATGTAGGCCTCATCTCTAGGAAGCTGGCGAAAATTAGGGTTAGGCTTGGGGCAGGCATTCAGAGATCTAAAGTGCATCTAGATCCAGGGGTATTAGTGCTATAAAAACCACGCCAAGAAGACTGTGGCACAGCACCAAAATTACTACTTCCACAGCTGTCTTATTTGGGCGAACGTTAATGCTGGTATTTTAGGCCGCATCTCTAGGGAGCTGCCTGAAATTAGGGTTAGGGGTTGCATGAAGATATCTATCATGACTGCAGCTCCAGGGGCACTAGTGCTGTAAAAGGCATGCCAAGAGGAATGTGGCACAACAATAATATTGCTCCTTCCAGAGCTTTCTCAGTTGGGAAAGACTTAATGCGAATGAGGATAGCCTTATCTCTATGGAGATGGCTAAAATGAAGGTTAGGGTTAGCATTCAGAGATCTACAATGACTGTAGCTCCAGGGGCACTAGTGCTGTAAAAACCACGCCAAGGAGAATGTGGCACAGCACCAAAATTACTACTTCTACAATTGTCTTCTTTGGGCGAACCTTAATGCTGGTGATGTAGGCCTCATCTCTAGGAAGCTGGCTAAAATTAGGGTTAGGCTTGGGGCTGGCATTCAGAGATCTAAAGTGCCTCTACATCCAGGGGCATTAGTGCTATAAAAACCACGCCAAGAAGACTGTGGCACAGCACCAAAATTACTACTTCCACAACTCTCTTATTTGGGCGAACGTTAATGCTGGTGTTTTAGGCCGCATCTCTAGGGAGCTGCCTGAAATTAGGGTTAGGGGTTGCATGAAGATATCTATCATGACTGCAGCTCCAGGGGCACTAGTGCTGTAAAAGGCATGCCAAGAGGAATGTGGCACAGCACCAATATTACTCCTTAAACACCTTTCTTATTTGGGCTAGCCTTAGTGCTGGTAATAAAAGCCTCAACTCTAGGGCGCTGGCTAAAATTAGGGTTAGGGTTAGGGTTAGCATACAGAGATCTAAAATGACTCTAGTTCCAGGGGCACTAGTGCTGTAAAAGGCATGCCAAGAGGAATGTGGCACAACAATAATATTGCTCCTTCCAGAGCTTTCTCAGTTGGGAAAGACTTAATGCGAATGAGGATAGCCTTATCTCTATGGAGATGGCTAAAATGAAGGTTAGGGTTAGCATTCAGAGATCTACAATGACTGTAGCTCCAGGGGCACTAGTGCTGTAAAAACCACGCCAAGGAGAATGTGGCACAGCACCAAAATTACTACTTCTACAAGTGTCTTCTTTGGGCGAACCTTAATGCTGGTGATGTAGGCCTCATCTCTAGGAAGCTGGCTAAAATTAGGGTTAGGCTTGGGGCTGGCATTCAGAGATCTAAAGTGCCTCTACATCCAGGGGCATTAGTGCTATAAAAACCACGCCAAGAAGACTGTGGCACAGCACCAAAATTACTACTTCCACAACTCTCTTATTTGGGCGAACGTTAATGCTGGTGTTTTAGGCCGCATCTCTAGGGAGCTGCCTGAAATTAGGGTTAGGGGTTGCATGAAGATATCTATCATGACTGCAGCTCCAGGGGCACTAGTGCTGTAAAAGGCATGCCAAGAGGAATGTGGCACAGCACCAATATTACTCCTTAAACACCTTTCTTATTTGGGCTAGCCTTAGTGCTGGTAATAAAAGCCTCAACTCTAGGGCGCTGGCTAAAATTAGGGTTAGGGTTAGGGTTAGCATACAGAGATCTAAAATGACTCTAGTTCCAGGGGCACTAGTGCTGTAAAAGGCATGCCAAGAGGAATGTGGCACAACAATAATATTGCTCCTTCCAGAGCTTTCTCAGTTGGGAAAGACTTAATGCGAATGAGGATAGCCTTATCTCTATGGAGATGGCTAAAATGAAGGTTAGGGTTAGCTTTCAGAGATCTACAATGACTGTAGCTCCAGGGGCACAAGTGCTGTAAAAACCACGCCAAGAAGAATGTGGCACAGCACCAATATTACTACTTCTACAACTGTCTTCTTTGGGCGAACCTTAATCACAGAATCACAGAATCACAGAATCCCAAGGGTTGGAAGGGACCTAAAAAGATCATCTAGTCCAACCCCCCTGCAAGAGCAGGGTAACCTACAGTACATCACACAGGAACTTGTCCAGGCGGGCCTTGAATATCTCCAGTGTAGGAGACTCCACAACCCCCCTGGGCAACCTGTCCCAGTGCTCTGTCACTCTTACAGTAAAGAAGTTCTTCCTGATGTTAACGTGGAACTTCCTATGCTCCAGTTTACACCCATTGCCCCTTGTCCTATCACTGGATATCACTGAAAAAAGCCTAGCTCCATCATCCTGACACCTACCCTTTACATATTTGTAAACATTGATGAGGTCACCCCTCAGTCTCCTCTTCTCCAAGCTAAAGAGACCCAGCTCCCTCAGCCTCTCCTCATAAGGGAGATGTTCCACTCCCTTAATCATCTTTGTGGCTCTGCGCTGGACTCCTTCAAGCAATTCCCTGTCCTTCTTGAACAGAGGGGCCCAGAACTGGACGCAATATTCCAGATGCGGCCTCACCAAGGCTGAGTAGAGGGGGAGGAGAACCTCTCTTGACCTACTGATGTAGGCCTCATCTCTAGGAAGCTGGCTAAAATTAGGGTTAGGCTTGGGGCTGGCATTCAGAGATCTAAAGTGCCTCTACATCCAGGGGCATTAGTGCTATAAAAACCACGCCAAGAAGACTGTGGCACAGCCCCAAAATTACTACTTCCACAACTGTCTTATTTGGGCGAACGTTAATGCTGGTGTTTTAGGCCGCATCTCTAGGGAGCTGCCTGAAATTAGGGTTAGGGGTTGCATGAAGATATCTATCATGACTGCAGCTCCAGGGGCACTAGTGCTGTAAAAGGCATGCCAAGAGGAATGTGGCACAGCACCAATATTACTCCTTAAACACCTTTCTTATTTGGGCTAGCCTTAGTGCTGGTAATAAAAGCCTCAACTCTAGGGCGCTGGCTAAAATTAGGGTTAGGGTTAGGGTTAGCATGCAGAGATCTAAAATGACTCTAGTTCCAGGGGCACTAGTGCTGTAAAAGGCATGCCAAGAGGAATGTGGCACAACAATAATATTGCTCCTTCCAGAGCTTTCTCAGTTGGGAAAGACTTAATGCGAATGAGGATAGCCTTATCTCTATGGAGATGGCTAAAATGAAGGTTAGGGTTAGCATTCAGAGATCTACAATGACTGTAGCTCCAGGGGCACAAGTGCTGTAAAAACCACGCCAAGAAGAATGTGGCACAGCACCAAAATTATTACTTCTACAACTTTCTTTTTTGGGCGAACCTTAATGCTGGTGATGTAGGCCTCATCTCTAGGAAGCTGGCGAAAATTAGGGTTAGGCTTGGGGCAGGCATTCAGAGATCTAAAGTGCATCTAGATCCAGGGGTATTAGTGCTATAAAAACCACGCCAAGAAGACTGTGGCACAGCACCAAAATTACTACTTCCACAGCTGTCTTATTTGGGCGAACGTTAATGCTGGTATTTTAGGCCGCATCTCTAGGGAGCTGCCTGAAATTAGGGTTAGGGGTTGCATGAAGATATCTATCATGACTGCAGCTCCAGGGGCACTAGTGCTGTAAAAGGCATGCCAAGAGGAATGTGGCACAACAATAATATTGCTCCTTCCAGAGCTTTCTCAGTTGGGAAAGACTTAATGCGAATGAAGATAGCCTTATCTCTATGGAGATGGCTAAAATGAAGGTTAGGGTTAGCATTCAGAGATCTACAATGACTGTAGCTCCAGGGGCACTAGTGCTGTAAAAACCACGCCAAGGAGAATGTGGCACAGCACCAAAATTACTACTTCTACAATTGTCTTCTTTGGGCGAACCTTAATGCTGGTGATGTAGGCCTCATCTCTAGGAAGCTGGCTAAAATTATGGTTAGGCTTGGGGCTGGCATTCAGAGATCTAAAGTGCCTCTACATCCAGGGGCATTAGTGCTATAAAAACCACGCCAAGAAGACTGTGGCACAGCACCAAAATTACTACTTCCACAACTGTCTTATTTGGGCGAACGTTAATGCTGGTGTTTTAGGCCGCATCTCTAGGGAGCTGCCTGAAACTAGGGTTAGGGGTTGCATGAAGATATCTATCATGACTGCAGCTCCAGGGGCACTAGTGCTGTAAAAGGCATGCCAAGAGGAATGTGGCACAGCACCAATATTACTCCTTAAACACCTTTCTTATTTGGGCTAGCCTTAGTGCTGGTAATAAAAGCCTCAACTCTAGGGCGCTGGCTAAAATTAGGGTTAGGGTTAGGGTTAGCATACAGAGATCTAAAATGACTCTAGTTCCAGGGGCACTAGTGCTGTAAAAGGCATGCCAAGAGGAATGTGGCACAACAATAATATTGCTCCTTCCAGAGCTTTCTCAGTTGGGAAAGACTTAATGCGAATGAGGATAGCCTTATCTCTATGGAGATGGCTAAAATGAAGGTTAGGGTTAGCATTCAGAGATCTACAATGACTGTAGCTCCAGGGGCACTAGTGCTCTAAAAACCACGCCAAGAAGAATGTGGCACAGCACCAAAATTACTACTTCTACAACTGTCTTATTTGGGCGAACCTTAATGCTGGTGATGTAGGCCTCATCTCTAGGAAGCTGGCGAAAATTAGGGTTAGGCTTGGGGCAGGCATTCAGAGATCTAAAGTGCCTCTAGATCCAGGGGCATTAGTGCTATAAAAACCACGCCAAGAAGACTGTGGCACAGCACCAAAATTACTACTTCCACAACTGTCTTATTTGGGTGAACGTTAATGCTGGTGTTTTAGGCCGCATCTCTAGGGAGCTGCCTGAAATTAGGGTTAGGGCTTGCATGAAGATATCTATCATGACTGCAGCTCCAGGGGCACTAGTGCTGTAAAAGGCATGCCAAGAGGAATGTGGCACAGCACCAATATTACTCCTTAAACACCTTTCTTATTTGGGCTAGCCTTAGTGCTGGTAATAAAAGCCTCAACTGTAGGGCGCTGGCTAAAATTAGGGTTAGGGTTAGGGTTAGCATACAGAGATCTAAAATGACTCTAGTTCCAGGGGCACTAGTGCTGTAAAAGGCATGCCAAGAGGAATGTGGCACAACAATAATATTGCTCCTTCCAGAGCTTTCTCAGTTGGGAAAGACTTAATGCGAATGAGGATAGCCTTATCTCTATGGAGATTGCTAAAATGAAGATTAGGGTTAGCATTCAGAGATCTACAATGACTCTAGCTCCAGGGGCACTAGTGCTCTAAAAACCACGCCAAGAAGAATGTGGCACAGCACCAAAATTATTACTTCTACAATTGTCTTCTTTGGGCGAACCTTAATGCTGGTGATGTAGGCCTCATCTCTAGGAAGCTGGCTAAAATTAGGGTTAGGCTTGGGGCTGGCATTCAGAGATCTAAAGTGCATCTAGATCCAGGGGTATTAGTGCTATAAAAACCACGCCAAGAAGACTGTGGCACAGCACCAAAATTACTACTTCCACAGCTGTCTGATTTGGGCGAACGTTAATGCTGGTATTTTAGGCCGCATCTCTAGGGAGCTGCCTGAAATTAGGGTTAGGGGTTGCATGAAGATATCTATCATGACTGCAGCTCCAGGGGCACTAGTGCTGTAAAAGGCATGCCAAGAGGAATGTGGCACAGCCCCAATATTACTCCTTAAACACCTTTCTTATTTGGGCTAGCCTTAGTGCTGGTAATAAAAGCCTCAACTCTAGGGCGCTGGCTAAAATTAGGGTTAGGGTTAGGGTTAGCATACAGAGATCTAAAATGACTCTAGTTCCAGGGGCACTAGTGCTGTAAAAAGCATGCCAAGAGGAATGTGGCACAACAATAATATTGCTCCTTCCAGAGCTTTCTCAGTTGGGAAAGACTTAATGCGAAAGAGGATAGCCTTATCTCTATGCAGATGGCTAAAATGAAGGTTAGGGTTAGCATTCAGAGATCTACAATGACTGTAGCTCCAGGGGCACTAGTGCTCTAAAAACCACGCCAAGAAGAATGTGGCACAGCACCAAAATTATTACTTCTACAACTTTCTTTTTTGGGCGAACCTTAATGCTGGTGATGTAGGCCTCATCTCTAGGAAGCTGGCGAAAATTAGGGTTAGGCTTGGGGCAGGCATTCAGAGATCTAAAGTGCATCTAGATCCAGGGGTATTAGTGCTATAAAAACCACGCCAAGAAGACTGTGGCACAGCACCAAAATTACTACTTCCACAACTGTCTTATTTGGGCGAACGTTAATGCTGGTATTTTAGGCCGCATCTCTAGGGAGCTGCCTGAAATTAGGGTTAGGGGTTGCATGAAGATATCTATCATGACTGCAGTTCCAGGGGCACTAGTGCTGTAAAAGGCATGCCAAGAGGAATGTGGCACAGCCCCAATATTACTCCTTAAACATTTTCTTATTTGGGCTAGCCTTAGTGCTGGTAATAAAAGCCTCAACTCTAGGGCGCTGGCTAAAATTAGGGTTAGGGTTAGGGTTAGCATACAGAGATCTAAAATGACTCTAGTTCCAGGGGCACTAGTGCTGTAAAAAGCATGCCAAGAGGAATGTGGCACAACAATAATATTGCTCCTTCCAGAGCTTTCTCAGTTGGGAAAGACTTAATGCGAAAGAGGATAGCCTTATCTCTATGGAGATGGCTAAAATGAAGGTTAGGGTTAGCATTCAGAGATCTACAATGACTGTAGCTCCAGGGGCACTAGTGCTGTAAAAACCACGCCAAGAAGAATGTGGCACAGCACCAAAATTACTACTTCTACAACTGTCTTCTTTGGGCGAACCTTAATGCTGGTGATGTAGGCCTCATCTCTAGGAAGCTGGCTAAAATTAGGGTTAGGCTTGGGGCTGGCATTCAGAGATCTAAAGTGCCTCTAGATCCAGGGGCATTAGTGCTATAAAAGCCACGCGAAGAAGAGTGTGGCACAGCACCAAAATTAATACTTCCACAACTGTCGTATTTGGGCGAACATTAATGCTGGTGTTTTAGGCCGCATCTCTAGGGAGCTGCCTGAAATTAGGGTTAGGGGTTGCATGAAGATATCTATCATGACTCCAGCTCCAGGGGCACTAGTGCTGTAAAAGGCATGCCAAGAGGAATGTGGCACAGCACCAATATTACTCCTTAAACACCTTTCTTATTTGGGCTAGCCTTAGTGCTGGTAATAAAAGCCTCAACTCTAGGGCGCTGGCTAAAATTAGGGTTAGGGTTAGGGTTAGCATACAGAGATCTAAAATGACTCTAGTTCCAGGGGCACTAGTGCTGTAAAAGGCATGCCAAGAGGAATGTGGCACAACAATAATATTGCTCCTTCCAGAGCTTTCTCAGTTGGGAAAGACTTAATGCGAATGAGGATAGCCTTATCTCTATGGAGATGGCTAAAATGAAGGTTAGGGTTAGCATTCAGAGATCTACAATGACTGTAGCTCCAGGGGCACTAGTGCTGTAAAAACCACGCCAAGAAGAATGTGGCACAGCACCAAAATTACTACTTCTACAATTGTCTTCTTTGGGCGAACCTTAATGCTGGTGATGTAGGCCTCATCTCTAGGAAGCTGTCTAAAATTAGGGTTAGGCTTGGGGCTGGCATTCAGAGATCTAAAGTGCCTCTAGATCCAGGGGCATTAGTGCTATAAAAACCACGCCAAGAAGACTGTGGCACAGCACCAAAATTACTACTTCCACAACTGTCTTATTTGGGCGAACGTTAATGCTGGTGTTTTAGGCCGCATCTCTAGGGAGCTGCCTGAAATTAGGGTTAGGGGTTGCATGAAGATATCTATCATGACTGCAGCTCCAGGGGCACTAGTGCTGTAAAAGGCATGCCAAGAGGAATGTGGCACAGCACCAATATTACTCCTTAAACACCTTTCTTATTTGGGCTAGCCTTAGTGCTGGTAATAAAAGCCTCAACTCTAGGGCGCTGGCTAAAATTAGGGTTAGGGTTAGGGTTAGCATACAGAGATCTAAAATGACTCTAGTTCCAGGGGCACTAGTGCTGTAAAAGGCATGCCAAGAGGAATGTGGCACAACAATAATATTGCTCCTTCCAGAGCTTTCTCAGTTGGGGAAGACTTAATGCGAATGAGGATAGCCTTATCTCTATGGAGATGGCTAAAATGAAGGTTAGGGTTAGCATTCAGAGATCTACAATGACTGTAGCTCCAGGGGCACTAGTGCTGTAAAAACCACGCCAAGAAGAATGTGGCAAAGCACCAAAATTACTACTTCTACAACTGTCTTCTTTGGGCGAACCTTAATGCTGGTGATGTAGGCCTCATCTCTAGGAAGCTGTCTAAAATTAGGGTTAGGCTTGGGGCTGGCATTCAGAGATCTAAAGTGCCTCTACATCCAGGGGCATTAGTGCTATAAAAACCACGCCAAGAAGACTGTGGCACAGCACCAAAATTACTACTTCCACAACTGTCTTATTTGGGCGAACATTAATGCTGGTGTTTTAGGCCGCATCTCTAGGGAGCTGCCTGAAATTAGGGTTAGGGGTTGCATGAAGATATCTATCATGACTGCAGCTCCAGGGGCACTAGTGCTGTAAAAGGCATGCCAAGAGGAATGTGGCACAGCACCAATATTACTCCTTAAACAACTTTCTTATTTGGGCTAGCCTTAGTGCTGGTAATAAAAGCCTCAAGTCTAGGGCGCTGGCTAAAATTAGGGTTAGGGTTAGGGTTAGCATACAGAGATCTAAAATGACTCTAGTTCAAGGGGCACTAGTGCTGTAAAAGGCATGCCAAGAGGAATGTGGCACAACAATAATATTGCTCCTTCCAGAGCTTTCTCAGTTGGGAAAGACTTAATGCGAATGAGGATAGCCTTATCTCTATGGAGATGGCTAAAATGAAGGTTAGGGTTAGCATTCAGAGATCTACAATGACTGTAGCTCCAGGGGCACTAGTGCTGTAAAAACCACGCCAAGAAGAATGTGGCACAGCCCCAAAATTACTACTTCTACAACTGTCTTATTTGGGCGAACCTTAATGCTGGTGATGTAGGCCTCATCTCTAGGAAGCTGGCTAAAATTAGGGTTAGGCTTGGGGCTGGCATTCAGAGATCTAAAGTGCCTCTAGATCCAGGGGCATTAGTGCTATAAAAACCACGCCAAGAAGACTGTGGCACAGCACCAAAATTACTACTTCCACAACTGTCTGATTTGGGCGAACGTTAATGCTGGTGTTTTAGGCCGCATCTCGAGGGAGCTGCCTGAAAGTAGGGTTAGGGGTTGCATGAAGATATCTATCATGACTCCAGCTCCAGGGGCACTAGTGCTGTAAAAGGCATTCCAAGAGGAATGTGGCACAGCACCAATATTACTCCTTAAACACCTTTCTTATTTGGGCTAGCCTTAGTGCTGGTAATAAAAGCCTCAACTCTAGGGCGCTGGCTAAAATTAGGGTTAGGGTTAGGGTCAGCATACAGAGATCTAAAATGACTCTAGTTCCAGGGGCACTAGTGCTGTAAAAGGCATGCCAAGAGGAATGTGGCACAACAATAATATTGCTCCTTCCAGAGCTTTCTCAGTTGGGAAAGACTTAATGCGAATGAGGATAGCCTTATCTCTATGGAGATGGCTAAAATGAGGGTTAGGGTTAGCATTCAGAGATCTACAATGACTCTAGCTCCAGGGGCACTAGTGCTGTAAAAACCACGCCAAGAAGAATGTGGCACAGCACCAAAATTACTACTTCTACAACTGTCTTATTTGGGCGAACCTTAATGCTGGTGATGTAGGCCTCATCTCTAGGAAGCTGGCTAAAATTAGGGTTAGGCTTGGGGCTGGCATTCAGAGATCTAAAGTGCCTCTAGATCCAGGGGCATTAGTGCTATAAAAACCACGCCAAGAAGACTGTGGCACAGCCCCAAAATTACTACTTCCACAACTGTCTTATTTGGGCGAACGTTAATGCTGGTGTTTTAGGCTGCATCTCGAGGGAGCTGCCTGAAAGTAGGGTTAGGGCTTGCATGAAGATATCTATCATGACTCCAGCTCCAGGGGCACTAGTGCTGTAAAAGGCATGCCAAGAGGAATGTGGCACAGCACCGATATTACTCCTTAAACACCTTTCTTATTTGGGCTAGCCTTAGTGCTGGTAATAAAAGCCTCAACTCTAGGGCGCTGGCTAAAATTAGGGTTAGGGTTAAGGTTAGGGTTAGCATACAGAGATCTAAAACGACTCTAGTTCCAGGGGCACTAGTGCTGTAAAAGGCATGCCAAGAGGAATGTGGCACAACAATAATATTGCTCCTTCCAGAGCTTTCTCAGTTGGGAAAGACTTAATGCGAATGAGGATAGCCTTATCTCTATGGAGATGGCTAAAATGAGGGTTAGGGTTATCATTCAGAGATCTACAATGACTGTAGCTCCAGGGGCACTAGTGCTGTAAAAACCACGCCAAGAAGAATGTGGCACAGCACCAAAATTACTACTTCTACAACTGTCTTCTTTGGGCGAACCTTAATGCTGGTGATGTAGGCCTCATCTCTAGGAAGCTGTCTAAAATTAGGGTTAGGCTTGGGGCTGGCATTCAGAGATCTAAAGTGCCTCTAGATCCAGGGGCATTAGTGCTATAAAAACCACGCCAAGAAGACTGTGGCACAGCACCAAAATTACTACTTCCACAACTGTCTTATTTGGGCGAACGTTAATGCTGGTGTTTTAGGCCGCATCTCTAGGGAGCTGCCTGAAATTAGGGTTAGGGGTTGCATGAAGATATCTATCATGACTGCAGCTCCAGGGGCACTAGTGCTGTAAAAGGCATGCCAAGAGGAATGTGGCACAGCACCAATATTACTCCTTAAACACCTTTCTTATTTGGGCTAGCCTTAGTGCTGGTAATAAAAGCCTCAACTCTAGGGCGCTGGCTAAAATTAGGGTTAGGGTTAGGGTTAGCATACAGAGATCTAAAATGACTCTAGTTCCAGGGGCACTAGTGCTGTAAAAGGCATGCCAAGAGGAATGTGGCACAACAATAATATTGCTCCTTCCAGAGCTTTCTCAGTTGGGGAAGACTTAATGCGAATGAGGATAGCCTTATCTCTATGGAGATGGCTAAAATGAAGGTTAGGGTTAGCATTCAGAGATCTACAATGACTGTAGCTCCAGGGGCACTAGTGCTGTAAAAACCACGCCAAGAAGAATGTGGCAAAGCACCAAAATTACTACTTCTACAACTGTCTTCTTTGGGCGAACCTTAATGCTGGTGATGTAGGCCTCATCTCTAGGAAGCTGTCTAAAATTAGGGTTAGGCTTGGGGCTGGCATTCAGAGATCTAAAGTGCCTCTACATCCAGGGGCATTAGTGCTATAAAAACCACGCCAAGAAGACTGTGGCACAGCACCAAAACTACTACTTCCACAACTGTCTTATTTGGGCGAACATTAATGCTGGTGTTTTAGGCCGCATCTCTAGGGAGCTGCCTGAAATTAGGGTTAGGGGTTGCATGAAGATATCTATCATGACTGCAGCTCCAGGGGCACTAGTGCTGTAAAAGGCATGCCAAGAGGAATGTGGCACAGCACCAATATTACTCCTTAAACAACTTTCTTATTTGGGCTAGCCTTAGTGCTGGTAATAAAAGCCTCAAGTCTAGGGCGCTGGCTAAAATTAGGGTTAGGGTTAGGGTTAGCATACAGAGATCTAAAATGACTCTAGTTCAAGGGGCACTAGTGCTGTAAAAGGCATGCCAAGAGGAATGTGGCACAACAATAATATTGCTCCTTCCAGAGCTTTCTCAGTTGGGAAAGACTTAATGCGAATGAGGATAGCCTTATCTCTATGGAGATGGCTAAAATGAAGGTTAGGGTTAGCATTCAGAGATCTACAATGACTGTAGCTCCAGGGGCACTAGTGCTGTAAAAACCACGCCAAGAAGAATGTGGCACAGCCCCAAAATTACTACTTCTACAACTGTCTTATTTGGGCGAACCTTAATGCTGGTGATGTAGGCCTCATCTCTAGGAAGCTGGCTAAAATTAGGGTTAGGCTTGGGGCTGGCATTCAGAGATCTAAAGTGCCTCTAGATCCAGGGGCATTAGTGCTATAAAAACCACGCCAAGAAGACTGTGGCACAGCACCAAAATTACTACTTCCACAACTGTCTGATTTGGGCGAACGTTAATGCTGGTGTTTTAGGCCGCATCTCGAGGGAGCTGCCTGAAAGTAGGGTTAGGGGTTGCATGAAGATATCTATCATGACTCCAGCTCCAGGGGCACTAGTGCTGTAAAAGGCATTCCAAGAGGAATGTGGCACAGCACCAATATTACTCCTTAAACACCTTTCTTATTTGGGCTAGCCTTAGTGCTGGTAATAAAAGCCTCAACTCTAGGGCGCTGGCTAAAATTAGGGTTAGGGTTAGGGTCAGCATACAGAGATCTAAAATGACTCTAGTTCCAGGGGCACTAGTGCTGTAAAAGGCATGCCAAGAGGAATGTGGCACAACAATAATATTGCTCCTTCCAGAGCTTTCTCAGTTGGGAAAGACTTAATGCGAATGAGGATAGCCTTATCTCTATGGAGATGGCTAAAATGAGGGTTAGGGTTAGCATTCAGAGATCTACAATGACTCTAGCTCCAGGGGCACTAGTGCTGTAAAAACCACGCCAAGAAGAATGTGGCACAGCACCAAAATTACTACTTCTACAACTGTCTTATTTGGGCGAACCTTAATGCTGGTGATGTAGGCCTCATCTCTAGGAAGCTGGCTAAAATTAGGGTTAGGCTTGGGGCTGGCATTCAGAGATCTAAAGTGCCTCTAGATCCAGGGGCATTAGTGCTATAAAAACCACGCCAAGAAGACTGTGGCACAGCCCCAAAATTACTACTTCCACAACTGTCTTATTTGGGCGAACGTTAATGCTGGTGTTTTAGGCTGCATCTCGAGGGAGCTGCCTGAAAGTAGGGTTAGGGCTTGCATGAAGATATCTATCATGACTCCAGCTCCAGGGGCACTAGTGCTGTAAAAGGCATGCCAAGAGGAATGTGGCACAGCACCGATATTACTCCTTAAACACCTTTCTTATTTGGGCTAGCCTTAGTGCTGGTAATAAAAGCCTCAACTCTAGGGCGCTGGCTAAAATTAGGGTTAGGGTTAAGGTTAGGGTTAGCATACAGAGATCTAAAACGACTCTAGTTCCAGGGGCACTAGTGCTGTAAAAGGCATGCCAAGAGGAATGTGGCACAACAATAATATTGCTCCTTCCAGAGCTTTCTCAGTTGGGAAAGACTTAATGCGAATGAGGATAGCCTTATCTCTATGGAGATGGCTAAAATGAGGGTTAGGGTTATCATTCAGAGATCTACAATGACTGTAGCTCCAGGGGCACTAGTGCTGTAAAAACCACGCCAAGAAGAATGTGGCACAGCACCAAAATTACTACTTCTACAACTGTCTTCTTTGGGCGAACCTTAATGCTGGTGATGTAGGCCTCATCTCTAGGAAGCTGGCGAAAATTAGGGTTAGGCTTGGGGCTGGCATTCAGAGATCTAAAGTGCCTCTACATCCAGGGGCATTAGTGCTATAAAAACCACGCCAAGAAGACTGTGGCACAGCCCCAAAATTACTACTTCCGCAACTGTCTTATTTGGGCGTACGTTAATGCTGGTGTTTTAGGCCGCATCTCGAGGGAGCTGCCTGAAAGTAGGGTTAGGGCTGGCATGAAGATATCTATCATGACTCCAGCTCCAGGGGCACTAGTGCTGTAAAAGGCATGCCAAGAGGAATGTGGCACAGCACCAATATTACTCCTTAAACACCTTTCTTATTTGGGCTAGCCTTAGTGCTGGTAATAAAAGCCTCAACTCTAGGGCGCTGGCTAAAATTAGGGTTAGGGTTAGGGTCAGCATACAGAGATCTAAAATGACTCTAGTTCCAGGGGCACTAGTGCTGTAAAAGGCATGCCAAGAGGAATGTGGCACAACAATAATATTGCTCCTTCCAGAGCTTTCTCAGTTGGGAAAGACTTAATGCGAATGAGGATAGCCTTATCTCTATGGAGATGGCTAAAATGAAGGTTAGGGTTAGCATTCAGAGATCTACAATGACTCTAGCTCCAGGGGCACTAGTGCTGTAAAAACCACGCCAAGAAGAATGTGGCACAGCACCAAAATTACTACTTCTACAACTGTCTTCTTTGGGCGAACCTTAATGCTGGTGATGTAGGCCTCATCTCTAGGAAGCTGGCGAAAATTAGGGTTAGGCTTGGGGCTGGCATTCAGAGATCTAAAGTGCCTCTAGATCCAGGGGCATTAGTGCTATAAAAACCACGCCAAGAAGACTGTGGCACAGCCCCAAAATTACTACTTACACAACTGTCTTATTTGGGCGAACGTTAATGCTGGTGTTTTAGGCCGCATCTCGAGGGAGCTGCCTGAAAGTAGGGTTAGGGCTGGCATGAAGATATCTATCATGACTCCAGCTCCAGGGGCACTAGTGCTGTAAAAGGCATGCCAAGAGGAATGTGGCACAGCACCAATATTACTCCTTAAACACCTTTCTTATTTGGGCTAGCCTTAGTGCTGGTAATAAAAGCCTCAACTCTAGGGCGCTGGCTAAAATTAGGGTTAGGGTTAGGGTCAGCATACAGAGATCTAAAATGACTCTAGTTCCAGGGGCACTAATGCTGTAAAAGGCATGCCAAGAGGAATGTGGCACAACAATAATATTGCTCCTTCCAGAGCTTTCTCAGTTGGGAAAGACTTAATGCGAATGAGGATAGCCTTATCTCTATGGAGATGGCTAAAATGAAGGTTAGGGTTAGCATTCACAGATCTACAATGACTCTAGCTCCAGGGGCACTAGTGCTGTAAAAACCACGCCAAGAAGAATGTGGCACAGCACCAAAATTACTACTTCTACAACTGTCTTCTTTGGGCGAACCTTAATGCTGGTGATGTAGGCCTCATCTCTAGGAAGCTGGCTAAAATTAGGGTTAGGCTTGGGGCTGGCATTCAGAGATCTAAAGTGCCTCTACATCCAGGGGCATTAGTGCCATAAAAACCACGCCAAGAAGACTGTGGCACAGCCCCAAAATTACTACTTCCACAACTGTCTTATTTGGGCGAACGTTAATGCTGGTGTTTTAGGCCGCATCTCGAGGGAGCTGCCTGAAAGTAGGGTTAGGGCTTGCATGAAGATATCTATCATGACTCCAGCTCCAGGGGCACTAGTGCTGTAAAAGGCATGCCAAGAGGAATGTGGCACAGCACCAATATTACTCCTTAAACACCTTTCTTATTTGGGCTAGCCTTAGTGCTGGTAATAAAAGCCTCAACTCTAGGGCGCTGGCTAAAATTAGGGTTAGGGTTAGGGTCAGCATACAGAGATCTAAAATGACTCTAGTTCCAGGGGCACTAGTGCTGTAAAAGGCATGCCAAGAGGAATGTGGCACAACAATAATATTGCTCCTTCCAGAGCTTTCTCAGTTGGGAAAGACTTAATGCGAATGAGGATAGCCTTATCTCTATGGAGATGGCTAAAATGAAGGTTAGGGTTAGCATTCAGAGATCTACAATGACTCTAGCTCCAGGGGCACTAGTGCTGTAAAAAACACGCCAAGAAGAATGTGGCACAGCCCCAAAATTACTACTTCTACAACTGTCTTCTTTGGGCGAACCTTAATGCTGGTGATGTAGGCCTCATCTCTAGGAAGCTGGCTAAAATTAGGGTTAGGCTTGGGGCTGGCATTCAGAGATCTAAAGTGCCTCTACATCCAGGGGCATTAGTGCCATAAAAACCACGCCAAGAAGACTGTGGCACAGCCCCAAAATTACTACTTCCACAACTGTCTTATTTGGGCGAACGTTAATGCTGGTGTTTTAGGCCGCATCTCGAGGGAGCTGCCTGAAAGTAGGGTTAGGGCTTGCATGAAGATATCTATCATGACTCCAGCTCCAGGGGCACTAGTGCTGTAAAAGGCATGCCAAGAGGAATGTGGCACAGCACCAATATTACTCCTTAAACACCTTTCTTATTTGGGCTAGCCTTAGTGCTGGTAATAAAAGCCTCAACTCTAGGGCGCTGGCTAAAATTAGGGTTAGGGTCAGCATACAGAGATCTAAAATCACTCTAGTTCCAGGGGCACTAGTGCTGTAAAAGGCATGCCAAGAGGAATGTGGCACAACAATAATATTGCTCCTTCCAGAGCTTTCTCAGTTGGGAAAGACTTAATGCGAATGAGGATAGCCTTATCTCTATGGAGATGGCTAAAATGAGGGTTAGGGTTAGCATTCAGAGATCTACAATGACTCTAGCTCCAGGGGCACTAGTGCTGTAAAAACCACGCCAAGAAGAATGTGGCACAGCCCCAAAATTACTACTTCTACAACTGTCTTCTTTGGGTGAACCTTAATGCTGGTGATGTAGGCCTCATCTCTAGGAAGCTGGCTAAAATTAGGGTTAGGCTTGGGGCTGGCATTCAGAGATCTAAAGTGCCTCTACATCCAGGGGCATTAGTGCCATAAAAACCACGCCAAGAAGACTCTGGCACAGCCCCAAAATTACTACTTCCACAACTGTCTTATTTGGGCGAACGTTAATGCTGGTGTTTTAGGCCGCATCTCGAGGGAGCTGCCTGAAAGTAGGGTTAGGGCTTGCATGAAGATATCTATCATGACTCCAGCTCCAGGGGCACTAGTGCTGTAAAAGGCATGCCAAGAGGAATGTGGCACAGCACCAATATTACTCCTTAAACACCTTTCTTATTTGGGCTAGCCTTAGTGCTGGTAATAAAAGCCTCAACTCTAGGGCGCTGGCTAAAATTAGGGTTAGGGTTAGGGTCAGCATACAGAGATCTAAAATGACTCTAGTTCCAGGGGCACTAGTGCCGTAAAAGGCATGCCAAGAGGAATGTGGCACAACAATAATATTGCTCCTTCCAGAGCTTTCTCAGTTGGGAAAGACTTAATGCGAATGAGGATAGCCTTATCTCTATGGAGATGGCTAAAATGAAGGTTAGGGTTAGCATTCAGAGATCTACAATGACTCTAGCTCCAGGGGCACTAGTGCTGTAAAAAACACGCCAAGAAGAATGTGGCACAGCCCCAAAATTACTACTTCTACAACTGTCTTCTTTGGGCGAACCTTAATGCTGGTGATGTAGGCCTCATCTCTAGGAAGCTGGCTAAAATTAGGGTTAGGCTTGGGGCTCGCATTCAGAGATCTAAAGTGCCTCTACATCCAGGGGCATTAGTGCCATAAAAACCACGCCAAGAAGACTCTGGCACAGCCCCAAAATTACTACTTCCACAACTGTCTTATTTGGGCGAACGTTAATGCTGGTGTTTTAGGCCGCATCTCGAGGGAGCTGCCTGAAAGTAGGGTTAGGGCTTGCATGAAGATATCTATCATGACTCCAGCTCCAGGGGCACTAGTGCTGTAAAAGGCATGCCAAGAGGAATGTGGCACAGCACCAATATTACTCCTTAAACACCTTTCTTATTTGGGCTAGCCTTAGTGCTGGTAATAAAAGCCTCAACTCTAGGGCGCTGGCTAAAATTAGGGTTAGGGTCAGCATACAGAGATCTAAAATCACTCTAGTTCCAGGGGCACTAGTGCTGTAAAAGGCATGCCAAGAGGAATGTGGCACAACAATAATATTGCTCCTTCCAGAGCTTTCTCAGTTGGGAAAGACTTAATGCGAATGAGGATAGCCTTATCTCTATGGAGATGGCTAAAATGAAGGTTAGGGTTAGCATTCACAGATCTACAATGACTCTAGCTCCAGGGGCACTAGTGCTGTAAAAACCACGCCAAGAAGAATGTGGCACAGCCCCAAAATTACTACTTCTACAACTGTCTTCTTTGGGTGAACCTTAATGCTGGTGATGTAGGCCTCATCTCTAGGAAGCTGGCTAAAATTAGGGTTAGGCTTGGGGCTGGCATTCAGAGATCTAAAGTGCCTCTACATCCAGGGGCATTAGTGCCATAAAAACCACGCCAAGAAGACTCTGGCACAGCCCCAAAATTACTACTTCCACAACTGTCTTATTTGGGCGAACGTTAATGCTGGTGTTTTAGGCCGCATCTCGAGGGAGCTGCCTGAAAGTAGGGTTAGGGCTTGCATGAAGATATCTATCATGACTCCAGCTCCAGGGGCACTAGTGCTGTAAAAGGCATGCCAAGAGGAATGTGGCACAGCACCAATATTACTCCTTAAACACCTTTCTTATTTGGGCTAGCCTTAGTGCTGGTAATAAAAGCCTCAACTCTAGGGCGCTGGCTAAAATTAGGGTTAGGGTCAGCATACAGAGATCTAAAATGACTCTAGTTCCAGGGGCACTAGTGCCGTAAAAGGCATGCCAAGAGGAATGTGGCACAACAATAATATTGCTCCTTCCAGAGCTTTCTCAGTTGGGAAAGACTTAATGCGAATGAGGATAGCCTTATCTCTATGGAGATGGCTAAAATGAGGGTTAGGGTTAGCATTCACAGATCTACAATGACTCTAGCTCCAGGGGCACTAGTGCTGTAAAAACCACGCCTAGAAGAATGTGGCACAGCACCAAAATTAGTACTTCTACAACTGTCTTCTTTGGGCGAACCTTAATGCTGGTGATGTAGGCCTCATCTCTAGGAAGCTGGCTAAAATTAGGGTTAGGCTTGGGGCTGGCATTCAGAGATCTAAAGTGCCTCTAGATCCAGGGGCATTAGTGCTATAAAAACCACGCCAAGAAGACTGTGGCACAACCCCAAAATTACTACTTCCACAACCGTCTGATTTGGGCGAACGTTAATGCTGGTGTTTTAGGCCGCATCTCGAGGGAGCTGCCTGAAATTAGGGTTAGGGGTTGCATGAAGATATCTATCATGACTCCAGCTCCAGGGACACTAGTGCTGTAAAAGGCATGCCAAGAGGAATGTGGCACAGAATCACAGAATCACAGAATCCCAAGGGTTGGAAGGGACCTAAAAAGATCATCTAGTCCAACCCCCCTGCAAGAGCAGGGTAACCTACAGTACATCACACAGGAACTTGTCCTGGCGGGCCTTGAATATCTCCAGTGTAGGAGACTCCACAACCCCCCTGGGCAACCTGTTCCAGTGCTCTGTCACTCTTACAGTAAAGAAGTTCTTCCTGATGTTAACGTGGAACTTCCTATGCTCCAGTTTACACCCATTGCCCCTTGTCCTATCACTGGATAGCACTGAAAAAAGCCTAGCTCCATCATCCTGACACCTACCCTTTACATATTTGTAAACATTGATGAGGTCACCCCTCAGTCTCCTCTTCTCCAAGCTAAAGAGACCCAGCTCCCTCAGCCTCTCCTCATAAGGGAGATGTTCCACTCCCTTAATCATCTTTGTGGCTCTGCGCTGGACTCCTTCAAGCAATTCCCTGTCCTTCTTGAATTGAGGGGCCCAGAACTGGACACAATATTCCAGATGCGGCCTCACCAAGGCTGAGTAGAGGGGGAGGAGAACCTCTCTTGACCTACTAACCACTCCCTTTCTAATGCACCCTAAGATGCCATTTGCCTTCTTGGCCACAAGAGCACATTGCTGGCTCATGGTCATCCTCCTATCCACCAGGACCCCCAGGTCCCTTTCCCCTTCACTACTTTCCAGCAGGTCAACCCCCAACCTGTACTGGTACATGGGGTTGTTCTTCCCCAGATGCAAGACTCTACACTTGCCCTTGTTAAATTTCATCAAGTTTCTCCCCGCCCAACTCTCCAGCCTGTCCAGGTCTCGCTGAATGGCAGCACAGTCCTCTGGTGTGTCAGCCACTCCTCCCAGTTTTGTGTCATCAGCAAACTTGCTGAGGGTGCACTCAGTTCCCTCATCCAGGTCATTGATGAAAATATTAAACAGCACCGGTCCCAGCACCGACCCCTGAGGAACTCCACTAGTCACAGACCTCCAGCTAGATTCTGCGCCATTGACCACAACTCTCTGCCTTCTTCCTTTCAACCAGTTCTCGATCCACCTCACTACTTGATCGTCAAGCCCACACTTCCTTAGCTTATCTATGAGGATGCTGTGGGAGACAGTATCAAATGCCTTACTGAAATCAAGAAAAACTACATCTACCGCTCTACCATCATCCCTCCACCTAGTCACTTCCTCATAGAAGGCTATAAGGTTGGTCATACATGACTTCCCCCTCATAAAACCATGTTGGCTGTTCTTAATGACCCCCTCATCCTTGATATGCCTAGTGATGGAGTCAAGAATAAGTTGTTCCATCACCTTTCCAGGGATGGAGGTAAGGCTGACCGGTCTATAATTACCCGGGTCCTCCTTCTTGCCCTTCTTATAGATTGGTGTGACCTTTGCCATCCGCCAATCCTCAGGCACCTCGCCCGTTTCCCACGACTTACCAAAGATGATGGAAAGTGGCCTAGCAATGACCTCCGCCAGCTCCCTCAGCACCCGTGGGTGCATTCCATCCGGACCCATCGATTTACAGATGTCCAGATTGCATAGCTGATCCCTAACCCAATCCTCATCTACCAAAGCAAACTCCTCCTTTGTCCTGACTCCTTCTGGGGCTATAGAAATCCGGGGCCCTCGGGGAGAGTCTGCAGGAGTAAAGACAGAGGCAAAGAAGGCATTCAGCACCTCTGCCTTCTTTATATCCTCTGTCTCCAGGGTACCCACTTCGTTCAGCAGTGGGCCTATATTGCCTCTTGTGTTAGTTTTATTTGCTATGTATTTGAAGAAGCCCTTTCTATTGTCTTTAACCCGACTAGCAAGATTGAGTTCCAAGGAGGCCTTAGCTGTCCTAATTGCCTCCCTACATCCTCTAACAACTGTCCTATATTCCTCCCAAGCGGCCAGCCCCTCCTTCCATAATCCATAGATTCTCCTTTTCCACTTGAGTTTGCCCAGCAGCTCCTTGTTTAACCACGCCGGTCTCCTAGATCCCTTACTTGACTTCCTACTTATTGGGACGCTCCGATCCTGAGCTTGGAAGAAGCGGTCCTTGAATGCTAACCAACTATCTTGAGCCCCTTTACCGCCTAGTACACTTTCCCATGAGACTTCCCTTAGCAGTTGACTGAAGAGGCCAAAGTTGGCCCTTCGGAAATCCAGAACTGTGGCTTTGCTAGGTATTCTATTCCTCCCACACAGGATCCTAAACTCCACCATCTCATGGTCACTGCAGCCAAGGCTGCCATTGACCGTCACCACTTCGACCAAACCCTCCTTGTTGGCGAGTACTAAATCGAGCAGCGCTGCTCCCCTAGTTGGTACGTCCACCATTTGCATTAAGAAATTATCATCAATGCACTCGAGGAACCTCCTAGACTGTGAATGACTGGCTGTGTGAGTCTTCCAGCAAATATCGGGGTAATTAAAGTCCCCCACGACGACTAAGGCATGTAGTCGCGAGGCTACTTCCAGTTGCCTGTAGAAAGCCTCATCAACTCCTTTGTCCTGATCAGGAGGTCTGTAATAGACCCCCACAACTGTATCACCCGTGCCAGTCAGCCCCTTGATTCGTACCCACAGACATTCCACTTGCTCCTCATCCGACCCCGGACAGAACTCAATACATTCTAGTTGCTCTCTCACGTAAAGAGCCACTCCACCACCTCGCTTTGCTGACCTATCTTTCCTAAAAAGGACATAGCCATCCATGACCACATTCCAGTCATGTGAACTGTCCCACCATGTCTCTGTAATCGCCACTAGATCATAACCTTTAGCCCGCACACAGACTTCTAACTCCTCCTGTTTATTCCCCATGCTGCGTGCATTGGTGTACAGACATTTCAGGGAGCCAGTCCTAGTACCCTTTTTCCCCTGCGGGACAGGGTCTAAAAAGCTATCCTTTCCCACAAGTGAAACAAGAGATTGATAGTCCTCCTTAGCCCGCCATCCTTCAATCCCTAGCATGTTCCTCTTGGGCTTGTCCCCAACAGGCCCTGTTAAATCCCCTCCCCCCTTCCTAACTAGTTTAAAGCCCTGTCAATAAGCCCTGCTAACTCCTGCCCCAAAACCCTTTTTCTTCTCTGGGACTGGTGTATCCCGCCTGTCACCAGCAAACCAGGTGTCCCATACAGCAGCCCGTGACTGAAAAACCCAAACCCCTGCCTTTGGCACCAGTCACGTAGCCATACATTAACCTGCAGAGTCTTCTTATATATCCCTTCACCCTCGCTTGCAACAGGTACGGAGGCAAACACCACTTGCGCTCCAGACCCTTTAACCAGCCGTCCCAGGGCCCTGTAGTCTCTCTTCATTGCCCTTACGTTCCTCGTAATAATTTCGTCACTGCCAACCTGAAAAACCAGCAGTGGGTAGTAGTCAGACGGCTGCACCAGTTCAGAGAGCTTCTTTTTAACATCTCTAATCCGAGCCCCAGGCAGGCAGCAGACCTCCCTGTGGGGTGGATCCGGTCGACAAATGGGCCCTTCTGTTCCCCTCAGAAGGGAGTCACCCACCACAATTACTCTTCTTTTCTTCTTGGTTGGAGAAGTTCTGAGGTATGTGGGTGAGTGACTAGCCCTGGGTGACTCACTAGATAGATTTGCCTCACCATCTCCATTCACCTGGCCCTGAAGTTCCAAGACCTCGTACCTGTTATTCAAGGGCAACTGGGAGGGAGGAAGGGATTGTGAGGGTTTTCGCTTACCTCTCCGAGGAGGAACCTCCCTCCATCCATCCTTGTCCATTAAGCTCTCTCCTTCTGTCTGATGGTAGGAGGGAAGGGGATCCATATCTTGTTGAACCACTTCCCTCTGCCCTTGCCTTAGGGTGTGGTTCCACCAATCTATTTCACTTTCACACTCTCTAATGGCTCTCAACCTTTCTACCTCCTCCCTCAGTTCAGCCACCTGCCTGAGCAGGTCATTTATTTGCTCACAGCGAACACAAGCAGTATCACTGGCTCCCTCCAATACAAGTGCCAGGCTCAGGCATTCGCTGCAGCCAGAGACCTGCACAGCTGCATGTCTGCAGGAAGGCTCAGTCTGGATACCCACATTAGTACTCACTGCAGCTTTCGATCGTGTTGTAACCATGATCTATCTGGTCAATCAATCCGTCTACGTCCCTCAGCACTCCTTCCCCCTCCTGTACTCCAGGCGAGTCCTCTCGATGAGGCGGTTGGAACGCTTCCCTGTCCGCTCGCCTGCCCGCTCGCCTGCCCGCGCAAACTGCCTCGACCCTCTGCCTCGACGCTCTCTGTTTGCCGGCTCTGTTCGCCGCGCTCCTGGTCGCCAGCACCCATATTACTCCTTAAACACCTTTCTTATTTGGGCTAGCCTTAGTGCTGGTAATAAAAGCCTCAACTCTAGGGCGCTGGCTAAAATTAGGGTTAGGGTTAGGGTCAGCATACAGAGATCTAAAATGACTCTAGTTCCAGGGGCACTAGTGCTGTAAAAGGCATGCCAAGAGGAATGTGGCACAACAATAATATTGCTCCTTCCAGAGCTTTCTCAGTTGGGAAAGACTTAATGCGAATGAGGATAGCCTTATCTCTATGGAGATGGCTAAAATGAGGGTTAGGGTTAGCATTCAGAGATCTACAATGACTCTAGCTCCAGGGGCACTAGTGCTGTAAAAACCACGCCAAGAAGAATGTGGCACAGCGCCAAAATTACTACTTCTACAACTGTCTTATTTGGGTGAACCTTAATGCTGGTGATGTAGGCCTCATCTCTAGGAAGCTGGCTAAAATTAGGGTTAGGCTTGGGGCTGGCATTCAGAGATCTAAAGTGCCTCTAGATCCAGGGGCATTAGTGCTATAAAAACCACGCCAAGAAGACTGTGGCACAGCCCCAAAATTACTACTTCCACAACCGTCTGATTTGGGCGAACGTTAATGCTGGTGTTTTAGGCCACATCTCTAGGGAGCTGCCTGAAAGTAGGGTTAGGGCTTGCATGAAGATATTTATCATGACTCCAGCTCCAGGGGCACTAGTGCTGTAAAAGGCATGCCAAGAGGAATGTGGCACAGCACCAATATTACTCCTTAAACACCTTTCTTATTTGGGCTAGCCTTAGTGCTGGTAATAAAAGCCTCAACTCTAGGGCGCTGGCTAAAATTAGGGTTAGGGTTAGGGTCAGCATACAGAGATCTAAAATGACTCTAGTTCCAGGGGCACTAGTGCTGTAAAAGGCATGCCAAGAGGAATGTGGCACAACAATAATATTGCTCCTTCCAGAGCTTTCTCAGTTGGGAAAGACTTAATGCGAATGAGGATAGCCTTATCTCTATGGAGATGGCTAAAATGAGGGTTAGGGTTAGCATTCAGAGATCTACAATGACTCTAGCTCCAGGGGCACTAGTGCTGTAAAAACCACGCCAAGAAGAATGTGGCACAGCACCAAAATTACTACTTCTACAACTGTCTTCTTTGGGCGAACCTTAATGCTGGTGATGTAGGCCTCATCTCTAGGAAGCTGGTTAAAATTACGGTTAGGCTTGGGGCTGGCATTCAGAGATCTAAAGTGCCTCTACATCCAGGGGCATTAGTGCTATAAAAACCACGCCAAGAAGACTGTGGCACAGCCCCAAAATTACTACTTCCACAACTGTCTTATTTGGGCGAACGTTAATGCTGGTGTTTTAGGCCGCATCTCTAGGGAGCTGCCTGAAAGTAGGGTTAGGGCTTGCATGAAGATATCTATCATGACTCCAGCTCCAGGGGCACTAGTGCTGTAAAAGGCATGCCAAGAGGAATGTGGCACAGCACCAATATTACTCCTTAAACACCTTTCTTATTTGGGCTAGCCTTAGTCCTGGTAATAAAAGCCTCAACTCTAGGGCGCTGGCTAAAATTAGGGTTAGGGTTAGGGTCAGCATACAGAGATCTAAAATGACTCTAGTTCCAGGGGCACTAGTGCTGTAAAAGGCATGCCAAGAGGAATGTGGCACAACAATAATATTGCTCCTTCCAGAGCTTTCTCAGTTGGGAAAGACTTAATGCGAATGAGGATAGCCTTATCTCTATGGAGATGGCTAAAATGAGGGTTAGGGTTAGCATTCAGAGATCTACAATGACTCTAGCTCCAGGGGCACTAGTGCTGTAAAAACCACGCCAAGAAGAATGTGGCACAGCGCCAAAATTACTACTTCTACAACTGTCTTATTTGGGCGAACCTTAATGCTGGTGATGTAGGCCTCATCTCTAGGAAGCTGGCTAAAATTAGGGTTAGGCTTGGGGCTGGCATTCAGAGATCTAAAGTGCCTCTAGATCCAGGGGCATTAGTGCTATAAAAACCACGCCAAGAAGACTGTGGCACAGCCCCAAAATTACTACTTCCGCAACTGTCTTATTTGGGCGAACGTTAATGCTGGTGTTTTAGGCCGCATCTCGAGGGAGCTGCCTGAAAGTAGGGTTAGGGCTTGCATGAAGATATCTATCCTGACTTCACGTCCAGGGGCACTAGTGCTGTAAAAGGCATTCCAAGAGGAATGTGGCACAGCACCAATATTACTCCTTAAACACCTTTCTTATTTGGGCTAGCCTTAGTCCTGGTAATAAAAGCCTCAACTCTAGGGCGCTGGCTAAAATTAGGGTTAGGGTTAGGGTCAGCATACAGAGATCTAAAATGACTCTAGTTCCAGGGGCACTAGTGCTGTAAAAGGCATGCCAAGAGGAATGTGGCACAACAATAATATTGCTCCTTCCAGAGCTTTCTCAGTTGGGAAAGACTTAATGCGAATGAGGATAGCCTTATCTCTATGGAGATGGCTAAAATGAGGGTTAGGGTTAGCATTCAGATATCTACAATGACTCTAGCTCCAGGGGCACTAGTGCTGTAAAAACCACGCCAAGAAGAATGTGGCACAGCCCCAAAATTACTACTTCTACAACTGTCTTATTTGGGCGAACCATAATGCTGGTGATGTAGGCCTCATCTCTAGGAAGCTGGCTAAAATTAGGGTTAGGCTTGGGGCTGGCATTCAGAGATCTAAAGTGCCTCTACATCCAGGGGCATTAGTGCTATAAAAACCACGCCAAGAAGACTGTGGCACAGCCCCAAAATTACTACTTCCACAACTGTCTTATTTGGGCGAACGTTAATGCTGGTGTTTTAGGCCGCATCTCTAGGGAGCTGCCTGAAAGTAGGGTTAGGGCTTGCATGAAGATATCTATCATGACTGCAGCTCCAGGGGCACTAGTGCTGTAAAAGGCATGCCAAGAGGAATGTGGCACAGCACCAATATTACTCCTTAAACACCTTTCTTATTTGGGCTAGCCTTAGTGCTGGTAATGAAAGCCTCAACTCAAGGGCGCTGGCTAAAATTAGGGTTAGGTTTAGGGTCAGCATACAGAGATCTAAAATGACTCTAGTTCCAGGGGCACTAGTGCTGTAAAAGGCATGCCAAGAGGAATGTGGCACAACAATAATATTGCTCCTTCCAGAGCTTTCTCAGTTGGGAAAGACTTAATGCGAATGAGGATAGCCTTATCTCTATGGAGATGGCTAAAATGAGGGTTAGGGTTAGCATTCAGAGATCTACAATGACTGTAGCTCCAGGGGCACTAGTGCTGTAAAAACCACGCCAAGAAGAATGTGGCACAGCGCCAAAATTACTACTTCTACAACTGTCTTATTTGGGCGAACATTAATGCTGGTGATGTAGGCCTCATCTCTAGGAAGCTGGCTAAAATTAGGGTTAGGCTTGGGGCTGGCATTCAGAGATCTAAAGTGCCTCTACATCCAGGGGCATTAGTGCTATAAAAACCACGCCAAGAAGACTGTGGCACAGCCCCAAAATTACTACTTCCGCAACTGTCTTATTTGGGCGAACGTTAATGCTGGTGTTTTAGGCCGCATCTCGAGGGAGCTGCCTGAAAGTAGGGTTAGGGCTTGCATGAAGATATCTATCATGACTCCAGCTTCCAGGGGCACTAGTGTTGTAAAAGGCATTCCAAGAGGAATGTGGCACAGCACCAATATTACTCCTTAAACAACTTTCTTATTTGGGCTAGCCTTAGTGCTGGTAATAAAATCCTCAACTCTAGGGCGCTGGCTAAAATTAGGGTTAGGGTTAGGGTCAGCATACAGAGATCTAAAATGACTCTAGTTCCAGGGGCACTAGTGCTGTAAAAGGCATGCCAAGAGGAATGTGGCACAACAATAATATTGCTCCTTCCAGAGCTTTCTCAGTTGGGAAAGACTTAATGCGAATGAGGATAGCCTTATCTCTATGGAGATGGCTAAAATGAGGGTTAGGGTTAGCATTCAGAGATCTACAATGACTCTAGCTCCAGGGGCACTAGTGCTGTAAAAACCACGCCAAGAAGAATGTGGCACAGCACCAAAATTACTACTTCTACAACTGTCTTCTTAGGGCGAACCTTAATGCTGGTGATGTAGGCCTCATCTCTAGGAAGCTGGCTAAAATTAGGGTTAGGCTTGGGGCTGGCATTCAGAGATCTAAAGTGCCTCTACATCCAGGGGCATTAGTGCCATAAAAACCACGCCAAGAAGACTGTGGCACAGCCCCAAAATTACTACTTCCACAACTGTCTGATTTGGGCGAACGTTAATGCTGGTGTTTTAGGCCGCATCTCGAGGGAGCTGCCTGAAAGTAGGGTTAGGGCTTGCATGAAGATATCTATCATGACTCCAGCTCCAGGGACACTAGTGCTGTAAAAGGCATGCCAAGAGGAATGTGGCACAGCACCAATATTACTCCTTAAACACCTTTCTTATTTGGGCTAGCCTTAGTGCTGGTAATAAAAGCCTCAACTCTAGGGCGCTGGCTAAAATTAGGGTTAGGGTTAGGGTTAGCATACAGAGATCTAAAATGACTCTAGTTCCAGGGGCACTAGTGCTGTAAAAGGCATGCCAAGAGGAATGTGGCACAACAATAATATTGCTCCTTCCAGAGCTTTCTCAGTTGGGAAAGACTTAATGCGAATGAGGATAGCCTTATCTCTATGGAGATGGCTAAAATGAGGGTTAGGGTTAGCAATCAGAGATCTACAATGACTCTAGCTCCAGGGGCACTAGTGCTGTAAAAACCACGCCAAGAAGAATGTGGCACAGCACCAAAATTACTACTTCTACAACTGTCTTCTTTGGGCGAACCTTAAAGCTGGTGATGTAGGCCTCATCTCTAGGAAGCTGGCTAAAATTAGGGTTAGGCTTGGGGCTGGCATTCAGAGATCTAAAGTGCCTCTAGATCCAGGGGCATTAGTGCTATAAAAACCACGCCAAGAAGACTGTGGCACAGCCCCAAAATTACTACTTCCACAACTGTCTTATTTGGGCGAACGTTAATGCTGGTGTTTTAGGCCGCATCTCGAGGGAGCTGCCTGAAAGTAGGGTTAGGGCTTGCATGAAGATATCTATCATGACTCCAGCTCCAGGGACACTAGTGCTGTAAAAGGCATGCCAAGAGGAATGTGGCACAGCACCAATATTACTCCTTAAACACCTTTCTTATTTGGGCTAGCCTTAGTGCTGGTAATAAAAGCCTCAACTCTAGGGCGCTGGCTAAAATTAGGGTTAGGGTTAGGGTCAGCATACAGAGATCTAAAATGACTCTAGGTCCAGGGGCACTAGTGCTGTAAAAGGCATGCCAAGAGGAATGTGGCACAACAATAATATTGCTCCTTCCAGAGCTTTCTCAGTTGGGAAAGACTTAATGCGAATGAGGATAGCCTTATCTCTATGGAGATGGCTATAATGAGGGTTAGGGTTAGCATTCAGAGATCTACAATGACTCTAGCTCCAGGGGCACTAGTGCTGTAAAAACCACGCCAAGAAGAATGTGGCACAGCGCCAAAATTACTACTTCTACAACTGTCTTATTTGGGCGAACCTTAATGCTGGTGATGTAGGCCTCATCTCTAGGAAGCTGGCTAAAATTAGGGTTAGGCTTGGGGCTGGCATTCAGAGATCTAAAGTGCCTCTAGATCCAGGGGCATTAGTGCTATAAAAACCACGCCAAGAAGACTGTGGCACAGCCCCAAAATTACTACTTCCGCAACTGTCTTATTTGGGCGAACGTTAATGCTGGTGTTTTAGGCCGCATCTCGAGGGAGCTGCCTGAAAGTAGGGTTAGGGCTTGCATGAAGATATCTATCATGACTCCAGCTCCAGGGACACTAGTGCTGTAAAAGGCATGCCAAGAGGAATGTGGCACAGCACCAATATTACTCCTTAAACACCTTTCTTATTTGGGCTAGCCTTAGTGCTGGTAATAAAAGCCTCAACTCTAGGGCGCTGGCTAAAATTAGGGTTAGGGTTAGGGTTAGCATACAGAGATCTAAAATGACTCTAGTTCCAGGGGCACTAGTGCTGTAAAAGGCATGCCAAGAGGAATGTGGCACAACAATAATATTGCTCCTTCCAGAGCTTTCTCAGTTGGGAAAGACTTAATGCGAATGAGGATAGCCTTATCTCTATGGAGATGGCTAAAATGAGGGTTAGGGTTAGCAATCAGAGATCTACAATGACTCTAGCTCCAGGGGCACTAGTGCTGTAAAAACCACGCCAAGAAGAATGTGGCACAGCACCAAAATTACTACTTCTACAACTGTCTTCTTTGGGCGAACCTTAATGCTGGTGATGTAGGCCTCATCTCTAGGAAGCTGGCTAAAATTAGGGTTAGGCTTGGGGCTGGCATTCAGAGATCTAAAGTGCCTCTAGATCCAGGGGCATTAGTGCTATAAAAACCACGCCAAGAAGACTGTGGCACAGCCCCAAAATTACTACTTCCGCAACTGTCTTATTTGGGCGAACGTTAATGCTGGTGTTTTAGGCCGCATCTCGAGGGAGCTGCCTGAAAGTAGGGTTAGGGCTTGCATGAAGATATCTATCATGACTCCAGCTCCAGGGACACTAGTGCTGTAAAAGGCATGCCAAGAGGAATGTGGCACAGCACCAATATTACTCCTTAAACACCTTTCTTATTTGGGCTAGCCTTAGTGCTGGTAATAAAAGCCTCAACTCTAGGGCGCTGGCTAAAATTAGGGTTAGGGTTAGGGTTAGCATACAGAGATCTAAAATGACTCTAGTTCCAGGGGCACTAGTGCTGTAAAAGGCATGCCAAGAGGAATGTGGCACAACAATAATATTGCTCCTTCCAGAGCTTTCTCAGTTGGGAAAGACTTAATGCGAATGAGGATAGCCTTATCTCTATGGAGATGGCTGAAATGAGGGTTAGGGTTAGCATTCAGAGATCTACAATGACTCTAGCTCCAGGGGCACTAGTGCTGTAAAAACCACGCCAAGAAGAATGTGGCACAGCACCAAAATTACTACTTCTACAACTGTCTTCTTTGGGCGAACCTTAAAGCTGGTGATGTAGGCCTCATCTCTAGGAAGCTGGCTAAAATTAGGGTTAGGCTTGGGGCTGGCATTCAGAGATCTAAAGTGCCTCTAGATCCAGGGGCATTAGTGCTATAAAAACCACGCCAAGAAGACTGTGGCACAGCCCCAAAATTACTACTTCCACAACTGTCTTATTTGGGCGAACGTTAATGCTGGTGTTTTAGGCCGCATCTCGAGGGAGCTGCCTGAAAGTAGGGTTAGGGCTTGCATGAAGATATCTATCATGACTCCAGCTCCAGGGACACTAGTGCTGTAAAAGGCATGCCAAGAGGAATGTGGCACAGCACCAATATTACTCCTTAAACACCTTTCTTATTTGGGCTAGCCTTAGTGCTGGTAATAAAAGCCTCAACTCTAGGGCGCTGGCTAAAATTAGGGTTAGGGTTAGGGTTAGCATACAGAGATCTAAAATGACTCTAGTTCCAGGGGCACTAGTGCTGTAAAAGGCATGCCAAGAGGAATGTGGCACAACAATAATATTGCTCCTTCCAGAGCTTTCTCAGTTGGGAAAGACTTAATGCGAATGAGGATAGCCTTATCTCTATGGAGATGGCTAAAATGAGGGTTAGGGTTAGCATTCAGAGATCTACAATGACTCTAGCTCCAGGGGCACTAGTGCTGTAAAAACCACGCCAAGAAGAATGTGGCACAGCACCAAAATTACTACTTCTACAACTGTCTTCTTTGGGCGAACCTTAATGCTGGTGATGTAGGCCTCATCTCTAGGAAGCTGGCTAAAATTAGGGTTAGGCTTGGGGCTGGCATTCAGAGATCTAAAGTGCCTCTAGATCCAGGGGCATTAGTGCTATAAAAACCACGCCAAGAAGACTGTGGCACAGCCCCAAAATTACTACTTCCACAACTGTCTTATTTGGGCGAACGTTAATGCTGGTGTTTTAGGCCGCATCTCGAGGGAGCTGCCTGAAAGTAGGGTTAGGGCTTGCATGAAGATATCTATCATGACTCCAGCTCCAGGGGCACTAGTGCTGTAAAAGGCATTCCAAGAGGAATGTGGCACAGCACCAATATTACTCCTTAAACACCTTTCTTATTTGGGCTAGCCTTAGTGCTGGTAATAAAAGCCTCAACTCAAGGGCGCTGGCTAAAATTAGGGTTAGGGTTAGGGTCAGCATACAGAGATCTAAAATGACTCTAGGTCCAGGGGCACTAGTGCTGTAAAAGGCATGCCAAGAGGAATGTGGCACAACAATAATATTGCTCCTTCCAGAGCTTTCTCAGTTGGGAAAGACTTAATGCGAATGAGGATAGCCTTATCTCTATGGAGATGGCTATAATGAGGGTTAGGGTTAGCATTCAGAGATCTACAATGACTGTAGCTCCAGGGGCACTAGTGCTGTAAAAACCACGCCAAGAAGAATGTGGCACAGCGCCAAAATTACTACTTCTACAACTGTCTTATTTGGGCGAACCTTAATGCTGGTGATGTAGGCCTCATCTCTAGGAAGCTGGCTAAAATTAGGGTTAGGCTTGGGGCTGGCATTCAGAGATCTAAAGTGCCTCTAGATCCAGGGGCATTAGTGCTATAAAAACCACGCCAAGAAGACTGTGGCACAGCCCCAAAATTACTACTTCCGCAACTGTCTTATTTGGGCGAACGTTAATGCTGGTGTTTTAGGCCGCATCTCGAGGGAGCTGCCTGAAAGTAGGGTTAGGGCTTGCATGAAGATATCTATCATGACTCCAGCTCCAGGGACACTAGTGCTGTAAAAGGCATGCCAAGAGGAATGTGGCACAGCACCAATATTACTCCTTAAACACCTTTCTTATTTGGGCTAGCCTTAGTGCTGGTAATAAAAGCCTCAACTCTAGGGCGCTGGCTAAAATTAGGGTTAGGGTTAGGGTTAGCATACAGAGATCTAAAATGACTCTAGTTCCAGGGGCACTAGTGCTGTAAAAGGCATGCCAAGAGGAATGTGGCACAACAATAATATTGCTCCTTCCAGAGCTTTCTCAGTTGGGAAAGACTTAATGCGAATGAGGATAGCCTTATCTCTATGGAGATGGCTAAAATGAGGGTTAGGGTTAGCAATCAGAGATCTACAATGACTCTAGCTCCAGGGGCACTAGTGCTGTAAAAACCACGCCAAGAAGAATGTGGCACAGCACCAAAATTACTACTTCTACAACTGTCTTCTTTGGGCGAACCTTAATGCTGGTGATGTAGGCCTCATCTCTAGGAAGCTGGCTAAAATTAGGGTTAGGCTTGGGGCTGGCATTCAGAGATCTAAAGTGCCTCTAGATCCAGGGGCATTAGTGCTATAAAAACCACGCCAAGAAGACTGTGGCACAGCCCCAAAATTACTACTTCCACAACTGTCTTATTTGGGCGAACGTTAATGCTGGTGTTTTAGGCCGCATCTCGAGGGAGCTGCCTGAAAGTAGGGTTAGGGCTTGCATGAAGATATCTATCATGACTCCAGCTCCAGGGACACTAGTGCTGTAAAAGGCATGCCAAGAGGAATGTGGCACAGCACCAATATTACTCCTTAAACACCTTTCTTATTTGGGCTAGCCTTAGTGCTGGTAATAAAAGCCTCAACTCTAGGGCGCTGGCTAAAATTAGGGTTAGGGTTAGGGTTAGCATACAGAGATCTAAAATGACTCTAGTTCCAGGGGCACTAGTGCTGTAAAAGGCATGCCAAGAGGAATGTGGCACAACAATAATATTGCTCCTTCCAGAGCTTTCTCAGTTGGGAAAGACTTAATGCGAATGAGGATAGCCTTATCTCTATGGAGATGGCTAAAATGAGGGTTAGGGTTAGCATTCAGAGATCTACAATGACTCTAGCTCCAGGGGCACTAGTGCTGTAAAAACCACGCCAAGAAGAATGTGGCACAGCACCAAAATTACTACTTCTACAACTGTCTTCTTTGGGCGAACCTTAATGCTGGTGATGTAGGCCTCATCTCTAGGAAGCTGGCTAAAATTAGGGTTAGGCTTGGGGCTGGCATTCAGAGATCTAAAGTGCCTCTAGATCCAGGGGCATTAGTGCTATAAAAACCACGCCAAGAAGACTGTGGCACAGCCCCAAAATTACTACTTCCGCAACTGTCTTATTTGGGCGAACGTTAATGCTGGTGTTTTAGGCCGCATCTCGAGGGAGCTGCCTGAAAGTAGGGTTAGGGCTTGCATGAAGATATCTATCATGACTCCAGCTCCAGGGACACTAGTGCTGTAAAAGGCATGCCAAGAGGAATGTGGCACAGCACCAATATTACTCCTTAAACACCTTTCTTATTTGGGCTAGCCTTAGTGCTGGTAATAAAAGCCTCAACTCTAGGGCGCTGGCTAAAATTAGGGTTAGGGTTAGGGTTAGCATACAGAGATCTAAAATGACTCTAGTTCCAGGGGCACTAGTGCTGTAAAAGGCATGCCAAGAGGAATGTGGCACAACAATAATATTGCTCCTTCCAGAGCTTTCTCAGTTGGGAAAGACTTAATGCGAATGAGGATAGCCTTATCTCTATGGAGATGGCTAAAATGAGGGTTAGGGTTAGCATTCAGAGATCTACAATGACTCTAGCTCCAGGGGCACTAGTGCTGTAAAAACCACGCCAAGAAGAATGTGGCACAACACCAAAATTACTACTTCTACAACTGTCTTCTTTGGGCGAACCTTAAAGCTGGTGATGCAGGCCTCATCTCTAGGAAGCTGGCTAAAATTAGGGTTAGGCTTGGGGCTGGCATTCAGAGATCTAAAGTGCCTCTAGATCCAGGGGCATTAGTGCTATAAAAACCACGCCAAGAAGACTGTGGCACAGCCCCAAAATTACTACTTCCACAACTGTCTTATTTGGGCGAACGTTAATGCTGGTGTTTTAGGCCGCATCTCGAGGGAGCTGCCTGAAAGTAGGGTTAGGGCTTGCATGAAGATATCTATCATGACTCCAGCTCCAGGGGCACTAGTGCTGTAAAAGGCATTCCAAGAGGAATGTTGCACAGCACCAATATTACTCCTTAAACACCTTTCTTTTTTGGGCTAGCCTTAGTGCTGGTAATAAAATCCTCAACTCTAGGGCGCTGGCTAAAATTAGGGTTAGGGTTAGGGTCAGCATACAGAGATCTAAAATGACTCTAGTTCCAGGGGCACTAGTGCTGTAAAAGGCACGCCAAGAGGAATGTGGCACAACAATAATATTGCTCCTTCCAGAGCTTTCTCAGTTGGGAAAGACTTAATGCGAATGAGGATAGCCTTATCTCTATGGAGATGGCTAAAATGAGGGTTAGGGTTAGCATTCAGAGATCTACAATGACTGTAGCTCCAGGGGCACTAGTGCTGTAAAAACCACGCCAAGAAGACTGTGGCACAGCCCCAAAATTACTACTTCCGCAACTGTCTTATTTGGGCGAACGTTAATGCTGGTGTTTTAGGCCGCATCTCGAGGGAGCTGCCTGAAAGTAGGGTTAGGGCTTGCATGAAGATATCTATCATGACTCCAGCTCCAGGGACACTAGTGCTGTAAAAGGCATGCCAAGAGGAATGTGGCACAGCACCAATATTACTCCTTAAACACCTTTCTTATTTGGGCTAGCCTTAGTGCTGGTAATAAAAGCCTCAACTCTAGGGCGCTGGCTAAAATTAGGGTTAGGGTTAGGGTTAGCATACAGAGATCTAAAATGACTCTAGTTCCAGGGGCACTAGTGCTGTAAAAGGCATGCCAAGAGGAATGTGGCACAACAATAATATTGCTCCTTCCAGAGCTTTCTCAGTTGGGAAAGACTTAATGCGAATGAGGATAGCCTTATCTCTATGGAGATGGCTGAAATGAGGGTTAGGGTTAGCATTCAGAGATCTACAATGACTCTAGCTCCAGGGGCACTAGTGCTGTAAAAACCACGCCAAGAAGAATGTGGCACAGCACCAAAATTACTACTTCTACAACTGTCTTCTTTGGGCGAACCTTAAAGCTGGTGATGTAGGCCTCATCTCTAGGAAGCTGGCTAAAATTAGGGTTAGGCTTGGGGCTGGCATTCAGAGATCTAAAGTGCCTCTAGATCCAGGGGCATTAGTGCTATAAAAACCACGCCAAGAAGACTGTGGCACAGCCCCAAAATTACTACTTCCACAACTGTCTTATTTGGGCGAACGTTAATGCTGGTGTTTTAGGCCGCATCTCGAGGGAGCTGCCTGAAAGTAGGGTTAGGGCTTGCATGAAGATATCTATCATGACTCCAGCTCCAGGGACACTAGTGCTGTAAAAGGCATGCCAAGAGGAATGTGGCACAGCACCAATATTACTCCTTAAACACCTTTCTTATTTGGGCTAGCCTTAGTGCTGGTAATAAAAGCCTCAACTCTAGGGCGCTGGCTAAAATTAGGGTTAGGGTTAGGGTTAGCATACAGAGATCTAAAATGACTCTAGTTCCAGGGGCACTAGTGCTGTAAAAGGCATGCCAAGAGGAATGTGGCACAACAATAATATTGCTCCTTCCAGAGCTTTCTCAGTTGGGAAAGACTTAATGCGAATGAGGATAGCCTTATCTCTATGGAGATGGCTAAAATGAGGGTTAGGGTTAGCATTCAGAGATCTACAATGACTCTAGCTCCAGGGGCACTAGTGCTGTAAAAACCACGCCAAGAAGAATGTGGCACAGCACCAAAATTACTACTTCTACAACTGTCTTCTTTGGGCGAACCTTAATGCTGGTGATGTAGGCCTCATCTCTAGGAAGCTGGCTAAAATTACGGTTAGGCTTGGGGCTGGCATTCAGAGATCTAAAGTGCCTCTACATCCAGGGGCATTAGTGCTATAAAAACCACGCCAAGAAGACTGTGGCACAGCCCCAAAATTACTACTTCCACAACTGTCTTATTTGGGCGAACGTTAATGCTGGTGTTTTAGGCCGCATCTCGAGGGAGCTGCCTGAAAGTAGGGTTAGGGCTTGCATGAAGATATCTATCATGACTCCAGCTCCAGGGGCACTAGTGCTGTAAAAGGCATTCCAAGAGGAATGTGGCACAGCACCAATATTACTCCTTAAACACCTTTCTTATTTGGGCTAGCCTTAGTGCTGGTAATAAAAGCCTCAACTCAAGGGCGCTGGCTAAAATTAGGGTTAGGGTTAGGGTCAGCATACAGAGATCTAAAATGACTCTAGGTCCAGGGGCACTAGTGCTGTAAAAGGCATGCCAAGAGGAATGTGGCACAACAATAATATTGCTCCTTCCAGAGCTTTCTCAGTTGGGAAAGACTTAATGCGAATGAGGATAGCCTTATCTCTATGGAGATGGCTATAATGAGGGTTAGGGTTAGCATTCAGAGATCTACAATGACTGTAGCTCCAGGGGCACTAGTGCTGTAAAAACCACGCCAAGAAGAATGTGGCACAGCGCCAAAATTACTACTTCTACAACTGTCTTATTTGGGTGAACCTTAATGCTGGTGATGTAGGCCTCATCTCTAGGAAGCTGGCTAAAATTAGGGTTAGGCTTGGGGCTGGCATTCAGAGATCTAAAGTGCCTCTAGATCCAGGGGCATTAGTGCTATAAAAACCACGCCAAGAAGACTGTGGCACAGCCCCAAAATTACTACTTCCGCAACTGTCTTATTTGGGCGAACGTTAATGCTGGTGTTTTAGGCCGCATCTCGAGGGAGCTGCCTGAAAGTAGGGTTAGGGCTTGCATGAAGATATCTATCATGACTCCAGCTCCAGGGACACTAGTGCTGTAAAAGGCATGCCAAGAGGAATGTGGCACAGCACCAATATTACTCCTTAAACACCTTTCTTATTTGGGCTAGCCTTAGTGCTGGTAATAAAAGCCTCAACTCTAGGGCGCTGGCTAAAATTAGGGTTAGGGTTAGGGTTAGCATACAGAGATCTAAAATGACTCTAGTTCCAGGGGCACTAGTGCTGTAAAAGGCATGCCAAGAGGAATGTGGCACAACAATAATATTGCTCCTTCCAGAGCTTTCTCAGTTGGGAAAGACTTAATGCGAATGAGGATAGCCTTATCTCTATGGAGATGGCTAAAATGAGGGTTAGGGTTAGCAATCAGAGATCTACAATGACTCTAGCTCCAGGGGCACTAGTGCTGTAAAAACCACGCCAAGAAGAATGTGGCACAGCACCAAAATTACTACTTCTACAACTGTCTTCTTTGGGCGAACCTTAATGCTGGTGATGTAGGCCTCATCTCTAGGAAGCTGGCTAAAATTAGGGTTAGGCTTGGGGCTGGCATTCAGAGATCTAAAGTGCCTCTAGATCCAGGGGCATTAGTGCTATAAAAACCACGCCAAGAAGACTGTGGCACAGCCCCAAAATTACTACTTCCACAACTGTCTTATTTGGGCGAACGTTAATGCTGGTGTTTTAGGCCGCATCTCGAGGGAGCTGCCTGAAAGTAGGGTTAGGGCTTGCATGAAGATATCTATCATGACTCCAGCTCCAGGGACACTAGTGCTGTAAAAGGCATGCCAAGAGGAATGTGGCACAGCACCAATATTACTCCTTAAACACCTTTCTTATTTGGGCTAGCCTTAGTGCTGGTAATAAAAGCCTCAACTCTAGGGCGCTGGCTAAAATTAGGGTTAGGGTTAGGGTTAGCATACAGAGATCTAAAATGACTCTAGTTCCAGGGGCACTAGTGCTGTAAAAGGCATGCCAAGAGGAATGTGGCACAACAATAATATTGCTCCTTCCAGAGCTTTCTCAGTTGGGAAAGACTTAATGCGAATGAGGATAGCCTTATCTCTATGGAGATGGCTAAAATGAGGGTTAGGGTTAGCATTCAGAGATCTACAATGACTCTAGCTCCAGGGGCACTAGTGCTGTAAAAACCACGCCAAGAAGAATGTGGCACAGCACCAAAATTACTACTTCTACAACTGTCTTCTTTGGGCGAACCTTAATGCTGGTGATGTAGGCCTCATCTCTAGGAAGCTGGCTAAAATTAGGGTTAGGCTTGGGGCTGGCATTCAGAGATCTAAAGTGCCTCTAGATCCAGGGGCATTAGTGCTATAAAAACCACGCCAAGAAGACTGTGGCACAGCCCCAAAATTACTACTTCCGCAACTGTCTTATTTGGGCGAACGTTAATGCTGGTGTTTTAGGCCGCATCTCGAGGGAGCTGCCTGAAAGTAGGGTTAGGGGTTGCATGAAGATATCTATCATGACTCCAGCTCCAGGGACACTAGTGCTGTAAAAGGCATGCCAAGAGGAATGTGGCACAGCACCAATATTACTCCTTAAACACCTTTCTTATTTGGGCTAGCCTTAGTGCTGGTAATAAAAGCCTCAACTCTAGGGCGCTGGCTAAAATTAGGGTTAGGGTTAGGGTTAGCATACAGAGATCTAAAATGACTCTAGTTCCAGGGGCACTAGTGCTGTAAAAGGCATGCCAAGAGGAATGTGGCACAACAATAATATTGCTCCTTCCAGAGCTTTCTCAGTTGGGAAAGACTTAATGCGAATGAGGATAGCCTTATCTCTATGGAGATGGCTAAAATGAGGGTTAGGGTTAGCATTCAGAGATCTACAATGACTCTAGCTCCAGGGGCACTAGTGCTGTAAAAACCACGCCAAGAAGAATGTGGCACAGCACCAAAATTACTACTTCTACAACTGTCTTCTTTGGGCGAACCTTAAAGCTGGTGATGCAGGCCTCATCTCTAGGAAGCTGGCTAAAATTAGGGTTAGGCTTGGGGCTGGCATTCAGAGATCTAAAGTGCCTCTAGATCCAGGGGCATTAGTGCTATAAAAACCACGCCAAGAAGACTGTGGCACAGCCCCAAAATTACTACTTCCACAACTGTCTTATTTGGGCGAACGTTAATGCTGGTGTTTTAGGCCGCATCTCGAGGGAGCTGCCTGAAAGTAGGGTTAGGGCTTGCATGAAGATATCTATCATGACTCCAGCTCCAGGGGCACTAGTGCTGTAAAAGGCATTCCAAGAGGAATGTTGCACAGCACCAATATTACTCCTTAAACACCTTTCTTTTTTGGGCTAGCCTTAGTGCTGGTAATAAAATCCTCAACTCTAGGGCGCTGGCTAAAATTAGGGTTAGGGTTAGGGTCAGCATACAGAGATCTAAAATGACTCTAGTTCCAGGGGCACTAGTGCTGTAAAAGGCACGCCAAGAGGAATGTGGCACAACAATAATATTGCTCCTTCCAGAGCTTTCTCAGTTGGGAAAGACTTAATGCGAATGAGGATAGCCTTATCTCTATGGAGATGGCTAAAATGAGGGTTAGGGTTAGCATTCAGAGATCTACAATGACTGTAGCTCCAGGGGCACTAGTGCTGTAAAAACCACGCCAAGAAGACTGTGGCACAGCCCCAAAATTACTACTTCCGCAACTGTCTTATTTGGGCGAACGTTAATGCTGGTGTTTTAGGCCGCATCTCGAGGGAGCTGCCTGAAAGTAGGGTTAGGGCTTGCATGAAGATATCTATCATGACTCCAGCTCCAGGGACACTAGTGCTGTAAAAGGCATGCCAAGAGGAATGTGGCACAGCACCAATATTACTCCTTAAACACCTTTCTTATTTGGGCTAGCCTTAGTGCTGGTAATAAAAGCCTCAACTCAAGGGCGCTGGCTAAAATTAGGGTTAGGGTTAGGGTCAGCATACAGAGATCTAAAATGACTCTAGTTCCAGGGGCACTAGTGCTGTAAAAGGCATGCCAAGAGGAATGTGGCACAACAATAATATTGCTCCTTCCAGAGCTTTCTCAGTTGGGAAAGACTTAATGCGAATGAGGATAGCCTTATCTCTATGGAGATGGCTATAATGAGGGTTAGGGTTAGCATTCAGAGATCTACAATGACTGTAGCTCCAGGGGCACTAGTGCTGTAAAAACCACGCCAAGAAGAATGTGGCACAGCGCCAAAATTACTACTTCTTCAACTGTCTTATTTGGGCGAACCTTAATGCTGGTGATGTAGGCCTCATCTCTAGGAAGCTGGCTAAAATTAGGGTTAGGCTTGGGGCTGGCATTCAGAGATCTAAAGTGCCTCTAGATCCAGGGGCATTAGTGCTATAAAAACCACGCCAAGAAGACTGTGGCACAGCCCCAAAATTACTACTTCCGCAACTGTCTTATTTGGGCGAACGTTAATGCTGGTGTTTTAGGCCGCATCTCGAGGGAGCTGCCTGAAAGTAGGGTTAGGGCTTGCATGAAGATATCTATCATGACTCCAGCTCCAGGGACACTAGTGCTGTAAAAGGCATGCCAAGAGGAATGTGGCACAGCACCAATATTACTCCTTAAACACCTTTCTTATTTGGGCTAGCCTTAGTGCTGGTAATAAAAGCCTCAACTCTAGGGCGCTGGCTAAAATTAGGGTTAGGGTTAGGGTTAGCATACAGAGATCTAAAATGACTCTAGTTCCAGGGGCACTAGTGCTGTAAAAGGCATGCCAAGAGGAATGTGGCACAACAATAATATTGCTCCTTCCAGAGCTTTCTCAGTTGGGAAAGACTTAATGCGAATGAGGATAGCCTTATCTCTATGGAGATGGCTAAAATGAGGGTTAGGGTTAGCAATCAGAGATCTACAATGACTCTAGCTCCAGGGGCACTAGTGCTGTAAAAACCACGCCAAGAAGAATGTGGCACAGCACCAAAATTACTACTTCTACAACTGTCTTCTTTGGGCGAACCTTAATGCTGGTGATGTAGGCCTCATCTCTAGGAAGCTGGCTAAAATTAGGGTTAGGCTTGGGGCTGGCATTCAGAGATCTAAAGTGCCTCTAGATCCAGGGGCATTAGTGCTATAAAAACCACGCCAAGAAGACTGTGGCACAGCCCCAAAATTACTACTTCCACAACTGTCTTATTTGGGCGAACGTTAATGCTGGTGTTTTAGGCCGCATCTCGAGGGAGCTGCCTGAAAGTAGGGTTAGGGCTTGCATGAAGATATCTATCATGACTCCAGCTCCAAGGACACTAGTGCTGTAAAAGGCATGCCAAGAGGAATGTGGCACAGCACCAATATTACTCCTTAAACACCTTTCTTATTTGGGCTAGCCTTAGTGCTGGTAATAAAAGCCTCAACTCTAGGGCGCTGGCTAAAATTAGGGTTAGGGTTAGGCTTAGCATACAGAGATCTAAAATGACTCTAGTTCCAGGGGCACTAGTGCTGTAAAAGGCATGCCAAGAGGAATGTGGCACAACAATAATATTGCTCCTTCCAGAGCTTTCTCAGTTGGGAAAGACTTAATGCGAATGAGGATAGCCTTATCTCTATGGAGATGGCTAAAATGAGGGTTAGGGTTAGCATTCAGAGATCTACAATGACTCTAGCTCCAGGGGCACTAGTGCTGTAAAAACCACGCCAAGAAGAATGTGGCACAGCACCAAAATTACTACTTCTACAACTGTCTTCTTTGGGCGAACCTTAATGCTGGTGATGTAGGCCTCATCTCTAGGAAGCTGGCTAAAATTAGGGTTAGGCTTGGGGCTGGCATTCAGAGATCTAAAGTGCCTCTAGATCCAGGGGCATTAGTGCTATAAAAACCACGCCAAGAAGACTGTGGCACAGCCCCAAAATTACTACTTCCGCAACTGTCTTATTTGGGCGAACGTTAATGCTGGTGTTTTAGGCCGCATCTCGAGGGAGCTGCCTGAAAGTAGGGTTAGGGCTTGCATGAAGATATCTATCATGACTCCAGCTCCAGGGACACTAGTGCTGTAAAAGGCATGCCAAGAGGAATGTGGCACAGCACCAATATTACTCCTTAAACACCTTTCTTATTTGGGCTAGCCTTAGTGCTGGTAATAAAAGCCTCAACTCTAGGGCGCTGGCTAAAATTAGGGTTAGGGTTAGGGTTAGCATACAGAGATCTAAAATGACTCTAGTTCCAGGGGCACTAGTGCTGTAAAAGGCATGCCAAGAGGAATGTGGCACAACAATAATATTGCTCCTTCCAGAGCTTTCTCAGTTGGGAAAGACTTAATGCGAATGAGGATAGCCTTATCTCTATGGAGATGGCTAAAATGAGGGTTAGGGTTAGCATTCAGAGATCTACAATGACTCTAGCTCCAGGGGCACTAGTGCTGTAAAAACCACGCCAAGAAGAATGTGGCACAGCACCAAAATTACTACTTCTACAACTGTCTTCTTTGGGCGAACCTTAAAGCTGGTGATGCAGGCCTCATCTCTAGGAAGCTGGCTAAAATTAGGGTTAGGCTTGGGGCTGGCATTCAGAGATCTAAAGTGCCTCTAGATCCAGGGGCATTAGTGCTATAAAAACCACGCCAAGAAGACTGTGGCACAGCCCCAAAATTACTACTTCCGCAACTGTCTTATTTGGGCGAACGTTAATGCTGGTGTTTTAGGCCGCATCTCGAGGGAGCTGCCTGAAAGTAGGGTTAGGGCTTGCATGAAGATATCTATCATGACTCCAGCTCCAAGGACACTAGTGCTGTAAAAGGCATGCCAAGAGGAATGTGGCACAGCACCAATATTACTCCTTAAACACCTTTCTTATTTGGGCTAGCCTTAGTGCTGGTAATAAAAGCCTCAACTCTAGGGCGCTGGCTAAAATTAGGGTTAGGGTTAGGCTTAGCATACAGAGATCTAAAATGACTCTAGTTCCAGGGGCACTAGTGCTGTAAAAGGCATGCCAAGAGGAATGTGGCACAACAATAATATTGCTCCTTCCAGAGCTTTCTCAGTTGGGAAAGACTTAATGCGAATGAGGATAGCCTTATCTCTATGGAGATGGCTAAAATGAGGGTTAGGGTTAGCATTCAGAGATCTACAATGACTCTAGCTCCAGGGGCACTAGTGCTGTAAAAACCACGCCAAGAAGAATGTGGCACAGCACCAAAATTACTACTTCTACAACTGTCTTCTTTGGGCGAACCTTAATGCTGGTGATGTAGGCCTCATCTCTAGGAAGCTGGCTAAAATTAGGGTTAGGCTTGGGGCTGGCATTCAGAGATCTAAAGTGCCTCTAGATCCAGGGGCATTAGTGCTATAAAAACCACGCCAAGAAGACTGTGGCACAGCCCCAAAATTACTACTTCCGCAACTGTCTTATTTGGGCGAACGTTAATGCTGGTGTTTTAGGCCGCATCTCGAGGGAGCTGCCTGAAAGTAGGGTTAGGGCTTGCATGAAGATATCTATCATGACTCCAGCTCCAGGGACACTAGTGCTGTAAAAGGCATGCCAAGAGGAATGTGGCACAGCACCAATATTACTCCTTAAACACCTTTCTTATTTGGGCTAGCCTTAGTGCTGGTAATAAAAGCCTCAACTCTAGGGCGCTGGCTAAAATTAGGGTTAGGGTTAGGGTTAGCATACAGAGATCTAAAATGACTCTAGTTCCAGGGGCACTAGTGCTGTAAAAGGCATGCCAAGAGGAATGTGGCACAACAATAATATTGCTCCTTCCAGAGCTTTCTCAGTTGGGAAAGACTTAATGCGAATGAGGATAGCCTTATCTCTATGGAGATGGCTAAAATGAGGGTTAGGGTTAGCATTCAGAGATCTACAATGACTCTAGCTCCAGGGGCACTAGTGCTGTAAAAACCACGCCAAGAAGAATGTGGCACAGCACCAAAATTACTACTTCTACAACTGTCTTCTTTGGGCGAACCTTAAAGCTGGTGATGCAGGCCTCATCTCTAGGAAGCTGGCTAAAATTAGGGTTAGGCTTGGGGCTGGCATTCAGAGATCTAAAGTGCCTCTAGATCCAGGGGCATTAGTGCTATAAAAACCACGCCAAGAAGACTGTGGCACAGCCCCAAAATTACTACTTCCGCAACTGTCTTATTTGGGCGAACGTTAATGCTGGTGTTTTAGGCCGCATCTCGAGGGAGCTGCCTGAAAGTAGGGTTAGGGCTTGCATGAAGATATCTATCATGACTCCAGCTCCAAGGACACTAGTGCTGTAAAAGGCATGCCAAGAGGAATGTGGCACAGCACCAATATTACTCCTTAAACACCTTTCTTATTTGGGCTAGCCTTAGTGCTGGTAATAAAAGCCTCAACTCTAGGGCGCTGGCTAAAATTAGGGTTAGGGTTAGGCTTAGCATACAGAGATCTAAAATGACTCTAGTTCCAGGGGCACTAGTGCTGTAAAAGGCATGCCAAGAGGAATGTGGCACAACAATAATATTGCTCCTTCCAGAGCTTTCTCAGTTGGGAAAGACTTAATGCGAATGAGGATAGCCTTATCTCTATGGAGATGGCTAAAATGAGGGTTAGGGTTAGCATTCAGAGATCTACAATGACTCTAGCTCCAGGGGCACTAGTGCTGTAAAAACCACGCCAAGAAGAATGTGGCACAGCACCAAAATTACTACTTCTACAACTGTCTTCTTTGGGCGAACCTTAATGCTGGTGATGTAGGCCTCATCTCTAGGAAGCTGGCTAAAATTAGGGTTAGGCTTGGGGCTGGCATTCAGAGATCTAAAGTGCCTCTAGATCCAGGGGCATTAGTGCTATAAAAACCACGCCAAGAAGACTGTGGCACAGCCCCAAAATTACTACTTCCGCAACTGTCTTATTTGGGCGAACGTTAATGCTGGTGTTTTAGGCCGCATCTCGAGGGAGCTGCCTGAAAGTAGGGTTAGGGCTTGCATGAAGATATCTATCATGACTCCAGCTCCAGGGACACTAGTGCTGTAAAAGGCATGCCAAGAGGAATGTGGCACAGCACCAATATTACTCCTTAAACACCTTTCTTATTTGGGCTAGCCTTAGTGCTGGTAATAAAAGCCTCAACTCTAGGGCGCTGGCTAAAATTAGGGTTAGGGTTAGGGTTAGCATACAGAGATCTAAAATGACTCTAGTTCCAGGGGCACTAGTGCTGTAAAAGGCATGCCAAGAGGAATGTGGCACAACAATAATATTGCTCCTTCCAGAGCTTTCTCAGTTGGGAAAGACTTAATGCGAATGAGGATAGCCTTATCTCTATGGAGATGGCTAAAATGAGGGTTAGGGTTAGCATTCAGAGATCTACAATGACTCTAGCTCCAGGGGCACTAGTGCTGTAAAAACCACGCCAAGAAGAATGTGGCACAGCACCAAAATTACTACTTCTACAACTGTCTTCTTTGGGCGAACCTTAAAGCTGGTGATGCAGGCCTCATCTCTAGGAAGCTGGCTAAAATTAGGGTTAGGCTTGGGGCTGGCATTCAGAGATCTAAAGTGCCTCTAGATCCAGGGGCATTAGTGCTATAAAAACCACGCCAAGAAGACTGTGGCACAGCCCCAAAATTACTACTTCCACAACTGTCTTATTTGGGCGAACGTTAATGCTGGTGTTTTAGGCCGCATCTCGAGGGAGCTGCCTGAAAGTAGGGTTAGGGCTTGCATGAAGATATCTATCATGACTCCAGCTCCAGGGGCACTAGTGCTGTAAAAGGCATTCCAAGAGGAATGTTGCACAGCACCAATATTACTCCTTAAACACCTTTCTTTTTTGGGCTAGCCTTAGTGCTGGTAATAAAATCCTCAACTCTAGGGCGCTGGCTAAAATTAGGGTTAGGGTTAGGGTCAGCATACAGAGATCTAAAATGACTCTAGTTCCAGGGGCACTAGTGCTGTAAAAGGCACGCCAAGAGGAATGTAGCACAACAATAATATTGCTCCTTCCAGAGCTTTCTCAGTTGGGAAAGACTTAATGCGAATGAGGATAGCCTTATCTCTATGGAGATGGCTAAAATGAGGGTTAGGGTTAGCATTCAGAGATCTACAATGACTCTAGCTCCAGGGGCACTAGTGCTGTAAAAACCACGCCAAGAAGACTGTGGCACAGCCCCAAAATTACTACTTCCGCAACTGTCTTATTTGGGCGAACGTTAATGCTGGTGTTTTAGGCCGCATCTCGAGGGAGCTGCCTGAAATTAGGGTTAGGGCTTGCATGAAGATATCTATCATGACTCCAGCTCCAGGGACACTAGTGCTGTAAAAGGCATGCCAAGAGGAATGTGGCACAGCACCAATATTACTCCTTAAACACCTTTCTTATTTGGGCTAGCCTTAGTGCTGGTAATAAAAGCCTCAACTCTAGGGCGCTGGCTAAAATTAGGGTTAGGGTTAGGGTTAGCATACAGAGATCTAAAATGACTCTAGTTCCAGGGGCACTAGTGCTGTAAAAGGCATGCCAAGAGGAATGTGGCACAACAATAATATTGCTCCTTCCAGAGCTTTCTCAGTTGGGAAAGACTTAATGCGAATGAGGATAGCCTTATCTCTATGGAGATGGCTGAAATGAGGGTTAGGGTTAGCATTCAGAGATCTACAATGACTCTAGCTCCAGGGGCACTAGTGCTGTAAAAACCACGCCAAGAAGAATGTGGCACAGCACCAAAATTACTACTTCTACAACTGTCTTCTTTGGGCGAACCTTAATGCTGGTGATGTAGGCCTCATCTCTAGGAAGCTGGCTAAAATTACGGTTAGGCTTGGGGCTGGCATTCAGAGATCTAAAGTGCCTCTACATCCAGGGTCATTAGTGCTATAAAAACCACGCCAAGAAGACTGTGGCACAGCCCCAAAATTACTACTTCCACAACTGTCTTATTTGGGCGAACGTTAATGCTGGTGTTTTAGGCCGCATCTCGAGGGAGCTGCCTGAAAGTAGGGTTAGGGCTTGCATGAAGATATCTATCATGACTCCAGCTCCAGGGACACTAGTGCTGTAAAAGGCATGCCAAGAGGAATGTGGCACAGCACCAATATTACTCCTTAAACACCTTTCTTATTTGGGCTAGCCTTAGTGCTGGTAATAAAAGCCTCAACTCTAGGGCGCTGGCTAAAATTAGGGTTAGGGTTAGGGTTAGCATACAGAGATCTAAAATGACTCTAGTTCCAGGGGCACTAGTGCTGTAAAAGGCACGCCAAGAGGAATGTGGCACAACAATAATATTGCTCCTTCCAGAGCTTTCTCAGTTGGGAAAGACTTAATGCGAATGAGGATAGCCTTATCTCTATGGAGATGGCTAAAATGAGGGTTAGGGTTAGCATTCAGAGATCTACAATGACTCTAGCTCCAGGGGCACTAGTGCTGTAAAAACCACGCCAAGAAGACTGTGGCACAGCCCCAAAATTACTACTTCCGCAACTGTCTTATTTGGGCGAACGTTAATGCTGGTGTTTTAGGCCGCATCTCGAGGGAGCTGCCTGAAAGTAGGGTTAGGGCTTGCATGAAGATATCTATCATGACTCCAGCTCCAGGGACACTAGTGCTGTAAAAGGCATGCCAAGAGGAATGTGGCACAGCACCAATATTACTCCTTAAACACCTTTCTTATTTGGGCTAGCCTTAGTGCTGGTAATAAAAGCCTCAACTCTAGGGCGCTGGCTAAAATTAGGGTTAGGGTTAGGGTTAGCATACAGAGATCTAAAATGACTCTAGTTCCAGGGGCACTAGTGCTGTAAAAGGCATGCCAAGAGGAATGTGGCACAACAATAATATTGCTCCTTCCAGAGCTTTCTCAGTTGGGAAAGACTTAATGCGAATGAGGATAGCCTTATCTCTATGGAGATGGCTAAAATGAGGGTTAGGGTTAGCATTCAGAGATCTACAATGACTCTAGCTCCAGGGGCACTAGTGCTGTAAAAACCACGCCAAGAAGAATGTGGCACAGCACCAAAATTACTACTTCTACAACTGTCTTCTTTGGGCGAACCTTAAAGCTGGTGATGCAGGCCTCATCTCTAGGAAGCTGGCTAAAATTAGGGTTAGGCTTGGGGCTGGCATTCAGAGATCTAAAGTGCCTCTACATCCAGGGGCATTAGTGCTATAAAAACCACGCCAAGAAGACTGTGGCACAGCCCCAAAATTACTACTTCCACAACTGTCTTATTTGGGCGAACGTTAATGCTGGTGTTTTAGGCCGCATCTCGAGGGAGCTGCCTGAAAGTAGGGTTAGGGCTTGCATGAAGATATCTATCATGACTCCAGCTCCAGGGGCACTAGTGCTGTAAAAGGCATTCCAAGAGGAATGTTGCACAGCACCAATATTACTCCTTAAACACCTTTCTTTTTTGGGCTAGCCTTAGTGCTGGTAATAAAATCCTCAACTCTAGGGCGCTGGCTAAAATTAGGGTTAGGGTTAGGGTCAGCATACAGAGATCTAAAATGACTCTAGTTCCAGGGGCACTAGTGCTGTAAAAGGCACGCCAAGAGGAATGTGGCACAACAATAATATTGCTCCTTCCAGAGCTTTCTCAGTTGGGAAAGACTTAATGCGAATGAGGATAGCCTTATCTCTATGGAGATGGCTAAAATGAGGGTTAGGGTTAGCATTCAGAGATCTACAATGACTCTAGCTCCAGGGGCACTAGTGCTGTAAAAACCACGCCAAGAAGACTGTGGCACAGCCCCAAAATTACTACTTCCGCAACTGTCTTATTTGGGCGAACGTTAATGCTGGTGTTTTAGGCCGCATCTCGAGGGAGCTGCCTGAAAGTAGGGTTAGGGCTTGCATGAAGATATCTATCATGACTCCAGCTCCAGGGACACTAGTGCTGTAAAAGGCATGCCAAGAGGAATGTGGCACAGCACCAATATTACTCCTTAAACACCTTTCTTATTTGGGCTAGCCTTAGTGCTGGTAATAAAAGCCTCAACTCTAGGGCGCTGGCTAAAATTAGGGTTAGGGTTAGGGTTAGCATACAGAGATCTAAAATGACTCTAGTTCCAGGGGCACTAGTGCTGTAAAAGGCATGCCAAGAGGAATGTGGCACAACAATAATATTGCTCCTTCCAGAGCTTTCTCAGTTGGGAAAGACTTAATGCGAATGAGGATAGCCTTATCTCTATGGAGATGGCTGAAATGAGGGTTAGGGTTAGCATTCAGAGATCTACAATGACTCTAGCTCCAGGGGCACTAGTGCTGTAAAAACCACGCCAAGAAGAATGTGGCACAGCACCAAAATTACTACTTCTACAACTGTCTTCTTTGGGCGAACCTTAATGCTGGTGATGTAGGCCTCATCTCTAGGAAGCTGGCTAAAATTACGGTTAGGCTTGGGGCTGGCATTCAGAGATCTAAAGTGCCTCTACATCCAGGGTCATTAGTGCTATAAAAACCACGCCAAGAAGACTGTGGCACAGCCCCAAAATTACTACTTCCACAACTGTCTTATTTGGGCGAACGTTAATGCTGGTGTTTTAGGCCGCATCTCGAGGGAGCTGCCTGAAAGTAGGGTTAGGGCTTGCATGAAGATATCTATCATGACTCCAGCTCCAGGGACACTAGTGCTGTAAAAGGCATGCCAAGAGGAATGTGGCACAGCACCAATATTACTCCTTAAACACCTTTCTTATTTGGGCTAGCCTTAGTGCTGGTAATAAAAGCCTCAACTCTAGGGCGCTGGCTAAAATTAGGGTTAGGGTTAGGGTTAGCATACAGAGATCTAAAATGACTCTAGTTCCAGGGGCACTAGTGCTGTAAAAGGCATGCCAAGAGGAATGTGGCACAACAATAATATTGCTCCTTCCAGAGCTTTCTCAGTTGGGAAAGACTTAATGCGAATGAGGATAGCCTTATCTCTATGGAGATGGCTAAAATGAGGGTTAGGGTTAGCATTCAGAGATCTACAATGACTCTAGCTCCAGGGGCACTAGTGCTGTAAAAACCACGCCAAGAAGAATGTGGCACAGCACCAAAATTACTACTTCTACAACTGTCTTCTTTGGGCGAACCTTAAAGCTGGTGATGCAGGCCTCATCTCTAGGAAGCTGGCTAAAATTAGGGTTAGGCTTGGGGCTGGCATTCAGAGATCTAAAGTGCCTCTAGATCCAGGGGCATTAGTGCTATAAAAACCACGCCAAGAAGACTGTGGCACAGCCCCAAAATTACTACTTCCACAACTGTCTTATTTGGGCGAACGTTAATGCTGGTGTTTTAGGCCGCATCTCGAGGGAGCTGCCTGAAAGTAGGGTTAGGGCTTGCATGAAGATATCTATCATGACTCCAGCTCCAGGGGCACTAGTGCTGTAAAAGGCATTCCAAGAGGAATGTTGCACAGCACCAATATTACTCCTTAAACACCTTTCTTTTTTGGGCTAGCCTTAGTGCTGGTAATAAAATCCTCAACTCTAGGGCGCTGGCTAAAATTAGGGTTAGGGTTAGGGTCAGCATACAGAGATCTAAAATGACTCTAGTTCCAGGGGCACTAGTGCTGTAAAAGGCACGCCAAGAGGAATGTGGCACAACAATAATATTGCTCCTTCCAGAGCTTTCTCAGTTGGGAAAGACTTAATGCGAATGAGGATAGCCTTATCTCTATGGAGATGGCTAAAATGAGGGTTAGGGTTAGCATTCAGAGATCTACAATGACTGTAGCTCCAGGGGCACTAGTGCTGTAAAAACCACGCCAAGAAGACTGTGGCACAGCCCCAAAATTACTACTTCCGCAACTGTCTTATTTGGGCGAACGTTAATGCTGGTGTTTTAGGCCGCATCTCGAGGGAGCTGCCTGAAAGTAGGGTTAGGGCTTGCATGAAGATATCTATCATGACTCCAGCTCCAGGGACACTAGTGCTGTAAAAGGCATGCCAAGAGGAATGTGGCACAGCACCAATATTACTCCTTAAACACCTTTCTTATTTGGGCTAGCCTTAGTGCTGGTAATAAAAGCCTCAACTCTAGGGCGCTGGCTAAAATTAGGGTTAGGGTTAGGGTTAGCATACAGAGATCTAAAATGACTCTAGTTCCAGGGGCACTAGTGCTGTAAAAGGCATGCCAAGAGGAATGTGGCACAACAATAATATTGCTCCTTCCAGAGCTTTCTCAGTTGGGAAAGACTTAATGCGAATGAGGATAGCCTTATCTCTATGGAGATGGCTGAAATGAGGGTTAGGGTTAGCATTCAGAGATCTACAATGACTCTAGCTCCAGGGGCACTAGTGCTGTAAAAACCACGCCAAGAAGAATGTGGCACAGCACCAAAATTACTACTTCTACAACTGTCTTCTTTGGGCGAACCTTAATGCTGGTGATGTAGGCCTCATCTCTAGGAAGCTGGCTAAAATTAGGGTTAGGCTTGGGGCTGGCATTCAGAGATCTAAAGTGCCTCTACATCCAGGGTCATTAGTGCTATAAAAACCACGCCAAGAAGACTGTGGCACAGCCCCAAAATTACTACTTCCACAACTGTCTTATTTGGGCGAACGTTAATGCTGGTGTTTTAGGCCGCATCTCGAGGGAGCTGCCTGAAAGTAGGGTTAGGGCTTGCATGAAGATATCTATCATGACTCCACCTCCAGGGGCACTAGTGCTGTAAAAGGCATTCCAAGAGGAATGTGGCACAGCACCAATATTACTCCTTAAACACCTTTCTTATTTGGGCTAGCCTTAGTGCTGGTAATAAAAGCCTCAACTCTAGGGCGCTGGCTAAAATTAGGGTTAGGGTTAGGGTCAGCATACAGAGATCTAAAATGACTCTAGTTCCAGGGGCACTAGTGCTGTAAAAGGCATGCCAAGAGGAATGTGGCACAACAATAATATTGCTCCTTCCAGAGCTTTCTCAGTTGGGAAAGACTTAATGCGAATGAGGATAGCCTTATCTCTATGGAGATGGCTAAAATGAGGGTTAGGGTTAGCATTCAGAGATCTACAATGACTCTAGCTCCAGGGGCACTAGTGCTGTAAAAACCACGCCAAGAAGAATGTGGCACAGCACCAAAATTACTACTTCTACAAGTGTCTTATTTGGGCGAACCTTAATGCTGGTGATGTAGGCCTCATCTCTAGGAAGCTGGCTAAAATTAGGGTTAGGCTTGGGGCTGGCATTCAGAGATCTAAAGTGCCTCTAGATCCAGGGGCATTAGTGCTATAAAAACCACGCCAAGAAGACTGTGGCACAGCCCCAAAATTACTACTTCCACAACTGTCTTATTTGGGCGAACGTTAATGCTGGTGTTTTAGGCCGCATCTCGAGGGAGCTGCCTGAAAGTTGGGTTAGGGCTTGCATGAAGATATCTATCATGACTCCAGCTCCAGGGACACTAGTGCTGTAAAAGGCATGCCAAGAGGAATGTGGCACAGCACCAATATTACTCCTTAAACACCTTTCTTCTTTGGGCTAGCCTTAGTGCTTTTAATAAAAGCCTCAACTCAAGGGTGCTGGCTAAAATTAGGGTTAGGGTTAGGGTCAGCATACAGAGATCTAAAATGACTCTAGTTCCAGGGGCACTAGTGCTGTAAAAGGCATGCCAAGAGGAATGTGGCACAACAATAATATTGCTCCTTCCAGAGCTTTCTGAGTTGGGAAAGACTTAATGCGAATGAGGATAGCCTTATCTCTATGGAGATGGCTATAATGAGGGTTAGGGTTAGCATTCAGAGATCTACAATGACTGTAGCTCCAGGGGCACTAGTGCTGTAAAAACCACGCCAAGAAGAATGTGGCACAGCGCCAAAATTACTACTTCTACAACTGTCTTATTTGGGCGAACCTTAATGCTGGTGATGTAGGCCTCATCTCTAGGAAGCTGGCTAAAATTAGGGTTAGGCTTGGGGCTGGCATTCAGAGATCTAAAGTGCCTGTAGATCCAGGGGCATTAGTGCTATAAAAACCACGCCAAGAAGACTGTGGCACAGCCCCAAAATTACTACTTCCACAAATGTCTGATTTGGGCGAACGTTAATGCTGGTGTTTTAGGCCGCATCTCGAGGGAGCTGCCTGAAAGTAGGGTTAGGGCTTGCATGAAGATATCTATCATGACTCCAGCTCCAGGGGCACTAGTGCTGTAAAAGGCATGCCAAGAGGAATGTGGCACAGCACCAATATTACTCCTTAAACACCTTTCTTATTTGGGCTAGCCTTAGTGCTGGTAATAAAAGCCTCAACTCTAGGGCGCTGGCTAAAATTAGGGTTAGGGTTAGGGTTAGCATACAGAGATCTAAAATGACTCTAGTTCCAGGGGCACTAGTGCTGTAAAAGGCATGCCAAGAGGAATGTGGCACAACAATAATATTGCTCCTTCCAGAGCTTTCTCAGTTGGGAAAGACTTAATGCGAATGAGGATAGCCTTATCTCTATGGAGATGGCTAAAATGAGGTTTAGGGTTAGCAATCAGAGATCTACAATGACTCTAGCTCCAGGGGCACTAGTGCTGTAAAAACCACGCCAAGAAGAATGTGGCACAGCACCAAAATTACTACTTCTACAACTGTCTTCTTTGGGCGAACCTTAATGCTGGTGATGCAGGCCTCATCTCTAGGAAGCGGGCTAAAATTAGGGTTAGGCTTGGGGCTGGCATTCAGAGATCTAAAGTGCCTCTAGATCCAGGGGCATTAGTGCTATAAAAACCACGCCAAGAAGACTGTGGCACAGCCCCAAAATTACTACTTCCACAACTGTCTTATTTGGGCGAACGTTAATGCTGGTGTTTTAGGCCGCATCTCGAGGGAGCTGCCTGAAAGTAGGGTTAGGGCTTGCATGAAGATATCTATCATGACTCCACCTCCAGGGGCACTAGTGCTGTAAAAGGCATTCCAAGAGGAATGTGGCACAGCACCAATATTACTCCTTAAACACCTTTCTTATTTGGGCTAGCCTTAGTGCTGGTAATAAAAGCCTCAACTCTAGGGCGCTGGCTAAAATTAGGGTTAGGGTTAGGGTCAGCATACAGAGATCTAAAATGACTCTAGTTCCAGGGGCACTAGTGCTGTAAAAGGCATGCCAAGAGGAATGTGGCACAACAATAATATTGCTCCTTCCAGAGCTTTCTCAGTTGGGAAAGACTTAATGCGAATGAGGATAGCCTTATCTCTATGGAGATGGCTAAAATGAGGGTTAGGGTTAGCATTCAGAGATCTACAATGACTCTAGCTCCAGGGGCACTAGTGCTGTAAAAACCACGCCAAGAAGAATGTGGCACAGCACCAAAATTACTACTTCTACAAGTGTCTTATTTGGGCGAACCTTAATGCTGGTGATGTAGGCCTCATCTCTAGGAAGCTGGCTAAAATTAGGGTTAGGCTTGGGGCTGGCATTCAGAGATCTAAAGTGCCTCTAGATCCAGGGGCATTAGTGCTATAAAAACCACGCCAAGAAGACTGTGGCACAGCCCCAAAATTACTACTTCCACAACTGTCTTATTTGGGCGAACGTTAATGCTGGTGTTTTAGGCCGCATCTCGAGGGAGCTGCCTGAAAGTTGGGTTAGGGCTTGCATGAAGATATCTATCATGACTCCAGCTCCAGGGACACTAGTGCTGTAAAAGGCATGCCAAGAGGAATGTGGCACAGCACCAATATTACTCCTTAAACACCTTTCTTCTTTGGGCTAGCCTTAGTGCTTTTAATAAAAGCCTCAACTCAAGGGTGCTGGCTAAAATTAGGGTTAGGGTTAGGGTCAGCATACAGAGATCTAAAATGACTCTAGTTCCAGGGGCACTAGTGCTGTAAAAGGCATGCCAAGAGGAATGTGGCACAACAATAATATTGCTCCTTCCAGAGCTTTCTGAGTTGGGAAAGACTTAATGCGAATGAGGATAGCCTTATCTCTATGGAGATGGCTATAATGAGGGTTAGGGTTAGCATTCAGAGATCTACAATGACTGTAGCTCCAGGGGCACTAGTGCTGTAAAAACCACGCCAAGAAGAATGTGGCACAGCGCCAAAATTACTACTTCTACAACTGTCTTATTTGGGCGAACCTTAATGCTGGTGATGTAGGCCTCATCTCTAGGAAGCTGGCTAAAATTAGGGTTAGGCTTGGGGCTGGCATTCAGAGATCTAAAGTGCCTGTAGATCCAGGGGCATTAGTGCTATAAAAACCACGCCAAGAAGACTGTGGCACAGCCCCAAAATTACTACTTCCACAAATGTCTGATTTGGGCGAACGTTAATGCTGGTGTTTTAGGCCGCATCTCGAGGGAGCTGCCTGAAAGTAGGGTTAGGGCTTGCATGAAGATATCTATCATGACTCCAGCTCCAGGGGCACTAGTGCTGTAAAAGGCATGCCAAGAGGAATGTGGCACAGCACCAATATTACTCCTTAAACACCTTTCTTATTTGGGCTAGCCTTAGTGCTGGTAATAAAAGCCTCAACTCTAGGGCGCTGGCTAAAATTAGGGTTAGGGTTAGGGTTAGCATACAGAGATCTAAAATGACTCTAGTTCCAGGGGCACTAGTGCTGTAAAAGGCATGCCAAGAGGAATGTGGCACAACAATAATATTGCTCCTTCCAGAGCTTTCTCAGTTGGGAAAGACTTAATGCGAATGAGGATAGCCTTATCTCTATGGAGATGGCTAAAATGAGGTTTAGGGTTAGCAATCAGAGATCTACAATGACTCTAGCTCCAGGGGCACTAGTGCTGTAAAAACCACGCCAAGAAGAATGTGGCACAGCACCAAAATTACTACTTCTACAACTGTCTTCTTTGGGCGAACCTTAATGCTGGTGATGCAGGCCTCATCTCTAGGAAGCGGGCTAAAATTAGGGTTAGGCTTGGGGCTGGCATTCAGAGATCTAAAGTGCCTCTAGATCCAGGGGCATTAGTGCTATAAAAACCACGCCAAGAAGACTGTGGCACAGCCCCAAAATTACTACTTCCACAACTGTCTTATTTGGGCGAACGTTAATGCTGGTGTTTTAGGCCGCATCTCGAGGGAGCTGCCTGAAAGTAGGGTTAGGGCTTGCATGAAGATATCTATCATGACTCCAGCTCCAGGGGCACTAGTGTTGGAAAAGGCATTCCAAGAGGAATGTGGCACAGCACCAATATTACTCCTTAAACACCTTTCTTTTTTGGGCTAGCCTTAGTGCTGGTAATAAAAGCCTCAACTCTAGGGCGCTGGCTAAAATTAGGGTTAGGGTTAGGGTCAGCATACAGAGATCTAAAATGACTCTAGTTCCAGGGGCACTAGTGCTGTAAAAGGCATGCCAAGAGGAATGTGGCACAACAATAATATTGCTCCTTCCAGAGCTTTCTCAGTTGGGAAAGACTTAATGCGAATGAGGATAGCCTTATCTCTATGGAGATGGCTAAAATGAGGGTTAGGGTTAGCATTCAGAGATCTACAATGACTCTAGCTCCAGGGGCACTAGTGCTGTAAAAACCACGCCAAGAAGAATGTGGCACAGCACCAAAATTACTACTTCTACAACTGTCTTATTTGGGCGAACCTTAATGCTGGTGATGCAGGCCTCATCTCTAGGAAGCTGGCTAAAATTAGGGTTAGGCTTGGGGCTGGCATTCAGAGATCTAAAGTGCCTCTAGATCCAGGGGCATTAGTGCTATAAAAACCACGCCAAGAAGACTGTGGCACAGCCCCAAAATTACTACTTCCACAACTGTCTTATTTGGGCGAACGTTAATGCTGGTGTTTCAGGCCGCATCTCGAGGGAGCTGCCTGAAAGTAGGGTTAGGGCTTGCATGAAGATATCTATCATGACTCCAGCTCCAGGGGCACTAGTGCTGTAAAAGGCATGCCAAGAGGAATGTGGCACAGCACCAATATTACTCCTTAAACACCTTTCTTATTTGGGCTAGCCTTAGTGCTGGTAATAAAAGCCTCAACTCTAGGGCGCTGGCTAAAATTAGGGTTAGGGTTAGGGTCAGCATACAGAGATCTAAAATGACTCTAGTTCCAGGGGCACTAGTGCTGTAAAAGGCATGCCAAGAGGAATGTGGCACAACAATAATATTGCTCCTTCCAGAGCTTTCTCAGTTGGGAAAGACTTAATGCGAATGAGGTTAGCCTTATCTCTATGGAGATGGCTAAAATGAAGGTTAGGGTTAGCATTCAGAGATCTACAATGACTCTAGCTCCAGGGGCACTAGTGCTGTAAAAACCACGCCAAGAAGAATGTGGCACAGCACCAAAATTACTACTTCTACAACTGTCTTATTTGGGCGAACCTTAATGCTGGTGATGTAGGCCTCATCTCTAGGAAGCTGGCTAAAATTAGGGTTAGGCTTGGGGCTGGCATTCAGAGATCTAAAGTGCCTCTAGATCCAGGGGCATTAGTGCTATATAAACCACGCCAAGAAGACTGTGGCACAGCCCCAAAATTACTACTTCCACAACTGTCTTATTTGGGCGAATGTTAATGCTGGTGTTTCAGGCCGCATCTCGAGGGAGCTGCCTGAAAGTAGGGTTAGGGCTTGCATGAAGATATCTATCATGACTCCAGCTCCAGGGGCACTAGTGCTGTAAAAGGCATGCCAAGAGGAATGTGGCACAGCACCAATATTACTCCTTAAACACCTTTCTTATTTGGGCTAGCCTTAGTGCTGGTAATAAAAGCCTCAACTCTAGGGCGCTGGCTAAAATTAGGGTTAGGGTTAGGGTCAGCATACAGAGATCTAAAATGACTCTAGTTCCAGGGGCACTAGTGCTGTAAAAGGCATGCCAAGAGGAATGTGGCACAACAATAATATTGCTCCTTCCAGAGCTTTCTCAGTTGGGAAAGACTTAATGCGAATGAGGATAGCCTTATCTCTATGGAGATGGCTATAATGAGGGTTAGGGTTAGCATTCAGAGATCTACAATGACTGTAGCTCCAGGGGCACTAGTGCTGTAAAAACCACGCCAAGAAGAATGTGGCACAGCGCCAAAATTACTACTTCTACAACTGTCTTCTTTGGGCGAACCTTAATGCTGGTGATGTAGGCCTCATCTCTAGGAAGCTGGCTAAAATTAGGGTTAGGCTTGGGGCTGGCATTCAGAGATCTAAAGTGCCTGTAGATCCAGGGGCATTAGTGCTATAAAAACCACGCCAAGAAGACTGTGGCACAGCCCCAAAATTACTACTTCCACAACTGTCTGATTTGGGCGAACGTTAATGCTGGTGTTTTAGGCCGCATCTCGAGGGAGCTGCCTGAAAGTAGGGTTAGGGCTTGCATGAAGATATCTATCATGACTCCAGCTCCAGGGACACTAGTGCTGTAAAAGGCATGCCAAGAGGAATGTGGCACAGCACCAATATTACTCCTTAAACACCTTTCTTATTTGGGCTAGCCTTAGTGCTGGTAATAAAAGCCTCAACTCTAGGGCGCTGGCTAAAATTAGGGTTAGGGTTAGGGTTAGCATACAGAGATCTAAAATGACTCTAGTTCCAGGGGCACTAGTGCTGTAAAAGGCATGCCAAGAGGAATGTGGCACAACAATAATATTGCTCCTTCCAGAGCTTTCTCAGTTGGGAAAGACTTAATGCGAATGAGGATAGCCTTATCTCTATGGAGATGGCTAAAATGAGGGTTAGGGTTAGCAATCAGAGATCTACAATGACTCTAGCTCCAGGGGCACTAGTGCTGTAAAAACCACGCCAAGAAGAATGTGGCACAGCACCAAAATTACTACTTCTACAACTGTCTTCTTTGGGCGAACCTTAATGCTGGTGATGCAGGCCTCATCTCTAGGAAGCTGGCTAAAATTAGGGTTAGGCTTGGGGCTGGCATTCAGAGATCTAAAGTGCCTCTAGATCCAGGGGCATTAGTGCTATAAAAACCACGCCAAGAAGACTGTGGCACAGCCCCAAAATTACTACTTCCACAACTGTCTTATTTGGGCGAACGTTAATGCTGGTGTTTTAGGCCGCATCTCGAGGGAGCTGCCTGAAAGTAGGGTTAGGGCTTGCATGAAGATATCTATCATGACTCCAGCTCCAGGGGCACTAGTGTTGGAAAAGGCATTCCAAGAGGAATGTGGCACAGCACCAATATTACTCCTTAAACACCTTTCTTTTTTGGGCTAGCCTTAGTGCTGGTAATAAAATCCTCAACTCTAGGGCGCTGGCTAAAATTAGGGTTAGGGTTAGGGTCAGCATACAGAGATCTAAAATGACTCTAGTTCCAGGGGCACTAGTGCTGTAAAAGGCATGCCAAGAGGAATGTGGCACAACAATAATATTGCTCCTTCCAGAGCTTTCTCAGTTGGGAAAGACTTAATGCGAATGAGGATAGCCTTATCTCTATGGAGATGGCTAAAATGAGGGTTAGGGTTAGCATTCAGAGATCTACAATGACTCTAGCTCCAGGGGCACTAGTGCTGTAAAAACCACGCCAAGAAGAATGTGGCACAGCACCAAAATTACTACTTCTACAACTGTCTTATTTGGGCGAACCTTAATGCTGGTGATGCAGGCCTCATCTCTAGGAAGCTGGCTAAAATTAGGGTTAGGCTTGGGGCTGGCATTCAGAGATCTAAAGTGCCTCTAGATCCAGGGGCATTAGTGCTATAAAAACCACGCCAAGAAGACTGTGGCACAGCCCCAAAATTACTACTTCCACAACTGTCTTATTTGGGCGAACGTTAATGCTGGTGTTTCAGGCCGCATCTCGAGGGAGCTGCCTGAAAGTAGGGTTAGGGCTTGCATGAAGATATCTATCATGACTCCAGCTCCAGGGGCACTAGTGCTGTAAAAGGCATGCCAAGAGGAATGTGGCACAGCACCAATATTACTCCTTAAACACCTTTCTTATTTGGGCTAGCCTTAGTGCTGGTAATAAAAGCCTCAACTCTAGGGCGCTGGCTAAAATTAGGGTTAGGGTTAGGGTCAGCATACAGAGATCTAAAATGACTCTAGTTCCAGGGGCACTAGTGCTGTAAAAGGCATGCCAAGAGGAATGTGGCACAACAATAATATTGCTCCTTCCAGAGCTTTCTCAGTTGGGAAAGACTTAATGCGAATGAGGTTAGACTTATCTCTATGGAGATGGCTAAAATGAAGGTTAGGGTTAGCATTCAGAGATCTACAATGACTCTAGCTCCAGGGGCACTAGTGCTGTAAAAACCACGCCAAGAAGAATGTGGCACAGCACCAAAATTACTACTTCTACAACTGTCTTATTTGGGCGAACCTTAATGCTGGTGATGTAGGCCTCATCTCTAGGAAGCTGGCTAAAATTAGGGTTAGGCTTGGGGCTGGCATTCAGAGATCTAAAGTGCCTCTAGATCCAGGGGCATTAGTGCTATAAAAACCACGCCAAGAAGACTGTGGCACAGCCCCAAAATTACTACTTCCACAACTGTCTTATTTGGGCGAACGTTAATGCTGGTGTTTCAGGCCGCATCTCGAGGGAGCTGCCTGAAAGTAGGGTTAGGGCTTGCATGAAGATATCTATCATGACTCCAGCTCCAGGGGCACTAGTGCTGTAAAAGGCATGCCAAGAGGAATGTGGCACAGCACCAATATTACTCCTTAAACACCTTTCTTATTTGGGCTAGCCTTAGTGCTGGTAATAAAAGCCTCAACTCTAGGGCGCTGGCTAAAATTAGGGTTAGGGTTAGGGTCAGCATACAGACATCTAAAATGACTCTAGTTCCAGGGGCACTAGTGCTGTAAAAGGCATGCCAAGAGGAATGTGGCACAACAATAATATTGCTCCTTCCAGAGCTTTCTCAGTTGGGAAAGACTTAATGCGAATGAGGATAGCCTTATTTCTCTGGAGATGGCTAAAATGAGGGTTAGGGTTAGCATTCAGAGATCTACAATGACTCTAGCTCCAGGGGCACTAGTGCTGTAAAAACCACGCCAAGAAGAATGTGGCACAGCCCCAAAATTACTACTTCTACAACTGTCTTATTTGGGCGAACCTTAATGCTGGTGATGTAGGCCTCATCTCTAGGAAGCTGGCTAAAATTAGGGTTAGGCTTGGGGCTGGCATTCAGAGATCTAAAGTGCCTCTACATCCAGGGGCATTAGTGCTATAAAAACCACGCCAAGAAGACTGTGGCACAGCCCCAAAATTACTACTTCCACAACTGTCTGATTTGGGCGAACGTTAATGCTGGTGTTTTAGGCCGCATCTCGAGGGAGCTGCCTGAAAGTAAGGTTAGGGCTGGCATGAAGATATCTACCATGACTCCAGCTCCAGGGGCACTAGTGCTGTAAAAGGCATGCCAAGAGGAATGTGGCACAGCACCAATATTACTCCTTAAACACCTTTCTTATTTGGGCTAGCCTTAGTGCTGGTAATAAAAGCCTCAACTCTAGGGCGCTGGCTAAAATTAGGGTTAGGGTTAGGGTTAGCATACAGAGATCTAAAATGACTCTAGTTCCAGGGGCACTAGTGCTGTAAAAGGCATGCCAAGAGGAATGTGGCACAACAATAATATTGCTCCTTCCAGAGCTTTCTCAGTTGGGAAAGACTTAATGCGAATGAGGATAGCCTTATCTCTATGGAGATGGCTAAAATGAGGGTTAGGGTTAGCATTCAGAGATCTACAATGACTCTAGCTCCAGGGGCACTAGTGCTGTAAAAACCACGCCAAGAAGAATGTGGCACAGCCCCAAAATTACTACTTCTACAACTGTCTTATTTGGGCGAACCTTAATGCTGGTGATGTAGGCCTCATCTCTAGGAAGCTGGCTAAAATTAGGGTTAGGCTTGGGGCTGGCATTCAGAGATCTAAAGTGCCTCTACATCCAGGGGCATTAGTGCTATAAAAACCACGCCAAGAAGACTGTGGCACAGCCCCAAAATTACTACTTCCACAACTGTCTGATTTGGGCGAACGTTAATGCTGGTGTTTTAGGCCGCATCTCGAGGGAGCTGCCTGAAAGTAAGGTTAGGGCTTGCATGAAGATATCTATCATGACTCCAGCTCCAGGGGCACTAGTGCTGTAAAAGGCATGCCAAGAGGAATGTGGCACAGCACCAATATTACTCCTTAAACACCTTTCTTATTTGGGCTAGCCTTAGTGCTGGTAATAAAAGCCTCAACTCTAGGGCGCTGGCTAAAATTAGGGTTAGGGTTAGGGTTAGCATACAGAGATCTAAAATGACTCTAGTTCCAGGAGCACTAGTGCTGTAAAAGGCATGCCAAGAGGAATGTGACACAACAATAATATTGCTCCTTCCAGAGCTTTCTCAGTTGGGAAAGACTTAATGCGAATGAGGATAGCCTTATCTCTATGGAGATGGCTAAAATGAGGGTTAGGGTTAGCATTCAGAGATCTACAATGACTCTAGCTCCAGGGGCACTAGTGCTGTAAAAACCACGCCAAGAAGAATGTGGCCCAGCACCAAAATTACTACTTCTACAACTGTCTTCTTTGGGCGAACCTTAATGCTGGTGATGTAGGCCTCATCTCTAGGAAGCTGGCTAAAATTAGGGTTAGGCTTGGGGCTGGCATTCAGAGATCTAAAGTGCCTCTACATCCAGGGGCATTAGTGCTATAAAAACCACGCCAAGAAGACTGTGGCACAGCCCCAAAATTACTACTTCCACAACTGTCTGATTTGGGCGAACGTTAATGCTGGTGTTTTAGGCCGCATCTCGAGGGAGCTGCCTGAAAGTAAGGTTAGGGCTTGCATGAAGATATCTATCATGACTCCAGCTCCAGGGGCACTAGTGCTGTAAAAGGCATGCCAAGAGGAATGTGGCACAGCACCAATATTACTCCTTATATACCTTTCTTATTTGGGCTAGCCTTAGTGCTGGTAATAAAAGCCTCAACTCTAGGGCGCTGGCTAAAATTAGGGTTAGGGTTAGGGTTAGCATACAGAGATCTAAAATGACTCTAGTTCCAGGGGCACTAGTGCTGTAAAAGGCATGCCAAGAGGAATGTGACACAACAATAATATTGCTCCTTCCAGAGCTTTCTCAGTTGGGAAAGACTTAATGCGAATGAGGATAGCCTTATCTCTATGGAGATGGCTAAAATGAGGGTTAGGGTTAGCATTCAGAGATCTACAATGACTCTAGCTCCAGGGGCACTAGTGCTGTAAAAACCACGCCAAGAAGAAGGTGGCACAGCCCCAAAATTACTACTTCTACAACTGTCTTATTTGGGCGAACCTTAATGCTGGTGATGTAGGCCTCATCTCTAGGAAGCTGGCTAAAATTAGGGTTAGGCTTGGGGCTGGCATTCAGAGATCTGAAGTGCCTCTACATCCAGGGGCATTAGTGCTATAAAAACCACGCCAAGAAGACTGTGGCACAGCCCCAAAATTACTACTTCCACAACTGTCTTATTTGGGCGAACGTTAATGCTGGTGTTTTAGGCCGCATCTCGAGGGAGCTGCCTGAAAGTAGGGTTAGGGCTTGCATGAAGATATCTATCATGACTCCAGCTCCAGGGGCACTAGTGCTGTAAAAGGCATGCCAAGAGGAATGTGGCACAGCACCAATATTACTCCTTAAACACCTTTCTTATTTGGGCTAGCCTTAGTGCTGGTAATAAAAGCCTCAACTCTAGGGCGCTGGCTAAAATTAGGGTTAGGGTTAGGGTTAGCATACAGAGATCTAAAATGACTCTAGTTCCAGGGGCACTAGTGCTGTAAAAGGCATGCCAAGAGGAATGTGGCACAACAATAATATTGCTCCTTCCAGAGCTTTCTCAGTTGGGAAAGACTTAATGCGAATGAGGATAGCCTTATCTCTATGGAGATGGCTAAAATGAGGGTTAGGGTTAGCATTCAGAGATCTACAATGACTCTAGCTCCAGGGGCACTAGTGCTGTAAAAACCACGCCAAGAAGAATGTGGCACAGCACCAAAATTACTACTTCTACAACTGTCTTATTTGGGCGAACCTTAATGCTGGTGATGTAGGCCTCATCTCTAGGAAGCTGGCTAAAATTAGGGTTAGGCTTGGGGCTGGCATTCAGAGATCTAAAGTGCCTCTACATCCAGGGGCATTAGTGCTATAAAAACCACGCCAAGAAGACTGTGGCACAGCCCCAAAATTACTACTTCCACAACTGTCTTATATGGGCGAACGTTAATGCTGGTGTTTTAGGCCGCATCTCGAGGGAGCTGCCTGAAAGTAAGGTTAGGGCTTGCATGAAGATATCTATCATGACTCCAGCTCCAGGGGCACTAGTGCTGTAAAAGGCATGCCAAGAGGAATGTGGCACAGCACCAATATTACTCCTTAAACACCTTTCTTATTTGGGCTAGCCTTAGTGCTGGTAATAAAAGCCTCAACTCTAGGGCGCTGGCTAAAATGAGGGTTAGGGTTCGGGTTAGCATACAGAGATCTAAAATGACTCTAGTTCCAGGGGCACTAGTGCTGTAAAAGGCATGCCAAGAGGAATGTGGCACAACAATAATATTGCTCCTTCCAGAGCTTTCTCAGTTGGGAAAGACTTAATGCGAATGAGGATAGCCTTATCTCTATGGAGATGGCTAAAATGAGGGTTAGGGTTAGCATTCAGAGATCTACAATGACTCTAGCTCCAGGGGCACTAGTGCTGTAAAAACCACGCCAAGAAGAATGTGGCACAGCCCGAAAATTACTACTTCTACAACTGTCTTATTTGGGCGAACCTTAATGCTGGTGATGTAGGCCTCATCTCTAGGAAGCTGGCTAAAATTAGGGTTAGGCTTGGGGCTGGCATTCAGAGATCTAAAGTGCCTCTACATCCAGGGGCATTAGTGCTATAAAAACCACGCCAAGAAGACTGTGGCACAGCCCCAAAATTACTACTTCCACAACTGTCTTATTTGGGCGAACGTTAATGCTGGTATTTTAGGCCGCATCTCGAGGGAGCTGCCTGAAAGTAGGGTTAGGGCTTGCATGAAGATATCTATCATGACTCCAGCTCCAGGGGCACTAGTGCTGTAAAAGGCATGCCAAGAGGAATGTGGCACAGCACCAATATTACTCCTTAAACTCCTTTCTTATTTGGGCTAGCCTTAGTGCTGGTAATAAAAGCCTCAACTCTAGGGCGCTGGCTAAAATTAGGGTTAGGGTTAGGGTTAGCATACAGAGATCTAAAATGACTCTAGTTCCAGGGGCACTAGTGCTGTAAAAGGCATGCCAAGAGGAATGTGGCACAACAATAATATTGCTCCTTCCAGAGCTTTCTCAGTTGGGAAAGACTTAATGCGAATGAGGATAGCCTTATCTCTATGGAGATGGCTAAAATGAGGGTTAGGGTTAGCATTCAGAGATCTACAATGACTGTAGCTCCAGGGGCACTAGTGCTGTAAAAACCACGCCAAGAAGAAGGTGGCACAGCCCCAAAATTACTACTTCTACAACTGTCTTATTTGGGCGAACCTTAATGCTGGTGATGTAGGCCTCATCTCTAGGAAGCTGGCTAAAATTAGGGTTAGGCTTAGGGCTGGCATTCAGAGATCTGAAGTGCCTCTACATCCAGGGGCATTAGTGCTATAAAAACCACGCCAAGAAGACTGTGGCACAGGCCCAAAATTACTACTTCCACAACTGTCTGATTTGGGCGAACGTTAATGCTGGTGTTTTAGGCCGCATCTCGAGGGAGCTGCCTGAAAGTAGGGTTAGGGCTTGCATGAAGATATCTATCATGACTTCAGCTCCAGGGGCACTAGTGCTGTAAAAGGCATGCCAAGAGGAATGTGGCACAGCACCAATATTACTCCTTAAACACCTTTCTTATTTGGGCTAGCCTTAGTGCTGGTAATAAAAGCCTCAACTCTAGGGCGCTGGCTAAAATTAGGGTTAGGGTTAGGGTTAGCATACAGAGATCTAAAATGACTCTAGTTCCAGGGGCACTAGTGCTGTAAAAGGCATGCCAAGAGGAATGTGGCACAACAATAATATTGCTCCTTCCAGAGCTTTCTCAGTTGGGAAAGACTTAATGCGAATGAGGATAGGCTTATCTCTATGGAGATGGCTAAAATGAGGGTTAGGGTTAGCATTCAGAGATCTACAATGACTCTAGCTCCAGGGGCACTAGTGCTGTAAAAACCACGCCAAGAAGAATGTGGCACAGCACCAAAATTACTACTTCTACAACTGTCTTATTTGGGCGAACCTTAATGCTGGTGATGTAGGCCTCATCTCTAGGAAGCTGGCTAAAATTAGGGTTAGGCTTGGGGCTGGCATTCAGAGATCTAAAGTGCCTCTACATCCAGGGGCATTAGTGCTATAAAAACCACGCCAAGAAGACTGTGGCACAGCCCCAAAATTACTACTTCCACAACTGTCTTATTTGGGCGAACGTTAATGCTGGTGTTTTAGGCCGCATCTCGAGGGAGCTGCCTGAAAGTAAGGTTAGGGCTTGCATGAAGATATCTATCATGACTCCAGCTCCAGGGGCACTAGTGCTGTAAAAGGCATGCCAAGAGGAATGTGGCACAGCACCAATATTACTCCTTAAACACCTTTCTTATTTGGGCTAGCCTTAGTGCTGGTAATAAAAGCCTCAACTCTAGGGCGCTGGCTAAAATTAGGGTTAGGGTTAGGGTTAGCATACAGAGATCTAAAATGACTCTAGTTCCAGGGGCACTAGTGCTGTAAAAGGCATGCCAAGAGGAATGTGGCACAACAATAATATTGCTCCTTCCAGAGCTTTCTCAGTTGGGAAAGACTTAATGCGAATGAGGATAGCCTTATCTCTATGGAGATGGCTAAAATGAGGGTTAGGGTTAGCATTCAGAGATCTACAATGACTCTAGCTCCAGGGGCACTAGTGCTGTAAAAACCACGCCAAGAAGAAGGTGGCACAGCCCCAAAATTACTACTTCTACAACTGTCTTATTTGGGCGAACCTTAATGCTGGTGATGTAGGCCTCATCTCTAGGAAGCTGGCTAAAATTAGGGTTAGGCTTGGGGCTGGCATTCAGAGATCTAAAGTGCCTGTAGATCCAGGGGCATTAGTGCTATAAAAACCACGCCAAGAAGACTGTGGCACAGCCCCAAAATTACTACTTCCACAACTGTCTTATTTGGGCGAACGTTAATGCTGGTGTTTTAGGCCGCATCTCGAGGGAGCTGCCTGAAAGTAGGGTTAGGGCTTGCATGAAGATATCTATCATGACTCCAGCTCCAGGGGCACTAGTGCTGTAAAAGGCATCCCAAGAGGAATGTGACACAGCACCAATATTACTCCTTAAACTCCTTTCTTATTTGGGCTAGCCTTAGTGCTGGTAATAAAAGCCTCAACTCTAGGGCGCTGGCTAAAATTAGGGTTAGGGTTAGGGTTAGCATACAGAGATCTAAAATGACTCTAGTTCCAGGGGCACTAGTGCTGTAAAAGGCATGCCAAGAGGAATGTGGCACAACAATAATATATCTCCTTCCAGAGCTTTCTCAGTTGGGAAAGACTTAATGCGAATGAGGATAGCCTTATCTCTATGGAGATGGCTAAAATGAGCGTTAGGGTTAGCATTCAGAGATCTACAATGACTCTAGCTCCAGGGGCACTAGTGCTGTAAAAACCACGCCAAGAAGAATGTGGCACAGCACCAAAATTACTACTTCTACAACTGTCTTATTTGGGCGAACCTTAATGCTGGTGATGTAGGCCTCATCTCTAGGAAGCTGGCTAAAATTAGGGTTAGGCTTGGGGCTGGCATTCAGAGATCTAAAGTGCCTCTACATCCAGGGGCATTAGTGCTATAAAAACCACGCCAAGAAGACTGTGGCACAGCCCCAAAATTACTACTTCCACAACTCTCTTATTTGGGCGAACGTTAATGCTGGTGTTTTAGGCCGCATCTCGAGGGAGCTGCCTGAAAGTAGGGTTAGGGCTTGCATGAAGATATCTATCATGACTCCAGCTCCAGGGGCACTAGTGCTGTAAAAGGCATCCCAAGAGGAATGAGACACAGCACCAATATTACTCCTTAAACACCTTTCTTATTTGGGTAAGCCTTAGTGCTGGTAATAAAAGCCTCAACTCTAGGGCGCTGGCTAAAATTAGGGTTAGGGTTAGGGTTAGCATACAGAGATCTAAAATGACTCTAGTTCCAGGGGCACTAGTGCTGTAAAAGGCATGCCAAGAGGAATGTGGCACAACAATAATATTGCTCCTTCCAGAGCTTTCTCAGTTGGGAAAGACTTAATGCGAATGAGGATAGCCTTATCTCTATGGAGATGGCTAAAATGAGGGTTAGGGTTTGCATTCAGAGATCTACAATGACTCTAGCTCCAGGGGCACTAGTGCTGTAAAAACCACGCCAAGAAGAATGTGGCACAGCACCAAAATTACTACTTCTACAACTGTCTTATTTGGGTGAACCTTAATGCTGGTGATGTAGGCCTCATCTCTAGGAAGCTGGCTAAAATTAGGGTTAGGCTTGGGGCTGGAATTCAGAGATCTAAAGTACCTCTACATCCAGGGGCATTAGTGCTATAAAAACCACGCCAAGAAGACTGTGGCACAGCCCCAAAATTACTACTTCCACAACTGTCTTATTTGGGCGAACGTTAATGCTGGTGTTTTAGGCCGCATCTCGAGGGAGCTGCCTGAAAGTAGGGTTAGGGCTTGCATGAAGATATCTATCATGACTCCAGCTCCAGGGGCACTAGTGCTGTAAAAGGCATGCCAAGAGGAATGTGGCAGAGCACCAATATTACTCCTTAAACACCTTTCTTATTTGGGCTAGCCTTAGTGCTGGTAATAAAAGCCTCAACTCTAGGGCGCTGGCTAAAATTAGGGTTAGGGTTAGGGTTAGCATACAGAGATCTAAAATGACTCTAGTTCCAGGGGCACTAGTGCTGTAAAAGGCATGCCAAGAGGAATGTGGCACAACAATAATATTGCTCCTTCCAGAGCTTTCTCAGTTGGGAAAGACTTAATGCGAATGAGGATAGCCTTATCTCTATGGAGATGGCTAAAATGAGGGTTAGGGTTAGCATTCAGAGATCTACAATGACTCTAGCTCCAGGGGCACTAGTGCTGTAAAAACCACGCCAAGAAGAATGTGGCACAGCACCAAAATTACTACTTCTACAACTGTCTTATTTGGGTGAACCTTAATGCTGGTGATGTAGGCCTCATCTCTAGGAAGCTGGCTAAAATTAGGGTTAGGCTTGGGGCTGGAATTCAGAGATCTAAAGTACCTCTACATCCAGGGGCATTAGTGCTATAAAAACCACGCCAAGAAGACTGTGGCACAGCCCCAAAATTACTACTTCCACAACTGTCTGATTTGGGCGAACGTTAATGCTGGTGTTTTAGGCCGCATCTCGAGGGAGCTGCCTGAAAGTAGGGTTAGGGGTTGCATGAAGATATCTATCATGACTCCAGCTCCAGGGGCACTAGTGCTGTAAAAGGCACCCCAAGAGGAATGTGGCACAGCACCAATATTACTCCTTAAACACCTTTCTTATTTGGGCTAGCCTTAGTGCTGGTAATAAAAGCCTCAACTCTAGGGCGCTGGCTAAAATTAGGGTTAGGGTTAGGGTTAGCATACAGAGATCTAAAATGACTCTAGTTCCAGGGGCACTAGTGCTGTAAAAGGCATGCCAAGAGGAATGTGGCACAACAATAATATTGCTCCTTCCAGAGCTTTCTCAGTTGGGAAAGACTTAATGCGAATGAGGATAGCCTTATCTCTATGGAGATGGCTAAAATGAGGGTTAGGGTTAGCATTCAGAGATCTACAATGACTCTAGCTCCAGGGGCACAAGTGCTGTAAAAACCACGCCAAGAAGAATGTGGCACAGCACCAAAATTACTACTTCTACAACTGTCTTCTTTGGGCGAACCTTAATGCTGGTGATGTAGGCCTCATCTCTAGGAAGCTGGCTAAAATTAGGGTTAGGCTTGGGGCTGGCATTCAGAGATCTAAAGTGCCTCTACATCCAGGGGCATTAGTGCTATAAAAACCACGCCAAGAAGACTGTGGCACAGCCCCAAAATTACTACTTCCACAACTGTCTTATTTGGGCGAACGTTAATGCTGGTGTTTTAGGCCGCATCTCGAGGGAGCTGCCTGAAAGTAGGGTTAGGGCTTGCATGAGGATATCTATCATGACTCCAGCTCCAGGGGCACTAGTGCTGTAAAAGGCATCCCAAGAGGAATGAGACACAGCACCAATATTACTCCTTAAACACCTTTCTTATTTGGGTAAGCCTTAGTGCTGGTAATAAAAGCCTCAACTCTAGGGTGCTGGCTAAAATTAGGGTTAGGGTTAGGGTTAGCATACAGAGATCTAAAATTACTCTAGTTCCAGGGGCACTAGTGCTGTAAAAGGCATGCCAAGAGGAATGTGGCACAACAATAATATTGCTCCTTCCAGAGCTTTCTCAGTTGGGAAAGACTTAATGCGAATGAGGATAGCCTTATCTCTATGGAGATGGCTAAAATGAGGGTTAGGGTTAGCATTCAGAGATCTACAATGACTCTAGCTCCAGGGGCACTAGTGCTGTAAAAACCACGCCAAGAAGAATGTGGCACAGCCCCAAAATTACTACTTCTACAACTGTCTTCTTTGGGCGAACCTTAATGCTGGTGATGTAGGCCTCATCTCTAGGAAGCTGGCTAAAATTAGGGTTAGGCTTGGGGCTGGCATTCAGAGATCTAAAGTGCCTCTACATCCAGGGGCATTAGTGCTATAAAAACCACGCCAAGAAGACTGTGGCACAGCCCCAAAATTACTACTTCCACAGCTGCCTTATTTGGGCGAACGTTAATGCTGGTGTTTTAGGCCGCATCTCGAGGGAGCTGCCTGAAAGTAGGGTTAGGGCTTGCATGAAGATATCTATCATGACTCCAGCTCCAGGGGCACTAGTGCTGTAAAAGGCATCCCAAGAGGAATGTGACACAGCACCAATATTACTCCTTAAACACCTTTCTTATTTGGGCTAGCCTTAGTGCTGGTAATAAAAGCCTCAACTCTAGGGCGCTGGCTAAAATTAGGGTTAGGGTTAGGGTCAGCATACAGAGATCTAAAATGACTCTAGTTCCAGGGGCACTAGTGCTGTAAAAGGCATGCCAAGAGGAATGTGGCACAACAATAATATTGCTCCTTCCAGAGCTTTCTCAGTTGGGAAAGACTTAATGCGAATGAGGATAGCCTTATCTCTATGGAGATGGCTAAAATGAGGGTTAGGGTTAGCATTCAGAGATCTACAATGACTCTAGCTCCAGGGGCACTAGTGCTGTAAAAACCACGCCAAGAAGAATGTGGCACAGCACCAAAATTACTACTTCTACAACTGTCATATTTGGGCGAACCTTAATGCTGGTGATGTAGGCCTCATCTCTAGGAAGCTGGCTAAAATTAGGGTTAGGCTTGGGGCTGGCATTCAGAGATCTAAAGTGCCTCTACATCCAGGGGCATTAGTGCTATAAAAACCACGCCAAGAAGACTGTGGCACAGCCCCAAAATTACTACTTCCACAACTGTCTGATTTGGGCGAACGTTAATGCTGGTGTTTTAGGCCGCATCTCGAGGGAGCTGCCTGAAAGTAGGGTTAGGGGTTGCATGAAGATATCTATCATGACTCCAGCTCCAGGGGCACTAGTGCTGTAAAAGGCATGCCAAGAGGAATGTGGCACAGCACCAATATTACTCCTTAAACACCTTTCTTATTTGGGCTACACTTAGTGCTGGTAATAAAAGCCTCAACTCTAGGGCGCTGGCTAAAATTAGGGTTAGGGTTAGGGTTAGCATACAGAGATCTAAAATGACTCTAGTTCCAGGGGCACTAGTGCTGTAAAAGGCATGCCAAGAGGAATGTGGCACAACAATAATATTGCTCCTTCCAGAGCTTTCTCAGTTGGAAAAGACTTAATGCGAATGAGGATAGCCTTATCTCAATGGAGATGTCTAAAATGAAGGTTAGGGTTAGCATTCAGAGATCTACAATGACTCTAGCTCCAGGGGCACTAGTGCTGTAAAAACCATGCCAAGAAGAATGTGGCCCAGCACCAAAATTACTACTTCTACAACTGTCTTCTTTGGGCGAACCTTAATGCTGGTGATGTAGGCCTCATCTCTAGGAAGCTGGCTAAAATTAGGGTTAGGCTTGGGGCTGGCATTCAGAGATCTGAAGTGCCTCTAGATCCAGGGGCATTAGTGCTATAAAAACCACGCCAAGAAGACTGTGGCACAGCCCCAAAATTACTACTTCCACAACTGTCTGATTTGGGCGAACGTTAATGCTGGTGTTTTAGGCCGCATCTCGAGGGAGCTGCCTGAAAGTAGGGTTAGGGGTTGCATGAAGATATCTATCATGACTCCAGCTCCAGGGGCACTAGTGCTGTAAAAGGCATGCCAAGAGGAATGTGGCACAGCACCAATATTACTCCTTAAACACCTTTCTTATTTGGGCTAGCCTTAGTGCTGGTAATAAAAGCCTCAACTCTAGGGCGCTGGCTAAAATTAGGGTTAGGGTTAGGGTCAGCATACAGAGATCTAAAATGACTCTAGTTCCAGGGGCACTAGTGCTGTAAAAGGCATGCCAAGAGGAATGTGGCACAACAATAATATTGCTCCTTCCAGAGCTTTCTCAGTTGGGAAAGACTTAATGCGAATGAGGATAGCCTTATCTCTATGGAGATGGCTAAAATGAGGGTTAGGGTTAGCATTCAGAGATCTACAATGACTCTAGCTCCAGGGGCACTAGTGCTGTAAAAACCACGCCAAGAAGAATGTGGCACAGCACCAAAATTACTACTTCTACAACTGTCATATTTGGGCGAACCTTAATGCTGGTGATGTAGGCCTCATCTCTAGGAAGCTGGCTAAAATTAGGGTTAGGCTTGGGGCTGGCATTCAGAGATCTAAAGTGCCTCTACATCCAGGGGCATTAGTGCTATAAAAACCACGCCAAGAAGACTGTGGCACAGCCCCAAAATTACTACTTCCACAACTGTCTGATTTGGGCGAACGTTAATGCTGGTGTTTTAGGCCGCATCTCGAGGGAGCTGCCTGAAAGTAGGGTTAGGGCTTGCATGAAGATATCTATCATGACTCCAGCTCCAGGGGCACTAGTGCTGTAAAAGGCGTGCCAAGAGGAATGTGGCACAGCACCAATATTACTCCTTAAACACCTTTCTTCTTTGGGCTACACTTAGTGCTGGTAATAAAAGCCTCAATTCTAGGGCGCTGGCTAAAATTAGGGTTAGGGTTAGGGTTAGCATACAGAGATCTAAAATGACTCTAGTTCCAGGGGCACTAGTGCTGTAAAAGGCATGCCAAGAGGAATGTGGCACAACAATAATATTGCTCCTTCCAGAGCTTTCTCAGTTGGGAAAGACTTAATGCGAATGAGGATAGCCTTATCTCAATGGAGATGTCTAAAATGAAGGTTAGGGTTAGCATTCAGAGATCTACAATGACTCTAGCTCCAGGGGCACTAGTGCTGTAAAAACCACGCCAAGAAGAATGTGGCACAGCCCCAAAATTACTACTTCTACAACTGTCTTCTTTGGGCGAACCTTAATGCTGGTGATGTAGGCCTCATCTCTAGGAAGCTGGCTAAAATTAGGGTTAGGCTTGGGGCTGGCATTCAGAGATCTAAAGTGCCTCTACATCCAGGGGCATTAGTGCTATAAAAACCACGCCAAGAAGACTGTGGCACAGCCCCAAAATTACTACTTCCGCAACTGTCTTATTTGGGCGAACGTTAATGCTGGTGTTTTAGGCCGCATCTCAAGGGAGCTGCCTGAAATTAGGGTTAGGGCTTGCATGAAGATATCTATCATGACTCCAGCTCCAGGGGCACTAGTGCTGTAAAAGGCATGCCAAGAGGAATGTGGCACAGCACCAATATTACTCCTTAAACACCTTTCTTATTTGGGCTAGCCTTAGTGCTGGTAATAAAAGCCTCAACTCTAGGGCGCTGGCTAAAATTAGGGTTAGGGTTAGGGTCAGCATACAGAGATCTAAAATGACTCTAGTTCCAGGGGCACTAGTGCTGTAAAAGGCATGCCAAGAGGAATGTGGCACAACAATAATATTGCTCCTTCCAGAGCTTTCTCAGTTGGGATAGACTTAATGCGAATGAGGATAGCCTTATCTCTATGGAGATGGCTAAAATGAAGATTAGGGTTAGCATTCAGAGATCTACAATGACTCTAGCTCCAGGGGCACTAGTGCTGTAAAAACCATGCCAAGAAGAATGTGGCACAGCACCAAAATTACTACTTCTACAAGTGTCTTATTTGGGCGAACCTTAATGCTGGTGATGTAGGCCTCATCTCTAGGAAGCTGGCTAAAATTAGGGTTAGGCTTGGGGCTGGCATTCAGAGATCTAAAGTGCCTCTACATCCAGGGGCATTAGTGCTATAAAAACCACGCCAAGAAGACTGTGGCACAGCCCCAAAATTACTACTTCCACAACTGTCTGATTTGGGCGAACGTTAATGCTGGTGTTTAGGCCGCATCTCGAGGGAGCTGCCTGAAAGTAGGGTTAGGGCTTGCATGAAGATATCTATCATGACTCCAGCTCCAGGGGCACTAGTGCTGTAAAAGGCATGCCAAGAGGAATGTGGCACAGCACCAATATTACTCCTTAAACACCTTTCTTATTTGGGCTAGCCTTAGTGCTGGTAATAAAAGCCTCAACTCTAGGGCGCTGGCTAAAATTAGGGTTAGGGTTAGGGTTAGCATACAGAGATCTAAAATGACTCTAGTTCCAGGGGCACTAGTGCTGTAAAAGGCATGCCAAGAGGAATGTGGCACAGCACCAATATTACTCCTTAAACACCTTTCTTTTTTGGGCTAGCCTTAGTGCTGGTAATAAAAGCCTCAACTCTAGGGCGCTGGCTAAAATTAGGGTTAGGGTTAGGGTTAGCATGCAGAGATCTAAAATGACTCTAGTTCCAGGGGCACTAGTTCTGTAAAAGGCATGCCAAGAAGAATGTGGCACAACAATAATATTGCTCCTTCCAGAGCTTTCTCAGTTGGGAAAGACTTAATGCGAATGAGGATAGACTTATCTCTATGGAGATGGCTAAAATGAGGGTTAGGGTTAGCATTCAGAGATCTACAATGACTCTAGCTCCAGGGGCACTAGTGCTGTAAAAACCACGCCAAGAAGAATGTGGCACAGCACCAAAATTACTACTTCTACAACTGTCATATTTGGGCGAACCTTAATGCTGGTGATGTAGGCCTCATCTCTAGGAAGCTGGCTAAAATTAGGGTTAGGCTTGGGGCTGGCATTCAGAGATCTAAAGTGCCTCTACATCCAGGGGCATTAGTGCTATAAAAACCACGCCAAGAAGACTGTGGCACAGCCCCAAAATTACTACTTCCACAACTGTCTTATTTGGGCGAACGTTAATGCTGGTGTTTTAGGCCGCATCTCGAGGGAGCTGCCTGAAAGTAGGGTTAGGGGTTGCATGAAGATATCTATCATGACTCCAGCTCCAGGGGAACTAGTGCTGTAAAAGGCATGCCAAGAGGAATGTGGCACAGCACCAATATTACTCCTTAAACACCTTTCTTTTTTGGGCTAGCCTTAGTGCTGGTAATAAAAGCCTCAACTCTAGGGCGCTGGCTAAAATTAGGGTTAGGGTTCGGGTTAGCATACAGAGATCTAAAATGACTCTAGTTCCAGGGGCACTAGTGCTGTAAAAGGCATGCCAAGAGGAATGTGGCACAACAATAATATTGCTCCTTCCAGAGCTTTCTCAGTTGGGAAAGACTTAATGCGAATGAGGATAGCCTTATCTCTATGGAGATGGCTAAAATGAGGGTTAGGGTTAGCATTCAGAGATCTACAATGACTCTAGCTCCAGGGGCACTAGTGCTGTAAAAACCACGCCAAGAAGAATGTGGCACAGCACCAAAATTACTACTTCTACAACTGTCTTCTTTGGGCGAACCTTAATGCTGGTGATGTAGGCCTCATCTCTAGGAAGCTGGCTAAAATTAGGGTTAGGCTTGGGGCTGGCATTCAGAGATCTAAAGTGCCTCTACATCCAGGGGCATTAGTGCTATAAAAACCACGCCAAGAAGACTGTGGCACAGCCCCAAAATTACTACTTCCACAACTGTCTGATTTGGGCGAACGTTAATGCTGGTGTTTTAGGCCGCATCTCGAGGGAGCTGCCTGAACATAGGGTTAGGGCTTGCATGAAGATATCTATCATGACTCCAGCTCCAGGGGCACTAGTGCTGTAAAAGGCATGCCAAGAGGAATGTGGCACAGCACCAATATTACTCCTTAAACACCTTTCTTATTTGGGCTAGCCTTAGTGCTGGTAATAAAAGCCTCAACTCTAGGGCGCTGGCTAAAATTAGGGTTAGGGTTAGGGTTAGCATACAGAGATCTAAAATGACTCTAGTTCCAGGGGCACTAGTGCTGTAAAAGGCATGCCAAGAGGAATGTGGCACAACAATAATATTGCTCCTTCCAGAGCTTTCTCAGTTGGGAAAGACTTAATGCGAATGAGGATAGCCTTATCTCTATGGAGATGGCTAAAATGAAGGTTAGGGTTAGCATTCAGAGATCTACAATGACTCTAGCTCCAGGGGCACTAGTGCTGTAAAAACCACGCCAAGAAGAATGTGGCACAGCACCAAAATTACTACTTCTACAACTGTCTTATTTGGGCGAACCTTAATGCTGGTGATGTAGGCCTCATCTCTAGGAAGCTGGCTAAAATTAGGGTTACGCTTGGGGCTGGCATTCAGAGATCTAAAGTGCCTGTAGATCCAGGGGCATTAGTGCTATAAAAACCACGCCAAGAAGACTGTGGCACAGCCCCAAAATTACTACTTCCACAACTGTCTGATTTGGGCGAACGTTAATGCTGGTGTTTTAGGCCGCATCTCGAGGGAGCTGCCTGAAAGTAGGGTTAGGGCTTGCATGAAGATATCTATCATGACTCCAGCTCCAGGGGCACTAGTGCTGTAAAAGGCATCCCAAGAGGAATGTGACACAGCACCAATATTACTCCTTAAACTCCTTTCTTATTTGGGCTAGCCTTAGTGCTGGTAATAAAAGCCTCAACTCTAGGGCGCTGGCTAAAATTAGGGTTAGGGTTAGGGTTAGCATACAGAGATCTAAAATGACTCTATTTCCAGGGGCACTAGTGCTGTAAAAGGCATGCCAAGAGGAATGTGGCACAACAATAATATATATCCTTCCAGAGCTTTCTCAGTTGGTATACACTTAATGCGAATGAGGATAGCCTTATCTCTATGGAGATGGCTAAAATGAGGGTTAGGGTTAGCATTCAGAGATCTACAATGACTCTAGCTCCAGGGGCACTAGTGCTGTAAAAACCACGCCAAGAAGAATGTGGCACAGCCCCAAAATTAATACTTCTACGACTGTCTTCTTTGGGCGAACCTTAATGCTGGTGATGTAGGCCTCATCTCTAGGAAGCTGGCTAAAATTAGGGTTAGGCTTGGGGCTGGCATTCAGAGATCTAAAGTGCCTCTACATCCAGGGGCATTAGTGCTATAAAAACCACGCCAAGAAGACTGTGGCACAGCCCCAAAATTACTACTTCCACAACTGTCTGATTTGGGCGAACGTTAATGCTGGTGTTTTAGGCCGCATCTCGAGGGAGCTGCCTGAAAGTAGGGTTAGGGCTTGCATGAAGATATCTATCATGACTCCAGCTCCAGGGGCACTAGTGCTGTAAAAGGCATCCCAAGAGGAATGAGACACAGCACCAATATTACTCCTTAAACACCTTTCTTATTTGGGCTAGCCTTAGTGCTGGTAATAAAAGCCTCAACTCTAGGGCGCTGGCTAAAATTAGGGTTAGGGTTAGGGTTAGCATACAGAGATCTAAAATGACTCTAGTTCCAGGGGCACTAGTGCTGTAAAAGGCATGCCAAGAGGAATGTGGCACAACAATAATATTGCTCCTTCCAGAGCTTTCTCAGTTGGGAAAGACTTAATGCGAATGAGGATAGCCTTATCTCTATGGAGATGGCTAAAATGAGGGTTAGGGTTAGCATTCAGAGATCTACAATGACTCTAGCTCCAGGGGCACTAGTGCTGTAAAAACCACGCCAAGAAGAATGTGGCACAGCACCAAAATTACTACTTCTACAACTGTCTTCTTTGGGCGAACCTTAATGCTGGTGATGTAGGCCTCATCTCTAGGAAGCTGGCTAAAATTAGGGTTAGGCTTGGGGCTGGCATTCAGAGATCTAAAGTGCCTCTACATCCAGGGGCATTAGTGCTATAAAAACCACGCCAAGAAGACTGTGGCACAGCCCCAAAATTACTACTTCCACAACTCTCTTATTTGGGCGAACGTTAATGCTGGTGTTTTAGGCCGCATCTCGAGGGAGCTGCCTGAAAGTAGGGTTAGGGCTTGCATGAAGATATCTATCATGACTCCAGCTCCAGGGGCACTAGTGCTGTAAAAGGCATCCCAAGAGGAATGAGACACAGCACCAATATTACTCCTTAAACACCTTTCTTATTTGGGTAAGCCTTAGTGCTGGTAATAAAAGCCTCAACTCTAGGGCGCTGGCTAAAATTAGGGTTAGGGTTAGGGTTAGCATACAGAGATCTAAAATGACTCTAGTTCCAGGGGCACTAGTGCTGTAAAAGGCATGCCAAGAGGAATGTGGCACAACAATAATATTGCTCCTTCCAGAGCTTTCTCAGTTGGGAAAGACTTAATGCGAATGAGGATAGCCTTATCTCTATGGAGATGGCTAAAATGAGGGTTAGGGTTAGCATTCAGAGATCTACAATGACTCTAGCTCCAGGGGCACTAGTGCTGTAAAAACCACGCCAAGAAGAATGTGGCACAGCACCAAAATTACTACTTCTACAACTGTCTTATTTGGGTGAACCTTAATGCTGGTGATGTAGGCCTCATCTCTAGGAAGCTGGCTAAAATTAGGGTTAGGCTTGGGGCTGGAATTCAGAGATCTAAAGTACCTCTACATCCAGGGGCATTAGTGCTATAAAAACCACGCCAAGAAGACTGTGGCACAGCCCCAAAATTACGACTTCCACAACTGTCTGATTTGGGCGAACGTTAATGCTGGTGTTTTAGGCCGCATCTCTAGGGAGCTGCCTGAAAGTAGGGTTAGGGGTTGCATGAAGATATCTATCATGACTCCAGCTCCAGGGGCACTAGTGCTGTAAAAGGCATGCCAAGAGGAATGAGACACAGCACCAATATTACTCCTTAAACACCTTTCTTATTTGGGCTAGCCTTAGTGCTGGTAATAAAAGCCTCAACTCTAGGGCGCTGGCTAAAATTAGGGTTAGGGTTAGTGTTAGCATACAGAGATCTAAAATGACTCTAGTTCCAGGGGCACTAGTGCTGTAAAAGGCATGCCAAGAGGAATGTGGCACAACAATAATATTGCTCCTTCCAGAGCTTTCTCAGTTGGGAAAGACTTAATGCGAATGAGGATAGCCTTATCTCTATGGAGATGGCTAAAATGAGGGTTAGGGTTAGCATTCAGAGATCTACAATGACTCTAGCTCCAGGGGCACTAGTGCTGTAAAAACCACGCCAAGAAGAATGTGGCACAGCACCAAAATTACTACTTCTACAACTGTCTTATTTGGGTGAACCTTAATGCTGGTGATGTAGGCCTCATCTCTAGGAAGCTGGCTAAAATTAGGGTTAGGCTTGGGGCTGGAATTCAGAGATCTAAAGTACCTCTACATCCAGGGGCATTAGTGCTATAAAAACCACGCCAAGAAGACTGTGGCACAGCCCCAAAATTACTACTTCCACAACTGTCTGATTTGGGCGAACGTTAATGCTGGTGTTTTAGGCCGCATCTCTAGGGAGCTGCCTGAAAGTAGGGTTAGGGGTTGCATGAAGATATCTATCATGACTCCAGCTCCAGGGGCACTAGTGCTGTAAAAGGCATGCCAAGAGGAATGAGACACAGCACCAATATTACTCCTTAAACACCTTTCTTATTTGGGCTAGCCTTAGTGCTGGTAATAAAAGCCTCAACTCTAGGGCGCTGGCTAAAATTAGGGTTAGGGTTAGTGTTAGCATACAGAGATCTAAAATGACTCTAGTTCCAGGGGCACTAGTGCTGTAAAAGGCATGCCAAGAGGAATGTGGCACAACAATAATATTGCTCCTTCCAGAGCTTTCTCAGTTGGGAAAGACTTAATGCGAATGAGGATAGCCTTATCTCTATGGAGATGGCTAAAATGAGGGTTAGGGTTAGCATTCAGAGATCTACAATGACTCTAGCTCCAGGGGCACTAGTGCTGTAAAAACCACGCCAAGAAGAATGTGGCACAGCACCAAAATTACTACTTCTACAACTGTCTTATTTGGGCGAACCTTAATGCTGGTGATGTAGGCCTCATCTCTAGGAAGCTGGCTAAAATTAGGGTTAGGCTTGGGGCTGGCATTCAGAGATCTAAAGTGCCTCTACATCCAGGGGCATTAGTGCTATAAAAACCACGCCAAGAAGACTGTGGCACAGCCCCAAAATTACTACTTCCACAACTCTCTTATTTGGGCGAACGTTAATGCTGGTGTTTTAGGCCGCATCTCGAGGGAGCTGCCTGAAAGTAGGGTTAGGGCTTGCATGAAGATATCTATCATGACTCCAGCTCCAGGGGCACTAGTGCTGTAAAAGGCATCCCAAGAGGAATGAGACACAGCACCAATATTACTCCTTAAACACCTTTCTTATTTGGGTAAGCCTTAGTGCTGGTAATAAAAGCCTCAACTCTAGGGCGCTGGCTAAAATTAGGGTTAGGGTTAGGGTTAGCATACAGAGATCTAAAATGACTCTAGTTCCAGGGGCACTAGTGCTGTAAAAGGCATGCCAAGAGGAATGTGGCACAACAATAATATTGCTCCTTCCAGAGCTTTCTCAGTTGGGAAAGACTTAATGCGAATGAGGATAGCCTTATCTCTATGGAGATGGCTAAAATGAGGGTTAGGGTTAGCATTCAGAGATCTACAATGACTCTAGCTCCAGGGGCACTAGTGCTGTAAAAACCACGCCAAGAAGAATGTGGCACAGCACCAAAATTACTACTTCTACAACTGTCTTATTTGGGTGAACCTTAATGCTGGTGATGTAGGCCTCATCTCTAGGAAGCTGGCTAAAATTAGGGTTAGGCTTGGGGCTGGAATTCAGAGATCTAAAGTACCTCTACATCCAGGGGCATTAGTGCTATAAAAACCACGCCAAGAAGACTGTGGCACAGCCCCAAAATTACGACTTCCACAACTGTCTGATTTGGGCGAACGTTAATGCTGTTGTTTTAGGCCGCATCTCTAGGGAGCTGCCTGAAATTAGGCTTAGGGGTTGCATGAAGATATCTATCATGACTCCAGCTCCAGGGGCACTAGTGCTGTAAAAGGCATGCCAAGAGGAATGTGACACAGCACCAATATTACTCCTTAAACACCTTTCTTATTTGGGCTAGCCTTAGTGCTGGTAATAAAAGCCTCAACTCTAGGGCGCTGGCTAAAATTAGGGTTAGGGTTAGGGTTAGCATACAGAGATCTAAAATGACTCTAGTTCCAGGGGCACTAGTGCTGTAAAAGGCATGCCAAGAGGAATGTGGCACAACAATAATATTGCTCCTTCCAGAGCTTTCTCAGTTGGGAAAGACTTAATGCGAATGAGGATAGCCTTATCTCTATGGAGATGGCTAAAATGAGGGTTAGGGTTAGCATTCAGAGATCTACAATGACTCTAGCTCCAGGGGCACTAGTGCTGTAAAAACCACGCCAAGAAGAATGTGGCACAGCACCAAAATTACTACTTCTACAACTGTCTTATTTGGGTGAACCTTAATGCTGGTGATGTAGGCCTCATCTCTAGGAAGCTGGCTAAAATTAGGGTTAGGCTTGGGGCTGGAATTCAGAGATCTAAAGTACCTCTACATCCAGGGGCATTAGTGCTATAAAAACCACGCCAAGAAGACTGTGGCACAGCCCCAAAATTACTACTTCCACAACTGTCTGATTTGGGCGAACGTTAATGCTGGTGTTTTAGGCCGCATCTCTAGGGAGCTGCCTGAAAGTAGGGTTAGGGGTTGCATGAAGATATCTATCATGACTCCAGCTCCAGGGGCACTAGTGCTGTAAAAGGCATGCCAAGAGGAATGAGACACAGCACCAATATTACTCCTTAAACACCTTTCTTATTTGGGCTAGCCTTAGTGCTGGTAATAAAAGCCTCAACTCTAGGGCGCTGGCTAAAATTAGGGTTAGGGTTAGGGTTAGCATACAGAGATCTAAAATGACTCTAGTTCCAGGGGCACTAGTGCTGTAAAAGGCATGCCAAGAGGAATGTGGCACAACAATAATATTGCTCCTTCCAGAGCTTTCTCAGTTGGGAAAGACTTAATGCGAATGAGGATAGCCTTATCTCTATGGAGATGGCTAAAATGAGGGTTAGGGTTAGCATTCAGAGATCTACAATGACTCTAGCTCCAGGGGCACTAGTGCTGTAAAAACCACGCCAAGAAGAATGTGGCACAGCACCAAAATTACTACTTCTACAACTGTCTTCTTTGGGCGAACCTTAATGCTGGTGATGTAGGCCTCATCTCTAGGAAGCTGGCTAAAATTAGGGTTAGGCTTGGGTCTGGCATTCAGAGATCTAAAGTGCCTCTACATCCAGGGGCATTAGTGCTATAAAAACCACGCCAAGAAGACTGTGGCACAGCCCCAAAATTACTACTTCCACAACTCTCTTATTTGGGCGAACGTTAATGCTGGTGTTTTAGGCCGCATCTCGAGGGAGCTGCCTGAAAGTAGGGTTAGGGCTTGCATGAAGATATCTATCATGACTCCAGCTCCAGGGGCACTAGTGCTGTAAAAGGCATCCCAAGAGGAATGAGACACAGCACCAATATTACTCCTTAAACACCTTTCTTATTTGGGTAAGCCTTAGTGCTGGTAATAAAAGCCTCAACTGTAGGGTGCTGGCTAAAATTAGGGTTAGGGTTAGGGTTAGCATACAGAGATCTAAAATTACTCTAGTTCCAGGGGCACTAGTGCTGTAAAAGGCATGCCAAGAGGAATGTGGCACAACAATAATATTGCTCCTTCCAGAGCTTTCTCAGTTGGGAAAGACTTAATGCGAATGAGGATAGCCTTATCTCTATGGAGATGGCTAAAATGAGGGTTAGGGTTAGCATTCAGAGATCTACAATGACTCTAGCTCCAGGGGCACTAGTGCTGTAAAAACCACGCCAAGAAGAATGTGGCACAGCCCCAAAATTACTACTTCTACAACTGTCTTATTTGGGCGAACCTTAATGCTGGTGATGTAGGCCTCATCTCTAGGAAGATGGCTAAAATTAGGGTTAGGCTTGGGGCTGGCATTCAGAGATCTAAAGTGCCTCTACATCCAGGGGCATTAGTGCTATAAAAACCACGCCAAGAAGACTGTGGCACAGCCCCAAAATTACTACTTCCACAACTGTCTGATTTGGGCGAACGTTAATGCTGGTGTTATAGGCCGCATCTCGAGGGAGCTGCCTGAAAGTAGGGTTAGGGCTTGCATGAAGATATCTATCATGACTCCAGCTCCAGGGGCACTAGTGCTGTAAAAGGCATCCCAAGAGGAATGTGACACAGCACCAATATTACTCCTTAAACACCTTTCTTATTTGGGCTAGCCTTAGTGCTGGTAATAAAAGCCTCAACTCAAGGGCGCTGGCTAAAATTAGGGTTAGGGTTAGGGTTAGCATACAGAGATCTAAAATGACTCTAGTTCCAGGGGCACTAGTGCTGTAAAAGGCATGCCAAGAGGAATGTGGCACAACAATATTATTGCTCCTTCCAGAGCTTTCTCAGTTGGGAAAGACTTAATGCGAATGAGGATAGCCTTATCTCTATGGAGATGGCTAAAATGAGGGTTAGGGTTAGCATTCAGAGATCTACAATGACTCTAGCTCCAGGGGCACTAGTGCTGTAAAAACCACGCCAAGAAGAATGTGGCACAGCACCAAAATTACTACTTCTACAACTGTCTTATTTGGGTGAACCTTAATGCTGGTGATGCAGGCCTCATCTCTAGGAAGCTGGCTAAAATTAGGGTTAGGCTTGGGGCTGGAATTCAGAGATCTAAAGTACCTCTACATCCAGGGGCATTAGTGCTATAAAAACCACGCCAAGAAGACTGTGGCACAGCCCCAAAATTACTACTTCCACAACTGTCTGATTTGGGCGAACGTTAATGCTGGTGTTTTAGGCCGCATCTCTAGGGAGCTGCCTGAAATTAGGCTTAGGGGTTGCATGAAGATATCTATCATGACTCCAGCTCCAGGGGCACTAGTGCTGTAAAAGGCACCCCAAGAGGAATGTGACACAGCACCAATATTACTCCTTAAACACCTTTCTTATTTGGGCTAGCCTTAGTGCTGGTAATAAAAGCCTCAACTCTAGGGCGCTGGCTAAAATTAGGGTTAGGGTTAGGGTTAGCATACAGAGATCTAAAATGACTCTAGTTCCAGGGGCACTAGTGCTGTAAAAGGCATGCCAAGAGGAATGTGGCACAACAATAATATTGCTCCTTCCAGAGCTTTCTCAGTTGGGAAAGACTTAATGCGAATGAGGATAGCCTTATCTCTATGGAGATGGCTAAAATGAAGGTTAGGGTTAGCATTCAGAGATCTACAATGACTCTAGCTCCAGGGGCACTAGTGCTGTAAAAACCATGCCAAGAAGAATGTGGCACAGCACCAAAATTACTACTTCTACAACTGTCTTATTTGGGCGAACCTTAATGCTGGTGATGTAGGCCTCATCTCTAGGAAGCTGGCTAAAATTAGGGTTAGGCTTGGGGCTGGCATTCAGAGATCTAAAGTGCCTCTACATCCAGGGGCATTAGTGCTATAAAAACCACGCCAAGAAGACTGTGGCACAGCCCCAAAATTACTACTTCCACAACTGTCTGATTTGGGCGAACGTTAATGCTGGTGTTTTAGGCCGCATCTCGAGGGAGCTGCCTGAAAGTAGGGTTAGGGCTTGCATGAAGATATCTATCATGACTCCAGCTCCAGGGGCACTAGTGCTGTAAAAGGCATGCCAAGAGGAATGTGGCACAGCACCAATATTACTCCTTAAACACCTTTCTTATTTGGGCTAGCCTTAGTGCTGGTAATAAAAGCCTCAACTCTAGGGCGCTGGCTAAAATTAGGGTTAGGGTTAGGGTTAGCATACAGAGATCTAAAATGACTCTAGTTCCAGGGGCACTAGTGCTGTAAAAGGCATGCCAAGAGGAATGTGGCACAGCACCAATATTACTCCTTAAACACCTTTCTTTTTTGGGCTAGCCTTAGTGCTGGTAATAAAAGCCTCAACTCTAGGGCGCTGGCTAAAATTAGGGTTAGGTTTAGGGTTAGCATACAGAGATCTAAAATGACTCTAGTTCCAGGGGCACTAGTTCTGTAAAAGGCATGCCAAGAAGAATGTGGCACAACAATATTATTGCTCCTTCCAGAGCTTTCTCAGTTGGGAAAGACTTAATGCGAATGAGGATAGCCTTATCTCTATGGAGATGGCTAAAATGAGGGTTAGGGTTAGCATTCAGAGATCTACAATGACTCTAGCTCCAGGGGCACTAGTGCTGTAAAAACCACGCCAAGAAGAATGTGGCACAGCACCAAAATTACTACTTCTACAACTGTCATATTTGGGCGAACCTTAATGCTGGTGATGTAGGCCTCATCTCTAGGAAGCTGGCTAAAATTAGGGTTAGGCTTGGGGCTGGCATTCAGAGATCTAAAGTGCCTCTACATCCAGGGGCATTAGTGCTATAAAAACCACGCCAAGAAGACTGTGGCACAGCCCCAAAATTACTACTTCCACAACTGTCTTATTTGGGCGAACGTTAATGCTGGTGTTTTAGGCCGCATCTCGAGGGAGCTGCCTGAAAGTAGGGTTAGGGGTTGCATGAAGATATCTATCATGACTCCAGCTCCAGGGGAACTAGTGCTGTAAAAGGCATGCCAAGAGGAATGTGGCACAGCACCAATATTACTCCTTAAACACCTTTCTTCTTTGGGCTACACTTAGTGCTGGTAATAAAAGCCTCAACTCTAGGGCGCTGGCTAAAATTAGGGTTAGGGTTAGGGTTAGCATACAGAGATCTAAAATGACTCTAGTTCCAGGGGCACTAGTGCTGTAAAAGGCATGCCAAGAGGAATGTGGCACAACAATAATATTGCTCCTTCCAGAGCTTTCTCAGTTGGGAAAGACTTAATGCGAATGAGGATAGCCTTATCTCTATGGAGATGGCTAAAATGAAGGTTAGGGTTAGCATTCAGAGATCTACAATGACTCTAGCTCCAGGGGCACTAGTGCTGTAAAAACCATGCCAAGAAGAATGTGGCACAGCACCAAAATTACTACTTCTACAACTGTCTTCTTTGGGCGAACCTTAATGCTGGTGATGTAGGCCTCATCTCTAGGAAGCTGGCTAAAATTAGGGTTAGGCTTGGGGCTGGCATTCAGAGATCTAAAGTGCCTCTACATCCAGGGGCATTAGTGCTATAAAAACCACGCCAAGAAGACTGTGGCACAGCCCCAAAATTACTACTTCCACAACTGTCTGATTTGGGCGAACGTTAATGCTGGTGTTTTAGGCCGCATCTCGAGGGAGCTGCCTGAAAGTAGGGTTAGGGCTTGCATGAAGATATCTATCATGACTCCAGTTCCAGGGGCACTAGTGCTGTAAAAGGCATGCCAAGAGGAATGTGGCACAGCACCAATATTACTCCTTAAACACCTTTCTATTTTGGGCTAGCCTTAGTGCTGGTAATAAAAGCCTCAACTCTAGGGCGCTGGCTAAAATTAGGGTTAGGGTTAGGCTTAGCATACAGAGATCTAAAATGACTCTAGTTCCAGGGGCACTAGTTCTGTAAAAGGCATGCCAAGAAGAATGTGGCACAACAATAATATTGCTCCTTCCAGAGCTTTCTCAGTTGGGAAAGACTTAATGCGAATGAGGATAGACTTATCTCTATGGAGATGGCTAAAATGAAGGTTAGGGTTAGCATTCAGAGATCTACAATGACTCTAGCTCCAGGGGCACTAGTGCTGTAAAAACCACGCCAAGAAGAATGTGGCCCAGCACCAAAATTACTACTTCTACAACTGTCTTATTTGGGCGAACCTTAATGCTGGTGATGCAGGCCTCATCTCTAGGAAGCTGGCTAAAATTAGGGTTAGGCTTGGGGCTGGTATTCAGAGATCTAAAGTGCCTCTACATCCAGGGGCATTAGTGCTATAAAAACCACGCCAAGAAGACTGTGGCACAGCCCCAAAATTACTACTTCCACAACTGTCTTATTTGGGCGAACGTTAATGCTGGTGTTTTAGGCCGCATCTCGAGGGAGCTGCCTGAAAGTAGGGTTAGGGGTTGCATGAAGATATCTATCATGACTCCAGCTCCAGGGGCACTAGTGCTGTAAAAGGCATGCCAAGAGGAATGTGGCACAGCACCAATATTACTCCTTAAACACCTTTCTTATTTGGGCTAGCCTTAGTGCTGGTAATAAAAGCCTCAACTCTAGGGCGCTGGGTAAAATTAGGGTTAGGGTTGGGGTCAGCATACAGAGATCTAAAATGACTCTAGTTCCAGGGGCACTAGTGCTGTAAAAGGCATGCCAAGAGGAATGTGGCACAACAATAATATTGCTCCTTCCGGAGCTTTCTCAGTTGGGAAAGACTTAATGCGAATGAGGATAGCCTTATCTCTATGGAGATGGCTAAAATGAGGGTTAGGGTTAGCATTCAGAGATCTACAATGACTCTAGCTCCAGGGGCACTAGTGCTGTAAAAACCACGCCAAGAAGAATGTGGCACAGCACCAAAATTACTACTTCTACAACTGTCTTATTTGGGCGAACCTTAATGCTGGTGATGTAGGGCTCATCTCTAGGAAGCTGGCTAAAATTAGGGTTAGGCTTGGGGCTGGCATTCAGAGATCTAAAGTGCCTCTACATCCAGGGGCATTAGTACGACAAAAACCACGCCAAGAAGACTGTGGCACAGCCCCAAAATTACTACTTCCACAACTGTCTGATTTGGGCGAACGTTAATGCTGGTGTTTTAGGCCGCATCTCGAGGGAGCTGCCTGAAAGTAGGGTTAGGGCTTGCATGAAGATATCTATCATGACTCCAGCTCCAGGGGCACTAGTGCTGTAAAAGGAATGCCAAGAGGAATGTGGCACAGCACCAATATTACTCCTTAAACACCTTTCTTATTTGGGCTAGCCTTAGTGCTGGTAATAAAAGCCTCAAGTCTAGGGCTCTGGCTAAAATTAGGGTTAGGGTTAGGGTCAGCATACAGAGATCTAAAATGACTCTAGTTCCAGGGGCACTAGTGCTGTAAAAGGCATGCCAAGAGGAATGTGGCACAACAATAATATTGCTCCTTCCAGAGCTTTCTCAGTTGGGAAAGACTTAATGCGAATGAGGATAGCCTTATCTCTATGGAGATGGCTAAAATGAGGGTTAGGGTTAGCATTCAGAGATCTACAATGACTCTAGCTCCAGGGGCACTAGTGCTGTAAAAACCACGCCAAGATGAATGTGGCACAGCACCAAAATTACTACTTCTACAACTGTCTTATTTGGGCGAACCTTAATGCTGGTGATGTAGGCCTCATCTCTAGGAAGCTGGCTAAAATTAGGGTTAAACTTGGGGATGGCATTCAGAGATCTAAAGTGCCTCTACATCCAGGGGCATTAGTGCTATAAAAACCACGCCAAGAAGACTGTGGCACAGCCCCAAAATTACTACTTCCACAACTGTCTTATTTGGGCGAACGTTAATGCTGGTATTTTAGGCCGCATCTCGAGGGAGCTGCCTGAAAGTAGGGTTAGGGCTTGCATGAAGATATCTATCATGACTCCAGCTCCAGGGGCACTAGTGCTGTAAAAGGCATGCCAAGAGGAATGTGGCACGGCACCAATATTACTCCTTAAACACCTTTCTTATTTGGGCTAGCCTTAGTGCTGGTAATAAAAGCCTCAACTCTAGGGCGCTGGCTAAAATTAGGGTTAGGGTTAGGGTTAGCATACAGAGATCTAAAAAGACTCTAGTTCCAGGGGCACTAGTGCTGTAAAAGGCATGCCAAGAGGAATGTGGCACAACAATAATATTGCTCCTTCCAGAGCTTTCTCAGTTGGGATAGACTTAATGCGAATGAGGATAGCCTTATCTCTATGGAGATGGCTAAAATGAGGGTTAGGGTTAGCATTCAGAGATCTACAATGACTCTAGCTCCAGGGGCAGTAGTGCTGTAAAAACCACGCCAAGAAGAATGTGGCACAGCCCCAAAATTACTACTTCTACAACTGTCTTATTTGGGCGAACCTTAATGCTGGTGATGTAGGCCTCATCTCTAGGAAGCTGGCTAAAATTAGGGTTAGGCTTGGGGCTGGCATTCAGAGATCTAAAGTGCCTCTACATCCAGGGGCATTAGTGCTATAAAAACCACGCCAAGAAGACTGTGGCACAGCCCCAGAATTACTACTTCCACAACTGTCTTATTTGGGCGAACGTTAATGCTGGTGTTTTAGGCCGCATCTCTAGGGAGCTGCCTGAAATTAGGGTTAGGGCTTGCATGAAGATATCTATCATGACTCCAGCTCCAGGGGCACTAGTGCTGTAAAAGGCATGCCAAGAGGAATGTGGCACAGCACCAATATTACTCCTTAAACACCTTTCTTATTTGGGCTAGCCTTAGTGCTGGTAATAAAAGCCTCAACTCTAGGGCGCTGGCTAAAATTAGGGTTAGGGTTAGGGTTAGCATACAGAGATCTAAAATGACTCTAGTTCCAGGGGCACTAGTGCTGTAAAAGGCATGCCAAGAGGAATGTGGCACAACAATAATATTGCTCCTTCCAGAGCTTTCTCAGTTGGGAAAGACTTAATGCGAATGAGGATAGCCTTATCTCTATGGAGATGGCTAAAATGAGGGTTAGGGTTAGCATTCAGAGATCTACAATGACTCTAGCTCCAGGGGCACTAGTGCTGTAAAAACCACGCCAAGAAGAATGTGGCACAGCACCAAAATTACTACTTCTACAACTGTCTTATTTGGGCGAACCTTAATGCTGGTGATGTACGCCTCATCTCTAGGAAGCTGGCTAAAATTAGGGTTAGGCTTGGGGCTGGCATTCAGAGATCTAAAGTGCCTCTACATCCAGGGGCATTAGTGCTATAAAAACCACGCCGAGAAGACTGTGGCACAGCCCCAAAATTACTACTTCCACAACTGTCTGATTTGGGCGAACGTTAATGCTGGTGTTTTAGGCCGCATCTCGAGGGAGCTGCCTGAAAGTAGGGTTAGGGCTTGCATGAAGATATCTATCATGACTCCAGCTCCAGGGGCACTAGTGCTGTAAAAGGAATGCCAAGAGGAATGTGGCACAGCACCAATATTACTCCTTAAACACCTTTCTTATTTGGGCTAGCCTTAGTGCTGGTAATAAAAGCCTCAAGTCTAGGGCTCTGGCTAAAATTAGGGTTAGGGTTAGGGTCAGCATACAGAGATCTAAAATTACTCTAGTTCCAGGGGCACTAGTGCTGTAAAAGGCATGCCAAGAGGAATGTGGCACAACAATAATATTGCTCCTTCCAGAGCTTTCTCAGTTGGGAAAGACTTAATGCGAATGAGGATAGCCTTATCTCTATGGAGATGGCTAAAATGAGGGTTAGGGTTAGCATTCAGAGATCTACAATGACTCTAGCTCCAGGGGCACTAGTGCTGTAAAAACCACGCCAAGATGAATGTGGCACAGCACCAAAATTACTACTTCTACAACTGTCTTATTTGGGCGAACCTTAATGCTGGTGATGTAGGCCTCATCTCTAGGAAGCTGGCTAAAATTAGGGTTAAACTTGGGGATGGCATTCAGAGATCTAAAGTGCCTCTACATCCAGGGGCATTAGTGCTATAAAAACCACGCCAAGAAGACTGTGGCACAGCCCCAAAATTACTACTTCCACAACTGTCTTATTTGGGCGAACGTTAATGCTGGTATTTTAGGCCGCATCTCGAGGGAGCTGCCTGAAAGTAGGGTTAGGGCTTGCATGAAGATATCTATCATGACTCCAGCTCCAGGGGCACTAGTGCTGTAAAAGGCATGCCAAGAGGAATGTGGCACGGCACCAATATTACTCCTTAAACACCTTTCTTATTTGGGCTAGCCTTAGTGCTGGTAATAAAAGCCTCAACTCTAGGGCGCTGGCTAAAATTAGGGTTAGGGTTAGGGTTAGCATACAGAGATCTAAAAAGACTCTAGTTCCAGGGGCACTAGTGCTGTAAAAGGCATGCCAAGAGGAATGTGGCACAACAATAATATTGCTCCTTCCAGAGCTTTCTCAGTTGGGATAGACTTAATGCGAATGAGGATAGCCTTATCTCTATGGAGATGGCTAAAATGAGGGTTAGGGTTAGCATTCAGAGATCTACAATGACTCTAGCTCCAGGGGCAGTAGTGCTGTAAAAACCACGCCAAGAAGAATGTGGCACAGCCCCAAAATTACTACTTCTACAACTGTCTTATTTGGGCGAACCTTAATGCTGGTGATGTAGGCCTCATCTCTAGGAAGCTGGCTAAAATTAGGGTTAGGCTTGGGGCTGGCATTCAGAGATCTAAAGTGCCTCTACATCCAGGGGCATTAGTGCTATAAAAACCACGCCAAGAAGACTGTGGCACAGCCCCAGAATTACTACTTCCACAACTGTCTTATTTGGGCGAACGTTAATGCTGGTGTTTTAGGCCGCATCTCTAGGGAGCTGCCTGAAATTAGGGTTAGGGCTTGCATGAAGATATCTATCATGACTCCAGCTCCAGGGGCACTAGTGCTGTAAAAGGCATGCCAAGAGGAATGTGGCACAGCACCAATATTACTCCTTAAACACCTTTCTTATTTGGGCTAGCCTTAGTGCTGGTAATAAAAGCCTCAACTCTAGGGCGCTGGCTAAAATTAGGGTTAGGGTTAGGGTTAGCATACAGAGATCTAAAATGACTCTAGTTCCAGGGGCACTAGTGCTGTAAAAGGCATGCCAAGAGGAATGTGGCACAACAATAATATTGCTCCTTCCAGAGCTTTCTCAGTTGGGAAAGACTTAATGCGAATGAGGATAGCCTTATCTCTATGGAGATGGCTAAAATGAGGGTTAGGGTTAGCATTCAGAGATCTACAATGACTCTAGCTCCAGGGGCACTAGTGCTGTAAAAACCACGCCAAGAAGAATGTGGCACAGCACCAAAATTACTACTTCTACAACTGTCTTCTTTGGGCGAACCTTAATGCTGGTGATGCAGGCCTCATCTCTAGGAAGCTGGCTAAAATTAGGGTTAGGCTTGGGGCTGGCATTCAGAGATCTAAAGTGCCTCTACATCCAGGGGCATTAGTGCTATAAAAACCACGCCAAGAAGACTGTGGCACAGCCCCAAAATTACTGCTTCCACAACTGTCTTATTTGGGCGAACGTTAATGCTGGTGTTATAGGCCGCATCTCGAGGGAGCTGCCTGAAAGTAGGGTTAGGGGTTGCATAAAGATATCTATCATGACTCCAGCTCCAGGGGCACTAGTGCTGTAAAAGGCATGCCAAGAGGAATGTGGCACAGCACCAATATTACTCCTTAAACACCTTTCTTATTTGGGCTAGCCTTAGTGCTGGTAATAAAAGCCTCAACTCTAGGGCGCTGGCTAAAATTAGGGTTAGGGTTAGGGTTAGCATACAGAGATCTAAAATGACTCTAGTTCCAGGGGCACTAGTGCTGTAAAAGGCATGCCAAGAGGAATGTGGCACAACAATAATATTGCTCCTTCCAGAGCTTTCTCAGTTGGGAAAGACTTAATGCGAATGAGGATAGACTTATCTCTATGGAGATGGCTAAAATGAGGGTTAGGGTTAGCATTCAGAGATCTACAATGACTCTAGCTCCAGGGGCACTAGTGCTGTAAAAACCACGCCAAGAAGAATGTGGCACAGCACCAAAATTACTACTTCTACAACTGTCATATTTGGGCGAACCTTAATGCTGGTGATGTAGGCCTCATCTCTAGGAAGCTGGCTAAAATTAGGGTTAGGCTTGGGGCTGGCATTCAGAGATCTAAAGTGCCTCTACATCCAGGGGCATTAGTGCTATAAAAACCACGCCAAGAAGACTGTGGCACAGCCCCAAAATTACTACTTCCACAACTGTCTGATTTGGGCGAACGTTAATGCTGGTGTTTTAGGCCGCATCTCGAGGGAGCTGCCTGAAAGTAGGGTTAGGGGTTGCATGAAGATATCTATCATGACTCCAGCTCCAGGGGCACTAGTGCGGTAAAAGGCATGCCAAGAGGAATGTGGCACAGCACCAATATTACTCCTTAAACACCTTTCTTTTTTGGGCTAGCCTTAGCGCTGGTAATAAAAGCCTCGACTCTAGGGCGCTGGCTAAAATTAGGGTTAGGGTTAGGGTTAGCATACAGAGATCTAAAATGACTCTAGTTCCAGGGGCACTAGTGCTGTAAAAGGCATGCCAAGAGGAATGTGGCACAACAATAATATTGCTCCTTCCAGAGCTTTCTCAGTTGGGAAAGACTTAATGCGAATGAGGATAGACTTATCTCTATGGAGATGGCTAAAATGAGGGTTAGGGTTAGCATTCAGAGATCTACAATGACTCTAGCTCCAGGGGCACTAGTGCTGTAAAAACCACGCCAAGAAGAATGTGGCACAGCACCAAAATTACTACTTCTACAACTGTCTTATTTGGGCGAACCTTAATGCTGGTGATGTACACCTCATCTCTAGGAAGCTGGCTAAAATTAGGGTTAGGCTTGGGGCTGGCATTCAGAGATCTAAAGTGCCTCTACATCCAGGGGCATTAGTGCTATAAAAACCACGCCGAGAAGACTGTGGCACAGCCCCAAAATTACTACTTCCACAACTGTCTGATTTGGGCGAACGTTAATGCTGGTGTTTTAGGCCGCATCTCGAGGGAGCTGCCTGAAAGTAGGGTTAGGGCTTGCATGAAGATATCTATCATGACTCCAGCTCCAGGGGCACTAGTGCTGTAAAAGGAATGCCAAGAGGAATGTGGCACAGCACCAATATTACTCCTTAAACACCTTTCTTATTTGGGCTAGCCTTAGTGCTGGTAATAAAAGCCTCAAGTCTAGGGCTCTGGCTAAAATTAGGGTTAGGGTTAGGGTCAGCATACAGAGATCTAAAATGACTCTAGTTCCAGGGGCACTAGTGCTGTAAAAGGCATGCCAAGAGGAATGTGGCACAACAATAATATTGCTCCTTCCAGAGCTTTCTCAGTTGGGAAAGACTTAATGCGAATGAGGATAGCCTTATCTCTATGGAGATGGCTAAAATGAGGGTTAGGGTTAGCATTCAGAGATCTACAATGACTCTAGCTCCAGGGGCACTAGTGCTGTAAAAACCACGCCAAGATGAATGTGGCACAGCACCAAAATTACTACTTCTACAACTGTCTTATTTGGGCGAACCTTAATGCTGGTGATGTAGGCCTCATCTCTAGGAAGCTGGCTAAAATTAGGGTTAAACTTGGGGATGGCATTCAGAGATCTAAAGTGCCTCTACATCCAGGGGCATTAGTGCTATAAAAACCACGCCAAGAAGACTGTGGCACAGCCCCAAAATTACGACTTCCACAACTGTCTTATTTGGGCGAACGTTAATGCTGGTATTTTAGGCCGCATCTCGAGGGAGCTGCCTGAAAGTAGGGTTAGGGCTTGCATGAAGATATCTATCATGACTCCAGCTCCAGGGGCACTAGTGCTGTAAAAGGCATGCCAAGAGGAATGTGGCACGGCACCAATATTACTCCTTAAACACCTTTCTTATTTGGGCTAGCCTTAGTGCTGGTAATAAAAGCCTCAACTCTAGGGCGCTGGCTAAAATTAGGGTTAGGGTTAGGGTTAGCATACAGAGATCTAAAAAGACTCTAGTTCCAGGGGCACTAGTGCTGTAAAAGGCATGCCAAGAGGAATGTGGCACAACAATAATATTGCTCCTTCCAGAGCTTTCTCAGTTGGGATAGACTTAATGCGAATGAGGATAGCCTTATCTCTATGGAGATGGCTAAAATGAGGGTTAGGGTTAGCATTCAGAGATCTACAATGACTCTAGCTCCAGGGGCAGTAGTGCTGTAAAAACCACGCCAAGAAGAATGTGGCACAGCCCCAAAATTACTACTTCTACAACTGTCTTATTTGGGCGAACCTTAATGCTGGTGATGTAGGCCTCATCTCTAGGAAGCTGGCTAAAATTAGGGTTAGGCTTGGGGCTGGCATTCAGAGATCTAAAGTGCCTCTACATCCAGGGGCATTAGTGCTATAAAAACCACGCCAAGAAGACTGTGGCACAGCCCCAGAATTACTACTTCCACAACTGTCTTATTTGGGCGAACGTTAATGCTGGTGTTTTAGGCCGCATCTCTAGGGAGCTGCCTGAAATTAGGGTTAGGGCTTGCATGAAGATATCTATCATGACTCCAGCTCCAGGGGCACTAGTGCTGTAAAAGGCATGCCAAGAGGAATGTGGCACAGCACCAATATTACTCCTTAAACACCTTTCTTATTTGGGCTAGCCTTAGTGCTGGTAATAAAAGCCTCAACTCTAGGGCGCTGGCTAAAATTAGGGTTAGGGTTAGGGTTAGCATACAGAGATCTAAAATGACTCTAGTTCCAGGGGCACTAGTGCTGTAAAAGGCATGCCAAGAGGAATGTGGCACAACAATAATATTGCTCCTTCCAGAGCTTTCTCAGTTGGGAAAGACTTAATGCGAATGAGGATAGCCTTATCTCTATGGAGATGGCTAAAATGAGGGTTAGGGTTAGCATTCAGAGATCTACAATGACTCTAGCTCCAGGGGCACTAGTGCTGTAAAAACCACGCCAAGAAGAATGTGGCACAGCACCAAAATTACTACTTCTACAACTGTCTTCTTTGGGCGAACCTTAATGCTGGTGATGCAGGCCTCATCTCTAGGAAGCTGGCTAAAATTAGGGTTAGGCTTGGGGCTGGCATTCAGAGATCTAAAGTGCCTCTACATCCAGGGGCATTAGTGCTATAAAAACCACGCCAAGAAGACTGTGGCACAGCCCCAAAATTACTGCTTCCACAACTGTCTTATTTGGGCGAACGTTAATGCTGGTGTTATAGGCCGCATCTCGAGGGAGCTGCCTGAAAGTAGGGTTAGGGGTTGCATAAAGATATCTATCATGACTCCACCTCCAGGGGCACTAGTGCTGTAAAAGGCATGCCAAGAGGAATGTGGCACAGCACCAATATTACTCCTTAAACACCTTTCTTATTTGGGCTAGCCTTAGTGCTGGTAATAAAAGCCTCAACTCTAGGGCGCTGGCTAAAATTAGGGTTAGGGTTAGGGTTAGCATACAGAGATCTAAAATGACTCTAGTTCCAGGGGCACTAGTGCTGTAAAAGGCATGCCAAGAGGAATGTGGCACAACAATAATATTGCTCCTTCCAGAGCTTTCTCAGTTGGGAAAGACTTAATGCGAATGAGGATAGACTTATCTCTATGGAGATGGCTAAAATGAGGGTTAGGGTTAGCATTCAGAGATCTACAATGACTCTAGCTCCAGGGGCACTAGTGCTGTAAAAACCACGCCAAGAAGAATGTGGCACAGCACCAAAATTACTACTTCTACAACTGTCATATTTGGGCGAACCTTAATGCTGGTGATGTAGGCCTCATCTCTAGGAAGCTGGCTAAAATTAGGGTTAGGCTTGGGGCTGGCATTCAGAGATCTAAAGTGCCTCTACATCCAGGGGCATTAGTGCTATAAAAACCACGCCAAGAAGACTGTGGCACAGCCCCAAAATTACTACTTCCACAACTGTCTTATTTGGGCGAACGTTAATGCTGGTGTTATAGGCCGCATCTCGAGGGAGCTGCCTGAAAGTAGGGTTAGGGGTTGCATAAAGATATCTATCATGACTCCACCTCCAGGGGCACTAGTGCTGTAAAAGGCATGCCAAGAGGAATGTGGCACAGCACCAATATTACTCCTTAAACACCTTTCTTATTTGGGCTAGCCTTAGTGCTGGTAATAAAAGCCTCAACTCTAGGGCGCTGGCTAAAATTAGGGTTAGGGTTAGGGTTAGCATACAGAGATCTAAAATGACTCTAGTTCCAGGGGCACTAGTGCTGTAAAAGGCATGCCAAGAGGAATGTGGCACAACAATAATATTGCTCCTTCCAGAGCTTTCTCAGTTGGGAAAGACTTAATGCGAATGAGGATAGACTTATCTCTATGGAGATGGCTAAAATGAAGGTTAGGGTTAGCATTCAGAGATCTACAATGAGTCTAGCTCCAGGGGCACTAGTGCTGTAAAAACCACGCCAAGAAGAATGTGGCCCAGCACCAAAATTACTACTTCTACAACTGTCTTATTTGGGCGAACCTTAATGCTGGTGATGCAGGCCTCATCTCTAGGAAGCTGGCTAAAATTAGGGTTAGGCTTGGGGCTGGTATTCAGAGATCTAAAGTGCCTCTACATCCAGGGGCATTAGTGCTATAAAAACCACGCCAAGAAGACTGTGGCACAGCCCCAAAATTACTACTTCCACAACTGTCTTATTTGGGTGAACGTTAATGCTGGTGTTTTAGGCTGCATCTCGAGGGAGCTGCCTGAAAGTAGGTTTAGGGGTTGCATGAAGATATCTATCATGACTCCAGCTCCAGGGGCACTAGTGCTGTAAAAGTCATGCCAAGAGGAATGTGGCACAGCACCAATATTACTCCTTAAACACCTTTCTTATTTGGGCTAGCCTTAGTGCTGGTAATAAAAGCCTCAACTCTAGGGCGCTGGCTAAAATTAGGGTTAGGGTTAGGGTCAGCATACAGAGATCTAAAATGACTCTAGTTCCAGGGGCACTAGTGCTGTAAAAGGCATGCCAAGAGGAATGTGGCACAACAATAATATTGCTCCTTCCAGAGCTTTCTCAGTTGGGAAAGACTTAATGCGAATGAGGATAGCCTTATCTCTATGGAGATGGCTAAAATGAGGGTTAGGGTTAGCATTCAGAGATCTACAATGACTCTAGCTCCAGGGGCACTAGTGCTGTAAAAACCACGCCAAGAAGAATGTGGCACAGCACCAAAATTACTACTTCTACAACTGTCTTATTTGGGCGAACCTTAATGCTGGTGATGTAGGCCTCATCTCTAGGTAGCTGGCTAAAATTAGGGTTAGGCTTGGGGCTGGCATTCAGAGATCTAAAGTGCCTCTACATCCAGGGGCATTAGTGCTATAAAAACCACGCCAAGAAGACTGTGGCACAGCCCCAAAATTACTACTTCCACAACTGTCTTATTTGGGCGAACGTTAATGCTGGTGTTTTAGGCCGCATCTCTAGGGAGCTGCCTGAAAGTAGGGTTAGGGGTTGCATGAAGATATCTATCATGACTCCAGCTCCAGGGGCACTACTGCTGTAAAAGGCATGCCAAGAGGAATGTGGCACAGCACCAATATTACTCCTTAAACACCTTTCTTATTTGGGCTAGCCTTAGTGCTGGTAATAAAAGCCTCAACTCTAGGGCGCTGGCTAAAATTAGGGTTAGGGTTAGGGTTAGCATACAGAGATCTAAAATGACTCTAGTTCCAGGGGCACTAGTGCTGTAAAAGGCATGCCAAGAGGAATGTGGCACAACAATAATATTGCTCCTTCCAGAGCTTTCTCAGTTGGGAAGACTTAATGCGAATGAGGATAGACTTATCTCTATGGAGATGGCTAAAATGAAGGTTAGGGTTAGCATTCAGAGATCTACAATGACTCTAGCTCCAGGGGCACTAGTGCTGTAAAAACCACGCCAAGAAGAATGTGGCCCAGCACCAAAATTACTACTTCTACAACTGTCTTATTTGGGCGAACCTTAATGCTGGTGATGCAGGCCTCATCTCTAGGAAGCTGGCTAAAATTAGGGTTAGGCTTGGGGCTGGTATTCAGAGATCTAAAGTGCCTCTACATCCAGGGGCATTAGTGCTATAAAAACCACGCCAAGAAGACTGTGGCACAGCCCCAAAATTACTACTTCCACAACTGTCTTATTTGGGTGAACGTTAATGCTGGTGTTTTAGGCCGCATCTCGAGGGAGCTGCCTGAAAGTAGGGTTAGGGGTTGCATGAAGATATCTATCATGACTCCAGCTCCAGGGGCACTAGTGCTGTAAAAGGCATGCCAAGAGGAATGTGGCAGAGCACCAATATTACTCCTTAAACACCTTTCTTATTTGGGCTAGCCTTTGTGCTGGTAATAAAAGCCACAACTCTAGGCGCTGGCTAAAATTAGGGTTAGGGTTAGGGTCAGCATACAGAGATCTAAAATGACTCTAGTTCCAGGGGCACTAGTGCTGTAAAAGGCATGCCAAGAGGAATGTGGCACAACAATAATATTGCTCCTTCCAGAGCTTTCTCAGTTGGGATAGACTTAATGCGAATGAGGATAGCCTTATCTCTATGGAGATGGCTAAAATGAGGGTTAGGGTTAGCATTCAGAGATCTACAATGACTCTAGCTCCAGGGGCACTAGTGCTGTAAAAACCACGCCAAGAAGAATGTGGCCCAGCACCAAAATTACTACTTCTACAACTGTCATATTTGGGCGAACCTTAATGCTGGTGATGTAGGCCTCATCTCTAGGAAGCTGGCTAAAATTAGGGTTAGGCTTGGGGCTGGCATTCAGAGATCTAAAGTGCCTCTACATCCAGAGGCATTAGTGCTATAAAAACCACGCCAAGAAGACTGTGGCACAGCCCCAAAATTACTACTTCCACAACTGTCTGATTTGGGCGAACGTTAATGCTGGTGTTATAGGCCGCATCTCGAGGGAGCTGCCTGAAAGTAGGGTTAGGGGTTGCATGAAGATATCTATCATGACTCCAGCTCCAGGGGCACTAGTGCTGTAAAAGGCATGCCAAGAGGAATGTGGCACAGCACCAATATTACTCCTTAAACACCTTTCTTATTTGGGCTAGCCTTAGTGCTGGTAATAAAAGCCTCAACTCTAGGGCGCTGGCTAAAATTAGGGTTAGGGTTAGGGTCAGCATACAGAGATCTAAAATGACTCTAGTTCCAGGGGCACTAGTGCTGTAAAAGGCATGCCAAGAGGAATGTGGCACAACAATAATATTGCTCCTTCCAGAGCTTTCTCAGTTGGGAAAGACTTAATGCGAATGAGGATAGCCTTATCTCTATGGAGATGGCTAAAATGAGGGTTAGGGTTAGCATTCAGAGATCTACAATGACTCTAGCTCCAGGGGCACTAGTGCTGTAAAAACCACGCCAAGAAGAATGTGGCACAGCACCAAAATTACTACTTCTACAACTGTCTTCTTTGGGCGAACCTTAATGCTGGTGATGTAGGCCTCATCTCTAGGAAGCTGGCTAAAATTAGGGTTAGGCTTGGGGCTGGCATTCAGAGATCTAAAGTGCCTCTAGATCCAGGGGCATTAGTGCTATAAAAACCACGCCAAGAAGACTGTGGCACAGCCCCAAAATTACTACTTCCACAACTGTCTTATTTGGGCGAACGTTAACGCTGGTGTTTTAGGCCGCATCTCGAGGGAGCTGCCTGAAAGTAGGGTTAGGGCTTGCATGAAGATATCTATCATGACTCCAGCTCCAGGGGCACTAGTGCTGTAAAAGGCATGCCAAGAGGAATGTGGCACAGCACCAATATTACTCCTTAAACACCTTTCTTATTTGGGCTAGCCTTAGTGCTGGTGATAAAAGCCTCAACTCTAGGGCGCTGGCTAAAATTAGGGTTAGGGTTAGGGTCAGCATACAGAGATCTAAAATGACTCTAGTTCCAGGGGCACTAGTGCTGTAAAAGGCATGCCAAGAGGAATGTGGCACAACAATAATATTGCTCCTTCCAGAGCTTTCTCAGTTGGGAAAGACTTAATGCGAATAAGGATAGCCTTATATCTATGGAGATGGCTAAAATGAGGGTTAGGGTTAGCATTCAGAGATCTACAATGACTCTAGCTCCAGGGGCACTAGTGCTGTAAAAACCACGCCAAGAAGAATGTGGCACAGCACCAAAATTACTACTTCTACAACTGTCTTCTTTGGGCGAACCTTAATGCTGGTGATGTAGGCCTCATCTCTAGGAAGCTGGCTAAAATTAGGGTTAGGCTTGGGGCTGGCATTCAGAGATCTAAAGTGCCTCTACATCCAGGGGCATTAGTGCTATAAAAACCACGCCAAGAAGACTGTGGCACAGCCCCAGAATTACTACTTCCACATCTGTCTTATTTGGGCGAACGTTAACGCTGGTGTTTTAGGCCGCATCTCGAGGGAGCTGCCTGAAAGTAGGGTTAGGGCTTGCATGAAGATATCTATCATGACTCCAGCTCCAGGGGCACTAGTGCTGTAAAAGGCATGCCAAGAGGAATGTGGCACAGCACCAATATTACTCCTTAAACACCTTTCTTATTTGGGCTAGCCTTAGTGCTGGTAATAAAAGCCTCAACTCTAGGGCGCTGGCTAAAATTAGGGTTAGGTTTAGGGTTAGCATACAGAGATCTAAAATTACTCTAGTTCCAGGGGCACTAGTGCTGTAAAAGGCATGCCAAGAGGAATGTGGCACAACAATAATATTGCTCCTTCCAGAGCTTTCTCTGTTGTGAAAGACTTAATGCGAATGAGGATAGCTTTATCTCTATGGAGATGGCTAAAATGAGGGTTAGGGTTAGCATTCAGAGATCTACAATGAGTCTAGCTCCAGGGGCACTAGTGCTGTAAAAACCACGCCAAGAAGAATGTGGCCCAGCACCAAAATTACTACTTCTACAACTGTCATATTTGGGCGAACCTTAATGCTGGTGATGTAGGCCTCATCTCTAGGAAGCTGGCTAAAATTAGGGTTAGGCTTGGGGCTGGCATTCAGAGATCTAAAGTGCCTCTAGATCCAGGGGCATTAGTGCTATAAAAACCACGCCAAGAAGACTGTGGCACAGCCCCAAAATTACTACGTCCGCAACTGTCTTATTTGGGCGAACGTTAATGCTGGTGTTTTAGGCCGCATCTCAAGGGAGCTGCCTGAAATTAGGGTTAGGGGTTGCAAGAAGATATCTATCATGACTCCAGCTCCAGGGGCACTAGTGCTGTAAAAGGCATGCCAAGAGGAATGTGGCACAGCACCAATATTACTCCTTAAACACCTTTCTTATTTGGGCTAGCCTTAGTGCTGGTAATAAAAGCCTCAACTCTAGGGCGATGGCTAAAATTAGGGTTAGGGTTAGGGTTAGCATACAGAGATCTAAAATGACTCTAGTTCCAGGGGCACTAGTGCTGTAAAAGGCATGCCAAGAGGAATGTGGCACAACAATAATATTGCTCCTTCCAGAGCTTTCTCAGTTGGGAAAGACTTAATGCGAATGAGGATAGACTTATCTCTATGGAGATGGCTAAAATGAAGGTTAGGGTTAGCATTCAGAGATCTACAATGACTCTAGCTCCAGGGGCACTAGTGCTGTAAAAACCACGCCAAGAAGAATGTGGCCCAGCACCAAAATTACTACTTCTACAACTGTCTTATTTGGGCGAACCTTAATGCTGGTGATGCAGGCCTCATCTCTAGGAAGCTGGCTAAAATTAGGGTTAGGCTTGGGGCTGGTATTCAGAGATCTAAAGTGCCTCTACATCCAGGGGCATTAGTGCTATAAAAACCACGCCAAGAAGACTGTGGCACAGCCCCAAAATTACTACTTCCACAACTGTCTTATTTGGGTGAACGTTAATGCTGGTGTTTTAGGCTGCATCTCGAGGGAGCTGCCTGAAAGTAGGGTTAGGGGTTGCATGAAGATATCTATCATGACTCCAGCTCCAGGGGCACTAGTGCTGTAAAAGGCATGCCAAGAGGAATGTGGCACAGCACCAATATTACTCCTTAAACACCTTTCTTCTTTGGGCTACACTTAGTGCTGGTAATAAAAGCCTCAACTCTAGGGCGCTGGCTAAAATTAGGGTTAGGGTTAGGGTCAGCATACAGAGATCTAAAATGACTCTAGTTCCAGGGGCACTAGTGCTGTAAAAGGCATGCCAAGAGGAATGTGGCACAACAATAATATTGCTCCTTCCAGAGCTTTCTCAGTTGTGAAAGACTTAATGCGAATGAGGATAGCCTTATATCTATGGAGATGGCTAAAATGAGGGTTAGGGTTAGCATTCAGAGATCTACAATGACTCTAGCTCCAGGGGCACTAGTGCTGTAAAAACCACGCCAAGAAGAATGTGGCACAGCCCCAAAATTACTACTTCTACAACTGTCTTATTTGGGCGAACCTTAATGCTGGTGATGTAGGCCTCATCTCTAGGAAGCTGGCTAAAATTAGGGTTAGGATTGGGGCTGGCATTCAGAGATCTAAAGTGCCTCTACATCCAGGGGCATTAGTGCTATAAAAACCACGCCAAGAAGACTGTGGCACAGCCCCAAAATTACTACTTCCACAACTGTCTTATTTGGGCGAACGTTAACGCTGGTGTTTTAGGCCGCATCTCGAGGGAGCTGCCTGAAAGTAGGGTTAGGGCTTGCATGAAGATATCTATCATGACTCCAGCTCCAGGGGCACTAGTGCTGTAAAAGGCATGCCAAGAGGAATGTGGCACAGCACCAATATTACTCCTTAAACACCTTTCTTATTTGGGCTAGCCTTAGTGCTGGTAATAAAAGCCTCAACTCTAGGGCGCTGGCTAAAATTAGGGTTAGGGTTAGGGTCAGCATACAGAGAAATAAAATGACTCTAGTTCCAGGGGCACTAGTGCTGTAAAAGGCATGCCAAGAGGAATGTGGCACAACAATAATATTGCTCCTTCCAGAGCTTTCTCAGTTGGGAAAGACTTAATGCGAATGAGGATAGCCTTATCTCTATGGAGATGGCTAAAATGAGGGTTAGGGTTAGCATTCAGAGATCTACAATGAGTCTAGCTCCAGGGGCACTAGTGCTGTAAAAACCACGCCAAGAAGAATGTGGCACAGCACCAAAATTACTACTTCTACAACTGTCTTATTTGGGCGAACCTTATAGCTGGTGATGTAGGCCTCATCTCTAGGAAGCTGGCTAAAATTAGGGTTATGCTTGGGGCTGGCATTCAGAGATCTAAAGTGCCTCTACATCCAGGGGCATTAGTGCTATAAAAACCACGCCAAGAAGACTGTGGCACAGCCCCAAAATTACTACTTCCACAACTGTCTTATTTGGGCGAACGTTAATGCTGGTGTTTTAGGCCGCATCTCGAGGGAGCTGCCTGAAAGTAGGGTTAGGGGTTGCATGAAGATATCTATCATGACTCCAGCTCCAGGGGCACTAGTGCTGTAAAAGGCATGCCAAGAGGAATGTGGCACAGCACCAATATTACTCCTTAAACACCTTTCTTATTTGGGCTAGCCTTAGTGCTGGTAATAAAAGCCTCAACTCTAGGGCGCTGGCTAAAATTAGGGTTAGGGTTAGGGTTAGCATACAGAGATCTAAAATGACTCTAGTTCCAGGGGCACTAGTGCTGTAAAAGGCATGCCAAGAGGAATGTGGCACAACAATAATATTGCTCCTTCCAGAGCTTTCTCAGTTGGGAAAGACTTAATGCGAATGAGGATAGCCTTATCTCTATGGAGATGGCTAAAATGAGGGTTAGGGTTAGCATTCAGAGATCTACAATGAGTCTAGCTCCAGGGGCACTAGTGCTGTAAAAACCACGCCAAGAAGAATGTGGCACAGCACCAAAATTACTACTTCTACAACTGTCTTATTTGGGCGAACCTTAATGCTGGTGATGTAGGCCTCATCTCTAGGAAGCTGGCTAAAATTAGGGTTATGCTTGGGGCTGGCATTCAGAGATCTAAAGTGCCTCTACATCCAGGGGCATTAGTGCTATAAAAACCACGCCAAGAAGACTGTGGCACAGCCCCAAAATTACTACTTCCACAACTGTCTTTTTTGGGCGAACGTTAATGCTGGTGTTTTAGGCCGCATCTCTAGGGAGCTGCCTGAAAGTAGGGTTAGGGGTTGCATGAAGATATCTATCATGACTCCAGCTCCAGGGGCACTAGTGCTGTAAAAGGCATGCCAAGAGGAATGTGGCACAGCACCAATATTACTCCTTAAACACCTTTCTTATTTGGGCTAGCCTTAGTGCTGGTAATAAAAGCCTCAACTCTAGGGCGCTGGCTAAAATTAGGGTTAGGGTTAGGGTTAGCATACAGAGATCTAAAATGACTCTAGTTCCAGGGGCACTAGTGCTGTAAAAGGCATGCCAAGAGGAATGTGGCACAACAATAATATTGCTCCTTCCAGAGCTTTCTCAGTTGGGAAAGACTTAATGCGAATGAGGATAGCCTTATCTCTATGGAGATGGCTAAAATGAAGGTTAGGGTTAGCATTCAGAGATCTACAATGACTCTAGCTCCAGGGGCACTAGTGCTGTAAAAACCACGCCAAGAAGAATGTGGCCCAGCACCAAAATTACTACTTCTACAACTGTCTTATTTGGGCGAACCATAATGCTGGTAATGTAGGCCTCATCTCTAGGAAGCTGGCTAAAATTAGGGTTAGGCTTGGGGCTGGTATTCAGAGATCTAAAGTGCCTCTACATCCAGGGGCATTAGTGCTATAAAAACCACGCCAAGAAGACTGTGGCACAGCCCCAAAATTACTACTTCCACAACTGTCTGATTTGGGCGAACGTTAATGCTGGTGTTTTAGGCCGCATCTCGAGGGAGCTGCCTGAAAGTAGGGTTAGGGGTTGCATGAAGATATCTATCATGACTCCAGCTCCAGGGGCACTAGTGCTGTAAAAGGCATGCCAAGAGGAATGTGGCAGAGCACCAATATTACTCCTTAAACACCTTTCTTATTTGGGCTAGCCTTTGTGCTGGTAATAAAAGCCTCAACTCTAGGCGCTGGCTAAAATTAGTGTTAGGGTTAGGGTCAGCATACAGAGATCTAAAATGACTCTAGTTCCAGGGGCACTAGTGCTGTAAAAGGCATGCCAAGAGGAATGTGGCACAACAATAATATTGCTCCTTCCAGAGCTTTCTCAGTTGGGAAAGACTTAATGCGAATGAGGATAGCCTTATCTCTATGGAGATGGCTAAAATGAGGGTTAGGGTTAGCATTCAGAGATCTACAATGACTCTAGCTCCAGGGGCACTAGTGCTGTAAAAACCACGCCAAGAAGAATGTGGCACAGCACCAAAATTACTACTTCTACAACTGTCATATTTGGGCGAACCTTAATGCTGGTGATGTAGGCCTCATCTCTAGGAAGCTGGCTAAAATTAGGGTTAGGCTTGGGGCTGGCATTCAGAGATCTAAAGTGCCTCTACATCCAGGGGCATTAGTGCTATAAAAACCACGCCAAGAAGACTGTGGCACAGCCCCAAAATTACTACTTCCACAATTGTCTTATTTGGGCGAACGTTAATGCTGGTGTTATAGGCCGTATCTCGAGGGAGCTGCCTGAAAGTAGGGTTAGGGCTTGCATGAAGATATCTATCATGACTCCACCTCCAGGGGCACTAGTGCTGTAAAAGGCATGCCAAGAGGAATGTGGCACAGCACCAATATTACTCCTTAAACACCTTTCTTATTTGGGCTAGCCTTAGTGCTGGTAATAAAAGCCTCAACTCTAGGCGCTGGCTAAAATTAGGGTTAGGGTTAGGGTCAGCATACAGAGATCTAAAATGACTCTAGTTCCAGGGGCACTAGTGCTGTAAAAGGCATGCCAAGAGGAATGTGGCACAACAATAATATTGCTCCTTCCAGAGCTTTCTCAGTTGGGAAAGACTTAATGCGAATGAGGATAGCCTTATCTCTATGGAGATGGCTAAAATGAGGGTTAGGGTTAGCATTCAGAGATCTACAATGACTCTAGCTCCAGGGGCACTAGTGCTGTAAAAACCACGCCAAGAAGAATGTGGCACAGCACCAAAATTACTACTTCTACAACTGTCTTATTTGGGCGAACCTTAATGCTGGTGATGTAGGCCTCATCTCTAGGAAGCTGGCTAAAATTAGGGTTATGCTTGGGGCTGGCATTCAGAGATCTAAAGTGCCTCTACATCCAGGGGCATTAGTGCTATAAAAACCACGCCAAGAAGACTGTGGCACAGCCCCAAAATTACTACTTCCACAACTGTCTTATTTGGGCGAACGTTAATGCTGGTGTTTTAGGCCGCATCTCTAGGGAGCTGCCTGAAATTAGGGTTAGGGCTTGCATGAAGATATCTATCATGACTCCAGCTCCAGGGGCACTAGTGCTGTAAAAGGCATGCCAAGAGGAATGTGGCACAGCACCAATATTACTCCTTAAACACCTTTCTTATTTGGGCTAGCCTTAGTGCTGGTAATAAAAGCCTCAACTCTAGGGCGCTGGCTAAAATTAGGGTTAGGGTTAGGGTTAGCATACAGAGATCTAAAATGACTCTAGTTCCAGGGGCACTAGTGCTGTAAAAGGCATGCCAAGAGGAATGTGGCACAACAATAATATTGCTCCTTCCAGAGCTTTCTCAGTTGGGAAAGACTTAATGCGAATGAGGATAGCCTTATCTCTATGGAGATGGCTAAAATGAAGGTTAGGGTTAGCATTCAGATATCTACAATGACTCTAGCTCCAGGGGCACTAGTGCTGTAAAAACCACGCCAAGAAGAATGTGGCCCAGCACCAAAATTACTACTTCTACAACTGTCTTATTTGGGCGAACCATAATGCTGGTGATGTAGGCCTCATCTCTAGGAAGCTGGCTAAAATTAGGGTTAGGCTTGGGGCTGGTATTCAGAGATCTAAAGTGCCTCTACATCCAGGGGCATTAGTGCTATAAAAACCACGCCAAGAAGACTGTGGCACAGCCCCAAAATTACTACTTCCACAACTGTCTGATTTGGGCGAACGTTAATGCTGGTGTTTTAGGCCGCATCTCGAGGGAGCTGCCTGAAAGTAGGGTTAGGGGTTGCATGAAGATATCTATCATGACTCCAGCTCCAGGGGCACTAGTGCTGTAAAAGGCATGCCAAGAGGAATGTGGCACAGCACCAATATTACTCCTTAAACACCTTTCTTATTTGGGCTAGCCTTTGTGCTGGTAATAAAAGCCTCAACTCTAGGCGCTGGCTAAAATTAGTGTTAGGGTTAGGGTCAGCATACAGAGATCTAAAATGACTCTAGTTCCAGGGGCACTAGTGCTGTAAAAGGCATGCCAAGAGGAATGTGGCACAACAATAATATTGCTCCTTCCAGAGCTTTCTCAGTTGGGAAAGACTTAATGCGAATGAGGATAGCCTTATCTCTATGGAGATGGCTAAAATGAGGGTTAGGGTTAGCATTCAGAGATCTACAATGACTCTAGCTCCAGGGGCACTAGTGCTGTAAAAACCACGCCAAGAAGAATGTGGCACAGCACCAAAATTACTACTTCTACAACTGTCATATTTGGGCGAACCTTAATGCTGGTGATGTAGGCCTCATCTCTAGGAAGCTGGCTAAAATTAGGGTTAGGCTTGGGGCTGGCATTCAGAGATCTAAAGTGCCTCTACATCCAGGGGCATTAGTGCTATAAAAACCACGCCAAGAAGACTGTGGCACAGCCCCAAAATTACTACTTCCACAATTGTCATATTTGGGCGAACGTTAATGCTGGTGTTATAGGCCGTATCTCGAGGGAGCTGCCTGAAAGTAGGGTTAGGGGTTGCATGAAGATATCTATCATGACTCCACCTCCAGGGGCACTAGTGCTGTAAAAGGCATGCCAAGAGGAATGTGGCACAGCACCAATATTACTCCTTAAACACCTTTCTTATTTGGGCTAGCCTTATTGCTAGTAATAAAAGCCTCAACTCTAGGGCGCTGGCTAAAATTAGGGTTAGGGTTAGGGTCAGCATACAGAGATCTAAAATGACTCTAGTTCCAGGGGCACTAGTGCTGTAAAAGGCATGCCAAGAGGAATGTGGCACAACAATAATATTGCTCCTTCCAGAGCTTTCTCAGTTGTGAAAGACTTAATGCGAATGAGGATAGCCTTATCTCTATGGAGATGGCTAAAATGAGGGTTAGGGTTAGCATTCAGAGATCTACAATGACTCTAGCTCCAGGGGCACTAGTGCTGTAAAAACCACGCCAAGAAGAATGTGGCACAGCACCAAAATTACTACTTCTACAACTGTCTTATTTGGGCGAACCTTAATGCTGGTGATGTAGGCCTCATCTCTAGGAAGCTGGCTAAAATTAGGGTTAGGCTTGGGGCTGGCATTCAGAGATCTAAAGTGCCTCTACATCCAGGGGCATTAGTGCTATAAAAACCACGCCAAGAAGACTGTGGCACAGCCCCAAAATTACTACTTCCACAACTGTCTTATTTGGGCGAACGTTAACGCTGGTGTTTTAGGCCGCATCTCGAGGGAGCTGCCTGAAAGTAGGGTTAGGGCTTGCATGAAGATATCTATCATGACTCCAGCTCCAGGGGCACTAGTGCTGTAAAAGGCATGCCAAGAGGAATGTGGCACAGCACCAATATTACTCCTTAAACACCTTTCTTATTTGGGCTAGCCTTAGTGCTGGTAATAAAAGCCTCAACTCTAGGGCGCTGGCTAAAATTAGGGTTAGGGTTAGGGTTAGCATACAGAGATCTAAAATGACTCTAGTTCCAGGGGCACTAGTGCTGTAAAAGGCATGCCAAGAGGAATGTGGCACAACAATAATATTGCTCCTTCCAGAGCTTTCTCAGTTGGGAAAGACTTAATGCGAATGAGGATAGACTTATCTCTATGGAGATGGCTAAAATGAAGGTTAGGGTTAGCATTCAGAGATCTACAATGACTCTAGCTCCAGGGGCACTAGTGCTGTAAAAACCACGCCAAGAAGAATGTGGCCCAGCACCAAAATTACTACTTCTACAACTGTCTTATTTGGGCGAACCATAATGCTGGTGATGTAGGCCTCATCTCTAGGAAGCTGGCTAAAATTAGGGTTAGGCTTGGGGCTGGCATTCAGAGATCTAAAGTGCCTCTACATCCAGGGGCATTAGTGCTATAAAAACCACGCCAAGAAGACTGTGGCACAGCCCCAAAATTACTACTTCCACAACTGTCTGATTTGGGCGAACGTTAATGCTGGTGTTTTAGGCCGCATCTCGAGGGAGCTGCCTGAAAGTAGGGTTAGGGGTTGCATGAAGATATCTATCATGACTCCAGCTCCAGGGGCACTAGTGCTGTAAAAGGCATGCCAAGAGGAATGTGGCAGAGCACCAATATTACTCCTTAAACACCTTTCTTATTTGGGCTAGCCTTTGTGCTGGTAATAAAAGCCTCAACTCTAGGCGCTGGCTAAAATTAGGGTTAGGGTTAGGGTCAGCATACAGAGATCTAAAATGACTCTAGTTCCAGGGGCACTAGTGCTGTAAAAGGCATGCCAAGAGGAATGTGGCACAACAATAATATTGCTCCTTCCAGAGCTTTCTCAGTTGGGAAAGACTTAATGCGAATGAGGATAGCCTTATCTCTATGGAGATGGCTAAAATGAGGGTTAGGGTTAGCATTCAGAGATCTACAATGAGTCTAGCTCCAGGGGCACTAGTGCTGTAAAAACCACGCCAAGAAGAATGTGGCACAGCCCCAAAATTACTACTTCTACAACTGTCTTATTTGGGCGAACCTTAATGCTGGTGATGTAGGCCTCATCTCTAGGAAGCTGGCTAAAATTAGGGTTAGGCTTGGGGCTGGCATTCAGAGATCTAAAGTGCCTCTAGATATAGGGGCATTAGTGCTATAAAAACCACGCCAAGAAGACTGTGGCACAGCCCCAAAATTACTACTTCCACAACTGTCTTATTTGGGCGAACGTTAACGCTGGTGTTTTAGGCCGCATCTCGAGGGAGCTGCCTGAAAGTAGGGTTAGGGCTTGCATGAAGATATCTATCATGACTCCAGCTCCAGGGGCACTAGTGCTGTAAAAGGCATGCCAAGAGGAATGTGGCACAGCACCAATATTACTCCTTAAACACCTTTCTTATTTGGGCTAGCCTTAGCGCCGGTAATAAAAGCCTCAACTCTAGGGCGCTGGCTAAAATTAGGGTTAGGTTTAGGGTTAGCATACAGAGATCTAAAATTACTCTAGTTCCAGGGGCACTAGTGCTGTAAAAGGCATGCCAAGAGGAATGTGGCACAACAATAATATTGCTCCTTCCAGAGCTTTCTCAGTTGTGAAAGACTTAATGCGAATGAGGATAGCCTTATCTCTATGGAGATGGCTAAAATGAGGGTTAGGGTTAGCATTCAGAGATCTACAATGAGTCTAGCTCCAGGGGCACTAGTGCTGTAAAAACCACGCCAAGAAGAATGTGGCCCAGCACCAAAATTACTACTTCTACAACTGTCTTATTTGGGCGAACCTTAATGCTGGTGATGCAGGCCTCATCTCTAGGAAGCTGGCTAAAATTAGGGTTAGGCTTGGGGCTGGTATTCAGAGATCTAAAGTGCCTCTACATCCAGGGGCATTAGTGCTATAAAAACCACGCCAAGAAGACTGTGGCACAGCCCCAAAATTACTACTTCCACAACTGTCTTATTTGGGTGAACGTTAATGCTGGTGTTTTAGGCCGCATCTAGAGGGAGCTGCCTGAAAGTAGGGTTAGGGGTTGCATGAAGATATCTATCATGACTCCAGCTCCAGGGGCACTAGTGCTGTAAAAGGCATGCCAAGAGGAATGTGGCACAGCACCAATATTACTCCTTAAACACCTTTCTTATTTGGGCTAGCCTTAGTGCTGGTAATAAAAGCCTCAACTCTAGGCGCTGGCTAAAATTAGGGTTAGGGTTAGGGTTAGGGTCAGCATACAGAGATCTAAAATGACTCTAGTTCCAGGGGCACTAGTGCTGTAAAAGGCATGCCAAGAGGAATGTGGCACAACAATAATATTGCTCCTTCCAGAGCTTTCTCAGTTGGGAAAGACTTAATGCGAATGAGGATAGCCTTATCTCTATGGAGATGGCTAAAATGAGGGTTAGGGTTAGCATTCAGAGATCTACAATGACTCTAGCTCCAGGGGCACTAGTGCTGTAAAAACCACGCCAAGAAGAATGTGGCACAGCACCAAAATTACTACTTCTACAACTGTCATATTTGGGCGAACCTTAATGCTGGTGATGTAGGCCTCATCTCTAGGAAGCTGGCTAAAATTAGGGTTAGGCTTGGGGCTGGCATTCAGAGATCTAAAGTGCCTCTACATCCAGGGGCATTAGTGCTATAAAAACCACGCCAAGAAGACTGTGGCACAGCCCCAAAATTACTACTTCCACAACTGTCTTATTTGGGCGAACGTTAATGCTGCTGTTTTAGGCCGCATCTCGAGGGAGCTGCCTGAAAGTAGGGTTAGGGGTTGCATGAAGATATCTATCATGACTCCAGCTCCAGGGGCACTAGTGCTGTAAAAGGCATGCCAAGAGGAATGTGGCACAGCACCAATATTACTCCTTAAACACCTTTCTTATTTGGGCTAGCCTTAGTGCTGGTAATAAAAGCCTCAACTCTAGGGCGCTGGCTAAAATTAGGGTTAGGGTTAGGGTCAGCATACAGAGATCTAAAATGACTCTTTTTCCAGGGGCACTAGTGCTGTAAAAGGCATGCCAAGAGGAATGTGGCACAACAATAATATTGCTCCTCCCAGAGATTTCTCAGTTGGGAAAGACTTAATGCGAATGAGGATAGCCTTATCTCTATAGAGATGGCTAAAATGAAGGTTAGGGTTAGCATTCAGAGATCTACAATGACTCTAGCTCCAGGGGCACTAGTGCTGTAAAAACCACGCCAAGAAGAATGTGGCCCAGCACCAAAATTACTACTTCTACAACTGTCTTCTTTGGGCGAACCTTAATGCTGGTGATGTAGGCCTCATCTCTAGGAAGCTGGCTAAAATTAGGGTTAGGCTTGGGGCTGGCATTCAGAGATCTAAAGTGCCTCTAGATCCAGGGGCATTAGTGCTATAAAAACCACGCCAAGAAGACTGTGGCACAGCCCCAAAATTACTACTTCCGCAACTGTCTTATTTGGGCGAACGTTAATGCTGGTGTTTTAGGCCGCATCTCAAGGGAGCTGCCTGAAATTAGGGTTAGGGGTTGCATGAAGATATCTATCATGACTCCAGCTCCAGGGGCACTAGTGCTGTAAAAGGCATGCCAAGAGGAATGTGGCACAGCACCAATATTACTCCTTAAACACCTTTCTTATTTGGGTAAGCCTTAGTGCTGGTAATAAAAGCCTCAACTCTAGGGCGCTGGCTAAAATTAGGGTTAGGGTTAGGGTCAGCATACAGAGATCTAAAATGACTCTAGTTCCAGGGGCACTAGTGCTGTAAAAGGCATGCCAAGAGGAATGTGGCACAACAATAATATTGCTCCTTCCAGAACTTTCTCAGTTGGGAAAGACTTAATGCGAATGAGGATAGCCTTATCTCTATGGAGATGGCTAAAATGAAGGTTAGGGTTAGCATTCAGAGATCTACAATGACTCTAGCTCCAGGGGCACTAGTGCTGTAAAAACCACGCCAAGAAGAATGTGGCACAGCACCAAAATTACTACTTCTACAACTGTCTTATTTGGGCGAACCTTAATGCTGGTGATGTAGGCCTCATCTCTAGGAAGCTGGCTAAAATTAGGGTTAGGCTTGGGGCTGGCATTCAGAGATCTAAAGCGCCTCTAGATCCAGGGGCATTAGTGCTATAAAAACCACGCCAAGAAGACTGTGGCACAGCCCCAAAATTACTACTTCCACAACTGTCCTATTTGGGCGAACGTTAATGCTGGTGTTTTAGGCCGCATCTCGAGGGAGCTGCCTGAAAGTAGGGTTAGGGCTTGCATGAAGATATCTATCATGACTCCAGCTCCAGGGGCACTAGTGCTGTAAAAGGCATTCCAAGAGGAATGTGGCACAGCACCAATATTACTCCTTAAACACCTTTCTTATTTGGGCTAGCCTTAGTGCTGGTAATAAAAGCCTCAACTCTAGGGCGCTGGCTAAAATTAGGGTTAGGGTTAGGGTCAGCATACAGAGATCTAAAATGACTCTAGTTCCAGGGGCACTAGTGCTGTAAAAGGCATGCCAAGAGGAATGTGGCACAACAATAATATTGCTCCTTCCAGAGCTTTCTCAGTTGGGAAAGACTTAATGCGAATGAGGATAGCCTTATCTCTATGGAGATGGCTAAAATGAGGGTTAGGGTTAGCATTCAGAGATCTACAATGAGTCTAGCTCCAGGGGCACTAGTGCTGTAAAAACCACGCCAAGAAGAATGTGGCACAGCCCCAAAATTACTACTTCTACAACTGTCTTATTTGGGCGAACCTTAATGCTGGTGATGTAGGCCTCATCTCTAGGAAGCTGGCTAAAATTAGGGTTAGGCTTGGGGCTGGCATTCAGAGATCTAAAGTGCCTCTAGATATAGGGGCATTAGTGCTATAAAAACCACGCCAAGAAGACTGTGGCACAGCCCCAAAATTACTACTTCCACAACTGTCTTATTTGGGCGAACGTTAACGCTGGTGTTTTAGGCCGCATCTCGAGGGAGCTGCCTGAAAGTAGGGTTAGGGCTTGCATGAAGATATCTATCATGACTCCAGCTCCAGGGGCACTAGTGCTGTAAAAGGCATGCCAAGAGGAATGTGGCACAGCACCAATATTACTCCTTAAACACCTTTCTTATTTGGGCTAGCCTTAGCGCCGGTAATAAAAGCCTCAACTCTAGGGCGCTGGCTAAAATTAGGGTTAGGTTTAGGGTTAGCATACAGAGATCTAAAATTACTCTAGTTCCAGGGGCACTAGTGCTGTAAAAGGCATGCCAAGAGGAATGTGGCACAACAATAATATTGCTCCTTCCAGAGCTTTCTCAGTTGTGAAAGACTTAATGCGAATGAGGATAGCCTTATCTCTATGGAGATGGCTAAAATGAGGGTTAGGGTTAGCATTCAGAGATCTACAATGAGTCTAGCTCCAGGGGCACTAGTGCTGTAAAAACCACGCCAAGAAGAATGTGGCCCAGCACCAAAATTACTACTTCTACAACTGTCTTATTTGGGCGAACCTTAATGCTGGTGATGCAGGCCTCATCTCTAGGAAGCTGGCTAAAATTAGGGTTAGGCTTGGGGCTGGTATTCAGAGATCTAAAGTGCCTCTACATCCAGGGGCATTAGTGCTATAAAAACCACGCCAAGAAGACTGTGGCACAGCCCCAAAATTACTACTTCCACAACTGTCTTATTTGGGTGAACGTTAATGCTGGTGTTTTAGGCCGCATCTAGAGGGAGCTGCCTGAAAGTAGGGTTAGGGGTTGCATGAAGATATCTATCATGACTCCAGCTCCAGGGGCACTAGTGCTGTAAAAGGCATGCCAAGAGGAATGTGGCACAGCACCAATATTACTCCTTAAACACCTTTCTTATTTGGGCTAGCCTTAGTGCTGGTAATAAAAGCCTCAACTCTAGGCGCTGGCTAAAATTAGGGTTAGGGTTAGGGTTAGGGTCAGCATACAGAGATCTAAAATGACTCTAGTTCCAGGGGCACTAGTGCTGTAAAAGGCATGCCAAGAGGAATGTGGCACAACAATAATATTGCTCCTTCCAGAGCTTTCTCAGTTGGGAAAGACTTAATGCGAATGAGGATAGCCTTATCTCTATGGAGATGGCTAAAATGAGGGTTAGGGTTAGCATTCAGAGATCTACAATGACTCTAGCTCCAGGGGCACTAGTGCTGTAAAAACCACGCCAAGAAGAATGTGGCACAGCACCAAAATTACTACTTCTACAACTGTCATATTTGGGCGAACCTTAATGCTGGTGATGTAGGCCTCATCTCTAGGAAGCTGGCTAAAATTAGGGTTAGGCTTGGGGCTGGCATTCAGAGATCTAAAGTGCCTCTACATCCAGGGGCATTAGTGCTATAAAAACCACGCCAAGAAGACTGTGGCACAGCCCCAAAATTACTACTTCCACAACTGTCTTATTTGGGCGAACGTTAATGCTGCTGTTTTAGGCCGCATCTCGAGGGAGCTGCCTGAAAGTAGGGTTAGGGGTTGCATGAAGATATCTATCATGACTCCAGCTCCAGGGGCACTAGTGCTGTAAAAGGCATGCCAAGAGGAATGTGGCACAGCACCAATATTACTCCTTAAACACCTTTCTTATTTGGGCTAGCCTTAGTGCTGGTAATAAAAGCCTCAACTCTAGGGCGCTGGCTAAAATTAGGGTTAGGGTTAGGGTCAGCATACAGAGATCTAAAATGACTCTTTTTCCAGGGGCACTAGTGCTGTAAAAGGCATGCCAAGAGGAATGTGGCACAACAATAATATTGCTCCTCCCAGAGATTTCTCAGTTGGGAAAGACTTAATGCGAATGAGGATAGCCTTATCTCTATAGAGATGGCTAAAATGAAGGTTAGGGTTAGCATTCAGAGATCTACAATGACTCTAGCTCCAGGGGCACTAGTGCTGTAAAAACCACGCCAAGAAGAATGTGGCCCAGCACCAAAATTACTACTTCTACAACTGTCTTCTTTGGGCGAACCTTAATGCTGGTGATGTAGGCCTCATCTCTAGGAAGCTGGCTAAAATTAGGGTTAGGCTTGGGGCTGGCATTCAGAGATCTAAAGTGCCTCTAGATCCAGGGGCATTAGTGCTATAAAAACCACGCCAAGAAGACTGTGGCACAGCCCCAAAATTACTACTTCCGCAACTGTCTTATTTGGGCGAACGTTAATGCTGGTGTTTTAGGCCGCATCTCAAGGGAGCTGCCTGAAATTAGGGTTAGGGGTTGCATGAAGATATCTATCATGACTCCAGCTCCAGGGGCACTAGTGCTGTAAAAGGCATGCCAAGAGGAATGTGGCACAGCACCAATATTACTCCTTAAACACCTTTCTTATTTGGGTAAGCCTTAGTGCTGGTAATAAAAGCCTCAACTCTAGGGCGCTGGCTAAAATTAGGGTTAGGGTTAGGGTCAGCATACAGAGATCTAAAATGACTCTAGTTCCAGGGGCACTAGTGCTGTAAAAGGCATGCCAAGAGGAATGTGGCACAACAATAATATTGCTCCTTCCAGAACTTTCTCAGTTGGGAAAGACTTAATGCGAATGAGGATAGCCTTATCTCTATGGAGATGGCTAAAATGAAGGTTAGGGTTAGCATTCAGAGATCTACAATGACTCTAGCTCCAGGGGCACTAGTGCTGTAAAAACCACGCCAAGAAGAATGTGGCACAGCACCAAAATTACTACTTCTACAACTGTCTTATTTGGGCGAACCTTAATGCTGGTGATGTAGGCCTCATCTCTAGGAAGCTGGCTAAAATTAGGGTTAGGCTTGGGGCTGGCATTCAGAGATCTAAAGCGCCTCTAGATCCAGGGGCATTAGTGCTATAAAAACCACGCCAAGAAGACTGTGGCACAGCCCCAAAATTACTACTTCCACAACTGTCCTATTTGGGCGAACGTTAATGCTGGTGTTTTAGGCCGCATCTCGAGGGAGCTGCCTGAAAGTAGGGTTAGGGCTTGCATGAAGATATCTATCATGACTCCAGCTCCAGGGGCACTAGTGCTGTAAAAGGCATTCCAAGAGGAATGTGGCACAGCACCAATATTACTCCTTAAACACCTTTCTTATTTGGGCTAGCCTTAGTGCTGGTAATAAAAGCCTCAACTCTAGGGCGCTGGCTAAAATTAGGGTTAGGGTTAGGGTCAGCATACAGAGATCTAAAATGACTCTAGTTCCAGGGGCACTAGTGCTGTAAAAGGCATGCCAAGAGGAATGTGGCACAACAATAATATTGCTCCTTCCAGAGCTTTCTCAGTTGGGAAAGACTTAATGCGAATGAGGATAGCCTTATCTCTATGGAGATGGCTAAAATGAGGGTTAGGGTTAGCATTCAGAGATCTACAATGACTCTAGCTCCAGGGGCACTAGTGCTGTAAAAACCACGCCAAGAAGAATGTGGCACAGCCCCAAAATTACTACTTCTACAACTGTCTTATTTGGGCGAACCTTAATGCTGGTGATGTAGGCCTCATCTCTAGGAAGCTGGCTAAAATTAGGGTTAGGCTTGGGGCTGGCATTCAGAGATCTAAAGTGCCTCTACATCCAGGGGCATTAGTGCTATAAAAACCACGCCAAGAAGACTGTGGCACAGCCCCAAAATTGCTACTTCCACATCTGTCTTATTTGGGCGAATGTTAATGCTGGTGTTTTAGGCCGCATCTCGAGGGAGCTGCCTGAAAGTAGGGTTAGGGGTTGCATGAAGATATCTATCATGACTCCACCTCCAGGGGCACTAGTGCTGTAAAAGGCATTCCAAGTGGAATGTGGCACAGCACCAATATTACTCCTTAAACACCTTTCTTATTTGGGCTGGCCTTAGTGCTGGTAATAAAAGCCTCAACTCTAGGGCGCTGGCTAAAATTAGGGTTAGGGTTAGGGTCAGCATACAGAGATCTAAAATGACTCTAGTTCCAGGGGCACTAGTGCTGTAAAAGGCATGCCAAGAGGAATGTGGCACAACAATAATATTGCTCCTTCCAGAGCTTTCTCAGTTGGGAAAGACTTAATGCGAATGAGGATAGACTTATCTCTATGGAGATGGCTAAAATGAAGGTTAGGGTTAGCATTCAGAGATCTACAATGACTCTAGCTCCAGGGGCACTAGTGCTGTAAAAACCACGCCAAGAAGAATGTGGCCCAGCACCAAAATTACTACTTCTACAACTGTCTTATTTGGGCGAACCTTAATGCTGGTGATGCAGGCCTCATCTCTAGGAAGCTGGCTAAAATTAGGGTTAGGCTTGGGGCTGGCATTCAGAGATCTAAAGTGCCTCTACATCCAGGGGCATTAGTGCTATAAAAACCACGCCAAGAAGACTGTGGCACAGCCCCAAAATTACTACTTCCACAACTGTCTTATTTGGGCGAACGTTAACGCTGGTGTTTTAGGCTGCATCTCGAGGGAGCTGCCTGAAAGTAGGGTTAGGGCTTGCATGAAGATATCTATCATGACTCCAGCTCCAGGGGCACTAGTGCTGTAAAAGGCATGCCAAGAGGAATGTGGCACAGCACCAATATTACTCCTTAAACACCTTTCTTATTTGGGCTAGCCTTAGTGCTGGTAATAAAAGCCTCAACTCTAGGGCGCTGGCTAAAATTAGGGTTAGGTTTAGGGTTAGCATACAGAGATCTAAAATTACTCCAGTTCCAGGGACACTAGTGCTGTAAAAGGCATGCCAAGAGGAATGTGGCACAACAATAATATTGCTCCTTCCAGAGCTTTCTCAGTTGGGAAAGACTTAATGCGAATGAGGATAGCCTTATCTCTATGGAGATGGCTAAAATGAAGGTTAGGGTTAGCATTCAGAGATCTACAATGAGTCTAGCTCCAGGGGCACTAGTGCTGTAAAAACCACGCCAAGAAGAATGTGGCACAGCACCAAAATTACTACTTCTACAACTGTCTTCTTTGGGCGAACCTTAATGCTGGTGATGTAGGCCTCATCTCTAGGAAGCTGGCTAAAATTAGGGTTACGCTTGGGGCTGGCATTCAGAGATCTAAAGTGCCTCTACATCCAGGGGCATTAGTGCTATAAAAACCACGCCAAGAAGACTGTGGCACAGCCCCAAAATTACTACTTCCACAACTGTCTGATTTGGGCGAACGTTAATGCTGGTGTTTTAGGCCGCATCTCGAGGGAGCTGCCTGAAAGTAGGGTTAGGGCTTGCATGAAGATATCTATCATGACTCCAGCTCCAGGGGCACTAGTGCTGTAAAAGGCATGCCAAGAGGAATGTGGCAGAGCACCAATATTACTCCTTAAACACCTTTCTTATTTGGGCTAGCCTTAGTGCTGGTAATAAAAGCCTCAACTCTAGGCGCTGGCTAAAATTAGGGTTAGGGTTAGGGTCAGCATACAGAGATCTAAAATGACTCTAGTTCCAGGGGCACTAGTGCTGTAAAAGGCATGCCAAGAGGAATGTGGCACAACAATAATATTGCTCCTTCCAGAGCTTTCTCAGTTGGGAAAGACTTAATGCGAATGAGGATAGCCTTATCTCTATGGAGATGGCTAAAATGAGGGTTAGGGTTAGCATTCAGAGATCTACAATGACTCTAGCTCCAGGGGCACTAGTGCTGTAAAAACCACGCCAAGAAGAATGTGGCACAGCACCAAAATTACTACTTCTACAACTGTCATATTTGGGCGAACCTTAATGCTGGTGATGTAGGCCTCATCTCTAGGAAGCTGGCTAAAATTAGGGTTAGGCTTGGGGCTGGCATTCAGAGATCTAAAGTGCCTCTACATCCAGGGGCATTAGTGCTATAAAAACCACGCCAAGAAGACTGTGGCACAGCCCCAAAATTACTACTTCCACAGCTGTCTTATTTGGGCGAACGTTAACGCTGGTGTTTTAGGCCGCATCTCGAGGGAGCTGCCTGAAAGTAGGGTTAGGGCTTGCATGAAGATATCTATCATGACTCCAGCTCCAGGGGCACTAGTGCTGTAAAAGGCATGCCAAGAGGAATGTGGCAGAGCACCAATATTACTCCTTAAACACCTTTCTTCTTTGGGCTACACTTAGTGCTGGTAATAAAAGCCTCAACTCTAGGGCACTGGCTAAAATTAGGGTTAGGGTTAGGGTCAGCATACAGAGATCTAAAATGACTCTAGTTCCAGGGGCACTAGTGCTGTAAAAGGCATGCCAAGAGGAATGTGGCACAACAATAATATTGCTCCTTCCAGAGCTTTCTCAGTTGGGAAAGACTTAATGCGAATGAGGATAGCCTTATCTCTATGGAGATGGCTAAAATGAGGGTTAGGGTTAGCATTCAGAGATCTACAATGACTCTAGCTCCAGGGGCACTAGTGCTGTAAAAACCACGCCAAGAAGAATGTGGCACAGCACCAAAATTACTACTTCTACAACTGTCTTATTTGGGCGAACCTTAATGCTGGTGATGTAGGCCTCATCTCTAGGAAGCTGGCTAAAATTAGGGTTACGCTTGGGGCTGGCATTCAGAGATCTAAAGTGCCTCTACATCCAGGGGCATTAGTGCTATAAAAACCACGCCAAGAAGACTGTGGCACAGCCCCAAAATTACTACTTCCACAACTGTCTGATTTGGGCGAACGTTAATGCTGGTGTTTTAGGCCGCATCTCGAGGGAGCTGCCTGAAAGTAGGGTTAGGGGTTGCATGAAGATATCTATCATGACTCCAGCTCCAGGGGCACTAGTGCTGTAAAAGGCATGCCAAGAGGAATGTGGCACAGCACCAATATTACTCCTTAAACACCTTTCTTATTTGGGCTAGCCTTAGTGCTGGTAATAAAAGCCTCAACTCTAGGGCGCTGGCTAAAATTAGGGTTAGGGTTAGGGTCAGCATACAGAGATCTAAAATGACTCTAGTTCCAGGGGCACTAGTGCTGTAAAAGGCATGCCAAGAGGAATGTGGCACAACAATAATATTGCTCCTTCCAGAGCTTTCTCAGTTGGGAAAGACTTAATGCGAATGAGGATAGCCTTATCTCTATGGAGATGGCTAAAATGAGGGTTAGGGTTAGCATTCAGAGATCTACAATGACTCTAGCTCCAGGGGCACTAGTGCTGTAAAAACCACGCCAAGAAGAATGTGGCACAGCCCCAAAATTACTACTTCTACAACTGTCTTATTTGGGCGAACCTTAATGCTGGTGATGTAGGCCTCATCTCTAGGAAGCTGGCTAAAATTAGGGTTAGGCTTGGGGCTGGAATTCAGAGATCTAAAGTGCCTCTACATCCAGGGGCATTAGTGCTATAAAAACCACGCCAAGAAGACTGTGGCACAGCCCCAAAATTACTACTTCCACAACTGTCTTATTTGGGCGAACGTTAATGCTGGTGTTTTAGGCCGCATCTCGAGGGAGCTGCCTGAAAGTAGGGTTAGGGCTTGCATGAAGATATCTATCATGACTCCAGCTCCAGGGGCACTAGTGCTGTAAAAGGCATGCCAAGAGGAATGTGGCAGAGCACCAATATTACTCCTTAAACACCTTTCTTATTTGGGCTAGCCTTAGTGCTGGTAATAAAAGCCTGAACTCTAGGCGCTGGCTAAAATTAGGGTTAGGGTTAGGGTCAGCATACAGAGATCTAAAATGACTCTAGTTCCAGGGGCACTAGTGCTGTAAAAGGCATGCCAAGAGGAATGTGGCACAACAATAATATTGCTCCTTCCAGAGCTTTCTCAGTTGGGAAAGACTTAATGCGAATGAGGATAGCCTTATCTCTATGGAGATGGCTAAAATGAGGGTTAGGGTTAGCATTCAGAGATCTACAATGACTCTAGCTCCAGGGGCACTAGTGCTGTAAAAACCACGCCAAGAAGAATGTGGCACAGCACCAAAATTACTACTTCTACAACTGTCATATTTGGGCGAACCTTAATGCTGGTGATGTAGGCCTCATCTCTAGGAAGCTGGCTAAAATTAGGGTTAGGCTTGGGGCTGGCATTCAGAGATCTAAAGTGCCTCTACATCCAGGGGCATTAGTGCTATAAAAACCACGCCAAGAAGACTGTGGCACAGCCCCAAAATTACTACTTCCACAACTGTCTTATTTGGGCGAACGTTAATGCTGGTGTTATAGGCCGCATCTCGAGGGAGCTGCCTGAAAGTAGGGTTAGGGGTTGCATGAAGATATCTATCATGACTCCAGCTCCAGGGGCACTAGTGCTGTAAAAGGCATGCCAAGAGGAATGTGGCACAGCACCAATATTACTCCTTAAACACCTTTCTTATTTGGGCTAGCCTTAGTGCTGGTAATAAAAGCCTCAACTCTAGGGCGCTGGCTAAAATTAGGGTTAGGTTTAGGGTTAGCATACAGAGATCTAAAATGACTCTAGTTCCAGGGGCACTAGTGCTGTAAAAGGCATGCCAAGAGGAATGTGGCACAACGATAATATTGCTCCTTCCAGAGCTTTCTCAGTTGGGAAAGACTTAATGCGAATGAGGATAGCCTTATCTCTATGGAGATGGCTAAAATGAGGGTTAGGGTTAGCATTCAGAGATCTACAATGACTCTAGCTCCAGGGGCACTAGTGCTGTAAAAACCACGCCAAGAAGAATGTGGCACAGCACCAAAATTACTACTTCTACAACTGTCTTCTTTGGGCGAACCTTAATGCTGGTGATGTAGGCCTCATCTCTAGGAAGCTGGCTAAAATTAGGGTTAGGCTTGGGGCTGGCATTCAGAGATCTAAAGTGCCTCTACATCCAGGGGCATTAGTGCTATAAAAACCACGCCAAGAAGACTGTGGCACAGCCCCAAAATTACTACTTCCACAACTGTCTTATTTGGGCGAACGTTAACGCTGGTGTTTTAGGCCGCATCTCGAGGGAGCTGCCTGAAAGTAGGGTTAGGGCTTGCATGAAGATATCTATCATGACTCCAGCTCCAGGGGCACTAGTGCTGTAAAAGGCATGCCAAGAGGAATGTGGCAGAGCACCAATATTACTCCTTAAACACCTTTCTTCTTTGGGCTACACTTAGTGCTGGTAATAAAAGCCTCAACTCTAGGGCGCTGGCTAAAATTAGGGTTAGGGTTAGGGTCAGCATACAGAGATCTAAAATGACTCTAGTTCCAGGGGCACTAGTGCTGTAAAAGGCATGCCAAGAGGAATGTGGCACAACAATAATATTGCTCCTTCCAGAGCTTTCTCAGTTGGGAAAGACTTAATGCGAATGAGGATAGCCTTATCTCTATGGAGATGGCTAAAATGAGGGTTAGGGTTAGCATTCAGAGATCTACAATGACTCTAGCTCCAGGGGCACTAGTGCTGTAAAAACCACGCCAAGAAGAATGTGGCACAGCACCAAAATTACTACTTCTACAACTGTCTTATTTGGGCGAACCTTAATGCTGGTGATGTAGGCCTCATCTCTAGGAAGCTGGCTAAAATTAGGGTTACGCTTGGGGCTGGCATTCAGAGATCTAAAGTGCCTCTACATCCAGGGGCATTAGTGCTATAAAAACCACGCCAAGAAGACTGTGGCACAGCCCCAAAATTACTACTTCCACAACTGTCTGATTTGGGCGAACGTTAATGCTGGTGTTTTAGGCCGCATCTCGAGGGAGCTGCCTGAAAGTAGGGTTAGGGCTTGCATGAAGATATCTATCATGACTCCAGCTCCAGGGGCACTAGTGCTGTAAAAGGCATGCCAAGAGGAATGTGGCACAGCACCAATATTACTCCTTAAACACCTTTCTTATTTGGGCTAGCCTTAGTGCTGGTAATAAAAGCCTCAACTCTAGGGCGCTGGCTAAAATTAGGGTTAGGGTTAGGGTCAGCATACAGAGATCTAAAATGACTCTAGTTCCAGGGGCACTAGTGCTGTAAAAGGCATGCCAAGAGGAATGTGGCACAACAATAATATTGCTCCTTCCAGAGCTTTCTCAGTTGGGAAAGACTTAATGCGAATGAGGATAGCCTTATCTCTATGGAGATGGCTAAAATGAGGGTTAGGGTTAGCATTCAGAGATCTACAATGACTCTAGCTCCAGGGGCACTAGTGCTGTAAAAACCACGCCAAGAAGAATGTGGCACAGCACCAAAATTACTACTTCTACAACTGTCATATTTGGGCGAACCTTAATGCTGGTGATGTAGGCCTCATCTCTAGGAAGCTGGCTAAAATTAGGGTTAGGCTTGGGGCTGGAATTCAGAGATCAAAAGTGCCTCTACATCCAGGGGCATTAGTGCTATAAAAACCACGCCAAGAAGACTGTGGCACAGCCCCAAAATTACTACTTCCACAACTGTCTTATTTGGGCGAACGTTAACGCTGGTGTTTTAGGCCGCATCTCGAGGGAGCTGCCTGAAAGTAGGGTTAGGGCTTGCATGAAGATATCTATCATGACTCCAGCTCCAGGGGCACTAGTGCTGTAAAAGGCATGCCAAGAGGAATGTGGCACAGCACCAATATTACTCCTTAAACACCTTTCTTATTTGGGCTAGCCTTAGTGCTGGTAATAAAAGCCTCAACTCTAGGGCGCTGGCTAAAATTAGGGTTAGGGTTAGGGTCAGCATACAGAGATCTAAAATGACTCTAGTTCCAGGGGCACTAGTGCTGTAAAAGGCATGCCAAGAGGAATGTGGCACAACAATAATATTGCTCCTTCCAGAGCTTTCTCAGTTGGGAAAGACTTAATGCGAATGAGGATAGCCTTATCTCTATGGAGATGGCTAAAATGAGGGTTAGGGTTAGCATTCAGAGATCTACAATGACTCTAGCTCCAGGGGCACTAGTGCTGTAAAAACCACGCCAAGAAGAATGTGGCACAGCACCAAAATTACTACTTCTACAACTGTCTTATTTGGGCGAACCTTAATGCTGGTGATGTAGGCCTCATCTCTAGGAAGCTGGCTAAAATTAGGGTTAGGCTTGGGGCTGGCATTCAGAGATCTAAAGTGCCTCTACATCCAGGGGCATTAGTGCTATAAAAACCACGCCAAGAAGACTGTGGCACAGCCCCAAAATTACTACTTCCACAACTGTCTGATTTGGGCGAACGTTAATGCTGGTGTTTTAGGCCGCATCTCGAGGGAGCTGCCTGAAAGTAGGGTTAGGGCTTGCATGAAGATATCTATCATGACTCCAGCTCCAGGGGCACTAGTGCTGTAAAAGGCATGCCAAGAGGAATGTGGCACAGCACCAATATTACTCCTTAAACACCTTTCTTATTTGGGCTAGCCTTAGTGCTGGTAATAAAAGCCTCAACTCTAGGGCGCTGGCTAAAATTAGGGTTAGGGTTAGGGTCAGCATACAGAGATCTAAAATGACTCTAGTTCCAGGGGCACTAGTGCTGTAAAAGGCATGCCAAGAGGAATGTGGCACAACAATAATATTGCTCCTTCCAGAGCTTTCTCAGTTGGGAAAGACTTAATGCGAATGAGGATAGCCTTATCTCTATGGAGATGGCTATAATGAGGGTTAGGGTTAGCATTCAGAGATCTACAATGACTGTAGCTCCAGGGGCACTAGTGCTGTAAAAACCACGCCAAGAAGAATGTGGCACAGCACCAAAATTACTACTTCTACAACTGTCATATTTGGGCGAACCTTAATGCTGGTGATGTAGGCCTCATCTCTAGGAAGCTGGCTAAAATTAGGGTTAGGCTTGGGGCTGGCATTCAGAGATCTAAAGTGCCTGTAGATCCAGGGGCATTAGTGCTATAAAAACCACGCCAAGAAGACTGTGGCACAGCCCCAAAATTACTACTTCCACAACTGTCTTATTTGGGCGAACGTTAATGCTGGTGTTTTAGGTCGCATCTCTAGGGAGCTGCCTGAAAGTAGGGTTAGGGATTGCATGAAGATATCTATCATGACTCCAGCTCCAGGGGCACTAGTGCTGTAAAAGGCATGCCAAGAGGAATGTGGCACAGCACCAATATTACTCCTTAAACACCTTTCTTATTTGGGCTAGCCTTAGTGCTGGTAATAAAAGCCTCAACTCTAGGGCGCTGGCTAAAATTAGGGTTAGGGTTAGGGTCAGCATACAGAGATCTAAAATGACTCTAGTTCCAGGGGCACTAGTGCTGTAAAAGGCATGCCAAGAGGAATGTGGCACAACAATAATATTGCTCCTTCCAGAGCTTTCTCAGTTGGGAAAGACTTAATGCGAATGAGGATAGACTTATCTCTATGGAGATGGCTAAAATGAAGGTTAGGGTTATCATTCAGAGATCTACAATGACTCTAGCTCCAGGGGCACTAGTGCTGTAAAAACCACGCCAAGAAGAATGTGGCACAGCACCTAAATTACTACTTCTACAACTGTCTTATTTGGGCGAACCTTAATGCTGGTGATGTAGGCCTCATCTCTAGGAAGCTGGCTAAAATTAGGGTTACGCTTGGGGCTGGCATTCAGAGATCTAAAGTGCCTCTACATCCAGGGGCATTAGTGCTATAAAAACCACGCCAAGAAGACTGTGGCACAGCCCCAAAATTACTACTTCCACAACTGTCTGATTTGGGCGAACGTTAATGCTGGTGTTTTAGGCCGCATCTCGAGGGAGCTGCCTGAAAGTAGGGTTAGGGCTTGCATGAAGATATCTATCATGACTCCAGCTCCAGGGGCACTAGTGCTGTAAAAGGCATGCCAAGAGGAATGTGGCACAGCACCAATATTACTCCTTAAACACCTTTCTTATTTGGGCTAGCCTTAGTGCTGGTAATAAAAGCCTCAACTCTAGGGCGCTGGCTAAAATTAGGGTTAGGGTTAGGGTCAGCATACAGAGATCTAAAATGACTCTAGTTCCAGGGGCACTAGTGCTGTAAAAGGCATGCCAAGAGGAATGTGGCACAACAATAATATTGCTCCTTCCAGAGCTTTCTCAGTTGGGAAAGACTTAATGCGAATGAGGATAGCCTTATCTCTATGGAGATGGCTAAAATGAGGGTTAGGGTTAGCATTCAGAGATCTACAATGACTCTAGCTCCAGGGGCACTAGTGCTGTAAAAACCACGCCAAGAAGAATGTGGCACAGCACCAAAATTACTACTTCTACAACTGTCATATTTGGGCGAACCTTAATGCTGGTGATGTAGGCCTCATCTCTAGGAAGCTGGCTAAAATTAGGGTTACGCTTGGGGCTGGAATTCAGAGATCTAAAGTGCCTCTACATCCAGGGGCATTAGTGCTATAAAAACCACGCCAAGAAGACTGTGGCACAGCCCCAAAATTACTACTTCCACAACTGTCTTATTTGGGCGAACGTTAATGCTGGTGTTTTAGGCCGCATCTCTAGGGAGCTGCCTGAAAGTAGGGTTAGGGCTTGCATGAAGATATCTATCATGACTCCAGCTCCAGGGGCACTAGTGCTGTAAAAGGCATGCCAAGAGGAATGTGGCACAGCACCAATATTACTCCTTAAACACCTTTCTTATTTGGGCTAGCCTTAGTGCTGGTAATAAAAGCCTCAACTCTAGGGCGCTGGCTAAAATTAGGGTTAGGGTTAGGGTCAGCATACAGAGATCTAAAATGACTCTATTTCCAGGGGCACTAGTGCTGTAAAAGGCATGCCAAGAGGAATGTGGCACAACAATAATATTGCTCCTTCCAGAGCTTTCTCAGTTGGGAAAGACTTAATGCGAATGAGGATAGCCTTATCTCTATGGAGATGGCTAAAATGAGGGTTAGGGTTAGCATTCAGAGATCTACAATGACTCTAGCTCCAGGGGCACTAGTGCTGTAAAAACCACGCCAAGAAGAATGTGGCACAGCACCAAAATTACTACTTCTACAACTGTCTTATTTGGGCGAACCTTAATGCTGGTGATGTAGGCCTCATCTCTAGGAAGCTGGCTAAAATTAGGGTTACGCTTGGGGCTGGCATTCAGAGATCTAAAGTGCCTCTACATCCAGGGGCATTAGTGCTATAAAAACCACGCCAAGAAGACTGTGGCACAGCCCCAAAATTACTACTTCCACAACTGTCTGATTTGGGCGAACGTTAATGCTGGTGTTTTAGGCCGCATCTCGAGGGAGCTGCCTGAAAGTAGGGTTAGGGCTTGCATGAAGATATCTATCATGACTCCAGCTCCAGGGGCACTAGTGCTGTAAAAGGCATGCCAAGAGGAATGTGGCACAGCACCAATATTACTCCTTAAACACCTTTCTTATTTGGGCTAGCCTTAGTGCTGGTAATAAAAGCCTCAACTCTAGGGCGCTGGCTAAAATTAGGGTTAGGGTTAGGGTCAGCATACAGAGATCTAAAATGACTCTAGTTCCAGGGGCACTAGTGCTGTAAAAGGCATGCCAAGAGGAATGTGGCACAACAATAATATTGCTCCTTCCAGAGCTTTCTCAGTTGGGAAAGACTTAATGCGAATGAGGATAGCCTTATCTCTATGGAGATGGCTAAAATGAGGGTTAGGGTTAGCATTCAGAGATCTACAATGACTCTAGCTCCAGGGGCACTAGTGCTGTAAAAACCACGCCAAGAAGAATGTGGCACAGCACCAAAATTACTACTTCTACAACTGTCATATTTGGGCGAACCTTAATGCTGGTGATGTAGGCCTCATCTCTAGAAAGCTGGCTAAAATTAGGGTTAGGCTTGGGGCTGGAATTCAGAGATCAAAAGTGCCTCTACATCCAGGGGCATTAGTGCTATAAAAACCACGCCAAGAAGACTGTGGCACAGCCCCAAAATTACTACTTCCACAACTGTCTTATTTGGGCGAACGTTAACGCTGGTGTTTTAGGCCGCATCTCGAGGGAGCTGCCTGAAAGTAGGGTTAGGGCTTGCATGAAGATATCTATCATGACTCCAGCTCCAGGGGCACTAGTGCTGTAAAAGGCATGCCAAGAGGAATGTGGCACAGCACCAATATTACTCCTTAAACACCTTTCTTATTTGGGCTAGCCTTAGTGCTGGTAATAAAAGCCTCAACTCTAGGGCGCTGGCTAAAATTAGGGTTAGGGTTAGGGTCAGCATACAGAGATCTAAAATGACTCTAGTTCCAGGGGCACTAGTGCTGTAAAAGGCATGCCAAGAGGAATGTGGCACAACAATAATATTGCTCCTTCCAGAGCTTTCTCAGTTGGGAAAGACTTAATGCGAATGAGGATAGCCTTATCTCTATGGAGATGGCTAAAATGAGGGTTAGGGTTAGCATTCAGAGATCTACAATGACTCTAGCTCCAGGGGCACTAGTGCTGTAAAAACCACGCCAAGAAGAATGTGGCACAGCACCAAAATTACTACTTCTACAACTGTCTTATTTGGGCGAACCTTAATGCTGGTGATGTAGGCCTCATCTCTAGGAAGCTGGCTAAAATTAGGGTTAGGCTTGGGGCTGGCATTCAGAGATCTAAAGTGCCTCTACATCCAGGGGCATTAGTGCTATAAAAACCACGCCAAGAAGACTGTGGCACAGCCCCAAAATTACTACTTCCACAACTGTCTGATTTGGGCGAACGTTAATGCTGGTGTTTTAGGCCGCATCTCGAGGGAGCTGCCTGAAAGTAGGGTTAGGGCTTGCATGAAGATATCTATCATGACTCCAGCTCCAGGGGCACTAGTGCTGTAAAAGGCATGCCAAGAGGAATGTGGCACAGCACCAATATTACTCCTTAAACACCTTTCTTATTTGGGCTAGCCTTAGTGCTGGTAATAAAAGCCTCAACTCTAGGGCGCTGGCTAAAATTAGGGTTAGGGTTAGGGTCAGCATACAGAGATCTAAAATGACTCTAGTTCCAGGGGCACTAGTGCTGTAAAAGGCATGCCAAGAGGAATGTGGCACAACAATAATATTGCTCCTTCCAGAGCTTTCTCAGTTGGGAAAGACTTAATGCGAATGAGGATAGCCTTATCTCTATGGAGATGGCTATAATGAGGGTTAGGGTTAGCATTCAGAGATCTACAATGACTGTAGCTCCAGGGGCACTAGTGCTGTAAAAACCACGCCAAGAAGAATGTGGCACAGCACCAAAATTACTACTTCTACAACTGTCATATTTGGGCGAACCTTAATGCTGGTGATGTAGGCCTCATCTCTAGGAAGCTGGCTAAAATTAGGGTTAGGCTTGGGGCTGGAATTCAGAGATCTAAAGTGCCTCTACATCCAGGGGCATTAGTGCTATAAAAACCACGCCAAGAAGACTGTGGCACAGCCCCAAAATTACTACTTCCACAACTGTCTTATTTGGGCGAACGTTAATGCTGGTGTTTTAGGTCGCATCTCTAGGGAGCTGCCTGAAAGTAGGGTTAGGGATTGCATGAAGATATCTATCATGACTCCAGCTCCAGGGGCACTAGTGCTGTAAAAGGCATGCCAAGAGGAATGTGGCACAGCACCAATATTACTCCTTAAACACCTTTCTTATTTGGGCTAGCCTTAGTGCTGGTAATAAAAGCCTCAACTCTAGGGCGCTGGCTAAAATTAGGGTTAGGGTTAGGGTCAGCATACAGAGATCTAAAATGACTCTAGTTCCAGGGGCACTAGTGCTGTAAAAGGCATGCCAAGAGGAATGTGGCACAACAATAATATTGCTCCTTCCAGAGCTTTCTCAGTTGGGAAAGACTTAATGCGAATGAGGATAGACTTATCTCTATGGAGATGGCTAAAATGAAGGTTAGGGTTATCATTCAGAGATCTACAATGACTCTAGCTCCAGGGGCACTAGTGCTGTAAAAACCACGCCAAGAAGAATGTGGCACAGCACCTAAATTACTACTTCTACAACTGTCTTATTTGGGCGAACCTTAATGCTGGTGATGTAGGCCTCATCTCTAGGAAGCTGGCTAAAATTAGGGTTACGCTTGGGGCTGGCATTCAGAGATCTAAAGTGCCTCTACATCCAGGGGCATTAGTGCTATAAAAACCACGCCAAGAAGACTGTGGCACAGCCCCAAAATTACTACTTCCACAACTGTCTGATTTGGGCGAACGTTAATGCTGGTGTTTTAGGCCGCATCTCGAGGGAGCTGCCTGAAAGTAGGGTTAGGGCTTGCATGAAGATATCTATCATGACTCCAGCTCCAGGGGCACTAGTGCTGTAAAAGGCATGCCAAGAGGAATGTGGCACAGCACCAATATTACTCCTTAAACACCTTTCTTATTTGGGCTAGCCTTAGTGCTGGTAATAAAAGCCTCAACTCTAGGGCGCTGGCTAAAATTAGGGTTAGGGTTAGGGTCAGCATACAGAGATCTAAAATGACTCTAGTTCCAGGGGCACTAGTGCTGTAAAAGGCATGCCAAGAGGAATGTGGCACAACAATAATATTGCTCCTTCCAGAGCTTTCTCAGTTGGGAAAGACTTAATGCGAATGAGGATAGCCTTATCTCTATGGAGATGGCTAAAATGAGGGTTAGGGTTAGCATTCAGAGATCTACAATGACTCTAGCTCCAGGGGCACTAGTGCTGTAAAAACCACGCCAAGAAGAATGTGGCACAGCACCAAAATTACTACTTCTACAACTGTCATATTTGGGCGAACCTTAATGCTGGTGATGTAGGCCTCATCTCTAGGAAGCTGGCTAAAATTAGGGTTACGCTTGGGGCTGGAATTCAGAGATCTAAAGTGCCTCTACATCCAGGGGCATTAGTGCTATAAAAACCACGCCAAGAAGACTGTGGCACAGCCCCAAAATTACTACTTCCACAACTGTCTTATTTGGGCGAACGTTAATGCTGGTGTTTTAGGCCGCATCTCTAGGGAGCTGCCTGAAAGTAGGGTTAGGGCTTGCATGAAGATATCTATCATGACTCCAGCTCCAGGGGCACTAGTGCTGTAAAAGGCATGCCAAGAGGAATGTGGCACAGCACCAATATTACTCCTTAAACACCTTTCTTATTTGGGCTAGCCTTAGTGCTGGTAATAAAAGCCTCAACTCTAGGGCGCTGGCTAAAATTAGGGTTAGGGTTAGGGTCAGCATACAGAGATCTAAAATGACTCTATTTCCAGGGGCACTAGTGCTGTAAAAGGCATGCCAAGAGGAATGTGGCACAACAATAATATTGCTCCTTCCAGAGCTTTCTCAGTTGGGAAAGACTTAATGCGAATGAGGATAGACTTATCTCTATGGAGATGGCTAAAATGAAGGTTAGGGTTATCATTCAGAGATCTACAATGACTCTAGCTCCAGGGGCACTAGTGCTGTAAAAACCACGCCAAGAAGAATGTGGCACAGCACCAAAATTACTACTTCTACAACTGTCTTCTTTGGGCGAACCTTAATGCTGGTGATGTAGGCCTCATCTCTAGGAAGCTGGCTAAAATTAGGGTTAGGCTTGGGGCTGGAATTCAGAGATCTAAAGTGCCTCTACATCCAGGGGCATTAGTGCTATAAAAACCACGCCAAGAAGACTGTGGCACAGCCCCAAAATTACTACTTCCACAACTGTCTTATTTGGGCGAACGTTAATGCTGGTGTTTTAGGCCGCATCTCTAGGGAGCTGCCTGAAAGTAGGGTTAGGGGTTGCATGAAGATATCTATCATGACTCCAGCTCCAGGGGCACTAGTGCTGTAAAAGGCATGCCAAGAGGAATGTGGCACAGCACCAATATTACTCCTTAAACACCTTTCTTATTTGGGCTAGCCTTAGTGCTGGTAATAAAAGCCTCAACTCTAGGGCGCTGGCTAAAATTAGGGTTAGGGTTAGGGTCAGCATACAGAGATCTAAAATGACTCTAGTTCCAGGGGCACTAGTGCTGTAAAAGGCATGCCAAGAGGAATGTGGCACAACAATAATATTGCTCCTTCCAGAGCTTTCTCAGTTGGGAAAGACTTAATGCGAATGAGGATAGCCTTATCTCTATGGAGATGGCTAAAATGAAGGTTAGGGTTAGCATTCAGAGATCTACAATGACTCTAGCTCCAGGGGCACTAGTGCTGTAAAAACCACGCCAAGAAGAATGTGGCCCAGCACCAAAATTACTACTTCTACAACTGTCTTATTTGGGCGAACCTTAATGCTGGTGATGTAGGCCTCATCTCTAGGAAGCTGGCTAAAATTAGGGTTAGGCTTGGGGCTGGCATTCAGAGATCTAAAGTGCCTCTACATCCAGGGGCATTAGTGCTATAAAAACCACGCCAAGAAGACTGTGGCACAGCCCCAAAATTACTACTTCCACAACTGTCTGATTTGGGCGAACGTTAACGCTGGTGTTTTAGGCCGCATCTCGAGGGAGCTGCCTGAAAGTAGGGTTAGGGCTTGCATGAAGATATCTATCATGACTCCAGCTCCAGGGGCACTAGTGCTGTAAAAGGCATGCCAAGAGGAATGTGGCACAGCACCAATATTACTCCTTAAACACCTTTCTTATTTGGGCTAGCCTTAGTGCTGGTAATAAAAGCCTCAACTCTAGGGCGCTGGCTAAAATTAGGGTTAGGTTTAGGGTTAGCATACAGAGATCTAAAATTACTCTAGTTCCAGGGGCACTAGTGCTGTAAAAGGCATGCCAAGAGGAATGTGGCACAACAATAATATTGCTCCTTCCAGAGCTTTCTCAGTTGGGAAAGACTTAATGCGAATGAGGATAGCCTTATCTCTATGGAGATGGCTAAAATGAGGGTTAGGGTTAGCATTCAGAGATCTACAATGAGTCTAGCTCCAGGGGCACTAGTGCTGTAAAAACCACGCCAAGAAGAATGTGGCACAGCACCAAAATTACTACTTCTACAACTGTCTTATTTGGGCGAACCTTAATGCTGGTGATGTAGGCCTCATCTCTAGGAAGCTGGCTAAAATTAGGGTTAGGCTTGGGGCTGGCATTCAGAGATCTAAAGTGCCTCTACATCCAGGGGCATTAGTGCTATAAAAACCACGCCAAGAAGACTGTGGCACAGCCCCAAAATTACTACTTCCACAACTGTCTGATTTGGGCGAACGTTAATGCTGGTGTTTTAGGCCGCATCTCGAGGGAGCTGCCTGAAAGTAGGGTTAGGGCTTGCATGAAGATATCTATCATGACTCCAGCTCCAGGGGCACTAGTGCTGTAAAAGGCATGCCAAGAGGAATGTGGCACAGCACCAATATTACTCCTTAAACACCTTTCTTATTTGGGCTAGCCTTAGTGCTGGTAATAAAAGCCTCAACTCTAGGCGCTGGCTAAAATTAGGGTTAGGGTTAGGGTCAGCATACAGAGATCTAAAATGACTCTAGTTCCAGGGGCACTAGTGCTGTAAAAGGCATGCCAAGAGGAATGTGGCACAACAATAATATTGCTCCTTCCAGAGCTTTCTCAGTTGGGAAAGACTTAATGCGAATGAGGATAGCCTTATCTCTATGGAGATGGCTAAAATGAGGGTTAGGGTTAGCATTCAGAGATCTACAATGACTCTAGCTCCAGGGGCACTAGTGCTGTAAAAACCACGCCAAGAAGAATGTGGCACAGCACCAAAATTACTACTTCTACAACTGTCATATTTGGGCGAACCTTAATGCTGGTGATGTAGGCCTCATCTCTAGGAAGCTGGCTAAAATTAGGGTTAGGCTTGGGGCTGGCATTCAGAGATCTAAAGTGCCTCTACATCCAGGGGCATTAGTGCTATAAAAACCACGCCAAGAAGACTGTGGCACAGCCCCAAAATTACTACTTCCACAACTGTCTTATTTGGGCGAACGTTAATGCTGGTGTTATAGGCCGCATATCGAGGGAGCTGCCTGAAAGTAGGGTTAGGGGTTGCATGAAGATATCTATCATGACTCCACCTCCAGGGGCACTAGTGCTGTAAAAGGCATGCCAAGAGGAATGTGGCACAGCACCAATATTACTCCTTAAACACCTTTCTTATTTGGGCTAGCCTTAGTGCTGGTAATAAAAGCCTCAACTCTAGGGCGCTGGCTAAAATTAGGGTTAGGGTTAGGGTCAGCATACAGAGATCTAAAATGACTCTAGTTCCAGGGGCACTAGTGCTGTAAAAGGCATGCCAAGAGGAATGTGGCACAACAATAATATTGCTCCTTCCAGAGCTTTCTCAGTTGGGAAAGACTTAATGCGAATGAGGATAGCCTTATCTCTATGGAGATGGCTAAAATGAGGGTTAGGGTTAGCATTCAGAGATCTACAATGACTCTAGCTCCAGGGGCACTAGTGCTGTAAAAACCACGCCAAGAAGAATGTGGCACAGCACCAAAATTACTACTTCTACAACTGTCTTATTTGGGCGAACCTTAATGCTGGTGATGTAGGCCTCATCTCTAGGAAGCTGGCTAAAATTAGGGTTAGGCTTGGGGCTGGCATTCAGAGATCTAAAGTGCCTCTACATCCAGGGGCATTAGTGCTATAAAAACCACGCCAAGAAGACTGTGGCACAGCCCCAAAATTACTACTTCCACAACTGTCTTATTTGGGCGAACGTTAACGCTGGTGTTTTAGGCCGCATCTCGAGGGAGCTGCCTGAAAGTAGGGTTAGGGGTTGCATGAAGATATCTATCATGACTCCAGCTCCAGGGGCACTAGTGCTGTAAAAGGCATGCCAAGAGGAATGTGGCACAGCACCAATATTACTCCTTAAACACCTTTCTTATTTGGGCTAGCCTTAGTGCTGGTAATAAAAGCCTCAACTCTAGGGCGCTGGCTAAAATTAGGGTTAGGTTTAGGGTTAGCATACAGAGATCTAAAATGACTCTAGTTCCAGGGGCACTAGTGCTGTAAAAGGCATGCCAAGAGGAATGTGGCACAACAATAATATTGCTCCTTCCAGAGCTTTCTCAGTTGGGAAAGACTTAATGCGAATGAGGATAGCCTTATCTCTATGGAGATGGCTAAAATGAGGGTTAGGGTTAGCATTCAGAGATCTACAATGAGTCTAGCTCCAGGGGCACTAGTGCTGTAAAAACCACGCCAAGAAGAATGTGGCACAGCACCAAAATTACTACTTCTACAACTGTCTTCTTTGGGCGAACCTTAATGCTGGTGATGTAGGCCTCATCTCTAGGAAGCTGGCTAAAATTAGGGTTAGGCTTGGGGCTGGCATTCAGAGATCTAAAGTGCCTCTACATCCAGGGGCATTAGTGCTATAAAAACCACGCCAAGAAGACTGTGGCACAGCCCCAAAATTACTACTTCCGCAACTGTCTTATTTGGGCGAACGTTAATGCTGGTGTTTTAGGCCGCATCTCTAGGGAGCTGCCTGAAAGTAGGGTTAGGGGTTGCATGAAGATATCTATCATGACTCCAGCTCCAGGGGCACTAGTGCTGTAAAAGGCATGCCAAGAGGAATGTGGCACAGCACCAATATTACTCCTTAAACACCTTTCTTATTTGGGCTAGCCTTAGTGCTGGTAATAAAAGCCTCAACTCTAGGGCGCTGGCTAAAATTAGGGTTAGGGTTAGGGTCAGCATACAGAGATCTAAAATGACTCTAGTTCCAGGGGCACTAGTGCTGTAAAAGGCATGCCAAGAGGAATGTGGCACAACAATAATATTGCTCCTCCCAGAGCTTTCTCAGTTGGGAAAGACTTAATGCGAATGAGGATAGCCTTATCTCTATGGAGATGGCTAAAATGAAGGTTAGGGTTAGCATTCAGAGATCTACAATGACTCTAGCTCCAGGGGCACTAGTGCTGTAAAAACCACGCCAAGAAGAATGTGGCCCAGGACCAAAATTACTACTTCTACAACTGTCTTCTTTCGGCGAACCTTAATGCTGGTGATGTAGGCCTCATCTCTAGGAAGCTGGCTAAAATTAGGGTTAGGCTTGGGGCTGGCATTCAGAGATCTAAAGTGCCTCTAGATCCAGGGGCATTAGTGCTCTAAAAACCACGCCAAGAAGACTGTGGCACAGCCCCAAAATTACTACTTCCGCAACTGTCTTATTTGGGCGAAAGTTAATGCTGGTGTTTTAGGCCGCATCTCAAGGGAGCTGCCTGAAAGTAGGGTTAGGGGTTGCATGAAGATATCTATCATGACTCCAGCTCCAGGGGCACTAGTGCTGTAAAAGGCATGCCAAGAGGAATGTGGCACAGCACCAATATTACTCCTTAAACACCTTTCTTATTTGGGTAAGCCTTAGTGCTGGTAATAAAAGCCTCAACTCTAGGGCGCTGGCTAAAATTAGGGTTAGGGTTAGGGTCAGCATACAGAGATCTAAAATGACTCTAGTTCCAGGGGCACTAGTGCTGTAAAAGGCATGCCAAGAGGAATGTGGCACAACAATAATATTGCTCCTTCCAGAGCTTTCTCAGTTGGGAAAGACTTAATGCGAATGAGGATAGACTTATCTCTATGGAGATGGCTAAAATGAAGGTTAGGGTTATCATTCAGAGATCTACAATGACTCTAGCTCCAGGGGCACTAGTGCTGTAAAAACCACGCCAAGAAGAATGTGGCACAGCACCTAAATTACTACTTCTACAACTGTCTTATTTGGGCGAACCTTAATGCTGGTGATGTAGGCCTCATCTCTAGGAAGCTGGCTAAAATTAGGGTTACGCTTGGGGCTGGCATTCAGAGATCTAAAGTGCCTCTACATCCAGGGGCATTAGTGCTATAAAAACCACGCCAAGAAGACTGTGGCACAGCCCCAAAATTACTACTTCCACAACTGTCTGATTTGGGCGAACGTTAATGCTGGTGTTTTAGGCCGCATCTCGAGGGAGCTGCCTGAAAGTAGGGTTAGGGCTTGCATGAAGATATCTATCATGACTCCAGCTCCAGGGGCACTAGTGCTGTAAAAGGCATGCCAAGAGGAATGTGGCAGAGCACCAATATTACTCCTTAAACACCTTTCTTATTTGGGCTAGCCTTAGTGCTGGTAATAAAAGCCTCAACTCTAGGGCGCTGGCTAAAATTAGGGTTAGGGTTAGGGTCAGCATACAGAGATCTAAAATGACTCTAGTTCCAGGGGCACTAGTGCTGTAAAAGGCATGCCAAGAGGAATGTGGCACAACAATAATATTGCTCCTTCCAGAGCTTTCTCAGTTGGGAAAGACTTAATGCGAATGAGGATAGCCTTATCTCTATGGAGATGGCTAAAATGAGGGTTAGGGTTAGCATTCAGAGATCTACAATGACTCTAGCTCCAGGGGCACTAGTGCTGTAAAAACCACGCCAAGAAGAATGTGGCACAGCACCAAAATTACTACTTCTACAACTGTCATATTTGGGCGAACCTTAATGCTGGTGATGTAGGCCTCATCTCTAGGAAGCTGGCTAAAATTAGGGTTAGGCTTGGGGCTGGAATTCAGAGATCTAAAGTGCCTCTACATCCAGGGGCATTAGTGCTATAAAAACCACGCCAAGAAGACTGTGGCACAGCCCCAAAATTACTACTTCCACAACTGTCTTATTTGGGCGAACGTTAATGCTGGTGTTTTAGGCCGCATCTCTAGGGAGCTGCCTGAAAGTAGGGTTAGGGCTTGCATGAAGATATCTATCATGACTCCAGCTCCAGGGGCACTAGTGCTGTAAAAGGCATGCCAAGAGGAATGTGGCACAGCACCAATATTACTCCTTAAACACCTTTCTTATTTGGGCTAGCCTTAGTGCTGGTAATAAAAGCCTCAATTCTAGGGCGCTGGCTAAAATTAGGGTTAGGGTTAGGGTCAGCATACAGAGATCTAAAATGACTCTATTTCCAGGGGCACTAGTGCTGTAAAAGGCATGCCAAGAGGAATGTGGCACAACAATAATATTGCTCCTTCCAGAGCTTTCTCAGTTGGGAAAGACTTAATGCGAATGAGGATAGACTTATCTCTATGGAGATGGCTAAAATGAAGGTTAGGGTTATCATTCAGAGATCTACAATGACTCTAGCTCCAGGGGCACTAGTGCTGTAAAAACCACGCCAAGAAGAATGTGGCACAGCACCAAAATTACTACTTCTACAACTGTCTTCTTTGGGCGAACCTTAATGCTGGTGATGTAGGCCTCATCTCTAGGAAGCTGGCTAAAATTAGGGTTAGGCTTGGGGCTGGAATTCAGAGATCTAAAGTGCCTCTACATCCAGGGGCATTAGTGCTATAAAAACCACGCCAAGAAGACTGTGGCACAGCCCCAAAATTACTACTTCCACAACTGTCTTATTTGGGCGAACGTTAATGCTGGTGTTTTAGGCCGCATCTCTAGGGAGCTGCCTGAAAGTAGGGTTAGGGGTTGCATGAAGATATCTATCATGACTCCAGCTCCAGGGGCACTAGTGCTGTAAAAGGCATGCCAAGAGGAATGTGGCACAGCACCAATATTACTCCTTAAACACCTTTCTTATTTGGGCTAGCCTTAGTGCTGGTAATAAAAGCCTCAACTCTAGGGCGCTGGCTAAAATTAGGGTTAGGGTTAGGGTCAGCATACAGAGATCTAAAATGACTCTAGTTCCAGGGGCACTAGTGCTGTAAAAGGCATGCCAAGAGGAATGTGGCACAACAATAATATTGCTCCTTCCAGAGCTTTCTCAGTTGGGAAAGACTTAATGCGAATGAGGATAGACTTATCTCTATGGAGATGGCTAAAATGAAGGTTAGGGTTAGCATTCAGAGATCTACAATGACTCTAGCTCCAGGGGCACTAGTGCTGTAAAAACCACGCCAAGAAGAATGTGGCCCAGCACCAAAATTACTACTTCTACAACTGTCTTATTTGGGCGAACCTTAATGCTGGTGATGCAGGCCTCATCTCTAGGAAGCTGGCTAAAATTAGGGTTAGGCTTGGGGCTGGTATTCAGAGATCTAAAGTGCCTCTACATCCAGGGGCATTAGTGCTATAAAAACCACGCCAAGAAGACTGTGGCACAGCCCCAAAATTACTACTTCCACAACTGTCTGATTTGGGCGAACGTTAATGCTGGTGTTTTAGGCCGCATCTCGAGGGAGCTGCCTGAAAGTAGGGTTAGGGGTTGCATGAAGATATCTATCATGACTCCACCTCCAGGGGCACTAGTGCTGTAAAAGGCATGCCAAGAGGAATGTGGCACAGCACCAATATTACTCCTTAAACACCTTTCTTATTTGGGCTAGCCTTAGTGCTGGTAATAAAAGCCTCAACTCTAGGGCGCTGGCTAAAATTAGGGTTAGGGTTAGGGTTAGCATACAGAGATCTAAAATGACTCTAGTTCCAGGGGCACTAGTGCTGTAAAAGGCATGCCAAGAGGAATGTGGCACAACAATAATATTGCTCCTTCCAGAGCTTTCTCAGTTGGGAAAGACTTAATGCGAATGAGGATAGCCTTATCTCTATGGAGATGGCTAAAATGAGGGTTAGGGTTAGCATTCAGAGATCTACAATGACTCTAGCTCCAGGGGCACTAGTGCTGTAAAAACCACGCCAAGAAGAATGTGGCACAGCACCAAAATTACTACTTCTACAACTGTCTTATTTGGGCGAACCTTAATGCTGGTGATGTAGGCCTCATCTCTAGGAAGCTGGCTAAAATTAGGGTTAGGCTTGGGGCTGGCATTCAGAGATCTAAAGTGCCTCTACATCCAGGGGCATTAGTGCTATAAAAACCACGCCAAGAAGACTGTGGCACAGCCCCAAAATTACTACTTCCACAACTGTCTTATTTGGGCGAACGTTAACGCTGGTGTTTTAGGCCGCATCTCGAGGGAGCTGCCTGAAAGTAGGGTTAGGGCTTGCATGAAGATATCTATCATGACTCCAGCTCCAGGGGCACTAGTGCTGTAAAAGGCATGCCAAGAGGAATGTGGCACAGCACCAATATTACTCCTTAAACACCTTTCTTATTTGGGCTAGCCTTAGTGCTGGTAATAAAAGCCTCAACTCTAGGGCGCTGGCTAAAATTAGGGTTAGGTTTAGGGTTAGCATACAGAGATCTAAAATTACTCTAGTTCCAGGGGCACTAGTGCTGTAAAAGGCATGCCAAGAGGAATGTGGCACAACAATAATATTGCTCCTTCCAGAGCTTTCTCAGTTGTGAAAGACTTAATGCGAATGAGGATAGCCTTATCTCTATGGAGATGGCTAAAATGAGGGTTAGGGTTAGCATTCAGAGATCTACAATGAGTCTAGCTCCAGGGGCACTAGTGCTGTAAAAACCACGCCAAGAAGAATGTGGCACAGCACCAAAATTACTACTTCTACAACTGTCTTATTTGGGCGAACCTTAATGCTGGTGATGTAGGCCTCATCTCTAGGAAGCTGGCTAAAATTAGGGTTAGGCTTGGGGCTGGCATTCAGAGATCTAAAGTGCCTCTACATCCAGGGGCATTAGTGCTATAAAAACCACGCCAAGAAGACTGTGGCACAGCCCCAAAATTACTACTTCCACAACTGTCTGATTTGGGCGAACGTTAATGCTGGTGTTTTAGGCCGCATCTCGAGGGAGCTGCCTGAAAGTAGGGTTAGGGGTTGCATGAAGATATCTATCATGACTCCAGCTCCAGGGGCACTAGTGCTGTAAAAGGCATGCCAAGAGGAATGTGGCACAGCACCAATATTACTCCTTAAACACCTTTCTTATTTGGGCTAGCCTTAGTGCTGGTAATAAAAGCCTCAACTCTAGGCGCTGGCTAAAATTAGGGTTAGGGTTAGGGTCAGCATACAGAGATCTAAAATGACTCTAGTTCCAGGGGCACTAGTGCTGTAAAAGGCATGCCAAGAGGAATGTGGCACAACAATAATATTGCTCCTTCCAGAGCTTTCTCAGTTGGGAAAGACTTAATGCGAATGAGGATAGCCTTATCTCTATGGAGATGGCTAAAATGAGGGTTAGGGTTAGCATTCAGAGATCTACAATGACTCTAGCTCCAGGGGCACTAGTGCTGTAAAAACCACGCCAAGAAGAATGTGGCACAGCACCAAAATTACTACTTCTACAACTGTCATATTTGGGCGAACCTTAATGCTGGTGATGTAGGCCTCATCTCTAGGAAGCTGGCTAAAATTAGGGTTAGGCTTGGGGCTGGCATTCAGAGATCTAAAGTGCCTCTACATCCAGGGGCATTAGTGCTATAAAAACCACGCCAAGAAGACTGTGGCACAGCCCCAAAATTACTACTTCCACAACTGTCTTATTTGGGCGAACGTTAATGCTGGTGTTATAGGCCGCATATCGAGGGAGCTGCCTGAAAGTAGGGTTAGGGGTTGCGTGAAGATATCTATCATGACTCCACCTCCAGGGGCACTAGTGCTGTAAAAGGCATGCCAAGAGGAATGTGGCACAGCACCAATATTACTCCTTAAACACCTTTCTTATTTGGGCTAGCCTTAGTGCTGGTAATAAAAGCCTCAACTCTAGGGCGCTGGCTAAAATTAGGGTTAGGGTTAGGGTCAGCATACAGAGATCTAAAATGACTCTAGTTCCAGGGGCACTAGTGCTGTAAAAGGCATGCCAAGAGGAATGTGGCACAACAATAATATTGCTCCTTCCAGAGCTTTCTCAGTTGGGAAAGACTTAATGCGAATGAGGATAGCCTTATCTCTATGGAGATGGCTAAAATGAGGGTTAGGGTTAGCATTCAGAGATCTACAATGAGTCTAGCTCCAGGGGCACTAGTGCTGTAAAAACCACGCCAAGAAGAATGTGGCACAGCACCAAAATTACTACTTCTACAACTGTCTTATTTGGGCGAACCTTAATGCTGGTGATGTAGGCCTCATCTCTAGGAAGCTGGCTAAAATTAGGGTTAGGCTTGGGGCTGGCATTCAGAGATCTAAAGTGCCTCTACATCCAGGGGCATTAGTGCTATAAAAACCACGCCAAGAAGACTGTGGCACAGCCCCAAAATTACTACTTCCACAACTGTCTTATTTGGGCGAACGTTAACGCTGGTGTTTTAGGCCGCATCTCGAGGGAGCTGCCTGAAAGTAGGGTTAGGGGTTGCATGAAGATATCTATCATGACTCCAGCTCCAGGGGCACTAGTGCTGTAAAAGGCATGCCAAGAGGAATGTGGCACAGCACCAATATTACTCCTTAAACACCTTTCTTATTTGGGCTAGCCTTAGTGCTGGTAATAAAAGCCTCAACTCTAGGGCGCTGGCTAAAATTAGGGTTAGGTTTAGGGTTAGCATACAGAGATCTAAAATGACTCTAGTTCCAGGGGCACTAGTGCTGTAAAAGGCATGCCAAGAGGAATGTGGCACAACAATAATATTGCTCCTTCCAGAGCTTTCTCAGTTGGGAAAGACTTAATGCGAATGAGGATAGCCTTATCTCTATGGAGATGGCTAAAATGAGGGTTAGGGTTAGCATTCAGAGATCTACAATGAGTCTAGCTCCAGGGGCACTAGTGCTGTAAAAACCACGCCAAGAAGAATGTGGCACAGCACCAAAATTACTACTTCTACAACTGTCTTCTTTGGGCGAACCTTAATGCTGGTGATGTAGGCCTCATCTCTAGGAAGCTGGCTAAAATTAGGGTTAGGCTTGGGGCTGGCATTCAGAGATCTAAAGTGCCTCTACATCCAGGGGCATTAGTGCTATAAAAACCACGCCAAGAAGACTGTGGCACAGCCCCAAAATTACTACTTCCGCAACTGTCTTATTTGGGCGAACGTTAATGCTGGTGTTTTAGGCCGCATCTCTAGGGAGCTGCCTGAAAGTAGGGTTAGGGTTTGCATGAAGATATCTATCATGACTCCAGCTCCAGGGGCACTAGTGCTGTAAAAGGCATGCCAAGAGGAATGTGGCACAGCACCAATATTACTCCTTAAACACCTTTCTTATTTGGGCTAGCCTTAGTGCTGGTAATAAAAGCCTCAACTCTAGGGCGCTGGCTAAAATTAGGGTTAGGGTTAGGGTCAGCATACAGAGATCTAAAATGACTCTAGTTCCAGGGGCACTAGTGCTGTAAAAGGCATGCCAAGAGGAATGTGGCACAACAATAATATTGCTCCTTCCAGAGCTTTCTCAGTTGGGAAAGACTTAATGCGAATGAGGATAGCCTTATCTCTATGGAGATGGCTAAAATGAAGGTTAGGGTTAGCATTCAGAGATCTACAATGACTCTAGCTCCAGGGGCACTAGTGCTGTAAAAACCACGCCAAGAAGAATGTGGCACAGCACCAAAATTACTACTTCTACAACTGTCTTATTTGGGCGAACCTTAATGCTGGTGATGTAGGCCTCATCTCTAGGAAGCTGGCTAAAATTAGGGTTAGGCTTGGGGCTGGCATTCAGAGATCTAAAGCGCCTCTAGATCCAGGGGCATTAGTGCTATAAAAACCACGCCAAGAAGACTGTGGCACAGCCCCAAAATTACTACTTCCACAACTGTCTGATTTGGGCGAACGTTAATGCTGGTGTTTTAGGCCGCATCTCGAGGGAGCTGCCTGAAAGTAGGGTTAGGGCTTGCATGAAGATATCTATCATGACTCCAGCTCCAGGGGCACTAGTGCTGTAAAAGGCATGCCAAGAGGAATGTGGCACAGCACCAATATTACTCCTTAAACACCTTTCTTATTTGGGCTAGCCTTAGTGCTGGTAATAAAAGCCTCAACTCTAGGGCGCTGGCTAAAATTAGGGTTAGGGTTAGGGTCAGCATACAGAGATCTAAAATGACTCTAGTTCCAGGGGCACTAGTGCTGTAAAAGGCATGCCAAGAGGAATGTGGCACAACAATAATATTGCTCCTTCCAGAGCTTTCTCAGTTGGGAAAGACTTAATGCGAATGAGGATAGACTTATCTCTATGGAGATGGCTAAAATGAAGGTTAGGGTTAGCATTCAGAGATCTACAATGACTCTAGCTCCAGGGGCACTAGTGCTGTAAAAACCACGCCAAGAAGAATGTGGCACAGCACCAAAATTACTACTTCTACAACTGTCTTATTTGGGCGAACCTTAATGCTGGTGATGCAGGCCTCATCTCTAGGAAGCTGGCTAAAATTAGGGTTAGGCTTGGGGCTGGCATTCAGAGATCTAAAGTGCCTCTACATCCAGGGGCATTAGTGCTATAAAAACCACGCCAAGAAGACTGTGGCACAGCCCCAAAATTACTACTTCCACAACTGTCTTATTTGGGCGAACGTTAATGCTGGTGTTTTAGGCCGCATCTCGAGGGAGCTGCCTGAAAGTAGGGTTAGGGTTTGCATGAAGATATCTATCATGACTCCAGCTCCAGGGGCACTAGTGCTGTAAAAGGCATGCCAAGAGGAATGTGACACAGCACCAATATTACTCCTTAAACACCTTTCTTATTTGGGCTAGCCTTAGTGCTGGTAATAAAAGCCTCAACTCTAGGGCGCTGGCTAAAATTAGGGTTAGGGTTAGGGTTAGCATACAGAGATCTAAAATGACTCTAGTTCCAGGGGCACTAGTGCTGTAAAAGGCATGCCAAGAGGAATGTGGCACAACAATAATATTGGTCCTTCCAGAGCTTTCTCAGTTGGGAAAGACTTAATGCGAATGAGGATAGACTTATCTCTATGGAGATGGCTAAAATGAAGGTTAGGGTTAGCATTCAGAGATCTACAATGACTCTAGCTCCAGGGGCACTAGTGCTGTAAAAACCACGCCAAGAAGAATGTGGCACAGCACCAAAATTACTACTTCTACAACTGTCTTATTTGGGCGAACCTTAATGCTGGTGATGTAGGCCTCATCTCTAGGAAGCTGGCTAAAATTAGGGTTAGGCTTGGGGCTGGCATTCAGAGATCTAAAGTGCCTCTACATCCAGGGGCATTAGTGCTATAAAAACCACGCCAAGAAGACTGTGGCACAGCCCCAAAATTACTACTTCCACATCTGTCTTATTTGGGCGAATGTTAATGCTGGTGTTTTAGGCCGCATCTCGAGGGAGCTGCCTGAAAGTAGGGTTAGGGGTTGCATGAAGATATCTATCATGACTCCACCTCCAGGGGCACTAGTGCTGTAAAAGGCATGCCAAGAGGAATGTGGCAGAGCACCAATATTACTCCTTAAACACCTTTCTTATTTGGGCTAGCCTTAGTGCTGGTAATAAAAGCCTCAAATCTAGGGCGCTGGCTAAAATTAGGGTTAGGGTTAGGGTTAGCATACAGAGATCTAAAATGACTCTAGTTCCAGGGGCACTAGTGCTGTAAAAGGCATGCCAAGAGGAATGTGGCACAACAATAATATTGCTCCTTCCAGAGCTTTCTCAGTTGGGAAAGACTTAATGCGAATGAGGATAGCCTTATCTCTATGGAGATGGCTAAAATGAAGGTTAGGGTTAGCATTCAGAGATCTACAATGACTCTAGCTCCAGGGGCACTAGTGCTGTAAAAACCACGCCAAGAAGAATGTGGCCCAGCACCAAAATTACTACTTCTACAACTGTCTTATTTGGGCGAACCTTAATGCTGGTGATGCAGGCCTCATCTCTAGGAAGCTGGCTAAAATTAGGGTTAGGCTTGGGGCTGGCATTCAGAGATCTAAAGTGCCTCTAGATCCAGGGGCATTAGTGCTATAAAAGCCACGCCAAAACTGTGGCACAGCCCCAAAATTACTACTTCCGCAACTGTCTTATTTGGGCGAACGTTAATGCTGGTGTTTTAGGCCGCATCTCTAGGGAGCTGCCTGAAAGTAGGGTTAGGGGTTGCATGAAGATATCTATCATGACTCCAGCTCCAGGGGCACTAGTGCTGTAAAAGGCATGCCAAGAGGAATGTGGCACAGCACCAATATTACTCCTTAAACACCTTTCTTATTTGGGCTAGCCTTAGTGCTGGTAATAAAAGCCTCAACTCTAGGGCGCTGGCTAAAATTAGGGTTAGGGTTAGGGTCAGCATACAGAGATCTAAAATGACTCTAGTTCCAGGGGCACTAGTGCTGTAAAAGGCATGCCAAGAGGAATGTGGCACAACAATAATATTGCTCCTTCCAGAGCTTTCTCAGTTGGGAAAGACTTAATGCGAATGAGGATAGCCTTATCTCTATGGAGATGGCTAAAATGAGGGTTAGGGTTAGCATTCAGAGATCTACAATGACTCTAGCTCCAGGGGCACTAGTGCTGTAAAAACCACGCCAAGAAGAATGTGGCACAGCCCCAAAATTACTACTTCTACAACTGTCTTCTTTGGGCGAACCTTAATGCTGGTGATGTAGGCCTCATCTCTAGGAAGCTGGCTAAAATTAGGGTTAGGCTTGGGGCTGGCATTCAGAGATCTAAAGTGCCTCTACATCCAGGGGCATTAGTGCTATAAAAACCACGCCAAGAAGACTGTGGCACAGCCCCAAAATTACTTCTTCCGCAACTGTCTGATTTGGGCGAACGTTAATGCTGGTGTTTTAGGCCGCATCTCAAGGGAGCTGCCTGAAAGTAGGGTTAGGGCTTGCATGAAGATATCTATCATGACTCCAGCTCCAGGGGCACTAGTGCTGTAAAAGGCATGCCAAGAGGAATGTGGCACAGCACCAATATTACTCCTTAAACACCTTTCTTTTTTGGGCTAGCCTTAGTGCTGGTAATAAAAGCCTCAACTCTAGGGCGCTGGCTAAAATTAGGGTTAGGGTTAGGGTTAGCATACAGAGATCTAAAAAGACTCTAGTTCCAGGGGCACTAGTGCTGTAAAAGGCATGCCAAGTGGAATGTGGCACAACAATAATATTGCTCCTTCCAGAGCTTTCTCAGTTGGGAAAGACTTAATGCGAATGAGGATAGCCTTATCTCTATGGAGATGGCTAAAATGAAGGTTAGGGTTAGCATTCAGAGATCTACAATGACTCTAGCTCCAGGGGCACTAGTGCTGTAAAAACCACGCCAAGAAGAATGTGGCACAGCCCCAAAATTACTACTTCTACAACTGTCTTCTTTGGGCGAACCTTAATGCTGGTGATGTAGGCCTCATCTCTAGGAAGCTGGCTAAAATTAGGGTTAGGCTTGGGGCTGGCATTCAGAGATCTAAAGTGCCTCTACATCCAGGGGCATTAGTGCTATAAAAACCACGCCAAGAAGACTGTGGCACAGCCCCAAAATTACTACTTCCACATCTGTCTTATTTGGGCGAATGTTAATGCTGGTGTTTTAGGCCGCATCTCGAGGGAGCTGCCTGAAAGTAGGGTTAGGGGTTGCATGAAGATATCTATCATGACTCCACCTCCAGGGGCACTAGTGCTGTAAAAGGCATTCCAAGAGGAATGTGGCACAGCACCAATATTACTCCTTAAACACCTTTCTTATTTGGGCTGGCCTTAGTGCTGGTAATAAAAGCCTCAACTCTAGGGCGCTGGCTAAAATTAGGGTTAGGGTTAGGGTCAGCATAGAGAGATCTAAAATGACTCTAGTTCCAGGGGCACTAGTGCTGTAAAAGGCATGCCAAGAGGAATGTGGCACAACAATAATATTGCTCCTTCCAGAGCTTTCTCAGTTGGGAAAGACTTAATGCGAATGAGGATAGACTTATCTCTATGGAGATGGCTAAAATGAAGGTTAGGGTTAGCATTCAGAGATCTACAATGACTCTAGCTCCAGGGGCACTAGTGCTGTAAAAACCACGCCAAGAAGAATGTGGCCCAGGACCAAAATTACTACTTCTACAACTGTCTTCTTTCGGCGAACCTTAATGCTGGTGATGTAGGCCTCATCTCTAGGAAGCTGGCTAAAATTAGGGTTAGGCTTGGGGCTGGCATTCAGAGATCTAAAGTGCCTCTACATCCAGGGGCATTAGTGCTCTAAAAACCACGCCAAGAAGACTGTGGCACAGCCCCAAAATTACTACTTCCGCAACTGTCTTATTTGGGCGAAAGTTAATGCTGGTGTTTTAGGCCGCATCTCAAGGGAGCTGCCTGAAAGTAGGGTTAGGGGTTGCATGAAGATATCTATCATGACTCCAGCTCCAGGGGCACTAGTGCTGTAAAAGGCATGCCAAGAGGAATGTGGCACAGCACCAATATTACTCCTTAAACACCTTTCTTATTTGGGTAAGCCTTAGTGCTGGTAATAAAAGCCTCAACTCTAGGGCGCTGGCTAAAATTAGGGTTAGGGTTAGGGTCAGCATACAGAGATCTAAAATGACTCTAGTTCCAGGGGCACTAGTGCTGTAAAAGGCATGCCAAGAGGAATGTGGCACAACAATAATATTGCTCCTTCCAGAACTTTCTCAGTTGGGAAAGACTTAATGCGAATGAGGATAGCCTTATCTCTATGGAGATGGCTAAAATGAAGGTTAGGGTTAGCATTCAGAGATCTACAATGACTCTAGCTCCAGGGGCACTAGTGCTGTAAAAACCACGCCAAGAAGAATGTGGCACAGCACCAAAATTACTACTTCTACAACTGTCTTATTTGGGCGAACCTTAATGCTGGTGATGTAGGCCTCATCTCTAGGAAGCTGGCTAAAATTAGGGTTAGGCTTGGGGCTGGCATTCAGAGATCTAAAGCGCCTCTAGATCCAGGGGCATTAGTGCTATAAAAACCACGCCAAGAAGACTGTGGCACAGCCCCAAAATTACTACTTCCACAACTGTCTGATTTGGGCGAACGTTAATGCTGGTGTTTTAGGCCGCATCTCGAGGGAGCTGCCTGAAAGTAGGGTTAGGGCTTGCATGAAGATATCTATCATGACTCCAGCTCCAGGGGCACTAGTGCTGTAAAAGGCATTCCAAGAGGAATGTGGCACAGCACCAATATTACTCCTTAAACACCTTTCTTATTTGGGCTAGCCTTAGTGCTGGTAATAAAAGCCTCAACTCTAGGGCGCTGGCTAAAATTAGGGTTAGGGTTAGGGTCAGCATACAGAGATCTAAAATGACTCTAGTTCCAGGGGCACTAGTGCTGTAAAAGGCATGCCAAGAGGAATGTGGCACAACAATAATATTGCTCCTTCCAGAGCTTTCTCAGTTGGGAAAGACTTAATGCGAATGAGGATAGACTTATCTCTATGGAGATGGCTAAAATGAAGGTTAGGGTTAGCATTCAGAGATCTACAATGACTCTAGCTCCAGGGGCACTAGTGCTGTAAAAACCACGCCAAGAAGAATGTGGCACAGCACCAAAATTACTACTTCTACAACTGTCTTATTTGGGCGAACCTTAATGCTGGTGATGCAGGCCTCATCTCTAGGAAGCTGGCTAAAATTAGGGTTAGGCTTGGGGCTGGCATTCAGAGATCTAAAGTGCCTCTACATCCAGGGGCATTAGTGCTATAAAAACCACGCCAAGAAGACTGTGGCACAGCCCCAAAATTACTACTTCCACAACTGTCTTATTTGGGCGAACGTTAATGCTGGTGTTTTAGGCCGCATCTCGAGGGAGCTGCCTGAAAGTAGGGTTAGGGTTTGCATGAAGATATCTATCATGACTCCAGCTCCAGGGGCACTAGTGCTGTAAAAGGCATGCCAAGAGGAATGTGACACAGCACCAATATTACTCCTTAAACACCTTTCTTATTTGGGCTAGCCTTAGTGCTGGTAATAAAAGCCTCAACTCTAGGGCGCTGGCTAAAATTAGGGTTAGGGTTAGGGTTAGCATACAGAGATCTAAAATGACTCTAGTTCCAGGGGCACTAGTGCTGTAAAAGGCATGCCAAGAGGAATGTGGCACAACAATAATATTGGTCCTTCCAGAGCTTTCTCAGTTGGGAAAGACTTAATGCGAATGAGGATAGACTTATCTCTATGGAGATGGCTAAAATGAAGGTTAGGGTTAGCATTCAGAGATCTACAATGACTCTAGCTCCAGGGGCACTAGTGCTGTAAAAACCACGCCAAGAAGAATGTGGCACAGCACCAAAATTACTACTTCTACAACTGTCTTATTTGGGCGAACCTTAATGCTGGTGATGTAGGCCTCATCTCTAGGAAGCTGGCTAAAATTAGGGTTAGGCTTGGGGCTGGCATTCAGAGATCTAAAGTGCCTCTACATCCAGGGGCATTAGTGCTATAAAAACCACGCCAAGAAGACTGTGGCACAGCCCCAAAATTACTACTTCCACATCTGTCTTATTTGGGCGAATGTTAATGCTGGTGTTTTAGGCCGCATCTCGAGGGAGCTGCCTGAAAGTAGGGTTAGGGGTTGCATGAAGATATCTATCATGACTCCAGCTCCAGGGGCACTAGTGCTGTAAAAGGCATGCCAAGAGGAATGTGGCACAGCACCAATATTACTCCTTAAACACCTTTCTTATTTGGGCTAGCCTTAGTGCTGGTAATAAAAGCCTCAAATCTAGGGCGCTGGCTAAAATTAGGGTTAGGGTTAGGGTCAGCATAGAGAGATCTAAAATGACTCTAGTTCCAGGGGCACTAGTGCTGTAAAAGGCATGCCAAGAGGAATGTGGCACAACAATAATATTGCTCCTTCCAGAGCTTTCTCAGTTGGGAAAGACTTAATGCGAATGAGGATAGACTTATCTCTATGGAGATGGCTAAAATGAAGGTTAGGGTTAGCATTCAGAGATCTACAATGACTCTAGCTCCAGGGGCACTAGTGCTGTAAAAACCACGCCAAGAAGAATGTGGCCCAGGACCAAAATTACTACTTCTACAACTGTCTTCTTTCGGCGAACCTTAATGCTGGTGATGTAGGCCTCATCTCTAGGAAGCTGGCTAAAATTAGGGTTAGGCTTGGGGCTGGCATTCAGAGATCTAAAGTGCCTCTAGATCCAGGGGCATTAGTGCTCTAAAAACCACGCCAAGAAGACTGTGGCACAGCCCCAAAATTACTACTTCCGCAACTGTCTTATTTGGGCGAAAGTTAATGCTGGTGTTTTAGGCCGCATCTCAAGGGAGCTGCCTGAAAGTAGGGTTAGGGGTTGCATGAAGATATCTATCATGACTCCAGCTCCAGGGGCACTAGTGCTGTAAAAGGCATGCCAAGAGGAATGTGGCACAGCACCAATATTACTCCTTAAACACCTTTCTTATTTGGGTAAGCCTTAGTGCTGGTAATAAAAGCCTCAACTCTAGGGCGCTGGCTAAAATTAGGGTTAGGGTTAGGGTCAGCATACAGAGATCTAAAATGACTCTAGTTCCAGGGGCACTAGTGCTGTAAAAGGCATGCCAAGAGGAATGTGGCACAACAATAATATTGCTCCTTCCAGAACTTTCTCAGTTGGGAAAGACTTAATGCGAATGAGGATAGCCTTATCTCTATGGAGATGGCTAAAATGAAGGTTAGGGTTAGCATTCAGAGATCTACAATGACTCTAGCTCCAGGGGCACTAGTGCTGTAAAAACCACGCCAAGAAGAATGTGGCACAGCACCAAAATTACTACTTCTACAACTGTCTTATTTGGGCGAACCTTAATGCTGGTGATGTAGGCCTCATCTCTAGGAAGCTGGCTAAAATTAGGGTTAGGCTTGGGGCTGGCATTCAGAGATCTAAAGCGCCTCTAGATCCAGGGGCATTAGTGCTATAAAAACCACGCCAAGAAGACTGTGGCACAGCCCCAAAATTACTACTTCCACAACTGTCTGATTTGGGCGAACGTTAATGCTGGTGTTTTAGGCCGCATCTCGAGGGAGCTGCCTGAAAGTAGGGTTAGGGCTTGCATGAAGATATCTATCATGACTCCAGCTCCAGGGGCACTAGTGCTGTAAAAGGCATTCCAAGAGGAATGTGGCACAGCACCAATATTACTCCTTAAACACCTTTCTTATTTGGGCTAGCCTTAGTGCTGGTAATAAAAGCCTCAACTCTAGGGCGCTGGCTAAAATTAGGGTTAGGGTTAGGGTCAGCATACAGAGATCTAAAATGACTCTAGTTCCAGGGGCACTAGTGCTGTAAAAGGCATGCCAAGAGGAATGTGGCACAACAATAATATTGCTCCTTCCAGAGCTTTCTCAGTTGGGAAAGACTTAATGCGAATGAGGATAGACTTATCTCTATGGAGATGGCTAAAATGAAGGTTAGGGTTAGCATTCAGAGATCTACAATGACTCTAGCTCCAGGGGCACTAGTGCTGTAAAAACCACGCCAAGAAGAATGTGGCACAGCACCAAAATTACTACTTCTACAACTGTCTTATTTGGGCGAACCTTAATGCTGGTGATGCAGGCCTCATCTCTAGGAAGCTGGCTAAAATTAGGGTTAGGCTTGGGGCTGGCATTCAGAGATCTAAAGTGCCTCTACATCCAGGGGCATTAGTGCTATAAAAACCACGCCAAGAAGACTGTGGCACAGCCCCAAAATTACTACTTCCACAACTGTCTTATTTGGGCGAACGTTAATGCTGGTGTTTTAGGCCGCATCTCGAGGGAGCTGCCTGAAAGTAGGGTTAGGGTTTGCATGAAGATATCTATCATGACTCCAGCTCCAGGGGCACTAGTGCTGTAAAAGGCATGCCAAGAGGAATGTGACACAGCACCAATATTACTCCTTAAACACCTTTCTTATTTGGGCTAGCCTTAGTGCTGGTAATAAAAGCCTCAACTCTAGGGCGCTGGCTAAAATTAGGGTTAGGGTTAGGGTTAGCATACAGAGATCTAAAATGACTCTAGTTCCAGGGGCACTAGTGCTGTAAAAGGCATGCCAAGAGGAATGTGGCACAACAATAATATTGGTCCTTCCAGAGCTTTCTCAGTTGGGAAAGACTTAATGCGAATGAGGATAGACTTATCTCTATGGAGATGGCTAAAATGAAGGTTAGGGTTAGCATTCAGAGATCTACAATGACTCTAGCTCCAGGGGCACTAGTGCTGTAAAAACCACGCCAAGAAGAATGTGGCACAGCACCAAAATTACTACTTCTACAACTGTCTTATTTGGGCGAACCTTAATGCTGGTGATGTAGGCCTCATCTCTAGGAAGCTGGCTAAAATTAGGGTTAGGCTTGGGGCTGGCATTCAGAGATCTAAAGTGCCTCTACATCCAGGGGCATTAGTGCTATAAAAACCACGCCAAGAAGACTGTGGCACAGCCCCAAAATTACTACTTCCACATCTGTCTTATTTGGGCGAATGTTAATGCTGGTGTTTTAGGCCGCATCTCGAGGGAGCTGCCTGAAAGTAGGGTTAGGGGTTGCATGAAGATATCTATCATGACTCCACCTCCAGGGGCACTAGTGCTGTAAAAGGCATGCCAAGAGGAATGTGGCAGAGCACCAATATTACTCCTTAAACACCTTTCTTATTTGGGCTAGCCTTAGTGCTGGTAATAAAAGCCTCAAATCTAGGGCGCTGGCTAAAATTAGGGTTAGGGTTAGGGTTAGCATACAGAGATCTAAAATGACTCTAGTTCCAGGGGCACTAGTGCTGTAAAAGGCATGCCAAGAGGAATGTGGCACAACAATAATATTGCTCCTTCCAGAGCTTTCTCAGTTGGGAAAGACTTAATGCGAATGAGGATAGCCTTATCTCTATGGAGATGGCTAAAATGAAGGTTAGGGTTAGCATTCAGAGATCTACAATGACTCTAGCTCCAGGGGCACTAGTGCTGTAAAAACCACGCCAAGAAGAATGTGGCCCAGCACCAAAATTACTACTTCTACAACTGTCTTATTTGGGCGAACCTTAATGCTGGTGATGCAGGCCTCATCTCTAGGAAGCTGGCTAAAATTAGGGTTAGGCTTGGGGCTGGCATTCAGAGATCTAAAGTGCCTCTAGATCCAGGGGCATTAGTGCTATAAAAGCCACGCCAAAACTGTGGCACAGCCCCAAAATTACTACTTCCGCAACTGTCTTATTTGGGCGAACGTTAATGCTGGTGTTTTAGGCCGCATCTCTAGGGAGCTGCCTGAAAGTAGGGTTAGGGGTTGCATGAAGATATCTATCATGACTCCAGCTCCAGGGGCACTAGTGCTGTAAAAGGCATGCCAAGAGGAATGTGGCACAGCACCAATATTACTCCTTAAACACCTTTCTTATTTGGGCTAGCCTTAGTGCTGGTAATAAAAGCCTCAACTCTAGGGCGCTGGCTAAAATTAGGGTTAGGGTTAGGGTCAGCATACAGAGATCTAAAATGACTCTAGTTCCAGGGGCACTAGTGCTGTAAAAGGCATGCCAAGAGGAATGTGGCACAACAATAATATTGCTCCTTCCAGAGCTTTCTCAGTTGGGAAAGACTTAATGCGAATGAGGATAGCCTTATCTCTATGGAGATGGCTAAAATGAGGGTTAGGGTTAGCATTCAGAGATCTACAATGACTCTAGCTCCAGGGGCACTAGTGCTGTAAAAACCACGCCAAGAAGAATGTGGCACAGCCCCAAAATTACTACTTCTACAACTGTCTTCTTTGGGCGAACCTTAATGCTGGTGATGTAGGCCTCATCTCTAGGAAGCTGGCTAAAATTAGGGTTAGGCTTGGGGCTGGCATTCAGAGATCTAAACTGCCTCTACATCCAGGGGCATTAGTGCTATAAAAACCACGCCAAGAAGACTGTGGCACAGCCCCAAAATTACTTCTTCCGCAACTGTCTGATTTGGGCGAACGTTAATGCTGGTGTTTTAGGCCGCATCTCAAGGGAGCTGCCTGAAAGTAGGGTTAGGGCTTGCATGAAGATATCTATCATGACTCCAGCTCCAGGGGCACTAGTGCTGTAAAAGGCATGCCAAGAGGAATGTGGCACAGCACCAATATTACTCCTTAAACACCTTTCTTTTTTGGGCTAGCCTTAGTGCTGGTAATAAAAGCCTCAACTCTAGGGCGCTGGCTAAAATTAGGGTTAGGGTTAGGGTTAGCATACAGAGATCTAAAAAGACTCTAGTTCCAGGGGCACTAGTGCTGTAAAAGGCATGCCAAGTGGAATGTGGCACAACAATAATATTGCTCCTTCCAGAGCTTTCTCAGTTGGGAAAGACTTAATGCGAATGAGGATAGCCTTATCTCTATGGAGATGGCTAAAATGAAGGTTAGGGTTAGCATTCAGAGATCTACAATGACTCTAGCTCCAGGGGCACTAGTGCTGTAAAAACCACGCCAAGAAGAATGTGGCACAGCCCCAAAATTACTACTTCTACAACTGTCTTCTTTGGGCGAACCTTAATGCTGGTGATGTAGGCCTCATCTCTAGGAAGCTGGCTAAAATTAGGGTTAGGCTTGGGGCTGGCATTCAGAGATCTAAAGTGCCTCTACATCCAGGGGCATTAGTGCTATAAAAACCACGCCAAGAAGACTGTGGCACAGCCCCAAAATTACTACTTCCACATCTGTCTTATTTGGGCGAATGTTAATGCTGGTGTTTTAGGCCGCATCTCGAGGGAGCTGCCTGAAAGTAGGGTTAGGGGTTGCATGAAGATATCTATCATGACTCCACCTCCAGGGGCACTAGTGCTGTAAAAGGCATTCCAAGAGGAATGTGGCACAGCACCAATATTACTCCTTAAACACCTTTCTTATTTGGGCTGGCCTTAGTGCTGGTAATAAAAGCCTCAACTCTAGGGCGCTGGCTAAAATTAGGGTTAGGGTTAGGGTCAGCATAGAGAGATCTAAAATGACTCTAGTTCCAGGGGCACTAGTGCTGTAAAAGGCATGCCAAGAGGAATGTGGCACAACAATAATATTGCTCCTTCCAGAGCTTTCTCAGTTGGGAAAGACTTAATGCGAATGAGGATAGACTTATCTCTATGGAGATGGCTAAAATGAAGGTTAGGGTTAGCATTCAGAGATCTACAATGACTCTAGCTCCAGGGGCACTAGTGCTGTAAAAACCACGCCAAGAAGAATGTGGCCCAGCACCAAAATTACTACTTCTACAACTGTCTTATTTGGGCGAACCTTAATGCTGGTGATGCAGGCCTCATCTCTAGGAGGCTGGCTAAAATTAGGGTTAGGCTTGGGGCTGGCATTCAGAGATCTAAAGTGCCTCTAGATCCAGGGGCATTAGTGCTATAAAAACCACGCCAAGAAGACTGTGGCACAGCCCCAAAATTACTACTTCCACAACTGTCTTATTTGGGCGAACGTTAATGCTGGTGTTTTAGGCCGCATCTCGAGGGAGCTGCCTGAAAGTAGGGTTAGGGCTTGCATGAAGATATCTATCATGACTCCAGCTCCAGGGGCACTAGTGCTGTAAAAGGCATGCCAAGAGGAATGTGGCACAGCACCAATATTACTCCTTAAACACCTTTCTTATTTGGGCTAGCCTTAGTGCTGGTAATAAAAGCCTCAACTCTAGGGCGCTGGCTAAAATTAGGGTTAGGGTTAGGGTCAGCATACAGAGATCTAAAATGACTCTAGTTCCAGGGGCACTAGTGCTGTAAAAGGCATGCCAAGAGGAATGTGGCACAACAATAATATTGCTCCTTCCAGGGCTTTCTCAGTTGGGAAAGACTTAATGCGAATGAGGATAGCCTTATCTCTATGGAGATGGCTAAAATGAGGGTTAGGGTTAGCATTCAGAGATCTACAATGACTCTAGCTCCAGGGGCACTAGTGCTGTAAAAACCACGCCAAGAAGAATGTGGCACAGCCCCAAAATTACTACTTCTACAACTGTCTTCTTTGGGCGAACCTTAATGCTGGTGATGTAGGCCTCATCTCTAGGAAGCTGGCTAAAATTAGGGTTAGGCTTGGGGCTGGCATTCAGAGATCTAAACTGCCTCTACATCCAGGGGCATTAGTGCTATAAAAACCACGCCAAGAAGACTGTGGCACAGCCCCAAAATTACTTCTTCCGCAACTGTCTGATTTGGGCGAACGTTAATGCTGGTGTTTTAGGCCGCATCTCAAGGGAGCTGCCTGAAAGTAGGGTTAGGGCTTGCATGAAGATATCTATCATGACTCCAGCTCCAGGGGCACTAGTGCTGTAAAAGGCATGCCAAGAGGAATGTGGCACAGCACCAATATTACTCCTTAAACACCTTTCTTTTTTGGGCTAGCCTTAGTGCTGGTAATAAAAGCCTCAACTCTAGGGCGCTGGCTAAAATTAGGGTTAGGGTTAGGGTTAGCATACAGAGATCTAAAAAGACTCTAGTTCCAGGGGCACTAGTGCTGTAAAAGGCATGCCAAGTGGAATGTGGCACAACAATAATATTGCTCCTTCCAGAGCTTTCTCAGTTGGGAAAGACTTAATGCGAATGAGGATAGCCTTATCTCTATGGAGATGGCTAAAATGAAGGTTAGGGTTAGCATTCAGAGATCTACAATGACTCTAGCTCCAGGGGCACTAGTGCTGTAAAAACCACGCCAAGAAGAATGTGGCACAGCCCCAAAATTACTACTTCTACAACTGTCTTCTTTGGGCGAACCTTAATGCTGGTGATGTAGGCCTCATCTCTAGGAAGCTGGCTAAAATTAGGGTTAGGCTTGGGGCTGGCATTCAGAGATCTAAAGTGCCTCTACATCCAGGGGCATTAGTGCTATAAAAACCACGCCAAGAAGACTGTGGCACAGCCCCAAAATTACTACTTCCACAACTGTCTTATTTGGGCGAACGTTAATGCTGGTGTTTTAGGCCGCATCTCGAGGGAGCTGCCTGAAAGTAGGGTTAGGGCTTGCATGAAGATATCTATCATGACTCCAGCTCCAGGGGCACTAGTGCTGTAAAAGGCATGCCAAGAGGAATGTGGCACAGCACCAATATTACTCCTTAAACACCTTTCTTATTTGGGCTAGCCTTAGTGCTGGTAATAAAAGCCTCAACTCTAGGGCGCTGGCTAAAATTAGGGTTAGGGTTAGGGTCAGCATACAGAGATCTAAAATGACTCTAGTTCCAGGGGCACTAGTGCTGTAAAAGGCATGCCAAGAGGAATGTGGCACAACAATAATATTGCTCCTTCCAGAGCTTTCTCAGTTGGGAAAGACTTAATGCGAATGAGGATAGCCTTATCTCTATGGAGATGGCTAAAATGAGGGTTAGGGTTAGCATTCAGAGATCTACAATGACTCTAGCTCCAGGAGCACTAGTGCTGTAAAAACCACGCCAAGAAGAATGTGGCACAGCCCCAAAATTACTACTTCTACAACTGTCTTCTTTGGGCGAACCTTAATGCTGGTGATGTAGGCCTCATCTCTAGGAAGCTGGCTAAAATTAGGGTTAGGCTTGGGGCTGGCATTCAGAGATCTAAACTGCCTCTACATCCAGGGGCATTAGTGCTATAAAAACCACGCCAAGAAGACTGTGGCACAGCCCCAAAATTACTTCTTCCGCAACTGTCTGATTTGGGCGAACGTTAATGCTGGTGTTTTAGGCCGCATCTCAAGGGAGCTGCCTGAAAGTAGGGTTAGGGCTTGCATGAAGATATCTATCATGACTCCAGCTCCAGGGGCACTAGTGCTGTAAAAGGCATGCCAAGAGGAATGTGGCACAGCACCAATATTACTCCTTAAACACCTTTCTTTTTTGGGCTAGCCTTAGTGCTGGTAATAAAAGCCTCAACTCTAGGGCGCTGGCTAAAATTAGGGTTAGGGTTAGGGTTAGCATACAGAGATCTAAAAAGACTCTAGTTCCAGGGGCACTAGTGCTGTAAAAGGCATGCCAAGTGGAATGTGCCACAACAATAATATTGCTCCTTCCAGAGCTTTCTCAGTTGGGAAAGACTTAATGCGAATGAGGATAGCCTTATCTCTATGGAGATGGCTAAAATGAAGGTTAGGGTTAGCATTCAGAGATCTACAATGACTCTAGCTCCAGGGGCACTAGTGCTGTAAAAACCACGCCAAGAAGAATGTGGCACAGCCCCAAAATTACTACTTCTACAACTGTCTTCTTTGGGCGAACCTTAATGCTGGTGATGTAGGCCTCATCTCTAGGAAGCTGGCTAAAATTAGGGTTAGGCTTGGGGCTGGCATTCAGAGATCTAAAGTGCCTCTACATCCAGGGGCATTAGTGCTATAAAAACCACGCCGAGAAGACTGTGGCACAGCCCCAAAATTACTACTTCCACATCTGTCTTATTTGGGCGAATGTTAATGCTGGTGTTTTAGGCCGCATCTCGAGGGAGCTGCCTGAAAGTAGGGTTAGGGGTTGCATGAAGATATCTATCATGACTCCACCTCCAGGGGCACTAGTGCTGTAAAAGGCATTCCAAGAGGAATGTGGCACAGCACCAATATTACTCCTTAAACACCTTTCTTATTTGGGCTGGCCTTAGTGCTGGTAATAAAAGCCTCAACTCTAGGGCGCTGGCTAAAATTAGGGTTAGGGTTAGGGTCAGCATAGAGAGATCTAAAATGACTCTAGTTCCAGGGGCACTAGTGCTGTAAAAGGCATGCCAAGAGGAATGTGGCACAACAATAATATTGCTCCTTCCAGAGCTTTCTCAGTTGGGAAAGACTTAATGCGAATGAGGATAGACTTATCTCTATGGAAATGGCTAAAATGAAGGTTAGGGTTAGCATTCAGAGATCTACAATGACTCTAGCTCCAGGGGCACTAGTGCTGTAAAAACCACGCCAAGAAGAATGTGGCCCAGCACCAAAATTACTACTTCTACAACTGTCTTATTTGGGCGAACCTTAATGCTGGTGATGCAGGCCTCATCTCTAGGAGGCTGGCTAAAATTAGGGTTAGGCTTGGGGCTGGCATTCAGAGATCTAAAGTGCCTCTAGATCCAGGGGCATTAGTGCTATAAAAACCACGCCAAGAAGACTGTGGCACAGCCCCAAAATTACTACTTCCACAACTGTCTTATTTGGGCGAACGTTAATGCTGGTGTTTTAGGCCGCATCTCGAGGGAGCTGCCTGAAATTAGGGTTAGGGTTTGCATGAAGATATCTATCATGACTCCAGCTCCAGGGGCACTAGTGCTGTAAAAGGCATGCCAAGAGGAATGTGACACAGCACCAATATTACTCCTTAAACACCTTTCTTATTTGGGCTAGCCTTAGTGCTGGTAATAAAAGCCTCAACTCTAGGGCGCTGGCTAAAATTAGGGTTAGGGTTAGGGTTAGCATACAGAGATCTAAAATGACTCTAGTTCCAGGGGCACTAGTGCTGTAAAAGGCATGCCAAGAGGAATGTGGCACAACAATAATATTGCTCCTTCCAGAGCTTTCTCAGTTGGGAAAGACTTAATGCGAATGAGGATAGACTTATCTCTATGGAGATGGCTAAAATGAAGGTTAGGGTTAGCATTCAGAGATCTACAATGACTCTAGCTCCAGGGGCACTAGTGCTGTAAAAACCACGCCAAGAAGAATGTGGCACAGCCCCAAAATTACTACTTCTACAACTGTCTTCTTTGGGCGAACCTTAATGCTGGTGATGTAGGCCTCATCTCTAGGAAGCTGGCTAAAATTAGGGTTAGGCTTGGGGCTGGCATTCAGAGATCTAAAGTGCCTCTACATCCAGGGGCATTAGTGCTATAAAAACCACGCCAAGAAGACTGTGGCACAGCCCCAAAATTACTACTTCCACATCTGTCTTATTTGGGCGAATGTTAATGCTGGTGTTTTAGGCCGCATCTCGAGGGAGCTGCCTGAAAGTAGGGTTAGGGGTTGCATGAAGATATCTATCATGACTCCACCTCCAGGGGCACTAGTGCTGTAAAAGGCATTCCAAGAGGAATGTGGCACAGCACCAATATTACTCCTTAAACACCTTTCTTATTTGGGCTGGCCTTAGTGCTGGTAATAAAAGCCTCAACTCTAGGGCGCTGGCTAAAATTAGGGTTAGGGTTAGGGTCAGCATACAGAGATCTAAAATGACTCTAGTTCCAGGGGCACTAGTGCTGTAAAAGGCATGCCAAGAGGAATGTGGCACAACAATAATATTGCTCCTTCCAGAGCTTTCTCAGTTGGGAAAGACTTAATGCGAATGAGGATAGACTTATCACTATGGAGATGGCTAAAATGAAGGTTAGGGTTAGCATTCAGAGATCTACAATGACTCTAGCTCCAGGGGCACTAGTGCTGTAAAAACCACGCCAAGAAGAATGTGGCACAGCACCAAAATTACTACTTCTACAACTGTCTTATTTGGGCGAACCTTAATGCTGGTGATGTAGGCCTCATCTCTAGGAAGCTGGCTAAAATTAGGGTTAGGCTTGGGGCTGGCATTCAGAGATCTAAAGTGCCTCTACATCCAGGGGCATTAGTGCTATAAAAACCACGCCAAGAAGACTGTGGCACAGCCCCAAAATTACTACTTCCGCAACTGTCTTATTAGGGCGAACGTTAATGCTGGTGTTTTAGGCCGCATCTCAAGGGAGCTGCCTGAAATTAGGGTTAGGGGTTGCATGAAGATATCTATCATGACTCCAGCTCCAGGGGCACTAGTGCTGTAAAAGGCATGCCAAGAGGAATGTGGCAGAGCACCAATATTACTCCTTAAACACCTTTCTTATTTGGGCTAGCCTTAGTGCTGGTAATAAAAGCCTCAAATCTAGGGCGCTGGCTAAAATTAGGGTTAGGGTTAGGGTTAGCATACAGAGATCTAAAATGACTCTAGTTCCAGGGGCACTAGTGCTGTAAAAGGCATGCCAAGAGGAATGTGGCACAACAATAATATTGCTCCTTCCAGAGCTTTCTCAGTTGGGAAAGACTTAATGCGAATGAGGATAGACTTATCTCTATGGAGATGGCTAAAATGAAGGTTAGGGTTAGCATTCAGAGATCTACAATGACTCTAGCTCCAGGGGCACTAGTGCTGTAAAAACCACGCCAAGAAGAATGTGGCCCAGCACCAAAATTACTACTTCTACAACTGTCTTATTTGGGCGAACCTTAATGCTGGTGATGCAGGCCTCATCTCTAGGAAGCTGGCTAAAATTAGGGTTAGGCTTGGGGCTGGCATTCAGAGATCTAAAGTGCCTCTAGATCCAGGGGCATTAGTGCTATAAAAGCCACGCCAAAACTGTGGCACAGCCCCAAAATTACTACTTCCGCAACTGTCTTATTTGGGCGAACGTTAATGCTGGTGTTTTAGGCCGCATCTCTAGGGAGCTGCCTGAAAGTAGGGTTAGGGGTTGCATGAAGATATCTATCATGACTCCAGCTCCAGGGGCACTAGTGCTGTAAAAGGCATGCCAAGAGGAATGTGGCACAGCACCAATATTACTCCTTAAACACCTTTCTTATTTGGGCTAGCCTTAGTGCTGGTAATAAAAGCCTCAACTCTAGGGCGCTGGCTAAAATTAGGGTTAGGGTTAGGGTCAGCATACAGACATCTAAAATGACTCTAGTTCCAGGGGCACTAGTGCTGTAAAAGGCATGCCAAGAGGAATGTGGCACAACAATAATATTGCTCCTTCCAGAGCTTTCTCAGTTGGGAAAGACTTAATGCGAATGAGGATAGCCTTATCTCTATGGAGATGGCTAAAATGAGGGTTAGGGTTAGCATTCAGAGATCTACAATGACTCTAGCTCCAGGAGCACTAGTGCTGTAAAAACCACGCCAAGAAGAATGTGGCACAGCCCCAAAATTACTACTTCTACAACTGTCTTCTTTGGGCGAACCTTAATGCTGGTGATGTAGGCCTCATCTCTAGGAAGCTGGCTAAAATTAGGGTTAGGCTTGGGGCTGGCATTCAGAGATCTAAACTGCCTCTACATCCAGGGGCATTAGTGCTATAAAAACCACGCCAAGAAGACTGTGGCACAGCCCCAAAATTACTTCTTCCGCAACTGTCTGATTTGGGCGAACGTTAATGCTGGTGTTTTAGGCCGCATCTCAAGGGAGCTGCCTGAAAGTAGGGTTAGGGCTTGCATGAAGATATCTATCATGACTCCAGCTCCAGGGGCACTAGTGCTGTAAAAGGCATGCCAAGAGGAATGTGGCACAGCACCAATATTACTCCTTAAACACCTTTCTTTTTTGGGCTAGCCTTAGTGCTGGTAATAAAAGCCTCAACTCTAGGGCGCTGGCTAAAATTAGGGTTAGGGTTAGGGTTAGCATACAGAGATCTAAAAAGACTCTAGTTCCAGGGGCACTAGTGCTGTAAAAGGCATGCCAAGTGGAATGTGCCACAACAATAATATTGCTCCTTCCAGAGCTTTCTCAGTTGGGAAAGACTTAATGCGAATGAGGATAGCCTTATCTCTATGGAGATGGCTAAAATGAAGGTTAGGGTTAGCATTCAGAGATCTACAATGACTCTAGCTCCAGGGGCACTAGTGCTGTAAAAACCACGCCAAGAAGAATGTGGCACAGCCCCAAAATTACTACTTCTACAACTGTCTTCTTTGGGCGAACCTTAATGCTGGTGATGTAGGCCTCATCTCTAGGAAGCTGGCTAAAATTAGGGTTAGGCTTGGGGCTGGCATTCAGAGATCTAAAGTGCCTCTACATCCAGGGGCATTAGTGCTATAAAAACCACGCCGAGAAGACTGTGGCACAGCCCCAAAATTACTACTTCCACATCTGTCTTATTTGGGCGAATGTTAATGCTGGTGTTTTAGGCCGCATCTCGAGGGAGCTGCCTGAAAGTAGGGTTAGGGGTTGCATGAAGATATCTATCATGACTCCACCTCCAGGGGCACTAGTGCTGTAAAAGGCATTCCAAGAGGAATGTGGCACAGCACCAATATTACTCCTTAAACACCTTTCTTATTTGGGCTAGCCTTAGTGCTGGTAATAAAAGCCTCAACTCTAGGGCGCTGGCTAAAATTAGGGTTAGGGTTAGGGTTAGCATACAGAGATCTAAAATGACTCTAGTTCCAGGGGCACTAGTGCTGTAAAAGGCATGCCAAGAGGAATGTGGCACAACAATAATATTGCTCCTTCCAGAGCTTTCTCAGTTGGGAAAGACTTAATGCGAATGAGGATAGACTTATCTCTATGGAGATGGCTAAAATGAAGGTTAGGGTTAGCATTCAGAGATCTACAATGACTCTAGCTCCAGGGGCACTAGTGCTGTAAAAACCACGCCAAGAAGAATGTGGCACAGCCCCAAAATTACTACTTCTACAACTGTCTTCTTTGGGCGAACCTTAATGCTGGTGATGTAGGCCTCATCTCTAGGAAGCTGGCTAAAATTAGGGTTAGGCTTGGGGCTGGCATTCAGAGATCTAAAGTGCCTCTACATCCAGGGGCATTAGTGCTATAAAAACCACGCCAAGAAGACTGTGGCACAGCCCCAAAATTACTACTTCCACATCTGTCTTATTTGGGCGAATGTTAATGCTGGTGTTTTAGGCCGCATCTCGAGGGAGCTGCCTGAAAGTAGGGTTAGGGGTTGCATGAAGATATCTATCATGACTCCACCTCCAGGGGCACTAGTGCTGTAAAAGGCATTCCAAGAGGAATGTGGCACAGCACCAATATTACTCCTTAAACACCTTTCTTATTTGGGCTGGCCTTAGTGCTGGTAATAAAAGCCTCAACTCTAGGGCGCTGGCTAAAATTAGGGTTAGGGTTAGGGTCAGCATACAGAGATCTAAAATGACTCTAGTTCCAGGGGCACTAGTGCTGTAAAAGGCATGCCAAGAGGAATGTGGCACAACAATAATATTGCTCCTTCCAGAGCTTTCTCAGTTGGGAAAGACTTAATGCGAATGAGGATAGACTTATCACTATGGAGATGGCTAAAATGAAGGTTAGGGTTAGCATTCAGAGATCTACAATGACTCTAGCTCCAGGGGCACTAGTGCTGTAAAAACCACGCCAAGAAGAATGTGGCACAGCACCAAAATTACTACTTCTACAACTGTCTTATTTGGGCGAACCTTAATGCTGGTGATGTAGGCCTCATCTCTAGGAAGCTGGCTAAAATTAGGGTTAGGCTTGGGGCTGGCATTCAGAGATCTAAAGTGCCTCTACATCCAGGGGCATTAGTGCTATAAAAACCACGCCAAGAAGACTGTGGCACAGCCCCAAAATTACTACTTCCGCAACTGTCTTATTAGGGCGAACGTTAATGCTGGTGTTTTAGGCCGCATCTCAAGGGAGCTGCCTGAAATTAGGGTTAGGGGTTGCATGAAGATATCTATCATGACTCCAGCTCCAGGGGCACTAGTGCTGTAAAAGGCATGCCAAGAGGAATGTGGCAGAGCACCAATATTACTCCTTAAACACCTTTCTTATTTGGGCTAGCCTTAGTGCTGGTAATAAAAGCCTCAAATCTAGGGCGCTGGCTAAAATTAGGGTTAGGGTTAGGGTTAGCATACAGAGATCTAAAATGACTCTAGTTCCAGGGGCACTAGTGCTGTAAAAGGCATGCCAAGAGGAATGTGGCACAACAATAATATTGCTCCTTCCAGAGCTTTCTCAGTTGGGAAAGACTTAATGCGAATGAGGATAGACTTATCTCTATGGAGATGGCTAAAATGAAGGTTAGGGTTAGCATTCAGAGATCTACAATGACTCTAGCTCCAGGGGCACTAGTGCTGTAAAAACCACGCCAAGAAGAATGTGGCCCAGCACCAAAATTACTACTTCTACAACTGTCTTATTTGGGCGAACCTTAATGCTGGTGATGCAGGCCTCATCTCTAGGAAGCTGGCTAAAATTAGGGTTAGGCTTGGGGCTGGCATTCAGAGATCTAAAGTGCCTCTAGATCCAGGGGCATTAGTGCTATAAAAGCCACGCCAAAACTGTGGCACAGCCCCAAAATTACTACTTCCGCAACTGTCTTATTTGGGCGAACGTTAATGCTGGTGTTTTAGGCCGCATCTCTAGGGAGCTGCCTGAAAGTAGGGTTAGGGGTTGCATGAAGATATCTATCATGACTCCAGCTCCAGGGGCACTAGTGCTGTAAAAGGCATGCCAAGAGGAATGTGGCACAGCACCAATATTACTCCTTAAACACCTTTCTTATTTGGGCTAGCCTTAGTGCTGGTAATAAAAGCCTCAACTCTAGGGCGCTGGCTAAAATTAGGGTTAGGGTTAGGGTCAGCATACAGACATCTAAAATGACTCTAGTTCCAGGGGCACTAGTGCTGTAAAAGGCATGCCAAGAGGAATGTGGCACAACAATAATATTGCTCCTTCCAGAGCTTTCTCAGTTGGGAAAGACTTAATGCGAATGAGGATAGCCTTATCTCTATGGAGATGGCTAAAATGAGGGTTAGGGTTAGCATTCAGAGATCTACAATGACTCTAGCTCCAGGGGCACTAGTGCTGTAAAAACCACGCCAAGAAGAATGTGGCACAGCCCCAAAATTACTACTTCTACAACTGTCTTCTTTGGGCGAACCTTAATGCTGGTGATGTAGGCCTCATCTCTAGGAAGCTGGCTAAAATTAGGGTTAGGCTTGGGGCTGGCATTCAGAGATCTAAAGTGCCTCTACATCCAGGGGCATTAGTGCTATAAAAACCACGCCAAGAAGACTGTGGCACAGCCCCAAAATTACTACTTCCACATCTGTCTTATTTGGGCGAATGTTAATGCTGGTGTTTTAGGCCGCATCTCGAGGGAGCTGCCTGAAAGTAGGGTTAGGGGTTGCATGAAGATATCTATCATGACTCCACCTCCAGGGGCACTAGTGCTGTAAAAGGCATTCCAAGAGGAATGTGGCACAGCACCAATATTACTCCTTAAACACCTTTCTTATTTGGGCTGGCCTTAGTGCTGGTAATAAAAGCCTCAACTCTAGGGCGCTGGCTAAAATTAGGGTTAGGGTTAGGGTCAGCATAGAGAGATCTAAAATGACTCTAGTTCCAGGGGCACTAGTGCTGTAAAAGGCATGCCAAGAGGAATGTGGCACAACAATAATATTGCTCCTTCCAGAGCTTTCTCAGTTGGGAAAGACTTAATGCGAATGAGGATAGACTTATCTCTATGGAGATGGCTAAAATGAAGGTTAGGGTTAGCATTCAGAGATCTACAATGACTCTAGCTCCAGGGGCACTAGTGCTGTAAAAACCACGCCAAGAAGAATGTGGCCCAGCACCAAAATTACTACTTCTACAACTGTCTTATTTGGGCGAACCTTAATGCTGGTGGTGCAGGCCTCATCTCTAGGAGGCTGGCTAAAATTAGGGTTAGGCTTGGGGCTGGCATTCAGAGATCTAAAGTGCCTCTACATCCAGGGGCATTAGTGCTATAAAAACCACGCCAAGAAGACTGTGGCACAGCCCCAAAATTACTACTTCCACAACTGTCTTATTTGGGCGAACGTTAATGCTGGTGTTTTAGGCCGCATCTCGAGGGAGCTGCCTGAAATTAGGGTTAGGGTTTGCATGAAGATATCTATCATGACTCCAGCTCCAGGGGCACTAGTGCTGTAAAAGGCATGCCAAGAGGAATGTGACACAGCACCAATATTACTCCTTAAACACCTTTCTTATTTGGGCTAGCCTTAGTGCTGGTAATAAAAGCCTCAACTCTAGGGCGCTGGCTAAAATTAGGGTTAGGGTTAGGGTTAGCATACAGAGATCTAAAATGACTCTAGTTCCAGGGGCACTAGTGCTGTAAAAGGCATGCCAAGAGGAATGTGGCACAACAATAATATTGCTCCTTCCAGAGCTTTCTCAGTTGGGAAAGACTTAATGCGAATGAGGATAGACTTATCTCTATGGAGATGGCTAAAATGAAGGTTAGGGTTAGCATTCAGAGATCTACAATGACTCTAGCTCCAGGGGCACTAGTGCTGTAAAAACCACGCCAAGAAGAATGTGGCACAGCCCCAAAATTACTACTTCTACAACTGTCTTCTTTGGGCGAACCTTAATGCTGGTGATGTAGGCCTCATCTCTAGGAAGCTGGCTAAAATTAGGGTTAGGCTTGGGGCTGGCATTCAGAGATCTAAAGTGCCTCTACATCCAGGGGCATTAGTGCTATAAAAACCACGCCAAGAAGACTGTGGCACAGCCCCAAAATTACTACTTCCACATCTGTCTTATTTGGGCGAATGTTAATGCTGGTGTTTTAGGCCGCATCTCGAGGGAGCTGCCTGAAAGTAGGGTTAGGGGTTGCATGAAGATATCTATCATGACTCCACCTCCAGGGGCACTAGTGCTGTAAAAGGCATTCCAAGAGGAATGTGGCACAGCACCAATATTACTCCTTAAACACCTTTCTTATTTGGGCTGGCCTTAGTGCTGGTAATAAAAGCCTCAACTCTAGGGCGCTGGCTAAAATTAGGGTTAGGGTTAGGGTCAGCATACAGAGATCTAAAATGACTCTAGTTCCAGGGGCACTAGTGCTGTAAAAGGCATGCCAAGAGGAATGTGGCACAACAATAATATTGCTCCTTCCAGAGCTTTCTCAGTTGGGAAAGACTTAATGCGAATGAGGATAGACTTATCACTATGGAGATGGCTAAAATGAAGGTTAGGGTTAGCATTCAGAGATCTACAATGACTCTAGCTCCAGGGGCACTAGTGCTGTAAAAACCACGCCAAGAAGAATGTGGCACAGCACCAAAATTACTACTTCTACAACTGTCTTATTTGGGCGAACCTTAATGCTGGTGATGTAGGCCTCATCTCTAGGAAGCTGGCTAAAATTAGGGTTAGGCTTGGGGCTGGCATTCAGAGATCTAAAGTGCCTCTACATCCAGGGGCATTAGTGCTATAAAAACCACGCCAAGAAGACTGTGGCACAGCCCCAAAATTACTACTTCCGCAACTGTCTTATTAGGGCGAACGTTAATGCTGGTGTTTTAGGCCGCATCTCAAGGGAGCTGCCTGAAAGTAGGGTTAGGGGTTGCATGAAGATATCTATCATGACTCCAGCTCCAGGGGCACTAGTGCTGTAAAAGGCATGCCAAGAGGAATGTGGCAGAGCACCAATATTACTCCTTAAACACCTTTCTTATTTGGGCTAGCCTTAGTGCTGGTAATAAAAGCCTCAAATCTAGGGCGCTGGCTAAAATTAGGGTTAGGGTTAGGGTTAGCATACAGAGATCTAAAATGACTCTAGTTCCAGGGGCACTAGTGCTGTAAAAGGCATGCCAAGAGGAATGTGGCACAACAATAATATTGCTCCTTCCAGAGCTTTCTCAGTTGGGAAAGACTTAATGCGAATGAGGATAGACTTATCTCTATGGAGATGGCTAAAATGAAGGTTAGGGTTAGCATTCAGAGATCTACAATGACTCTAGCTCCAGGGGCACTAGTGCTGTAAAAACCACGCCAAGAAGAATGTGGCCCAGCACCAAAATTACTACTTCTACAACTGTCTTATTTGGGCGAACCTTAATGCTGGTGATGCAGGCCTCATCTCTAGGAAGCTGGCTAAAATTAGGGTTAGGCTTGGGGCTGGCATTCAGAGATCTAAAGTGCCTCTAGATCCAGGGGCATTAGTGCTATAAAAGCCACGCCAAAACTGTGGCACAGCCCCAAAATTACTACTTCCGCAACTGTCTTATTTGGGCGAACGTTAATGCTGGTGTTTTAGGCCGCATCTCTAGGGAGCTGCCTGAAAGTAGGGTTAGGGGTTGCATGAAGATATCTATCATGACTCCAGCTCCAGGGGCACTAGTGCTGTAAAAGGCATGCCAAGAGGAATGTGGCACAGCACCAATATTACTCCTTAAACACCTTTCTTATTTGGGCTAGCCTTAGTGCTGGTAATAAAAGCCTCAACTCTAGGGCGCTGGCTAAAATTAGGGTTAGGGTTAGGGTTAGCATACAGAGATCTAAAAAGACTCTAGTTCCAGGGGCACTAGTGCTGTAAAAGGCATGCCAAGTGGAATGTGGCACAACAATAATATTGCTCCTTCCAGAGCTTTCTCAGTTGGGAAAGACTTAATGCGAATGAGGATAGCCTTATCTCTATGGAGATGGCTAAAATGAAGGTTAGGGTTAGCATTCAGAGATCTACAATGACTCTAGCTCCAGGGGCACTAGTGCTGTAAAAACCACGCCAAGAAGAATGTGGCACAGCCCCAAAATTACTACTTCTACAACTGTCTTCTTTGGGCGAACCTTAATGCTGGTGATGTAGGCCTCATCTCTAGGAAGCTGGCTAAAATTAGGGTTAGGCTTGGGGCTGGCATTCAGAGATCTAAAGTGCCTCTACATCCAGGGGCATTAGTGCTATAAAAACCACGCCAAGAAGACTGTGGCACAGCCCCAAAATTACTACTTCCACATCTGTCTTATTTGGGCGAATGTTAATGCTGGTGTTTTAGGCCGCATCTCGAGGGAGCTGCCTGAAAGTAGGGTTAGGGGTTGCATGAAGATATCTATCATGACTCCACCTCCAGGGGCACTAGTGCTGTAAAAGGCATTCCAAGAGGAATGTGGCACAGCACCAATATTACTCCTTAAACACCTTTCTTATTTGGGCTGGCCTTAGTGCTGGTAATAAAAGCCTCAACTCTAGGGCGCTGGCTAAAATTAGGGTTAGGGTTAGGGTCAGCATAGAGAGATCTAAAATGACTCTAGTTCCAGGGGCACTAGTGCTGTAAAAGGCATGCCAAGAGGAATGTGGCACAACAATAATATTGCTCCTTCCAGAGCTTTCTCAGTTGGGAAAGACTTAATGCGAATGAGGATAGACTTATCTCTATGGAGATGGCTAAAATGAAGGTTAGGGTTAGCATTCAGAGATCTACAATGACTCTAGCTCCAGGGGCACTAGTGCTGTAAAAACCACGCCAAGAAGAATGTGGCACAGCACCAAAATTACTACTTCTACAACTGTCTTATTTGGGCGAACCTTAATGCTGGTGATGTAGGCCTCATCTCTAGGAAGCTGGCTAAAATTAGGGTTAGGCTTGGGGCTGGCATTCAGAGATCTAAAGTGCCTCTAGATCCAGGGGCATTAGTGCTATAAAAACCACGCCAAGAAGACTGTGGCACAGCCCCAAAATTACTACTTCCGCAACTGTCTTATTAGGGCGAACGTTAATGCTGGTGTTTTAGGCCGCATCTCAAGGGAGCTGCCTGAAATTAGGGTTAGGGGTTGCATGAAGATATCTATCATGACTCCAGCTCCAGGGGCACTAGTGCTGTAAAAGGCATGCCAAGAGGAATGTGGCAGAGCACCAATATTACTCCTTAAACACCTTTCTTATTTGGGCTAGCCTTAGTGCTGGTAATAAAAGCCTCAAATCTAGGGCGCTGGCTAAAATTAGGGTTAGGGTTAGGGTTAGCATACAGAGATCTAAAATGACTCTAGTTCCAGGGGCACTAGTGCTGTAAAAGGCATGCCAAGAGGAATGTGGCACAACAATAATATTGCTCCTTCCAGAGCTTTCTCAGTTGGGAAAGACTTAATGCGAATGAGGATAGACTTATCTCTATGGAGATGGCTAAAATGAAGGTTAGGGTTAGCATTCAGAGATCTACAATGACTCTAGCTCCAGGGGCACTAGTGCTGTAAAAACCACGCCAAGAAGAATGTGGCCCAGCCCCAAAATTACTACTTCTACAACTGTCTTCTTTGGGCGAACCTTAATGCTGGTGATGTAGGCCTCATCTCTAGGAAGCTGGCTAAAATTAGGGTTAGGCTTGGGGCTGGCATTCAGAGATCTAAAGTGCCTCTACATCCAGGGGCATTAGTGCTATAAAAACCACGCCAAGAAGACTGTGGCACAGCCCCAAAATTACTACTTCCACATCTGTCTTATTTGGGCGAATGTTAATGCTGGTGTTTTAGGCCGCATCTCGAGGGAGCTGCCTGAAAGTAGGGTTAGGGGTTGCATGAAGATATCTATCATGACTCCACCTCCAGGGGCACTAGTGCTGTAAAAGGCATTCCAAGAGGAATGTGGCACAGCACCAATATTACTCCTTAAACACCTTTCTTATTTGGGCTGGCCTTAGTGCTGGTAATAAAAGCCTCAACTCTAGGGCGCTGGCTAAAATTAGGGTTAGGGTTAGGGTCAGCATACAGAGATCTAAAATGACTCTAGTTCCAGGGGCACTAGTGCTGTAAAAGGCATGCCAAGAGGAATGTGGCACAACAATAATATTGCTCCTTCCAGAGCTTTCTCAGTTGGGAAAGACTTAATGCGAATGAGGATAGACTTATCACTATGGAGATGGCTAAAATGAAGGTTAGGGTTAGCATTCAGAGATCTACAATGACTCTAGCTCCAGGGGCACTAGTGCTGTAAAAACCACGCCAAGAAGAATGTGGCACAGCACCAAAATTACTACTTCTACAACTGTCTTATTTGGGCGAACCTTAATGCTGGTGATGTAGGCCTCATCTCTAGGAAGCTGGCTAAAATTAGGGTTAGGCTTGGGGCTGGCATTCAGAGATCTAAAGTGCCTCTACATCCAGGGGCATTAGTGCTATAAAAACCACGCCAAGAAGACTGTGGCACAGCCCCAAAATTACTACTTCCGCAACTGTCTTATTAGGGCGAACGTTAATGCTGGTGTTTTAGGCCGCATCTCAAGGGAGCTGCCTGAAATTAGGGTTAGGGGTTGCATGAAGATATCTATCATGACTCCACCTCCAGGGGCACTAGTGCTGTAAAAGGCATGCCAAGAGGAATGTGGCACAGCACCAATATTACTCCTTAAACACCTTTCTTATTTGGGCTAGCCTTAGTGCTGGTAATAAAAGCCTCAAATCTAGGGCGCTGGCTAAAATTAGGGTTAGGGTTAGGGTTAGCATACAGAGATCTAAAATGACTCTAGTTCCAGGGGCACTAGTGCTGTAAAAGGCATGCCAAGAGGAATGTGGCACAACAATAATATTGCTCCTTCCAGAGCTTTCTCAGTTGGGAAAGACTTAATGCGAATGAGGATAGACTTATCTCTATGGAGATGGCTAAAATGAAGGTTAGGGTTAGCATTCAGAGATCTACAATGACTCTAGCTCCAGGGGCACTAGTGCTGTAAAAACCACGCCAAGAAGAATGTGGCCCAGCACCAAAATTACTACTTCTACAACTGTCTTATTTGGGCGAACCTTAATGCTGGTGATGCAGGCCTCATCTCTAGGAAGCTGGCTAAAATTAGGGTTAGGCTTGGGGCTGGCATTCAGAGATCTAAAGTGCCTCTAGATCCAGGGGCATTAGTGCTATAAAAGCCACGCCAAAACTGTGGCACAGCCCCAAAATTACTACTTCCGCAACTGTCTTATTTGGGCGAACGTTAATGCTGGTGTTTTAGGCCGCATCTCTAGGGAGCTGCCTGAAAGTAGGGTTAGGGGTTGCATGAAGATATCTATCATGACTCCAGCTCCAGGGGCACTAGTGCTGTAAAAGGCATGCCAAGAGGAATGTGGCACAGCACCAATATTACTCCTTAAACACCTTTCTTATTTGGGCTAGCCTTAGTGCTGGTAATAAAAGCCTCAACTCTAGGGCGCTGGCTAAAATTAGGGTTAGGGTTAGGGTCAGCATACAGAGATCTAAAATGACTCTAGTTCCAGGGGCACTAGTGCTGTAAAAGGCATGCCAAGAGGAATGTGGCACAACAATAATATTGCTCCTTCCAGAGCTTTCTCAGTTGGGAAAGACTTAATGCGAATGAGGATAGCCTTATCTCTATGGAGATGGCTAAAATGAGGGTTAGGGTTAGCATTCAGAGATCTACAATGACTCTAGCTCCAGGGGCACTAGTGCTGTAAAAACCACGCCAAGAAGAATGTGGCACAGCCCCAAAATTACTACTTCTACAACTGTCTTCTTTGGGCGAACCTTAATGCTGGTGATGTAGGCCTCATCTCTAGGAAGCTGGCTAAAATTAGGGTTAGGCTTGGGGCTGGCATTCAGAGATCTAAACTGCCTCTACATCCAGGGGCATTAGTGCTATAAAAACCACGCCAAGAAGACTGTGGCACAGCCCCAAAATTACTTCTTCCGCAACTGTCTGATTTGGGCGAACGTTAATGCTGGTGTTTTAGGCCGCATCTCAAGGGAGCTGCCTGAAAGTAGGGTTAGGGCTTGCATGAAGATATCTATCATGACTCCAGCTCCAGGGGCACTAGTGCTGTAAAAGGCATGCCAAGAGGAATGTGGCACAGCACCAATATTACTCCTTAAACACCTTTCTTTTTTGGGCTAGCCTTAGTGCTGGTAATAAAAGCCTCAACTCTAGGGCGCTGGCTAAAATTAGGGTTAGGGTTAGGGTTAGCATACAGAGATCTAAAAAGACTCTAGTTCCAGGGGCACTAGTGCTGTAAAAGGCATGCCAAGTGGAATGTGGCACAACAATAATATTGCTCCTTCCAGAGCTTTCTCAGTTGGGAAAGACTTAATGCGAATGAGGATAGCCTTATCTCTATGGAGATGGCTAAAATGAAGGTTAGGGTTAGCATTCAGAGATCTACAATGACTCTAGCTCCAGGGGCACTAGTGCTGTAAAAACCACGCCAAGAAGAATGTGGCACAGCCCCAAAATTACTACTTCTACAACTGTCTTCTTTGGGCGAACCTTAATGCTGGTGATGTAGGCCTCATCTCTAGGAAGCTGGCTAAAATTAGGGTTAGGCTTGGGGCTGGCATTCAGAGATCTAAAGTGCCTCTACATCCAGGGGCATTAGTGCTATAAAAACCACGCCAAGAAGACTGTGGCACAGCCCCAAAATTACTTCTTCCGCAACTGTCTGATTTGGGCGAACGTTAATGCTGGTGTTTTAGGCCGCATCTCGAGGGAGCTGCCTGAAAGTAGGGTTAGGGCTTGCATGAAGATATCTATCATGACTCCAGCTCCAGGGGCACTAGTGCTGTAAAAGGCATGCCAAGAGGAATGTGGCACAGCACCAATATTACTCCTTAAACACCTTTCTTTTTTGGGCTAGCCTTAGTGCTGGTAATAAAAGCCTCAACTCTAGGGCGCTGGCTAAAATTAGGGTTAGGGTTAGGGTTAGCATACAGAGATCTAAAAAGACTCTAGTTCCAGGGGCACTAGTGCTGTAAAAGGCATGCCAAGTGGAATGTGGCACAACAATAATATTGCTCCTTCCAGAGCTTTCTCAGTTGGGAAAGACTTAATGCGAATGAGGATAGCCTTATCTCTATGGAGATGGCTAAAATGAAGGTTAGGGTTAGCATTCAGAGATCTACAATGACTCTAGCTCCAGGGGCACTAGTGCTGTAAAAACCACGCCAAGAAGAATGTGGCACAGCCCCAAAATTACTACTTCTACAACTGTCTTCTTTGGGCGAACCTTAATGCTGGTGATGTAGGCCTCATCTCTAGGAAGCTGGCTAAAATTAGGGTTAGGCTTGGGGCTGGCATTCAGAGATCTAAAGTGCCTCTACATCCAGGGGCATTAGTGCTATAAAAACCACGCCAAGAAGACTGTGGCACAGCCCCAAAATTACTACTTCCACATCTGTCTTATTTGGGCGAATGTTAATGCTGGTGTTTTAGGCCGCATCTCGAGGGAGCTGCCTGAAAGTAGGGTTAGGGGTTGCATGAAGATATCTATCATGACTCCACCTCCAGGGGCACTAGTGCTGTAAAAGGCATTCCAAGAGGAATGTGGCACAGCACCAATATTACTCCTTAAACACCTTTCTTATTTGGGCTGGCCTTAGTGCTGGTAATAAAAGCCTCAACTCTAGGGCGCTGGCTAAAATTAGGGTTAGGGTTAGGGTCAGCATAGAGAGATCTAAAATGACTCTAGTTCCAGGGGCACTAGTGCTGTAAAAGGCATGCCAAGAGGAATGTGGCACAACAATAATATTGCTCCTTCCAGAGCTTTCTCAGTTGGGAAAGACTTAATGCGAATGAGGATAGACTTATCTCTATGGAGATGGCTAAAATGAAGGTTAGGGTTAGCATTCAGAGATCTACAATGACTCTAGCTCCAGGGGCACTAGTGCTGTAAAAACCACGCCAAGAAGAATGTGGCACAGCACCAAAATTACTACTTCTACAACTGTCTTATTTGGGCGAACCTTAATGCTGGTGATGTAGGCCTCATCTCTAGGAAGCTGGCTAAAATTAGGGTTAGGCTTGGGGCTGGCATTCAGAGATCTAAAGTGCCTCTACATCCAGGGGCATTAGTGCTATAAAAACCACGCCAAGAAGACTGTGGCACAGCCCCAAAATTACTACTTCCGCAACTGTCTTATTAGGGCGAACGTTAATGCTGGTGTTTTAGGCCGCATCTCAAGGGAGCTGCCTGAAATTAGGGTTAGGGGTTGCATGAAGATATCTATCATGACTCCAGCTCCAGGGGCACTAGTGCTGTAAAAGGCATGCCAAGAGGAATGTGGCAGAGCACCAATATTACTCCTTAAACACCTTTCTTATTTGGGCTAGCCTTAGTGCTGGTAATAAAAGCCTCAAATCTAGGGCGCTGGCTAAAATTAGGGTTAGGGTTAGGGTTAGCATACAGAGATCTAAAATGACTCTAGTTCCAGGGGCACTAGTGCTGTAAAAGGCATGCCAAGAGGAATGTGGCACAACAATAATATTGCTCCTTCCAGAGCTTTCTCAGTTGGGAAAGACTTAATGCGAATGAGGATAGACTTATCTCTATGGAGATGGCTAAAATGAAGGTTAGGGTTAGCATTCAGAGATCTACAATGACTCTAGCTCCAGGGGCACTAGTGCTGTAAAAACCACGCCAAGAAGAATGTGGCCCAGCACCAAAATTACTACTTCTACAACTGTCTTATTTGGGCGAACCTTAATGCTGGTGATGCAGGCCTCATCTCTAGGAAGCTGGCTAAAATTAGGGTTAGGCTTGGGGCTGGCATTCAGAGATCTAAAGTGCCTCTAGATCCAGGGGCATTAGTGCTATAAAAGCCACGCCAAAACTGTGGCACAGCCCCAAAATTACTACTTCCGCAACTGTCTTATTTGGGCGAACGTTAATGCTGGTGTTTTAGGCCGCATCTCTAGGGAGCTGCCTGAAAGTAGGGTTAGGGGTTGCATGAAGATATCTATCATGACTCCAGCTCCAGGGGCACTAGTGCTGTAAAAGGCATGCCAAGAGGAATGTGGCACAGCACCAATATTACTCCTTAAACACCTTTCTTATTTGGGCTAGCCTTAGTGCTGGTAATAAAAGCCTCAACTCTAGGGCGCTGGCTAAAATTAGGGTTAGGGTTAGGGTTAGCATACAGAGATCTAAAAAGACTCTAGTTCCAGGGGCACTAGTGCTGTAAAAGGCATGCCAAGTGGAATGTGGCACAACAATAATATTGCTCCTTCCAGAGCTTTCTCAGTTGGGAAAGACTTAATGCGAATGAGGATAGCCTTATCTCTATGGAGATGGCTAAAATGAAGGTTAGGGTTAGCATTCAGAGATCTACAATGACTCTAGCTCCAGGGGCACTAGTGCTGTAAAAACCACGCCAAGAAGAATGTGGCACAGCCCCAAAATTACTACTTCTACAACTGTCTTCTTTGGGCGAACCTTAATGCTGGTGATGTAGGCCTCATCTCTAGGAAGCTGGCTAAAATTAGGGTTAGGCTTGGGGCTGGCATTCAGAGATCTAAAGTGCCTCTACATCCAGGGGCATTAGTGCTATAAAAACCACGCCAAGAAGACTGTGGCACAGCCCCAAAATTACTACTTCCACATCTGTCTTATTTGGGCGAATGTTAATGCTGGTGTTTTAGGCCGCATCTCGAGGGAGCTGCCTGAAAGTAGGGTTAGGGGTTGCATGAAGATATCTATCATGACTCCACCTCCAGGGGCACTAGTGCTGTAAAAGGCATTCCAAGAGGAATGTGGCACAGCACCAATATTACTCCTTAAACACCTTTCTTATTTGGGCTGGCCTTAGTGCTGGTAATAAAAGCCTCAACTCTAGGGCGCTGGCTAAAATTAGGGTTAGGGTTAGGGTCAGCATAGAGAGATCTAAAATGACTCTAGTTCCAGGGGCACTAGTGCTGTAAAAGGCATGCCAAGAGGAATGTGGCACAACAATAATATTGCTCCTTCCAGAGCTTTCTCAGTTGGGAAAGACTTAATGCGAATGAGGATAGACTTATCTCTATGGAGATGGCTAAAATGAAGGTTAGGGTTAGCATTCAGAGATCTACAATGACTCTAGCTCCAGGGGCACTAGTGCTGTAAAAACCACGCCAAGAAGAATGTGGCACAGCACCAAAATTACTACTTCTACAACTGTCTTATTTGGGCGAACCTTAATGCTGGTGATGTAGGCCTCATCTCTAGGAAGCTGGCTAAAATTAGGGTTAGGCTTGGGGCTGGCATTCAGAGATCTAAAGTGCCTCTACATCCAGGGGCATTAGTGCTATAAAAACCACGCCAAGAAGACTGTGGCACAGCCCCAAAATTACTACTTCCGCAACTGTCTTATTAGGGCGAACGTTAATGCTGGTGTTTTAGGCCGCATCTCAAGGGAGCTGCCTGAAATTAGGGTTAGGGGTTGCATGAAGATATCTATCATGACTCCAGCTCCAGGGGCACTAGTGCTGTAAAAGGCATGCCAAGAGGAATGTGGCAGAGCACCAACATTACTCCTTAAACACCTTTCTTATTTGGGCTAGCCTTAGTGCTGGTAATAAAAGCCTCAAATCTAGGGCGCTGGCTAAAATTAGGGTTAGGGTTAGGGTTAGCATACAGAGATCTAAAATGACTCTAGTTCCAGGGGCACTAGTGCTGTAAAAGGCATGCCAAGAGGAATGTGGCACAACAATAATATTGCTCCTTCCAGAGCTTTCTCAGTTGGGAAAGACTTAATGCGAATGAGGATAGACTTATCTCTATGGAGATGGCTAAAATGAAGGTTAGGGTTAGCATTCAGAGATCTACAATGACTCTAGCTCCAGGGGCACTAGTGCTGTAAAAACCACGCCAAGAAGAATGTGGCACAGCCCCAAAATTACTACTTCTACAACTGTCTTCTTTGGGCGAACCTTAATGCTGGTGATGTAGGCCTCATCTCTAGGAAGCTGGCTAAAATTAGGGTTAGGCTTGGGGCTGGCATTCAGAGATCTAAAGTGCCTCTACATCCAGGGGCATTAGTGCTATAAAAACCACGCCAAGAAGACTGTGGCACAGCCCCAAAATTACTACTTCCACATCTGTCTTATTTGGGCGAATGTTAATGCTGGTGTTTTAGGCCGCATCTCGAGGGAGCTGCCTGAAAGTAGGGTTAGGGGTTGCATGAAGATATCTATCATGACTCCACCTCCAGGGGCACTAGTGCTGTAAAAGGCATTCCAAGAGGAATGTGGCACAGCACCAATATTACTCCTTAAACACCTTTCTTATTTGGGCTGGCCTTAGTGCTGGTAATAAAAGCCTCAACTCTAGGGCGCTGGCTAAAATTAGGGTTAGGGTTAGGGTCAGCATACAGAGATCTAAAATGACTCTAGTTCCAGGGGCACTAGTGCTGTAAAAGGCATGCCAAGAGGAATGTGGCACAACAATAATATTGCTCCTTCCAGAGCTTTCTCAGTTGGGAAAGACTTAATGCGAATGAGGATAGACTTATCACTATGGAGATGGCTAAAATGAAGGTTAGGGTTAGCATTCAGAGATCTACAATGACTCTAGCTCCAGGGGCACTAGTGCTGTAAAAACCACGCCAAGAAGAATGTGGCACAGCACCCAAATTACTACTTCTACAACTGTCTTATTTGGGCGAACCTTAATGCTGGTGATGTAGGCCTCATCTCTAGGAAGCTGGCTAAAATTAGGGTTAGGCTTGGGGCTGGCATTCAGAGATCTAAAGTGCCTCTACATCCAGGGGCATTAGTGCTATAAAAACCACGCCAAGAAGACTGTGGCACAGCCCCAAAATTACTACTTCCGCAACTGTCTTATTAGGGCGAACGTTAATGCTGGTGTTTTAGGCCGCATCTCAAGGGAGCTGCCTGAAATTAGGGTTAGGGGTTGCATGAAGATATCTATCATGACTCCACCTCCAGGGGCACTAGTGCTGTAAAAGGCATGCCAAGAGGAATGTGGCACAGCACCAATATTACTCCTTAAACACCTTTCTTATTTGGGCTAGCCTTAGTGCTGGTAATAAAAGCCTCAAATCTAGGGCGCTGGCTAAAATTAGGGTTAGGGTTAGGGTTAGCATACAGAGATCTAAAATGACTCTAGTTCCAGGGGCACTAGTGCTGTAAAAGGCATGCCAAGAGGAATGTGGCACAACAATAATATTGCTCCTTCCAGAGCTTTCTCAGTTGGGAAAGACTTAATGCGAATGAGGATAGACTTATCTCTATGGAGATGGCTAAAATGAAGGTTAGGGTTAGCATTCAGAGATCTACAATGACTCTAGCTCCAGGGGCACTAGTGCTGTAAAAACCACGCCAAGAAGAATGTGGCCCAGCACTAAAATTACTACTTCTACAACTGTCTTATTTGGGCGAACCTTAATGCTGGTGATGCAGGCCTCATCTCTAGGAAGCTGGCTAAAATTAGGGTTAGGCTTGGGGCTGGCATTCAGAGATCTAAAGTGCCTCTAGATCCAGGGGCATTAGTGCTATAAAAGCCACGCCAAAACTGTGGCACAGCCCCAAAATTACTACTTCCGCAACTGTCTTATTTGGGCGAACGTTAATGCTGGTGTTTTAGGCCGCATCTCTAGGGAGCTGCCTGAAAGTAGGGTTAGGGGTTGCATGAAGATATCTATCATGACTCCAGCTCCAGGGGCACTAGTGCTGTAAAAGGCATGCCAAGAGGAATGTGGCACAGCACCAATATTACTCCTTAAACACCTTTCTTATTTGGGCTAGCCTTAGTGCTGGTAATAAAAGCCTCAACTCTAGGGCGCTGGCTAAAATTAGGGTTAGGGTTAGGGTCAGCATACAGAGATCTAAAATGACTCTAGTTCCAGGGGCACTAGTGCTGTAAAAGGCATGCCAAGAGGAATGTGGCACAACAATAATATTGCTCCTTCCAGAGCTTTCTCAGTTGGGAAAGACTTAATGCGAATGAGGATAGCCTTATATCTATGGAGATGGCTAAAATGAGGGTTAGGGTTAGCATTCAGAGATCTACAATGACTCTAGCTCCAGGGGCACTAGTGCTGTAAAAACCACGCCAAGAAGAATGTGGCACAGCCCCAAAATTACTACTTCTACAACTGTCTTCTTTGGGCGAACCTTAATGCTGGTGATGTAGGCCTCATCTCTAGGAAGCTGGCTAAAATTAGGGTTAGGCTTGGGGCTGGCATTCAGAGATCTAAACTGCCTCTACATCCAGGGGCATTAGTGCTATAAAAACCACGCCAAGAAGACTGTGGCACAGCCCCAAAATTACTTCTTCCGCAACTGTCTGATTTGGGCGAACGTTAATGCTGGTGTTTTAGGCCGCATCTCAAGGGAGCTGCCTGAAAGTAGGGTTAGGGCTTGCATGAAGATATCTATCATGACTCCAGCTCCAGGGGCACTAGTGCTGTAAAAGGCATGCCAAGAGGAATGTGGCACAGCACCAATATTACTCCTTAAACACCTTTCTTTTTTGGGCTAGCCTTAGTGCTGGTAATAAAAGCCTCAACTCTAGGGCGCTGGCTAAAATTAGGGTTAGGGTTAGGGTTAGCATACAGAGATCTAAAAAGACTCTAGTTCCAGGGGCACTAGTGCTGTAAAAGGCATGCCAAGTGGAATGTGGCACAACAATAATATTGCTCCTTCCAGAGCTTTCTCAGTTGGGAAAGACTTAATGCGAATGAGGATAGACTTATCTCTATGGAGATGGCTAAAATGAAGGTTAGGGTTAGCATTCAGAGATCTACAATGACTCTAGCTCCAGGGGCACTAGTGCTGTAAAAACCACGCCAAGAAGAATGTGGCACAGCCCCAAAATTACTACTTCTACAACTGTCTTCTTTGGGCGAACCTTAATGCTGGTGATGTAGGCCTCATCTCTAGGAAGCTGGCTAAAATTAGGGTTAGGCTTGGGGCTGGCATTCAGAGATCTAAAGTGCCTCTACATCCAGGGGCATTAGTGCTATAAAAACCACGCCAAGAAGACTGTGGCACAGCCCCAAAATTACTTCTTCCGCAACTGTCTGATTTGGGCGAACGTTAATGCTGGTGTTTTAGGCCGCATCTCGAGGGAGCTGCCTGAAAGTAGGGTTAGGGCTTGCATGAAGATATCTATCATGACTCCAGCTCCAGGGGCACTAGTGCTGTAAAAGGCATGCCAAGAGGAATGTGGCACAGCACCAATATTACTCCTTAAACACCTTTCTTTTTTGGGCTAGCCTTAGTGCTGGTAATAAAAGCCTCAACTCTAGGGCGCTGGCTAAAATTAGGGTTAGGGTTAGGGTTAGCATACAGAGATCTAAAAAGACTCTAGTTCCAGGGGCACTAGTGCTGTAAAAGGCATGCCAAGTGGAATGTGGCACAACAATAATATTGCTCCTTCCAGAGCTTTCTCAGTTGGGAAAGACTTAATGCGAATGAGGATAGCCTTATCTCTATGGAGATGGCTAAAATGAAGGTTAGGGTTAGCATTCAGAGATCTACAATGACTCTAGCTCCAGGGGCACTAGTGCTGTAAAAACCACGCCAAGAAGAATGTGGCACAGCCCCAAAATTACTACTTCTACAACTGTCTTCTTTGGGCGAACCTTAATGCTGGTGATGTAGGCCTCATCTCTAGGAAGCTGGCTAAAATTAGGGTTAGGCTTGGGGCTGGCATTCAGAGATCTAAAGTGCCTCTACATCCAGGGGCATTAGTGCTATAAAAACCACGCCAAGAAGACTGTGGCACAGCCCCAAAATTACTACTTCCACATCTGTCTTATTTGGGCGAATGTTAATGCTGGTGTTTTAGGCCGCATCTCGAGGGAGCTGCCTGAAAGTAGGGTTAGGGGTTGCATGAAGATATCTATCATGACTCCACCTCCAGGGGCACTAGTGCTGTAAAAGGCATTCCAAGAGGAATGTGGCACAGCACCAATATTACTCCTTAAACACCTTTCTTATTTGGGCTGGCCTTAGTGCTGGTAATAAAAGCCTCAACTCTAGGGCGCTGGCTAAAATTAGGGTTAGGGTTAGGGTCAGCATAGAGAGATCTAAAATGACTCTAGTTCCAGGGGCACTAGTGCTGTAAAAGGCATGCCAAGAGGAATGTGGCACAACAATAATATTGCTCCTTCCAGAGCTTTCTCAGTTGGGAAAGACTTAATGCGAATGAGGATAGACTTATCTCTATGGAGATGGCTAAAATGAAGGTTAGGGTTAGCATTCAGAGATCTACAATGACTCTAGCTCCAGGGGCACTAGTGCTGTAAAAACCACGCCAAGAAGAATGTGGCCCAGCACCAAAATTACTACTTCTACAACTGTCTTATTTGGGCGAACCTTAATGCTGGTGATGCAGGCCTCATCTCTAGGAGGCTGGCTAAAATTAGGGTTAGGCTTGGGGCTGGCATTCAGAGATCTAAAGTGCCTCTAGATCCAGGGGCATTAGTGCTATAAAAACCACGCCAAGAAGACTGTGGCACAGCCCCAAAATTACTACTTCCACAACTGTCTTATTTGGGCGAACGTTAATGCTGGTGTTTTAGGCCGCATCTCGAGGGAGCTGCCTGAAATTAGGGTTAGGGTTTGCATGAAGATATCTATCATGACTCCAGCTCCAGGGGCACTAGTGCTGTAAAAGGCATGCCAAGAGGAATGTGACACAGCACCAATATTACTCCTTAAACACCTTTCTTATTTGGGCTAGCCTTAGTGCTGGTAATAAAAGCCTCAACTCTAGGGCGCTGGCTAAAATTAGGGTTAGGGTTAGGGTTAGCATACAGAGATCTAAAATGACTCTAGTTCCAGGGGCACTAGTGCTGTAAAAGGCATGCCAAGAGGAATGTGGCACAACAATAATATTGCTCCTTCCAGAGCTTTCTCAGTTGGGAAAGACTTAATGCGAATGAGGATAGCCTTATCTCTATGGAGATGGCTAAAATGAAGGTTAGGGTTAGCATTCAGAGATCTACAATGACTCTAGCTCCAGGGGCACTAGTGCTGTAAAAACCACGCCAAGAAGAATGTGGCACAGCCCCAAAATTACTACTTCTACAACTGTCTTCTTTGGGCGAACCTTAATGCTGGTGATGTAGGCCTCATCTCTAGGAAGCTGGCTAAAATTAGGGTTAGGCTTGGGGCTGGCATTCAGAGATCTAAAGTGCCTCTACATCCAGGGGCATTAGTGCTATAAAAACCACGCCAAGAAGACTGTGGCACAGCCCCAAAATTACTACTTCCACATCTGTCTTATTTGGGCGAATGTTAATGCTGGTGTTTTAGGCCGCATCTCGAGGGAGCTGCCTGAAAGTAGGGTTAGGGGTTGCATGAAGATATCTATCATGACTCCACCTCCAGGGGCACTAGTGCTGTAAAAGGCATTCCAAGAGGAATGTGGCACAGCACCAATATTACTCCTTAAACACCTTTCTTATTTGGGCTGGCCTTAGTGCTGGTAATAAAAGCCTCAACTCTAGGGCGCTGGCTAAAATTAGGGTTAGGGTTAGGGTCAGCATAGAGAGATCTAAAATGACTCTAGTTCCAGGGGCACTAGTGCTGTAAAAGGCATGCCAAGAGGAATGTGGCACAACAATAATATTGCTCCTTCCAGAGCTTTCTCAGTTGGGAAAGACTTAATGCGAATGAGGATAGACTTATCACTATGGAGATGGCTAAAATGAAGGTTAGGGTTAGCATTCAGAGATCTACAATGACTCTAGCTCCAGGGGCACTAGTGCTGTAAAAACCACGCCAAGAAGAATGTGGCACAGCACCAAAATTACTACTTCTACAACTGTCTTATTTGGGCGAACCTTAATGCTGGTGATGTAGGCCTCATCTCTAGGAAGCTGGCTAAAATTAGGGTTAGGCTTGGGGCTGGCATTCAGAGATCTAAAGTGCCTCTACATCCAGGGGCATTAGTGCTATAAAAACCACGCCAAGAAGACTGTGGCACAGCCCCAAAATTACTACTTCCGCAACTGTCTTATTAGGGCGAACGTTAATGCTGGTGTTTTAGGCCGCATCTCAAGGGAGCTGCCTGAAATTAGGGTTAGGGGTTGCATGAAGATATCTATCATGACTCCAGCTCCAGGGGCACTAGTGCTGTAAAAGGCATGCCAAGAGGAATGTGGCACAGCACCAATATTACTCCTTAAACACCTTTCTTATTTGGGCTAGCCTTAGTGCTGGTAATAAAAGCCTCAAATCTAGGGCGCTGGCTAAAATTAGGGTTAGGGTTAGGGTTAGCATACAGAGATCTAAAATGACTCTAGTTCCAGGGGCACTAGTGCTGTAAAAGGCATGCCAAGAGGAATGTGGCACAACAATAATATTGCTCCTTCCAGAGCTTTCTCAGTTGGGAAAGACTTAATGCGAATGAGGATAGACTTATCTCTATGGAGATGGCTAAAATGAAGGTTAGGGTTAGCATTCAGAGATCTACAATGACTCTAGCTCCAGGGGCACTAGTGCTGTAAAAACCACGCCAAGAAGAATGTGGCCCAGCACCAAAATTACTACTTCTACAACTGTCTTATTTGGGCGAACCTTAATGCTGGTGATGCAGGCCTCATCTCTAGGAGGCTGGCTAAAATTAGGGTTAGGCTTGGGGCTGGCATTCAGAGATCTAAAGTGCCTCTAGATCCAGGGGCATTAGTGCTATAAAAACCACGCCAAGAAGACTGTGGCACAGCCCCAAAATTACTACTTCCACAACTGTCTTATTTGGGCGAACGTTAATGCTGGTGTTTTAGGCCGCATCTCGAGGGAGCTGCCTGAAATTAGGGTTAGGGTTTGCATGAAGATATCTATCATGACTCCAGCTCCAGGGGCACTAGTGCTGTAAAAGGCATGCCAAGAGGAATGTGACACAGCACCAATATTACTCCTTAAACACCTTTCTTATTTGGGCTAGCCTTAGTGCTGGTAATAAAAGCCTCAACTCTAGGGCGCTGGCTAAAATTAGGGTTAGGGTTAGGGTTAGCATACAGAGATCTAAAATGACTCTAGTTCCAGGGGCACTAGTGCTGTAAAAGGCATGCCAAGAGGAATGTGGCACAACAATAATATTGCTCCTTCCAGAGCTTTCTCAGTTGGGAAAGACTTAATGCGAATGAGGATAGACTTATCTCTATGGAGATGGCTAAAATGAAGGTTAGGGTTAGCATTCAGAGATCTACAATGACTCTAGCTCCAGGGGCACTAGTGCTGTAAAAACCACGCCAAGAAGAATGTGGCACAGCCCCAAAATTACTACTTCTACAACTGTCTTCTTTGGGCGAACCTTAATGCTGGTGATGTAGGCCTCATCTCTAGGAAGCTGGCTAAAATTAGGGTTAGGCTTGGGGCTGGCATTCAGAGATCTAAAGTGCCTCTACATCCAGGGGCATTAGTGCTATAAAAACCACGCCAAGAAGACTGTGGCACAGCCCCAAAATTACTACTTCCACATCTGTCTTATTTGGGCGAATGTTAATGCTGGTGTTTTAGGCCGCATCTCGAGGGAGCTGCCTGAAAGTAGGGTTAGGGGTTGCATGAAGATATCTATCATGACTCCACCTCCAGGGGCACTAGTGCTGTAAAAGGCATTCCAAGAGGAATGTGGCACAGCACCAATATTACTCCTTAAACACCTTTCTTATTTGGGCTGGCCTTAGTGCTGGTAATAAAAGCCTCAACTCTAGGGCGCTGGCTAAAATTAGGGTTAGGGTTAGGGTCAGCATACAGAGATCTAAAATGACTCTAGTTCCAGGGGCACTAGTGCTGTAAAAGGCATGCCAAGAGGAATGTGGCACAACAATAATATTGCTCCTTCCAGAGCTTTCTCAGTTGGGAAAGACTTAATGCGAATGAGGATAGACTTATCTCTATGGAGATGGCTAAAATGAAGGTTAGGGTTAGCATTCAGAGATCTACAATGACTCTAGCTCCAGGGGCACTAGTGCTGTAAAAACCACGCCAAGAAGAATGTGGCCCAGCACCAAAATTACTACTTCTACAACTGTCTTATTTGGGCGAACCTTAATGCTGGTGATGCAGGCCTCATCTCTAGGAGGCTGGCTAAAATTAGGGTTAGGCTTGGGGCTGGCATTCAGAGATCTAAAGTGCCTCTAGATCCAGGGGCATTAGTGCTATAAAAACCACGCCAAGAAGACTGTGGCACAGCCCCAAAATTACTACTTCCACAACTGTCTTATTTGGGCGAACGTTAATGCTGGTGTTTTAGGCCGCATCTCGAGGGAGCTGCCTGAAATTAGGGTTAGGGTTTGCATGAAGATATCTATCATGACTCCAGCTCCAGGGGCACTAGTGCTGTAAAAGGCATGCCAAGAGGAATGTGACACAGCACCAATATTACTCCTTAAACACCTTTCTTATTTGGGCTAGCCTTAGTGCTGGTAATAAAAGCCTCAACTCTAGGGCGCTGGCTAAAATTAGGGTTAGGGTTAGGGTTAGCATACAGAGATCTAAAATGACTCTAGTTCCAGGGGCACTAGTGCTGTAAAAGGCATGCCAAGAGGAATGTGGCACAACAATAATATTGCTCCTTCCAGAGCTTTCTCAGTTGGGAAAGACTTAATGCGAATGAGGATAGACTTATCTCTATGGAGATGGCTAAAATGAAGGTTAGGGTTAGCATTCAGAGATCTACAATGACTCTAGCTCCAGGGGCACTAGTGCTGTAAAAACCACGCCAAGAAGAATGTGGCACAGCCCCAAAATTACTACTTCTACAACTGTCTTCTTTGGGCGAACCTTAATGCTGGTGATGTAGGCCTCATCTCTAGGAAGCTGGCTAAAATTAGGGTTAGGCTTGGGGCTGGCATTCAGAGATCTAAAGTGCCTCTACATCCAGGGGCATTAGTGCTATAAAAACCACGCCAAGAAGACTGTGGCACAGCCCCAAAATTACTACTTCCACATCTGTCTTATTTGGGCGAATGTTAATGCTGGTGTTTTAGGCCGCATCTCGAGGGAGCTGCCTGAAAGTAGGGTTAGGGGTTGCATGAAGATATCTATCATGACTCCACCTCCAGGGGCACTAGTGCTGTAAAAGGCATTCCAAGAGGAATGTGGCACAGCACCAATATTACTCCTTAAACACCTTTCTTATTTGGGCTGGCCTTAGTGCTGGTAATAAAAGCCTCAACTCTAGGGCGCTGGCTAAAATTAGGGTTAGGGTTAGGGTCAGCATACAGAGATCTAAAATGACTCTAGTTCCAGGGGCACTAGTGCTGTAAAAGGCATGCCAAGAGGAATGTGGCACAACAATAATATTGCTCCTTCCAGAGCTTTCTCAGTTGGGAAAGACTTAATGCGAATGAGGATAGACTTATCACTATGGAGATGGCTAAAATGAAGGTTAGGGTTAGCATTCAGAGATCTACAATGACTCTAGCTCCAGGGGCACTAGTGCTGTAAAAACCACGCCAAGAAGAATGTGGCACAGCACCAAAATTACTACTTCTACAACTGTCTTATTTGGGCGAACCTTAATGCTGGTGATGTAGGCCTCATCTCTAGGAAGCTGGCTAAAATTAGGGTTAGGCTTGGGGCTGGCATTCAGAGATCTAAAGTGCCTCTACATCCAGGGGCATTAGTGCTATAAAAACCACGCCAAGAAGACTGTGGCACAGCCCCAAAATTACTACTTCCGCAACTGTCTTATTAGGGCGAACGTTAATGCTGGTGTTTTAGGCCGCATCTCAAGGGAGCTGCCTGAAATTAGGGTTAGGGGTTGCATGAAGATATCTATCATGACTCCAGCTCCAGGGGCACTAGTGCTGTAAAAGGCATGCCAAGAGGAATGTGGCAGAGCACCAATATTACTCCTTAAACACCTTTCTTATTTGGGCTAGCCTTAGTGCTGGTAATAAAAGCCTCAAATCTAGGGCGCTGGCTAAAATTAGGGTTAGGGTTAGGGTTAGCATACAGAGATCTAAAATGACTCTAGTTCCAGGGGCACTAGTGCTGTAAAAGGCATGCCAAGAGGAATGTGGCACAACAATAATATTGCTCCTTCCAGAGCTTTCTCAGTTGGGAAAGACTTAATGCGAATGAGGATAGACTTATCTCTATGGAGATGGCTAAAATGAAGGTTAGGGTTAGCATTCAGAGATCTACAATGACTCTAGCTCCAGGGGCACTAGTGCTGTAAAAACCACGCCAAGAAGAATGTGGCCCAGCACCAAAATTACTACTTCTACAACTGTCTTATTTGGGCGAACCTTAATGCTGGTGATGCAGGCCTCATCTCTAGGAAGCTGGCTAAAATTAGGGTTAGGCTTGGGGCTGGCATTCAGAGATCTAAAGTGCCTCTAGATCCAGGGGCATTAGTGCTATAAAAGCCACGCCAAAACTGTGGCACAGCCCCAAAATTACTACTTCCGCAACTGTCTTATTTGGGCGAACGTTAATGCTGGTGTTTTAGGCCGCATCTCTAGGGAGCTGCCTGAAAGTAGGGTTAGGGGTTGCATGAAGATATCTATCATGACTCCAGCTCCAGGGGCACTAGTGCTGTAAAAGGCATGCCAAGAGGAATGTGGCACAGCACCAATATTACTCCTTAAACACCTTTCTTATTTGGGCTAGCCTTAGTGCTGGTAATAAAAGCCTCAACTCTAGGGCGCTGGCTAAAATTAGGGTTAGGGTTAGGGTTAGCATACAGAGATCTAAAAAGACTCTAGTTCCAGGGGCACTAGTGCTGTAAAAGGCATGCCAAGTGGAATGTGGCACAACAATAATATTGCTCCTTCCAGAGCTTTCTCAGTTGGGAAAGACTTAATGCGAATGAGGATAGCCTTATCTCTATGGAGATGGCTAAAATGAAGGTTAGGGTTAGCATTCAGAGATCTACAATGACTCTAGCTCCAGGGGCACTAGTGCTGTAAAAACCACGCCAAGAAGAATGTGGCACAGCCCCAAAATTACTACTTCTACAACTGTCTTCTTTGGGCGAACCTTAATGCTGGTGATGTAGGCCTCATCTCTAGGAAGCTGGCTAAAATTAGGGTTAGGCTTGGGGCTGGCATTCAGAGATCTAAAGTGCCTCTACATCCAGGGGCATTAGTGCTATAAAAACCACGCCAAGAAGACTGTGGCACAGCCCCAAAATTACTACTTCCACATCTGTCTTATTTGGGCGAATGTTAATGCTGGTGTTTTAGGCCGCATCTCGAGGGAGCTGCCTGAAAGTAGGGTTAGGGGTTGCATGAAGATATCTATCATGACTCCACCTCCAGGGGCACTAGTGCTGTAAAAGGCATTCCAAGAGGAATGTGGCACAGCACCAATATTACTCCTTAAACACCTTTCTTATTTGGGCTGGCCTTAGTGCTGGTAATAAAAGCCTCAACTCTAGGGCGCTGGCTAAAATTAGGGTTAGGGTTAGGGTCAGCATAGAGAGATCTAAAATGACTCTAGTTCCAGGGGCACTAGTGCTGTAAAAGGCATGCCAAGAGGAATGTGGCACAACAATAATATTGCTCCTTCCAGAGCTTTCTCAGTTGGGAAAGACTTAATGCGAATGAGGATAGACTTATCTCTATGGAGATGGCTAAAATGAAGGTTAGGGTTAGCATTCAGAGATCTACAATGACTCTAGCTCCAGGGGCACTAGTGCTGTAAAAACCACGCCAAGAAGAATGTGGCACAGCACCAAAATTACTACTTCTACAACTGTCTTATTTGGGCGAACCTTAATGCTGGTGATGTAGGCCTCATCTCTAGGAAGCTGGCTAAAATTAGGGTTAGGCTTGGGGCTGGCATTCAGAGATCTAAAGTGCCTCTACATCCAGGGGCATTAGTGCTATAAAAACCACGCCAAGAAGACTGTGGCACAGCCCCAAAATTACTACTTCCGCAACTGTCTTATTAGGGCGAACGTTAATGCTGGTGTTTTAGGCCGCATCTCAAGGGAGCTGCCTGAAATTAGGGTTAGGGGTTGCATGAAGATATCTATCATGACTCCAGCTCCAGGGGCACTAGTGCTGTAAAAGGCATGCCAAGAGGAATGTGGCACAGCACCAATATTACTCCTTAAACACCTTTCTTATTTGGGCTAGCCTTAGTGCTGGTAATAAAAGCCTCAAATCTAGGGCGCTGGCTAAAATTAGGGTTAGGGTTAGGGTTAGCATACAGAGATCTAAAATGACTCTAGTTCCAGGGGCACTAGTGCTGTAAAAGTCATGCCAAGAGGAATGTGGCACAACAATAATATTGCTCCTTCCAGAGCTTTCTCAGTTGGGAAAGACTTAATGCGAATGAGGATAGCCTTATCTCTATGGAGATGGCTAAAATGAAGGTTAGGGTTAGCATTCAGAGATCTACAATGACTCTAGCTCCAGGGGCACTAGTGCTGTAAAAACCACGCCAAGAAGAATGTGGCCCAGCACCAAAATTACTACTTCTACAACTGTCTTATTTGGGCGAACCTTAATGCTGGTGATGCAGGCCTCATCTCTAGGAAGCTGGCTAAAATTAGGGTTAGGCTTGGGGCTGGCATTCAGAGATCTAAAGTGCCTCTAGATCCAGGGGCATTAGTGCTATAAAAGCCACGCCAAAACTGTGGCACAGCCCCAAAATTACTACTTCCGCAACTGTCTTATTTGGGCGAACGTTAATGCTGGTGTTTTAGGCCGCATCTCTAGGGAGCTGCCTGAAAGTAGGGTTAGGGGTTGCATGAAGATATCTATCATGACTCCAGCTCCAGGGGCACTAGTGCTGTAAAAGGCATGCCAAGAGGAATGTGGCACAGCACCAATATTACTCCTTAAACACCTTTCTTATTTGGGCTAGCCTTAGTGCTGGTAATAAAAGCCTCAAATCTAGGGCGCTGGCTAAAATTAGGGTTAGGGTTAGGGTTAGCATACAGAGATCTAAAATGACTCTAGTTCCAGGGGCACTAGTGCTGTAAAAGGCATGCCAAGAGGAATGTGGCACAACAATAATATTGCTCCTTCCAGAGCTTTCTCAGTTGGGAAAGACTTAATGCGAATGAGGATAGACTTATCTCTATGGAGATGCCTAAAATGAAGGTTAGGGTTAGCATTCAGAGATCTACAATGACTCTAGCTCCAGGGGCACTAGTGCTGTAAAAACCACGCCAAGAAGAATGTGGCCCAGCACCAAAATTACTACTTCTACAACTGTCTTATTTGGGCGAACCTTAATGCTGGTGATGCAGGCCTCATCTCTAGGAAGCTGGCTAAAATTAGGGTTAGGCTTGGGGCTGGCATTCAGAGATCTAAAGTGCCTCTAGATCCAGGGGCATTAGTGCTATAAAAGCCACGCCAAAACTGTGGCACAGCCCCAAAATTACTACTTCCGCAACTGTCTTATTTGGGCGAACGTTAATGCTGGTGTTTTAGGCCGCATCTCTAGGGAGCTGCCTGAAAGTAGGGTTAGGGGTTGCATGAAGATATCTATCATGACTCCAGCTCCAGGGGCACTAGTGCTGTAAAAGGCATGCCAAGAGGAATGTGGCACAGCACCAATATTACTCCTTAAACACCTTTCTTATTTGGGCTAGCCTTAGTGCTGGTAATAAAAGCCTCAACTCTAGGGCGCTGGCTAAAATTAGGGTTAGGGTTAGGGTTAGCATACAGAGATCTAAAAAGACTCTAGTTCCAGGGGCACTAGTGCTGTAAAAGGCATGCCAAGTGGAATGTGGCACAACAATAATATTGCTCCTTCCAGAGCTTTCTCAGTTGGGAAAGACTTAATGCGAATGAGGATAGCCTTATCTCTATGGAGATGGCTAAAATGAAGGTTAGGGTTAGCATTCAGAGATCTACAATGACTCTAGCTCCAGGGGCACTAGTGCTGTAAAAACCACGCCAAGAAGAATGTGGCACAGCCCCAAAATTACTACTTCTACAACTGTCTTCTTTGGGCGAACCTTAATGCTGGTGATGTAGGCCTCATCTCTAGGAAGCTGGCTAAAATTAGGGTTAGGCTTGGGGCTGGCATTCAGAGATCTAAAGTGCCTCTACATCCAGGGGCATTAGTGCTATAAAAACCACGCCAAGAAGACTGTGGCACAGCCCCAAAATTACTACTTCCACATCTGTCTTATTTGGGCGAATGTTAATGCTGGTGTTTTAGGCCGCATCTCGAGGGAGCTGCCTGAAAGTAGGGTTAGGGGTTGCATGAAGATATCTATCATGACTCCACCTCCAGGGGCACTAGTGCTGTAAAAGGCATTCCAAGAGGAATGTGGCACAGCACCAATATTACTCCTTAAACACCTTTCTTATTTGGGCTGGCCTTAGTGCTGGTAATAAAAGCCTCAACTCTAGGGCGCTGGCTAAAATTAGGGTTAGGGTTAGGGTCAGCATAGAGAGATCTAAAATGACTCTAGTTCCAGGGGCACTAGTGCTGTAAAAGGCATGCCAAGAGGAATGTGGCACAACAATAATATTGCTCCTTCCAGAGCTTTCTCAGTTGGGAAAGACTTAATGCGAATGAGGATAGACTTATCTCTATGGAGATGGCTAAAATGAAGGTTAGGGTTAGCATTCAGAGATCTACAATGACTCTAGCTCCAGGGGCACTAGTGCTGTAAAAACCACGCCAAGAAGAATGTGGCACAGCACCAAAATTACTACTTCTACAACTGTCTTATTTGGGCGAACCTTAATGCTGGTGATGTAGGCCTCATCTCTAGGAAGCTGGCTAAAATTAGGGTTAGGCTTGGGGCTGGCATTCAGAGATCTAAAGTGCCTCTACATCCAGGGGCATTAGTGCTATAAAAACCACGCCAAGAAGACTGTGGCACAGCCCCAAAATTACTACTTCCGCAACTGTCTTATTAGGGCGAACGTTAATGCTGGTGTTTTAGGCCGCATCTCAAGGGAGCTGCCTGAAATTAGGGTTAGGGGTTGCATGAAGATATCTATCATGACTCCAGCTCCAGGGGCACTAGTGCTGTAAAAGGCATGCCAAGAGGAATGTGGCACAGCACCAATATTACTCCTTAAACACCTTTCTTATTTGGGCTAGCCTTAGTGCTGGTAATAAAAGCCTCAAATCTAGGGCGCTGGCTAAAATTAGGGTTAGGGTTAGGGTTAGCATACAGAGATCTAAAATGACTCTAGTTCCAGGGGCACTAGTGCTGTAAAAGTCATGCCAAGAGGAATGTGGCACAACAATAATATTGCTCCTTCCAGAGCTTTCTCAGTTGGGAAAGACTTAATGCGAATGAGGATAGACTTATCTCTATGGAGATGGCTAAAATGAAGGTTAGGGTTAGCATTCAGAGATCTACAATGACTCTAGCTCCAGGGGCACTAGTGCTGTAAAAACCACGCCAAGAAGAATGTGGCCCAGCACCAAAATTACTACTTCTACAACTGTCTTATTTGGGCGAACCTTAATGCTGGTGATGCAGGCCTCATCTCTAGGAAGCTGGCTAAAATTAGGGTTAGGCTTGGGGCTGGCATTCAGAGATCTAAAGTGCCTCTAGATCCAGGGGCATTAGTGCTATAAAAGCCACGCCAAAACTGTGGCACAGCCCCAAAATTACTACTTCCGCAACTGTCTTATTTGGGCGAACGTTAATGCTGGTGTTTTAGGCCGCATCTCTAGGGAGCTGCCTGAAAGTAGGGTTAGGGGTTGCATGAAGATATCTATCATGACTCCAGCTCCAGGGGCACTAGTGCTGTAAAAGGCATGCCAAGAGGAATGTGGCACAGCACCAATATTACTCCTTAAACACCTTTCTTATTTGGGCTAGCCTTAGTGCTGGTAATAAAAGCCTCAACTCTAGGGCGCTGGCTAAAATTAGGGTTAGGGTTAGGGTCAGCATACAGAGATCTAAAAAGACTCTAGTTCCAGGGGCACTAGTGCTGTAAAAGGCATGCCAAGTGGAATGTGGCACAACAATAATATTGCTCCTTCCAGAGCTTTCTCAGTTGGGAAAGACTTAATGCGAATGAGGATAGCCTTATCTCTATGGAGATGGCTAAAATGAAGGTTAGGGTTAGCATTCAGAGATCTACAATGACTCTAGCTCCAGGGGCACTAGTGCTGTAAAAACCACGCCAAGAAGAATGTGGCACAGCCCCAAAATTACTACTTCTACAACTGTCTTCTTTGGGCGAACCTTAATGCTGGTGATGTAGGCCTCATCTCTAGGAAGCTGGCTAAAATTAGGGTTAGGCTTGGGGCTGGCATTCAGAGATCTAAAGTGCCTCTACATCCAGGGGCATTAGTGCTATAAAAACCACGCCAAGAAGACTGTGGCACAGCCCCAAAATTACTACTTCCACATCTGTCTTATTTGGGCGAACGTTAATGCTGGTGTTTTAGGCCGCATCTCGAGGGAGCTGCCTGAAAGTAGGGTTAGGGGTTGCATGAAGATATCTATCATGACTCCACCTCCAGGGGCACTAGTGCTGTAAAAGGCATTCCAAGAGGAATGTGGCACAGCACCAATATTACTCCTTAAACACCTTTCTTATTTGGGCTGGCCTTAGTGCTGGTAATAAAAGCCTCAACTCTAGGGCGCTGGCTAAAATTAGGGTTAGGGTTAGGGTCAGCATAGAGAGATCTAAAATGACTCTAGTTCCAGGGGCACTAGTGCTGTAAAAGGCATGCCAAGAGGAATGTGGCACAACAATAATATTGCTCCTTCCAGAGCTTTCTCAGTTGGGAAAGACTTAATGCGAATGAGGATAGCCTTATCTCTATGGAGATGGCTAAAATGAGGGTTAGGGTTAGCATTCAGAGATCTACAATGACTCTAGCTCCAGGGGCACTAGTGCTGTAAAAACCACGCCAAGAAGAATGTGGCCCAGCACCAAAATTACTACTTCTACAACTGTCTTCTTTGGGCGAACCTTAATGCTGGTGATGTAGGCCTCATCTCTAGGAAGCTGGCTAAAATTAGGGTTAGGCTTGGGGCTGGCATTCAGAGATCTAAAGTGCCTCTACATCCAGGGGCATTAGTGCTATAAAAACCACGCCAAGAAGACTGTGGCACAGCCCCAAAATTACTACTTCCACATCTGTCTTATTTGGGCGAATGTTAATGCTGGTGTTTTAGGCCGCATCTCGAGGGAGCTGCCTGAAAGTAGGGTTAGGGGTTGCATGAAGATATCTATCATGACTCCACCTCCAGGGGCACTAGTGCTGTAAAAGGCATTCCAAGAGGAATGTGGCACAGCACCAATATTACTCCTTAAACACCTTTCTTATTTGGGCTGGCCTTAGTGCTGGTAATAAAAGCCTCAACTCTAGGGCGCTGGCTAAAATTAGGGTTAGGGTTAGGGTCAGCATAGAGAGATCTAAAATGACTCTAGTTCCAGGGGCACTAGTGCTGTAAAAGGCATGCCAAGAGGAATGTGGCACAACAATAATATTGCTCCTTCCAGAGCTTTCTCAGTTGGGAAAGACTTAATGCGAATGAGGATAGACTTATCTCTATGGAGATGGCTAAAATGAAGGTTAGGGTTAGCATTCAGAGATCTACAATGACTCTAGCTCCAGGGGCACTAGTGCTGTAAAAACCACGCCAAGAAGAATGTGGCACAGCCCCAAAATTACTACTTCTACAACTGTCTTCTTTGGGCGAACCTTAATGCTGGTGATGTAGGCCTCATCTCTAGGAAGCTGGCTAAAATTAGGGTTAGGCTTGGGGCTGGCATTCAGAGATCTAAAGTGCCTCTACATCCAGGGGCATTAGTGCTATAAAAACCACGCCAAGAAGACTGTGGCACAGCCCCAAAATTACTTCTTCCGCAACTGTCTTATTTGGGCGAACGTTAATGCTGGTGTTTTAGGCCGCATCTCTAGGGAGCTGCCTGAAAGTAGGGTTAGGGCTTGCATGAAGATATCTATCATGACTCCAGCTCCAGGGGCACTAGTGCTGTAAAAGGCATGCCAAGAGGAATGTGGCAGAGCACCAATATTACTCCTTAAACACCTTTCTTATTTGGGCTAGCCTTAGTGCTGGTAATAAAAGCCTCAAATCTAGGGCGCTGGCTAAAATTAGGGTTAGGGTTAGGGTTAGCATACAGAGATCTAAAATGACTCTAGTTCCAGGGGCACTAGTGCTGTAAAAGGCATGCCAAGAGGAATGTGGCACAACAATAATATTGCTCCTTCCAGAGCTTTCTCAGTTGGGAAAGACTTAATGCGAATGAGGATAGCCTTATCTCTATGGAGATGGCTAAAATGAGGGTTAGGGTTAGCATTCAGAGATCTACAATGACTCTAGCTCCAGGGGCACTAGTGCTGTAAAAACCACGCCAAGAAGAATGTGGCCCAGCACCAAAATTACTACTTCTACAACTGTCTTATTTGGGCGAACCTTAATGCTGGTGATGCAGGCCTCATCTCTAGGAAGCTGGCTAAAATTAGGGTTAGGCTTGGGGCTGGCATTCAGAGATCTAAAGTGCCTCTACATCCAGGGGCATTAGTGCTATAAAAACCACGCCAAGAAGACTGTGGCACAGCCCCAAAATTACTACTTCCACAACTGTCTTATTTGGGTGAACGTTAATGCTGGTGTTTTAGGCCGCATCTCTAGGGAGCTGCCTGAAAGTAGGGTTAGGGGTTGCATGAAGATATCTATCATGACTCCAGCTCCAGGGGCACTAGTGCTGTAAAAGGCATGCCAAGAGGAATGTGGCACAGCACCAATATTACTCCTTAAACACCTTTCTTATTTGGGCGAGCCTTAGTGCTGGTAATAAAAGCCTCAACTCTAGGGCGCTGGCTAAAATTAGGGTTAGGGTTAGGGTTAGCATACAGAGATCTAAAATGACTCTAGTTCCAGGGGCACTAGTGCTGTAAAAGGCATGCCAAGAGGAATGTGGCACAACAATAATATTGCTCCTTCCAGAGCTTTCTCAGTTGGGAAAGACTTAATGCGAATGAGGATAGCCTTATCTCTATGGAGATGGCTAAAATGAAGGTTAGGGTTAGCATTCAGAGATCTACAATGACTCTAGCTCCAGGGGCACTAGTGCTGTAAAAACCACGCCAAGAAGAATGTGGCACAGCCCCAAAATTACTACTTCCCCAACTGTCTTATTTGGGTGAACGTTAATGCTGGTGTTTTAGGCCGCATCTCTAGGAAGCTGGCTAAAATTAGGGTTAGGCTTGGGGCTGGCATTCAGAGATCTAAACTGCCTCTACATCCAGGGGCATTAGTGCTATAAAAACCACGCCAAGAAGACTGTGGCACAGCCCCAAAATTACTTCTTCCGCAACTGTCTGATTTGGGCGAACGTTAATGCTGGTGTTTTAGGCCGCATCTCAAGGGAGCTGCCTGAAATTAGGGTTAGGGCTTGCATGAAGATATCTATCATGACTCCAGCTCCAGGGGCACTAGTGCTGTAAAAGGCATTCCAAGAGGAATGTGGCACAGCACCAATATTACTCCTTAAACACCTTTCTTATTTGGGCTGGCCTTAGTGCTGGTAATAAAAGCCTCAACTCTAGGGCGCTGGCTAAAATTAGGGTTAGGGTTAGGGTCAGCATAGAGAGATCTAAAATGACTCTAGTTCCAGGGGCACTAGTGCTGTAAAAGGCATGCCAAGAGGAATGTGGCACAACAATAATATTGCTCCTTCCAGAGCTTTCTCAGTTGGGAAAGACTTAATGCGAATGAGGATAGACTTATCTCTATGGAGATGGCTAAAATGAAGGTTAGGGTTAGCATTCAGAGATCTACAATGACTCTAGCTCCAGGGGCACTAGTGCTGTAAAAACCACGCCAAGAAGAATGTGGCCCAGCACCAAAATTACTACTTCTACAACTGTCTTATTTGGGCGAACCTTAATGCTGGTGATGTAGGCCTCATCTCTAGGAAGCTGGCTAAAATTAGGGTTAGGCTTGGGGCTGGCATTCAGAGATCTAAAGTGCCTCTAGATCCAGGGGCATTAGTGCTATAAAAACCACGCCAAAACTGTGGCACAGCCCCAAAATTACTACTTCCTCAACTGTCTTATTTGGGCGAACGTTAATGCTGGTGTTTTAGGCCGCATCTCGAGGGAGCTGCCTGAAAGTAGGGTTAGGGTTTGCATGAAGATATCTATCATGACTCCAGCTCCAGGGGCACTAGTGCTGTAAAAGGCATGCCAAGAGGAATGTGGCACAGCACCAATATTACTCCTTAAACACCTTTCTTATTTGGGCTAGCCTTAGTGCTGGTAATAAAAGCCTCAACTCTAGGGCGCTGGCTAAAATTAGGGTTAGGGTTAGGGTCAGCATACAGAGATCTAAAATGACTCTAGTTCCAGGGGCACTAGTGCTGTAAAAGGCATGCCAAGAGGAATGTGGCACAACAATAATATTGCTCCTTCCAGAGCTTTCTCAGTTGGGAAAGACTTAATGCGAATGAGGATAGCCTTATCTCTATGGAGATGGCTAAAATGAAGGTTAGGGTTAGCATTCAGAGATCTACAATGACTCTAGCTCCAGGGGCACTAGTGCTGTAAAAACCACGCCAAGAAGAATGTGGCACAGCCCCAAAATTACTACTTCTACAACTGTCTTCTTTGGGCGAACCTTAATGCTGGAGATGTAGGCCTCATCTCTAGGAAGCTGTCTAAAATTAGGGTTAGGCTTGGGGCTGGCATTCAGAGATCTAAAGTGCCTCCACATCCAGGGGCATTAGTGCTATAAAAACCACGCCAAGAAGACTGTGGCACAGCCCCAAAATTACTTCTTCCGCAACTGTCTTATTTGGGCGAACGTTAATGCTGGTGTTTTAGGCCGCATCTCAAGGGAGCTGCCTGAAATTAGGGTTAGGGCTTGCATGAAGATATCTATCATGACTCCAGCTCCAGGGGCACTAGTGCTGTAAAAGGCATGCCAAGAGGAATGTGGCAGAGCACCAATATTACTCCTTAAACACCTTTCTTATTTGGGCTAGCCTTAGTGCTGGTAATAAAAGCCTCAAATCTAGGGCGCTGGCTAAAATTAGGGTTAGGGTTAGGGTTAGCATACAGAGATCTAAAATGACTCTAGTTCCAGGGGCACTAGTGCTGTAAAAGGCATGCCAAGAGGAATGTGGCACAACAATAATATTGCTCCTTCCAGAGCTTTCTCAGTTGGGAAAGACTTAATGCGAATGAGGATAGCCTTATCTCTATGGAGATGGCTAAAATGAGGGTTAGGGTTAGCATTCAGAGATCTACAATGACTCTAGCTCCAGGGGCACTAGTGCTGTAAAAACCACGCCAAGAAGAATGTGGCCCAGCACCAAAATTACTACTTCTACAACTGTCTTATTTGGGCGAACCTTAATGCTGGTGATGCAGGCCTCATCTCTAGGAAGCTGGCTAAAATTAGGGTTAGGCTTGGGGCTGGCATTCAGAGATCTAAAGTGCCTCTACATCCAGGGGCATTAGTGCTATAAAAACCACGCCAAGAAGACTGTGGCACAGCCCCAAAATTACTACTTCCACAACTGTCTTATTTGGGTGAACGTTAATGCTGGTGTTTTAGCCCGCATCTCTAGGGAGCTGCCTGAAAGTAGGGTTAGGGGTTGCATGAAGATATCTATCATGACTCCAGCTCCAGGGGCACTAGTGCTGTAAAAGGCATGCCAAGAGGAATGTGGCACAGCACCAATATTACTCCTTAAACACCTTTCTTATTTGGGCGAGCCTTAGTGCTGGTAATAAAAGCCTCAACTCTAGGGCGCTGGCTAAAATTAGGGTTAGGGTTAGGGTTAGCATACAGAGATCTAAAATGACTCTAGTTCCAGGGGCACTAGTGCTGTAAAAGGCATGCCAAGAGGAATGTGGCACAACAATAATATTGCTCCTTCCAGAGCTTTCTCAGTTGGGAAAGACTTAATGCGAATGAGGATAGCCTTATCTCTATGGAGATGGCTAAAATGAAGGTTAGGGTTAGCATTCAGAGATCTACAATGACTCTAGCTCCAGGGGCACTAGTGCTGTAAAAACCACGCCAAGAAGAATGTGGCACAGCCCCAAAATTACTACTTCCCCAACTGTCTTATTTGGGTGAACGTTAATGCTGGTGTTTTAGGCCGCATCTCTAGGGAGCTGCCTGAAAGTAGGGTTAGGGGTTGCATGAAGATATCTATCATGACTCCAGCTCCAGGGGCACTAGTGCTGTAAAAGGCATGCCAAGAGGAATGTGGCACAGCACCAATATTACTCCTTAAACACCTTTCTTATTTGGGCTAGCCTTAGTGCTGGTAATAAAAGCCTCAACTCTAGGGCGCTGGCTAAAATTAGGGTTAGGGTTAGGGTTAGCATACAGAGATCTAAAATGACTCTAGTTCCAGGGGCACTAGTGCTGTAAAAGGCATGCCAAGAGGAATGTGGCACAACAATAATATTGCTCCTTCCAGAGCTTTCTCAGTTGGGAAAGACTTAATGCGAATGAGGATAGCCTTATCTCTATGGAGATGGCTAAAATGAGGGTTAGGGTTAGCATTCAGAGATCTACAATGACTCTAGCTCCAGGGGCACTAGTGCTGTAAAAACCACGCCAAGAAGAATGTGGCACAGCACCAAAATTACTACTTCTACAACTGTCTTATTTGGGCGAACCTTAATGCTGGTGATGTAGGCCTCATCTCTAGGAAGCTGGCTAAAATTAGGGTTAGGCTTGGGGCTGGCATTCAGAGATCTAAAGTGCCTCTACATCCAGGGGCATTAGTGCTATAAAAACCACGCCAAGAAGACTGTGGCACAGCCCCAAAATTACTACTTCCACAACTGTCTGATTTGGGCGAACGTTAATGCTGGTGTTTTAATCCGCATCTCGAGGGAGCTGCCTGAAAGTAGGGTTAGGGTTTGCATGAAGATATCTATCATGACTCCAGCTCCAGGGGCACTAGTGCTGTAAAAGGCATGCCAAGAGGAATGTGGCACAGCAGCAATATTACTCCTTAAACAACTTTCTTATTTGGGCTAGCCTTAGTGCTGGTAATAAAAGCCTCAACTCTAGGGCGCTGGCTAAAATTAGGGTTAGGGTTAGGGTCAGCATACAGAGATCTAAAATGACTCTAGTTCCAGGGGCACTAGTGCTGTAAAAGGCATGCCAAGAGGAATGTGGCACAACAATAATATTGCTCCTTCCAGAGCTTTCTCAGTTGGGAAAGACTTAATGCGAATGAGGATAGCCTTATCTCTATGGAGATGGCTAAAATGAGGGTTAGGGTTAGCATTCAGAGATCTACAATGACTGTAGCTCCAGGGGCACTAGTGCTGTAAAAACCACGCCAAGAAGAATGTGGCACAGCCCCAAAATTACTACTTCTACAACTGTCTTATTTGGGCGAACCTTAATGCTGGTGATGTAGGCCTCATCTCTAGGAAGCTGGCTAAAATTAGGGTTAGGCTTGGGGCTGGCATTCAGAGATCTAAAGTGCCTCTAGATCCAGGGGCATTAGTGCTATAAAAACCACGCCAAGAAGACTGTGGCACAGCCCCAAAATTACTACTTCCACAACTGTCTTATTTGGGCGAACGTTAATGCTGGTGTTTTAGCCCGCATCTCTAGGGAGCTGCCTGAAAGTAGGGTTAGGGGTTGCATGAAGATATCTATCATGACTCCAGCTCCAGGGGCACTAGTGCTGTAAAAGGCATGCCAAGAGGAATGTGGCACAGCACCAATATTACTCCTTAAACACCTTTCTTATTTGGGCGAGCCTTAGTGCTGGTAATAAAAGCCTCAACTCTAGGGCGCTGGCTAAAATTAGGGTTAGGGTTAGGGTTAGCATACAGAGATCTAAAATGACTCTAGTTCCAGGGGCACTAGTGCTGTAAAAGGCATGCCAAGAGGAATGTGGCACAACAATAATATTGCTCCTTCCAGAGCTTTCTCAGTTGGGAAAGACTTAATGCGAATGAGGATAGCCTTATCTCTATGGAGATGGCTAAAATGAAGGTTAGGGTTAGCATTCAGAGATCTACAATGACTCTAGCTCCAGGGGCACTAGTGCTGTAAAAACCACGCCAAGAAGAATGTGGCACAGCCCCAAAATTACTACTTCCCCAACTGTCTTATTTGGGTGAACGTTAATGCTGGTGTTTTAGGCCGCATCTCTAGGGAGCTGCCTGAAAGTAGGGTTAGGGGTTGCATGAAGATATCTATCATGACTCCAGCTCCAGGGGCACTAGTGCTGTAAAAGGCATGCCAAGAGGAATGTGGCACAGCACCAATATTACTCCTTAAACACCTTTCTTATTTGGGCTAGCCTTAGTGCTGGTAATAAAAGCCTCAACTCTAGGGCGCTGGCTAAAATTAGGGTTAGGGTTAGGGTTAGCATACAGAGATCTAAAATGACTCTAGTTCCAGGGGCACTAGTGCTGTAAAAGGCATGCCAAGAGGAATGTGGCACAACAATAATATTGCTCCTTCCAGAGCTTTCTCAGTTGGGAAAGACTTAATGCGAATGAGGATAGCCTTATCTCTATGGAGATGGCTAAAATGAGGGTTAGGGTTAGCATTCAGAGATCTACAATGACTCTAGCTCCAGGGGCACTAGTGCTGTAAAAACCACGCCAAGAAGAATGTGGCACAGCACCAAAATTACTACTTCTACAACTGTCTTATTTGGGCGAACCTTAATGCTGGTGATGTAGGCCTCATCTCTAGGAAGCTGGCTAAAATTAGGGTTAGGCTTGGGGCTGGCATTCAGAGATCTAAAGTGCCTCTACATCCAGGGGCATTAGTGCTATAAAAACCACGCCAAGAAGACTGTGGCACAGCCCCAAAATTACTACTTCCACAACTGTCTGATTTGGGCGAACGTTAATGCTGGTGTTTTAATCCGCATCTCGAGGGAGCTGCCTGAAAGTAGGGTTAGGGTTTGCATGAAGATATCTATCATGACTCCAGCTCCAGGGGCACTAGTGCTGTAAAAGGCATGCCAAGAGGAATGTGGCACAGCAGCAATATTACTCCTTAAACAACTTTCTTATTTGGGCTAGCCTTAGTGCTGGTAATAAAAGCCTCAACTCTAGGGCGCTGGCTAAAATTAGGGTTAGGGTTAGGGTCAGCATACAGAGATCTAAAATGACTCTAGTTCCAGGGGCACTAGTGCTGTAAAAGGCATGCCAAGAGGAATGTGGCACAACAATAATATTGCTCCTTCCAGAGCTTTCTCAGTTGGGAAAGACTTAATGCGAATGAGGATAGCCTTATCTCTATGGAGATGGCTAAAATGAGGGTTAGGGTTAGCATTCAGAGATCTACAATGACTCTAGCTCCAGGGGCACTAGTGCTGTAAAAACCACGCCAAGAAGAATGTGGCACAGCACCAAAATTACTACTTCTACAACTGTCTTATTTGGGCGAACCTTAATGCTGGTGATGTAGGCCTCATCTCTAGGAAGCTGGCTAAAATTAGGGTTAGGCTTGGGGCTGGCATTCAGAGATCTAAAGTGCCTCTAGATCCAGGGGCATTAGTGCTATAAAAACCACGCCAAGAAGACTGTGGCACAGCCCCAAAATTACTACTTCCACAACTGTCTTATTTGGGCGAACGTTAATGCTGGTGTTTTAGGCCGCATCTCGAGGGAGCTGCCTGAAAGTAGGGTTAGGGTTTGCATGAAGATATCTATCATGACTCCAGCTCCAGGGGCACTAGTGCTGTAAAAGGCATGCCAAGAGGAATGTGGCACAGCACCAATATTACTCCTTAAACACCTTTCTTATTTGGGCTAGCCTTAGTGCTGGTAATAAAAGCCTCAACTCTAGGGCGCTGGCTAAAATTAGGGTTAGGGTTAGGGTCAGCATACAGAGATCTAAAATGACTCTAGTTCCAGGGGCACTAGTGCTGTAAAAGGCATGCCAAGAGGAATGTGGCACAACAATAATATTGCTCCTTCCAGAGCTTTCTCAGTTGGGAAAGACTTAATGCGAATGAGGATAGCCTTATCTCTATGGAGATGGCTAAAATGAGGGTTAGGGTTAGCATTCAGAGATCTACAATGACTCTAGCTCCAGGGGCACTAGTGCTGTAAAAACCACGCCAAGAAGAATGTGGCACAGCCCCAAAATTACTACTTCTACAACTGTCTTATTTGGGCGAACCTTAATGCTGGTGATGTAGGCCTCATCTCTAGGAAGCTGGCTAAAATTAGGGTTAGGCTTGGGGCTGGCATTCAGAGATCTAAAGTGCCTCTACATCCAGGGGCATTAGTGCTATAAAAACCACGCCAAGAAGACTGTGGCACAGCCCCAAAATTACTTCTTCCGCAACTGTCTTATTTGGGCGAACGTTAATGCTGGTGTTTTAGGCCGCATCTCTAGGGAGCTGCCTGAAAGTAGGGTTAGGGCTTGCATGAAGATATCTATCATGACTCCAGCTCCAGGGGCACTAGTGCTGTAAAAGGCATGCCAAGAGGAATGTGGCACAGCACCAATATTACTCCTTAAACACCTTTCTTTTTTGGGCTAGCCTTAGTGCTGGTAATAAAAGCCTCAACTCTAGGGCGCTGGCTAAAATTAGGGTTAGGGTTAGGGTTAGCATACAGAGATCTAAAATGACTCTAGTTCCAGGGGCACTAGTGCTGTAAAAGGCATGCCAAGAGGAATGTGGCACAACAATAATATTGCTCCTTCCAGAGCTTTCTCAGTTGTGAAAGACTTAATGCGAATGAGGATAGCCTTATCTCTATGGAGATGGCTAAAATGAGGGTTAGGGTTAGCATTCAGAGATCTACAATGACTCTAGCTCCAGGGGCACTAGTGCTGTAAAAACCACGCCAAGAAGAATGTGGCACAGCACCAAAATTACTACTTCTACAACTGTCTTCTTTGGGCGAACCTTAATGCTGGTGATGTAGGCCTCATCTCTAGGAAGCTGGCTAAAATTAGGGTTAGGCTTGGGGCTGGCATTCAGAGATCTAAAGTACCTCTAGATCCAGGGGCATTAGTGCTATAAAAACCACGCCAAGAAGACTGTGGCACAGCCCCAAAATTACTACTTCCACAACTGTCTTATTTGGGCGAACGTTAATGCTGGTGTTTTAGGCCGCATCTCGAGGGAGCTGCCTGAAATTAGGGTTAGGGCTTGCATGAAGATATCTATCATGACTCCAGCTCCAGGGGCACTAGTGCTGTAAAAGGCATGCCAAGAGGAATGTGGCACAGCACCAATATTACTCCTTAAACACCTTTCTTTTTTGGGCTAGCCTTAGTGCTGGTAATAAAAGCCTCAACTCTAGGGCGCTGGCTAAAATTAGGGTTAGGGTTAGGGTTAGCATACAGAGATCTAAAATGACTCTAGTTCCAGGGGCACTAGTGCTGTAAAAGGCATGCCAAGAGGAATGTGGCACAACAATAATATTGCTCCTTCCAGAGCTTTCTCAGTTGGGAAAGACTTAATGCGAATGAGGATAGCCTTATCTCTATGGAGATGGCTAAAATGAAGGTTAGGGTTAGCATTCAGAGATCTACAATGACTCTAGCTCCAGGGGCACTAGTGCTGTAAAAACCACGCCAAGAAGAATGTGGCACAGCCCCAAAATTACTACTTCTACAACTGTCTTCTTTGGGCGAACCTTAATGCTGGTGATGTAGGCCTCATCTCTAGGAAGCTGGCTAAAATTAGGGTTAGGCTTGGGGCTGGCATTCAGAGATCTAAAGTGCCTCTACATCCAGGGGCATTAGTGCTATAAAAACCACGCCAAGAAGACTGTGGCACAGCCCCAAAATTACTTCTTCCGCAACTGTCTTATTTGGGCGAACGTTAATGCTGGTGTTTTAGGCCGCATCTCAAGGGAGCTGCCTGAAATTAGGGTAAGGGCTTGCATGAAGATATCTATCATGACTCCAGCTCCAGGGGCACTAGTGCACTAAAAGGCATGCCAAGAGGAATGTGGCACAGCACCAATATTACTCCTTAAACACCTTTCTTTTTTGGGCTAGCCTTAGTGCTGGTAATAAAAGCCTCAACTCTAGGGCGCTGGCTAAAATTAGGGTTAGGGTTAGGGTTAGCATACAGAGATCTAAAATGACTCTAGTTCCAGGGGCACTAGTGCTGTAAAAGGCATGCCAAGAGGAATGTGGCACAACAATAATATTGCTCCTTCCAGAGCTTTCTCAGTTGGGAAAGACTTAATGCCAATGAGGATAGCCTTATCTCTATGGAGATGGCTAAAATGAAGGTTAGGGTTAGCATTCAGAGATCTACAATGACTCTAGCTCCAGGGGCACTAGTGCTGTAAAAACCACGCCAAGAAGAATGTGGCACAGCCCCAAAATTACTACTTCTACAACTGTCTTCTTTGGGCGAACCTTAATGCTGGTGATGTAGGCCTCATCTCTAGGAAGCTGGCTAAAATTAGGGTTAGGCTTGGGGCTGGCATTCAGAGATCTAAAGTGCCTCTACATCCAGGGGCATTAGTGCTATAAAAACCACGCCAAGAAGACTGTGGCACAGCCCCAAAATTACTACTTCCACAACTGTCTTATTTGGGTGAACGTTAATGCTGGTGTTTTAGCCCGCATCTCTAGGGAGCTGCCTGAAAGTAGGGTTAGGGGTTGCATGAAGATATCTATCATGACTCCAGCTCCAGGGGCACTAGTGCTGTAAAAGGCATGCCAAGAGGAATGTGGCACAGCACCAATATTACTCCTTAAACACCTTTCTTATTTGGGCGAGCCTTAGTGCTGGTAATAAAAGCCTCAACTCTAGGGCGCTGGCTAAAATTAGGGTTAGGGTTAGGGTTAGCATACAGAGATCTAAAATGACTCTAGTTCCAGGGGCACTAGTGCTGTAAAAGGCATGCCAAGAGGAATGTGGCACAACAATAATATTGCTCCTTCCAGAGCTTTCTCAGTTGGGAAAGACTTAATGCGAATGAGGATAGCCTTATCTCTATGGAGATGGCTAAAATGAAGGTTAGGGTTAGCATTCAGAGATCTACAATGACTCTAGCTCCAGGGGCACTAGTGCTGTAAAAACCACGCCAAGAAGAATGTGGCACAGCCCCAAAATTACTACTTCCCCAACTGTCTTATTTGGGTGAACGTTAATGCTGGTGTTTTAGGCCGCATCTCTAGGGAGCTGCCTGAAAGTAGGGTTAGGGGTTGCATGAAGATATCTATCATGACTCCAGCTCCAGGGGCACTAGTGCTGTAAAAGGCATGCCAAGAGGAATGTGGCACAGTACCAATATTACTCCTTAAACACCTTTCTTATTTGGGCTAGCCTTAGTGCTGGTAATAAAAGCCTCAACTCTAGGGCGCTGGCTAAAATTAGGGTTAGGGTTAGGGTTAGCATACAGAGATCTAAAATGACTCTTGTTCCAGGGGCACTAGTGCTGTAAAAGGCATGCCAAGAGGAATGTGGCACAACAATAATATTGCTCCTTCCAGAGCTTTCTCAGTTGGGAAAGACTTAATGCGAATGAGGATAGCCTTATCTCTATGGAGATGGCTAAAATGAAGGTTAGGGTTAGCATTCAGAGATCTACAATGACTCTAGCTCCAGGGGCACTAGTGCTGTAAAAACCACGCCAAGAAGAATGTGGCACAGCCTCAAAATTACTACTTCTACAACTGTCTTCTTTGGGCGAACCTTAATGCTGGTGATGTAGGCCTCATCTCTAGGAAGCTGGCTAAAATTAGGGTTAGGCTTGGGGCTGGAATTCAGAGATCTAAAGTGCCTCTACATCCAGGGGCATTAGTGCTATAAAAACCACGCCAAGAAGACTGTGGCACAGCCCCAAAATTACTACTTCCACAAATGTCTTATTTGGGCGAACGTTAATGCTGATGTTTTAGGCCGCATCTCTAGGGAGCTGCCTGAAAGTAGGGTTAGGGCTTGCATGAAGATATCTATCATGACTCCAGCTCCAGGGGCACTAGTGCTGTAAAAGGCATGCCAAGAGGAATGTGGCACAGCACCAATATTACTCCTTAAACACCTTTCTTTTTTGGGCTAGCCTTAGTGCTGGTAATAAAAGCCTCAACTCTAGGGCGCTGGCTAAAATTAGGGTTAGGGTTAGGGTTAGCATACAGAGATCTAAAATGACTCTAGTTCCAGGGGCACTAGTGCTGTAAAAGGCATGCCAAGAGGAATGTGGCACAACAATAATATTGCTCCTTCCAGAGCTTTCTCAGTTGGGAAAGACTTAATGCGAATGAGGATAGCCTTATCTCTATGGAGATGGCTAAAATGAGGGTTAGGGTTAGCATTCAGAGATCTACAATGACTCTAGCTCCAGGGGCACTAGTGCTGTAAAAACCACGCCAAGAAGAATGTGGCACAGCACCAAAATTACTACTTCTACAACTGTCTTATTTGGGCGAACCTTAATGCTGGTGATGTAGGCCTCATCTCTAGGAAGCTGGCTAAAATTAGGGTTAGGCTTGGGGCTGGCATTCAGAGATCTAAAGTGCCTCTACATCCAGGGGCATTAGTGCTATAAAAACCACGCCAAGAAGACTGTGGCACAGCCCCAAAATTACTACTTCCACAACTGTCTTATTTGGGCGAACGTTAATGCTGGTGTTTTAGGCCGCATCTCAAGGGAGCTGCCTGAAAGTAGGGTTAGGGCTTGCATGAAGATATCTATCATGACTCCAGCTCCAGGGGCACTAGTGCTGTAAAAGGCATGCCAAGAGGAATGTGGCACAGCACCAATATTACTCCTTAAACACCTTTCTTTTTTGGGCTAGCCTTAGTGCTGGTAATAAAAGCCTCAACTCTAGGGCGCTGGCTAAAATTAGGGTTAGGGTTAGGGTTAGCATACAGAGATCTAAAATGACTCTAGTTCCAGGGGCACTAGTGCTGTAAAAGGCATGCCAAGAGGAATGTGGCACAACAATAATATTGCTCCTTCCAGAGCTTTCTCAGTTGGGAAAGACTTAATGCGAATGAGGATAGCCTTATCTCTATGGAGATGGCTAAAATGAGGGTTAGGGTTAGCATTCAGAGATCTACAATGACTCTAGCTCCAGGGGCACTAGTGCTGTAAAAACCACGCCAAGAAGAATGTGGCACAGCACCAAAATTACTACTTCTACAACTGTCTTATTTGGGCGAACCTTAATGCTGGTGATGTAGGCCTCATCTCTAGGAAGCTGGCTAAAATTAGGGTTAGGCTTGGGGCTGGCATTCAGAGATCTAAAGTGCCTCTACATCCAGGGGCATTAGTGCTATAAAAACCACGCCAAGAAGACTGTGGCACAGCCCCAAAATTACTACTTCCACAACTGTCTGATTTGGGCGAACGTTAATGCTGGTGTTTTAATCCGCATCTCGAGGGAGCTGCCTGAAAGTAGGGTTAGGGTTTGCATGAAGATATCTATCATGACTCCAGCTCCAGGGGCACTAGTGCTGTAAAAGGCATGCCAAGAGGAATGTGGCACAGCAGCAATATTACTCCTTAAACAACTTTCTTATTTGGGCTAGCCTTAGTGCTGGTAATAAAAGCCTCAACTCTAGGGCGCTGGCTAAAATTAGGGTTAGGGTTAGGGTCAGCATACAGAGATCTAAAATGACTCTAGTTCCAGGGGCACTAGTGCTGTAAAAGGCATGCCAAGAGGAATGTGGCACAACAATAATATTGCTCCTTCCAGAGCTTTCTCAGTTGGGAAAGACTTAATGCGAATGAGGATAGCCTTATCTCTATGGAGATGGCTAAAATGAGGGTTAGGGTTAGCATTCAGAGATCTACAATGACTGTAGCTCCAGGGGCACTAGTGCTGTAAAAACCACGCCAAGAAGAATGTGGCACAGCCCCAAAATTACTACTTCTACAACTGTCTTATTTGGGCGAACCTTAATGCTGGTGATGTAGGCCTCATCTCTAGGAAGCTGGCTAAAATTAGGGTTAGGCTTGGGGCTGGCATTCAGAGATCTAAAGTGCCTCTAGATCCAGGGGCATTAGTGCTATAAAAACCACGCCAAGAAGACTGTGGCACAGCCCCAAAATTACTACTTCCACAACTGTCTTATTTGGGCGAACGTTAATGCTGGTGTTTTAGGCCGCATCTCGAGGGAGCTGCCTGAAAGTAGGGTTAGGGTTTGCATGAAGATATCTATCATGACTCCAGCTCCAGGGGCACTAGTGCTGTAAAAGGCATGCCAAGAGGAATGTGGCACAGCACCAATATTACTCCTTAAACACCTTTCTTATTTGGGCTAGCCTTAGTGCTGGTAATAAAAGCCTCAACTCTAGGGCGCTGGCTAAAATTAGGGTTAGGGTTAGGGTCAGCATACAGAGATCTAAAATGACTCTAGTTCCAGGGGCACTAGTGCTGTAAAAGGCATGCCAAGAGGAATGTGGCACAACAATAATATTGCTCCTTCCAGAGCTTTCTCAGTTGGGAAAGACTTAATGCGAATGAGGATAGCCTTATCTCTATGGAGATGGCTAAAATGAGGGTTAGGGTTAGCATTCAGAGATCTACAATGACTCTAGCTCCAGGGGCACTAGTGCTGTAAAAACCACGCCAAGAAGAATGTGGCACAGCCCCAAAATTACTACTTCTACAACTGTCTTATTTGGGCGAACCTTAATGCTGGTGATGTAGGCCTCATCTCTAGGAAGCTGGCTAAAATTAGGGTTAGGCTTGGGGCTGGCATTCAGAGATCTAAAGTGCCTCTACATCCAGGGGCATTAGTGCTATAAAAACCACGCCAAGAAGACTGTGGCACAGCCCCAAAATTACTTCTTCCGCAACTGTCTTATTTGGGCGAACGTTAATGCTGGTGTTTTAGGCCGCATCTCTAGGGAGCTGCCTGAAAGTAGGGTTAGGGCTTGCATGAAGATATCTATCATGACTCCAGCTCCAGGGGCACTAGTGCTGTAAAAGGCATGCCAAGAGGAATGTGGCACAGCACCAATATTACTCCTTAAACACCTTTCTTTTTTGGGCTAGCCTTAGTGCTGGTAATAAAAGCCTCAACTCTAGGGCGCTGGCTAAAATTAGGGTTAGGGTTAGGGTTAGCATACAGAGATCTAAAATGACTCTAGTTCCAGGGGCACTAGTGCTGTAAAAGGCATGCCAAGAGGAATGTGGCACAACAATAATATTGCTCCTTCCAGAGCTTTCTCAGTTGGGAAAGACTTAATGCGAATGAGGATAGCCTTATCTCTATGGAGATGGCTAAAATGAGGGTTAGGGTTAGCATTCAGAGATCTACAATGAGTCTAGCTCCAGGGGCACTAGTGCTGTAAAAACCACGCCAAGAAGAATGTGGCACAGCACCAAAATTACTACTTCTACAACTGTCTTATTTGGGCGAACCTTAATGCTGGTGATGTAGGCCTCATCTCTAGGAAGCTGGCTAAAATTAGGGTTAGGCTTGGGGCTGGCATTCAGAGATCTAAAGTGCCTCTACATCCAGGGGCATTAGTGCTATAAAAACCACGCCAAGAAGACTGTGGCACAGCCCCAAAATTACTTCTTCCGCAACTGTCTTATTTGGGCGAACGTTAATGCTGGTGTTTTAGGCCGCATCTCAAGGGAGCTGCCTGAAATTAGGGTAAGGGCTTGCATGAAGATATCTATCATGACTCCAGCTCCAGGGGCACTAGTGCACTAAAAGGCATGCCAAGAGGAATGTGGCACAGCACCAATATTACTCCTTAAACACCTTTCTTTTTTGGGCTAGCCTTAGTGCTGGTAATAAAAGCCTCAACTCTAGGGCGCTGGCTAAAATTAGGGTTAGGGTTAGGGTTAGCATACAGAGATCTAAAATGACTCTAGTTCCAGGGGCACTAGTGCTGTAAAAGGCATGCCAAGAGGAATGTGGCACAACAATAATATTGCTCCTTCCAGAGCTTTCTCAGTTGGGAAAGACTTAATGCCAATGAGGATAGCCTTATCTCTATGGAGATGGCTAAAATGAAGGTTAGGGTTAGCATTCAGAGATCTACAATGACTCTAGCTCCAGGGGCACTAGTGCTGTAAAAACCACGCCAAGAAGAATGTGGCACAGCCCCAAAATTACTACTTCTACAACTGTCTTCTTTGGGCGAACCTTAATGCTGGTGATGTAGGCCTCATCTCTAGGAAGCTGGCTAAAATTAGGGTTAGGCTTGGGGCTGGTATTCAGATATCTGAAGTGCCTCTAGATCCAGGGGCATTAGTGCTATAAAAACCACGCCAAGAAGACTGTGGCACAGCCCCAAAATTACTACTTCCACAACTGTCTTATTTGGGTGAACGTTAATGCTGGTGTTTTAGGCCGCATCTCGAGGGAGCTGCCTGAAAGTAGGGTTAGGGCTTGCATGAAGATATCTATCATGACTCCAGCTCCAGGGGCACTAGTGCTGTAAAAGGCATGCCAAGAGGAATGTGACACAGCACCAATATTACTCCTTAAACACCTTTCTTATTTGGGCTAGCCTTAGTGCTGGTAATAAAAGCCTCAACTCTAGGGCGCTGGCTAAAATTAGGGTTAGGGTTAGGGTTAGCATACAGAGATCTAAAATGACTCTAGTTCCAGGGGCACTAGTGCTGTAAAAGGCATGCCAAGAGGAATGTGGCACAACAATAATATTGCTCCTTCCAGAGCTTTCTCAGTTGGGAAAGACTTAATGCGAATGAGGATAGCCTTATCTCTATGGAGATGGCTAAAATGAGGGTTAGGTTTAGCATTCAGAGATCTACAATGACTCTAGCTCCAGGGGCACTAGTGCTGTAAAAACCACGCCAAGAAGAATGTGGCACAGCCCCAAAATTACTACTTCTACAACTGTCTTCTTTGGGCGAACCTTAATGCTGGTGATGTAGGCCTCATCTCTAGGAAGCTGGCTAAAATTAGGGTTAGGCTTGGGGCTGGCATTCAGAGATCTAAAGTGCCTCTACATCCAGGGGCATTAGTGCTATAAAAACCACGCCAAGAAGACTGTGGCACAGCCCCAAAATTACTACTTCCACAACTGTCTGATTTGGGCGAACGTTAATGCTGGTGTTTTAGGCCGCATCTCTAGGGAGCTGCCTGAAAGTAGGGTTAGGGCTTGCATGAAGATATCTATCATGACTCCAGCTCCAGGGGCACTAGTGCTGTAAAAGGCATGCCAAGAGGAATGTGGCACAGCACCAATATTACTCCTTAAACACCTTTCTTTTTTGGGCTAGCCTTAGTGCTGGTAATAAAAGCCTCAACTCTAGGGCGCTGGCTAAAATTAGGGTTAGGGTTAGGGTTAGCATACAGAGATCTAAAATGACTCTAGTTCCAGGGGCACTAGTGCTGTAAAAGGCATGCCAAGAGGAATGTGGCACAACAATAATATTGCTCCTTCCAGAGCTTTCTCAGTTGGGAAAGACTTAATGCGAATGAGGATAGCCTTATCTCTATGGAGATGGCTAAAATGAAGGTTAGGGTTAGCATTCAGAGATCTACAATGACTCTAGCTCCAGGGGCACTAGTGCTGTAAAAACCACGCCAAGAAGAATGTGGCACAGCCCCAAAATTACTACTTCTACAACTGTCTTCTTTGGGCGAACCTTAATGCTGGTGATGTAGGCCTCATCTCTAGGAAGCTGGCTAAAATTAGGGTTAGGCTTGGGGCTGGAATTCAGAGATCTAAAGTGCCTCTACATCCAGGGGCATTAGTGCTATAAAAACCACGCCAAGAAGACTGTGGCACAGCCCCAAAAATACTACTTCCACAACTGTCTGATTTGGGCGAACGTTAATGCTGGTGTTTTAGGCCGCATCTCGAGGGAGCTGCCTGAAAGTAGGGTTAGGGCTTGCATGAAGATATCTATCATGACTCCAGCTCCAGGGGCACTAGTGCTGTAAAAGGCATGCCAAGAGGAATGTGACACAGCACCAATATTACTCCTTAAACACCTTTCTTATTTGGGCTAGCCTTAGTGCTGGTAATAAAAGCCTCAACTCTAGGGCGCTGGCTAAAATTAGGGTTAGGGTTAGGGTTAGCATACAGAGATCTAAAATGACTCTAGTTCCAGGGGCACTAGTGCTGTAAAAGGCATGCCAAGAGGAATGTGGCACAACAATAATATTGCTCCTTCCAGAGCTTTCTCAGTTGGGAAAGACTTAATGCGAATGAGGATAGCCTTATCTCTATGGAGATGGCTAAAATGAGGGTTAGGTTTAGCATTCAGAGATCTACAATGACTCTAGCTCCAGGGGCACTAGTGCTGTAAAAACCACGCCAAGAAGAATGTGGCACAGCCCCAAAATTACTACTTCTACAACTGTCTTATTTGGGCGAACCTTAATGCTGGTGATGTAGGCCTCATCTCTAGGAAGCTGGCTAAAATTAGGGTTAGGCTTGGGGCTGGCATTCAGAGATCTAAAGTGCCTCTACATCCAGGGGCATTAGTGCTATAAAAACCACGCCAAGAAGACTGTGGCACAGCCCCAAAATTACTACTTCCACAACTGTCTTATTTGGGCGAACGTTAATGCTGGTGTTTTAGGCCGCATCTCTAGGGAGCTGCCTGAAAGTAGGGTTAGGGCTTGCATGAAGATATCTATCATGACTCCAGCTCCAGGGGCACTAGTGCTGTAAAAGGCATGCCAAGAGGAATGTGGCACAGCACCAATATTACTCCTTAAACACCTTTCTTTTTTGGGCTAGCCTTAGTGCTGGTAATAAAAGCCTCAACTCTAGGGCGCTGGCTAAAATTAGGGTTAGGGTTAGGGTTAGCATACAGAGATCTAAAATGACTCTAGTTCCAGGGGCACTAGTGCTGTAAAAGGCATGCCAAGAGGAATGTGGCACAACAATAATATTGCTCCTTCCAGAGCTTTCTCAGTTGGGAAAGACTTAATGCGAATGAGGATAGCCTTATCTCTATGGAGATGGCTAAAATGAGGGTTAGGGTTAGCATTCAGAGATCTACAATGACTCTAGCTCCAGGGGCACTAGTGCTGTAAAAACCACGCCAAGAAGAATGTGGCACAGCACCAAAATTACTACTTCTACAACTGTCTTCTTTGGGCGAACCTTAATGCTGGTGATGTAGGCCTCATCTCTAGGAAGCTGGCTAAAATTAGGGTTAGGCTTGGGGCTGGCATTCAGAGATCTAAAGTGCCTCTACATCCAGGGGCATTAGTGCTATAAAAACCACGCCAAGAAGACTGTGGCACAGCCCCAAAATTACTACTTCCACAACTGTCTTATTTGGGCGAACGTTAATGCTGGTGTTTTAGGCCGCATCTCTAGGGAGCTGCCTGAAAGTAGGGTTAGGGCTTGCATGAAGATATCTATCATGACTCCAGCTCCAGGGGCACTAGTGCTGTAAAAGGCATGCCAAGAGGAATGTGGCACAGCACCAATATTACTCCTTAAACACCTTTCTTTTTTGGGCTAGCCTTAGTGCTGGTAATAAAAGCCTCAACTCTAGGGCGCTGGCTAAAATTAGGGTTAGGGTTAGGGTTAGCATACAGAGATCTAAAATGACTCTAGTTCCAGGGGCACTAGTGCTGTAAAAGGCATGCCAAGAGGAATGTGGCACAACAATAATATTGCTCCTTCCAGAGCTTTCTCAGTTGTGAAAGACTTAATGCGAATGAGGATAGCCTTATCTCTATGGAGATGGCTAAAATGAGGGTTAGGGTTAGCATTCAGAGATCTACAATGACTCTAGCTCCAGGGGCACTAGTGCTGTAAAAACCACGCCAAGAAGAATGTGGCACAGCACCAAAATTACTACTTCTACAACTGTCTTCTTTGGGCGAACCTTAATGCTGGTGATGTAGGCCTCATCTCTAGGAAGCTGGCTAAAATTAGGGTTAGGCTTGGGGCTGGCATTCAGAGATCTAAAGTACCTCTAGATCCAGGGGCATTAGTGCTATAAAAACCACGCCAAGAAGACTGTGGCACAGCCCCAAAATTACTACTTCCACCACTGTCTTATTTGGGTGAACGTTAATGCTGGTGTTTTAGGCCGCATCTCGAGGGAGCTGCCTGAAAGTAGGGTTAGGGGTTGCATGAAGATATCTATCATGACTCCAGCTCCAGGGGCACTAGTGCTGTAAAAGGCATGCCAAGAGGAATGTGGCACAGCACCAATATTACTCCTTAAACACTTTTCTTATTTGGGCGAGCCTTAGTGCTGGTAATAAAAGCCTCAACTCTAGGGCGCTGGCTAAAATTAGGGTTAGGGTTAGGGTTAGCATACAGAGATCTAAAATGACTCTAGTTCCAGGGGCACTAGTGCTGTAAAAGGCATGCCAAGAGGAATGTGGCACAACAATAATATTGCTCCTTCCAGAGCTTTCTCAGTTGGGAAAGACTTAATGCGAATGAGGATAGCCTTATCTCTACGGAGATGGCTAAAATGAGGGTTAGGGTTAGCATTCAGAGATCTACAATGACTCTAGCTCCAGGGGCACTAGTGCTGTAAAAACCACGCCAAGAAGAATGTGGCACAGCCCCAAAATTACTACTTCTACAACTGTCTTATTTGGGCGAACCTTAATGCTGGTGATGTAGGCCTCATCTCTAGGAAGCTGGCTAAAATTAGGGTTAGGCTTGGGGCTGGCATTCAGAGATCTAAAGTGCCTCTACATCCAGGGGCATTAGTGCTATAAAAACCACGCCAAGAAGACTGTGGCACAGCCCCAAAATTACTACTTCCACAACTGTCTTATTTGGGCGAACGTTAATGCTGATGTTTTAGGCCGCATCTCTAGGGAGCTGCCTGAAAGTAGGGTTAGGGCTTGCATGAAGATATCTATCATGACTCCAGCTCCAGGGGCACTAGTGCTGTAAAAGGCATGCCAAGAGGAATGTGGCACAGCACCAATATTACTCCTTAAACACCTTTCTTTTTTGTGCTAGCCTTAGTGCTGGCAATAAAAGCCTCAACTCTAGGGCGCTGGCTAAAATTAGGGTTAGGCTTGGGGCTGGAATTCAGAGATCTAAAGTGCCTCTACATCCAGGGGCATTAGTGCTATAAAAACCACGCCAAGAAGACTGTGGCACAGCCCCAAAATTACTACTTCCACAACTGTCTTATTTGGGCGAACGTTAATGCTGATGTTTTAGGCCGCATCTCTAGGGAGCTGCCTGAAAGTAGGGTTAGGGCTTGCATGAAGATATCTATCATGACTCCAGCTCCAGGGGCACTAGTGCTGTAAAAGGCATGCCAAGAGGAATGTGACACAGCACCAATATTACTCCTTAAACACCTTTCTTATTTGGGCTAGCCTTAGTGCTGCTAATAAAAGCCTCAACTCTAGGGCGCTGGCTAAAATTAGGGTTAGGGTTAGGGTTAGCATACAGAGATCTAAAATGACTCTAGTTCCAGGGGCACTAGTGCTGTAAAAGGCATGCCAAGAGGAATGTGGCACAACAATAATATTGCTCCTTCCAGAGCTTTCTCAGTTGGGAAAGACTTAATGCGAATGAGGATAGCCTTATCTCTATGGAGATGGCTAAAATGAGGGTTAGGGTTAGCATTCAGAGATCTACAATGACTCTAGCTCCAGGGGCACTAGTGCTGTAAAAACCACGCCAAGAAGAATGAGGCACAGCACCAAAATTACTACTTCTACAACTGTCTTATTTGGGCGAACCTTAATGCTGGTGATGTAGGCCTCATCTCTAGGAAGCTGGCTAAAATTAGGGTTAGGCTTGGGGGTGGCATTCAGAGATCTAAAGTGCCTCTACATCCAGGGGCATTAGTGCTATAAAAACCACGCCAAGAAGACTGTGGCACAGCCCCAAAATTACTACTTCCACAACTGTCTGATTTGGGCGAACGTTAATGCTGGTGTTTTAGGCCGCATCTCGAGGGAGCTGCCTGAAAGTAGGGTTAGGGCTTGCATGAAGATATCTATCATGACTCCAGCTCCAGGGGCACTAGTGCTGTAAAAGGCATGCCAAGAGGAATGTGACACAGCACCAATATTACTCCTTAAACACTTTTCTTATTTGGGCGAGCCTTAGTGCTGGTAATAAAAGCCTCAACTCTAGGGCGCTGGCTAAAATTAGGGTTAGGGTTAGGGTTAGCATACAGAGATCTAAAATGACTCTAGTTCCAGGGGCACTAGTGCTGTAAAAGGCATGCCAAGAGGAATGTGGCACAACAATAATATTGCTCCTTCCAGAGCTTTCTCAGTTGGGAAAGACTTAATGCGAATGAGGATAGCCTTATCTCTATGGAGATGGCTAAAATGAGGGTTAGGGTTAGCATTCAGAGATCTACAATGACTCTAGCTCCAGGGGCACTAGTGCTGTAAAAACCACGCCAAGAAGAATGAGGCACAGCACCAAAATTACTACTTCTACAACTGTCTTATTTGGGCGAACCTTAATGCTGGTGATGTAGGCCTCATCTCTAGGAAGCTGGCTAAAATTAGGGTTAGGCTTGGGGGTGGCATTCAGAGATCTAAAGTGCCTCTACATCCAGGGGCATTAGTGCTATAAAAACCACGCCAAGAAGACTGTGGCACAGCCCCAAAATTACTACTTCCACAACTGTCTGATTTGGGCGAACGTTAATGCTGGTGTTTTAGGCCGCATCTCGAGGGAGCTGCCTGAAAGTAGGGTTAGGGCTTGCATGAAGATATCTATCATGACTCCAGCTCCAGGGGCACTAGTGCTGTAAAAGGCATGCCAAGAGGAATGTGACACAGCACCAATATTACTCCTTAAACACTTTTCTTATTTGGGCGAGCCTTAGTGCTGGTAATAAAAGCCTCAACTCTAGGGCGCTGGCTAAAATTAGGGTTAGGGTTAGGGTTAGCATACAGAGATCTAAAATGACTCTAGTTCCAGGGGCACTAGTGCTGTAAAAGGCATGCCAAGAGGAATGTGGCACAACAATAATATTGCTCCTTCCAGAGCTTTCTCAGTTGGGAAAGACTTAATGCGAATGAGGATAGCCTTATCTCTATGGAGATGGCTAAAATGAAGGTTAGGGTTAGCATTCAGAGATCTACAATGACTCTAGCTCCAGGGGCACTAGTGCTGTAAAAACCACGCCAAGAAGAATGTGGCACAGCACCAAAATTACTACTTCTACAACTGTCTTCTTTGGGCGAACCTTAATGCTGGTGATGTAGGCCTCATCTCTAGGAAGCTGGCTAAAATTAGGGTTAGGCTTGGGGCTGGCATTCAGAGATCTAAAGTGCCTCTACATCCAGGGGCATTAGTGCTATAAAAAACACGCCAAGAAGACTGTGGCACAGCCCCAAAATTACTACTTCCACAACTGTCTTATTTGGGCGAACGTTAATGCTGGTGTTTTAGGCCGCATCTCTAGGGAGCTGCCTGAAAGTAGGGTTAGGGCTTGCATGAAGATATCTATCATGACTCCAGCTCCAGGGGCACTAGTGCTGTAAAAGGCATCCCAAGAGGAATGTGGCACAGCACCAATATTACTCCTTAAACACCTTTCTTTTTTGGGCTAGCCTTAGTGCTGGTAATAAAAGCCTCAACTCTAGGGCGCTGGCTAAAATTAGGGTTAGGGTTAGGGTTAGCATACAGAGATCTAAAATGACTCTAGTTCCAGGGGCACTAGTGCTGTAAAAGGCATGCCAAGAGGAATGTGGCACAACAATAATATTGCTCCTTCCAGAGCTTTCTCAGTTGGGAAAGACTTAATGCGAATGAGGATAGCCTTATCTCTATGGAGATGGCTAAAATGAGGGTTAGGGTTAGCATTCAGAGATCTACAATGACTCTAGCTCCAGGGGCACTAGTGCTGTAAAAACCACGCCAAGAAGAATGTGGCACAGCCCCAAAATTACTACTTCTACAACTGTCTTCTTTGGGCGAACCTTAATGCTGGTGATGTAGGCCTCATCTCTAGGAAGCTGGCTAAAATTAGGGTTAGGCTTGCGGCTGGCATTCAGAGATCTAAAGTGCCTCTACATCCAGGGGCATTAGTGCTATAAAAACCACGCCAAGAAGACTGTGGCACAGCCCCAAAATTACTTCTTCCGCAACTGTCTTATTTGGGCGAACGTTAATGCTGGTGTTTTAGGCCGCATCTCAAGGGAACTGCCTGAAATTAGGGTTAGGGCTTGCATGAAGATATCTATCATGACTCCAGCTCCAGGGGCACTAGTGCTGTAAAAGGCATGCCAAGAGGAATGTGGCACAGCACCAATATTACTCCTTAAACACCTTTCTTATTTGGGCGAGCCTTAGTGCTGGTAATAAAAGCCTCAACTCTAGGGCGCTGGCTAAAATTAGGGTTAGGGTTAGGGTTAGCATACAGAGATCTAAAATGACTCTAGTTCCAGGGGCACTAGTGCTGTAAAAGGCATGCCAAGAGGAATGTGGCACAACGATAATATTGCTCCTTCCAGAGCTTTCTCAGTTGGGAAAGACTTAATGCGAATGAGGATAGCCTTATCTCTATGGAGATGGCTAAAATGAAGGTTAGGGTTAGCATTCAGAGATCTACAATGACTCTAGCTCCAGGGGCACTAGTGCTGTAAAAACCACGCCAAGAAGAATGTGGCATAGCCCCAAAATTACTACTTCTACAACTGTCTTCTTTGGGCGAACCTTAATGCTGGTGATGTAGGCCTCATCTCTAGGAAGCTGGCTAAAATTAGGGTTAGGCTTGGGGCTGGCATTCAGAGATCTAAAGTGCCTCTACATCCAGGGGCATTAGTGCTATAAAAACCACGCCAAGAAGACTGTGGCACAGCCCCAAAATTACTACTTCCACAACTGTCTGATTTGGGCGAACGTTAATGCTGGTGTTTTAGGCCGCATCTCTAGGGAGCTGCCTGAAAGTAGGGTTAGGGCTTGCATGAAGATATCTATCATGACTCCAGCTCCAGGGGCACTAGTGCTGTAAAAGGCATCCCAAGAGGAATGTGACACAGCACCAATATTACTCCTTAAACACCTTTCTTATTTGGGCTAGCCTTAGTGCTGGTAATAAAAGCCTCAACTCTAGGGCGCTGGCTAAAATTAGGGTTAGGGTTAGGGTTAGCATACAGGGATCTAAAATGACTCTAGTTCCAGGGGCACTAGTGCTGTAAAAGGCATGCCAAGAGGAATGTGGCACAACAATAATATTGCTCCTTCCAGAGCTTTCTCAGTTGGGAAAGACTTAATGCGAATGAGGATAGCCTTATCTCTATGGAGATGGCTAAAATGAGGGTTAGGGTTAGCATTCAGAGATCTACAATGACTCTAGCTCCAGGGGCACTAGTGCTGTAAAAACCACGCCAAGAAGAATGTGGCACAGCACCAAAATTACTACTTCTACAACTGTCTTCTTTGGGCGAACCTTAATGCTGGTGATGTAGGCCTCATCTCTAGGAAGCTGGCTAAAATTAGGGTTAGGCTTGGGGCTGGCATTCAGAGATCTAAAGTGCCTCTAGATCCAGGGGCATTAGTGCTATAAAAACCACGCCAAGAAGACTGTGGCACAGCCCCAAAATTACTACTTCCACAACTGTCTTATTTGGGCGAACGTTAATGCTGGTGTTTTAGGCCGCATCTCGAGGGAGCTGCCTGAAAGTAGGGTTAGGGCTTGCATGAAGATATCTATCATGACTCCAGCTCCAGGGGCACTAGTGCTGTAAAAGGCATCCCAAGAGGAATGTGGCACAGCACCAATATTACTCCTTAAACACCTTTCTTATTTGGGCTAGCCTTAGTGCTGGTAATAAAAGCCTCAACTCTAGGGCGCTGTCTAAAATTAGGGTTAGGGTTAGGGTTAGCATACAGAGATCTAAAATGACTCTAGTTCCAGGGGCACTAGTGCTGTAAAAGGCATGCCAAGAGGAATGTGGCACAACAATAATATTGCTCCTTCCAGAGCTTTCTCAGTTGGGAAAGACTTAATGCGAATGAGGATAGCCTTATCTCTATGGAGATGGCTAAAATGAGGGTTAGGGTTAGCATTCAGAGATCTATAATGACTCTAGCTCCAGGGGCACTAGTGCTGTAAAAACCACGCCAAGAAGAATGTGGCACAGCCCCAAAATTACTACTTCTACAACTGTCTTATTTGGGCGAACCTTAATGCTGGTGATGTAGGCCTCATCTCTAGGAAGCTGGCTAAAATTAGGGTTAGGCTTGGGGCTGGCATTCAGAGATCTAAAGTGCCTCTACATCCAGGGGCATTAGTGCTATAAAAAACACGCCAAGAAGACTGTGGCACAGCCCCAAAATTACTACTTCCACAACTGTCTTATTTGGGCGAACGTTAATGCTGGTGTTTTAGGCCGCATCTCTAGGGAGCTGCCTGAAAGTAGGGTTAGGGCTTGCATGAAGATATCTATCATGACTCCAGCTCCAGGGGCACTAGTGCTGTAAAAGGCATCCCAAGAGGAATGTGGCACAGCACCAATATTACTCCTTAAACACCTTTCTTATTTGGGCTAGCCTTAGTGCTGGTAATAAAAGCCTCAACTCTAGGGCGCTGGCTAAAATTAGGGTTAGGGTTAGGGTTAGCATACAGAGATCTAAAATGACTCTAGTTCCAGGGGCACTAGTGCTGTAAAAGGCATGCCAAGAGGAATGTGGCACAACAATAATATTGCTCCTTCCAGAGCTTTCTCAGTTGGGAAAGACTTAATGCGAATGAGGATAGCCTTATCTCTATGGAGATGGCTAAAATGAGGGTTAGGGTTAGCATTCAGAGATCTACAATGACTCTAGCTCCAGGGGCACTAGTGCTGTAAAAACCACGCCAAGAAGAATGTGGCACAGCCCCAAAATTACTACTTCTACAACTGTCTTCTTTGGGCGAACCTTAATGCTGGTGATGTAGGCCTCATCTCTAGGAAGCTGGCTAAAATTAGGGTTAGGCTTGCGGCTGGCATTCAGAGATCTAAAGTGCCTCTACATCCAGGGGCATTAGTGCTATAAAAACCACGCCAAGAAGACTGTGGCACAGCCCCAAAATTACTTCTTCCGCAACTGTCTTATTTGGGCGAACGTTAATGCTGGTGTTTTAGGCCGCATCTCAAGGGAACTGCCTGAAATTGGGGTTAGGGCTTGCATGAAGATATCTATCATGACTCCAGCTCCAGGGGCACTAGTGCTGTAAAAGGCATGCCAAGAGGAATGTGGCACAGCACCAATATTACTCCTTAAACACCTTTCTTATTTGGGCGAGCCTTAGTGCTGGTAATAAAAGCCTCAACTCTAGGGCGCTGGCTAAAATTAGGGTTAGGGTTAGGGTTAGCATACAGAGATCTAAAATGACTCTAGTTCCAGGGGCACTAGTGCTGTAAAAGGCATGCCAAGAGGAATGTGGCACAACGATAATATTGCTCCTTCCAGAGCTTTCTCAGTTGGGAAAGACTTAATGCGAATGAGGATAGCCTTATCTCTATGGAGATGGCTAAAATGAAGGTTAGGGTTAGCATTCAGAGATCTACAATGACTCTAGCTCCAGGGGCACTAGTGCTGTAAAAACCACGCCAAGAAGAATGAGGCACAGCACCAAAATTACTACTTCTACAACTGTCTTATTTGGGCGAACCTTAATGCTGGTGATGTAGGCCTGATCTCTAGGAAGCTGGCTAAAATTAGGGTTAGGCTTGGGGCTGGCATTCAGAGATCTAAAGTGCCTCTAGATCCAGGGGCATTAGTGCTATAAAAACCACGCCAAGAAGACTGTGGCACAGCCCCAAAATTACTACTTCCACAACTGTCTGATTTGGGCGAACGTTAATGCTGGTGTTTTAGGCCGCATCTCGAGGGAGCTGCCTGAAAGTAGGGTTAGGGCTTGCATGAAGATATCTATCATGACTCCAGCTCCAGGGGCACTAGTGCTGTAAAAGGCATGCCAAGAGGAATGTGACACAGCACCAATATTACTCCTTAAACACCTTTCTTATTTGGGCTAGCCTTAGTGCTGGTAATAAAAGCCTCAACTCTAGGGCGCTGGCTAAAATTAGGGTTAGGGTTAGGGTTAGCATACAGAGATCTAAAATGACTCTAGTTCCAGGGGCACTAGTGCTGTAAAAGGCATGCCAAGAGGAATGTGGCACAACAATAATATTGCTCCTTCCAGAGCTTTCTCAGTTGGGAAAGACTTAATGCGAATGAGGATAGCCTTATCTCTATGGAGATGGCTAAAATGAGGGTTAGGTTTAGCATTCAGAGATCTACAATGACTCTAGCTCCAGGGGCACTAGTGCTGTAAAAACCACGCCAAGAAGAATGTGGCACAGCCCCAAAATTACTACTTCTACAACTGTCTTATTTGGGCGAACCTTAATGCTGGTGATGTAGGCCTCATCTCTAGGAAGCTGGCTAAAATTAGGGTTAGGCTTGGGGCTGGCATTCAGAGATCTAAAGTGCCTCTACATCCAGGGGCATTAGTGCTATAAAAACCACGCCAAGAAGACTGTGGCACAGCCCCAAAATTACTACTTCCACAACTGTCTGATTTGGGCGAACGTTAATGCTGGTGTTTTAGGCCGCATCTCTAGGGAGCTGCCTGAAAGTAGGGTTAGGGCTTGCATGAAGATATCTATCATGACTCCAGCTCCAGGGGCACTAGTGCTGTAAAAGGCATGCCAAGAGGAATGTGACACAGCACCAATATTACTCCTTAAACACCTTTCTTATTTGGGCTAGCCTTAGTGCTGGTAATAAAAGCCTCAACTCTAGGGCGCTGGCTAAAATTAGGGTTAGGGTTAGGGTTAGCATACAGAGATCTAAAATGACTCTAGTTCCAGGGGCACTAGTGCTGTAAAAGGCATGCCAAGAGGAATGTGGCACAACAATAATATTGCTCCTTCCAGAGCTTTCTCAGTTGGGAAAGACTTAATGCGAATGAGGATAGCCTTATCTCTATGGAGATGGCTAAAATGAGGGTTAGGTTTAGCATTCAGAGATCTACAATGACTCTAGCTCCAGGGGCACTAGTGCTGTAAAAACCACGCCAAGAAGAATGTGGCACAGCCCCAAAATTACTACTTCTACAACTGTCTTATTTGGGCGAACCTTAATGCTGGTGATGTAGGCCTCATCTCTAGGAAGCTGGCTAAAATTAGGGTTAGGCTTGGGGCTAGCATTCAGAGATCTAAAGTGCCTCTACATCCAGGGGCATTAGTGCTATAAAAACCACGCCAAGAAGACTGTGGCACAGCCCCAAAATTACTACTTCCACAACTGTCTGATTTGGGCGAACGTTAATGCTGGTGTTTTAGGCCGCATCTCTAGGGAGCTGCCTGAAAGTAGGGTTAGGGCTTGCATGAAGATATCTATCATGACTCCAGCTCCAGGGGCACTAGTGCTGTAAAAGGCATGCCAAGAGGAATGTGGCACAGCACCAATATTACTCCTTAAACACCTTTCTTTTTTGGGCTAGCCTTAGTGCTGGTAATAAAAGCCTCAACTCTAGGGCGCTGGCTAAAATTAGGGTTAGGGTTAGGGTTAGCATACAGAGATCTAAAATGACTCTAGTTCCAGGGGCACTAGTGCTGTAAAAGGCATGCCAAGAGGAATGTGGCACAACAATAATATTGCTCCTTCCAGAGCTTTCTCAGTTGGGAAAGACTTAATGCGAATGAGGATAGCCTTATCTCTATGGAGATGGCTAAAATGAAGTTTAGGGTTAGCATTCAGAGATCTACAATGACTCTAGCTCCAGGGGCACTAGTGCTGTAAAAACCACGCCAAGAAGAATGTGGCACAGCCCCAAAATTACTACTTCTACAACTGTCTTCTTTAGGCGAACCTTAATGCTGGTGATGTAGGCCTCATCTCTAGGAAGCTGGCTAAAATTAGGGTTAGGCTTGGGGCTGGTATTCAGATATCTAAAGTGCCTCTAGATCCAGGGGCATTAGTGCTATAAAAACCACGCCAAGAAGACTGTGGCACAGCCCCAAAATTACTACTTCCACAACTGTCTTATTTGGGTGAACGTTAATGCTGGTGTTTTAGGCCGCATCTCGAGGGAGCTGCCTGAAAGTAGGGTTAGGGGTTGCATGAAGATATCTATCATGACTCCAGCTCCAGGGGCACTAGTGCTGTAAAAGGCATGCCAAGAGGAATGTGGCACAGCACCAATATTACTCCTTAAACACCTTTCTTATTTGGGCGAGCCTTAGTGCTGGTAATAAAAGCCTCAACTCTAGGGCGCTGGCTAAAATTAGGGTTAGGGTTAGGGTTAGCATACAGAGATCTAAAATGACTCTAGTTCCAGGGGCACTAGTGCTGTAAAAGGCATGCCAAGAGGAATGTGGCACAACAATAATATTGCTCCTTCCAGAGCTTTCTCAGTTGGGAAAGACTTAATGCGAATGAGGATAGCCTTATCTCTATGGAGATGGCTAAAATGAGGGTTAGGGTTAGCATTCAGAGATCTACAATGACTCTAGCTCCAGGGGCACTAGTGCTGTAAAAACCACGCCAAGAAGAATGTGGCACAGCCCCAAAATTACTACTTCTACAACTGTCTTATTTGGGCGAACCTTAATGCTGGTGATGTAGGCCTCATCTCTAGGAAGCTGGCTAAAATTAGGGTTACGCTTGGGGCTGGCATTCAGAGATCTAAAGTGCCTCTACATCCAGGGGCATTAGTGCTATAAAAACCACGCCAAGAAGACTGTGGCACAGCCCCAAAATTACTACTTCCACAACTGTCTTATTTGGGCGAACGTTAATGCTGGTGTTTTAGGCCGCATCTCGAGGGAGCTGCCTGAAAGTAGGGTTAGGGCTTGCATGAAGATATCTATCATGACTCCAGCTCCAGGGGCACTAGTGCTGTAAAAGGCATCCCAAGAGGAATGTGACACAGCACCAATATTACTCCTTAAACACCTTTCTTTTTTGGGCTAGCCTTAGTGCTGGTAATAAAAGCCTCAACTCTAGGGCGCTGGCTAAAATTAGGGTTAGGGTTAGGGTTAGCATACAGAGATCTAAAATGACTCTAGTTCCAGGGGCACTAGTGCTGTAAAAGGCATGCCAAGAGGAATGTGGCACAACAATAATATTGCTCCTTCCAGAGCTTTCTCAGTTGGGAAAGACTTAATGCGAATGAGGATAGCCTTATCTCTATGGAGATGGCTAAAATGAGGGTTAGGGTTAGCATTCAGAGATCTACAATGACTCTAGCTCCAGGGGCACTAGTGCTGTAAAAACCACGCCAAGAAGAATGAGGCACAGCACCAAAATTACTACTTCTACAACTGTCTTATTTGGGCGAACCTTAATGCTGGTGATGTAGGCCTGATCTCTAGGAAGCTGGCTAAAATTAGGGTTAGGCTTGGGGCTGGCATTCAGAGATCTAAAGTGCCTCTAGATCCAGGGGCATTAGTGCTATAAAAACCACGCCAAGAAGACTGTGGCACAGCCCCAAAATTACTACTTCCACAACTGTCTGATTTGGGCGAACGTTAATGCTGGTGTTTTAGGCCGCATCTCTAGGGAGCTGCCTGAAAGTAGGGTTAGGGCTTGCATGAAGATATCTATCATGACTCCAGCTCCAGGGGCACTAGTGCTGTAAAAGGCATGCCAAGAGGAATGTGGCACAGCACCAATATTACTCCTTAAACACCTTTCTTTTTTGGGCTAGCCTTAGTGCTGGTAATAAAAGCCTCAACTCTAGGGCGCTGGCTAAAATTAGGGTTAGGGTTAGGGTTAGCATACAGAGATCTAAAATGACTCTAGTTCCAGGGGCACTAGTGCTGTAAAAGGCATGCCAAGAGGAATGTGGCACAACAATAATATTGCTCCTTCCAGAGCTTTCTCAGTTGGGAAAGACTTAATGCGAATGAGGATAGCCTTATCTCTATGGAGATGGCTAAAATGAAGTTTAGGGTTAGCATTCAGAGATCTACAATGACTCTAGCTCCAGGGGCACTAGTGCTGTAAAAACCACGCCAAGAAGAATGTGGCACAGCCCCAAAATTACTACTTCTACAACTGTCTTCTTTAGGCGAACCTTAATGCTGGTGATGTAGGCCTCATCTCTAGGAAGCTGGCTAAAATTAGGGTTAGGCTTGGGGCTGGTATTCAGATATCTAAAGTGCCTCTAGATCCAGGGGCATTAGTGCTATAAAAACCACGCCAAGAAGACTGTGGCACAGCCCCAAAATTACTACTTCCACAACTGTCTTATTTGGGTGAACGTTAATGCTGGTGTTTTAGGCCGCATCTCGAGGGAGCTGCCTGAAAGTAGGGTTAGGGGTTGCATGAAGATATCTATCATGACTCCAGCTCCAGGGGCACTAGTGCTGTAAAAGGCATGCCAAGAGGAATGTGGCACAGCACCAATATTACTCCTTAAACACCTTTCTTATTTGGGCGAGCCTTAGTGCTGGTAATAAAAGCCTCAACTCTAGGGCGCTGGCTAAAATTAGGGTTAGGGTTAGGGTTAGCATACAGAGATCTAAAATGACTCTAGTTCCAGGGGCACTAGTGCTGTAAAAGGCATGCCAAGAGGAATGTGGCACAACAATAATATTGCTCCTTCCAGAGCTTTCTCAGTTGGGAAAGACTTAATGCGAATGAGGATAGCCTTATCTCTATGGAGATGGCTAAAATGAGGGTTAGGGTTAGCATTCAGAGATCTACAATGACTCTAGCTCCAGGGGCACTAGTGCTGTAAAAACCACGCCAAGAAGAATGTGGCACAGCCCCAAAATTACTACTTCTACAACTGTCTTATTTGGGCGAACCTTAATGCTGGTGATGTAGGCCTCATCTCTAGGAAGCTGGCTAAAATTAGGGTTACGCTTGGGGCTGGCATTCAGAGATCTAAAGTGCCTCTACATCCAGGGGCATTAGTGCTATAAAAACCACGCCAAGAAGACTGTGGCACAGCCCCAAAATTACTACTTCCACAACTGTCTTATTTGGGCGAACGTTAATGCTGGTGTTTTAGGCCGCATCTCGAGGGAGCTGCCTGAAAGTAGGGTTAGGGCTTGCATGAAGATATCTATCATGACTCCAGCTCCAGGGGCACTAGTGCTGTAAAAGGCATCCCAAGAGGAATGTGACACAGCACCAATATTACTCCTTAAACACCTTTCTTTTTTGGGCTAGCCTTAGTGCTGGTAATAAAAGCCTCAACTCTAGGGCGCTGGCTAAAATTAGGGTTAGGGTTAGGGTTAGCATACAGAGATCTAAAATGACTCTAGTTCCAGGGGCACTAGTGCTGTAAAAGGCATGCCAAGAGGAATGTGGCACAACAATAATATTGCTCCTTCCAGAGCTTTCTCAGTTGGGAAAGACTTAATGCGAATGAGGATAGCCTTATCTCTATGGAGATGGCTAAAATGAGGGTTAGGGTTAGCATTCAGAGATCTACAATGACTCTAGCTCCAGGGGCACTAGTGCTGTAAAAACCACGCCAAGAAGAATGAGGCACAGCACCAAAATTACTACTTCTACAACTGTCTTATTTGGGCGAACCTTAATGCTGGTGATGTAGGCCTGATCTCTAGGAAGCTGGCTAAAATTAGGGTTAGGCTTGGGGCTGGCATTCAGAGATCTAAAGTGCCTCTAGATCCAGGGGCATTAGTGCTATAAAAACCACGCCAAGAAGACTGTGGCACAGCCCCAAAATTACTACTTCCACAACTGTCTGATTTGGGCGAACGTTAATGCTGGTGTTTTAGGCCGCATCTCGAGGGAGCTGCCTGAAAGTAGGGTTAGGGCTTGCATGAAGATATCTATCATGACTCCAGCTCCAGGGGCACTAGTGCTGTAAAAGGCATGCCAAGAGGAATGTGACACAGCACCAATATTACTCCTTAAACACCTTTCTTATTTGGGCTAGCCTTAGTGCTGGTAATAAAAGCCTCAACTCTAGGGCGCTGGCTAAAATTAGGGTTAGGGTTAGGGTTAGAATACAGAGATCTAAAATGACTCTAGTTCCAGGGGAACTAGTGCTGTAAAAGGCATGCCAAGAGGAATGTGGCACAACAATAATATTGCTCCTTCCAGAGCTTTCTCAGTTGGGAAAGACTTAATGCGAATGAGGATAGCCTTATCTCTATGGAGATGGCTAAAATGAGGGTTAGGTTTAGCATTCAGAGATCTACAATGACTCTAGCTCCAGGGGCACTAGTGCTGTAAAAACCACGCCAAGAAGAATGTGGCACAGCCCCAAAATTACTACTTCTACAACTGTCTTATTTGGGCGAACCTTAATGCTGGTGATGTAGGCCTCATCTCTAGGAAGCTGGCTAAAATTAGGGTTAGGCTTGGGGCTGGCATTCAGAGATCTAAAGTGCCTCTACATCCAGGGGCATTAGTGCTATAAAAACCACGCCAAGAAGACTGTGGCACAGCCCCAAAATTACTACTTCCACAACTGTCTTATTTGGGCGAACGTTAATGCTGGTGTTTTAGGCCGCATCTCTAGGGAGCTGCCTGAAAGTAGGGTTAGGGCTTGCATGAAGATATCTATCATGACTCCAGCTCCAGGGGCACTAGTGCTGTAAAAGGCATGCCAAGAGGAATGTGACACAGCACCAATATTACTCCTTAAACACCTTTCTTATTTGGGCTAGCCTTAGTGCTGGTAATAAAAGCCTCAACTCTAGGGCGCTGGCTAAAATTAGGGTTAGGGTTAGGGTTAGCATACAGAGATCTAAAATTACTCTAGTTCCAGGGGCACTAGTGCTGTAAAAGGCATGCCAAGAGGAATGTGGCACAACAATAATATTGCTCCTTCCAGAGCTTTCTCAGTTGGGAAAGACTTAATGCGAATGAGGATAGCCTTATCTCTATGGAGATGGCTAAAATGAGGGTTAGGTTTAGCATTCAGAGATCTACAATGACTCTAGCTCCAGGGGCACTAGTGCTGTAAAAACCACGCCAAGAAGAATGTGGCACAGCCCCAAAATTACTACTTCTACAACTGTCTTATTTGGGCGAACCTTAATGCTGGTGATGTAGGCCTCATCTCTAGGAAGCTGGCGAAAATTAGGGTTAGGCTTGGGGCTGGCATTCAGAGATCTAAAGTGCCTCTAGATCCAGGGGCATTAGTGCTATAAAAACCACGCCAAGAAGACTGTGGCACAGCCCCAAAATTACTACTTCCACAACTGTCTGATTTGGGCGAACGTTAATGCTGGTGTTTTAGGCCGCATCTCTAGAGAGCTGCCTGAAAGTAGGGTTAGGGCTTGCATGAAGATATCTATCATGACTCCAGCTCCAGGGGCACTAGTGCTGTAAAAGGCATCCCAAGAGGAATGTGACACAGCACCAATATTACTCCTTAAACACCTTTCTTATTTGGGCTAGCCTTAGTGCTGGTAATAAAAGCCTCAACTCTAGGGCGCTGGCTAAAATTAGGGTTAGGGTTAGGGTTAGCATACAGAGATCTAAAATGACTCTAGTTCCAGGGGCACTAGTGCTGTAAAAGGCATGCCAAGAGGAATGTGGCACAACAATAATATTGCTCCTTCCAGAGCTTTCTCAGTTGGGAAAGACTTAATGCGAATGAGGATAGCCTTATCTCTATGGAGATGGCTAAAATGAGGGTTAGGGTTAGCATTCAGAGATCTACAATGACTCTAGCTCCAGGGGCACTAGTGCTGTAAAAACCACGCCAAGAAGAATGTGGCACAGCCCCAAAATTACTACTTCTACAACTGTCTTATTTGGGCGAACCTTAATGCTGGTGATGTAGGCCTCATCTCTAGGAAGCTGGCTAAAATTAGGGTTAGGCTTGGGGCTGGAATTCAGAGATCTAAAGTGCCTCTAGATCCAGGGGCATTAGTGCTATAAAAACCACGCCAAGAAGACTGTGGCACAGCCCCAAAATTACTACTTCCACAACTGTCTTATTTGGGCGAACGTTAATGCTGGTGTTTTAGGCCGCATCTCGAGGGAGCTGCCTGAAAGTAGGGTTAGGGCTTGCATGAAGATATCTATCATGACTCCAGCTCCAGGGGCACTAGTGCTGTAAAAGGCATCCCAAGAGGAATGTGACACAGCACCAATATTACTCCTTAAACACCTTTCTTATTTGGGCTAGCCTTAGTGCTGGTAATAAAAGCCTCAACTCTAGGGCGCTGGCTAAAATTAGGGTTAGGGTTAGGGTTAGCATACAGAGATCTAAAATGACTCTAGTTCCAGGGGCACTAGTGCTGTAAAAGGCATGCCAAGAGGAATGTGGCACAACAATAATATTGCTCCTTCCAGAGCTTTCTCAGTTGGGAAAGACTTAATGCGAATGAGGATAGCCTTATCTCTATGGAGATGGCTAAAATGAGGGTTAGGGTTAGCATTCAGAGATCTACAATGACTCTAGCTCCAGGGGCACTAGTGCTGTAAAAACCACGCCAAGAAGAATGTGGCACAGCCCCAAAATTACTACTTCTACAACTGTCTTATTTGGGCGAACCTTAATGCTGGAGATGTAGGCCTCATCTCTAGGAAGCTGGCTAAAATTAGGGTTAGGCTTGGGGCTGGCATTCAGAGATCTAAAGTGCCTCTACATCCAGGGGCATTAGTGCTATAAAAACCACGCCAAGAAGACTGTGGCACAGCCCCAAAATTACTACTTCCACAACTGTCTGATTTGGGCGAACGTTAATGCTGGTGTTTTAGGCCGCATCTCGAGGGAGCTGCCTGAAAGTAGGGTTAGGGCTTGCATGAAGATATCTATCATGACTCCAGCTCCAGGGGCACTAGTGCTGTAAAAGGCATCCCAAGAGGAATGTGACACAGCACCAATATTACTCCTTAAACACCTTTCTTATTTGGGCTAGCCTTAGTGCTGGTAATAAAAGCCTCAACTCTAGGGCGCTGGCTAAAATTAGGGTTAGGGTTAGGGTTAGCATACAGAGATCTAAAATGACTCTAGTTCCAGGGGCACTAGTGCTGTAAAAGGCATGCCAAGAGGAATGTGGCACAACAATAATATTGCTCCTTCCAGAGCTTTCTCAGTTGGGAAAGACTTAATGCGAATGAGGATAGCCTTATCTCTATGGAGATGGCTAAAATGAGGGTTAGGGTTAGCATTCAGAGATCTACAATGACTCTAGCTCCAGGGGCACTAGTGCTGTAAAAACCACGCCAAGAAGAATGTGGCACAGCCCCAAAATTACTACTTCTACAACTGTCTTCTTTGGGCGAACCTTAATGCTGGTGATGTAGGCCTCATCTCTAGGAAGCTGGCTAAAATTAGGGTTAGGCTTGGGGCTGGCATTCAGAGATCTAAAGTGCCTCTACATCCAGGGGCATTAGTGCTATAAAAACCACGCCAAGAAGACTGTGGCACAGCCCCAAAATTACTACTTCCACAACTGTCTTATTTGGGCGAACGTTAATGCTGGTGTTTTAGGCCGCATCTCTAGGGAGCTGCCTGAAAGTAGGGTTAGGGCTTGCATGAAGATATCTATCATGACTCCAGCTCCAGGGGCACTAGTGCTGTAAAAGGCATCCCAAGAGGAATGTGACACAGCACCAATATTACTCCTTAAACACCTTTCTTATTTGGGCTAGCCTTAGTGCTGGTAATAAAAGCCTCAACTCTAGGGCACTGGCTAAAATTAGGGTTAGGGTTAGGGTTAGCATACAGAGATCTAAAATGACTCTAGTTCCAGGGGCACTAGTGCTGTAAAAGGCATGCCAAGAGGAATGTGGCACAACAATAATATTGCTCCTTCCAGAGCTTTCTCAGTTGGGAAAGACTTAATGCGAATGAGGATAGCCTTATCTCTATGGAGATGGCTAAAATGAGGGTAAGGGTTAGCATTCAGAGATCTACAATGACTCTAGCTCCAGGGGCACTAGTGCTGTAAAAACCACGCCAAGAAGAATGTGGCACAGCCCCAAAATTACTACTTCTACAACTGTCTTCTTTGGGCGAACCTTAATGCTGGTGATGTAGGCCTCATCTCTAGGAAGCTGGCTAAAATTAGGGTTAGGCTTGGGGCTGGCATTCAGAGATCTAAAGTGCCTCTAGATCCAGGGGCATTAGTGCTATAAAAACCACGCCAAGAAGACTGTGGCACAGCCCCAAAAATACTACTTCCACAACTGTCTGATTTGGGCGAACGTTAATGCTGGTGTTTTAGGCCGCATCTCTAGGGAGCTGCCTGAAAGTAGGGTTAGGGCTTGCATGAAGATATCTATCATGACTCCAGCTCCAGGGGCACTAGTGCTGTAAAAGGCATCCCAAGAGGAATGTGACACAGCACCAATATTACTCCTTAAACACCTTTCTTATTTGGGCTAGCCTTAGTGCTGGTAATAAAAGCCTCAACTCTAGGGCGCTGGCTAAAATTAGGGTTAGGGTTAGGGTTAGCATACAGAGATCTAAAATGACTCTAGTTCCAGGGGCACTAGTGCTGTAAAAGGCATGCCAAGAGGAATGTGGCACAACAATAATATTGCTCCTTCCAGAGCTTTCTCAGTTGGGAAAGACTTAATGCGAATGAGGATAGCCTTATCTCTATGGAGATGGCTAAAATGAGGGTTAGGGTTAGCATTCAGAGATCTACAATGACTCTAGCTCCAGGGGCACTAGTGCTGTAAAAACCACGCCAAGAAGAATGTGGCACAGCCCCAAAATTACTACTTCTACAACTGTCTTATTTGGGCGAACCTTAATGCTGGTGATGTAGGCCTCATCTCTAGGAAGCTGGCTAAAATTAGGGTTAGGCTTGGGGCTGGCATTCAGAGATCTAAAGTGCCTCTACATCCAGGGGCATTAGTGCTATAAAAACCACGCCAAGAAGACTGTGGCACAGCCCCAAAAATACTACTTCCACAACTGTCTGATTTGGGCGAACGTTAATGCTGGTGTTTTAGGCCGCATCTCGAGGGAGCTGCCTGAAAGTAGGGTTAGGGCTTGCATGAAGATATCTATCATGACTCCAGCTCCAGGGGCACTAGTGCTGTAAAAGGCATGCCAAGAGGAATGTGACACAGCACCAATATTACTCCTTAAACACCTTTCTTATTTGGGCTAGCCTTAGTGCTGGTAATAAAAGCCTCAACTCTAGGGCGCTGGCTAAAATTAGGGTTAGGGTTAGGGTTAGCATACAGAGATCTAAAATGACTCTAGTTCCAGGGGCACTAGTGCTGTAAAAGGCATGCCAAGAGGAATGTGGCACAACAATAATATTGCTCCTTCCAGAGCTTTCTCAGTTGGGAAAGACTTAATGCGAATGAGGATAGCCTTATCTCTATGGAGATGGCTAAAATGAGGGTTAGGGTTAGCATTCAGAGATCTACAATGACTCTAGCTCCAGGGGCACTAGTGCTGTAAAAACCACGCCAAGAAGAATGTGGCACAGCCCCAAAATTACTACTTCTACAACTGTCTTCTTTGGGCGAACCTTAATGCTGGTGATGTAGGCCTCATCTCTAGGAAGCTGGCTAAAATTAGGGTTAGGCTTGGGGCTGGCATTCAGAGATCTAAAGTGCCTCTAGATCCAGGGGCATTAGTGCTATAAAAACCACGCCAAGAAGACTGTGGCACAGCCCCAAAATTACTACTTCCACAACTGTCTGATTTGGGCGAACGTTAATGCTGGTGTTTTAGGCCGCATCTCGAGGGAGCTGCCTGAAAGTAGGGTTAGGGCTTGCATGAAGATATCTATCATGACTCCAGCTCCAGGGGCACTAGTGCTGTAAAAGGCATCCCAAGAGGAATGTGACACAGCACCAATATTACTCCTTAAACACCTTTCTTATTTGGGCTAGCCTTAGTGCTGGTAATAAAAGCCTCAAGTCTAGGGCGCTGGCTAAAATTAGGGTTAGGGTTAGGGTTAGCATACAGAGATCTAAAATGACTCTAGTTCCAGGGGCACTAGTGCTGTAAAAGGCATGCCAAGAGGAATGTGGCACAACAATAATATTGCTCCTTCCAGAGCTTTCTCAGTTGGGAAAGACTTAATGCGAATGAGGATAGCCTTATCTCTATGGAGATGGCTAAAATGAAGTTTAGGGTTAGCATTCAGAGATCTACAATGACTCTAGCTCCAGGGGCACTAGTGCTGTAAAAACCACGCCAAGAAGAATGTGGCACAGCCCCAAAATTACTACTTCTACAACTGTCTTATTTGGGCGAACCTTAATGCTGGTGATGTAGGCCTCATCTCTAGGAAGCTGGCTAAAATTAGGGTTAGGCTTGGGGCTGGTATTCAGATATCTAAAGTGCCTCTAGATCCAGGGGCATTAGTGCTATAAAAACCACGCCAAGAAGACTGTGGCACAGCCCCAAAATTACTACTTCCACAACTGTCTTATTTGGGTGAACGTTAATGCTGGTGTTTTAGGCCGCATCTCGAGGGAGCTGCCTGAAAGTAGGGTTAGGGGTTGCATGAAGATATCTATCATGACTCCAGCTCCAGGGGCACTAGTGCTGTAAAAGGCATCCCAAGAGGAATGTGACACAGCACCAATATTACTCCTTAAACACCTTTCTTATTTGGGCTAGCCTTAGTGCTGGTAATAAAAGCCTCAACTCTAGGGCGCTGGCTAAAATTAGGGTTAGGGTTAGGGTTAGCATACAGAGATCTAAAATGACTCTAGTTCCAGGGGCACTAGTGCTGTAAAAGGCATGCCAAGAGGAATGTGGCACAACAATAATATTGCTCCTTCCAGAGCTTTCTCAGTTGGGAAAGACTTAATGCGAATGAGGATAGCCTTATCTCTATGGAGATGGCTAAAATGAGGGTTAGGGTTAGCATTCAGAGATCTACAATGACTCTAGCTCCAGGGGCACTAGTGCTGTAAAAACCACGCCAAGAAGAATGTGGCACAGCCCCAAAATTACTACTTCTACAACTGTCTTATTTGGGCGAACCTTAATGCTGGTGATGTAGGCCTCATCTCTAGGAAGCTGGCTAAAATTAGGGTTAGGCTTGGGGCTGGCATTCAGAGATCTAAAGTGCCTCTACATCCAGGGGCATTAGTGCTATAAAAACCACGCCAAGAAGACTGTGGCACAGCCCCAAAAATACTACTTCCACAACTGTCTGATTTGGGCGAACGTTAATGCTGGTGTTTTAGGCCGCATCTCGAGGGAGCTGCCTGAAAGTAGGGTTAGGGCTTGCATGAAGATATCTATCATGACTCCAGCTCCAGGGGCACTAGTGCTGTAAAAGGCATGCCAAGAGGAATGTGACACAGCACCAATATTACTCCTTAAACACCTTTCTTATTTGGGCTAGCCTTAGTGCTGGTAATAAAAGCCTCAACTCTAGGGCGCTGGCTAAAATTAGGGTTAGGGTTAGGGTTAGCATACAGAGATCTAAAATGACTCTAGTTCCAGGGGCACTAGTGCTGTAAAAGGCATGCCAAGAGGAATGTGGCACAACAATAATATTGCTCCTTCCAGAGCTTTCTCAGTTGGGAAAGACTTAATGCGAATGAGGATAGCCTTATCTCTATGGAGATGGCTAAAATGAGGGTTAGGGTTAGCATTCAGAGATCTACAATGACTCTAGCTCCAGGGGCACTAGTGCTGTAAAAACCACGCCAAGAAGAATGTGGCACAGCCCCAAAATTACTACTTCTACAACTGTCTTCTTTGGGCGAACCTTAATGCTGGTGATGTAGGCCTCATCTCTAGGAAGCTGGCTAAAATTAGGGTTAGGCTTGGGGCTGGCATTCAGAGATCTAAAGTGCCTCTAGATCCAGGGGCATTAGTGCTATAAAAACCACGCCAAGAAGAGTGTGGCACAGCCCCAAAATTACTACTTCCACAACTGTCTTATTTGGGTGAACGTTAATGCTGGTGTTTTAGGCCGCATCTCGAGGGAGCTGCCTGAAAGTAGGGTTAGGGCTTGCATGAAGATATCTATCATGACTCCAGCTCCAGGGGCACTAGTGCTGTAAAAGGCATCCCAAGAGGAATGTGACACAGCACCAATATTACTCCTTAAACACCTTTCTTATTTGGGCTAGCCTTAGTGCTGGTAATAAAAGCCTCAAGTCTAGGGCGCTGGCTAAAATTAGGGTTAGGGTTAGGGTTAGCATACAGAGATCTAAAATGACTCTAGTTCCAGGGGCACTAGTGCTGTAAAAGGCATGCCAAGAGGAATGTGGCACAACAATAATATTGCTCCTTCCAGAGCTTTCTCAGTTGGGAAAGACTTAATGCGAATGAGGATAGCCTTATCTCTATGGAGATGGCTAAAATGAAGTTTAGGGTTAGCATTCAGAGATCTACAATGACTCTAGCTCCAGGGGCACTAGTGCTGTAAAAACCACGCCAAGAAGAATGTGGCACAGCCCCAAAATTACTACTTCTACAACTGTCTTATTTGGGCGAACCTTAATGCTGGTGATGTAGGCCTCATCTCTAGGAAGCTGGCTAAAATTAGGGTTAGGCTTGGGGCTGGTATTCAGATATCTAAAGTGCCTCTAGATCCAGGGGCATTAGTGCTATAAAAACCACGCCAAGAAGACTGTGGCACAGCCCCAAAATTACAACTTCCACAACTGTCTTATTTGGGTGAACGTTAATGCTGGTGTTTTAGGCCGCATCTCGAGGGAGCTGCCTGAAAGTAGGGTTAGGGGTTGCATGAAGATATCTATCATGACTCCAGCTCCAGGGGCACTAGTGCTGTAAAAGGCATCCCAAGAGGAATGTGACACAGCACCAATATTACTCCTTAAACACCTTTCTTATTTGGGCTAGCCTTAGTGCTGGTAATAAAAGCCTCAACTCTAGGGCGCTGGCTAAAATTAGGGTTAGGGTTAGGGTTAGCATACAGAGATCTAAAATGACTCTAGTTCCAGGGGCACTAGTGCTGTAAAAGGCATGCCAAGAGGAATGTGGCACAACAATAATATTGCTCCTTCCAGAGCTTTCTCAGTTGGGAAAGACTTAATGCGAATGAGGATAGCCTTATCTCTATGGAGATGGCTAAAATGAGGGTTAGGGTTAGCATTCAGAGATCTACAATGACTCTAGCTCCAGGGGCACTAGTGCTGTAAAAACCACGCCAAGAAGAATGTGGCACAGCCCCAAAATTACTACTTCTACAACTGTCTTATTTGGGCGAACCTTAATGCTGGAGATGTAGGCCTCATCTCTAGGAAGCTGGCTAAAATTAGGGTTAGGCTTGGGGCTGGCATTCAGAGATCTAAAGTGCCTCTACATCCAGGGGCATTAGTGCTATAAAAACCACGCCAAGAAGACTGTGGCACAGCCCCAAAATTACTACTTCCACAACTGTCTGATTTGGGCGAACGTTAATGCTGGTGTTTTAGGCCGCATCTCGAGGGAGCTGCCTGAAAGTAGGGTTAGGGCTTGCATGAAGATATCTATCATGACTCCAGCTCCAGGGACACTAGTGCTGTAAAAGGCATCCCAAGAGGAATGTGACACTGCACCAATATTACTCCTTAAACACCTTTCTTATTTGGGCTAGCCTTAGTGCTGGTAATAAAAGCCTCAACTCTAGGGCGCTGGCTAAAATTAGGGTTAGGGTTAGGGTTAGCATACAGAGATCTAAAATGACTCTAGTTCCAGGGGCACTAGTGCTGTAAAAGGCATGCCAAGAGGAATGTGGCACAACAATAATATTGCTCCTTCCAGAGCTTTCTCAGTTGGGAAAGACTTAATGCGAATGAGGATAGCCTTATCTCTATGGAGATGGCTAAAATGAGGGTTAGGGTTAGCATTCAGAGATCTACAATGACTCTAGCTCCAGGGGCACTAGTGCTGTAAAAACCACGCCAAGAAGAATGTGACACAGCCCCAAAATTACTACTTCTACAACTGTCTTATTTGGGCGAACCTTAATGCTGGTGATGTAGGCCTCATCTCTAGGAAGCTGGCTAAAATTAGGGTTAGGCTTGGGGCTGGCATTCAGAGATCTAAAGTGCCTCTACATCCAGGGGCATTAGTGCTATAAAAACCACGCCAAGAAGACTGTGGCACAGCCCCAAAATTACTACTTCCGCAACTGTCTGATTTGGGCGAACGTTAATGCTGGTGTTTTAGGCCGCATCTCGAGGGAGCTGCCTGAAAGTAGGGTTAGGGCTTGCATGAAGATATCTATCATGACTCCAGCTCCAGGGGCACTAGTGCTGTAAAAGGCATGCCAAGAGGAATGTGACACAGCACCAATATTACTCCTTAAACACCTTTCTTATTTGGGCTAGCCTTAGTGCTGGTAATAAAAGCCTCAACTCTAGGGCGCTGGCTAAAATTAGGGTTAGGGTTAGGGTTAGCATACAGAGATCTAAAATGACTCTAGTTCCAGGGGCACTAGTGCTGTAAAAGGCATGCCAAGAGGAATGTGGCACAACAATAATATTGCTCCTTCCAGAGCTTTCTCAGTTGGGAAAGACTTAATGCGAATGAGGATAGCCTTATCTCTATGGAGATGGCTAAAATGAGGGTTAGGGTTAGCATTCAGAGATCTACAATGACTCTAGCTCCAGGGGCACTAGTGCTGTAAAAACCACGCCAAGAAGAATGTGGCACAGCCCCAAAATTACTACTTCTACAACTGTCTTATTTGGGCGAACCTTAATGCTGGTGATGTAGGCCTCATCTCTAGGAAGCTGGCTAAAATTAGGGTTAGGCTTGGGGCTGGCATTCAGAGATCTAAAGTGCCTCTACATCCAGGGGCATTAGTGCTATAAAAACCACGCCAAGAAGACTGTGGCACAGCCCCAAAATTACTACTTCCACAACTGCCTTATTTGGGCGAACGTTAATGCTGGTGTTTTAGGCCGCATCTCGAGGGAGCTGCCTGAAAGTAGGGTTAGGGCTTGCATGAAGATATCTATCATGACTCCAGCTCCAGGGGCACTAGTGCTGTAAAAGGCATGCCAAGAGGAATGTGACACAGCACCAATATTACTCCTTAAACACCTTTCTTATTTGGGCTAGCCTTAGTGCTGGTAATAAAAGCCTCAACTCTAGGGCGCTGGCTAAAATTAGGGTTAGGGTTAGGGTTAGCATACAGAGATCTAAAATGACTCTAGTTCCAGGGGCACTAGTGCTGTAAAAGGCATGCCAAGAGGAATGTGGCACAACAATAATATTGCTCCTTCCAGAGCTTTCTCAGTTGGGAAAGACTTAATGCGAATGAGGATAGCCTTATCTCTATGGAGATGGCTAAAATGAGGGTTAGGGTTAGCATTCAGAGATCTACAATGACTCTAGCTCCAGGGGCACTAGTGCTGTAAAAACCACGCCAAGAAGAATGTGGCACAGCCCCAAAATTACTACTTCTACAACTGTCTTATTTGGGCGAACCTTAATGCTGGAGATGTAGGCCTCATCTCTAGGAAGCTGGCTAAAATTAGGGTTAGGCTTGGGGCTGGCATTCAGAGATCTAAAGTGCCTCTACATCCAGGGGCATTAGTGCTATAAAAACCACGCCAAGAAGACTGTGGCACAGCCCCAAAATTACTACTTCCACAACTGTCTGATTTGGGCGAACGTTAATGCTGGTGTTTTAGGCCGCATCTCGAGGGAGCTGCCTGAAAGTAGGGTTAGGGCTTGCATGAAGATATCTATCATGACTCCAGCTCCAGGGACACTAGTGCTGTAAAAGGCATCCCAAGAGGAATGTGACACTGCACCAATATTACTCCTTAAACACCTTTCTTATTTGGGCTAGCCTTAGTGCTGGTAATAAAAGCCTCAACTCTAGGGCGCTGGCTAAAATTAGGGTTAGGGTTAGGGTTAGCATACAGAGATCTAAAATGACTCTAGTTCCAGGGGCACTAGTGCTGTAAAAGGCATGCCAAGAGGAATGTGGCACAACAATAATATTGCTCCTTCCAGAGCTTTCTCAGTTGGGAAAGACTTAATGCGAATGAGGATAGCCTTATCTCTATGGAGATGGCTAAAATGAGGGTTAGGGTTAGCATTCAGAGATCTACAATGACTCTAGCTCCAGGGGCACTAGTGCTGTAAAAACCACGCCAAGAAGAATGTGACACAGCCCCAAAATTACTACTTCTACAACTGTCTTATTTGGGCGAACCTTAATGCTGGTGATGTAGGCCTCATCTCTAGGAAGCTGGCTAAAATTAGGGTTAGGCTTGGGGCTGGCATTCAGAGATCTAAAGTGCCTCTACATCCAGGGGCATTAGTGCTATAAAAACCACGCCAAGAAGACTGTGGCACAGCCCCAAAATTACTACTTCCACAACTGTCTGATTTGGGCGAACGTTAATGCTGGTGTTTTAGGCCGCATCTCGAGGGAGCTGCCTGAAAGTAGGGTTAGGGCTTGCATGAAGATATCTATCATGACTCCAGCTCCAGGGGCACTAGTGCTGTAAAAGGCATGCCAAGAGGAATGTGACACAGCACCAATATTACTCCTTAAACACCTTTCTTATTTGGGCTAGCCTTAGTGCTGGTAATAAAAGCCTCAACTCTAGGGCGCTGGCTAAAATTAGGGTTAGGGTTAGGGTTAGCATACAGAGATCTAAAATGACTCTAGTTCCAGGGGCACTAGTGCTGTAAAAGGCATGCCAAGAGGAATGTGGCACAACAATAATATTGCTCCTTCCAGAGCTTTCTCAGTTGGGAAAGACTTAATGCGAATGAGGATAGCCTTATCTCTATGGAGATGGCTAAAATGAGGGTTAGGGTTAGCATTCAGAGATCTACAATGACTCTAGCTCCAGGGGCACTAGTGCTGTAAAAACCACGCCAAGAAGAATGTGGCACAGCCCCAAAATTACTACTTCTACAACTGTCTTATTTGGGCGAACCTTAATGCTGGTGATGTAGGCCTCATCTCTAGGAAGCTGGCTAAAATTAGGGTTAGGCTTGGGGCTGGCATTCAGAGATCTAAAGTGCCTCTACATCCAGGGGCATTAGTGCTATAAAAACCACGCCAAGAAGACTGTGGCACAGCCCCAAAATTACTACTTCCACAACTGTCTGATTTGGGCGAACGTTAATGCTGGTGTTTTAGGCCGCATCTCTAGGGAGCTGCCTGAAAGTAGGGTTAGGGCTTGCATGAAGATATCTATCATGACTCCAGCTCCAGGGGCACTAGTGCTGTAAAAGGCATGCCAAGAGGAATGTGGCACAGCACCAATATTACTCCTTAAACACCTTTCTTATTTGGGCTAGCCTTAGTGCTGGTAATAAAAGCCTCAACTCTAGGGCGCTGGCTAAAATTAGGGTTAGGGTTAGGGTTAGCATACAGAGATCTAAAATGACTCTAGTTCCAGGGGCACTAGTGCTGTAAAAGGCATGCCAAGAGGAATGTGGCACAACAATAATATTGCTCCTTCCAGAGCTTTCTCAGTTGGGAAAGACTTAATGCGAATGAGGATAGCCTTATCTCTATGGAGATGGCTAAAATGAGGGTAAGGGTTAGCATTCAGAGATCTACAATGACTCTAGCTCCAGGGGCACTAGTGCTGTAAAAACCACGCCAAGAAGAATGTGGCACAGCCCCAAAATTACTACTTCTACAACTGTCTTATTTGGGCGAACCTTAATGCTGGTGATGTAGGCCTCATCACTAGGAAGCTGGCTAAAATTAGGGTTAGGCTTGGGGCTGGCATTCAGAGATCTAAAGTGCCTCTACATCCAGGGGCATTAGTGCTATAAAAACCACGCCAAGAAGACTGTGGCACAGCCCCAAAATTACTACTTCCACAACTGTCTGATTTGGGCGAACGTTAATGCTGGTGTTTTAGGCCGCATCTCTAGGGAGCTGCCTGAAAGTAGGGTTAGGGCTTGCATGAAGATATCTATCATGACTCCAGCTCCAGGGGCACTAGTGCTGTAAAAGGCATGCCAAGAGGAATGTGGCACAGCACCAATATTACTCCTTAAACACCTTTCTTATTTGGGCTAGCCTTAGTGCTGGTAATAAAAGCCTCAACTCTAGGGCGCTGGCTAAAATTAGGGTTAGGGTTAGGGTTAGCATACAGAGATCTAAAATGACTCTAGTTCCAGGGGCACTAGTGCTGTAAAAGGCATGCCAAGAGGAATGTGGCACAACAATAATATTGCTCCTTCCAGAGCTTTCTCAGTTGGGAAAGACTTAATGCGAATGAGGATAGCCTTATCTCTATGGAGATGGCTAAAATGAGGGTTAGGGTTAGCATTCAGAGATCTACAATGACTCTAGCTCCAGGGGCACTAGTGCTGTAAAAACCACGCCAAGAAAAATGTGGCACAGCCCCAAAATTACTACTTCTACAACTGTCTTATTTGGGCGAACCTTAATGCTGGTGATGTAGGCCTCATCTCTAGGAAGCTGGCTAAAATTAGGGTTAGGCTTGGGGCTGGCATTCAGAGATCTAAAGTGCCTCTACATCCAGGGGCATTAGTGCTATAAAAACCACGCCAAGAAGACTGTGGCACAGCCCCAAAAATACTACTTCCACAACTGTCTGATTTGGGCGAACGTTAATGCTGGTGTTTTAGGCCGCATCTCGAGGGAGCTGCCTGAAAGTAGGGTTAGGGCTTGCATGAAGATATCTATCATGACTCCAGCTCCAGGGGCACTAGTGCTGTAAAAGGCATCCCAAGAGGAATGTGACACAGCACCAATATTACTCCTTAAACACCTTTCTTATTTGGGCTAGCCTTAGTGCTGGTAATAAAAGCCACAACTCTAGGGCGCTGGCTAAAATTAGGGTTAGGGTTAGGGTTAGCATACAGGGATCTAAAATGACTCTAGTTCCAGGGGCACTAGTGCTGTAAAAGGCATGCCAAGAGGAATGTGGCACAACAATAATATTGCTCCTTCCAGAGCTTTCTCAGTTGGGAAAGACTTAATGCGAATGAGGATAGCCTTATCTCTATGGAGATGGCTAAAATGAGGGTTAGGGTTAGCATTCAGAGATCTACAATGACTCTAGCTCCAGGGGCACTAGTGCTGTAAAAACCACGCCAAGAAGAATGTGGCACAGCCCCAAAATTACTACTTCTACAACTGTCTTATTTGGGCGAACCTTAATGCTGGTGATGTAGGCCTCATCTCTAGGAAGCTGGCTAAAATTAGGGTTAGGCTTGGGGCTGGCATTCAGAGATCTAAAGTGCCTCTAGATCCAGGGGCATTAGTGCTATAAAAACCACGCCAAGAAGAGTGTGGCACAGCCCCAAAATTACTACTTCCACAACTGTCTGATTTGGGCGAACGTTAATGCTGGTGTTTTAGGCCGCATCTCGAGGGAGCTGCCTGAAAGTAGGGTTAGGGCTTGCATGAAGATATCTATCATGACTCCAGCTCCAGGGGCACTAGTGCTGTAAAAGGCATCCCAAGAGGAATGTGACACAGCACCAATATTACTCCTTAAACACCTTTCTTATTTGGGCTAGCCTTAGTGCTGGTAATAAAAGCCTCAACTCTAGGGCGCTGGCTAAAATTAGGGTTAGGGTTAGGGTTAGCATACAGGGATCTAAAATGACTCTAGTTCCAGGGGCACTAGTGCTGTAAAAGGCATGCCAAGAGGAATGTGGCACAACAATAATATTGCTCCTTCCAGAGCTTTCTCAGTTGGGAAAGACTTAATGCGAATGAGGATAGCCTTATCTCTATGGAGATGGCTAAAATGAGGGTTAGGGTTAGCATTCAGAGATCTACAATGACTCTAGCTCCAGGGGCACTAGTGCTGTAAAAACCACGCCAAGAAGAATGTGGCACAGCCCCAAAATTACTACTTCTACAACTGTCTTCTTTGGGCGAACCTTAATGCTGGTGATGTAGGCCTCATCTCTAGGAAGCTGGCTAAAATTAGGGTTAGGCTTGGGGCTGGCATTCAGAGATCTAAAGTGCCTCTACATCCAGGGGCATTAGTGCGATAAAAACCACGCCAAGAAGACTGTGGCACAGCCGCAAAAATACTACTTCCACAACTGTCTGATTTGGGCGAACGTTAATGCTGGTGTTTTAGGCCGCATCTCGAGGGAGCTGCCTGAAAGTAGGGTTAGGGCTTGCATGAAGATATCTATCATGACTCCAGCTCCAGGGGCACTAGTGCTGTAAAAGGCACGCCAAGAAGAATGTGGCACAGCCCCAAAATTACTACTTCTACAACTGTCTTCTTTGGGCGAACCTTAATGCTGGTGATGTAGGCCTCATCTCTAGGAAGCTGGCTAAAATTAGGGTTAGGCTTGGGGCTGGCATTCAGAGATCTAAAGTGCCTCTAGATCCAGGGGCATTAGTGCTATAAAAACCACGCCAAGAAGACTGTGGCACAGCCCCAAAATTACTACTTCCACAACTGTCTTATTTGGGCGAACGTTAATGCTGGTGTTTTAGGCCGCATCTCGAGGGAGCTGCCTGAAATTAGGGTTAGGGGTTGCATGAAGATATCTATCATGACTCCAGCTCCAGGGGCACTAGTGCTGTAAAAGGCATCCCAAGAGGAATGTGACACAGCACCAATATTACTCCTTAAACACCTTTCTTATTTGGGCTAGCCTTAGTGCTGGTAATAAAAGCCTCAACTCTAGGGCGCTGGCTAAAATTAGGGTTAGGGTTAGGGTTAGCATACAGGGATCTAAAATGACTCTAGTTCCAGGGGCACTAGTGCTGTAAAAGGCATGCCAAGAGGAATGTGGCACAACAATAATATTGCTCCTTCCAGAGCTTTCTCAGTTGGGAAAGACTTAATGCGAATGAGGATAGCCTTATCTCTATGGAGATGGCTAAAATGAAGGTTAGGGTTAGCATTCAGAGATCTACAATGACTCTAGCTCCAGGGGCACTAGTGCTGTAAAAACCACGCCAAGACGAATGTGGCACAGCCCCAAAATTACTACTTCTACAACTGTCTTCTTTGGGCGAACCTTAATGCTGGTGATGTAGGCCTCATCTCTAGGAAGCTGGCTAAAATTAGGGTTAGGCTTGGGGCTGGCATTCAGAGATCTAAAGTGCCTCTACATCCAGGGGCAATAGTGCTATAAAAACCACGCCAAGAAGACTGTGGCACAGCCCCAAAATTACTACTTCCACAACTGTCTGATTTGGGCGAACGTTAAAGCTGGTGTTTTAGGCCGCATCTCAAGGGAGCTGCCTGAAAGTAGGGTTAGGGCTTGCATGAAGATATCTATCATGACTCCAGCTCCAGGGGCACTAGTGCTGTAAAAGGCATGCCAAGAGGAATGTGACACAGCACCAATATTACTCCTTAAACACCTTTCTTATTTGGGCTAGCCTTAGTGCTGGTAATAAAAGCCTCAACTCTAGGGCGCTGGCTAAAATTAGGGTTAGGGTTAGGGTTAGCATACAGAGATCTAAAATGACTCTAGTTCCAGGGGCACTAGTGCCGTAAAAGGCATGCCAAGAGGAATGTGGCACAACAATAATATTGCTCCTTCCAGAGCTTTCTCAGTTGGGAAAGACTTAATGCGAATGAGGATAGCCTTATCTCTATGGAGATGGCTAAAATGAGGGTTAGGGTTAGCATTCAGAGATCTACAATGACTCTAGCTCCAGGGGCACTAGTGCTGTAAAAACCACGCCAAGAAGAATGTGGCACAGCCCCAAAATTACTACTTCTACAACTGTCTTCTTTGGGCGAACCTTAATGCTGGTGATGTAGGCCTCATCTCTAGGAAGCTGGCTAAAATTAGGGTTAGGCTTGGGGCTGGCATTCAGAGATCTAAAGTGCCTCTAGATCCAGGGGCATTAGTGCTATAAAAACCACGCCAAGAAGACTGTGGCACAGCCCCAAAAATACTACTTCCACAACTGTCTGATTTGGGCGAACGTTAATGCTGGTGTTTTAGGCCGCATCTCGAGGGAGCTGCCTGAAAGTAGGGTTAGGGCTTGCATGAAGATATCTATCATGACTCCAGCTCCAGGGGCACTAGTGCTGTAAAAGGCATCCCAAGAGGAATGTGACACAGCACCAATATTACTCCTTAAACACCTTTCTTATTTGGGCTAGCCTTAGTGCTGGTAATAAAAGCCTCAACTCTAGGGCGCTGGCTAAAATTAGGGTTAGGGTTAGGGTTAGCATACAGAGATCTAAAATGACTCTAGTTCCAGGGGCACTAGTGCTGTAAAAGGCATGCCAAGAGGAATGTGGCACAACAATAATATTGCTCCTTCCAGAGCTTTCTCAGTTGGGAAAGACTTAATGCGAATGAGGATAGCCTTATCTCTATGGAGATGGCTAAAATGAGGGTTAGGGTTAGCATTCAGAGATCTACAATGACTCTAGCTCCAGGGGCACTAGTGCTGTAAAAACCACGCCAAGAAGAATGTGGCACAGCCCCAAAATTACTACTTCTACAACTGTCTTATTTGGGCGAACCTTAATGCTGGTGATGTAGGCCTCATCTCTAGGAAGCTGGCTAAAATTAGGGTTAGGCTTGGGGCTGGAATTCAGAGATCTAAAGTGCCTCTACATCCAGGGGCATTAGTGCTATAAAAACCGCGCCAAGAAGACTGTGGCACAGCCCCAAAATTACTACTTCCACAACTGTCTTATTTGGGCGAACGTTAATGCTGATGTTTTAGGCCGCATCTCTAGGGAGCTGCCTGAAAGTAGGGTTAGGGCTTGCATGAAGATATCTATCATGACTCCAGCTCCAGGGGCACTAGTGCTGTAAAAGGCATCCCAAGAGGAATGTGACACAGCACCAATATTACTCCTTAAACACCTTTCTTATTTGGGCTAGCCTTAGTGCTGGTAATAAAAGCCTCAACTCTAGGGCGCTGGCTAAAATTAGGGTTAGGGTTAGGGTTAGCATACAGAGATCTATAATGACTCTAGTTCCAGGGGCACTAGTGCTGTAAAAGGCATGCCAAGTGGAATGTGGCACAACAATAATATTGCTCCTTCCAGAGCTTTCTCAGTTGGGAAAGACATAATGCGAATGAGGATAGCCTTATCTCTATGGAGATGGCTAAAATGAGGGTTAGGGTTAGCATTCAGAGATCTACAATGACTCTAGCTCCAGGGGCACTAGTGCTGTAAAAACCACGCCAAGAAGAATGTGGCACAGCCCCAAAATTACTACTTCTACAACTGTCTTATTTGGGCGAACCTTAATACTGGTGATGTAGGCCTCATCTCTAGGAAGCTGGCTAAAATTAGGGTTAGGCTTGGGGCTGGAATTCAGAGATCTGAAGTGCCTCTACATCCAGGGGCATTAGTGCTATAAAAACCACGCCAAGAAGACTGTGGCACAGCCCCAAAATTACTACTTCCACAACTGTCTGATTTGGGCGAACGTTAATGCTGGTGTTTTAGGCCGCATCTCGAGGGAGCTGCCTGAAAGTAGGGTTAGGGCTTGCATGAAGATATCTATCATGACTCCAGCTCCAGGGGCACTAGTGCTGTAAAAGGCATGCCAAGAGGAATGTGGCACAGCACCAATATTACTCCTTAAACACCTTTCTTATTTGGGCTAGCCTTAGTGCTGGTAATAAAAGCCTCAACTCTAGGGCGCTGGCTAAAATTAGGGTTAGGGTTAGGGTTAGCATACAGAGATCTAAAATGACTCTAGTTCCAGGGGCACTAGTGCTGTAAAAGGCATGCCAAGAGGAATGTGGCACAACAATAATATTGCTCCTTCCAGAGCTTTCTCAGTTGGGAAAGACTTAATGCGAATGAGGATAGCCTTATCTCTACGGAGATGGCTAAAATGAGGGTTAGGGTTAGCATTCAGAGATCTACAATGACTCTAGCTCCAGGGGCACTAGTGCTGTAAAAACCACGCCAAGAAGAATGTGGCACAGCCCCAAAATTACTACTTCTACAACTGTCTTCTTTGGGCGAACCTTAATGCTGGTGATGTAGGCCTCATCTCTAGGAAGCTGGCTAAAATTAGGGTTAGGCTTGGGGCTGGCATTCAGAGATCTAAAGTGCCTCTACATCCAGGGGCATTAGTGCTATAAAAACCACGCCAAGAAGACTGTGGCACAGCCCCAAAATTACTACTTCCACAACTGTCTTATTTGGGCGAACGTTAATGCTGGTGTTTTAGGCCGCATCTCGAGGGAGCTGCCTGAAAGTAGGGTTAGGGCTTGCATGGAGATATCTATCATGACTCCAGCTCCAGGGGCACTAGTGCTGTAAAAGGCATGCCAAGAGGAATGTGGCACAGCACCAATATTACTCCTTAAACACCTTTCTTATTTGGGCTAGCCTTAGTGCTGGTAATAAAAGCCTCAACTCTAGGGCGCTGGCTAAAATTAGGGTTAGGGTTAGGGTTAGCATACAGAGATCTAAAATGACTCTAGTTCCAGGGGCACTAGTGCTGTAAAAGGCATGCCAAGTGGAATGTGGCACAACAATAATATTGCTCCTTCCAGAGCTTTCTCAGTTGGGAAAGACTTAATGCGAATGACGATAGCCTTATCTCTATGGAGATGGCTAAAATGAGGGTTAGGGTTAGCATTCAGAGATCTACAATGACTCTAGCTCCAGGGGCACTAGTGCTGTAAAAACCACGCCAAGAAGAATGTGGCACAGCCCCAAAATTACTACTTCTACAACTGTCTTCTTTGGGCGAACCTTAATGCTGGTGATGTAGGCCTCATCTCTAGGAAGCTGGCTAAAATTAGGGTTAGGCTTGGGGCTGGAATTAAGAGATCTGAAGTGCCTCTACATCCAGGGGCATTAGTGCTATAAAAACCACGCCAAGAAGACTGTGGCACAGCCCCAAAATTACTACTTCCACAACTGTCTGATTTGGGCGAACGTTAATGCTGGTGTTTTAGGCCGCATCTCGAGGGAGCTGCCTGAAAGTAGGGTTAGGGCTTGCATGAAGATATCTATCATGACTCCAGCTCCAGGGGCACTAGTGCTGTAAAAGGCATGCCAAGAGGAATGTGGCACAGCACCAATATTACTCCTTAAACAACTTTCTTATTTGGGCTAGCCTTAGTGCTGGTAATAAAAGCCTCAACTCTAGGGCGCTGGCTAAAATTAGGGTTAGGGTTAGGGTTAGCATACAGAGATCTAAAATGACTCTAGTTCCAGGGGCACTAGTGCTGTAAAAGGCATGCCAAGAGGAATGTGGCACAACAATAATATTGCTCCTTCCAGAGCTTTCTCAGTTGGGAAAGACTTAATGCGAATGAGGATAGCCTTATCACTACGGAGATGGCTAAAATGAGGGTTAGGGTTAGCATTCAGAGATCTACAATGACTCTAGCTCCAGGGGCACTAGTGCTGTAAAAACCACGCCAAGAAGAATGTGGCACAGCCCCAAAATTACTACTTCTACAACTGTCTTCTTTGGGCGAACCTTAATGCTGGTGATGTAGGCCTCATCTCTAGGAAGCTGGCTAAAATTAGGGTTAGGCTTGGGGCTGGCATTCAGAGATCTAAAGTGCCTCTACATCCAGGGGCATTAGTGCTATAAAAACCGCGCCAAGAAGACTGTGGCACAGCCCCAAAATTACTACTTCCACAACTGTCTTATTTGGGCGAACGTTAATGCTGGTGTTTTAGGCCGCATCTCGAGGGAGCTGCCTGAAAGTAGGGTTAGGGCTTGCATGAAGATATCTATCATGACTCCAGCTCCAGGGGCACTAGTGCTGTAAAAGGCATGCCAAGAGGAATGTGGCACAGCACCAATATTACTCCTTAAACACCTTTCTTATTTGGGCTAGCCTTAGTGCTGGTAATAAAAGCCTCAACTCTAGGGCGCTGGCTAAAATTAGGGTTAGGGTTAGGGTTAGCATACAGAGATCTAAAATGACTCTAGTTCCAGGGGCACTAGTGCTGTAAAAGGCATGCCAAGAGGAATGTGGCACAACAATAATATTGCTCCTTCCAGAGCTTTCTCAGTTGGGAAAGACTTAATGCGAATGAGGATAGCCTTATCTCTATGGAGATGGCTAAAATGAGGGTTAGGGTTAGCATTCAGAGATCTACAATGACTCTAGCTTCAGGGGCACTAGTGCTGTAAAAACCACGCCAAGAAGAATGTGGCACAGCCCCAAAATTACTACTTCTACAACTGTCTTATTTGGGCAAACCTTAATGCTGGTGATGTAGGCCTCATCTCTAGGAAGCTGGCTAAAATTAGGGTTAGGCTTGGGGCTGGCATTCAGAGATCTAAAGTGCCTCTACATCCAGGGGCATTAGTGCTATAAAAACCACGCCAAGAAGACTGTGGCACAGCCCCAAAATTACTACTTCCACAACTGTCTGATTTGGGCGAACGTTAATGCTGGTGTTTTAGGCCGCATCTCGAGGGAGCTGCCTGAAAGTAGGGTTAGGGCTTGCATGAAGATATCTATCATGACTCCAGCTCCAGGGGCACTAGTGCTGTAAAAGGCATGCCAAGAGGAATGTGACACAGCACCAATATTACTCCTTAAACACCTTTCTTATTTGGGCTAGCCTTAGTGCTGGTAATAAAAGCCTCAACTCTAGGGCGCTGGCTAAAATTAGGGTTAGGGTTAGGGTTAGCATACAGAGATCTAAAATGACTCTAGTTCCAGGGGCACTAGTGCTGTAAAAGGCATGCCAAGTGGAATGTGGCACAACAATAATATTGCTCCTTCCAGAGCTTTCTCAGTTGGGAAAGACTTAATGCGAATGAGGATAGCCTTATCTCTATGGAGATGGCTAAAATGAGGGTTAGGGTTAGCATTCAGAGATCTACAATGACTCTAGCTCCAGGGGCACTAGTGCTGTAAAAACCACGCCAAGAAGAATGTGGCACAGCCCCAAAATTACTACTTCTACAACTGTCTTATTTGGGCGAACCTTAATACTGGTGATGTAGGCCTCATCTCTAGGAAGCTGGCTAAAATTAGGGTTAGGCTTGGGGCTGGAATTCAGAGATCTGAAGTGCCTCTACATCCAGGGGCATTAGTGCTATAAAAACCACGCCAAGAAGACTGTGGCACAGCCCCAAAATTACTACTTCCACAACTGTCTGATTTGGGCGAACGTTAATGCTGGTGTTTTAGGCCGCATCTCGAGGGAGCTGCCTGAAAGTAGGGTTAGGGCTTGCATGAAGATATCTATCATGACTCCAGCTCCAGGGGCACTAGTGCTGTAAAAGGCATGCCAAGAGGAATGTGGCACAGCACCAATATTACTCCTTAAACACGTTTCTTATTTGGGCTAGCCTTAGTGCTGGTAATAAAAGCCTCAACTCTAGGGCGCTGGCTAAAATTAGGGTTAGGGTTAGGGTTAGCATACAGAGATCTAAAATGACTCTAGTTCCAGGGGCACTAGTGCTGTAAAAGGCATGCCAAGAGGAATGTGGCACAACAATAATATTGCTCCTTCCAGAGCTTTCTCAGTTGGGAAAGACTTAATGCGAATGAGGATAGCCTTATCTCTACGGAGATGGCTAAAATGAGGGTTAGGGTTAGCATTCAGAGATCTACAATGACTCTAGCTCCAGGGGCACTAGTGCTGTAAAAACCACGCCAAGAAGAATGTGGCACAGCCCCAAAATTACTACTTCTACAACTGTCTTCTTTGGGCGAACCTTAATGCTGGTGATGTAGGCCTCATCTCTAGGAAGCTGGCTAAAATTAGGGTTAGGCTTGGGGCTGGCATTCAGAGATCTAAAGTGCCTCTACATCCAGGGGCATTAGTGCTATAAAAACCACGCCAAGAAGACTGTGGCACAGCCCCAAAATTACTACTTCCACAACTGTCTTATTTGGGCGAACGTTAATGCTGGTGTTTTAGGCCGCATCTCGAGGGAGCTGCCTGAAAGTAGGGTTAGGGCTTGCATGGAGATATCTATCATGACTCCAGCTCCAGGGGCACTAGTGCTGTAAAAGGCATGCCAAGAGGAATGTGGCACAGCACCAATATTACTCCTTAAACACCTTTCTTATTTGGGCTAGCCTTAGTGCTGGTAATAAAAGCCTCAACTCTAGGGCGCTGGCTAAAATTAGGGTTAGGGTTAGGGTTAGCATACAGAGATCTAAAATGACTCTAGTTCCAGGGGCACTAGTGCTGTAAAAGGCATGCCAAGTGGAATGTGGCACAACAATAATATTGCTCCTTCCAGAGCTTTCTCAGTTGGGAAAGACTTAATGCGAATGACGATAGCCTTATCTCTACGGAGATGGCTAAAATGAGGGTTAGGGTTAGCATTCAGAGATCTACAATGACTCTAGCTCCAGGGGCACTAGTGCTGTAAAAACCACGCCAAGAAGAATGTGGCACAGCCCCAAAATTACTACTTCTACAACTGTCTTCTTTGGGCGAACCTTAATGCTGGTGATGTAGGCCTCATCTCTAGGAAGCTGGCTAAAATTAGGGTTAGGCTTGGGGCTGGCATTCAGAGATCTAAAGTGCCTCTACATCCAGGGGCAATAGTGCTATAAAAACCACGCCAAGAAGACTGTGGCACAGCCCCAAAATTACTACTTCCACAACTGTCTGATTTGGGCGAACGTTAATGCTGGTGTTTTAGGCCGCATCTCGAGGGAGCTGCCTGAAAGTAGGGTTAGGGCTTGCATGAAGATATCTATCATGACTCCAGCTCCAGGGGCACTAGTGCTGTAAAAGGCATGCCAAGAGGAATGTGGCACAGCACCAATATTACTCCTTAAACACCTTTCTTATTTGGGCTAGCCTTAGTGCTGGTAATAAAAGCCTCAACTCTAGGGCGCTGGCTAAAATTAGGGTTAGGGTTAGGGTTAGCATACAGAGATCTAAAATGACTCTAGTTCCAGGGGCACTAGTGCTGTAAAAGGCATGCCAAGAGGAATGTGGCACAACAATAATATTGCTCCTTCCAGAGCTTTCTCAGTTGGGAAAGACTTAATGCGAATGAGGATAGCCTTATCTCTACGGAGATGGCTAAAATGAGGGTTAGGGTTAGCATTCAGAGATCTACAATGACTCTAGCTCCAGGGGCACTAGTGCTGTAAAAACCACGCCAAGAAGAATGTGGCACAGCCCCAAAATTACTACTTCTACAACTGTCTTCTTTGGGCGAACCTTAATGCTGGTGATGTAGGCCTCATCTCTAGGAAGCTGGCTAAAATTAGGGTTAGGCTTGGGGCTGGCATTCAGAGATCTAAAGTGCCTCTAGATCCAGGGGCATTAGTGCTATAAAAACCACGCCAAGAAGACTGTGGCACAGCCCCAAAATTACTACTTCCGCAACTGTCTTATTTGGGCGAACGTTAATGCTGGTGTTTTAGGCCGCATCTCGAGGGAGCTGCCTGAAAGTAGGGTTAGGGCTTGCATGAAGATATCTATCATGACTCCAGCTCCAGGGGCACTAGTGCTGTAAAAGGCATGCCAAGAGGAATGTGGCACAGCACCAATATTACTCCTTAAACACCTTTCTTATTTGGGCTAGCCTTAGTGCTGGTAATAAAAGCCTCAACTCTAGGGCGCTGGCTAAAATTAGGGTTAGGGTTAGGGTTAGCATACAGAGATCTAAAATGACTCTAGTTCCAGGGGCACTAGTGCTGTAAAAGGCATGCCAAGAGGAATGTGGCACAACAATAATATTGCTCCTTCCAGAGCTTTCTCAGTTGGGAAAGACTTAATGCGAATGAGGATAGCCTTATCTCTACGGAGATGGCTAAAATGAGGGTTAGGGTTAGCATTCAGAGATCTACAATGACTCTAGCTCCAGGGGCACTAGTGCTGTAAAAACCACGCCAAGAAGAATGTGGCACAGCCCCAAAATTACTACTTCTACAACTGTCTTCTTTGGGCGAACCTTAATGCTGGTGATGTAGGCCTCATCTCTAGGAAGCTGGCTAAAATTAGGGTTAGGCTTGGGGCTGGCATTCAGAGATCTAAAGTGCCTCTACATCCAGGGGCATTAGTGCTATAAAAACCACGCCAAGAAGACTGTGGCACAGCCCCAAAATTACTACTTCCACAACTGTCTTATTTGGGCGAACGTTAATGCTGGTGTTTTAGGCCGCATCTCGAGGGAGCTGCCTGAAAGTAGGGTTAGGGCTTGCATGGAGATATCTATCATGACTCCAGCTCCAGGGGCACTAGTGCTGTAAAAGGCATGCCAAGAGGAATGTGGCACAGCACCAATATTACTCCTTAAACACCTTTCTTATTTGGGCTAGCCTTAGTGCTGGTAATAAAAGCCTCAACTCTAGGGCGCTGGCTAAAATTAGGGTTAGGGTTAGGGTTAGCATACAGAGATCTAAAATGACTCTAGTTCCAGGGGCACTAGTGCTGTAAAAGGCATGCCAAGTGGAATGTGGCACAACAATAATATTGCTCCTTCCAGAGCTTTCTCAGTTGGGAAAGACTTAATGCGAATGAGGATAGCCTTATCTCTACGGAGATGGCTAAAATGAGGGTTAGGGTTAGCATTCAGAGATCTACAATGACTCTAGCTCCAGGGGCACTAGTGCTGTAAAAACCACGCCAAGAAGAATGTGGCACAGCCCCAAAATTACTACTTCTACAACTGTCTTCTTTGGGCGAACCTTAATGCTGGTGATGTAGGCCTCATCTCTAGGAAGCTGGCTAAAATTAGGGTTAGGCTTGGGGCTGGCATTCAGAGATCTAAAGTGCCTCTACATCCAGGGGCATTAGTGCTATAAAAACCACGCCAAGAAGACTGTGGCACAGCCCCAAAATTACTACTTCCACAACTGTCTTATTTGGGCGAACGTTAATGCTGGTGTTTTAGGCCGCATCTCGAGGGAGCTGCCTGAAAGTAGGGTTAGGGCTTGCATGAAGATATCTATCATGACTCCAGCTCCAGGGGCACTAGTGCTGTAAAAGGCATGCCAAGAGGAATGTGGCACAGCACCAATATTACTCCTTAAACACCTTTCTTATTTGGGCTAGCCTTAGTGCTGGTAATAAAAGCCTCAACTCTAGGGCGCTGGCTAAAATTAGGGTTAGGGTTAGGGTTAGCATACAGAGATCTAAAATGACTCTAGTTCCAGGGGCACTAGTGCTGTAAAAGGCATGCCAAGAGGAATGTGGCACAACAATAATATTGCTCCTTCCAGAGCTTTCTCAGTTGGGAAAGACTTAATGCGAATGAGGATAGCCTTATCTCTACGGAGATGGCTAAAATGAGGGTTAGGGTTAGCATTCAGAGATCTACAATGACTCTAGCTCCAGGGGCACTAGTGCTGTAAAAACCACGCCAAGAAGAATGTGGCACAGCCCCAAAATTACTACTTCTACAACTGTCTTCTTTGGGCGAACCTTAATGCTGGTGATGTAGGCCTCATCTCTAGGAAGCTGGCTAAAATTAGGGTTAGGCTTGGGGCTGGCATTCAGAGATCTAAAGTGCCTCTAGATCCAGGGGCATTAGTGCTATAAAAACCACGCCAAGAAGACTGTGGCACAGCCCCAAAATTACTACTTCCGCAACTGTCTTATTTGGGCGAACGTTAATGCTGGTGTTTTAGGCCGCATCTCGAGGGAGCTGCCTGAAAGTAGGGTTAGGGCTTGCATGAAGATATCTATCATGACTCCAGCTCCAGGGGCACTAGTGCTGTAAAAGGCATGCCAAGAGGAATGTGGCACAGCACCAATATTACTCCTTAAACACCTTTCTTATTTGGGCTAGCCTTAGTGCTGGTAATAAAAGCCTCAACTCTAGGGCGCTGGCTAAAATTAGGGTTAGGGTTAGGGTTAGCATACAGAGATCTAAAATGACTCTAGTTCCAGGGGCACTAGTGCTGTAAAAGGCATGCCAAGTGGAATGTGGCACAACAATAATATTGCTCCTTCCAGAGCTTTCTCAGTTGGGAAAGACTTAATGCGAATGAGGATAGCCTTATCTCTATGGAGATGGCTAAAATGAGGGTTAGGGTTAGCATTCAGAGATCTACAATGACTCTAGCTCCAGGGGCACTAGTGCTGTAAAAACCACGCCAAGAAGAATGTGGCACAGCCCCAAAATTACTACTTCTACAACTGTCTTCTTTGGGCGAACCTTAATGCTGGTGATGTAGGCCTCATCTCTAGGAAGCTGGCTAAAATTAGGGTTAGGCTTGGGGCTGGAATTCAGAGATCTGAAGTGCCTCTACATCCAGGGGCATTAGTGCTATAAAAACCACGCCAAGAAGACTGTGGCACAGCCCCAAAATTACTACTTCCACAACTGTCTGATTTGGGCGAACGTTAATGCTGGTGTTTTAGGCCGCATCTCGAGGGAGCTGCCTGAAAGTAGGGTTAGGGCTTGCATGGAGATATCTATCATGACTCCAGCTCCAGGGGCACTAGTGCTGTAAAAGGCATGCCAAGAGGAATGTGGCACAGCACCAATATTACTCCTTAAACACCTTTCTTATTTGGGCTAGCCTTAGTGCTGGTAATAAAAGCCTCAACTCTAGGGCGCTGGCTAAAATTAGGGTTAGGGTTAGGGTTAGCATACAGAGATCTAAAATGACTCTAGTTCCAGGGGCACTAGTGCTGTAAAAGGCATGCCAAGAGGAATGTGGCACAACAATAATATTGCTCCTTCCAGAGCTTTCTCAGTTGGGAAAGACTTAATGCGAATGAGGATAGCCTTATCTCTATGGAGATGGCTAAAATGAAGGTTAGGGTTAGCATTCAGAGATCTACAATGACTCTAGCTCCAGGGGCACTAGTGCTGTAAAAACCACGCCAAGAAGAATGTGGCACAGCCCCAAAATTACTACTTCTACAACTGTCTTATTTGGGCGAACCTTAATGCTGGTGATGTAGGCCTCATCTCTAGGAAGCTGGCTAAAATTAGGGTTAGGCTTGGGGCTGGCATTCAGAGATCTAAAGTGCCTCTACATCCAGGGGCATTAGTGCTATAAAAACCACGCCAAGAAGACTGTGGCACAGCCCCAAAATTTCTACTTCCACAACTGTCTTATTTGGGCGAACGTTAATGCTGGTGTTTTAGGCCGCATCTCGAGGGAGCTGCCTGAAAGTAGGGTTAGGGCTTGCATGAAGATATCTATCATGACTCCAGCTCCAGGGGCACTAGTGCTGTAAAAGGCATGCCAAGAGGAATGTGGCACAGCACCAATATTACTCCTTAAACACCTTTCTTATTTGGGCTAGCCTTAGTGCTGGTAATAAAAGCCTCAACTCTAGGGCGCTGGCTAAAATTAGGGTTAGGGTTAGGGTTAGCATACAGAGATCTAAAATGACTCTAGTTCCAGGGGCACTAGTGCTGTAAAAGGCATGCCAAGAGGAATGTGGCACAACAATAATATTGCTCCTTCCAGAGCTTTCTCAGTTGGGAAAGACTTAATGCGAATGAGGATAGCCTTATCTCTACGGAGATGGCTAAAATGAGGGTTAGGGTTAGCATTCAGAGATCTACAATGACTCTAGCTCCAGGGGCACTAGTGCTGTAAAAACCACGCCAAGAAGAATGTGGCACAGCCCCAAAATTACTACTTCTACAACTGTCTTCTTTGGGCGAACCTTAATGCTGGTGATGTAGGCCTCATCTCTAGGAAGCTGGCTAAAATTAGGGTTAGGCTTGGGGCTGGCATTCAGAGATCTAAAGTGCCTCTACATCCAGGGGCATTAGTGCTATAAAAACCACGCCAAGAAGACTGTGGCACAGCCCCAAAATTACTACTTCCACAACTGTCTGATTTGGGCGAACGTTAATGCTGGTGTTTTAGGCCGCATCTCGAGGGAGCTGCCTGAAAGTAGGGTTAGGGCTTGCATGAAGATATCTATCATGACTCCAGCTCCAGGGGCACTAGTGCTGTAAAAGGCATCCCAAGAGGAATGTGACACAGCACCAATATTACTCCTTAAACACCTTTCTTATTTGGGCTAGCCTTAGTGCTGGTAATAAAAGCCTCAACTCTAGGGCGCTGGCTAAAATTAGGGTTAGGGTTAGGGTTAGCATACAGAGATCTAAAATGACTCTAGTTCCAGGGGCACTAGTGCTGTAAAAGGCATGCCAAGAGGAATGTGGCACAACAATAATATTGCTCCTTCCAGAGCTTTCTCAGTTGGGAGAGACTTAATGCGAATGAGGATAGCCTTATCTCTATGGAGATGGCTAAAATGAGGGTTAGGGTTAGCATTCAGAGATCTACAATGACTCTAGCTCCAGGGGCACTAGTGCTGTAAAAACCACGCCAAGAAGTATGTGGCACAGCCCCAAAATTACTACTTCTACAACTGTCTTATTTGGGCGAACCTTAATGCTGGTGATGTAGGCCTCATCTCTAGGAAGCTGGCGAAAATTAGGGTTAGGCTTGGGGCTGGCATTCAGAGATCTAAAGTGCCTCTACATCCAGGGGCATTAGTGCTATAAAAACCACGCCAAGAAGACTGTGGCACAGCCCCAAAAATACTACTTCCACAACTGTCTGATTTGGGCGAACGTTAATGCTGGTGTTTTAGGCCGCATCTCTAGGGAGCTGCCTGAAAGTAGGGTTAGGGCTTGCATGAAGATATCTATCATGACTCCAGCTCCAGGGGCATTAGTGCTGTAAAAGGCATGCCAAGAGGAATGTGGCACAGCACCAATATTACTCCTTAAACACCTTTCTTATTTGGGCTAGCCTTAGTGCTGGTAATAAAAGCCTCAACTCTAGGGCGCTGGCTAAAATTAGGGTTAGGGTTAGGGTTAGCATACAGAGATCTAAAATGACTCTAGTTCCAGGGGCACTAGTGCTGTAAAAGGCATGCCAAGAGGAATGTGGCACAACAATAATATTGCTCCTTCCAGAGCTTTCTCAGTTGGGAAAGACTTAATGCGAATGAGGATAGCCTTATCTCTATGGAGATGGCTAAAATGAGGGTTAGGGTTAGCATTCAGAGATCTACAATGACTCTAGCTCCAGGGGCACTAGTGCTGTAAAAACCACGCCAAGAAGAATGTGGCACAGCCCCAAAATTACTACTTCTACAACTGTCTTATTTGGGCGAACCTTAATGCTGGTGATGTAGGCCTCATCTCTAGGAAGCTGGCTAAAATTAGGGTTAGGCTTGGGGCTGGAATTCAGAGATCTAAAGTGCCTCTACATCCAGGGGCTTTAGTGCTATAAAAACCACGCCAAGAAGACTGTGGCATAGCCCCAAAATTACTACTTCCACAACTGTCTGATTTGGGCGAACGTTAATGCTGGTGTTTTAGGCCGCATCTCGAGGGAGCTGCCTGAAAGTAGGGTTAGGGCTTGCATGAAGATATCTATCATGACTCCAGCTCCAGGGGCACTAGTGCTGTAAAAGGCATGCCAAGAGGAATGTGGCACAGCACCAATATTACTCCTTAAACACCTTTCTTATTTGGGCTAGCCTTAGTGCTGGTAATAAAAGCCTCAACTCTAGGGCGCTGGCTAAAATTAGGGCTAGGGTTAGGGTTAGCATACAGAGATCTAAAATGACTCTAGTTCCAGGGGCACTAGTGCTGTAAAAGGCATGCCAAGAGGAATGTGGCACAACAATAATATTGCTCCTTCCAGAGCTTTCTCAGTTGGGAAAGACTTAATGCGAATGAGGATAGCCTTATCTCTACGGAGATGGCTAAAATGAGGGTTAGGGTTAGCATTCAGAGATCTACAATGACTCTAGCTCCAGGGGCACTAGTGCTGTAAAAACCACGCCAAGAAGAATGTGGCACAGCCCCAAAATTACTACTTCTACAACTGTCTTCTTTGGGCGAACCTTAATGCTGGTGATGTAGGCCTCATCTCTAGGAAGCTGGCTAAAATTAGGGTTAGGCTTGGGGCTGGCATTCAGAGATCTAAAGTGCCTCTACATCCAGGGGCATTAGTGCTATAAAAACCACGCCAAGAAGACTGTGGCACAGCCCCAAAATTAGTACTTCCACAACTGTCTTATTTGGGCGAACGTTAATGCTGGTGTTTTAGGCCGCATCTCGAGGGAGCTGCCTGAAAGTAGGGTTAGGGCTTGCATGAAGATATCTATCATGACTCCAGCTCCAGGGGCACTAGTGCTGTAAAAGGCATGCCAAGAGGAATGTGGCACAGCACCAATATTACTCCTTAAACACCTTTCTTATTTGGGCTAGCCTTAGTGCTGGTAATAAAAGCCTCAACTCTAGGGCGCTGGCTAAAATTAGGGTTAGGGTTAGGGTTAGCATACAGAGATCTAAAATGACTCTAGTTCCAGGGGCACTAGTGCTGTAAAAGGCATGCCAAGAGGAATGTGGCACAACAATAATATTGCTCCTTCCAGAGCTTTCTCAGTTGGGAGAGACTTAATGCGAATGAGGATAGCCTTATCTCTATGGAGATGGCTAAAATGAGGGTTAGGGTTAGCATTCAGAGATCTACAATGACTCTAGCTCCTGGGGCACTAGTGCTGTAAAAACCACGCCAAGAAGTATGTGGCACAGCCCCAAAATTACTACTTCTACAACTGTCTTATTTGGGCGAACCTTAATGCTGGTGATGTAGGCCTCATCTCTAGGAAGCTGGCGAAAATTAGGGTTAGGCTTGGGGCTGGCATTCAGAGATCTAAAGTGCCTCTACATCCAGGGGCATTAGTGCTATAAAAACCACGCCAAGAAGACTGTGGCACAGCCCCAAAAATACTACTTCCACAACTGTCTGATTTGGCCGAACGTTAATGCTGGTGTTTTAGGCCGCATCTCTAGGGAGCTGCCTGAAAGTAGGGTTAGGGCTTGCATGAAGATATCTATCATGACTCCAGCTCCAGGGGCACTAGTGCTGTAAAAGGCATGCCAAGAGGAATGTGGCACAGCACCAATATTACTCCTTAAACACCTCTCTTATTTGGGCTAGCCTTAGTGCTGGTAATAAAAGCCTCAACTCTAGGGCGCTGGCTAAAATTAGGGTTAGTGTTAGGGTTAGCATACAGAGATCTAAAATGACTCTAGTTCCAGGGGCACTTGTGCTGTAAAAGGCATGCCAAGAGGAATGTGGCACAACAATAATATTGCTCCTTCCAGAGCTTTCTCAGTTGGGAAAGACTTAATGCGAATGAGGATAGCCTTATCTCTATGGAGATGGCTAAAATGAGGGTTAGGGTTAGCATTCAGAGATCTACAATGACTCTAGCTCCAGGGGCACTAGTGCTGTAAAAACCACGCCAAGAAGAATGTGGCACAGCCCCAAAATTACTACTTCTACAACTGTCTTCTTTGGGCGAACCTTAATGCTGGTGATGTAGGCCTCATCTCTAGGAAGCTGGCTATAATTAGGGTTAGGCTTGGGGCTGGCATTCAGAGATCTAAAGTGCCTCTACATCCAGGGGCATTAGTGCTATAAAAACCACGCCAAGAAGACTGTGGCATAGCCCCAAAATTACTACTTCCACAACTGTCTGATTTGGGCGAACGTTAATGCTGGTGTTTTAGGCCGCATCTCGAGGGAGCTGCCTGAAAGTAGGGTTAGGGCTTGCATGAAGATATCTATCATGACTCCAGCTCCAGGGGCACTAGTGCTGTAAAAGGCATGCCAAGAGGAATGTGGCACAGCACCAATATTACTCCTTAAACACCTTTCTTATTTGGGCTAGCCTTAGTGCTGGTAATAAAAGCCTCAACTCTAGGGCGCTGGCTAAAATTAGGGCTAGGGTTAGGGTTAGCATACAGAGATCTAAAATGACTCTAGTTCCAGGGGCACTAGTGCTGTAAAAGGCATGCCAAGAGGAATGTGGCACAACAATAATATTGCTCCTTCCAGAGCTTTCTCAGTTGGGAAAGACTTAATGCGAATGAGGATAGCCTTATCTCTACGGAGATGGCTAAAATGAGGGTTAGGGTTAGCATTCAGAGATCTACAATGACTCTAGCTCCAGGGGCACTAGTGCTGTAAAAACCACGCCAAGAAGAATGTGGCACAGCCCCAAAATTACTACTTCTACAACTGTCTTCTTTGGGCGAACCTTAATGCTGGTGATGTAGGCCTCATCTCTAGGAAGCTGGCTAAAATTAGGGTTAGGCTTGGGGCTGGCATTCAGAGATCTAAAGTGCCTCTACATCCAGGGGCATTAGTGCTATAAAAACCACGCCAAGAAGACTGTGGCACAGCCCCAAAATTAGTACTTCCACAACTGTCTTATTTGGGCGAACGTTAATGCTGGTGTTTTAGGCCGCATCTCGAGGGAGCTGCCTGAAAGTAGGGTTAGGGCTTGCATGAAGATATCTATCATGACTCCAGCTCCAGGGGCACTAGTGCTGTAAAAGGCATGCCAAGAGGAATGTGGCACAGCACCAATATTACTCCTTAAACACCTTTCTTATTTGGGCTAGCCTTAGTGCTGGTAATAAAAGCCTCAACTCTAGGGCGCTGGCTAAAATTAGGGTTAGGGTTAGGGTTAGCATACAGAGATCTAAAATGACTCTAGTTCCAGGGGCACTAGTGCTGTAAAAGGCATGCCAAGAGGAATGTGGCACAACAATAATATTGCTCCTTCCAGAGCTTTCTCAGTTGGGAGAGACTTAATGCGAATGAGGATAGCCTTATCTCTATGGAGATGGCTAAAATGAGGGTTAGGGTTAGCATTCAGAGATCTACAATGACTCTAGCTCCTGGGGCACTAGTGCTGTAAAAACCACGCCAAGAAGTATGTGGCACAGCCCCAAAATTACTACTTCTACAACTGTCTTATTTGGGCGAACCTTAATGCTGGTGATGTAGGCCTCATCTCTAGGAAGCTGGCGAAAATTAGGGTTAGGCTTGGGGCTGGCATTCAGAGATCTAAAGTGCCTCTACATCCAGGGGCATTAGTGCTATAAAAACCACGCCAAGAAGACTGTGGCACAGCCCCAAAAATACTACTTCCACAACTGTCTGATTTGGGCGAACGTTAATGCTGGTGTTTTAGGCCGCATCTCTAGGGAGCTGCCTGAAAGTAGGGTTAGGGCTTGCATGAAGATATCTATCATGACTCCAGCTCCAGGGGCACTAGTGCTGTAAAAGGCATGCCAAGAGGAATGTGACACAGCACCAATATTACTCCTTAAACACCTTTCTTATTTGGGCTAGCCTTAGTGCTGGTAATAAAAGCCTCAACTCTAGGGCGCTGGCTAAAATTAGGGTTAGTGTTAGGGTTAGCATACAGAGATCTAAAATGACTCTAGTTCCAGGGGCACTTGTGCTGTAAAAGGCATGCCAAGAGGAATGTGGCACAACAATAATATTGCTCCTTCCAGAGCTTTCTCAGTTGGGAAAGACTTAATGCGAATGAGGATAGCCTTATCTCTATGGAGATGGCTAAAATGAGGGTTAGGGTTAGCATTCAGAGATCTACAATGACTCTAGCTCCAGGGGCACTAGTGCTGTAAAAACCACGCCAAGAAGAATGTGGCACAGCCCCAAAATTACTACTTCTACAACTGTCTTATTTGGGCGAACCTTAATGCTGGTGATGTAGGCCTCATCTCTAGGAAGCTGGCTAAAATTAGGGTTAGGCTTGGGGCTGGAATTCAGAGATCTAAAGTGCCTCTACATCCAGGGGCATTAGTGCTATAAAAACCACGCCAAGAAGACTGTGGCACAGCCCCAAAATTACTACTTCCACAACTGTCTGATTTGGGCGAACGTTAATGCTGGTGTTTTAGGCCGCATCTCGAGGGAGCTGCCTGAAAGTAGGGTTAGGGCTTGCATGAAGATATCTATCATGACTCCAGCTCCAGGGGCACTAGTGCTGTAAAAGGCATGCCAAGAGGAATGTGGCACAGCACCAATATTACTCCTTAAACACCTTTCTTATTTGGGCTAGCCTTAGTGCTGGTAATAAAAGCCTCAACTCTAGGGCGCTGGCTAAAATTAGGGTTAGTGTTAGGGTTAGCATACAGAGATCTAAAATGACTCTAGTTCCAGGGGCACTTGTGCTGTAAAAGGCATGCCAAGAGGAATGTGGCACAACAATAATATTGCTCCTTCCAGAGCTTTCTCAGTTGGGAAAGACTTAATGCGAATGAGGATAGCCTTATCTCTATGGAGATGGCTAAAATGAGGGTTAGGGTTAGCATTCAGAGATCTACAATGACTCTAGCTCCAGGGGCACTAGTGCTGTAAAAACCACGCCAAGAAGAATGTGGCACAGCCCCAAAATTACTACTTCTACAACTGTCTTCTTTGGGCGAACCTTAATGCTGGTGATGTAGGCCTCATCTCTAGGAAGCTGGCTATAATTAGGGTTAGGCTTGGGGCTGGCATTCAGAGATCTAAAGTGCCTCTACATCCAGGGGCATTAGTGCTATAAAAACCACGCCAAGAAGACTGTGGCATAGCCCCAAAATTACTACTTCCACAACTGTCTGATTTGGGCGAACGTTAATGCTGGTGTTTTAGGCCGCATCTCGAGGGAGCTGCCTGAAAGTAGGGTTAGGGCTTGCATGAAGATATCTATCATGACTCCAGCTCCAGGGGCACTAGTGCTGTAAAAGGCATGCCAAGAGGAATGTGGCACAGCACCAATATTACTCCTTAAACACCTTTCTTATTTGGGCTAGCCTTAGTGCTGGTAATAAAAGCCTCAACTCTAGGGCGCTGGCTAAAATTAGGGCTAGGGTTAGGGTTAGCATACAGAGATCTAAAATGACTCTAGTTCCAGGGGCACTAGTGCTGTAAAAGGCATGCCAAGAGGAATGTGGCACAACAATAATATTGCTCCTTCCAGAGCTTTCTCAGTTGGGAAAGACTTAATGCGAATGAGGATAGCCTTATCTCTACGGAGATGGCTAAAATGAGGGTTAGGGTTAGCATTCAGAGATCTACAATGACTCTAGCTCCAGGGGCACTAGTGCTGTAAAAACCACGCCAAGAAGAATGTGGCACAGCCCCAAAATTACTACTTCTACAACTGTCTTCTTTGGGCGAACCTTAATGCTGGTGATGTAGGCCTCATCTCTAGGAAGCTGGCTAAAATTAGGGTTAGGCTTGGGGCTGGCATTCAGAGATCTAAAGTGCCTCTACATCCAGGGGCATTAGTGCTATAAAAACCACGCCAAGAAGACTGTGGCACAGCCCCAAAATTACTACTTCCACAACTGTCTGATTTGGGCGAACGTTAATGCTGGTGTTTTAGGCCGCATCTCGAGGGAGCTGCCTGAAAGTAGGGTTAGGGCTTGCATGAAGATATCTATCATGACTCCAGCTCCAGGGGCACTAGTGCTGTAAAAGGCATGCCAAGAGGAATGTGGCACAGCACCAATATTACTCCTTAAACACCTTTCTTATTTGGGCTAGCCTTAGTGCTGGTAATAAAAGCCTCAACTCTAGGGCGCTGGCTAAAATTAGGGCTAGGGTTAGGGTTAGCATACAGAGATCTAAAATGACTCTAGTTCCAGGGGCACTAGTGCTGTAAAAGGCATGCCAAGAGGAATGTGGCACAACAATAATATTGCTCCTTCCAGAGCTTTCTCAGTTGGGAAAGACTTAATGCGAATGAGGATAGCCTTATCTCTACGGAGATGGCTAAAATGAGGGTTAGGGTTAGCATTCAGAGATCTACAATGACTCTAGCTCCAGGGGCACTAGTGCTGTAAAAACCACGCCAAGAAGAATGTGGCACAGCCCCAAAATTACTACTTCTACAACTGTCTTCTTTGGGCGAACCTTAATGCTGGTGATGTAGGCCTCATCTCTAGGAAGCTGGCTAAAATTAGGGTTAGGCTTGGGGCTGGCATTCAGAGATCTAAAGTGCCTCTACATCCAGGGGCATTAGTGCTATAAAAACCACGCCAAGAAGACTGTGGCACAGCCCCAAAATTACTACTTCCACAACTGTCTGATTTGGGCGAACGTTAATGCTGGTGTTTTAGGCCGCATCTCGAGGGAGCTGCCTGAAAGTAGGGTTAGGGCTTGCATGAAGATATCTATCATGACTCCAGCTCCAGGGGCACTAGTGCTGTAAAAGGCATGCCAAGAGGAATGTGGCACAGCACCAATATTACTCCTTAAACACCTTTCTTATTTGGGCTAGCCTTAGTGCTGGTAATAAAAGCCTCAACTCTAGGGCGCTGGCTAAAATTAGGGTTAGGGTTAGGGTTAGCATACAGAGATCTAAAATTACTCTAGTTCCAGGGGCACTAGTGCTGTAAAAGGCATGCCAAGAGGAATGTGGCACAACAATAATATTGCTCCTTCCAGAGCTTTCTCAGTTGGGAGAGACTTAATGCGAATGAGGATAGCCTTATCTCTATGGAGATGGCTAAAATGAGGGTTAGGGTTAGCATTCAGAGATCTACAATGACTCTAGCTCCTGGGGCACTAGTGCTGTAAAAACCACGCCAAGAAGTATGTGGCACAGCCCCAAAATTACTACTTCTACAACTGTCTTATTTGGGCGAACCTTAATGCTGGTGATGTAGGCCTCATCTCTAGGAAGCTGGCGAAAATTAGGGTTAGGCTTGGGGCTGGCATTCAGAGATCTAAAGTGCCTCTACATCCAGGGGCATTAGTGCTATAAAAACCACGCCAAGAAGACTGTGGCACAGCCCCAAAAATACTACTTCCACAACTGTCTGATTTGGGCGAACGTTAATGCTGGTGTTTTAGGCCGCATCTCTAGGGAGCTGCCTGAAAGTAGGGTTAGGGCTTGCATGAAGATATCTATCATGACTCCAGCTCCAGGGGCACTAGTGCTGTAAAAGGCATGCCAAGAGGAATGTGACACAGCACCAATATTACTCCTTAAACACCTTTCTTATTTGGGCTAGCCTTAGTGCTGGTAATAAAAGCCTCAACTCTAGGGCGCTGGCTAAAATTAGGGTTAGTGTTAGGGTTAGCATACAGAGATCTAAAATGACTCTAGTTCCAGGGGCACTTGTGCTGTAAAAGGCATGCCAAGAGGAATGTGGCACAACAATAATATTGCTCCTTCCAGAGCTTTCTCAGTTGGGAAAGACTTAATGCGAATGAGGATAGCCTTATCTCTATGGAGATGGCTAAAATGAGGGTTAGGGTTAGCATTCAGAGATCTACAATGACTCTAGCTCCAGGGGCACTAGTGCTGTAAAAACCACGCCAAGAAGAATGTGGCACAGCCCCAAAATTACTACTTCTACAACTGTCTTCTTTGGGCGAACCTTAATGCTGGTGATGTAGGCCTCATCTCTAGGAAGCTGGCTAAAATTAGGGTTAGGCTTGGGGCTGGCATTCAGAGATCTAAAGTGCCTCTACATCCAGGGGCATTAGTGCTATAAAAACCACGCCAAGAAGACTGTGGCACAGCCCCAAAATTACTACTTCCACAACTGTCTTATTTGGGCGAACGTTAATGCTGGTGTTTTAGGCCGCATCTCGAGGGAGCTGCCTGAAAGTAGGGTTAGGGCTTGCATGAAGATATCTATCATGACTCCAGCTCCAGGGGCACTAGTGCTGTAAAAGGCATGCCAAGAGGAATGTGGCACAGCACCAATATTACTCCTTAAACACCTTTCTTATTTGGGCTAGCCTTAGTGCTGGTAATAAAAGCCTCAACTCTAGGGCGCTGGCTAAAATTAGGGCTAGGGTTAGGGTTAGCATACAGAGATCTAAAATGACTCTAGTTCCAGGGGCACTAGTGCTGTAAAAGGCATGCCAAGAGGAATGTGGCACAACAATAATATTGCTCCTTCCAGAGCTTTCTCAGTTGGGAAAGACTTAATGCGAATGAGGATAGCCTTATCTCTACGGAGATGGCTAAAATGAGGGTTAGGGTTAGCATTCAGAGATCTACAATGACTCTAGCTCCAGGGGCACTAGTGCTGTAAAAACCACGCCAAGAAGAATGTGGCACAGCCCCAAAATTACTACTTCTACAACTGTCTTCTTTGGGCGAACCTTAATGCTGGTGATGTAGGCCTCATCTCTAGGAAGCTGGCTAAAATTAGGGTTAGGCTTGGGGCTGGCATTCAGAGATCTAAAGTGCCTCTACATCCAGGGGCATTAGTGCTATAAAAACCACGCCAAGAAGACTGTGGCACAGCCCCAAAATTAGTACTTCCACAACTGTCTTATTTGGGCGAACGTTAATGCTGGTGTTTTAGGCCGCATCTCGAGGGAGCTGCCTGAAAGTAGGGTTAGGGCTTGCATGAAGATATCTATCATGACTCCAGCTCCAGGGGCACTAGTGCTGTAAAAGGCATGCCAAGAGGAATGTGGCACAGCACCAATATTACTCCTTAAACACCTTTCTTATTTGGGCTAGCCTTAGTGCTGGTAATAAAAGCCTCAACTCTAGGGCGCTGGCTAAAATTAGGGTTAGGGTTAGGGTTAGCATACAGAGATCTAAAATGACTCTAGTTCCAGGGGCACTAGTGCTGTAAAAGGCATGCCAAGAGGAATGTGGCACAACAATAATATTGCTCCTTCCAGAGCTTTCTCAGTTGGGAGAGACTTAATGCGAATGAGGATAGCCTTATCTCTATGGAGATGGCTAAAATGAGGGTTAGGGTTAGCATTCAGAGATCTACAATGACTCTAGCTCCTGGGGCACTAGTGCTGTAAAAACCACGCCAAGAAGTATGTGGCACAGCCCCAAAATTACTACTTCTACAACTGTCTTATTTGGGCGAACCTTAATGCTGGTGATGTAGGCCTCATCTCTAGGAAGCTGGCGAAAATTAGGGTTAGGCTTGGGGCTGGCATTCAGAGATCTAAAGTGCCTCTACATCCAGGGGCATTAGTGCTATAAAAACCACGCCAAGAAGACTGTGGCACAGCCCCAAAAATACTACTTCCACAACTGTCTGATTTGGGCGAACGTTAATGCTGGTGTTTTAGGCCGCATCTCTAGGGAGCTGCCTGAAAGTAGGGTTAGGGCTTGCATGAAGATATCTATCATGACTCCAGCTCCAGGGGCACTAGTGCTGTAAAAGGCATGCCAAGAGGAATGTGGCACAGCACCAATATTACTCCTTAAACACCTTTCTTATTTGGGCTAGCCTTAGTGCTGGTAATAAAAGCCTCAACTCTAGGGCGCTGGCTAAAATTAGGGTTAGTGTTAGGGTTAGCATACAGAGATCTAAAATGACTCTAGTTCCAGGGGCACTTGTGCTGTAAAAGGCATGCCAAGAGGAATGTGGCACAACAATAATATTGCTCCTTCCAGAGCTTTCTCAGTTGGGAAAGACTTAATGCGAATGAGGATAGCCTTATCTCTATGGAGATGGCTAAAATGAGGGTTAGGGTTAGCATTCAGAGATCTACAATGACTCTAGCTCCAGGGGCACTAGTGCTGTAAAAACCACGCCAAGAAGAATGTGGCACAGCCCCAAAATTACTACTTCTACAACTGTCTTCTTTGGGCGAACCTTAATGCTGGTGATGTAGGCCTCATCTCTAGGAAGCTGGCTAAAATTAGGGTTAGGCTTGGGGCTGGCATTCAGAGATCTAAAGTGCCTCTACATCCAGGGGCATTAGTGCTATAAAAACCACGCCAAGAAGACTGTGGCACAGCCCCAAAATTACTACTTCCACAACTGTCTGATTTGGGCGAACGTTAATGCTGGTGTTTTAGGCCGCATCTCGAGGGAGCTGCCTGAAAGTAGGGTTAGGGCTTGCATGAAGATATCTATCATGACTCCAGCTCCAGGGGCACTAGTGCTGTAAAAGGCATGCCAAGAGGAATGTGACACAGCACCAATATTACTCCTTAAACACCTTTCTTATTTGGGCTAGCCTTAGTGCTGGTAATAAAAGCCTCAACTCTAGGGCGCTGGCTAAAATTAGGGTTAGGGTTAGGGTTAACATACAGAGATCTAAAATGACTCTAGTTCCAGGGGCACTAGTGCTGTAAAAGGCATGCCAAGAGGAATGTGGCACAACAATAATATTGCTCCTTCCAGAGCTTTCTCAGTTGGGAAAGACTTAATGCGAATGAGGATAGCCTTATCTCTATGGAGATGGCTAAAATGAGGGTTAGGGTTAGCATTCAGAGATCTACAATGACTCTAGCTCCAGGGGCACTAGTGCTGTAAAAACCACGCCAAGAAGAATGTGGCACAGCCCCAAAATTACTACTTCTACAACTGTCTTCTTTGGGCGAACCTTAATGCTGGTGATGTAGGCCTCATCTCTAGGAAGCTGGCTAAAATTAGGGTTAGGCTTGGGGCTGGCATTCAGAGATCTAAAGTGCCTCTAGATCCAGGGGCATTAGTGCTATAAAAACCACGCCAAGAAGACTGTGGCACAGCCCCAAAATTACTACTTCCACAACTGTCTTATTTGGGCGAACGTTAATGCTGGTGTTTTAGGCCGCATCTCTAGGGAGCTGCCTGAAAGTAGGGTTAGGGCTTGCATGAAGATATCTATCATGACTCCAGCTCCAGGGGCACTAGTGCTGTAAAAGGCATGCCAAGAGGAATGTGGCACAGCACCAATATTACTCCTTAAACACCTTTCTTATTTGGGCTAGCCTTAGTGCTGGTAATAAAAGCCTCAACTCTAGGGCGCTGGCTAAAATTAGGGTTAGGGTTAGGGTTAGCATACAGAGATCTAAAATGACTCTAGTTCCAGGGGCACTAGTGCTGTAAAAGGCATGCCAAGAGGAATGTGGCACAACAATAATATTGCTCCTTCCAGAGCTTTCTCAGTTGGGAAAGACTTAATGCGAATGAGGATAGCCTTATCTCTATGGAGATGGCTAAAATGAGGGTTAGGGTTAGCATTCAGAGATCTACAATGACTCTAGCTCCAGGGGCACTAGTGCTGTAAAAACCACGCCAAGAAGAATGTGGCACAGCCCCAAAATTACTACTTCCACAACTGTCTGATTTGAGCGAACGTTAATGCTGGTGTTTTAGGCCGCATCTCGAGGGAGCTGCCGGAAAGTAGGGTTAGGGCTTGCATGAAGATATCTATCATGACTCCAGCTCCAGGGGCACTAGTGCTGTAAAAGGCATCCCAAGAGGAATGTGACACAGCACCAATATTACTCCTTAAACACCTTTCTTATTTGGGCTAGCCTTAGTGCTGGTAATAAAAGCCTCAACTCTAGGGCGCTGGCTAAACTTAGGGTTAGGGTTAGTGTTAGCATACAGAGATCTAAAATGACTCTAGTTCCAGGGGCACTAGTGCTGTAAAAGGCATGCCAAGAGGAATGTGGCACAACAATAATATTGCTCCTTCCAGAGCTTTCTCAGTTGGGAAAGACTTAATGTGAATGAGGATAGCCTTATCTCTATGGAGATGGCTAAAATGAGGGTTAGGGTTAGCATTCAGAGATCTACAATGACTCTAGCTCCAGGGGCACTAGTGCTGTAAAAACCACGCCAAGAAGAATGTGGCACAGCCCCAAAATTACTACTTCTACAACTGTCTTATTTGGGCGAACCTTAATGCTGGTGATGTAGGCCTCATCTCTAGGAAGCTGGCTAAAATTAGGGTTAGGCTTGGGGCTGGAATTTAGAGATCTAAAGTGCCTCTACATCCAGGGGCATTAGTGCTATAAAAACCACGCCAAGAAGACTGTGGCACAGCCCCAAAATTACTACTTCCACAACTGTCTTATTTGGGCGAACGTTAATGCTGGTGATTTAGGCCGCATCTCGAGGGAGCTGCCTGAAAGTAGGGTTAGGGCTTGCATGAAGATATCTATCATGACTCCAGCTCCAGGGGCACTAGTGCTGTAAAAGGCATGCCAAGAGGAATGTGACACAGCACCAATATTACTCCTTAAACACCTTTCTTATTTGGGCTAGCCTTAGTGCTGGTAATAAAAGCCTCAACTCTAGGGCGCTGGCTAAAATTAGGGTTAGGGTTAGGGTTAGCATACAGAGATCTAAAATGACTCTAGTTCCAGGGGCACTAGTGCTGTAAAAGGCATGCCAAGAGGAATGTGGCACAACAATAATATTGCTCCTTCCAGAGCTTTCTCAGTTGGGAAAGACTTAATGCGAATGAGGATAGCCTTATCTCTATGGAGATGGCTAAAATGAGGGTTAGGGTTAGCATTCAGAGATCTACAATGACTCTAGATCCAGGGGCACTAGTGCTGTAAAAACCACGCCAAGAAGAATGTGGCACGGCCCCAAAATTACTACTTCCACAACTGTCTGATTTGGGCGAACGTTAATGCTGGTGTTTTAGGCCGCATCTCGTGGGAGCTGCCTGAAAGTAGGGTTAGGGCTTGCATGAAGATATCTATCATGACTCCAGCTCCAGGGGCACTAGTGCTGTAAAAGGCATGCCAAGAGGAATGTGGCACAGCACCAATATTACTCCTTAAACACCTTTCTTATTTGGGCTAGCCTTAGTGCTGGTAATAAAAGCCTCAACTCTAGGGCGCTGGCTAAAATTAGGGTTAGGGTTAGGGTTAGCATACAGAGATCTACAATGACTCTAGCTCCAGGGGCACTAGTGCTGTAAAAACCACGCCAAGAAGAATGTGGCACAGCCCCAAAATTACTACTTCTACAACTGTCTTATTTGGGCGAACCTTAATGCTGGTGATGTAGGCCTCATCTCTAGGAAGCTGGCTAAAATTAGGGTTAGGCTTGGGGCTGGCATTCAGAGATCGAAAGTGCCTCTAGATCCAGGGGCATTAGTGCTATAAAAACCACGCCAAGAAGACTGTGGCACAGCCCCAAAATTACTACTTCCACAACTGTCTGATTTGGGCGAATGTTAATGCTGGTGTTTTAGGCCGCATCTCGAGGGAGCTGCCTGAAAGTAGGGTTAGGGCTTGCATGAAGATATCTATCATGACTCCAGCTCCAGGGGCACTAGTGCTGTAAAAGGCATGCCAAGAGGAATGTGACACAGCACCAATATTACTCCTTAAACACCTTTCTTATTTGGGCTAGCCTTAGTGCTGGTAATAAAAGCCTCAACTCTAGGGCGCTGGCTAAAATTAGGGTTAGGGTTAGGGTTAGCATACAGAGATCTAAAATGACTCTAGTTCCAGGGGCACTAGTGCTGTAAAAGGCATGCCAAGAGGAATGTGGCACAACAATAATATTGCTCCTTCCAGAGCTTTCTCAGTTGGGAAAGACTTAATGCGAATGAGGATAGCCTTATCTCTATGGAGATGGCTAAAATGAGGGTTAGGGTTAGCATTCAGAGATCTACAATGACTCTAGCTCCAGGGGCACTAGTGCTGTAAAAACCACGCCAAGAAGAATGTGGCACAGCCCCAAAATTACTACTTCTACAACTGTCTTCTTTGGGCGAACCTTAATGCTGGTGATGTAGGCCTCATCTCTAGGAAGCTGGCTAAAATTAGGGTTAGGCTTGGGGCTGGCATTCAGAGATCTAAAGTGCCTCTACATCCAGGGGCATTAGTGCTATAAAAACCACGCCAAGAAGACTGTGGCACAGCCCCAAAATTACTACTTCCACAACTGTCTTATTTGGGCGAACGTTAATGCTGGTGTTTTAGGCCGCATCTCGAGGGAGCTGCCTGAAAGTAGGGTTAGGGCTTGCATGAAGATATCTATCATGACTCCAGCTCCAGGGGCACTAGTGCTGTAAAAGGCATGCCAAGAGGAATGTGGCACAGCACCAATATTACTCCTTAAACACCTTTCTTATTTGGGCTAGCCTTAGTGCTGGTAATAAAAGCCTCAACTCTAGGGCGCTGGCTAAAATTAGGGCTAGGGTTAGGGTTAGCATACAGAGATCTAAAATGACTCTAGTTCCAGGGGCACTAGTGCTGTAAAAGGCATGCCAAGAGGAATGTGGCACAACAATAATATTGCTCCTTCCAGAGCTTTCTCAGTTGGGAAAGACTTAATGCGAATGAGGATAGCCTTATCTCTACGGAGATGGCTAAAATGAGGGTTAGGGTTAGCATTCAGAGATCTACAATGACTCTAGCTCCAGGGGCACTAGTGCTGTAAAAACCACGCCAAGAAGAATGTGGCACAGCCCCAAAATTACTACTTCTACAACTGTCTTCTTTGGGCGAACCTTAATGCTGGTGATGTAGGCCTCATCTCTAGGAAGCTGGCTAAAATTAGGGTTAGGCTTGGGGCTGGCATTCAGAGATCTAAAGTGCCTCTACATCCAGGGGCATTAGTGCTATAAAAACCACGCCAAGAAGACTGTGGCACAGCCCCAAAATTAGTACTTCCACAACTGTCTTATTTGGGCGAACGTTAATGCTGGTGTTTTAGGCCGCATCTCGAGGGAGCTGCCTGAAAGTAGGGTTAGGGCTTGCATGAAGATATCTATCATGACTCCAGCTCCAGGGGCACTAGTGCTGTAAAAGGCATGCCAAGAGGAATGTGGCACAGCACCAATATTACTCCTTAAACACCTTTCTTATTTGGGCTAGCCTTAGTGCTGGTAATAAAAGCCTCAACTCTAGGGCGCTGGCTAAAATTAGGGTTAGGGTTAGGGTTAGCATACAGAGATCTAAAATGACTCTAGTTCCAGGGGCACTAGTGCTGTAAAAGGCATGCCAAGAGGAATGTGGCACAACAATAATATTGCTCCTTCCAGAGCTTTCTCAGTTGGGAGAGACTTAATGCGAATGAGGATAGCCTTATCTCTATGGAGATGGCTAAAATGAGGGTTAGGGTTAGCATTCAGAGATCTACAATGACTCTAGCTCCTGGGGCACTAGTGCTGTAAAAACCACGCCAAGAAGTATGTGGCACAGCCCCAAAATTACTACTTCTACAACTGTCTTATTTGGGCGAACCTTAATGCTGGTGATGTAGGCCTCATCTCTAGGAAGCTGGCGAAAATTAGGGTTAGGCTTGGGGCTGGCATTCAGAGATCTAAAGTGCCTCTACATCCAGGGGCATTAGTGCTATAAAAACCACGCCAAGAAGACTGTGGCACAGCCCCAAAAATACTACTTCCACAACTGTCTGATTTGGGCGAACGTTAATGCTGGTGTTTTAGGCCGCATCTCTAGGGAGCTGCCTGAAAGTAGGGTTAGGGCTTGCATGAAGATATCTATCATGACTCCAGCTCCAGGGGCACTAGTGCTGTAAAAGGCATGCCAAGAGGAATGTGGCACAGCACCAATATTACTCCTTAAACACCTTTCTTATTTGGGCTAGCCTTAGTGCTGGTAATAAAAGCCTCAACTCTAGGGCGCTGGCTAAAATTAGGGTTAGTGTTAGGGTTAGCATACAGAGATCTAAAATGACTCTAGTTCCAGGGGCACTTGTGCTGTAAAAGGCATGCCAAGAGGAATGTGGCACAACAATAATATTGCTCCTTCCAGAGCTTTCTCAGTTGGGAAAGACTTAATGCGAATGAGGATAGCCTTATCTCTATGGAGATGGCTAAAATGAGGGTTAGGGTTAGCATTCAGAGATCTACAATGACTCTAGCTCCAGGGGCACTAGTGCTGTAAAAACCACGCCAAGAAGAATGTGGCACAGCCCCAAAATTACTACTTCTACAACTGTCTTCTTTGGGCGAACCTTAATGCTGGTGATGTAGGCCTCATCTCTAGGAAGCTGGCTAAAATTAGGGTTAGGCTTGGGGCTGGCATTCAGAGATCTAAAGTGCCTCTACATCCAGGGGCATTAGTGCTATAAAAACCACGCCAAGAAGACTGTGGCACAGCCCCAAAATTACTACTTCCACAACTGTCTGATTTGGGCGAACGTTAATGCTGGTGTTTTAGGCCGCATCTCGAGGGAGCTGCCTGAAAGTAGGGTTAGGGCTTGCATGAAGATATCTATCATGACTCCAGCTCCAGGGGCACTAGTGCTGTAAAAGGCATGCCAAGAGGAATGTGACACAGCACCAATATTACTCCTTAAACACCTTTCTTATTTGGGCTAGCCTTAGTGCTGGTAATAAAAGCCTCAACTCTAGGGCGCTGGCTAAAATTAGGGTTAGGGTTAGGGTTAACATACAGAGATCTAAAATGACTCTAGTTCCAGGGGCACTAGTGCTGTAAAAGGCATGCCAAGAGGAATGTGGCACAACAATAATATTGCTCCTTCCAGAGCTTTCTCAGTTGGGAAAGACTTAATGCGAATGAGGATAGCCTTATCTCTATGGAGATGGCTAAAATGAGGGTTAGGGTTAGCATTCAGAGATCTACAATGACTCTAGCTCCAGGGGCACTAGTGCTGTAAAAACCACGCCAAGAAGAATGTGGCACAGCCCCAAAATTACTACTTCTACAACTGTCTTCTTTGGGCGAACCTTAATGCTGGTGATGTAGGCCTCATCTCTAGGAAGCTGGCTAAAATTAGGGTTAGGCTTGGGGCTGGCATTCAGAGATCTAAAGTGCCTCTAGATCCAGGGGCATTAGTGCTATAAAAACCACGCCAAGAAGACTGTGGCACAGCCCCAAAATTACTACTTCCACAACTGTCTTATTTGGGCGAACGTTAATGCTGGTGTTTTAGGCCGCATCTCTAGGGAGCTGCCTGAAAGTAGGGTTAGGGCTTGCATGAAGATATCTATCATGACTCCAGCTCCAGGGGCACTAGTGCTGTAAAAGGCATGCCAAGAGGAATGTGGCACAGCACCAATATTACTCCTTAAACACCTTTCTTATTTGGGCTAGCCTTAGTGCTGGTAATAAAAGCCTCAACTCTAGGGCGCTGGCTAAAATTAGGGTTAGGGTTAGGGTTAGCATACAGAGATCTAAAATGACTCTAGTTCCAGGGGCACTAGTGCTGTAAAAGGCATGCCAAGAGGAATGTGGCACAACAATAATATTGCTCCTTCCAGAGCTTTCTCAGTTGGGAAAGACTTAATGCGAATGAGGATAGCCTTATCTCTATGGAGATGGCTAAAATGAGGGTTAGGGTTAGCATTCAGAGATCTACAATGACTCTAGCTCCAGGGGCACTAGTGCTGTAAAAACCACGCCAAGAAGAATGTGGCACAGCCCCAAAATTACTACTTCCACAACTGTCTGATTTGAGCGAACGTTAATGCTGGTGTTTTAGGCCGCATCTCGAGGGAGCTGCCGGAAAGTAGGGTTAGGGCTTGCATGAAGATATCTATCATGACTCCAGCTCCAGGGGCACTAGTGCTGTAAAAGGCATCCCAAGAGGAATGTGACACAGCACCAATATTACTCCTTAAACACCTTTCTTATTTGGGCTAGCCTTAGTGCTGGTAATAAAAGCCTCAACTCTAGGGCGCTGGCTAAACTTAGGGTTAGGGTTAGTGTTAGCATACAGAGATCTAAAATGACTCTAGTTCCAGGGGCACTAGTGCTGTAAAAGGCATGCCAAGAGGAATGTGGCACAACAATAATATTGCTCCTTCCAGAGCTTTCTCAGTTGGGAAAGACTTAATGTGAATGAGGATAGCCTTATCTCTATGGAGATGGCTAAAATGAGGGTTAGGGTTAGCATTCAGAGATCTACAATGACTCTAGCTCCAGGGGCACTAGTGCTGTAAAAACCACGCCAAGAAGAATGTGGCACAGCCCCAAAATTACTACTTCTACAACTGTCTTATTTGGGCGAACCTTAATGCTGGTGATGTAGGCCTCATCTCTAGGAAGCTGGCTAAAATTAGGGTTAGGCTTGGGGCTGGAATTTAGAGATCTAAAGTGCCTCTACATCCAGGGGCATTAGTGCTATAAAAACCACGCCAAGAAGACTGTGGCACAGCCCCAAAATTACTACTTCCACAACTGTCTTATTTGGGCGAACGTTAATGCTGGTGATTTAGGCCGCATCTCGAGGGAGCTGCCTGAAAGTAGGGTTAGGGCTTGCATGAAGATATCTATCATGACTCCAGCTCCAGGGGCACTAGTGCTGTAAAAGGCATGCCAAGAGGAATGTGACACAGCACCAATATTACTCCTTAAACACCTTTCTTATTTGGGCTAGCCTTAGTGCTGGTAATAAAAGCCTCAACTCTAGGGCGCTGGCTAAAATTAGGGTTAGGGTTAGGGTTAGCATACAGAGATCTAAAATGACTCTAGTTCCAGGGGCACTAGTGCTGTAAAAGGCATGCCAAGAGGAATGTGGCACAACAATAATATTGCTCCTTCCAGAGCTTTCTCAGTTGGGAAAGACTTAATGCGAATGAGGATAGCCTTATCTCTATGGAGATGGCTAAAATGAGGGTTAGGGTTAGCATTCAGAGATCTACAATGACTCTAGATCCAGGGGCACTAGTGCTGTAAAAACCACGCCAAGAAGAATGTGGCACGGCCCCAAAATTACTACTTCCACAACTGTCTGATTTGGGCGAACGTTAATGCTGGTGTTTTAGGCCGCATCTCGTGGGAGCTGCCTGAAAGTAGGGTTAGGGCTTGCATGAAGATATCTATCATGACTCCAGCTCCAGGGGCACTAGTGCTGTAAAAGGCATGCCAAGAGGAATGTGGCACAGCACCAATATTACTCCTTAAACACCTTTCTTATTTGGGCTAGCCTTAGTGCTGGTAATAAAAGCCTCAACTCTAGGGCGCTGGCTAAAATTAGGGTTAGGGTTAGGGTTAGCATACAGAGATCTACAATGACTCTAGCTCCAGGGGCACTAGTGCTGTAAAAACCACGCCAAGAAGAATGTGGCACAGCCCCAAAATTACTACTTCTACAACTGTCTTATTTGGGCGAACCTTAATGCTGGTGATGTAGGCCTCATCTCTAGGAAGCTGGCTAAAATTAGGGTTAGGCTTGGGGCTGGCATTCAGAGATCGAAAGTGCCTCTAGATCCAGGGGCATTAGTGCTATAAAAACCACGCCAAGAAGACTGTGGCACAGCCCCAAAATTACTACTTCCACAACTGTCTGATTTGGGCGAATGTTAATGCTGGTGTTTTAGGCCGCATCTCGAGGGAGCTGCCTGAAAGTAGGGTTAGGGCTTGCATGAAGATATCTATCATGACTCCAGCTCCAGGGGCACTAGTGCTGTAAAAGGCATGCCAAGAGGAATGTGACACAGCACCAATATTACTCCTTAAACACCTTTCTTATTTGGGCTAGCCTTAGTGCTGGTAATAAAAGCCTCAACTCTAGGGCGCTGGCTAAAATTAGGGTTAGGGTTAGGGTTAGCATACAGAGATCTAAAATGACTCTAGTTCCAGGGGCACTAGTGCTGTAAAAGGCATGCCAAGAGGAATGTGGCACAACAATAATATTGCTCCTTCCAGAGCTTTCTCAGTTGGGAAAGACTTAATGCGAATGAGGATAGCCTTATCTCTATGGAGATGGCTAAAATGAGGGTTAGGGTTAGCATTCAGAGATCTACAATGACTCTAGCTCCAGGGGCACTAGTGCTGTAAAAACCACGCCAAGAAGAATGTGGCACAGCCCCAAAATTACTACTTCTACAACTGTCTTCTTTGGGCGAACCTTAATGCTGGTGATGTAGGCCTCATCTCTAGGAAGCTGGCTAAAATGAGGGTTAGGCTTGGGGCTGGAATTCAGAGATCTAAAGTGCCTCTACATCCAGGGGCATTAGTGCTATAAAAACCACGCCAAGAAGACTGTGGCTCAGCCCCAAAATTACTACTTCCACAACTGTCTTATTTGGGCGAACGTTAATGCTGGTGTTTTAGGCCGCATCTCTAGGGAGCTGCCTGAAAGTAGGGTTAGGGCTTGCATGAAGATATCTATCATGACTCCAGCTCCAGGGGCACTAGTGCTGTAAAAGGCATGCCAAGAGGAATGTGACACAGCACCAATATTACTCCTTAAACACCTTTCTTATTTGGGCTAGCCTTAGTGCTGGTAATAAAAGCCTCAACTCTAGGGCGCTGGCTAAAATTAGGGTTAGGGTTAGGGTTAGCATACAGAGATCTAAAATGACTCTAGTTCCAGGGGCACTAGTGCTGTAAAAGGCATGCCAAGAGGAATGTGGCACAGCACCAATATTACTCCTTAAACACCTTTCTTATTTGGGCTAGCCTTAGTGCTGGTAATAAAAGCCTCAACTCTAGGGCGCTGGCTAAAATTAGGGTTAGGGTTAGGGTTAGCATACAGAGATCTAAAATGACTCTAGTTCCAGGGGCACTAGTGCTGTAAAAGGCATGCCAAGAGGAATGTGGCACAACAATAATATTGCTCCTTCCAGAGCTTTCTCAGTTGGGAAAGACTTAATGCGAATGAGGATAGCCTTATCTCTATGGAGATGGCTAAAATGAGGGTTAGGGTTAGCATTCAGAGATCTACAATGACTCTAGCTCCAGGGGCACTAGTGCTGTAAAAACCACGCCAAGAAGAATGTGGCACAGCCCCAAAATTACTACTTCTACAACTGTCTTATTTGGGCGAACCTTAATGCTGGTGATGTAGGCCTCATCTCTAGGAAGCTGGCTAAAATTAGGGTTAGGCTTGGGGCTGGCATTCAGAGATCGAAAGTGCCTCTAGATCCAGGGGCATTAGTGCTATAAAAACCACGCCAAGAAGACTGTGGCACAGCCCCAAAATTACTACTTCCACAACTGTCTGATTTGGGCGAATGTTAATGCTGGTGTTTTAGGCCGCATCTCGAGGGAGCTGCCTGAAAGTAGGGTTAGGGCTTGCATGAAGATATCTATCATGACTCCAGCTCCAGGGGCACTAGTGCTGTAAAAGGCATGCCAAGAGGAATGTGACACAGCACCAATATTACTCCTTAAACACCTTTCTTATTTGGGCTAGCCTTAGTGCTGGTAATAAAAGCCTCAACTCTAGGGCGCTGGCTAAAATTAGGGTTAGGGTTAGGGTTAGCATACAGAGATCTAAAATGACTCTAGTTCCAGGGGCACTAGTGCTGTAAAAGGCATGCCAAGAGGAATGTGGCACAACAATAATATTGCTCCTTCCAGAGCTTTCTCAGTTGGGAAAGACTTAATGCGAATGAGGATAGCCTTATCTCTATGGAGATGGCTAAAATGAGGGTTAGGGTTAGCATTCAGAGATCTACAATGACTCTAGCTCCAGGGGCACTAGTGCTGTAAAAACCACGCCAAGAAGAATGTGGCACAGCACCAAAATTACTACTTCTACAACTGTCTTATTTGGGCGAACCTTAATGCTGGTGATGTAGGCCTCATCTCTAGGAAGCTGGCTAAAATTAGGGTTAGGCTTGGGGCTGGCATTCAGAGATCTAAAGTGCCTCTAGATCCAGGGGCATTAGTGCTATAAAAACCACGCCAAGAAGACTGTGGCACAGCCCCAAAATTACTACTTCCACAACTGTCTGATTTGGGCGAACGTTAATGCTGGTGTTTTAGGCCGCATCTCGAGGGAGCTGCCTGAAAGTAGGGTTAGGGCTTGCATGAAGATATCTATCATGACTCCAGCTCCAGGGGCACTAGTGCTGTAAAAGGCATGCCAAGAGGAATGTGACACAGCACCAATATTACTCCTTAAACACCTTTCTTATTTGGGCTAGCCTTAGTGCTGGTAATAAAAGCCTCAACTCTAGGGCGCTGGCTAAAATTAGGGTTAGGGTTAGGGTTAGCATACAGAGATCTAAAATGACTCTAGTTCCAGGGGCACTAGTGCTGTAAAAGGCATGCCAAGAGGAATGTGGCACAACAATAATATTGCTCCTTCCAGAGCTTTCTCAGTTGGGAAAGACTTAATGCGAATGAGGATAGCCTTATCTCTACGGAGATGGCTAAAATGAGGGTTAGGGTTAGCATTCAGAGATCTACAATGACTCTAGCTCCAGGGGCACTAGTGCTGTAAAAACCACGCCAAGAAGAATGTGGCACAGCCCCAAAATTACTACTTCCACAACTGTCTGATTTGGGCGAACGTTAATTCTGGTGTTTTAGGCCGCATCTCTAGGGAGCTGCCTGAAAGTAGGGTTAGGGCTTGCATGAAGATATCTATCATGACTCCAGCTCCAGGGGCACTAGTGCTGTAAAAGGCATGCCAAGAGGAATGTGACACAGCACCAATATTACTCCTTAAACACCTTTCTTATTTGGGCTAGCCTTAGTGCTGGTAATAAAAGCCTCAACTCTAGGGCGCTGGCTAAAATTAGGGTTAGGGTTAGGGTTAGCATACAGAGATCTAAAATGACTCTAGTTCCAGGGGCACTAGTGCTGTAAAAGGCATGCCAAGAGGAATGTGACACAGCACCAATATTACTCCTTAAACACCTTTCTTATTTGGGCTAGCCTTAGTGCTGGTAATAAAAGCCTCAACTCTAGGGCGCTGGCTAAAATTAGGGTTAGGGTTAGGGTTAGCATACAGAGATCTAAAATGACTCTAGTTCCAGGGGCACTAGTGCTGTAAAAGGCATGCCAAGAGGAATGTGGCACAACAATAATATTGCTCCTTCCAGAGCTTTCTCAGTTGGGAAAGACTTAATGCGAATGAGGATAGCCTTATCTCTATGGAGATGGCTAAAATGAGGGTTAGGGTTAGCATTCAGAGATCTACAATGACTCTAGCTCCAGGGGCACTAGTGCTGTAAAAACCACGCCAAGAAGAATGTGGCACAGCCCCAAAATTACTACTTCTACAACTGTCTTATTTGGGCGAACCTTAATGCTGGTGATGTAGGCCTCATCTCTAGGAAGCTGGCTAAAATTAGGGTTAGGCTTGGGGCTGGCATTCAGAGATCGAAAGTGCCTCTAGATCCAGGGGCATTAGTGCTATAAAAACCACGCCAAGAAGACTGTGGCACAGCCCCAAAATTACTACTTCCACAACTGTCTGATTTGGGCGAATGTTAATGCTGGTGTTTTAGGCCGCATCTCGAGGGAGCTGCCTGAAAGTAGGGTTAGGGCTTGCATGAAGATATCTATCATGACTCCAGCTCCAGGGGCACTAGTGCTGTAAAAGGCATGCCAAGAGGAATGTGGCACAGCACCAATATTACTCCTTAAACACCTTTCTTATTTGGGCTAGCCTTAGTGCTGGTAATAAAAGCCTCAACTCTAGGGCGCTGGCTAAAATTAGGGTTAGGGTTAGGGTTAGCATACAGAGATCTAAAATGACTCTAGTTCCAGGGGCACTAGTGCTGTAAAAGGCATGCCAAGAGGAATGTGGCACAACAATAATATTGCTCCTTCCAGAGCTTTCTCAGTTGGGAAAGACTTAATGCGAATGAGGATAGCCTTATCTCTATGGAGATGGCTAAAATGAGGGTTAGGGTTAGCATTCAGAGATCTACAATGACTCTAGCTCCAGGGGCACTAGTGCTGTAAAAACCACGCCAAGAAGAATGTGGCACAGCCCCAAAATTACTACTTCTACAACTGTCTTATTTGGGCGAACCTTAATGCTGGTGATGTAGGCCTCATCTCTAGGAAGCTGGCTAAAATTAGGGTTAGGCTTGGGGCTGGCATTCAGAGATCGAAAGTGCCTCTAGATCCAGGGGCATTAGTGCTATAAAAACCACGCCAAGAAGACTGTGGCACAGCCCCAAAATTACTACTTCCACAACTGTCTGATTTGGGCGAACGTTAATGCTGGTGTTTTAGGCCGCATCTCGAGGGAGCTGCCTGAAAGTAGGGTTAGGGCTTGCATGAAGATATCTATCATGACTCCAGCTCCAGGGGCACTAGTGCTGTAAAAGGCATGCCAAGAGGAATGTGACACAGCACCAATATTACTCCTTAAACACCTTTCTTATTTGGGCTAGCCTTAGTGCTGGTAATAAAAGCCTCAACTCTAGGGCGCTGGCTAAAATTAGGGTTAGGGTTAGGGTTAGCATACAGAGATCTAAAATGACTCTAGTTCCAGGGGCACTAGTGCTGTAAAAGGCATGCCAAGAGGAATGTGGCACAACAATAATATTGCTCCTTCCAGAGCTTTCTCAGTTGGGAAAGACTTAATGCGAATGAGGATAGCCTTATCTCTATGGAGATGGCTAAAATGAGGGTTAGGGTTAGCATTCAGAGATCTACAATGACTCTAGCTCCAGGGGCACTAGTGCTGTAAAAACCACGCCAAGAAGAATGTGGCACAGCCCCAAAATTACTACTTCCACAACTGTCTGATTTGGGCGAACGTTAATTCTGGTGTTTTAGGCCGCATCTCTAGGGAGCTGCCTGAAAGTAGGGTTAGGGCTTGCATGAAGATATCTATCATGACTCCAGCTCCAGGGGCACTAGTGCTGTAAAAGGCATGCCAAGAGGAATGTGACACAGCACCAATATTACTCCTTAAACACCTTTCTTATTTGGGCTAGCCTTAGTGCTGGTAATAAAAGCCTCAACTCTAGGGCGCTGGCTAAAATTAGGGTTAGGGTTAGGGTTAGCATACAGAGATCTAAAATGACTCTAGTTCCAGGGGCACTAGTGCTGTAAAAGGCATGCCAAGAGGAATGTGGCACAGCACCAATATTACTCCTTAAACACCTTTCTTATTTGGGCTAGCCTTAGTGCTGGTAATAAAAGCCTCAACTCTAGGGCGCTGGCTAAAATTAGGGTTAGGGTTAGGGTTAGCATACAGAGATCTAAAATGACTCTAGTTCCAGGGGCACTAGTGCTGTAAAAGGCATGCCAAGAGGAATGTGGCACAACAATAATATTGCTCCTTCCAGAGCTTTCTCAGTTGGGAAAGACTTAATGCGAATGAGGATAGCCTTATCTCTATGGAGATGGCTAAAATGAGGGTTAGGGTTAGCATTCAGAGATCTACAATGACTCTAGCTCCAGGGGCACTAGTGCTGTAAAAACCACGCCAAGAAGAATGTGGCACAGCCCCAAAATTACTACTTCTACAACTGTCTTCTTTGGGCGAACCTTAATGCTGGTGATGTAGGCCTCATCTCTAGGAAGCTGGCTAAAATTAGGGTTAGGCTTGGGGCTGGCATTCAGAGATCGAAAGTGCCTCTAGATCCAGGGGCATTAGTGCTATAAAAACCACGCCAAGAAGACTGTGGCACAGCCCCAAAATTAGTACTTCCACAACTGTCTGATTTGGGCGAACGTTAATGCTGGTGTTTTAGGCCGCATCTCGAGGGAGCTGCCTGAAAGTAGGGTTAGGGCTTGCATGAAGATATCTATCATGACTCCAGCTCCAGGGGCACTAGTGCTGTAAAAGGCATGCCAAGAGGAATGTGACACAGCACCAATATTACTCCTTAAACACCTTTCTTATTTGGGCTAGCCTTAGTGCTGGTAATAAAAGCCTCAACTCTAGGGCGCTGGCTAAAATTAGGGTTAGGGTTAGGGTTAGCATACAGAGATCTAAAATGACTCTAGTTCCAGGGGCACTAGTGCTGTAAAAGGCATGCCAAGAGGAATGTGGCACAACAATAATATTGCTCCTTCCAGAGCTTTCTCAGTTGGGAAAGACTTAATGCGAATGAGGATAGCCTTATCTCTATGGAGATGGCTAAAATGAGGGTTAGGGTTAGCATTCAGAGATCTACAATGACTCTAGCTCCAGGGGCACTAGTGCTGTAAAAACCACGCCAAGAAGAATGTGGCACAGCCCCAAAATTACTACTTCCACAACTGTCTGATTTGGGCGAACGTTAATTCTGGTGTTTTAGGCCGCATCTCTAGGGAGCTGCCTGAAAGTAGGGTTAGGGCTTGCATGAAGATATCTATCATGACTCCAGCTCCAGGGGCACTAGTGCTGTAAAAGGCATGCCAAGAGGAATGTGACACAGCACCAATATTACTCCTTAAACACCTTTCTTATTTGGGCTAGCCTTAGTGCTGGTAATAAAAGCCTCAACTCTAGGGCGCTGGCTAAAATTAGGGTTAGGGTTAGGGTTAGCATACAGAGATCTAAAATGACTCTAGTTCCAGGGGCACTAGTGCTGTAAAAGGCATGCCAAGAGGAATGTGGCACAGCACCAATATTACTCCTTAAACACCTTTCTGATTTGGGCTAGCCTTAGTGCTGGTAATAAAAGCCTCAACTCTAGGGCGCTGGCTAAAATTAGGGTTAGGGTTAGGGTTAGCATACAGAGATCTAAAATGACTCTAGTTCCAGGGGCACTAGTGCTGTAAAAGGCATGCCAAGAGGAATGTGGCACAACAATAATATTGCTCCTTCCAGAGCTTTCTCAGTTGGGAAAGACTTAATGCAAATGAGGATAGCCTTATCTCTATGGAGATGGCTAAAATGAGGGTTAGGGTTAGCATTCAGAGATCTACAATGACTCTAGCTCCAGGGGCACTAGTGCTGTAAAAACCACGCCAAGAAGAATGTGGCACAGCCCCAAAATTACTACTTCTACAACTGTCTTATTTGGGCGAACCTTAATGCTGGTGATGTAGGCCTCATCTCTAGGAAGCTGGCTAAAATTAGGGTTAGGCTTGGGGCTGGCATTCAGAGATCTAAAGTGCCTCTACATCCAGGGGCATTAGTGCTATAAAAACCACGCCAAGAAGACTGTGGCACAGCCCCAAAATTACTACTTCCACAACTGTCTGATTTGGGCGAATGTTAATGCTGGTGTTTTAGGCCGCATCTCGAGGGAGCTGCCTGAAAGTAGGGTTAGGGCTTGCATGAAGATATCTATCATGACTCCAGCTCCAGGGGCACTAGTGCTGTAAAAGGCATGCCAAGAGGAATCTGACACAGCACCAATATTACTCCTTAAACACCTTTCTTATTTGGGCTAGCCTTAGTGCTGGTAATAAAAGCCTCAACTCTAGGGCGCTGGCTAAAATTAGGGTTAGGGTTAGGGTTAGCATACAGAGATCTAAAATGACTCTAGTTCCAGGGGCACTAGTGCTGTAAAAGGCATGCCAAGAGGAATGTGGCACAACAATAATATTGCTCCTTCCAGAGCTTTCTCAGTTGGAAAAGACTTAATGCGAATGAGGATAGCCTTATCACAGAATCACAGAATCACAGAATCCCAAGGGTTGGAAGGGACCTAAAAAGATCATCTAGTCCAACCCCCCTGCAAGAGCAGGGTAACCTACAGTACATCACACAGGAACTTGTCCAGGCGGGCCTTGAATATCTCCAGTGTAGGAGACTCCACAACCCCCCTGGGCAACCTGTTCCAGTGCTCTGTCACTCTTACAGTAAAGAAGTTCTTCCTGATGTTAACGTGGAACTTCCTATGTTCCAGTTTACGCCCATTGCCCCTTGTCCTATCACTGGATATCACTGAAAAAAGCCTAGCTCCATCATCCTGACACCTACCCTTTACATATTTGTAAACATTGATGAGGTCACCCCTCAGTCTCCTCTTCTCCAAGCTAAAGAGACCCAGCTCCCTCAGCCTCTCCTCATAAGGGAGATGTTCCACTCCCTTAATCATCTTTGTGGCTCTGCGCTGGACTCCTTCAAGCAATTCCCTGTCCTTCTTGAACAGAGGGGCCCAGAACTGGACGCAATATTCCAGGTGAGATCTCTATGGAGATGGCTAAAATGAGGGTTAGGGTTAGCATTCAGAGATCTACAATGACTCTAGCTCCAGGGGCACTAGTGCTGTAAAAACCACGCCAAGAAGAATGTGGCACAGCCCCAAAATTACTACTTCTACAACTGTCTTCTTTGGGCGAACCTTAATGCTGGTGATGTAGGCCTCATCTCTAGGAAGCTGGCTAAAATTAGGGTTAGGCTTGGGGCTGGCATTCAGAGATCTAAAGTGCCTCTAGATCCAGGGGCATTAGTGCTATAAAAACCACGCCAAGAAGATTGTGGCACAGCCCCAAAATTACTACTTCCACAACTGTCTTATTTGGGCGAACGTTAATGCTGGTGTTTTAGGCCGCATCTCTAGGGAGCTGCCTGAAAGTAGGGTTAGGGCTTGCATGAAGATATCTATCATGACTCCAGCTCCAGGGGCACTAGTGCTGTAAAAGGCATGCCAAGAGGAATGTGGCACAGCACCAATATTACTCCTTAAACACCTTTCTTATTTGGGCTAGCCTTAGTGCTGGTAATAAAAGCCTCAACTCTAGGGCGCTGGCTAAAATTAGGGTTAGGGTTAGGGTTAGCATACAGAGATCTAAAATGACTCTAGTTCCAGGGGCACTAGTGCTGTAAAAGGCATGCCAAGAGGAATGTGGCACAACAATAATATTGCTCCTTCCAGAGCTTTCTCAGTTGGGAAAGACTTAATGCGAATGAGGATAGCCTTATCTCTATGGAGATGGCTAAAATGAGGGCTAGGGTTAGCATTCAGAGATCTACAATGACTCTAGCTCCAGGGGCACTAGTGCTGTAAAAACCACGCCAAGAAGAATGTGGCACAGCCCCAAAATTACTACTTCTACAACTGTCTTCTTTGGGCGAACCTTAATGCTGGTGATGTAGGCCTCATCTCTAGGAAGCTGGCTAAAATTAGGGTTAGGCTTGGGGCTGGCATTCAGAGATCTAAAGTGCCTCTAGATCCAGGGGCATTAGTGCTATAAAAACCACGCCAAGAAGACTGTGGCACAGCCCCAAAATTACTACTTCCACAACTGTCTGATTTGGGCGAACGTTAATGCTGGTGTTTTAGGCCGCATCTCGAGGGAGCTGCCTGAAAGTAGGGTTAGGGCTTGCATGAAGATATCTATCATGACTCCAGCTCCAGGGGCACTAGTGCTGTAAAAGGCATGCCAAGAGGAATGTGACACAGCACCAATATTACTCCTTAAACACCTTTCTTATTTGGGCTAGCCTTAGTGCTGGTAATAAAAGCCTCAACTCTAGGGCGCTGGCTAAAATTAGGGTTAGGGTTAGGGTTAGCATACAGAGATCTAAAATGACTCTAGTTCCAGGGGCACTAGTGCTGTAAAAGGCATGCCAAGAGGAATGTGGCACAACAATAATATTGCTCCTTCCAGAGCTTTCTCAGTTGGGAAAGACTTAATGCGAATGAGGATAGCCTTATCCTTATGGAGATGGCTAAAATGAGGGTTAGGGTTAGCATTCAGAGATCTACAATGACTCTAGCTCCAGGGGCACTAGTGCTGTAAAAACCACGCCAAGAAGAATGTGGCACAGCCCCAAAATTACTACTTCTACAACTGTCTTATTTGGGCGAACCTTAATGCTGGTGATGTAGGCCTCATCTCTAGGAAGCTGGCTAAAATTAGGGTTAGGCTTGGGGCTGGCATTCAGAGATCTAAAGTGCCTCTACATCCAGGGGCATTAGTGCTATAAAAACCACGCCAAGAAGACTGTGGCACAGCCCCAAAATTACTACTTCCACAACTGTCTGATTTGGGCGAACGTTAATGCTGGTGTTTTAGGCCGCATCTCGAGGCAGCTGCCTGAAAGTAGGGTTAGGGCTTGCATGAAGATATCTATCATGACTCCAGCTCCAGGGGCACTAGTGCTGTAAAAGGCATGCCAAGAGGAATGTGGCACAGCACCAATATTACTCCTTAAACACCTTTCTTATTTGGGCTAGCCTTAGTGCTGGTAATAAAAGCCTCAACTCTAGGGCGCTGGCTAAAATTAGGGTTAGGGTTAGGGTTAGCATACAGAGATCTAAAATGACTCTAGTTCCAGGGGCACTAGTGCTGTAAAAGGCATGCCAAGAGGAATGTGGCACAACAATAATATTGCTCCTTCCAGAGCTTTCTCAGTTGGGAAAGACTTAATGCGAATGAGGATAGCCTTATCTCTATGGAGATGGCTAAAATGAGGGTTAGGGTTAGCATTCAGAGATCTACAATGACTCTAGCTCCAGGGGCACTAGTGCTGTAAAAACCACGCCAAGAAGAATGTGGCACAGCCCCAAAATTACTACTTCTACAACTGTCTTATTTGGGCGAACCTTAATGCTGGTGATGTAGGCCTCATCTCTAGGAAGCTGGCTAAAATTAGGGTTAGGCTTGGGGCTGGCATTCAGAGATCTAAAGTGCCTCTAGATCCAGGGGCATTAGTGCTATAAAAACCACGCCAAGAAGACTGTGGCACAGCCCCAAAATTACTACTTCCACAACTGTCTTATTTGGGCGAACGTTAATGCTGGTGTTTTAGGCCGCATCTCTAGGGAGCTGCCTGAAAGTAGGGTTAGGGCTTGCATGAAGATATCTATCATGACTCCAGCTCCAGGGGCACTAGTGCTGTAAAAGGCATGCCAAGAGGAATGTGACACAGCACCAATATTACTCCTTAAACACCTTTCTGATTTGGGCTAGCCTTAGTGCTGGTAATAAAAGCCTCAACTCTAGGGCGCTGGCTAAAATTAGGGTTAGGGTTAGGGTTAGCATACAGAGATCTAAAATGACTCTAGTTCCAGGGGCACTAGTGCTGTAAAAGGCATGCCAAGAGGAATGTGGCACAACAATAATATTGCTCCTTCCAGAGCTTTCTCAGTTGGGAAAGACTTAATGCGAATGAGGATAGCCTTATCTCTATGGAGATGGCTAAAATGAGGGTTAGGGTTAGCATTCAGAGATCTACAATGACTCTAGCTCCAGGGGCACTAGTGCTGTAAAAACCACGCCAAGAAGAATGTGGCACAGCCCCAAAATTACTACTTCTACAACTGTCTTATTTGGGCGAACCTTAATGCTGGTGATGTAGGCCTCATCTCTAGGAAGCTGGCTAAAATTAGGGTTAGGCTTGGGGCTGGCATTCAGAGATCTAAAGTGCCTCTAGATCCAGGGGCATTAGTGCTATAAAAACCACGCCAAGAAGACTGTGGCACAGCCCCAAAAATACTACTTCCACAACTGTCTGATTTGGGCGAACGTTAATGCTGGTGTTTTAGGCCGCATCTCGAGGGAGCTGCCTGAAAGTAGGGTTAGGGCTTGCATGAAGATATCTATCATGACTCCAGCTCCAGGGGCACTAGTGCTGTAAAAGGCATGCCAAGAGGAATGTGACACAGCACCAATATTACTCCTTAAACACCTTTCTTATTTGGGCTAGCCTTAGTGCTGGTAATAAAAGCCTCAACTCTAGGGCGCTGGCTAAAATTAGGGTTAGGGTTAGGGTTAGCATACAGAGATCTAAAATGACTCTAGTTCCAGGGGCACTAGTGCTGTAAAAGGCATGCCAAGAGGAATGTGGCACAACAATAATATTGCTCCTTCCAGAGCTTTCTCAGTTGGGAAAGACTTAATGCGAATGAGGATAGCCTTATCTCTATGGAGATGGCTAAAATGAGGGTTAGGGTTAGCATTCAGAGATCTACAATGACTCTAGCTCCAGGGGCACTAGTGCTGTAAAAACCACGCCAAGAAGAATGTGGCACAGCACCAAAATTACTACTTCTACAACTGTCTTATTTGGGCGAACCTTAATGCTGGTGATGTAGGCCTCATCTCTAGGAAGCTGGCTAAAATTAGGGTTAGGCTTGGGGCTGGCATTCAGAGATCTAAAGTGCCTCTAGATCCAGGGGCATTAGTGCTATAAAAACCACGCCAAGAAGACTGTGGCACAGCCCCAAAATTACTACTTCCACAACTGTCTGATTTGGGCGAACGTTAATGCTGGTGTTTTAGGCCGCATCTCGAGGGAGCTGCCTGAAAGTAGGGTTAGGGCTTGCATGAAGATATCTATCATGACTCCAGCTCCAGGGGCACTAGTGCTGTAAAAGGCATGCCAAGAGGAATGTGACACAGCACCAATATTACTCCTTAAACACCTTTCTTATTTGGGCTAGCCTTAGTGCTGGTAATAAAAGCCTCAACTCTAGGGCGCTGGCTAAAATTAGGGTTAGGGTTAGGGTTAGCATACAGAGATCTAAAATGACTCTAGTTCCAGGGGCACTAGTGCTGTAAAAGGCATGCCAAGAGGAATGTGGCACAACAATAATATTGCTCCTTCCAGAGCTTTCTCAGTTGGGAAAGACTTAATGCGAATGAGGATAGCCTTATCTCTATGGAGATGGCTAAAATGAGGGTTAGGGTTAGCATTCAGAGATCTACAATGACTCTAGCTCCAGGGGCACTAGTGCTGTAAAAACCACGCCAAGAAGAATGTGGCACAGCCCCAAAATTACTACTTCTACAACTGTCTTCTTTGGGCGAACCTTAATGCTGGTGATGTAGGCCTCATCTCTAGGAAGCTGGCTAAAATTAGGGTTAGGCTTGGGGCTGGCATTCAGAGATCTAAAGTGCCTCTAGATCCAGGGGCATTAGTGCTATAAAAACCACACCAAGAAGACTGTGGCACAGCCCCAAAATTACTACTTCCACAACTGTCTGATTTGGGCGAACGTTAATGCTGGTGTTTTAGGCCGCATCTCGAGGGAGCTGCCTGAAAGTAGGGTTAGGGCTTGCATGAAGATATCTATCATGACTCCAGCTCCAGGGGCACTAGTGCTGTAAAAGGCATGCCAAGAGGAATGTGGCACAGCACCAATATTACTCCTTAAACACCTTTCTTATTTGGGCTAGCCTTAGTGCTGGTAATAAAAGCCTCAACTCTAGGGCGCTGGCTAAAATTAGGGTTAGGGTTAGGGTTAGCATACAGAGATCTAAAATGACTCTAGTTCCAGGGGCACTAGTGCTGTAAAAGGCATGCCAAGAGGAATGTGGCACAACAATAATATTGCTCCTTCCAGAGCTTTCTCAGTTGGGAAAGACTTAATGCGAATGAGGATAGCCTTATCTCTATGGAGATGGCTAAAATGAGGGTTAGGGTTAGCATTCAGAGATCTACAATGACTCTAGCTCCAGGGGCACTAGTGCTGTAAAAACCACGCCAAGAAGAATGTGGCACAGCCCCAAAATTACTACTTCTACAACTGTCTTCTTTGGGCGAACCTTAATGCTGGTGATGTAGGCCTCATCTCTAGGAAGCTGGCTAAAATTAGGGTTAGGCTTGGGGCTGGCATTCAGAGATCTAAAGTGCCTCTACATCCAGGGGCATTAGTGCTATAAAAACCACGCCAAGAAGACTGAGGCACAGCCCCAAAATTACTACCTCCACAACTGTCTGATTTGGGCGAACGTTAATGCTGGTGTTTTAGGCCGCATCTCGAGGGAGCTGCCTGAAAGTAGGGTTAGGGCTTGCATGAAGATATCTATCATGACTCCAGCTCCAGGGGCACTAGTGCTGTAAAAGGCATGCCAAGAGGAATGTGGCACAGCACCAATATTACTCCTTAAACACCTTTCTTATTTGGGCTAGCCTTAGTGCTGGTAATAAAAGCCTCAACTCTAGGGCGCTGGCTAAAATTAGGGTTAGGGTTAGGGTTAGCATACAGAGATCTAAAATGACTCTAGTTCCAGGGGCACTAGTGCTGTAAAAGGCATGCCAAGAGGAATGTGGCACAACAATAATATTGCTCCTTCCAGAGCTTTCTCAGTTGGGAAAGACTTAATGCGAATGAGGATAGCCTTATCTCTATGGAGATGGCTAAAATGAGGGTTAGGGTTAGCATTCAGAGATCTACAATGACTCTAGCTCCAGGGGCACTAGTGCTGTAAAAACCACGCCAAGAAGAATGTGGCACAGCCCCAAAATTACTACTTCTACAACTGTCTTATTTGGGCGAACCTTAATGCTGGTGATGTAGGCCTCATCTCTAGGAAGCTGGCTAAAATTAGGGTTAGGCTTGGGGCTGGCATTCAGAGATCTAAAGTGCCTCTACATCCAGGGGCATTAGTGCTATAAAAACCACGCCAAGAAGACTGTGGTACAGCCCCAAAATTACTACTTCCACAACTGTCTTATTTGGGCGAACGTTAATGCTGGTGTTTTAGGCCGCATCTCTAGGGAGCTGCCTGAAAGTAGGGTTAGGGCTTGCATGAAGATATCTATCATGACTCCAGCTCCAGGGGCACTAGTGCTGTAAAAGGCATGCCAAGAGGAATGTGGCACAGCACCAATATTACTCCTTAAACACCTTTCTTATTTGGGCTAGCCTTAGTGCTGGTAATAAAAGCCTCAACTCTAGGGCGCTGGCTAAAATTAGGGTTAGGGTTAGGGTTAGCATACAGAGATCTAAAATGACTCTAGTTCCAGGGGCACTAGTGCTGTAAAAGGCATGCCAAGAGGAATGTGGCACAACAATAATATTGCTCCTTCCAGAGCTTTCTCAGTTGGGAAAGACTTAATGCGAATGAGGATAGCCTTATCTCTATGGAGATGGCTAAAATGAGGGTTAGGGTTAGCATTCAGAGATCTACAATGACTCTAGCTCCAGGGGCACTAGTGCTGTAAAAACCACGCCAAGAAGAATGTGGCACAGCACCAAAATTACTACTTCTACAACTGTCTTATTTGGGCGAACCTTAATGCTGGTGATGTAGGCCTCATCTCTAGGAAGCTGGCTAAAATTAGGGTTAGGCTTGGGGCTGGCATTCAGAGATCTAAAGTGCCTCTAGATCCAGGGGCATTAGTGCTATAAAAACCACGCCAAGAAGACTGTGGCACAGCCCCAAAATTACTACTTCCACAACTGTCTTATTTGGGCGAACGTTAATGCTGGTGTTTTAGGCCGCATCTCTAGGGAGCTGCCTGAAAGTAGGGTTAGGGCTTGCATGAAGATATCTATCATGACTCCAGCTCCAGGGGCACTAGTGCTGTAAAAGGCATGCCAAGAGGAATGTGGCACAGCACCAATATTACTCCTTAAACACCTTTCTTATTTGGGCTAGCCTTAGTGCTGGTAATAAAAGCCTCAACTCTAGGGCGCTGGCTAAAATTAGGGTTAGGGTTAGGGTTAGCATACAGAGATCTAAAATGACTCTAGTTCCAGGGGCACTAGTGCTGTAAAAGGCATGCCAAGAGGAATGTGGCACAACAATAATATTGCTCCTTCCAGAGCTTTCTCAGTTGGGAAAGACTTAATGCGAATGAGGATAGCCTTATCTCTATGGAGATGGCTAAAATGAGGGTTAGGGTTAGCATTCAGAGATCTACAATGACTCTAGCTCCAGGGGCACTAGTGCTGTAAAAACCACGCCAAGAAGAATGTGGCACAGCCCCAAAATTACTACTTCTACAACTGTCTTCTTTGGGCGAACCTTAATGCTGGTGATGTAGGCCTCATCTCTAGGAAGCTGGCTAAAATTAGGGTTAGGCTTGGGGCTGGCATTCAGAGATCGAAAGTGCCTCTAGATCCAGGGGCATTAGTGCTATAAAAACCACGCCAAGAAGACTGTGGCACAGCCCCAAAATTAGTACTTCCACAACTGTCTGATTTGGGCGAACGTTAATGCTGGTGTTTTAGGCCGCATCTCGAGGGAGCTGCCTGAAAGTAGGGTTAGGGCTTGCATGAAGATATCTATCATGACTCCAGCTCCAGGGGCACTAGTGCTGTAAAAGGCATGCCAAGAGGAATGTGACACAGCACCAATATTACTCCTTAAACACCTTTCTTATTTGGGCTAGCCTTAGTGCTGGTAATAAAAGCCTCAACTCTAGGGCGCTGGCTAAAATTAGGGTTAGGGTTAGGGTTAGCATACAGAGATCTAAAATGACTCTAGTTCCAGGGGCACTAGTGCTGTAAAAGGCATGCCAAGAGGAATGTGGCACAACAATAATATTGCTCCTTCCAGAGCTTTCTCAGTTGGGAAAGACTTAATGCGAATGAGGATAGCCTTATCTCTATGGAGATGGCTAAAATGAGGGTTAGGGTTAGCATTCAGAGATCTACAATGACTCTAGCTCCAGGGGCACTAGTGCTGTAAAAACCACGCCAAGAAGAATGTGGCACAGCCCCAAAATTACTACTTCCACAACTGTCTGATTTGGGCGAACGTTAATTCTGGTGTTTTAGGCCGCATCTCTAGGGAGCTGCCTGAAAGTAGGGTTAGGGCTTGCATGAAGATATCTATCATGACTCCAGCTCCAGGGGCACTAGTGCTGTAAAAGGCATGCCAAGAGGAATGTGACACAGCACCAATATTACTCCTTAAACACCTTTCTTATTTGGGCTAGCCTTAGTGCTGGTAATAAAAGCCTCAACTCTAGGGCGCTGGCTAAAATTAGGGTTAGGGTTAGGGTTAGCATACAGAGATCTAAAATGACTCTAGTTCCAGGGGCACTAGTGCTGTAAAAGGCATGCCAAGAGGAATGTGGCACAGCACCAATATTACTCCTTAAACACCTTTCTGATTTGGGCTAGCCTTAGTGCTGGTAATAAAAGCCTCAACTCTAGGGCGCTGGCTAAAATTAGGGTTAGGGTTAGGGTTAGCATACAGAGATCTAAAATGACTCTAGTTCCAGGGGCACTAGTGCTGTAAAAGGCATGCCAAGAGGAATGTGGCACAACAATAATATTGCTCCTTCCAGAGCTTTCTCAGTTGGGAAAGACTTAATGCGAATGAGGATAGCCTTATCTCTATGGAGATGGCTAAAATGAGGGTTAGGGTTAGCATTCAGAGATCTACAATGACTCTAGCTCCAGGGGCACTAGTGCTGTAAAAACCACGCCAAGAAGAATGTGGCACAGCCCCAAAATTACTACTTCTACAACTGTCTTATTTGGGCGAACCTTAATGCTGGTGATGTAGGCCTCATCTCTAGGAAGCTGGCTAAAATTAGGGTTAGGCTTGGGGCTGGCATTCAGAGATCGAAAGTGCCTCTAGATCCAGGGGCATTAGTGCTATAAAAACCACGCCAAGAAGACTGTGGCACAGCCCCAAAATTACTACTTCCACAACTGTCTTATTTGGGCGAACGTTAATGCTGGTGTTTTAGGCCGCATCTCGAGGGAGCTGCCTGAAAGTAGGGTTAGGGCTTGCATGAAGATATCTATCATGACTCCAGCTCCAGGGGCACTAGTGCTGTAAAAGGCATGCCAAGAGGAATGTGACACAGCACCAATATTACTCCTTAAACACCTTTCTTATTTGGGCTAGCCTTAGTGCTGGTAATAAAAGCCTCAACTCTAGGGCGCTGGCTAAAATTAGGGTTAGGGTTAGGGTTAGCATACAGAGATCTAAAATGACTCTAGTTCCAGGGGCACTAGTGCTGTAAAAGGCATGCCAAGAGGAATGTGGCACAACAATAATATTGCTCCTTCCAGAGCTTTCTCAGTTGGGAAAGACTTAATGCGAATGAGGATAGCCTTATCTCTATGGAGATGGCTAAAATGAGGGTTAGGGTTAGCATTCAGAGATCTACAATGACTCTAGCTCCAGGGGCACTAGTGCTGTAAAAACCACGCCAAGAAGAATGTGGCACAGCACCAAAATTACTACTTCTACAACTGTCTTATTTGGGCGAACCTTAATGCTGGTGATGTAGGCCTCATCTCTAGGAAGCTGGCTAAAATTAGGGTTAGGCTTGGGGCTGGCATTCAGAGATCTAAAGTGCCTCTAGATCCAGGGGCATTAGTGCTATAAAAACCACGCCAAGAAGACTGTGGCACAGCCCCAAAAATACTACTTCCACAACTGTCTGATTTGGGCGAACGTTAATGCTGGTGTTTTAGGCCGCATCTCGAGGGAGCTGCCTGAAAGTAGGGTTAGGGCTTGCATGAAGATATCTATCATGACTCCAGCTCCAGGGGCACTAGTGCTGTAAAAGGCATGCCAAGAGGAATGTGACACAGCACCAATATTACTCCTTAAACACCTTTCTTATTTGGGCTAGCCTTAGTGCTGGTAATAAAAGCCTCAACTCTAGGGCGCTGGCTAAAATTAGGGTTAGGGTTAGGGTTAGCATACAGAGATCTAAAATGACTCTAGTTCCAGGGGCACTAGTGCTGTAAAAGGCATGCCAAGAGGAATGTGGCACAACAATAATATTGCTCCTTCCAGAGCTTTCTCAGTTGGGAAAGACTTAATGCGAATGAGGATAGCCTTATCTCTATGGAGATGGCTAAAATGAGGGTTAGGGTTAGCATTCAGAGATCTACAATGACTCTAGCTCCAGGGGCACTAGTGCTGTAAAAACCACGCCAAGAAGAATGTGGCACAGCACCAAAATTACTACTTCTACAACTGTCTTATTTGGGCGAACCTTAATGCTGGTGATGTAGGCCTCATCTCTAGGAAGCTGGCTAAAATTAGGGTTAGGCTTGGGGCTGGCATTCAGAGATCTAAAGTGCCTCTAGATCCAGGGGCATTAGTGCTATAAAAACCACGCCAAGAAGACTGTGGCACAGCCCCAAAAATACTACTTCCACAACTGTCTGATTTGGGCGAACGTTAATGCTGGTGTTTTAGGCCGCATCTCGAGGGAGCTGCCTGAAAGTAGGGTTAGGGCTTGCATGAAGATATCTATCATGACTCCAGCTCCAGGGGCACTAGTGCTGTAAAAGGCATGCCAAGAGGAATGTGACACAGCACCAATATTACTCCTTAAACACCTTTCTTATTTGGGCTAGCCTTAGTGCTGGTAATAAAAGCCTCAACTCTAGGGCGCTGGCTAAAATTAGGGTTAGGGTTAGGGTTAGCATACAGAGATCTAAAATGACTCTAGTTCCAGGGGCACTAGTGCTGTAAAAGGCATGCCAAGAGGAATGTGGCACAACAATAATATTGCTCCTTCCAGAGCTTTCTCAGTTGGGAAAGACTTAATGCGAATGAGGATAGCCTTATCTCTATGGAGATGGCTAAAATGAGGGTTAGGGTTAGCATTCAGAGATCTACAATGAGTCTAGCTCCAGGGGCACTAGTGCTGTAAAAACCACGCCAAGAAGAATGTGGCACAGCCCCAAAATTACTACTTCTACAACTGTCTTCTTTGGGCGAACCTTAATGCTGGTGATGTAGGCCTCATCTCTAGGAAGCTGGCTAAAATTAGGGTTAGGCTTGGGGCTGGCATTCAGAGATCTAAAGTGCCTCTAGATCCAGGGGCATTAGTGCTATACAAACCACACCAAGAAGACTGTGGCACAGCCCCAAAATTACTACTTCCACAACTGTCTGATTTGGGCGAACGTTAATGCTGGTGTTTTAGGCCGCATCTCGAGGGAGCTGCCTGAAAGTAGGGTTAGGGCTTGCATGAAGATATCTATCATGACTCCAGCTCCAGGGGCACTAGTGCTGTAAAAGGCATGCCAAGAGGAATGTGGCACAGCACCAATATTACTCCTTAAACACCTTTCTTATTTGGGCTAGCCTTAGTGCTGGTAATAAAAGCCTCAACTCTAGGGCGCTGGCTAAAATTAGGGTTAGGGTTAGGGTTAGCATACAGAGATCTAAAATGACTCTAGTTCCAGGGGCACTAGTGCTGTAAAAGGCATGCCAAGAGGAATGTGGCACAACAATAATATTGCTCCTTCCAGAGCTTTCTCAGTTGGGAAAGACTTAATGCGAATGAGGATAGCCTTATCTCTATGGAGATGGCTAAAATGAGGGTTAGGGTTAGCATTCAGAGATCTACAATGACTCTAGCTCCAGGGGCACTAGTGCTGTAAAAACCACGCCAAGAAGAATGTGGCACAGCCCCAAAATTACTACTTCTACAACTGTCTTCTTTGGGCGAACCTTAATGCTGGTGATGTAGGCCTCATCTCTAGGAAGCTGGCTAAAATTAGGGTTAGGCTTGGGGCTGGCATTCAGAGATCTAAAGTGCCTCTACATCCAGGGGCATTAGTGCTATAAAAACCACGCCAAGAAGACTGAGGCACAGCCCCAAAATTACTACCTCCACAACTGTCTGATTTGGGCGAACGTTAATGCTGGTGTTTTAGGCCGCATCTCGAGGGAGCTGCCTGAAAGTAGGGTTAGGGCTTGCATGAAGATATCTATCATGACTCCAGCTCCAGGGGCACTAGTGCTGTAAAAGGCATGCCAAGAGGAATGTGGCACAGCACCAATATTACTCCTTAAACACCTTTCTTATTTGGGCTAGCCTTAGTGCTGGTAATAAAAGCCTCAACTCTAGGGCGCTGGCTAAAATTAGGGTTAGGGTTAGGGTTAGCATACAGAGATCTAAAATGACTCTAGTTCCAGGGGCACTAGTGCTGTAAAAGGCATGCCAAGAGGAATGTGGCACAACAATAATATTGCTCCTTCCAGAGCTTTCTCAGTTGGGAAAGACTTAATGCGAATGAGGATAGCCTTATCTCTATGGAGATGGCTAAAATGAGGGTTAGGGTTAGCATTCAGAGATCTACAATGACTCTAGCTCCAGGGGCACTAGTGCTGTAAAAACCACGCCAAGAAGAATGTGGCACAGCCCCAAAATTACTACTTCTACAACTGTCTTATTTGGGCGAACCTTAATGCTGGTGATGTAGGCCTCATCTCTAGGAAGCTGGCTAAAATTAGGGTTAGGCTTGGGGCTGGCATTCAGAGATCTAAAGTGCCTCTAGATCCAGGGGCATTAGTGCTATAAAAACCACGCCAAGAAGACTGTGGCACAGCCCCAAAATTACTACTTCCACAACTGTCTTATTTGGGCGAACGTTAATGCTGGTGTTTTAGGCCGCATCTCTAGGGAGCTGCCTGAAAGTAGGGTTAGGGCTTGCATGAAGATATCTATCATGACTCCAGCTCCAGGGGCACTAGTGCTGTAAAAGGCATGCCAAGAGGAATGTGGCACAGCACCAATATTACTCCTTAAACACCTTTCTTATTTGGGCTAGCCTTAGTGCTGGTAATAAAAGCCTCAACTCTAGGGCGCTGGCTAAAATTAGGGTTAGGGTTAGGGTTAGCATACAGAGATCTAAAATGACTCTAGTTCCAGGGGCACTAGTGCTGTAAAAGGCATGCCAAGAGGAATGTGGCACAACAATAATATTGCTCCTTCCAGAGCTTTCTCAGTTGGGAAAGACTTAATGCGAATGAGGATAGCCTTATCTCTATGGAGATGGCTAAAATGAGGGTTAGGGTTAGCATTCAGAGATCTACAATGACTCTAGCTCCAGGGGCACTAGTGCTGTAAAAACCACGCCAAGAAGAATGTGGCACAGCCCCAAAATTACTACTTCTACAACTGTCTTATTTGGGCGAACCTTAATGCTGGTGATGTAGGCCTCATCTCTAGGAAGCTGGCTAAAATTAGGGTTAGGCTTGGGGCTGGCATTCAGAGATCTAAAGTGCCTCTAGATCCAGGGGCATTAGTGCTATAAAAACCACGCCAAGAAGACTGTGGCACAGCCCCAAAATTACTACTTCCACAACTGTCTGATTTGGGCGAACGTTAATGCTGGTGTTTTAGGCCGCATCTCGAGGGAGCTGCCTGAAAGTAGGGTTAGGGCTTGCATGAAGATATCTATCATGACTCCAGCTCCAGGGGCACTAGTGCTGTAAAAGGCATGCCAAGAGGAATGTGACACAGCACCAATATTACTCCTTAAACACCTTTCTTATTTGGGCTAGCCTTAGTGCTGGTAATAAAAGCCTCAACTCTAGGGCGCTGGCTAAAATTAGGGTTAGGGTTAGGGTTAGCATACAGAGATCTAAAATGACTCTAGTTCCAGGGGCACTAGTGCTGTAAAAGGCATGCCAAGAGGAATGTGGCACAACAATAATATTGCTCCTTCCAGAGCTTTCTCAGTTGGGAAAGACTTAATGCGAATGAGGATAGCCTTATCTCTATGGAGATGGCTAAAATGAGGGTTAGGGTTAGCATTCAGAGATCTACAATGACTCTAGCTCCAGGGGCACTAGTGCTGTAAAAACCACGCCAAGAAGAATGTGGCACAGCCCCAAAATTACTACTTCTACAACTGTCTTCTTTGGGCGAACCTTAATGCTGGTGATGTAGGCCTCATCTCTAGGAAGCTGGCTAAAATTAGGGTTAGGCTTGGGGCTGGCATTCAGAGATCTAAAGTGCCTCTAGATCCAGGGGCATTAGTGCTATAAAAACCACACCAAGAAGACTGTGGCACAGCCCCAAAATTACTACTTCCACAACTGTCTGATTTGGGCGAACGTTAATGCTGGTGTTTTAGGCCGCATCTCGAGGGAGCTGCCTGAAAGTAGGGTTAGGGCTTGCATGAAGATATCTATCATGACTCCAGCTCCAGGGGCACTAGTGCTGTAAAAGGCATGCCAAGAGGAATGTGGCACAGCACCAATATTACTCCTTAAACACCTTTCTTATTTGGGCGAGCCTTAGTGCTGGTAATAAAAGCCTCAACTCTAGGGCGCTGGCTAAACTTAGGGTTAGGGTTAGGGTTAGCATACAGAGATCTAAAATGACTCTAGTTCCAGGGGCACTAGTGCTGTAAAAGGCATGCCAAGAGGAATGTGGCACAACAATAATATTGCTCCTTCCAGAGCTTTCTCAGTTGGGAAAGACTTAATGCGAATGAGGATAGCCTTATCTCTATGGAGATGGCTAAAATGAGGGTTAGGGTTAGCATTCAGAGATCTACAATGACTCTAGCTCCAGGGGCACTAGTGCTGTAAAAACCACGCCAAGAAGAATGTGGCACAGCCCCAAAATTACTACTTCTACAACTGTCTTATTTGGGCGAACCTTAATGCTGGTGATGTAGGCCTCATCTCTAGGAAGCTGGCTAAAATTAGGGTTAGGCTTGGGGCTGGCATTCAGAGATCTAAAGTGCCTCTAGATCCAGGGGCATTAGTGCTATAAAAACCACACCAAGAAGACTGTGGTACAGCCCCAAAATTACTACTTCCACAACCGTCTGATTTGGGCGAACGTTAATGCTGGTGTTTTAGGCCGCATCTCGAGGGAGCTGCCTGAAAGTAGGGTTAGGGCTTGCATGAAGATATCTATCATGACTCCAGCTCCAGGGGCACTAGTGCTGTAAAAGGCATGCCAAGAGGAATGTGACACAGCACCAATATTACTCCTTAAACACCTTTCTTATTTGGGCTAGCCTTAGTGCTGGTAATAAAAGCCTCAACTCTAGGGCGCTGGCTAAAATTAGGGTTAGGGTTAGCATACAGAGATCTAAAATGACTCTAGTTCCAGGGGCACTAGTGCTGTAAAAGGCATGCCAAGAGGAATGTGGCACAACAATAATATTGCTCCTTCCAGAGCTTTCTCAGTTGGGAAAGACTTAATGCGAATGAGGATAGCCTTATCTCTATGGAGATGGCTAAAATGAGGGTTAGGGTTAGCATTCAGAGATCTACAATGACTCTAGCTCCAGGGGCACTAGTGCTGTAAAAACCACGCCAAGAAGAATGTGGCACAGCACCAAAATTACTACTTCTACAACTGTCTTATTTGGGCGAACCTTAATGCTGGTGATGTAGGCCTCATCTCTAGGAAGCTGGCTAAAATTAGGGTTAGGCTTGGGGCTGGCATTCAGAGATCTAAAGTGCCTCTAGATCCAGGGGCATTAGTGCTATAAAAACCACGCCAAGAAGACTGTGGCACAGCCCCAAAAATACTACTTCCACAACTGTCTGATTTGGGCGAACGTTAATGCTGGTGTTTTAGGCCGCATCTCGAGGGAGCTGCCTGAAAGTAGGGTTAGGGCTTGCATGAAGATATCTATCATGACTCCAGCTCCAGGGGCACTAGTGCTGTAAAAGGCATGCCAAGAGGAATGTGACACAGCACCAATATTACTCCTTAAACACCTTTCTTATTTGGGCTAGCCTTAGTGCTGGTAATAAAAGCCTCAACTCTAGGGCGCTGGCTAAAATTAGGGTTAGGGTTAGGGTTAGCATACAGAGATCTAAAATGACTCTAGTTCCAGGGGCACTAGTGCTGTAAAAGGCATGCCAAGAGGAATGTGGCACAACAATAATATTGCTCCTTCCAGAGCTTTCTCAGTTGGGAAAGACTTAATGCGAATGAGGATAGCCTTATCTCTATGGAGATGGCTAAAATGAGGGTTAGGGTTAGCATTCAGAGATCTACAATGAGTCTAGCTCCAGGGGCACTAGTGCTGTAAAAACCACGCCAAGAAGAATGTGGCACAGCCCCAAAATTACTACTTCTACAACTGTCTTCTTTGGGCGAACCTTAATGCTGGTGATGTAGGCCTCATCTCTAGGAAGCTGGCTAAAATTAGGGTTAGGCTTGGGGCTGGCATTCAGAGATCTAAAGTGCCTCTACATCCAGGGGCATTAGTGCTATAAAAACCACACCAAGAAGACTGTGGCACAGCCCCAAAATTACTACTTCCACAACTGTCTTATTTGGGCGAACGTTAATGCTGGTGTTTTAGGCCGCATCTCTAGGGAGCTGCCTGAAAGTAGGGTTAGGGCTTGCATGAAGATATCTATCATGACTCCAGCTCCAGGGGCACTAGTGCTGTAAAAGGCATGCCAAGAGGAATGTGGCACAGCACCAATATTACTCCTTAAACACCTTTCTTATTTGGGCTAGCCTTAGTGCTGGTAATAAAAGCCTCAACTCTAGGGCGCTGGCTAAAATTAGGGTTAGGGTTAGCATACAGAGATCTAAAATGACTCTAGTTCCAGGGGCACTAGTGCTGTAAAAGGCATGCCAAGAGGAATGTGGCACAACAATAATATTGCTCCTTCCAGAGCTTTCTCAGTTGGAAAAGACTTAATGCGAATGAGGATAGCCTTATCTCTATGGAGATGGCTAAAATGAGGGTTAGGGTTAGCATTCAGAGATCTACAATGACTCTAGCTCCAGGGGCACTAGTGCTGTAAGAACCACGCCAAGAAGAATGTGGCACAGCCCCAAAATTACTACTTCTACAACTGTCTTATTTGGGCGAACCTTAATGCTGGTGATGTAGGCCTCATCTCTAGGAAGCTGGCTAAAATTAGGGTTAGGCTTGGGGCTGGCATTCAGAGATCTAAAGTGCCTCTAGATCCAGGGGCATTAGTGCTATAAAAACCACGCCAAGAAGACTGTGGCACAGCCCCAAAATTACTACTTCCACAACTGTCTTATTTGGGCGAACGTTAATGCTGGTGTTTTAGGCCGCATCTCGAGGGAGCTGCCTGAAAGTAGGGTTAGGGCTTGCATGAAGATATCTATCATGACTCCAGCTCCAGGGGCACTAGTGCTGTAAAAGGCATGCCAAGAGGAATGTGGCACAGCACCAATATTACTCCTTAAACACCTTTCTTATTTGGGCTAGCCTTAGTGCTGGTAATAAAAGCCTCAACTCTAGGGCGCTGGCTAAAATTAGGGTTAGGGTTAGGGTTAGCATACAGAGATCTAAAATGACTCTAGTTCCAGGGGCACTAGTGCTGTAAAAGGCATGCCAAGAGGAATGTGGCACAACAATAATATTGCTCCTTCCAGAGCTTTCTCAGTTGGGAAAGACTTAATGCGAATGAGGATAGCCTTATCTCTATGGAGATGGCTAAAATGAGGGTTAGGGTTAGCATTCAGAGATCTACAATGACTCTAGCTCCAGGGGCACTAGTGCTGTAAAAACCACGCCAAGAAGAATGTGGCACAGCACCAAAATTACTACTTCTACAACTGTCTTATTTGGGCGAACCTTAATGCTGGTGATGTAGGCCTCATCTCTAGGAAGCTGGCTAAAATTAGGGTTAGGCTTGGGGCTGGCATTCAGAGATCTAAAGTGCCTCTAGATCCAGGGGCATTAGTGCTATAAAAACCACGCCAAGAAGACTGTGGCACAGCCCCAAAAATACTACTTCCACAACTGTCTGATTTGGGCGAACGTTAATGCTGGTGTTTTAGGCCGCATCTCGAGGGAGCTGCCTGAAAGTAGGGTTAGGGCTTGCATGAAGATATCTATTATGACTCCAGCTCCAGGGGCACTAGTGCTGTAAAAGGCATCCCAAGAGGAATGTGACACAGCACCAATATTACTCCTTAAACACCTTTCTTATTTAGGCTAGCCTTAGTGCTGGTAATAAAAGCCTCAACTCTAGGGCGCTGGCTAAACTTAGGGTTAGGGTTAGGGTTAGCATACAGAGAACTAAAATGACTCTAGTTCCAGGGGCACTAGTGCTGTAAAAGGCATGCCAAGAGGAATGTGGCACAACAATAATATTGCTCCTTCCAGAGCTTTCTCAGTTGGGAAAGACTTAATGCGAATGAGGATAGCCTTATCTCTATGGAGATGGCTAAAATGAGGGTTAGGGTTAGCATTCAGAGATCTACAATGACTCTAGCTCCAGGGGCACTAGTGCTGTAAAAACCACGCCAAGAAGAATGTGGCACAGCACCAAAATTACTACTTCTACAACTGTCTTATTTGGGCGAACCTTAATGCTGGTGATGTAGGCCTCATCTCTAGGAAGCTGGCTAAAATTAGGGTTAGGCTTGGGGCTGGCATTCAGAGATCTAAAGTGCCTCTAGATCCAGGGGCATTAGTGCTATAAAAACCACGCCAAGAAGACTGTGGCACAGCCCCAAAAATACTACTTCCACAACTGTCTGATTTGGGCGAACGTTAATGCTGGTGTTTTAGGCCGCATCTCGAGGGAGCTGCCTGAAAGTAGGGTTAGGGCTTGCATGAAGATATCTATCATGACTCCAGCTCCAGGGGCACTAGTGCTGTAAAAGGCATCCCAAGAGGAATGTGACACAGCACCAATATTACTCCTTAAACACCTTTCTTATTTAGGCTAGCCTTAGTGCTGGTAATAAAAGCCTCAACTCTAGGGCGCTGGCTAAACTTAGGGTTAGGGTTAGGGTTAGCATACAGAGAACTAAAATGACTCTAGTTCCAGGGGCACTAGTGCTGTAAAAGGCATGCCAAGAGGAATGTGGCACAACAATAATATTGCTCCTTCCAGAGCTTTCTCAGTTGGGAAAGACTTAATGCGAATGAGGATAGCCTTATCTCTATGGAGATGGCTAAAATGAGGGTTAGGGTTAGCATTCAGAGATCTACAATGACTCTAGCTCCAGGGGCACTAGTGCTGTAAAAACCACGCCAAGAAGAATGTGGCACAGCCCCAGAATTACTACTTCTACAACTGTCTTCTTTGGGCGAACCTTAATGCTGGTGATGTAGGCCTCATCTCTAGGAAGCTGGCTAAAATTAGGGTTAGGCTTGGGGCTGGCATTCAGAGATCTAAAGTGCCTCTAGATCCAGGGGCATTAGTGCTATAAAAACCACACCAAGAAGACTGTGGCACAGCCCCAAAATTACTACTTCCACAACTGTCTGATTTGGGCGAACGTTAATGCTGGTGTTTTAGGCCGCATCTCGAGGGAGCTGCCTGAAAGTAGGGTTAGGGCTTGCATGAAGATATCTATCATGACTCCAGCTCCAGGGGCACTAGTGCTGTAAAAGGCATGCCAAGAGGAATGTGACACAGCACCAATATTACTCCTTAAACACCTTTCTTATTTGGGCTAGCCTTAGTGCTGGTAATAAAAGCCTCAACTCTAGGGCGCTGGCTAAAATTAGGGTTAGGGTTAGGGTTAGCATACAGAGATCTAAAATGACTCTAGTTCCAGGGGCACTAGTGCTGTAAAAGGCATGCCAAGAGGAATGTGGCACAACAATAATATTGCTCCTTCCAGAGCTTTCTCAGTTGGGAAAGACTTAATGCGAATGAGGATAGCCTTATCTCTATGGAGATGGCTAAAATGAGGGTTAGGGTTAGCATTCAGAGATCTACAATGACTCTAGCTCCAGGGGCACTAGTGCTGTAAAAACCACGCCAAGAAGAATGTGGCACAGCCCCAAAATTACTACTTCTACAACTGTCTTCTTTGGGCGAACCTTAATGCTGGTGATGTAGGCCTCATCTCTAGGAAGCTGGCTAAAATTAGGGTTAGGCTTGGGGCTGGCATTCAGAGATCTAAAGTGCCTCTAGATCCAGGGGCATTAGTGCTATAAAAACCACGCCAAGAAGACTGTGGCACAGCCCCAAAATTACTACTTCCACAACTGTCTGATTTGGGCGAACGTTAATGCTGGTGTTTTAGGCCGCATCTCGAGGGAGCTGCCTGAAAGTAGGGTTAGGGCTTGCATGAAGATATCTATCATGACTCCAGCTCCAGGGGCACTAGTGCTGTAAAAGGCATGCCAAGAGGAATGTGACACAGCACCAATATTACTCCTTAAACACCTTTCTTATTTGGGCTAGCCTTAGTGCTGGTAATAAAAGCCTCAACTCTAGGGCGCTGGCTAAAATTAGGGTTAGGGTTAGGGTTAGCATACAGAGATCTAAAATGACTCTAGTTCCAGGGGCACTAGTGCTGTAAAAGGCATGCCAAGAGGAATGTGGCACAACAATAATATTGCTCCTTCCAGAGCTTTCTCAGTTGGGAAAGACTTAATGCGAATGAGGATAGCCTTATCTCTATGGAGATGGCTAAAATGAGGGTTAGGGTTAGCATTCAGAGATCTACAATGACTCTAGCTCCAGGGGCACTAGTGCTGTAAAAACCACGCCAAGAAGAATGTGGCACAGCCCCAAAATTACTACTTCTACAACTGTCTTATTTGGGCGAACCTTAATGCTGGTGATGTAGGCCTCATCTCTAGGAAGCTGGCTAAAATTAGGGTTAGGCTTGGGGCTGGCATTCAGAGATCTAAAGTGCCTCTACATCCAGGGGCATTAGTGCGATAAAAACCACGCCAAGAAGACTGTGGCACAGCCCCAAAATTACTACTTCCACAACTGTCTTATTTGGGCGAACGTTAATGCTGGTGTTTTAGGCCGCATCTCGAGGGAGCTGCCTGAAAGTAGGGTTAGGGCTTGCATGAAGATATCTATCATGACTCCAGCTCCAGGGGCACTAGTGCTGTAAAAGGCATGCCAAGAGGAATGTGGCACAGCACCAATATTACTCCTTAAACACCTTTCTTATTTGGGCTAGCCTTAGTGCTGGTAATAAAAGCCTCAACTCTAGGGCGCTGGCTAAAATTAGGGTTAGGGTTAGGGTTAGCATACAGAGATCTAAAATGACTCTAGTTCCAGGGGCACTAGTGCTGTAAAAGGCATGCCAAGAGGAATGTGGCACAACAATAATATTGCTCCTTCCAGAGCTTTCTCAGTTGGGAAAGACTTAATGCGAATGAGGATAGCCTTATCCTTATGGAGATGGCTAAAATGAGGGTTAGGGTTAGCATTCAGAGATCTACAATGACTCTAGCTCCAGGGGCACTAGTGCTGTAAAAACCACGCCAAGAAGAATGTGGCACAGCCCCAAAATTACTACTTCTACAACTGTCTTATTTGGGCGAACCTTAATGCTGGTGATGTAGGCCTCATCTCTAGGAAGCTGGCTAAAATTAGGGTTAGGCTTGGGGCTGGCATTCAGAGATCTAAAGTGCCTCTACATCCAGGGGCATTAGTGCTATAAAAACCACGCCAAGAAGACTGTGGCACAGCCCCAAAATTACTACTTCCACAACTGTCTTATTTGGGCGAACGTTAATGCTGGTGTTTTAGGCCGCATCTCTAGGGAGCTGCGTGAAAGTAGGGTTAGGGCTTGCATGAAGATATCTATCATGACTCCAGCTCCAGGGGCACTAGTGCTGTAAAAGGCATGCCAAGAGGAATGTGGCACAGCACCAATATTACTCCTTAAACACCTTTCTTATTTGGGCTAGCCTTAGTGCTGGTAATAAAAGCCTCAACTCTAGGGCGCTGGCTAAAATTAGGGTTAGGGTTAGGGTTAGCATACAGAGATCTAAAATGACTCTAGTTCCAGGGGCACTAGTGCTGTAAAAGGCATGCCAAGAGGAATGTGGCACAACAATAATATTGCTCCTTCCAGAGCTTTCTCAGTTGGGAGAGACTTAATGCGAATGAGGATAGCCTTATCTCTATGGAGATGGCTAAAATGAGGGTTAGGGTTAGCATTCAGAGATCTACAATGACTCTAGCTCCAGGGGCACTAGTGCTGTAAAAACCACGCCAAGAAGAATGTGGCACAGCCCCAAAATTACTACTTCTACAACTGTCTTATTTGGGCGAACCTTAATGCTGGTGATGTAGGCCTCATCTCTAGGAAGCTGGCTAAAATTAGGGTTAGGCTTGGGGCTGGCATTCAGAGATCTAAAGTGCCTCTAGATCCAGGGGCATTAGTGCTATAAAAACCACGCCAAGAAGACTGTGGCACAGCCCCAAAATTACTACTTCCACAACTGTCTTATTTGGGCGAACGTTAATGCTGGTGTTTTAGGCCGCATCTCGAGGGAGCTGCCTGAAAGTAGGGTTAGGGCTTGCATGAAGATATCTATCATGACTCCAGCTCCAGGGGCACTAGTGCTGTAAAAGGCATGCCAAGAGGAATGTGGCACAGCACCAATATTACTCCTTAAACACCTTTCTTATTTGGGCTAGCCTTAGTGCTGGTAATAAAAGCCTCAACTCTAGGGCGCTGGCTAAAATTAGGGTTAGGGTTAGGGTTAGCATACAGAGATCTAAAATGACTCTAGTTCCAGGGGCACTAGTGCTGTAAAAGGCATGCCAAGAGGAATGTGACACAACAATAATATTGCTCCTTCCAGAGCTTTCTCAGTTGGGAGAGACTTAATGCGAATGAGGATAGCCTTATCTCTATGGAGATGGCTAAAATGAGGGTTAGGGTTAGCATTCAGAGATCTACAATGACTCTAGCTCCAGGGGCACTAGTGCTGTAAAAACCACGCCAAGAAGAATGTGGCACAGCCCCAAAATTACTACTTCTACAACTGTCTTCTTTGGGCGAACCTTAATGCTGGTGATGTAGGCCTCATCTCTAGGAAGCTGGCTAAAATTAGGGTTAGGCTTGGGGCTGGCATTCAGAGATCTAAAGTGCCTCTACATCCAGGGGCATTAGTGCTATAAAAACCACGCCAAGAAGACTGTGGCACAGCCCCAAAATTACTACTTCCACAACTGTCTGATTTGGGCGAACGTTAATGCTGGTGTTTTAGGCCGCATCTCGAGGGAGCTGCCTGAAAGTAGGGTTAGGGCTTGCATGAAGATATCTATCATGACTCCAGCTCCAGGGGCACTAGTGCTGTAAAAGGCATCCCAAGAGGAATGTGACACAGCACCAATATTACTCCTTAAACACCTTTCTTATTTGGGCTAGCCTTAGTGCTGGTAATAAAAGCCTCAACTCTAGGGCGCTGGCTAAAATTAGGGTTAGGGTTAGGGTTAGCATACAGAGATCTAAAATGACTCTAGTTCCAGGGGCACTAGTGCTGTAAAAGGCATGCCAAGAGGAATGTGGCACAACAATAATATTGCTCCTTCCAGAGCTTTCTCAGTTGGGAAAGACTTAATGCGAATGAGGATAGCCTTATCTCTATGGAGATGGCTAAAATGAAGGTTAGGGTTAGCATTCAGAGATCTACAATGACTCTAGCTCCAGGGGCACTAGTGCTGTAAAAACCACGCCAAGAAGAATGTGGCACAGCCCCAAAATTACTACTTCTACAACTGTCTTCTTTGGGCGAACCTTAATGCTGGTGATGTAGGCCTCATCTCTAGGAAGCTGGCTAAAATTAGGGTTAGGCTTGGGGCTGGCATTCAGAGATCTAAAGTGCCTCTACATCCAGGGGCATTAGTGCTATAAAAACCACGCCAAGAAGACTGTGGCACAGCCCCAAAATTACTACTTCCACAACTGTCTGATTTGGGCGAACGTTAATGCTGGTGTTTTAGGCCGCATCTCGAGGGAGCTGCCTGAAAGTAGGGTTAGGGCTTGCATGAAGATATCTATCATGACTCCAGCTCCAGGGGCACTAGTGCTGTAAAAGGCATGCCAAGAGGAATGTGGCACAGCACCAATATTACTCCTTAAACACCTTTCTTATTTGGGCTAGCCTTAGTGCTGGTAATAAAAGCCTCAACTCTAGGGCGCTGGCTAAAATTAGGGTTAGGGTTAGGGTTAGCATACAGAGATCTAAAATGACTCTAGTTCCAGGGGCACTAGTGCTGTAAAAGGCATGCCAAGAGGAATGTGGCACAACAATAATATTGCTCCTTCCAGAGCTTTCTCAGTTGGGAAAGACTTAATGCGAATGAGGATAGCCTTATCTCTATGGAGATGGCTAAAATGAGGGTTAGGGTTAGCATTCAGAGATCTACAATGACTCTAGCTCCAGGGGCACTAGTGCTGTAAAAACCACGCCAAGAAGAATGTGGCACAGCCCCAAAATTACTACTTCTACAACTGTCTTATTTGGGCGAACCTTAATGCTGGTGATGTAGGCCTCATCTCTAGGAAGCTGGCTAAAATTAGGGTTAGGCTTGGGGCTGGAATTCAGAGATCTAAAGTGCCTCTACATCCAGGGGCATTAGTGCTATAAAAACCACGCCAAGAAGACTGTGGCACAGCCCCAAAATTACTACTTCCACAACTGTCTGATTTGGGCGAACGTTAATGCTGGTGTTTTAGGCCGCATCTCGAGGGAGCTGCCTGAAAGTAGGGTTAGGGCTTGCATGAAGATATCTATCATGACTCCAGCTCCAGGGGCACTAGTGCTGTAAAAGGCATGCCAAGAGGAATGTGGCACAGCACCAATATTACTCCTTAAACACCTTTCTTATTTGGGCTAGCCTTAGTGCTGGTAATAAAAGCCTCAACTCTAGGGCGCTGGCTAAAATTAGGGTTAGGGTTAGGGTTAGCATACAGAGATCTAAAATGACTCTAGTTCCAGGGGCACTAGTGCTGTAAAAGGCATGCCAAGAGGAATGTGGCACAACAATAATATTGCTCCTTCCAGAGCTTTCTCAGTTGGGAAAGACTTAATGCGAATGAGGATAGCCTTATCTCTACGGAGATGGCTAAAATGAGGGTTAGGGTTAGCATTCAGAGATCTACAATGACTCTAGCTCCAGGGGCACTAGTGCTGTAAAAACCACGCCAAGAAGAATGTGGCACAGCCCCAAAATTACTACTTCTACAACTGTCTTCTTTGGGCGAACCTTAATGCTGGTGATGTAGGCCTCATCTCTAGGAAGCTGGCTAAAATTAGGGTTAGGCTTGGGGCTGGCATTCAGAGATCTAAAGTGCCTCTAGATCCAGGGGCATTAGTGCTATAAAAACCACGCCAAGAAGACTGTGGCACAGCCCCAAAATTACTACTTCCACAACTGTCTGATTTGGGCGAACGTTAATGCTGGTGTTTTAGGCCGCATCTCGAGGGAGCTGCCTGAAAGTAGGGTTAGGGCTTGCATGAAGATATCTATCATGACTCCAGCTCCAGGGGCACTAGTGCTGTAAAAGGCATGCCAAGAGGAATGTGGCACAGCACCAATATTACTCCTTAAACACCTTTCTTTTTTGGGCTAGCCTTAGTGCTGGTAATAAAAGCCTCAACCCTAGGGCGCTGGCTAAAATTAGGGTTAGGGTTAGGGTTAGCATACAGAGATCTAAAATGACTCTAGTTCCAGGGGCACTAGTGCTGTAAAAGGCATGCCAAGAGGAATGTGGCACAACAATAATATTGCTCCTTCCAGAGCTTTCTCAGTTGGGAGAGACTTAATGCGAATGAGGATAGCCTTATCTCTATGGAGATGGCTAAAATGAGGGTTAGGGTTAGCATTCAGAGATCTACAATGACTCTAGCTCCAGGGGCACTAGTGCTGTAAAAACCACGCCAAGAAGTATGTGGCACAGCCCCAAAATTACTACTTCTACAACTGTCTTATTTGGGCGAACCTTAATGCTGGTGATGTAGGCCTCATCTCTAGGAAGCTGGCGAAAATTAGGGTTAGGCTTGGGGCTGGCATTCAGAGATCTAAAGTGCCTCTAGATCCAGGGGCATTAGTGCTATAAAAACCACGCCAAGAAGACTGTGGCACAGCCCCAAAAATACTACTTCCACAACTGTCTGATTTGGGCGAACGTTAATGCTGGTGTTTTAGGCCGCATCTCTAGGGAGCTGCCTGAAAGTAGGGTTAGGGCTTGCATGAAGATATCTATCATGACTCCAGCTCCAGGGGCACTAGTGCTGTAAAAGGCATGCCAAGAGGAATGTGACACAGCACCAATATTACTCCTTAAACACCTTTCTTATTTGGGCTAGCCTTAGTGCTGGTAATAAAAGCCTCAACTCTAGGGCGCTGGCTAAAATTAGGGTTAGGGTTAGGGTTAGCATACAGAGATCTAAAATGACTCTAGTTCCAGGGGCACTAGTGCTGTAAAAGGCATGCCAAGAGGAATGTGGCACAACAATAATATTGCTCCTTCCAGAGCTTTCTCAGTTGGGAAAGACTTAATGCGAATGAGGATAGCCTTATCTCTATGGAGATGGCTAAAATGAGGGTTAGGGTTAGCATTCAGAGATCTACAATGACTCTAGCTCCAGGGGCACTAGTGCTGTAAAAACCACGCCAAGAAGAATGTGGCACAGCCCCAAAATTACTACTTCTACAACAGTCTTCTTTGGGCGAACCTTAATGCTGGTGATGTAGGCCTCATCTCTAGGAAGCTGGCTAAAATTAGGGTTAGGCTTGGGGCTGGCATTCAGAGATCTAAAGTGCCTCTAGATCCAGGGGCATTAGTGCTATAAAAACCACGCCAAGAAGACTGTGGCACAGCCCCAAAATTACTACTTCCACAACTGTCTGATTTGGGCGAACGTTAATGCTGGTGTTTTAGGCCGCATCTCGAGGGAGCTGCCTGAAAGTAGGGTTAGGGCTTGCATGAAGATATCTATCATGACTCCAGCTCCAGGGGCACTAGTGCTGTAAAAGGCATCCCAAGAGGAATGTGACACAGCACCAATATTACTCCTTAAACACCTTTCTTATTTGGGCTAGCCTTAGTGCTGGTAATAAAAGCCTCAACTCTAGGGCGCTGGCTAAAATTAGGGTTAGGGTTAGGGTTAGCTTACAGAGATCTAAAATGACTCTAGTTCCAGGGGCACTAGTGCTGTAAAAGGCATGCCAAGAGGAATGTGGCACAACAATAATATTGCTCCTTCCAGAGCTTTCTCAGTTGGGAAAGACTTAATGCGAATGAGGATAGCCTTATCTCTATGGAGATGGCTAAAATGAGGGTTAGGGTTAGCATTCAGAGATCTACAATGACTCTAGCTCCAGGGGCACTAGTGCTGTAAAAACCACGCCAAGAAGAATGTGGCACAGCCCCAAAATTACTACTTCTACAACTGTCTTATTTGGGCGAACCTTAATGCTGGTGATGTAGACCTCATCTCTAGGAAGCTGGCTAAAATTAGGGTTAGGCTTGGGGCTGGAATTCAGAGATCTAAAGTGCCTCTACATCCAGGGGCATTAGTGCTATAAAAACCACGCCAAGAAGACTGTGGCTCAGCCCCAAAATTACTACTTCCACAACTGTCTGATTTGGGCGAACGTTAATGCTGGTGTTTTAGGCCGCATCTCGAGGGAGCTGCCTGAAAGTAGGGTTAGGGCTTGCATGAAGATATCTATCATGACTCCAGCTCCAGGGGCACTAGTGCTGTAAAAGGCATGCCAAGAGGAATGTGACACAGCACCAATATTACTCCTTAAACACCTTTCTTATTTGGGCTAGCCTTAGTGCTGGTAATAAAAGCCTCAACTCTAGGGCGCTGGCTAAAATTAGGGTTAGGGCTAGGGTTAGCATACAGAGATCTAAAATGACTCTAGTTCCAGGGGCACTAGTGCTGTAAAAGGCATGCCAAGAGGAATGTGGCACAACAATAATATTGCTCCTTCCAGAGCTTTCTCAGTTGGGAAAGACTTAATGCGAATGAGGATAGCCTTATCTCTATGGAGATGGCTAAAATGAGGGTTAGGGTTAGCATTCAGAGATCTACAATGACTCTAGCTCCAGGGGCACTAGTGCTGTAAAAACCACGCCAAGAAGAATGTGGCACAGCCCCAAAATTACTACTTCTACAACTGTCTTATTTGGGCGAACCTTAATGCTGGTGATGTAGGCCTCATCTCTAGGAAGCTGGCTAAAATTAGGGTTAGGCTTGGGGCTGGCATTCAGAGATCTAAAGTGCCTCTAGATCCAGGGGCATTAGTGCTATAAAAACCACGCCAAGAAGACTGTGGCACAGCCCCAAAATTACTACTTCCACAACTGTCTTATTTGGGCGAACGTTAATGCTGGTGTTTTAGGCCGCATCTCTAGGGAGCTGCCTGAAAGTAGGGTTAGGGCTTGCATGAAGATATCTATCATGACTCCAGCTCCAGGGGCACTAGTGCTGTAAAAGGCATGCCAAGAGGAATGTGGCACAGCACCAATATTACTCCTTAAACACCTTTCTTATTTGGGCTAGCCTTAGTGCTGGTAATAAAAGCCTCAACTCTAGGGCACTGGCTAAAATTAGGGTTAGGGTTAGGGTTAGCATACAGAGATCTAAAATGACTCTAGTTCCAGGGGCACTAGTGCTGTAAAAGGCATGCCAAGAGGAATGTGGCACAACAATAATATTGCTCCTTCCAGAGCTTTCTCAGTTGGGAAAGACTTAATGCGAATGAGGATAGCCTTATCTCTATGGAGATGGCTAAAATGAAGGTTAGGGTTAGCATTCAGAGATCTACAATGACTCTAGCTCCAGGGGCACTAGTGCTGTAAAAACCACGCCAAGAAGAATGTGGCACAGCCCCAAAATTACTACTTCTACAACTGTCTTATTTGGGCGAACCTTAATGCTGGTGATGTAGGCCTCATCTCTAGGAAGCTGGCTAAAATTAGGGTTAGGCTTGGGGCTGGCATTCAGAGATCTAAAGTGCCTCTAGATCCAGGGGCATTAGTGCTATAAAAACCACGCCAAGAAGACTGTGGCACAGCCCCAAAAATACTACTTCCACAACTGTCTGATTTGGGCGAACGTTAATGCTGGTGTTTTAGGCCGCATCTCGAGGGAGCTGCCTGAAAGTAGGGTTAGGGCTTGCATGAAGATATCTATCATGACTCCAGCTCCAGGGGCACTAGTGCTGTAAAAGGCATCCCAAGAGGAATGTGACACAGCACCAATATTACTCCTTAAACACCTTTCTTATTTGGGCTAGCCTTAGAGCTGGTAATAAAAGCCTCAACTCTAGGGCGCTGGCTAAAATTAGGGTTAGGGTTAGGGTTAGCATACAGAGATCTAAAATGACTCTAGTTCCAGGGGCACTAGTGCTGTAAAAGGCATGCCAAGAGGAATGTGGCACAACAATAATATTGCTCCTTCCAGAGATTTCTCAGTTGGGAAAGACTTAATGCGAATGAGGATAGCCTTATCTCTATGGAGATGGCGAAAATGAGGGTTAGGGTTAGCATTCAGAGATCTACAATGACTCTAGCTCCAGGGGCACTAGTGCTGTAAAAACCACGCCAAGAAGACTGTGGCACAGCCCCAAAAATACTACTTCCACAACTGTCTGATTTGGGCGAACGTTAATGCTGGTGTTTTAGGCCGCATCTCTAGGGAGCTGCCTGAAAGTAGGGTTAGGGCTTGCATGAAGATATCTATCATGACTCCAGCTCCAGGGGCACTAGTGCTGTAAAAGGCATGCCAAGAGGAATGTGACACAGCACCGATATTACTCCTTAAACACCTTTCTTATTTGGGCTAGCCTTAGTGCTGGTAATAAAAGCCTCAACCCTAGGGCGCTGGCTAAAATTAGGGTTAGGGTTAGGGTTAGCATACAGAGATCTAAAATGACTAAAGTTCCAGGGGCACTAGTGCTGTAAAAGGCATGCCAAGAGGAATGTGGCACAACAATAATATTGCTCCTTCCAGAGCTTTCTCAGTTGGGAAAGACTTAATGCGAATGAGGATAGCCTTATCTCTATGGAGATGGCTAAAATGAGGGTTAGGGTTAGCATTCAGAGATCTACAATGACTCTAGCTCCAGGGGCACTAGTGCTGTAAAAACCACGCCAAGAAGAATGTGGCACAGCCCCAAAATTACTACTTCTACAACTGTCTTATTTGGGCGAACCTTAATGCTGGTGATGTAGGCCTCATCTCTAGGAAGCTGGCTAAAATTAGGGTTAGGCTTGGGGCTGGCATTCAGAGATCTAAAGTGCCTCTACATCCAGGGGCATTAGTGCTATAAAAACCACGCCAAGAAGACTGTGGCACAGCCCCAAAATTACTACTTCCACAACTGTCTTATTTGGGCGAACGTTAATGCTGGTGTTTTAGGCCGCATCTCTAGGGAGCTGCCTGAAAGTAGGGTTAGGGCTTGCATGAAGATATCTATCATGACTCCAGCTCCAGGGGCACTAGTGCTGTAAAAGGCATGCCAAGAGGAATGTGGCACAGCACCAATATTACTCCTTAAACACCTTTCTTATTTGGGCTAGCCTTAGTGCTGGTAATAAAAGCCTCAACTCTAGGGCACTGGCTAAAATTAGGGTTAGGGTTAGGGTTAGCATACAGAGATCTAAAATGACTCTAGTTCCAGGGGCACTAGTGCTGTAAAAGGCATGCCAAGAGGAATGTGGCACAACAATAATATTGCTCCTTCCAGAGCTTTCTCAGTTGGGAAAGACTTAATGCGAATGAGGATAGCCTTATCTCTACGGAGATGGCTAAAATGAAGGTTAGGGTTAGCATTCAGAGATCTACAATGACTCTAGCTCCAGGGGCACTAGTGCTGTAAAAACCACGCCAAGAAGAATGTGGCACAGCACCAAAATTACTACTTCTACAACTGTCTTATTTGGGCGAACCTTAATGCTGGTGATGTAGGCCTCATCTCCAGGAAGCTGGCTAAAATTAGGGTTAGGCTTGGGGCTGGCATTCAGAGATCTAAAGTGCCTCTAGATCCAGGGGCATTAGTGCTATAAAAACCACGCCAAGAAGACTGTGGCACAGCCCCAAAATTACTACTTCTACAACTGTCTTCTTTGGGCGAACCTTAATGCTGGTGATGTAGGCCTCATCTCTAGGAAGCTGGCTAAAATTAGGGTTAGGCTTGGGGCTGGCATTCAGAGATCTAAAGTGCCTCTAGATCCAGGGGCATTAGTGCTATAAAAACCACGCCAAGAAGACTGTGGCACAGCCCCAAAATTACTACTTCCACAACTGTCTGATTTGGGCGAACGTTAATGCTGGTGTTTTAGGCCGCATCTCGAGGGAGCTGCCTGAAAGTAGGGTTAGGGCTTGCATGAAGATATCTATCATGACTCCAGCTCCAGGGGCACTAGTGCTGTAAAAGGCATGCCAAGAGGAATGTGGCACAGCACCAATATTACTCCTTAAACACCTTTCTTATTTGGGCTAGCCTTAGTGCTGGTAATAAAAGCCTCAACTCTAGGGCGCTGGCTAAAATTAGGGTTAGGGTTAGGGTTAGCATACAGAGATCTAAAATGACTCTAGTTCCAGGGGCACTAGTGCTGTAAAAGGCATGCCAAGAGGAATGTGGCACAACAATAATATTGCTCCTTCCAGAGCTTTCTCAGTTGGGAAAGACTTAATGCGAATGAGGATAGCCTTATCCTTATGGAGATGGCTAAAATGAGGGTTAGGGTTAGCATTCAGAGATCTACAATGACTCTAGCTCCAGGGGCACTAGTGCTGTAAAAACCACGCCAAGAAGAATGTGGCACAGCCCCAAAATTACTACTTCTACAACTGTCTTATTTGGGCGAACCTTAATGCTGGTGATGTAGGCCTCATCTCTAGGAAGCTGGCTAAAATTAGGGTTAGGCTTGGGGCAGGAATTCAGAGATCTAAAGTGCCTCTACATCCAGGGGCATTAGTGCTATAAAAACCACGCCAAGAAGACTGTGGCACAGCCCCAAAATTACTACCTCCACAACTGTCTGATTTGGGCGAACGTTAATGCTGGTGTTTTAGGCCGCATCTCGAGGGAGCTGCCTGAAAGTAGGGTTAGGGCTTGCATGAAGATATCTATCATGACTCCAGCTCCAGGGGCACTAGTGCTGTAAAAGGCATGCCAAGAGGAATGTGGCACAGCACCAATATTACTCCTTAAACACCTTTCTTATTTGGGCTAGCCTTAGTGCTGGTAATAAAAGCCTCAACTCTAGGGCGCTGGCTAAAATTAGGGTTAGGGTTAGCGTTAGGGTTAGCATACAGAGATCTAAAATGACTCTAGTTCCAGGGGCACTAGTGCTGTAAAAGGCATGCCAAGAGGAATGTGGCACAACAATAATATTGCTCCTTCCAGAGCTTTCTCAGTTGGGAAAGACTTAATGCGAATGAGGATAGCCTTATCTCTATGGAGATGGCTAAAATGAGGGTTAGGGTTAGCATTCAGAGATCTACAATGACTCTAGCTCCAGGGGCACTAGTGCTGTGAAAACCACGCCAAGAAGAATGTGGCACAGCCCCAAAATTACTACTTCTACAACTGTCTTATTTGGGCGAACCTTAATGCTGGTGATGTAGGCCTCATCTCTAGGAAGCTGGCTAAAATTAGGGTTAGGCTTGGGGCTGGCATTCAGAGATCTAAAGTGCCTCTACATCCAGGGGCATTAGTGCTATAAAAACCACGCCAAGAAGACTGTGGCACAGCCCCAAAATTACTACTTCCACAACTGTCTTATTTGGGCGAACGTTAATGCTGGTGTTTTAGGCCGCATCTCGAGGGAGCTGCCTGAAAGTAGGGTTAGGGCTTGCATGAAGATATCTATCATGACTCCAGCTCCAGGGGCACTAGTGCTGTAAAAGGCATCCCAAGAGGAATGTGGCACAGCACCAATATTACTCCTTAAACACCTTTCTTATTTGGGCTAGCCTTAGTGCTGGTAATAAAAGCCTCAACTCTAGGGCGCTGGCTAAAATTAGGGTTAGGGTTAGGGTTAGCATACAGAGATCTAAAATGACTCTAGTTCCAGGGGCACTAGTGCTGTAAAAGGCATGCCAAGAGGAATGTGGCACAACAATAATATTGCTCCTTCCAGAGCTTTCTCAGTTGGGAAAGACTTAATGCGAATGAGGATAGCCTTATCTCTATGGAGATGGCTAAAATGAGGGTTAGGGTTAGCATTCAGGGATCTACAATGACTCTAGCTCCAGGGGCACTAGTGCTGTAAAAACCACGCCAAGAAGAATGTGGCACAGCCCCAAAATTACTACTTCTACAACTGTCTTATTTGGGCGAACCTTAATGCTGGTGATGTAGGCCTCATCTCTAGGAAGCTGGCTAAAATTAGGGTTAGGCTTGGGGCTGGCATTCAGAGATCTAAAGTGCCTCTAGATCCAGGGGCATTAGTGCTATAAAAACCACGCCAAGAAGACTGTGGCACAGCCCCAAAATTACTACTTCCACAACTGTCTTATTTGGGCGAACGTTAATGCTGGTGTTTTAGGCCGCATCTCGAGGGAGCTGCCTGAAAGTAGGGTTAGGGCTTGCATGAAGATATCTATCATGACTCCAGCTCCAGGGGCACTAGTGCTGTAAAAGGCATGCCAAGAGGAATGTGGCACAGCACCAATATTACTCCTTAAACACCTTTCTTATTTGGGCTAGCCTTAGTGCTGGTAATAAAAGCCTCAACTCTAGGGCGCTGGCTAAAATTAGGGTTAGGGTTAGGGTTAGCATACAGAGATCTAAAATGACTCTAGTTCCAGGGGCACTAGTGCTGTAAAAGGCATGCCAAGAGGAATGTGGCACAACAATAATATTGCTCCTTCCAGAGCTTTCTCAGTTGGGAAAGACTTAATGCGAATGAGGATAGCCTTATCTCTATGGAGATGGCTAAAATGAGGGTTAGGGTTAGCATTCAGAGATCTACAATGACTCTAGCTCCAGGGGCACTAGTGCTGTAAAAACCACGCCAAGAAGAATGTGGCACAGCCCCAAAATTACTACTTCTACAACTGTCTTCTTTGGGCGAACCTTAATGCTGGTGATGTAGGCCTCATCTCTAGGAAGCTGGCTAAAATTAGGGTTAGGCTTGGGGCTGGCATTCAGAGATCTAAAGTGCCTCTAGATCCAGGGGCATTAGTGCTATAAAAACCACGCCAAGAAGACTGTGGCACAGCCCCAAAATTACTACTTCCGCAACTGTCTTATTTGGGCGAACGTTAATGCTGGTGTTTTAGGCCGCATCTCGAGGGAGCTGCCTGAAAGTAGGGTTAGGGCTTGCATGAAGATATCTATCATGACTCCAGCTCCAGGGGCACTAGTGCTGTAAAAGGCATGCCAAGAGGAATGTGGCACAGCACCAATATTACTCCTTAAACACCTTTCTTATTTGGGCTAGCCTTAGTGCTGGTAATAAAAGCCTCAACTCTAGGGCGCTGGCTAAAATTAGGGTTAGGGTTAGGGTTAGCATACAGAGATCTAAAATGACTCTAGTTCCAGGGGCACTAGTGCTGTAAAAGGCATGCCAAGAGGAATGTGGCACAACAATAATATTGCTCCTTCCAGAGCTTTCTCAGTTGGGAAAGACTTAATGCGAATGAGGATAGCCTTATCTCTATGGAGATGGCTAAAATGAGGGTTAGGGTTAGCATTCAGAGATCTACAATAACTCTAGCTCCAGGGGCACTAGTGCTGTAAAAACCACGCCAAGAAGAATGTGGCACAGCCCCAAAATTACTACTTCTACAACTGTCTTCTTTGGGCGAACCTTAATGCTGGTGATGTAGGCCTCATCTCTAGGAAGCTGGCTAAAATTAGGGTTAGGCTTGGGGCTGGCATTCAGAGATCTAAAGTGCCTCTACATCCAGGGGCATTAGTGCTATAAAAACCACGCCAAGAAGACTGTGGCACAGCCCCAAAATTACTACTTCCACAACTGTCTGATTTGGGCGAACGTTAATGCTGGTGTTTTAGGCCGCATCTCGAGGGAGCTGCCTGAAAGTAGGGTTAGGGCTTGCATGAAGATATCTATCATGACTCCAGCTCCAGGGGCACTAGTGCTGTAAAAGGCATGCCAAGAGGAATGTGGCACAGCACCAATATTACTCCTTAAACACCTTTCTTATTTGGGCTAGCCTTAGTGCTGGTAATAAAAGCCTCAACTCTAAGGCGCTGGCTAAAATTAGGGTTAGGGTTAGGGTTAGCATACAGAGATCTAAAATTACTCTAGTTCCAGGGGCACTAGTGCTGTAAAAGGCATGCCAAGAGGAATGTGGCACAACAATAATATTGCTCCTTCCAGAGCTTTCTCAGTTGGGAAAGACTTAATGCGAATGAGGATAGCCTTATCTCTATGGAGATGGCTAAAATGAGGGTTAGGGTTAGCATTCAGAGATCTACAATGACTCTAGCTCCAGGGGCACTAGTGCTGTAAAAACCACAACAAGAAGAATGTGGCACAGCCCCAAAATTACTACTTCTACAACTGTCTTATTTGGGCGAACCTTAATGCTGGTGATGTAGGCCTCATCTCTAGGAAGCTGGCTAAAATTAGGGTTAGGCTTGGGGCTGGCATTCAGAGATCTAAAGTGCCTCTAGATCCAGGGGCATTAGTGCTATAAAAACCACGCCAAGAAGACTGTGGCACAGCCCCAAAATTACTACTTCCACAACTGTCTTATTTGGGCGAACGTTAATGCTGGTGTTTTAGGCCGCATCTCGAGGGAGCTGCCTGAAAGTAGGGTTAGGGCTTGCATGAAGATATCTATCATGACTCCAGCTCCAGGGGCACTAGTGCTGTAAAAGGCATGCCAAGAGGAATGTGGCACAGCACCAATATTACTCCTTAAACACCTTTCTTATTTGGGCTAGCCTTAGTGCTGGTAATAAAAGCCTCAACTCTAGGGCGCTGGCTAAAATTAGGGTTAGGGTTAGGGTTAGCATACAGAGATCTAAAATGACTCTAGTTCCAGGGGCACTAGTGCTGTAAAAGGCATGCCAAGAGGAATGTGGCACAACAATAATATTGCTCCTTCCAGAGCTTTCTCAGTTGGGAAAGACTTAATGCGAATGAGGATAGCCTTATCTCTATGGAGATGGCTAAAATGAGGGTTAGGGTTAGCATTCAGGGATCTACAATGACTCTAGCTCCAGGGGCACTAGTGCTGTAAAAACCACGCCAAGAAGAATGTGGCACAGCCCCAAAATTACTACTTCTACAACTGTCTTCTTTGGGCGAACCTTAATGCTGGTGATGTAGGCCTCATCTCTAGGAAGCTGGCTAAAATTAGGGTTAGGCTTGGGGCTGGCATTCAGAGATCTAAAGTGCCTCTACATCCAGGGGCATTAGTGCTATAAAAACCACGCCAAGAAGACTGTGGCACAGCCCCAAAATTACTACTTCCACAACTGTCTGATTTGGGCGAACGTTAATGCTGGTGTTTTAGGCCGCATCTCTAGGGAGCTGCCTGAAAGTAGGGTTAGGGCTTGCATGAAGATATCTATCATGACTCCAGCTCCAGGGGCACTAGTGCTGTAAAAGGCATCCCAAGAGGAATGTGACACAGCACCAATATTACTCCTTAAACACCTTTCTTATTTGGGCTAGCCTTAGTGCTGGTAATAAAAGCCTCAACTCTAGGGCGCTGGCTAAAATTAGGGTTAGGGTTAGGGTTAGCATACAGAGATCTAAAATGACTCTAGTTCCAGGGGCACTAGTGCTGTAAAAGGCATGCCAAGAGGAATGTGGCACAACAATAATATTGCTCCTTCCAGAGCTTTCTCAGTTGGGAAAGACTTAATGCGAATGAGGATAGCCTTATCTCTATGGAGATGGCTAAAATGAAGGTTAGGGTTAGCATTCAGAGATCTACAATGACTCTAGCTCCAGGGGCACTAGTGCTGTAAAAACCACGCCAAGAAGAATGTGGCACAGCCCCAAAATTACTACTTCTACAACTGTCTTCTTTGGGCGAACCTTAATGCTGGTGATGTAGGCCTCATCTCTAGGAAGCTGGCTAAAATTAGGGTTAGGCTTGGGGCTGGCATTCAGAGATCTAAAGTGCCTCTAGATCCAGGGGCATTAGTGCTATAAAAACCACGCCAAGAAGACTGTGGCACAGCCCCAAAATTACTACTTCCACAACTGTCTGATTTGGGCGAACGTTAATGCTGGTGTTTTAGGCCGCATCTCGAGGGAGCTGCCTGAAAGTAGGGTTAGGGGTTGCATGAAGATATCTATCATGACTCCAGCTCCAGGGGCACTAGTGCTGTAAAAGGCATCCCAAGAGGAATGTGACACAGCACCAATATTACTCCTTAAACACCTTTCTTATTTGGGCTAGCCTTAGTGCTGGTAATAAAAGCCTCAACTCTAGGGCGCTGGCTAAAATTAGGGTTAGGGTTAGGGTTAGCATACAGAGATCTAAAATGACTCTAGTTCCAGGGGCACTAGTGCTGTAAAAGGCATGCCAAGAGGAATGTGGCACAACAATAATATTGCTCCTTCCAGAGCTTTCTCAGTTGGGAAAGACTTAATGCGAATGAGGATAGCCTTATCTCTATGGAGATGGCTAAAATGAGGGTTAGGGTTAGCATTCAGAGATCTACAATGACTCTAGCTCCAGGGGCACTAGTGCTGTAAAAACCACGCCAAGAAGAATGTGGCACAGCCCCAAAATTACAACTTCTACAACTGTCTTCTTTGGGCGAACCTTAATGCTGGTGATGTAGGCCTCATCTCTAGGAAGCTGGCTAAAATTAGGGTTAGGCTTGGGGCTGGCATTCAGAGATCTAAAGTGCCTCTACATCCAGGGGCATTAGTGCTATAAAAACCACGCCAAGAAGACTGTGGCACAGCCCCAAAATTACTACTTCCACAACTGTCTTATTTGGGCGAACGTTAATGCTGGTGTTTTAGGCCGCATCTCTAGGGAGCTGCCTGAAAGTAGGGTTAGGGCTTGCATGAAGATATCTATCATGACTCCAGCTCCAGGGGCACTAGTGCTGTAAAAGGCATGCCAAGAGGAATGTGGCACAGCACCAATATTACTCCTTAAACACCTTTCTTATTTGGGCTAGCCTTAGTGCTGGTAATAAAAGCCTCAACTCTAGGGCGCTGGCTAAAATTAGGGTTAGGGTTAGGGTTAGCATACAGAGATCTAAAATGACTCTAGTTCCAGGGGCACTAGTGCTGTAAAAGGCATGCCAAGAGGAATGTGGCACAACAATAATATTGCTCCTTCCAGAGCTTTCTCAGTTGGGAGAGACTTAATGCGAATGAGGATAGCCTTATCTCTACGGAGATGGCTAAAATGAGGGTTAGGGTTAGCATTCAGAGATCTACAATGACTCTAGCTCCAGGGGCACTAGTGCTGTAAAAACCACGCCAAGAAGAATGTGGCACAGCCCCAAAATTACTACTTCTACAACTGTCTTATTTGGGCGAACCTTAATGCTGGTGATGTAGGCCTCATCTCTAGGAAGCTGGCTAAAATTAGGGTTAGGCTTGGGGCTGGCATTCAGAGATCTAAAGTGCCTCTACATCCAGGGGCATTAGTGCTATAAAAACCACGCCAAGAAGACTGTGGCACAGCCCCAAAATTACTACTTCCACAACTGTCTTATTTGGGCGAACGTTAATGCTGGTGTTTTAGGCCGCATCTCTAGGGAGCTGCCTGAAAGTAGGGTTAGGGCTTGCATGAAGATATCTATCATGACTCCAGCTCCAGGGGCACTAGTGCTGTAAAAGGCATGCCAAGAGGAATGTGGCACAGCACCAATATTACTCCTTAAACACCTTTCTTATTTGGGCTAGCCTTAGTGCTGGTAATAAAAGCCTCAACTCTAGGGCGCTGGCTAAAATTAGGGTTAGGGTTAGGGTTAGCATACAGAGATCTAAAATGACTCTAGTTCCAGGGGCACTAGTGCTGTAAAAGGCATGCCAAGAGGAATGTGGCACAACAATAATATTGCTCCTTCCAGAGCTTTCTCAGTTGGGAGAGACTTCATGCGAATGAGGATAGCCTTATCTCTATGGAGATGGCTAAAATGAGGGTTAGGGTTAGCATTCAGAGATCTACAATGACTCTAGCTCCAGGGGCACTAGTGCTGTAAAAACCACGCCAAGAAGAATGTGGCACAGCCCCAAAATTACTACTTCTACAACTGTCTTATTTGGGCGAACCTTAATGCTGGTGATGTAGGCCTCATCTCTAGGAAGCTGGCTAAAATTAGGGTTAGGCTTGGGGCTGGCATTCAGAGATCTAAAGTGCCTCTACATCCAGGGGCATTAGTGCTATAAAAACCACGCCAAGAAGACTGTGGCACAGCCCCAAAATTACTACTTCCACAACTGTCTGATTTGGGCGAACGTTAATGCTGGTGTTTTAGGCCGCATCTCGAGGGAGCTGCCTGAAAGTAGGGTTAGGGCTTGCATGAAGATATCTATCATGACTCCAGCTCCAGGGGCACTAGTGCTGTAAAAGGCATGCCAAGAGGAATGTGACACAGCACCAATATTACTCCTTAAACACCTTTCTTATTTGGGCTAGCCTTAGTGCTGGTAATAAAAGCCTCAACTCTAGGGCGCTGGCTAAAATTAGGGTTAGGGTTAGGGTTAGCATACAGAGATCTAAAATGACTCTAGTTCCAGGGGCACTAGTGCTGTAAAAGGCATGCCAAGAGGAATGTGGCACAACAATAATATTGCTCCTTCCAGAGCTTTCTCAGTTGGGAAAGACTTAATGCGAATGAGGATAGCCTTATCTCTATGGAGATGGCTAAAATGAGGGTTAGGGTTAGCATTCAGAGATCTACAATGACTCTAGCTCCAGGGGCACTAGTGCTGTAAAAACCACGCCAAGAAGAATGTGGCACAGCCCCAAAATTACTACTTCTACAACTGTCTTATTTGGGCGAACCTTAATGCTGGTGATGTAGGCCTCATCTCTAGGAAGCTGGCTAAAATTAGGGTTAGGCTTGGGGCTGGCATTCAGAGATCTAAAGTGCCTCTACATCCAGGGGCATTAGTGCTATAAAAACCACGCCAAGAAGACTGTGGCACAGCCCCAAAATTACTACTTCCACAACTGTCTTATTTGGGCGAACGTTAATGCTGGTGTTTTAGGCCGCATCACGAGGGAGCTGCCTGAAAGTAGGGTTAGGGCTTGCATGAAGATATCTATCATGACTCCAGCTCCAGGGGCACTAGTGCTGTAAAAGGCATGCCAAGAGGAATGTGGCACAGCACCAATATTACTCCTTAAACACCTTTCTTATTTGGGCTAGCCTTAGTGCTGGTAATAAAAGCCTCAACTCTAGGGCGCTGGCTAAAATTAGGGTTAGGGTTAGGGTTAGCATACAGAGATCTAAAATGACTCTAGTTCCAGGGGCACTAGTGCTGTAAAAGGCATGCCAAGAGGAATGTGGCACAACAATAATATTGCTCCTTCCAGAGCTTTCTCAGTTGGGAAAGACTTAATGCGAATGAGGATAGCCTTATCTCTATGGAGATGGCTAAAATGAGGGTTAGGGTTAGCATTCAGAGATCTACAATGACTCTAGCTCCAGGGGCACTAGTGCTGTAAAAACCACGCCAAGAAGAATGTGGCACAGCCCCAAAATTACAACTTCTACAACTGTCTTCTTTGGGCGAACCTTAATGCTGGTGATGTAGGCCTCATCTCTAGGAAGCTGGCTAAAATTAGGGTTAGGCTTGGGGCTGGCATTCAGAGATCTAAAGTGCCTCTACATCCAGGGGCATTAGTGCTATAAAAACCACGCCAAGAAGACTGTGGCACAGCCCCAAAATTACTACTTCCACAACTGTCTTATTTGGGCGAACGTTAATGCTGGTGTTTTAGGCCGCATCTCTAGGGAGCTGCCTGAAAGTAGGGTTAGGGCTTGCATGAAGATATCTATCATGACTCCAGCTCCAGGGGCACTAGTGCTGTAAAAGGCATGCCAAGAGGAATGTGGCACAGCACCAATATTACTCCTTAAACACCTTTCTTATTTGGGCTAGCCTTAGTGCTGGTAATAAAAGCCTCAACTCTAGGGCGCTGGCTAAAATTAGGGTTAGGGTTAGGGTTAGCATACAGAGATCTAAAATGACTCTAGTTCCAGGGGCACTAGTGCTGTAAAAGGCATGCCAAGAGGAATGTGGCACAACAATAATATTGCTCCTTCCAGAGCTTTCTCAGTTGGGAGAGACTTAATGCGAATGAGGATAGCCTTATCTCTACGGAGATGGCTAAAATGAGGGTTAGGGTTAGCATTCAGAGATCTACAATGACTCTAGCTCCAGGGGCACTAGTGCTGTAAAAACCACGCCAAGAAGAATGTGGCACAGCCCCAAAATTACTACTTCTACAACTGTCTTATTTGGGCGAACCTTAATGCTGGTGATGTAGGCCTCATCTCTAGGAAGCTGGCTAAAATTAGGGTTAGGCTTGGGGCTGGCATTCAGAGATCTAAAGTGCCTCTACATCCAGGGGCATTAGTGCTATAAAAACCACGCCAAGAAGACTGTGGCACAGCCCCAAAATTACTACTTCCACAACTGTCTTATTTGGGCGAACGTTAATGCTGGTGTTTTAGGCCGCATCTCTAGGGAGCTGCCTGAAAGTAGGGTTAGGGCTTGCATGAAGATATCTATCATGACTCCAGCTCCAGGGGCACTAGTGCTGTAAAAGGCATGCCAAGAGGAATGTGGCACAGCACCAATATTACTCCTTAAACACCTTTCTTATTTGGGCTAGCCTTAGTGCTGGTAATAAAAGCCTCAACTCTAGGGCGCTGGCTAAAATTAGGGTTAGGGTTAGGGTTAGCATACAGAGATCTAAAATGACTCTAGTTCCAGGGGCACTAGTGCTGTAAAAGGCATGCCAAGAGGAATGTGGCACAACAATAATATTGCTCCTTCCAGAGCTTTCTCAGTTGGGAGAGACTTCATGCGAATGAGGATAGCCTTATCTCTATGGAGATGGCTAAAATGAGGGTTAGGGTTAGCATTCAGAGATCTACAATGACTCTAGCTCCAGGGGCACTAGTGCTGTAAAAACCACGCCAAGAAGAATGTGGCACAGCCCCAAAATTACTACTTCTACAACTGTCTTATTTGGGCGAACCTTAATGCTGGTGATGTAGGCCTCATCTCTAGGAAGCTGGCTAAAATTAGGGTTAGGCTTGGGGCTGGCATTCAGAGATCTAAAGTGCCTCTACATCCAGGGGCATTAGTGCTATAAAAACCACGCCAAGAAGACTGTGGCACAGCCCCAAAATTACTACTTCCACAACTGTCTGATTTGGGCGAACGTTAATGCTGGTGTTTTAGGCCGCATCTCGAGGGAGCTGCCTGAAAGTAGGGTTAGGGCTTGCATGAAGATATCTATCATGACTCCAGCTCCAGGGGCACTAGTGCTGTAAAAGGCATGCCAAGAGGAATGTGACACAGCACCAATATTACTCCTTAAACACCTTTCTTATTTGGGCTAGCCTTAGTGCTGGTAATAAAAGCCTCAACTCTAGGGCGCTGGCTAAAATTAGGGTTAGGGTTAGGGTTAGCATACAGAGATCTAAAATGACTCTAGTTCCAGGGGCACTAGTGCTGTAAAAGGCATGCCAAGAGGAATGTGGCACAACAATAATATTGCTCCTTCCAGAGCTTTCTCAGTTGGGAAAGACTTAATGCGAATGAGGATAGCCTTATCTCTATGGAGATGGCTAAAATGAGGGTTAGGGTTAGCATTCAGAGATCTACAATGACTCTAGCTCCAGGGGCACTAGTGCTGTAAAAACCACGCCAAGAAGAATGTGGCACAGCCCCAAAATTACTACTTCTACAACTGTCTTATTTGGGCGAACCTTAATGCTGGTGATGTAGGCCTCATCTCTAGGAAGCTGGCTAAAATTAGGGTTAGGCTTGGGGCTGGCATTCAGAGATCTAAAGTGCCTCTACATCCAGGGGCATTAGTGCTATAAAAACCACGCCAAGAAGACTGTGGCACAGCCCCAAAATTACTACTTCCACAACTGTCTTATTTGGGCGAACGTTAATGCTGGTGTTTTAGGCCGCATCACGAGGGAGCTGCCTGAAAGTAGGGTTAGGGCTTGCATGAAGATATCTATCATGACTCCAGCTCCAGGGGCACTAGTGCTGTAAAAGGCATGCCAAGAGGAATGTGGCACAGCACCAATATTACTCCTTAAACACCTTTCTTATTTGGGCTAGCCTTAGTGCTGGTAATAAAAGCCTCAACTCTAGGGCGCTGGCTAAAATTAGGGTTAGGGTTAGGGTTAGCATACAGAGATCTAAAATGACTCTAGTTCCAGGGGCACTAGTGCTGTAAAAGGCATGCCAAGAGGAATGTGGCACAACAATAATATTGCTCCTTCCAGAGCTTTCTCAGTTGGGAGAGACTTAATGCGAATGAGGATAGCCTTATCTCTATGGAGATGGCTAAAATGAGGGTTAGGGTTAGCATTCAGAGATCTACAATGACTCTAGCTCCAGGGGCACTAGTGCTGTAAAAACCACGCCAAGAAGAATGTGGCACAGCCCCAAAATTACTACTTCTACAACTGTCTTCTTTGGGCGAACCTTAATGCTGGTGATGTAGGCCTCATCTCTAGGAAGCTGGCTAAAATTAGGGTTAGGCTTGGGGCTGGCATTCAGAGATCTAAAGTGCCTCTACATCCAGGGGCATTAGTGCTATAAAAACCACGCCAAGAAGACTGTGGCACAGCCCCAAAATTACTACTTCCACAACTGTCTGATTTGGGCGAACGTTAATGCTGGTGTTTTAGGCCGCATCTCGAGGGAGCTGCCTGAAAGTAGGGTTAGGGCTTGCATGAAGATATCTATCATGACTCCAGCTCCAGGGGCACTAGTGCTGTAAAAGGCATCCCAAGAGGAATGTGGCACAGCACCAATATTACTCCTTAAACACCTTTCTTATTTGGGCTAGCCTTAGTGCTGGTAATAAAAGCCTCAACCCTAGGGCGCTGGCTAAAATTAGGGTTAGGGTTAGGGTCAGCATACAGAGATCTAAAATGACTCTAGTTCCAGGGGCACTAGTGCTGTAAAAGGCATGCCAAGAGGAATGTGGCACAACAATAATATTGCTCCTTCCAGAGCTTTCTCAGTTGGGAAAGACTTAATGCGAATGAGGATAGCCTTATCTCTATGGAGATGGCTAAAATGAGGGTTAGGGTTAGCATTCAGAGATCTACAATGACTCTAGCTCCAGGGGCACTAGTGCTGTAAAAACCACGCCAAGAAGAATGTGGCACAGCCCCAAAATTACTACTTCTACAACTGTCTTCTTTGGGCGAACCTTAATGCTGGTGATGTAGGCCTCATCTCTAGGAAGCTGGCTAAAATTAGGGTTAGGCTTGGGGCTGGCATTCAGAGATCTAAAGTGCCTCTACATCCAGGGGCATTAGTGCTATAAAAACCGCGCCAAGAAGACTGTGGCACAGCCCCAAAATTACTACTTCCACAACTGTCTGATTTGGGAGAACGTTAATGCTGGTGTTTTAGGCCGCATCTCGAGGGAGCTGCCTGAAAGTAGGGTTAGGGCTTGCATGAAGATATCTATCATGACTCCAGCTCCAGGGGCACTAGTGCTGTAAAAGGCATGCCAAGAGGAATGTGGCACAGCACCAATATTACTCCTTAAACACCTTTCTTATTTGGGCTAGCCTTAGTGCTGGTAATAAAAGCCTCAACCCTAGGGCGCTGGCTAAAATTAGGGTTAGGGTTAGGGTCAGCATACAGAGATCTAAAATGACTCTAGTTCCAGGGGCACTAGTGCTGTAAAAGGCATGCCAAGAGGAATGTGGCACAACAATAATATTGCTCCTTCCAGAGCTTTCTCAGTTGGGAAAGACTTAATGCGAATGAGGATAGCCTTATCTCTATGGAGATGGCTAAAATGAGGGTTAGGGTTAGCATTCAGAGATCTACAATGAGTCTAGCTCCAGGGGCACTAGTGCTGTAAAAACCACGCCAAGAAGAATGTGGCACAGCCCCAAAATTACTACTTCTACAACTGTCTTCTTTGGGCGAACCTTAATGCTGGTGATGTAGGCCTCATCTCTAGGAAGCTGGCTAAAATTAGGGTTAGGCTTGGGGCTGGCATTCAGAGATCTAAAGTGCCTCTACATCCAGGGGCATTAGTGCTATAAAAACCGCGCCAAGAAGACTGTGGCACAGCCCCAAAATTACTACTTCCACAACTGTCTGATTTGGGAGAACGTTAATGCTGGTGTTTTAGGCCGCATCTCGAGGGAGCTGCCTGAAAGTAGGGTTAGGGCTTGCATGAAGATATCTATCATGACTCCAGCTCCAGGGGCACTAGTGCTGTAAAAGGCATGCCAAGAGGAATGTGGCACAGCACCAATATTACTCCTTAAACACCTTTCTTATTTGGGCTAGCCTTAGTGCTGGTAATAAAAGCCTCAACCCTAGGGCGCTGGCTAAAATTAGGGTTAGGGTTAGGGTCAGCATACAGAGATCTAAAATGACTCTAGTTCCAGGGGCACTAGTGCTGTAAAAGGCATGCCAAGAGGAATGTGGCACAACAATAATATTGCTCCTTCCAGAGCTTTCTCAGTTGGGAAAGACTTAATGCGAATGAGGATAGCCTTATCTCTATGGAGATGGCTAAAATGAGGGTTAGGGTTAGCATTCAGAGATCTACAATGACTCTAGCTCCAGGGGCACTAGTGCTGTAAAAACCACGCCAAGAAGAATGTGGCACAGCCCCAAAATTACTACTTCTACAACTGTCTTCTTTGGGCGAACCTTAATGCTGGTGATGTAGGCCTCATCTCTAGGAAGCTGGCTAAAATTAGGGTTAGGCTTGGGGCTGGCATTCAGAGATCTAAAGTGCCTCTACATCCAGGGGCATTAGTGCTATAAAAACCACGCCAAGAAGACTGTGGCACAGCCCCAAAATTACTACTTCCACAACTGTCTGATTTGGGCGAACGTTAATGCTGGTGTTTTAGGCCGCATCTCGAGGGAGCTGCCTGAAATTAGGGTTAGGCTTGCATGAAGATATCTATCATGACTCCAGCTCCAGGGGCACTAGTGCTGTAAAAGGCATGCCAAGAGGAATGTGGCACAGCACCAATATTACTCCTTAAACACCTTTCTTATTTGGGCTAGCCTTAGTGCTGGTAATAAAAGCCTCAACCCTAGGGCGCTGGCTAAAATTAGGGTTAGGGTTAGGGTCAGCATACAGAGATCTAAAATGACTCTAGTTCCAGGGGCACTAGTGCTGTAAAAGGCATGCCAAGAGGAATGTGGCACAACAATAATATTGCTCCTTCCAGAGCTTTCTCAGTTGGGAAAGACTTAATGCGAATGAGGATAGCCTTATCTCTATGGAGATGGCTAAAATGAAGATTAGGGTTAGCATTCAGAGATCTACAATGACTCTAGCTCCAGGGGCACTAGTGCTGTAAAAACCACGCCAAGAAGAATGTGGCACAGCCCCAAAATTACTACTTCTACAACTGTCTTATTTGGGCGAACCTTAATGCTGGTGATGTAGGCCTCATCTCTAGGAAGCTGGCTAAAATTAGGGTTAGGCTTGGGGCTGGCATTCAGAGATCTAAAGTGCCTCTACATCCAGGGGCATTAGTGCTATAAAAACCACGCCAAGAAGACTGTGGCACAGCCCCAAAATTACTACTTCCACAACTGTCTGATTTGGGCGAACGTTAATGCTGGTGTTTTAGGCCGCATCTCGAGGGAGCTGCCTGAAAGTAGGGTTAGGGCTTGCATGAAGATATCTATCATGACTCCAGCTCCAGGGGCACTAGTGCTGTAAAAGGCATGCCAAGAGGAATGTGGCACAGCACCAATATTACTCCTTAAACACCTTTCTTATTTGGGCTAGCCTTAGTGCTGGTAATAAAAGCCTCAACCCTAGGGCGCTGGCTAAAATTAGGGTTAGGGTTAGGGTCAGCATACAGAGATCTAAAATGACTCTAGTTCCAGGGGCACTAGTGCTGTAAAAGGCATGCCAAGAGGAATGTGGCACAACAATAATATTGCTCCTTCCAGAGCTTTCTCAGTTGGGAAAGACTTAATGCGAATGAGGATAGCCTTATCTCTATGGAGATGGCTAAAATGAAGATTAGGGTTAGCATTCAGAGATCTACAATGAGTCTAGCTCCAGGGGCACTAGTGCTGTAAAAACCACGCCAAGAAGAATGTGGCACAGCCCCAAAATTACTACTTCTACAACTGTCTTATTTGGGCGAACCTTAATGCTGGTGATGTAGGCCTCATCTCTAGGAAGCTGGCGAAAATTAGGGTTAGGCTTGGGGCTGGCATTCAGAGATCTAAAGTGCCTCTACATCCAGGGGCATTAGTGCTATAAAAACCACGCCAAGAAGAGTGTGGCACAGCCCCAAAATTATTACTTCCACAACTGTCTGATTTGGGCGAACGTTAATGCTGGTGTTTTAGGCCGCATCTCGAGGGAGCTGCCTGAAAGTAGGGTTAGGGCTTGCATGAAGATATCTATCATGACTCCAGCTCCAGGGGCACTAGTGCTGTAAAAGGCATGCCAAGAGGAATGTGGCACAGCACCAATATTACTCCTTAAACACCTTTCTTATTTGGGCTAGCCTTAGTGCTGGTAATAAAAGCCTCAACTCTAGGGCGCTGGCTAAAATTAGGGTTAGGGTTAGGGTTAGCATACAGAGATCTAAAATGACTCTAGTTCCAGGGGCACTAGTGCTGTAAAAGGCATGCCAAGAGGAATGTGGCACAACAATAATATTGCTCCTTCCAGAGCTTTCTCAGTTGGGAGAGACTTAATGCGAATGAGGATAGCCTTATCTCTATGGAGATGGCTAAAATGAGGGTTAGGGTTAGCATTCAGAGATCTACAATGACTCTAGCTCCAGGGGCACTAGTGCTGTAAAAACCACGCCAAGAAGAATGTGGCACAGCCCCAAAATTACTACTTCTACAACTGTCTTCTTTGGGCGAACCTTAATGCTGGTGATGTAGGCCTCATCTCTAGGAAGCTGGCTAAAATTAGGGTTAGGCTTGGGGCTGGCATTCAGAGATCTAAAGTGCCTCTACATCCAGGGGCATTAGTGCTATAAAAACCACGCCAAGAAGACTGTGGCACAGCCCCAAAATTACTACTTCCACAACTGTCTGATTTGGGCGAACGTTAATGCTGGTGTTTTAGGCCGCATCTCGAGGGAGCTGCCTGAAAGTAGGGTTAGGGCTTGCATGAAGATATCTATCATGACTCCAGCTCCAGGGGCACTAGTGCTGTAAAAGGCATGCCAAGAGGAATGTGGCACAGCACCAATATTACTCCTTAAACACCTTTCTTATTTGGGCTAGCCTTAGTGCTGGTAATAAAAGCCTCAACCCTAGGGCGCTGGCTAAAATTAGGGTTAGGGTTAGGGTCAGCATACAGAGATCTAAAATGACTCTAGTTCCAGGGGCACTAGTGCTGTAAAAGGCATGCCAAGAGGAATGTGGCACAACAATAATATTGCTCCTTCCAGAGCTTTCTCAGTTGGGAAAGACTTAATGCGAATGAGGATAGCCTTATCTCTATGGAGATGGCTAAAATGAGGGTTAGGGTTAGCATTCAGAGATCTACAATGAGTCTAGCTCCAGGGGCACTAGTGCTGTAAAAACCACGCCAAGAACAATGTGGCACAGCACCAAAATTACTACTTCTACAACTGTCTTCTTTGGGCGAACCTTAATGCTGGTGATGTAGGCCTCATCTCTAGGAAGCTGGCTAAAATTAGGGTTAGGCTTGGGCCTGGCATTCAGAGATCTAAAGTGCCTCTAGATCCAGGGGCATTAGTGCTATAAAAACCACGCCAAGAAGACTGTGGCACAGCCCCAAAATTACTACTTCCACAACTGTCTGATTTGGGCGAACGTTAATGCTGGTGTTTTAGGCCGCATCTCGAGGGAGCTGCCTGAAAGTAGGGTTAGGGCTTGCATGAAGATATCTATCATGACTCCAGCTCCAGGGGCACTAGTGCTGTAAAAGGCATGCCAAGAGGAATGTGGCACAGCACCAATATTACTCCTTAAACACCTTTCTTATTTGGGCTAGCCTTAGTGCTGGTAATAAAAGCCTCAACCCTAGGGCGCTGGTTAAAATTAGGGTTAGGGTTAGGGTCAGCATACAGAGATCTAAAATGACTCTAGTTCCAGGGGCACTAGTGCTGTAAAAGGCATGCCAAGAGGAATGTGGCACAACAATAATATTGCTCCTTCCAGAGCTTTCTCAGTTGGGAAAGACTTAATGCGAATGAGGATAGCCTTATCTCTATGGAGATGGCTAAAATGAGGGTTAGGGTTAGCATTCAGAGATCTACAATGACTCTAGCTCCAGGGGCACTAGTGCTGTAAAAACCACGCCAAGAAGAATGTGGCACAGCCCCAAAATTACTACTTCTACAACTGTCTTCTTTGGGCGAACCTTAATGCTGGTGATGTAGGCCTCATCTCTAGGAAGCTGGCTAAAATTAGGGTTAGGCTTGGGGCTGGCATTCAGTGATCTAAAGTGCCTCTACATCCAGGGGCATTAGTGCTATAAAAACCACGCCAAGAAGACTGTGGCACAGCCCCAAAATTACTACTTCCACAACTGTCTTATTTGGGCGAACGTTAATGCTGGTGTTTTAGGCCGCATCTCGAGGGAGCTGCCTGAAATTAGGGTTAGGGCTTGCATGAAGATATCTATCATGACTCCAGCTCCAGGGGCACTAGTGCTGTAAAAGGCATGCCAAGAGGAATGTGGCACAGCACCAATATTACTCCTTAAACACCTTTCTTATTTGGGCTAGCCTTAGTGCTGGTAATAAAAGCCTCAACCCTAGGGCGCTGGCTAAAATTAGGGTTAGGGTTAGGGTCAGCATACAGAGATCTAAAATGACTCTAGTTCCAGGGGCACTAGTGCTGTAAAAGGCATGCCAAGAGGAATGTGGCACAACAATAATATTGCTCCTTCCAGAGCTTTCTCAGTTGGGAAAGACTTAATGCGAATGAGGATAGCCTTATCTCTATGGAGATGGCTAAAATGAGGGTTAGGGTTAGCATTCAGAGATCTACAATGACTCTAGCTGCAGGGGCACTAGTGCTGTAAAAACCACGCCAAGAAGAATGTGGCACAGGCCCAAAATTACTACTTCTACAACTGTCTTCTTTGGGCGAACCTTAATGCTGGTGATGTAGGCCTCATCTCTAGGAAGCTGGCTAAAATTAGGGTTAGGCTTGGGGCTGGCATTCAGAGATCTAAAGTGCCTCTACATCCAGGGGCATTAGTGCTATAAAAACCACGCCAAGAAGACTGTGGCACAGCCCCAAAATTACTACTTCCACAACTGTCTGATTTGGGCGAACGTTAATGCTGGTGTTTTAGGCCGCATCTCGAGGGAGCTGCCTGAAATTAGGGTTAGGCTTGCATGAAGATATCTATCATGACTCCAGCTCCAGGGGCACTAGTGCTGTAAAAGGCATGCCAAGAGGAATGTGGCACAGCACCAATATTACTCCTTAAACACCTTTCTTATTTGGGCTAGCCTTAGTGCTGGTAATAAAAGCCTCAACCCTAGGGCGCTGGCTAAAATTAGGGTTAGGGTTAGGGTCAGCATACAGAGATCTAAAATGACTCTAGTTCCAGGGGCACTAGTGCTGTAAAAGGCATGCCAAGAGGAATGTGGCACAACAATAATATTGCTCCTTCCAGAGCTTTCTCAGTTGGGAAAGACTTAATGCGAATGAGGATAGCCTTATCTCTATGGAGATGGCTAAAATGAAGATTAGGGTTAGCATTCAGAGATCTACAATGACTCTAGCTCCAGGGGCACTAGTGCTGTAAAAACCACGCCAAGAAGAATGTGGCACAGCCCCAAAATTACTACTTCTACAACTGTCTTATTTGGGCGAACCTTAATGCTGGTGATGTAGGCCTCATCTCTAGGAAGCTGGCTAAAATTAGGGTTAGGCTTGGGGCTGGCATTCAGAGATCTAAAGTGCCTCTACATCCAGGGGCATTAGTGCTATAAAAACCACGCCAAGAAGACTGTGGCACAGCCCCAAAATTACTACTTCCACAACTGTCTGATTTGGGCGAACGTTAATGCTGGTGTTTTAGGCCGCATCTCTAGGGAGCTGCCTGAAAGTAGGGTTAGGGCTTGCATGAAGATATCTATCATGACTCCAGCTCCAGGGGCACTAGTGCTGTAAAAGGCATGCCAAGAGGAATGTGGCACAGCACCAATATTACTCCTTAAACACCTTTCTTATTTGGGCTAGCCTTAGTGCTGGTAATAAAAGCCTCAACCCTAGGGCGCTGGCTAAAATTAGGGTTAGGGTTAGGGTCAGCATACAGAGATCTAAAATGACTCTAGTTCCAGGGGCACTAGTGCTGTAAAAGGCATGCCAAGAGGAATGTGGCACAACAATAATATTGCTCCTTCCAGAGCTTTCTCAGTTGGGAAAGACTTAATGCGAATGAGGATAGCCTTATCTCTATGGAGATGGCTAAAATGAAGATTAGGGTTAGCATTCAGAGATCTACAATGAGTCTAGCTCCAGGGGCACTAGTGCTGTAAAAACCACGCCAAGAAGAATGTGGCACAGCCCCAAAATTACTACTTCTACAACTGTCTTATTTGGGCGAACCTTAATGCTGGTGATGTAGGCCTCATCTCTAGGAAGCTGGCTAAAATTAGGGTTAGGCTTGGGGCTGGCATTCAGAGATCTAAAGTGCCTCTACATCCAGGGGCATTAGTGCTATAAAAACCACGCCAAGAAGAGTGTGGCACAGCCCCAAAATTATTACTTCCACAACTGTCTGATTTGGGCGAACGTTAATGCTGGTGTTTTAGGCCGCATCTCGAGGGAGCTGCCTGAAAGTAGGGTTAGGGCTTGCATGAAGATATCTATCATGACTCCAGCTCCAGGGGCACTAGTGCTGTAAAAGGCATGCCAAGAGGAATGTGGCACAGCACCAATATTACTCCTTAAACACCTTTCTTATTTGGGCTAGCCTTAGTGCTGGTAATAAAAGCCTCAACCCTAGGGCGCTGGTTAAAATTAGGGTTAGGGTTAGGGTCAGCATACAGAGATCTAAAATGACTCTAGTTCCAGGGGCACTAGTGCTGTAAAAGGCATGCCAAGAGGAATGTGGCACAACAATAATATTGCTCCTTCCAGAGCTTTCTCAGTTGGGAAAGACTTAATGCGAATGAGGATAGCCTTATCTCTATGGAGATGGCTAAAATGAGGGTTAGGGTTAGCATTCAGAGATCTACAATGACTCTAGCTCCAGGGGCACTAGTGCTGTAAAAACCACGCCAAGAAGAATGTGGCACAGCCCCAAAATTACTACTTCTACAACTGTCTTCTTTGGGCGAACCTTAATGCTGGTGATGTAGGCCTCATCTCTAGGAAGCTGGCTAAAATTAGGGTTAGGCTTGGGGCTGGCATTCAGTGATCTAAAGTGCCTCTACATCCAGGGGCATTAGTGCTATAAAAACCACGCCAAGAAGACTGTGGCACAGCCCCAAAATTACTACTTCCACAACTGTCTTATTTGGGCGAACGTTAATGCTGGTGTTTTAGGCTGCATCTCGAGGGAGCTGCCTGAAATTAGGGTTAGGGCTTGCATGAAGATATCTATCATGACTCCAGCTCCAGGGGCACTAGTGCTGTAAAAGGCATGCCAAGAGGAATGTGGCACAGCACCAATATTACTCCTTAAACACCTTTCTTATTTGGGCTAGCCTTAGTGCTGGTAATAAAAGCCTCAACTCTAGGGCGCTGGCTAAAATTAGGGTTAGGGTTAGGGTTAGCATACAGAGATCTAAAATGACTCTAGTTCCAGGGGCACTAGTGCTGTAAAAGGCATGCCAAGAGGAATGTGGCACAACAATAATATTGCTCCTTCCAGAGCTTTCTCAGTTGGGAAAGACTTAATGCGAATGAGGATAGCCTTATCTCTATGGAGATGGCTAAAATGAGGGTTAGGGTTAGCATTCAGAGATCTACAATGAGTCTAGCTCCAGGGGCACTAGTGCTGTAAAAACCACGCCAAGAAGAATGTGGCACAGCCCCAAAATTACTACTTCTACAACTGTCTTCTTTGGGCGAACCTTAATGCTGGTGATGTAGGCCTCATCTCTAGGAAGCTGGCTAAAATTAGGGTTAGGCTTGGGGCTGGCATTCAGAGATCTAAAGTGCCTCTACATCCAGGGGCATTAGTGCTATAAAAACCGCGCCAAGAAGACTGTGGCACAGCCCCAAAATTACTACTTCCACAACTGTCTGATTTGGGAGAACGTTAATGCTGGTGTTTTAGGCCGCATCTCGAGGGAGCTGCCTGAAAGTAGGGTTAGGGCTTGCATGAAGATATCTATCATGACTCCAGCTCCAGGGGCACTAGTGCTGTAAAAGGCATGCCAAGAGGAATGTGGCACAGCACCAATATTACTCCTTAAACACCTTTCTTATTTGGGCTAGCCTTAGTGCTGGTAATAAAAGCCTCAACCCTAGGGCGCTGGCTAAAATTAGGGTTAGGGTTAGGGTCAGCATACAGAGATCTAAAATGACTCTAGTTCCAGGGGCACTAGTGCTGTAAAAGGCATGCCAAGAGGAATGTGGCACAACAATAATATTGCTCCTTCCAGAGCTTTCTCAGTTGGGAAAGACTTAATGCGAATGAGGATAGCCTTATCTCTATGGAGATGGCTAAAATGAGGGTTAGGGTTAGCATTCAGAGATCTACAATGACTCTAGCTCCAGGGGCACTAGTGCTGTAAAAACCACGCCAAGAAGAATGTGGCACAGCCCCAAAATTACTACTTCTACAACTGTCTTCTTTGGGCGAACCTTAATGCTGGTGATGTAGGCCTCATCTCTAGGAAGCTGGCTAAAATTAGGGTTAGGCTTGGGGCTGGCATTCAGAGATCTAAAGTGCCTCTACATCCAGGGGCATTAGTGCTATAAAAACCACGCCAAGAAGACTGTGGCACAGCCCCAAAATTACTACTTCCACAACTGTCTGATTTGGGCGAACGTTAATGCTGGTGTTTTAGGCCGCATCTCGAGGGAGCTGCCTGAAATTAGGGTTAGGCTTGCATGAAGATATCTATCATGACTCCAGCTCCAGGGGCACTAGTGCTGTAAAAGGCATGCCAAGAGGAATGTGGCACAGCACCAATATTACTCCTTAAACACCTTTCTTATTTGGGCTAGCCTTAGTGCTGGTAATAAAAGCCTCAACCCTAGGGCGCTGGCTAAAATTAGGGTTAGGGTTAGGGTTAGCATACAGAGATCTAAAATGACTCTAGTTCCAGGGGCACTAGTGCTGTAAAAGGCATGCCAAGAGGAATGTGGCACAACAATAATATTGCTCCTTCCAGAGCTTTCTCAGTTGGGAAAGACTTAATGCGAATGAGGATAGCCTTATCTCTATGGAGATGGCTAAAATGAAGATTAGGGTTAGCATTCAGAGATCTACAATGACTCTAGCTCCAGGGGCACTAGTGCTGTAAAAACCACGCCAAGAAGAATGTGGCACAGCCCCAAAATTACTACTTCTACAACTGTCTTATTTGGGCGAACCTTAATGCTGGTGATGTAGGCCTCATCTCTAGGAAGCTGGCTAAAATTAGGGTTAGGCTTGGGGCTGGCATTCAGAGATCTAAAGTGCCTCTACATCCAGGGGCATTAGTGCTATAAAAACCACGCCAAGAAGACTGTGGCACAGCCCCAAAATTACTACTTCCACAACTGTCTGATTTGGGCGAACGTTAATGCTTGTGTTTTAGGCCGCATCTCGAGGGAGCTGCCTGAAAGTAGGGTTAGGGCTTGCATGAAGATATCTATCATGACTCCAGCTCCAGGGGCACTAGTGCTGTAAAAGGCATGCCAAGAGGAATGTGGCACAGCACCAATATTACTCCTTAAACACCTTTCTTATTTGGGCTAGCCTTAGTGCTGGTAATAAAAGCCTCAACCCTAGGGCGCTGGCTAAAATTAGGGTTAGGGTTAGGGTCAGCATACAGAGATCTAAAATGACTCTAGTTCCAGGGGCACTAGTGCTGTAAAAGGCATGCCAAGAGGAATGTGGCACAACAATAATATTGCTCCTTCCAGAGCTTTCTCAGTTGGGAAAGACTTAATGCGAATGAGGATAGCCTTATCTCTATGGAGATGGCTAAAATGAAGATTAGGGTTAGCATTCAGAGATCTACAATGAGTCTAGCTCCAGGGGCACTAGTGCTGTAAAAACCACGCCAAGAAGAATGTGGCACAGCCCCAAAATTACTACTTCTACAACTGTCTTATTTGGGCGAACCTTAATGCTGGTGATGTAGGCCTCATCTCTAGGAAGCTGGCTAAAATTAGGGTTAGGCTTGGGGCTGGCATTCAGAGATCTAAAGTGCCTCTACATCCAGGGGCATTAGTGCTATAAAAACCACGCCAAGAAGAGTGTGGCACAGCCCCAAAATTACTACTTCCACAACTGTCTGATTTGGGCGAACGTTAATGCTGGTGTTTTAGGCCGCATCTCGAGGGAGCTGCCTGAAAGTAGGGTTAGGGCTTGCATGAAGATATCTATCATGACTCCAGCTCCAGGGGCACTAGTGCTGTAAAAGGCATGCCAAGAGGAATGTGGCACAGCACCAATATTACTCCTTAAACACCTTTCTTATTTGGGCTAGCCTTAGTGCTGGTAATAAAAGCCTCAACTCTAGGGCGCTGGCTAAAATTAGGGTTAGGGTTAGGGTCAGCATACAGAGATCTAAAATGACTCTAGTTCCAGGGGCACTAGTGCTGTAAAAGGCATGCCAAGAGGAATGTGGCACAACAATAATATTGCTCCTTCCAGAGCTTTCTCAGTTGGGAAAGACTTAATGCGAATGAGGATAGCCTTATCTCTATGGAGATGGCTAAAATGAGGGTTAGGGTTAGCATTCAGAGATCTACAATGAGTCTAGCTCCAGGGGCACTAGTGCTGTAAAAACCACGCCAAGAACAATGTGGCACAGCCCCAAAATTACTACTTCTACAACTGTCTTCTTTGGGCGAACCTTAATGCTGGTGATGTAGGCCTCATCTCTAGGAAGCTGGCTAAAATTAGGGTTAGGCTTGGGCCTGGCATTCAGAGATCTAAAGTGCCTCTAGATCCAGGGGCATTAGTGCTATAAAAACCACGCCAAGAAGACTGTGGCACAGCCCCAAAATTACTACTTCCACAACTGTCTGATTTGGGCGAACGTTAATGCTGGTGTTTTAGGCCGCATCTCGAGGGAGCTGCCTGAAAGTAGGGTTAGGGCTTGCATGAAGATATCTATCATGACTCCAGCTCCAGGGGCACTAGTGCTGTAAAAGGCATGCCAAGAGGAATGTGGCACAGCACCAATATTACTCCTTAAACACCTTTCTTATTTGGGCTAGCCTTATTGCTGGTAATAAAAGCCTCAACCCTAGGGCGCTGGCTAAAATTAGGGTTAGGGTTAGGGTCAGCATACAGAGATCTAAAATGACTCTAGTTCCAGGGGCACTAGTGCTGTAAAAGGCATGCCAAGAGGAATGTGGCACAACAATAATATTGCTCCTTCCAGAGCTTTCTCAGTTGGGAGAGACTTAATGCGAATGAGGATAGCCTTATCTCTATGGAGATGGCTAAAATGAGGGTTAGGGTTAGCATTCAGAGATCTACAATGAGTCTAGCTCCAGGGGCACTAGTGCTGTAAAAACCACGCCAAGAAGAATGTGGCACAGCCCCAAAATTACTACTTCTACAACTGTCTTCTTTGGGCGAACCTTAATGCTGGTGATGTAGGCCTCATCTCTAGGAAGCTGGCTAAAATTAGGGTTAGGCTTGGGGCTGGCATTCAGAGATCTAAAGTGCCTCTACATCCAGGGGCATTAGTGCTATAAAAACCGCGCCAAGAAGACTGTGGCACAGCCCCAAAATTACTACTTCCACAACTGTCTGATTTGGGCGAACGTTAATGCTGGTGTTTTAGGCCGCATCTCGAGGGAGCTGCCTGAAAGTAGGGTTAGGGCTTGCATGAAGATATCTATCATGACTCCAGCTCCAGGGGCACTAGTGCTGTAAAAGGCATGCCAAGAGGAATGTGGCACAGCACCAATATTACTCCTTAAACAACTTTCTTATTTGGGCTAGCCTTAGTGCTGGTAATAAAAGCCTCAACCCTAGGGCGCTGGCTAAAATTAGGGTTAGGGTTAGGGTCAGCATACAGAGATCTAAAATGACTCTAGTTCCAGGGGCACTAGTGCTGTAAAAGGCATGCCAAGAGGAATGTGGCACAACAATAATATTGCTCCTTCCAGAGCTTTCTCAGTTGGGAAAGACTTAATGCGAATGAGGATAGCCTTATCTCTATGGAGATGGCTAAAATGAGGGTTAGGGTTAGCATTCAGAGATCTACAATGAGTCTAGCTCCAGGGGCACTAGTGCTGTAAAAACCACGCCAAGAAGAATGTGGCACAGCCCCAAAATTACTACTTCTACAACTGTCTTCTTTGGGCGAACCTTAATGCTGGTGATGTAGGCCTCATCTCTAGGAAGCTGGCTAAAATTAGGGTTAGGCTTGGGGCTGGCATTCAGAGATCTAAAGTGCCTCTACATCCAGGGGCATTAGTGCTATAAAAACCACGCCAAGAAGACTGTGGCACAGCCCCAAAATTACTACTTCCACAACTGTCTGATTTGGGCGAACGTTAATGCTGGTGTTTTAGGCCGCATCTCGAGGGAGCTGCCTGAAATTAGGGTTAGGGCTTGCATGAAGATATCTATCATGACTCCAGCTCCAGGGGCACTAGTGCTGTAAAAGGCATGCCAAGAGGAATGTGGCACAGCACCAATATTACTCCTTAAACACCTTTCTTATTTGGGCTAGCCTTAGTGCTGGTAATAAAAGCCTCAACCCTAGGGCGCTGGCTAAAATTAGGGTTAGGGTTAGGGTCAGCATACAGAGATCTAAAATGACTCTAGTTCCAGGGGCACTAGTGCTGTAAAAGGCATGCCAAGAGGAATGTGGCACAACAATAATATTGCTCCTTCCAGAGCTTTCTCAGTTGGGAAAGACTTAATGCGAATGAGGATAGCCTTATCTCTATGGAGATGGCTAAAATGAAGATTAGGGTTAGCATTCAGAGATCTACAATGACTCTAGCTCCAGGGGCACTAGTGCTGTAAAAACCACGCCAAGAAGAATGTGGCACAGCCCCAAAATTACTACTTCTACAACTGTCTTATTTGGGCGAACCTTAATGCTGGTGATGTAGGCCTCATCTCTAGGAAGCTGGCTAAAATTAGGGTTAGGCTTGGGGCTGGCATTCAGAGATCTAAAGTGCCTCTACATCCAGGGGCATTAGTGCTATAAAAACCACGCCAAGAAGACTGTGGCACAGCCCCAAAATTACTACTTCCACAACTGTCTGATTTGGGCGAACGTTAATGCTGGTGTTTTAGGCCGCATCTCGAGGGAGCTGCCTGAAAGTAGGGTTAGGGCTTGCATGAAGATATCTATCATGACTCCAGCTCCAGGGGCACTAGTGCTGTAAAAGGCATGCCAAGAGGAATGTGACACAGCACCAATATAACTCCTTAAACACCTTTCTTATTTGGGCTAGCCTTAGTGCTGGTAATAAAAGCCTCAACTCTAGGGCGCTGGCTAAAATTAGGGTTAGGGTTAGCATACAGAGATCTAAAATGACTCTAGTTCCAGGGGCACTAGTGCTGTAAAAGGCATGCCAAGAGGAATGTGGCACAACAATAATATTGCTCCTTCCAGAGCTTTCTCAGTTGGGAAAGACTTAATGCGAATGAGGATAGCCTTATCTCTATGGAGATGGCTAAAATGAGGGTTAGGGTTAGCATTCAGAGATCTACAATGACTCTAGCTCCAGGGGCACTAGTGCTGTAAAAACCACGCCAAGAAGAATGTGGCACAGCACCAAAATTACTACTTCTACAACTGTCTTCTTTGGGCGAACCTTAATGCTGGTGATGTAGGCCTCATCTCTAGGAAGCTGGCTAAAATTAGGGTTAGGCTTGGGGCTGGCATTCAGAGATCTAAAGTGCCTCTAGATCCAGGGGCATTAGTGCTATAAAAACCGCGCCAAGAAGACTGTGGCACAGCCCCAAAATTACTACTTCCACAACTGTCTGATTTGGGCGAACGTTAATGCTGGTGTTTTAGGCCGCATCTCGAGGGAGCTGCCTGAAAGTAGGGTTAGGGCTTGCATGAAGATATCTATCATGACTCCAGCTCCAGGGGCACTAGTGCTGTAAAAGGCATGCCAAGAGGAATGTGGCACAGCACCAATATTACTCCTTAAACACCTTTCTTATTTGGGCTAGCCTTAGTGCTGGTAATAAAAGCCTCAACCCTAGGGCGCTGGCTAAAATTAGGGTTAGGGTTAGGGTCAGCATACAGAGATCTAAAATGACTCTAGTTCCAGGGGCACTAGTGCTGTAAAAGGCATGCCAAGAGGAATGTGGCACAACAATAATATTGCTCCTTCCAGAGCTTTCTCAGTTGGGAAAGACTTAATGCGAATGAGGATAGCCTTATCTCTATGGAGATGGCTAAAATGAAGATTAGGGTTAGCATTCAGAGATCTACAATGAGTCTAGCTCCAGGGGCACTAGTGCTGTAAAAACCACGCCAAGAAGAATGTGGCACAGCCCCAAAATTACTACTTCTACAACTGTCTTATTTGGGCGAACCTTAATGCTGGTGATGTAGGCCTCATCTCTAGGAAGCTGGCTAAAATTAGGGTTAGGCTTGGGGCTGGCATTCAGAGATCTAAAGTGCCTCTAGATCCAGGGGCATTAGTGCTATAAAAACCACGCCAAGAAGAGTGTGGCACAGCCCCAAAATTACTACTTCCACAACTGTCTGATTTGGGCGAACGTTAATGCTGGTGTTTTAGGCCGCATCTCGAGGGAGCTGCCTGAAAGTAGGGTTAGGGCTTGCATGAAGATATCTATCATGACTCCAGCTCCAGGGGCACTAGTGCTGTAAAAGGCATGCCAAGAGGAATGTGGCACAGCACCAATATTACTCCTTAAACACCTTTCTTATTTGGGCTAGCCTTAGTGCTGGTAATAAAAGCCTCAACCCTAGGGCGCTGGCTAAAATTAGGGTTAGGGTTAGGGTCAGCATACAGAGATCTAAAATGACTCTAGTTCCAGGGGCACTAGTGCTGTAAAAGGCATGCCAAGAGGAATGTGGCACAACAATAATATTGCTCCTTCCAGAGCTTTCTCAGTTGGGAAAGACTTAATGCGAATGAGGATAGCCTTATCTCTATGGAGATGGCTAAAATGAAGATTAGGGTTAGCATTCAGAGATCTACAATGACTCTAGCTCCAGGGGCACTAGTGCTGTAAAAACCACGCCAAGAAGAATGTGGCACAGCCCCAAAATTACTACTTCTACAACTGTCTTATTTGGGCGAACCTTAATGCTGGTGATGTAGGCCTCATCTCTAGGAAGCTGGCTAAAATTAGGGTTAGGCTTGGGGCTGGCATTCAGAGATCTAAAGTGCCTCTACATCCAGGGGCATTAGTGCTATAAAAACCACGCCAAGAAGACTGTGGCACAGCCCCAAAATTACTACTTCCACAACTGTCTGATTTGGGCGAACGTTAATGCTGGTGTTTTAGGCCGCATCTCGAGGGAGCTGCCTGAAAGTAGGGTTAGGGCTTGCATGAAGATATCTATCATGACTCCAGCTCCAGGGGCACTAGTGCTGTAAAAGGCATGCCAAGAGGAATGTGACACAGCACCAATATAACTCCTTAAACACCTTTCTTATTTGGGCTAGCCTTAGTGCTGGTAATAAAAGCCTCAACTCTAGGGCGCTGGCTAATATTAGGGTTAGGGTTAGCATACAGAGATCTAAAATGACTCTAGTTCCAGGGGCACTAGTGCTGTAAAAGGCATGCCAAGAGGAATGTGGCACAACAATAATATTGCTCCTTCCAGAGCTTTCTCAGTTGGGAAAGACTTAATGCGAATGAGGATAGCCTTATCTCTATGGAGATGGCTAAAATGAGGGTTAGGGTTAGCATTCAGAGATCTACAATGACTCTAGCTCCAGGGGCACTAGTGCTGTAAAAACCACGCCAAGAAGAATGTGGCACAGCACCAAAATTACTACTTCTACAACTGTCTTCTTTGGGCGAACCTTAATGCTGGTGATGTAGGCCTCATCTCTAGGAAGCTGGCTAAAATTAGGGTTAGGCTTGGGGCTGGCATTCAGAGATCTAAAGTGCCTCTAGATCCAGGGGCATTAGTGCTATAAAAACCGCGCCAAGAAGACTGTGGCACAGCCCCAAAATTACTACTTCCACAACTGTCTGATTTGGGCGAACGTTAATGCTGGTGTTTTAGGCCGCATCTCGAGGGAGCTGCCTGAAAGTAGGGTTAGGGCTTGCATGAAGATATCTATCATGACTCCAGCTCCAGGGGCACTAGTGCTGTAAAAGGCATGCCAAGAGGAATGTGGCACAGCACCAATATTACTCCTTAAACACCTTTCTTATTTGGGCTAGCCTTAGTGCTGGTAATAAAAGCCTCAACCCTAGGGCGCTGGCTAAAATTAGGGTTAGGGTTAGGGTCAGCATACAGAGATGTAAAATGACTCTAGTTCCAGGGGCACTAGTGCTGTAAAAGGCATGCCAAGAGGAATGTGGCACAACAATAATATTGCTCCTTCCAGAGCTTTCTCAGTTGGGAAAGACTTAATGCGAATGAGGATAGCCTTATCTCTATGGAGATGGCTAAAATGAAGATTAGGGTTAGCATTCAGAGATCTACAATGAGTCTAGCTCCAGGGGCACTAGTGCTGTAAAAACCACGCCAAGAAGAATGTGGCACAGCCCCAAAATTACTACTTCTACAACTGTCTTATTTGGGCGAACCTTAATGCTGGTGATGTAGGCCTCATCTCTAGGAAGCTGGCTAAAATTAGGGTTAGGCTTGGGGCTGGCATTCAGAGATCTAAAGTGCCTCTAGATCCAGGGGCATTAGTGCTATAAAAACCACGCCAAGAAGAGTGTGGCACAGCCCCAAAATTACTACTTCCACAACTGTCTGATTTGGGCGAACGTTAATGCTGGTGTTTTAGGCCGCATCTCGAGGGAGCTGCCTGAAAGTAGGGTTAGGGCTTGCATGAAGATATCTATCATGACTCCAGCTCCAGGGGCACTAGTGCTGTAAAAGGCATGCCAAGAGGAATGTGGCACAGCACCAATATTACTCCTTAAACACCTTTCTTATTTGGGCTAGCCTTAGTGCTGGTAATAAAAGCCTCAACTCTAGGGCGCTGGCTAAAATTAGGGTTAGGGTTAGGGTTAGCATACAGAGATCTAAAATGACTCTAGTTCCAGGGGCACTAGTGCTGTTAAAGGCATGCCAAGAGGAATGTGGCACAACAATAATATTGCTCCTTCCAGAGCTTTCTCAGTTGGGAAAGACTTAATGCGAATGAGGATAGCCTTATCTCTATGGAGATGGCTAAAATGAGGGTTAGGGTTAGCATTCAGAGATCTACAATGACTCTAGCTCCAGGGGCACTAGTGCTGTAAAAACCACGCCAAGAAGAATGTGGCACAGCCCCAAAATTACTACTTCTACAACTCTCTTATTTGGGCGAACCTTAATGCTGGTGATGTAGGCCTCATCTCTAGGAAGCTGGCTAAAATTAGGGTTAGGCTTGGGGCTGGCATTCAGAGATCTAAAGTGCCTCTAGATCCAGGGGCATTAGTGCTATAAAAACCACGCCAAGAAGACTGTGGCACAGCCCCAAAAATACTACTTCCACAACTGTCTGATTTGGGCGAACGTTAATGCTGGTGTTTTAGGCCGCATCTCGAGGGAGCTGCCTGAAAGTAGGGTTAGGGCTTGCATGAAGATATCTATCATGACTCCAGCTCCAGGGGCACTAGTGCTGTAAAAGGCATCCCAAGAGGAATGTGACACAGCACCAATATTACTCCTTAAACACCTTTCTTATTTGGGCTAGCCTTAGTGCTGGTAATAAAAGCCTCAACTCTAGGGCGCTGGCTAAAATTAGGGTTAGGGTTAGGGTTAGCATACAGAGATCTAAAATGACTCTAGTTCCAGGGGCACTAGTGCTGTAAAAGGCATGCCAAGAGGAATGTGGCACAACAATAATATTGCTCCTTCCAGAGCTTTCTCAGTTGGGAAAGACTTAATGCAAATGAGGATAGCCTTATCTCTATGGAGATGGCTAAAATGAGGGTTAGGGTTAGCATTCAGAGATCTACAATGACTCTAGCTCCAGGGGCACTAGTGCTGTAAAAACCACGCCAAGAAGAATGTGGCACAGCCCCAAAATTACTACTTCTACAACTGTCTTCTTTGGGCGAACCTTAATGCTGGTGATGTAGGCCTCATCTCTAGGAAGCTGGCTAAAATTAGGGTTAGGCTTGGGGCTGGCATTCAGAGATCTAAAGTGCCTCTAGATCCAGGGGCATTAGTGCTATAAAAACCACGCCAAGAAGACTGTGGCACAGCCCCAAAATTACTACTTCCACAACTGTCTGATTTGGGCGAACGTTAATGCTGGTGTTTTAGGCCGCATCTCGAGGGAGCTGCCTGAAAGTAGGGTTAGGGCTTGCATGAAGATATCTATCATGACTCCAGCTCCAGGGGCACTAGTGCTGTAAAAGGCATGCCAAGAGGAATGTGGCACAGCACCAATATTACTCCTTAAACACCTTTCTTATTTGGGCTAGCCTTAGAGCTGGTAATAAAAGCCTCAACTCTAGGGCGCTGGCTAAAATTAGGGTTAGGGTTAGCATACAGAGATCTAAAATGACTCTAGTTCCAGGGGCACTAGTGCTGTAAAAGGCATGCCAAGAGGAATGTGGCACAACAATAATATTGCTCCTTCCAGAGCTTTCTCAGTTGGGAAAGACTTAATGCGAATGAGGATAGCCTTATCTCTATGGAGATGGCTAAAATGAGGGTTAGGGTTAGCATTCAGAGATCTACAATGACTCTAGCTCCAGGGGCACTAGTGCTGTAAAAACCACGCCAAGAAGAATGTGGCACAGCCCCAAAATTACTACTTCTACAACTGTCTTATTTGGGCGAACCTTAATGCTGGTGATGTAGGCCTCATCTCTAGGAAGCTGGCTAAAATTAGGGTTAGGCTTGGGGCTGGCATTCAGAGATCTAAAGTGCCTCTAGATCCAGGGGCATTAGTGCTATAAAAACCACGCCAAGAAGACTGTGGCACAGCCCCAAAATTACTACTTCCACAACTGTCTGATTTGGGCGAACGTTAATGCTGGTGTTTTAGGCCGCATCTCGAGGGAGCTGCCTGAAAGTAGGGTTAGGGCTTGCATGAAGATATCTATCATGACTCCAGCTCCAGGGGCACTAGTGCTGTAAAAGGCATCCCAAGAGGAATGTGACACAGCACCAATATTACTCCTTAAACACCTTTCTTATTTGGGCTAGCCTTAGTGCTGGTAATAAAAGCCTCAACTCTAGGGCGCTGGCTAAAATTAGGGTTAGGGTTAGGGTTAGCATACAGAGATCTAAAATGACTCTAGTTCCAGGGGCACTAGTGCTGTAAAAGGCATGCCAAGAGGAATGTGGCACAACAATAATATTGCTCCTTCCAGAGCTTTCTCAGTTGGGAAAGACTTAATGCGAATGAGGATAGCCTTATCTCTATGGAGATGGCTAAAATGAGGGTTAGGGTTAGCATTCAGAGATCTACAATGACTCTAGCTCCAGGGGCACTAGTGCTGTAAAAACCACGCCAAGAAGAATGTGGCACAGCACCAAAATTACTACTTCTACAACTGTCTTATTTGGGCGAACCTTAATGCTGGTGATGTAGGCCTCATCTCTAGGAAGCTGGCTAAAATTAGGGTTAGGCTTGGGGCTGGCATTCAGAGATCTAAAGTGCCTCTACATCCAGGGGCATTAGTGCTATAAAAACCACGCCAAGAAGACTGTGGCACAGCCCCAAAATTACTACTTCCACAACTGTCTGATTTGGGCGAACGTTAATGCTGGTGTTTTAGGCCGCATCTCGAGGGAGCTGCCTGAAAGTAGGGTTAGGGCTTGCATGAAGATATCTATCATGACTCCAGCTCCAGGGGCACTAGTGCTGTAAAAGGCATGCCAAGAGGAATGTGGCACAGCACCAATATAACTCCTTAAACACCTTTCTTATTTGGGCTAGCCTTAGTGCTGGTAATAAAAGCCTCAACCCTAGGGCGCTGGCTAAAATTAGGGTTAGGGTTAGGGTCAGCATACAGAGATCTAAAATGACTCTAGTTCCAGGGGCACTAGTGCTGTAAAAGGCATGCCAAGAGGAATGTGGCACAACAATAATATTGCTCCTTCCAGAGCTTTCTCAGTTGGGAAAGACTTAATGCGAATGAGGATAGCCTTATCTCTATGGAGATGGCTAAAATGAAGGTTAGGGTTAGCATTCAGAGATCTACAATGACTCTAGCTCCAGGGGCACTAGTGCTGTAAAAACCACGCCAAGAAGAATGTGGCACAGCCCCAAAATTACTACTTCTACAACTGTCTTCTTTGGGCGAACCTTAATGCTGGTGATGTAGGCCTCATCTCTAGGAAGCTGGCTAAAATTAGGGTTAGGCTTGGGGCTGGAATTCAGAGATCTAAAGTGCCTCTACATCCAGGGGCATTAGTGCTATAAAAACCACGCCAAGAAGACTGTGGCACAGCCCCAAAATTACTACTTCCACAACTGTCTGATTTGGGCGAACGTTAATGCTGGTGTTTTAGGCCGCATCTTGAGGGAGCTGCCTGAAAGTAGGGTTAGGGCTTGCATGAAGATATCTATCATGACTCCAGCTCCAGGGGCACTAGTGCTGTAAAAGGCATGCCAAGAGGAATGTGACACAGCACCAATATAACTCCTTAAACACCTTTCTTATTTGGGCTAGCCTTAGTGCTGGTAATAAAAGCCTCAACTCTAGGGCGCTGGCTAAAATTAGGGTTAGGGTTAGCATACAGAGATCTAAAATGACTCTAGTTCCAGGGGCACTAGTGCTGTAAAAGGCATGCCAAGAGGAATGTGGCACAACAATAATATTGCTCCTTCCAGAGCTTTCTCAGTTGGGAAAGACTTAATGCGAATGAGGATAGCCTTATCTCTATGGAGATGGCTAAAATGAGGGTTAGGGTTAGCATTCAGAGATCTACAATGACTCTTGCTCCAGGGGCACTAGTGCTGTAAAAACCACGCCAAGAAGAATGTGGCACAGCCCCAAAATTACTACTTCTACAACTGTCTTATTTGGGCGAACCTTAATGCTGGTGATGTAGGCCTCATCTCTAGGAAGCTGGCTAAAATTAGGGTTAGGCTTGGGGCTGGCATTCAGAGATCGAAAGTGCCTCTAGATCCAGGGGCATTAGTGCTATAAAAACCACGCCAAGAAGACTGTGGCACAGCCCCAAAATTACTACTTCCACAACTGTCTGATTTGGGCGAACGTTAATGCTGGTGTTTTAGGCCGCATCTCGAGGGAGCTGCCTGAAAGTAGGGTTAGGGCTTGCATGAAGATATCTATCATGACTCCAGCTCCAGGGGCACTAGTGCTGTAAAAGGCATCCCAAGAGGAATGTGACACAGCACCAATATTACTCCTTAAACACCTTTCTTATTTGGGCTAGCCTTAGTGCTGGTAATAAAAGCCTCAACTCTAGGGCGCTGGCTAAAATTAGGGTTAGGGTTAGGGTTAGCATACAGAGATCTAAAATGACTCTAGTTCCAGGGGCACTAGTGCTGTAAAAGGCATGCCAAGAGGAATGTGGCACAACAATAATATTGCTCCTTCCAGAGCTTTCTCAGTTGGGAAAGACTTAATGCGAATGAGGATAGCCTTATCTCTATGGAGATGGCTAAAATGAGGGTTAGGGTTAGCATTCAGAGATCTACAATGACTCTAGCTCCAGGGGCACTAGTGCTGTAAAAACCACGCCAAGAAGAATGTGGCACAGCCCCAAAATTACTACTTCTACAACTGTCTTCTTTGGGCGAACCTTAATGCTGGTGATGTAGGCCTCATCTCTAGGAAGCTGGCTAAAATTAGGGTTAGGCTTGGGGCTGGCATTCAGAGATCTAAAGTGCCTCTACATCCAGGGGCATTAGTGCTATAAAAACCACGCCAAGAAGAGTGTGGCACAGCCCCAAAATTACTACTTCCACAACTGTCTGATTTGGGCGAACGTTAATGCTGGTGTTTTAGGCCGCATCTCGAGGGAGCTGCCTGAAAGTAGGGTTAGGGCTTGCATGAAGATATCTATCATGACTCCAGCTCCAGGGGCACTAGTGCTGTAAAAGGCATGCCAAGAGGAATGTGACACAGCACCAATATTACTCCTTAAACACCTTTCTTATTTGGGCTAGCCTTAGTGCTGGTAATAAAAGCCTCAACTCTAGGGCGCTGGCTAAAATTAGGGTTAGGGTTAGGGTTAGCATACAGAGATCTAAAATGACTCTAGTTCCAGGGGCACTAGTGCTGTAAAAGGCATGCCAAGAGGAATGTGGCACAACAATAATATTGCTCCTTCCAGAGCTTTCTCAGTTGGGAAAGACTTAATGCGAATGAGGATAGCCTTATCTCTATGGAGATGGCTAAAATGAGGGTTAGGGTTAGCATTCAGAGATCTACAATGACTCTAGCTCCAGGGGCACTAGTGCTGTAAAAACCACGCCAAGAAGAATGTGGCACAGCCCCAAAATTACTACTTCTACAACTGTCTTCTTTGGGCGAACCTTAATGCTGGTGATGTAGGCCTCATCTCTAGGAAGCTGGCTAAAATTAGGGTTAGGCTTGGGGCTGGCATTCAGAGATCTAAAGTGCCTCTAGATCCAGGGGCATTAGTGCTATAAAAACCACGCCAAGAAGACTGTGGCACAGCCCCAAAATTACTACTTCCACAACTGTCTTATTTGGGCGAACGTTAATGCTGGTGTTTTAGGCCGCATCTCGAGGGAGCTGCGTGAAAGTAGGGTTAGGGCTTGCATGAAGATATCTATCATGACTCCAGCTCCAGGGGCACTAGTGCTGTAAAAGGCATGCCAAGAGGAATGTGGCACAGCACCAATATTACTCCTTAAACACCTTTCTTATTTGGGCTAGCCTTAGTGCTGGTAATAAAAGCCTCAACTCTAGGGCGCTGGCTAAAATTAGGGTTAGGGTTAGGGTTAGCATACAGAGATCTAAAATGACTCTAGTTCCAGGGGCACTAGTGCTGCTAAAGGCATGCCAAGAGGAATGTGGCACAACAATAATATTGCTCCTTCCAGAGCTTTCTCAGTTGGGAAAGACTTAATGCGAATGAGGATAGCCTTATCTCTATGGAGATGGCTAAAATGAAGGTTAGGGTTAGCATTCAGAGATCTACAATGACTCTAGCTCCAGGGGCACTAGTGCTGTAAAAACCACGCCAAGAAGAATGTGGCACAGCCCCAAAATTACTACTTCTACAACTGTCTTATTTGGGCGAACCTTAATGCTGGTGATGTAGGCCTCATCTCTAGGAAGCTGGCTAAAATTAGGGTTAGGCTTGGGGCTGGCATTCAGAGATCTAAAGTGCCTCTACATCCAGGGGCATTAGTGCTATAAAAACCACGCCAAGAAGACTGTGGCACAGCCCCAAAATTACTACTTCCACAACTGTCTTATTTGGGCGAACGTTAATGCTGGTGTTTTAGGCCGCATCTCGAGGGAGCTGCCTGAAAGTAGGGTTAGGGCTTGCATGAAGATATCTATCATGACTCCAGCTCCAGGGGCACTAGTGCTGTAAAAGGCATGCCAAGAGGAATGTGGCACAGCACCAATATTACTCCTTAAACACCTTTCTTATTTGGGCTAGCCTTAGTGCTGGTAATAAAAGCCTCAACTCTAGGGCGCTGGCTAAAATTAGGGTTAGGGTTAGGGTTAGCATACAGAGATCTAAAATGACTCTAGTTCCAGGGGCACTAGTGCTGTAAAAGGCATGCCAAGAGGAATGTGGCACAACAATAATATTGCTCCTTCCAGAGCTTTCTCAGTTGGGAAAGACTTAATGCGAATGAGGATAGCCTTATCTCTATGGAGATGGCTAAAATGAGGGTTAGGGTTAGCATTCAGAGATCTACAATGACTCTAGCTCCAGGGGCACTAGTGCTGTAAAAACCACGCCAAGAAGAATGTGGCACAGCCCCAAAATTACTACTTCTACAACTGTCTTCTTTGGGCGAACCTTAATGCTGGTGATGTAGGCCTCATCTCTAGGAAGCTGGCTAAAATTAGGGTTAGGCTTGGGGCTGGCATTCAGAGATCTAAAGTGCCTCTACATCCAGGGGCATTAGTGCTATAAAAACCACGCCAAGAAGACTGTGGCACAGCCCCAAAATTACTACTTCCACAACTGTCTGATTTGGGCGAACGTTAATGCTGGTGTTTTAGGCCGCATCTCGAGGGAGCTGCCTGAAAGTAGGGTTAGGGCTTGCATGAAGATATCTATCATGACTCCAGCTCCAGGGGCACTAGTGCTGTAAAAGGCATCCCAAGAGGAATGTGACACAGCACCAATATTACTCCTTAAACACCTTTCTTATTTGGGCTAGCCTTAGTGCTGGTAATAAAAGCCTCAACTCTAGGGCGCTGGCTAAAATTAGGGTTAGGGTTAGGGTTAGCATACAGAGATCTAAAATGACTCTAGTTCCAGGGGCACTAGTGCTGTAAAAGGCATGCCAAGAGGAATGTGGCACAACAATAATATTGCTCCTTCCAGAGCTTTCTCAGTTGGGAAAGACTTAATGCGAATGAGGATAGCCTTATCTCTATGGAGATGGCTAAAATGAGGGTTAGGGTTAGCATTCAGAGATCTACAATGACTCTAGCTCCAGGGGCACTAGTGCTGTAAAAACCACGCCAAGAAGAATGTGGCACAGCCCCAAAATTACTACTTCTACAACTGTCTTATTTGGGCGAACCTTAATGCTGGTGATGTAGGCCTCATCTCTAGGAAGCTGGCTAAAATTAGGGTTAGGCTTGGGGCTGGCATTCAGAGATCTAAAGTGCCTCTACATCCAGGGGCATTAGTGCTATAAAAACCACGCCAAGAAGAGTGTGGCACAGCCCCAAAATTACTACTTCCACAACTGTCTGATTTGGGCGAACGTTAATGCTGGTGTTTTAGGCCGCATCTCGAGGGAGCTGCCTGAAAGTAGGGTTAGGGCTTGCATGAAGATATCTATCATGACTCCAGCTCCAGGGGCACTAGTGCTGTAAAAGGCATGCCAAGAGGAATGTGACACAGCACCAATATTACTCCTTAAACACCTTTCTTATTTGGGCTAGCCTTAGTGCTGGTAATAAAAGCCTCAACTCTAGGGCGCTGGCTAAAATTAGGGTTAGGGTTAGGGTTAGCATACAGAGATCTAAAATGACTCTAGTTCCAGGGGCACTAGTGCTGTAAAAGGCATGCCAAGAGGAATGTGGCACAACAATAATATTGCTCCTTCCAGAGCTTTCTCAGTTGGGAAAGACTTAATGCGAATGAGGATAGCCTTATCTCTATGGAGATGGCTAAAATGAGGGTTAGGGTTAGCATTCAGAGATCTACAATGACTCTAGCTCCAGGGGCACTAGTGCTGTAAAAACCACGCCAAGAAGAATGTGGCACAGCCCCAAAATTACTACTTCTACAACTGTCTTCTTTGGGCGAACCTTAATGCTGGTGATGTAGGCCTCATCTCTAGGAAGCTGGCTAAAATTAGGGTTAGGCTTGGGGCTGGCATTCAGAGATCTAAAGTGCCTCTAGATCCAGGGGCATTAGTGCTATAAAAACCACGCCAAGAAGACTGTGGCACAGCCCCAAAATTACTACTTCCACAACTGTCTTATTTGGGCGAACGTTAATGCTGGTGTTTTAGGCCGCATCTCGAGGGAGCTGCGTGAAAGTAGGGTTAGGGCTTGCATGAAGATATCTATCATGACTCCAGCTCCAGGGGCACTAGTGCTGTAAAAGGCATGCCAAGAGGAATGTGGCACAGCACCAATATTACTCCTTAAACACCTTTCTTATTTGGGCTAGCCTTAGTGCTGGTAATAAAAGCCTCAACTCTAGGGCGCTGGCTAAAATTAGGGTTAGGGTTAGGGTTAGCATACAGAGATCTAAAATGACTCTAGTTCCAGGGGCACTAGTGCTGCTAAAGGCATGCCAAGAGGAATGTGGCACAACAATAATATTGCTCCTTCCAGAGCTTTCTCAGTTGGGAAAGACTTAATGCGAATGAGGATAGCCTTATCTCTATGGAGATGGCTAAAATGAAGGTTAGGGTTAGCATTCAGAGATCTACAATGACTCTAGCTCCAGGGGCACTAGTGCTGTAAAAACCACGCCAAGAAGAATGTGGCACAGCCCCAAAATTACTACTTCTACAACTGTCTTATTTGGGCGAACCTTAATGCTGGTGATGTAGGCCTCATCTCTAGGAAGCTGGCTAAAATTAGGGTTAGGCTTGGGGCTGGCATTCAGAGATCTAAAGTGCCTCTACATCCAGGGGCATTAGTGCTATAAAAACCACGCCAAGAAGACTGTGGCACAGCCCCAAAATTACTACTTCCACAACTGTCTGATTTGGGCGAACGTTAATGCTGGTGTTTTAGGCCGCATCTCGAGGGAGCTGCCTGAAAGTAGGGTTAGGGCTTGCATGAAGATATCTATCATGACTCCAGCTCCAGGGGCACTAGTGCTGTAAAAGGCATGCCAAGAGGAATGTGGCACAGCACCAATATTACTCCTTAAACACCTTTCTTATTTGGGCTAGCCTTAGTGCTGGTAATAAAAGCCTCAACTCTAGGGCGCTGGCTAAAATTAGGGTTAGGGTTAGGGTTAGCATACAGAGATCTAAAATGACTCTAGTTCCAGGGGCACTAGTGCTGTAAAAGGCATGCCAAGAGGAATGTGGCACAACAATAATATTGCTCCTTCCAGAGCTTTCTCAGTTGGGAAAGACTTAATGCGAATGAGGATAGCCTTATCTCTATGGAGATGGCTAAAATGAGGGTTAGGGTTAGCATTCAGAGATCTACAATGACTCTAGCTCCAGGGGCACTAGTGCTGTAAAAACCACGCCAAGAAGAATGTGGCACAGCCCCAAAATTACTACTTCTACAACTGTCTTCTTTGGGCGAACCTTAATGCTGGTGATGTAGGCCTCATCTCTAGGAAGCTGGCTAAAATTAGGGTTAGGCTTGGGGCTGGCATTCAGAGATCTAAAGTGCCTCTACATCCAGGGGCATTAGTGCTATAAAAACCACGCCAAGAAGACTGTGGCACAGCCCCAAAATTACTACTTCCACAACTGTCTGATTTGGGCGAACGTTAATGCTGGTGTTTTAGGCCGCATCTCGAGGGAGCTGCCTGAAAGTAGGGTTAGGGCTTGCATGAAGATATCTATCATGACTCCAGCTCCAGGGGCACTAGTGCTGTAAAAGGCATCCCAAGAGGAATGTGACACAGCACCAATATTACTCCTTAAACACCTTTCTTATTTGGGCTAGCCTTAGTGCTGGTAATAAAAGCCTCAACTCTAGGGCGCTGGCTAAAATTAGGGTTAGGGTTAGGGTTAGCATACAGAGATCTAAAATGACTCTAGTTCCAGGGGCACTAGTGCTGTAAAAGGCATGCCAAGAGGAATGTGGCACAACAATAATATTGCTCCTTCCAGAGCTTTCTCAGTTGGGAAAGACTTAATGCGAATGAGGATAGCCTTATCTCTATGGAGATGGCTAAAATGAGGGTTAGGGTTAGCATTCAGAGATCTACAATGACTCTAGCTCCAGGGGCACTAGTGCTGTAAAAACCACGCCAAGAAGAATGTGGCACAGCCCCAAAATTACTACTTCTACAACTGTCTTATTTGGGCGAACCTTAATGCTGGTGATGTAGGCCTCATCTCTAGGAAGCTGGCTAAAATTAGGGTTAGGCTTGGGGCTGGCATTCAGAGATCTAAAGTGCCTCTAGATCCAGGGGCATTAGTGCTATAAAAACCACGCCAAGAAGACTGTGGCACAGCCCCAAAATTACTACTTCCACAACTGTCTGATTTGGGCGAACGTTAATGCTGGTGTTTTAGGCCGCATCTCGAGGGAGCTGCCTGAAAGTAGGGTTAGGGCTTGCATGAAGATATCTATCATGACTCCAGCTCCAGGGGCACTAGTGCTGTAAAAGGCATGCCAAGAGGAATGTGACACAGCACCAATATTACTCCTTAAACACCTTTCTTATTTGGGCTAGCCTTAGTGCTGGTAATAAAAGCCTCAACTCTAGGGCGCTGGCTAAAATTAGGGTTAGGGTTAGGGTTAGCATACAGAGATCTAAAATGACTCTAGTTCCAGGGGCACTAGTGCTGTAAAAGGCATGCCAAGAGGAATGTGGCACAACAATAATATTGCTCCTTCCAGAGCTTTCTCAGTTGGGAAAGACTTAATGCGAATGAGGATAGCCTTATCTCTATGGAGATGGCTAAAATGAGGGTTAGGGTTAGCATTCAGAGATCTACAATGACTCTAGCTCCAGGGGCACTAGTGCTGTAAAAACCACGCCAAGAAGAATGTGGCACAGCCCCAAAATTACTACTTCTACAACTGTCTTATTTGGGCGAACCTTAATGCTGGTGATGTAGGCCTCATCTCTAGGAAGCTGGCTAAAATTAGGGTTAGGCTTGGGGCTGGCATTCAGAGATCTAAAGTGCCTCTACATCCAGGGGCATTAGTGCTATAAAAACCACGCCAAGAAGACTGTGGCACAGCCCCAAAATTACTACTTCCACAACTGTCTGATTTGGGCGAACGTTAATGCTGGTGTTTTAGGCCGCATCTCGAGGGAGCTGCCTGAAAGTAGGGTTAGGGCTTGCATGAAGATATCTATCATGACTCCAGCTCCAGGGGCACTAGTGCTGTAAAAGGCATCCCAAGAGGAATGTGACACAGCACCAGTATTACTCCTTAAACACCTTTCTTATTTGGGCTAGCCTTAGTGCTGGTAATAAAAGCCTCAACTCTAGGGCGCTGGCTAAAATTAGGGTTAGGGTTAGGGTTAGCATACAGAGATCTAAAATGACTCTAGTTCCAGGGGCACTAGTGCTGTAAAAGGCATGCCAAGAGGAATGTGGCACAACAATAATATTGCTCCTTCCAGAGCTTTCTCAGTTGGGAAAGACTTAATGCGAATGAGGATAGCCTTATCTCTATGGAGATGGCTAAAATGAGGGTTAGGGTTAGCATTCAGAGATCTACAATGACTCTAGCTCCAGGGGCACTAGTGCTGTAAAAACCACGCCAAGAAGAATGTGGCACAGCCCCAAAATTACTACTTCTACAACTGTCTTATTTGGGCGAACCTTAATGCTGGTGATGTAGGCCTCATCTCTAGGAAGCTGGCTAAAATTAGGGTTAGGCTTGGGGCTGGCATTCAGAGATCTAAAGTGCCTCTACATCCAGGGGCATTAGTGCTATAAAAACCACGCCAAGAAGACTGTGGCACAGCCCCAAAATTACTACTTCCACAACTGTCTGATTTGGGCGAACGTTAATGCTGGTGTTTTAGGCCGCATCTCGAGGGAGCTGCCTGAAAGTAGGGTTAGGGCTTGCATGAAGATATCTATCATGACTCCAGCTCCAGGGGCACTAGTGCTGTAAAAGGCATCCCAAGAGGAATGTGACACAGCACCAATATTACTCCTTAAACACCTTTCTTATTTGGGCTAGCCTTAGTGCTGGTAATAAAAGCCTCAACTCTAGGGCGCTGGCTAAAATTAGGGTTAGGGTTAGGGTTAGCATACAGAGATCTAAAATGACTCTAGTTCCAGGGGCACTAGTGCTGTAAAAGGCATGCCAAGAGGAATGTGGCACAACAATAATATTGCTCCTTCCAGAGCTTTCTCAGTTGGGAAAGACTTAATGCGAATGAGGATAGCCTTATCTCTATGGAGATGGCTAAAATGAGGGTTAGGGTTAGCATTCAGAGATCTACAATGACTCTAGCTCCAGGGGCACTAGTGCTGTAAAAACCACGCCAAGAAGAATGTGGCACAGCCCCAAAATTACTACTTCTACAACTGTCTTCTTTGGGCGAACCTTAATGCTGGTGATGTAGGCCTCATCTCTAGGAAGCTGGCTAAAATTAGGGTTAGGCTTGGGGCTGGCATTCAGAGATCTAAAGTGCCTCTACATCCAGGGGCATTAGTGCTATAAAAACCACGCCAAGAAGACTGTGGCACAGCCCCAAAATTACTACTTCCACAACTGTCTGATTTGGGCGAACGTTAATGCTGGTGTTTTAGGCCGCATCTCGAGGGAGCTGCCTGAAAGTAGGGTTAGGGCTTGCATGAAGATATCTATCATGACTCCAGCTCCAGGGGCACTAGTGCTGTAAAAGGCATCCCAAGAGGAATGTGACACAGCACCAATATTACTCCTTAAACACCTTTCTTATTTGGGCTAGCCTTAGTGCTGGTAATAAAAGCCTCAACTCTAGGGCGCTGGCTAAAATTAGGGTTAGGGTTAGGGTTAGCATACAGAGATCTAAAATGACTCTAGTTCCAGGGGCACTAGTGCTGTAAAAGGCATGCCAAGAGGAATGTGGCACAACAATAATATTGCTCCTTCCAGAGCTTTCTCAGTTGGGAAAGACTTAATGCGAATGAGGATAGCCTTATCTCTATGGAGATGGCTAAAATGAGGGTTAGGGTTAGCATTCAGAGATCTACAATGACTCTAGCTCCAGGGGCACTAGTGCTGTAAAAACCACGCCAAGAAGAATGTGGCACAGCCCCAAAATTACTACTTCTACAACTGTCTTATTTGGGCGAACCTTAATGCTGGTGATGTAGGCCTCATCTCTAGGAAGCTGGCTAAAATTAGGGTTAGGCTTGGGGCTGGCATTCAGAGATCTAAAGTGCCTCTACATCCAGGGGCATTAGTGCTATAAAAACCACGCCAAGAAGACTGTGGCACAGCCCCAAAATTACTACTTCCACAACTGTCTGATTTGGGCGAACGTTAATGCTGGTGTTTTAGGCCGCATCTCGAGGGAGCTGCCTGAAAGTAGGGTTAGGGCTTGCATGAAGATATCTATCATGACTCCAGCTCCAGGGGCACTAGTGCTGTAAAAGGCATGCCAAGAGGAATGTGACACAGCACCAATATTACTCCTTAAACACCTTTCTTATTTGGGCTAGCCTTAGTGCTGGTAATAAAAGCCTCAACTCTAGGGCGCTGGCTAAAATTAGGGTTAGGGTTAGGGTTAGCATACAGAGATCTAAAATGACTCTAGTTCCAGGGGCACTAGTGCTGTAAAAGGCATGCCAAGAGGAATGTGGCACAACAATAATATTGCTCCTTCCAGAGCTTTCTCAGTTGGGAAAGACTTAATGCGAATGAGGATAGCCTTATCTCTATGGAGATGGCTAAAATGAGGGTTAGGGTTAGCATTCAGAGATCTACAATGACTCTAGCTCCAGGGGCACTAGTGCTGTAAAAACCACGCCAAGAAGAATGTGGCACAGCCCCAAAATTACTACTTCTACAACTGTCTTATTTGGGCGAACCTTAATGCTGGTGATGTAGGCCTCATCTCTAGGAAGCTGGCTAAAATTAGGGTTAGGCTTGGGGCTGGCATTCAGAGATCTAAAGTGCCTCTACATCCAGGGGCATTAGTGCTATAAAAACCACGCCAAGAAGACTGTGGCACAGCCCCAAAATTACTACTTCCACAACTGTCTGATTTGGGCGAACGTTAATGCTGGTGTTTTAGGCCGCATCTCGAGGGAGCTGCCTGAAAGTAGGGTTAGGGGTTGCATGAAGATATCTATCATGACTCCAGCTCCAGGGGCACTAGTGCTGTAAAAGGCATCCCAAGAGGAATGTGACACAGCACCAGTATTACTCCTTAAACACCTTTCTTATTTGGGCTAGCCTTAGTGCTGGTAATAAAAGCCTCAACTCTAGGGCGCTGGCTAAAATTAGGGTTAGGGTTAGGGTTAGCATACAGAGATCTAAAATGACTCTAGTTCCAGGGGCACTAGTGCTGCTAAAGGCATGCCAAGAGGAATGTGGCACAACAATAATATTGCTCCTTCCAGAGCTTTCTCAGTTGGGAAAGACTTAATGCGAATGAGGATAGCCTTATCTCTATGGAGATGGCTAAAATGAGGGTTAGGGTTAGCATTCAGAGATCTACAATGACTCTAGCTCCAGGGGCACTAGTGCTGTAAAAACCACGCCAAGAAGAATGTGGCACAGCCCCAAAATTACTACTTCTACAACTGTCTTATTTGGGCGAACCTTAATGCTGGTGATGTAGGCCTCATCTCTAGGAAGCTGGCTAAAATTAGGGTTAGGCTTGGGGCTGGCATTCAGAGATCTAAAGTGCCTCTACATCCAGGGGCATTAGTGCTATAAAAACCACGCCAAGAAGACTGTGGCACAGCCCCAAAATTACTACTTCCACAACTGTCTGATTTGGGCGAACGTTAATGCTGGTGTTTTAGGCCGCATCTCGAGGGAGCTGCCTGAAAGTAGGGTTAGGGCTTGCATGAAGATATCTATCATGACTCCAGCTCCAGGGGCACTAGTGCTGTAAAAGGCATCCCAAGAGGAATGTGACACAGCACCAATATTACTCCTTAAACACCTTTCTTATTTGGGCTAGCCTTAGTGCTGGTAATAAAAGCCTCAACTCTAGGGCGCTGGCTAAAATTAGGGTTAGGGTTAGGGTTAGCATACAGAGATCTAAAATGACTCTAGTTCCAGGGGCACTAGTGCTGTAAAAGGCATGCCAAGAGGAATGTGGCACAACAATAATATTGCTCCTTCCAGAGCTTTCTCAGTTGGGAAAGACTTAATGCGAATGAGGATAGCCTTATCTCTATGGAGATGGCTAAAATGAGGGTTAGGGTTAGCATTCAGAGATCTACAATGACTCTAGCTCCAGGGGCACTAGTGCTGTAAAAACCACGCCAAGAAGAATGTGGCACAGCCCCAAAATTACTACTTCTACAACTGTCTTATTTGGGCGAACCTTAATGCTGGTGATGTAGGCCTCATCTCTAGGAAGCTGGCTAAAATTAGGGTTAGGCTTGGGGCTGGCATTCAGAGATCTAAAGTGCCTCTACATCCAGGGGCATTAGTGCTATAAAAACCACGCCAAGAAGACTGTGGCACAGCTCCAAAGTTACTACTTCCACAACTGTCTTATTTGGGCGAACGTTAATGCTGGTGTTTTAGGCCGCATCTCGAGGGAGCTGCCTGAAAGTAGGGTTAGGGCTTGCATGAAGATATCTATCATGACTCCAGCTCCAGGGGCACTAGTGCTGTAAAAGGCATGTCAAGAGGAATGTGGCACAGCACCAATATTACTCCTTAAACACCTTTCTTATTTGGGCTAGCCTTAGTGCTGGTAATAAAAGCCTCAACTCTAGGGCGCTGGCTAAAATTAGGGTTAGGGTTAGGGTTAGCATACACAGATCTAAAATGACTCTAGTTCCAGGGGCACTAGTGCTGTTAAAGGCATGCCAAGAGGAATGTGGCACAACAATAATATTGCTCCTTCCAGAGCTTTCTCAGTTGGGAAAGACTTAATGCGAATGAGGATAGCCTTATCTCTATGGAGATGGCTAAAATGAGGGTTAGGGTTCGCATTCAGAGATCTACAATGACTCTAGCTCCAGGGGCACTAGTGCTGTAAAAACCACGCCAAGAAGAATGTGGCACAGCCCCAAAATTACTACTTCTACAACTGTCTTATTTGGGCGAACCTTAATGCTGGTGATGTAGGCCTCATCTCTAGGAAGCTGGCTAAAATTAGGGTTAGGCTTGGGGCTGGCATTCAGAGATCTAAAGTGCCTCTACATCCAGGGGCATTAGTGCTATAAAAACCACGCCAAGAAGACTGTGGCACAGCCCCAAAATTACTACTTCCACAACTGTCTTATTTGGGCGAACGTTAATGCTGGTGTTTTAGGCCGCATCTCGAGGGAGCTGCCTGAAAGTAGGGTTAGGGCTTGCATGAAGATATCTATCATGACTCCAGCTCCAGGGGCACTAGTGCTGTAAAAGGCATGCCAAGAGGAATGTGACACAGCACCAATATTACTCCTTAAACACCTTTCTTATTTGGGCTAGCCTTAGTGCTGGTAATAAAAGCCTCAACTCTAGGGCGCTGGCTAAAATTAGGGTTAGGGTTAGGGTTAGCATACAGAGATCTAAAATGACTCTAGTTCCAGGGGCACTAGTGCTGTAAAAGGCATGCCAAGAGGAATGTGGCACAACAATAATATTGCTCCTTCCAGAGCTTTCTCAGTTGGGAAAGACTTAATGCGAATGAGGATAGCCTTATCTCTATGGAGATGGCTAAAATGAGGGTTAGGGTTAGCATTCAGAGATCTACAATGACTCTAGCTCCAGGGGCACTAGTGCTGTAAAAACCACGCCAAGAAGAATGTGGCACAGCCCCAAAATTACTACTTCTACAACTGTCTTATTTGGGCGAACCTTAATGCTGGTGATGTAGGCCTCATCTCTAGGAAGCTGGCTAAAATTAGGGTTAGGCTTGGGGCTGGCATTCAGAGATCTAAAGTGCCTCTACATCCAGGGGCATTAGTGCTATAAAAACCACGCCAAGAAGACTGTGGCACAGCCCCAAAATTACTACTTCCACAACTGTCTGATTTGGGCGAACGTTAATGCTGGTGTTTTAGGCCGCATCTCGAGGGAGCTGCCTGAAAGTAGGGTTAGGGCTTGCATGAAGATATCAATCGTGACTCCAGCTCCAGGGGCACTAGTGCTGTAAAAGGCATCCCAAGAGGAATGTGACACAGCACCAATATTACTCCTTAAACACCTTTCTTATTTGGGCTAGCCTTAGTGCTGGTAATAAAAGCCTCAACTCTAGGGCGCTGGCTAAAATTAGGGTTAGGGTTAGGGTTAGCATACAGAGATCTAAAATGACTCTAGTTCCAGGGGCACTAGTGCTGTAAAAGGCATGCCAAGAGGAATGTGGCACAACAATAATATTGCTCCTTCCAGAGCTTTCTCAGTTGGGAGAGACTTAATGCGAATGAGGATAGCCTTATCTCTATGGAGATGGCTAAAATGAGGGTTAGGGTTAGCATTCAGAGATCTACAATGACTCTAGCTCCAGGGGCACTAGTGCTGTAAAAACCACGCCAAGAAGAATGTGGCACAGCCCCAAAATTACTACTTCTACAACTGTCTTATTTGGGCGAACCTTAATGCTGGTGATGTAGGCCTCATCTCTAGGAAGCTGGCTAAAATTAGGGTTAGGCTTGGGGCTGGCATTCAGAGATCTAAAGTGCCTCTAGATCCAGGGGCATTAGTGCTATAAAAACCACGCCAAGAAGACTGTGGCACAGCCCCAAAATTACTACTTCCACAACTGTCTTATTTGGGCGAATATTAATGCTGGTGTTTTAGGCCGCATCTCGAGGGTGCTGCCTGAAAGTAGGGTTAGGGCTTGCATGAAGATATCTATCATGACTCCAGCTCCAGGGGCACTAGTGCTGTAAAAGGCATCCCAAGAGGAATGTGGCACAGCACCAATATTACTCCTTAAACACCTTTCTTATTTGGGCTAGCCTTAGTGCTGGTAATAAAAGCCTCAACTCTAGGGCGCTGGCTAAAATTAGGGTTAGGGTTAGGGTTAGCATACAGAGATCTAAAATGACTCTAGTTCCAGGGGCACTAGTGCTGTAAAAGGCATGCCAAGAGGAATGTGGCACAACAATAATATTGCTCCTTCCAGAGCTTTCTCAGTTGGGAAAGACTTAATGCGAATGAGGATAGCCTTATCTCTATGGAGATGGCTAAAATGAGGGTTAGGGTTAGCATTCAGAGATCTACAATGACTCTAGCTCCAGGGGCACTAGTGCTGTAAAAACCACGCCAAGAAGAATGTGGCACAGCCCCAAAATTACTACTTCTACAACTGTCTTATTTGGGCGAACCTTAATGCTGGTGATGTAGGCCTCATCTCTAGGAAGCTGGCTAAAATTAGGGTTAGGCTTGGGGCTGGCATTCAGAGATCTAAAGTGCCTCTACATCCAGGGGCATTAGTGCTATAAAAACCACGCCAAGAAGACTGTGGCACAGCCCCAAAATTACTACTTCCACAACTGTCTGATTTGGGCGAACGTTAATGCTGGTGTTTTAGGCCGCATCTCGAGGGAGCTGCCTGAAAGTAGGGTTAGGGCTTGCATGAAGATATCTATCATGACTCCAGCTCCAGGGGCACTAGTGCTGTAAAAGGCATGCCAAGAGGAATGTGACACAGCACCAATATTACTCCTTAAACACCTTTCTTATTTGGGCTAGCCTTAGTGCTGGTAATAAAAGCCTCAACTCTAGGGCGCTGGCTAAAATTAGGGTTAGGGTTAGGGTTAGCATACAGAGATCTAAAATGACTCTAGTTCCAGGGGCACTAGTGCTGTAAAAGGCATGCCAAGAGGAATGTGGCACAACAATAATATTGCTCCTTCCAGAGCTTTCTCAGTTGGGAAAGACTTAATGCGAATGAGGATAGCCTTATCTCTATGGAGATGGCTAAAATGAGGGTTAGGGTTAGCATTCAGAGATCTACAATGACTCTAGCTCCAGGGGCACTAGTGCTGTAAAAACCACGCCAAGAAGAATGTGGCACAGCCCCAAAATTACTACTTCTACAACTGTCTTATTTGGGCGAACCTTAATCCTGGTGATGTAGGCCTCATCTCTAGGAAGCTGGCTAAAATTAGGGTTAGGCTTGGGGCTGGCATTCAGAGATCTAAAGTGCCTCTACATCCAGGGGCATTAGTGCTATAAAAACCACGCCAAGAAGACTGTGGCACAGCCCCAAAATTACTACTTCCACAACTGTCTTATTTGGGCGAATATTAATGCTGGTGTTTTAGGCCGCATCTCGAGGGTGCTGCCTGAAAGTAGGGTTAGGGCTTGCATGAAGATATCTATCATGACTCCAGCTCCAGGGGCACTAGTGCTGTAAAAGGCATGCCAAGAGGAATGTGGCACAGCACCAATATTACTCCTTAAACACCTTTCTTATTTGGGCTAGCCTTAGTGCTGGTAATAAAAGCCTCAACTCTAGGGCGCTGGCTAAAATTAGGGTTAGGGTTAGGGTTAGCATACAGAGATCTAAAATGACTCTAGTTCCAGGGGCACTAGTGCTGTAAAAGGCATGCCAAGAGGAATGTGGCACAACAATAATATTGCTCCTTCCAGAGCTTTCTCAGTTGGGAAAGACTTAATGCGAATGAGGATAGCCTTATCTCTATGGAGATGGCTAAAATGAGGGTTAGGGTTAGCATTCAGAGATCTACAATGACTCTAGCTCCAGGGGCACTAGTGCTGTAAAAACCACGCCAAGAAGAATGTGGCACAGCCCCAAAATTACTACTTCTACAACTGTCTTATTTGGGCGAACCTTAATGCTGGTGATGTAGGCCTCATCTCTAGGAAGCTGGCTAAAATTAGGGTTAGGCTTGGGGCTGGCATTCAGAGATCTAAAGTGCCTCTACATCCAGGGGCATTAGTGCTATAAAAACCACGCCAAGAAGACTGTGGCACAGCCCCAAAATTACTACTTCCACAACTGTCTGATTTGGGCGAACGTTAATGCTGGTGTTTTAGGCCGCATCTCGAGGGAGCTGCCTGAAAGTAGGGTTAGGGCTTGCATGAAGATATCTATCATGACTCCAGCTCCAGGGGCACTAGTGCTGTAAAAGGCATGCCAAGAGGAATGTGGCACAGCACCAATATTACTCCTTAAACACCTTTCTTATTTGGGCTAGCCTTAGTGCTGGTAATAAAAGCCTCAACTCTAGGGCGCTGGCTAAAATTAGGGTTAGGGTTAGGGTTAGCATACAGAGATCTAAAATGACTCTAGTTCCAGGGGCACTAGTGCTGTAAAAGGCATGCCAAGAGGAATGTGGCACAACAATAATATTGCTCCTTCCAGAGCTTTCTCAGTTGGGAAAGACTTAATGCGAATGAGGATAGCCTTATCTCTATGGAGATGGCTAAAATGAGGGTTAGGGTTAGCATTCAGAGATCTACAATGACTCTAGCTCCAGGGGCACTAGTGCTGTAAAAACCACGCCAAGAAGAATGTGGCACAGCCCCAAAATTACTACTTCTACAACTGTCTTATTTGGGCGAACCTTAATGCTGGTGATGTAGGCCTCATCTCTAGGAAGCTGGCTAAAATTAGGGTTAGGCTTGGGGCTGGCATTCAGAGATCTAAAGTGCCTCTACATCCAGGGGCATTAGTGCTATAAAAACCACGCCAAGAAGACTGTGGCACAGCCCCAAAATTACTACTTCCACAACTGTCTGATTTGGGCGAACGTTAATGCTGGTGTTTTAGGCCGCATCTCGAGGGAGCTGCCTGAAAGTAGGGTTAGGGCTTGCATGAAGATATCTATCATGACTCCAGCTCCAGGGGCACTAGTGCTGTAAAAGGCATGCCAAGAGGAATGTGACACAGCACCAATATTACTCCTTAAACACCTTTCTTATTTGGGCTAGCCTTAGTGCTGGTAATAAAAGCCTCAACTCTAGGGCGCTGGCTAAAATTAGGGTTAGGGTTAGGGTTAGCATACAGAGATCTAAAATGACTCTAGTTCCAGGGGCACTAGTGCTGTAAAAGGCATGCCAAGAGGAATGTGGCACAACAATAATATTGCTCCTTCCAGAGCTTTCTCAGTTGGGAAAGACTTAATGCGAATGAGGATAGCCTTATCTCTATGGAGATGGCTAAAATGAGGGTTAGGGTTAGCATTCAGAGATCTACAATGACTCTAGCTCCAGGGGCACTAGTGCTGTAAAAACCACGCCAAGAAGAATGTGGCACAGCCCCAAAATTACTACTTCTACAACTGTCTTCTTTGGGCGAACCTTAATGCTGGTGATGTAGGCCTCATCTCTAGGAAGCTGGCTAAAATTAGGGTTAGGCTTGGGGCTGGCATTCAGAGATCTAAAGTGCCTCTACATCCAGGGGCATTAGTGCTATAAAAACCACGCCAAGAAGACTGTGGCACAGCCCCAAAATTACTACTTCCACAACTGTCTGATTTGGGCGAACGTTAATGCTGGTGTTTTAGGCCGCATCTCGAGGGAGCTGCCTGAAAGTAGGGTTAGGGCTTGCATGAAGATATCTATCATGACTCCAGCTCCAGGGGCACTAGTGCTGTAAAAGGCATCCCAAGAGGAATGTGACACAGCACCAATATTACTCCTTAAACACCTTTCTTATTTGGGCTAGCCTTAGTGCTGGTAATAAAAGCCTCAACTCTAGGGTGCTGGCTAAAATTAGGGTTAGGGTTAGGGTTAGCATACAGAGATCTAAAATGACTCTAGTTCCAGGGGCACTAGTGCTGTAAAAGGCATGCCAAGAGGAATGTGGCACAACAATAATATTGCTCCTTCCAGAGCTTTCTCAGTTGGGAGAGACTTAATGCGAATGAGGATAGCCTTATCTCTATGGAGATGGCTAAAATGAGGGTTAGGGTTAGCATTCAGAGATCTACAATGACTCTAGCTCCAGGGGCACTAGTGCTGTAAAAACCACGCCAAGAAGAATGTGGCACAGCCCCAAAATTACTACTTCTACAACTGTCTTATTTGGGCGAACCTTAATGCTGGTGATGTAGGCCTCATCTCTAGGAAGCTGGCTAAAATTAGGGTTAGGCTTGGGGCTGGCATTCAGAGATCTAAAGTGCCTCTACATCCAGGGGCATTAGTGCTATAAAAACCACGCCAAGAAGACTGTGGCACAGCCCCAAAATTACTACTTCCACAACTGTCTTATTTGGGCGAATATTAATGCTGGTGTTTTAGGCCGCATCTCGAGGGTGCTGCCTGAAAGTAGGGTTAGGGCTTGCATGAAGATATCTATCATGACTCCAGCTCCAGGGGCACTAGTGCTGTAAAAGGCATCCCAAGAGGAATGTGGCACAGCACCAATATTACTCCTTAAACACCTTTCTTATTTGGGCTAGCCTTAGTGCTGGTAATAAAAGCCTCAACTCTAGGGCGCTGGCTAAAATTAGGGTTAGGGTTAGGGTTAGCATACAGAGATCTAAAATGACTCTAGTTCCAGGGGCACTAGTGCTGTAAAAGGCATGCCAAGAGGAATGTGGCACAACAATAATATTGCTCCTTCCAGAGCTTTCTCAGTTGGGAAAGACTTAATGCGAATGAGGATAGCCTTATCTCTATGGAGATGGCTAAAATGAGGGTTAGGGTTAGCATTCAGAGATCTACAATGACTCTAGCTCCAGGGGCACTAGTGCTGTAAAAACCACGCCAAGAAGAATGTGGCACAGCCCCAAAATTACTACTTCTACAACTGTCTTATTTGGGCGAACCTTAATGCTGGTGATGTAGGCCTCATCTCTAGGAAGCTGGCTAAAATTAGGGTTAGGCTTGGGGCTGGCATTCAGAGATCTAAAGTGCCTCTACATCCAGGGGCATTAGTGCTATAAAAACCACGCCAAGAAGACTGTGGCACAGCCCCAAAATTACTACTTCCACAACTGTCTGATTTGGGCGAACGTTAATGCTGGTGTTTTAGGCCGCATCTCGAGGGAGCTGCCTGAAAGTAGGGTTAGGGCTTGCATGAAGATATCTATCATGACTCCAGCTCCAGGGGCACTAGTGCTGTAAAAGGCATGCCAAGAGGAATGTGACACAGCACCAATATTACTCCTTAAACACCTTTCTTATTTGGGCTAGCCTTAGTGCTGGTAATAAAAGCCTCAACTCTAGGGCGCTGGCTAAAATTAGGGTTAGGGTTAGGGTTAGCATACAGAGATCTAAAATGACTCTAGTTCCAGGGGCACTAGTGCTGTAAAAGGCATGCCAAGAGGAATGTGGCACAACAATAATATTGCTCCTTCCAGAGCTTTCTCAGTTGGGAAAGACTTAATGCGAATGAGGATAGCCTTATCTCTATGGAGATGGCTAAAATGAGGGTTAGGGTTAGCATTCAGAGATCTACAATGACTCTAGCTCCAGGGGCACTAGTGCTGTAAAAACCACGCCAAGAAGAATGTGGCACAGCCCCAAAATTACTACTTCTACAACTGTCTTATTTGGGCGAACCTTAATCCTGGTGATGTAGGCCTCATCTCTAGGAAGCTGGCTAAAATTAGGGTTAGGCTTGGGGCTGGCATTCAGAGATCTAAAGTGCCTCTACATCCAGGGGCATTAGTGCTATAAAAACCACGCCAAGAAGACTGTGGCACAGCCCCAAAATTACTACTTCCACAACTGTCTTATTTGGGCGAATATTAATGCTGGTGTTTTAGGCCGCATCTCGAGGGTGCTGCCTGAAAGTAGGGTTAGGGCTTGCATGAAGATATCTATCATGACTCCAGCTCCAGGGGCACTAGTGCTGTAAAAGGCATGCCAAGAGGAATGTGGCACAGCACCAATATTACTCCTTAAACACCTTTCTTATTTGGGCTAGCCTTAGTGCTGGTAATAAAAGCCTCAACTCTAGGGCGCTGGCTAAAATTAGGGTTAGGGTTAGGGTTAGCATACAGAGATCTAAAATGACTCTAGTTCCAGGGGCACTAGTGCTGTAAAAGGCATGCCAAGAGGAATGTGGCACAACAATAATATTGCTCCTTCCAGAGCTTTCTCAGTTGGGAAAGACTTAATGCGAATGAGGATAGCCTTATCTCTATGGAGATGGCTAAAATGAGGGTTAGGGTTAGCATTCAGAGATCTACAATGACTCTAGCTCCAGGGGCACTAGTGCTGTAAAAACCACGCCAAGAAGAATGTGGCACAGCACCAAAATTACTACTTCTACAACTGTCTTATTTGGGCGAACCTTAATGCTGGTGATGTAGGCCTCATCTCTAGGAAGCTGGCTAAAATTAGGGTTAGGCTTGGGGCTGGCATTCAGAGATCTAAAGTGCCTCTACATCCAGGGGCATTAGTGCTATAAAAACCACGCCAAGAAGACTGTGGCACAGCCCCAAAATTACTACTTCCACAACTGTCTGATTTGGGCGAACGTTAATGCTGGTGTTTTAGGCCGCATCTCGAGGGAGCTGCCTGAAAGTAGGGTTAGGGCTTGCATGAAGATATCTATCATGACTCCAGCTCCAGGGGCACTAGTGCTGTAAAAGGCATCCCAAGAGGAATGTGGCACAGCACCAATATTACTCCTTAAACACCTTTCTTATTTGGGCTAGCCTTAGTGCTGGTAATAAAAGCCTCAACTCTAGGGCGCTGGCTAAAATTAGGGTTAGGGTTAGGGTTAGCATACAGAGATCTAAAATGACTCTAGTTCCAGGGGCACTAGTGCTGTAAAAGGCATGCCAAGAGGAATGTGGCACAACAATAATATTGCTCCTTCCAGAGCTTTCTCAGTTGGGAAAGACTTAATGCGAATGAGGATAGCCTTATCTCTATGGAGATGGCTAAAATGAGGGTTAGGGTTAGCATTCAGAGATCTACAATGACTCTAGCTCCAGGGGCACTAGTGCTGTAAAAACCACGCCAAGAAGAATGTGGCACAGCCCCAAAATTACTACTTCTACAACTGTCTTATTTGGGCGAACCTTAATGCTGGTGATGTAGGCCTCATCTCTAGGAAGCTGGCTAAAATTAGGGTTAGGCTTGGGGCTGGCATTCAGAGATCTAAAGTGCCTCTACATCCAGGGGCATTAGTGCTATAAAAACCACGCCAAGAAGACTGTGGCACAGCCCCAAAATTACTACTTCCACAACTGTCTGATTTGGGCGAACGTTAATGCTGGTGTTTTAGGCCGCATCTCGAGGGAGCTGCCTGAAAGTAGGGTTAGGGCTTGCATGAAGATATCTATCATGACTCCAGCTCCAGGGGCACTAGTGCTGTAAAAGGCATCCCAAGAGGAATGTGGCACAGCACCAATATTACTCCTTAAACACCTTTCTTATTTGGGCTAGCCTTAGTGCTGGTAATAAAAGCCTCAACTCTAGGGCGCTGGCTAAAATTAGGGTTAGGGTTAGGGTTAGCATACAGAGATCTAAAATGACTCTAGTTCCAGGGGCACTAGTGCTGTTAAAGGCATGCCAAGAGGAATGTGGCACAACAATAATATTGCTCCTTCCAGAGCTTTCTCAGTTGGGAAAGACTTAATGCGAATGAGGATAGCCTTATCTCTATGGAGATGGCTAAAATGAGGGTTAGGGTTAGCATTCAGAGATCTACAATGACTCTAGCTCCAGGGGCACTAGTGCTGTAAAAACCACGCCAAGAAGAATGTGGCACAGCCCCAAAATTACTACTTCTACAACTGTCTTATTTGGGCGAACCTTAATGCTGGTGATGTAGGCCTCATCTCTAGGAAGCTGGCTAAAATTAGGGTTAGGCTTGGGGCTGGCATTCAGAGATCTAAAGTGCCTCTACATCCAGGGGCATTAGTGCTATAAAAACCACGCCAAGAAGACTGTGGCACAGCCCCAAAATTACTACTTCCACAACTGTCTGATTTGGGCGAACGTTAATGCTGGTGTTTTAGGCCGCATCTCGAGGGAGCTGCCTGAAAGTAGGGTTAGGGCTTGCATGAAGATATCTATCATGACTCCAGCTCCAGGGGCACTAGTGCTGTAAAAGGCATCCCAAGAGGAATGTGACACAGCACCAATATTACTCCTTAAACACCTTTCTTATTTGGGCTAGCCTTAGTGCTGGTAATAAAAGCCTCAACTCTAGGGCGCTGGCTAAAATTAGGGTTAGGGTTAGGGTTAGCATACAGAGATCTAAAATGACTCTAGTTCCAGGGGCACTAGTGCTGTAAAAGGCATGCCAAGAGGAATGTGGCACAACAATAATATTGCTCCTTCCAGAGCTTTCTCAGTTGGGAAAGACTTAATGCGAATGAGGATAGCCTTATCTCTATGGAGATGGCTAAAATGAGGGTTAGGGTTAGCATTCAGAGATCTACAATGACTCTAGCTCCAGGGGCACTAGTGCTGTAAAAACCACGCCAAGAAGAATGTGGCACAGCCCCAAAATTACTACTTCTACAACTGTCTTATTTGGGCGAACCTTAATGCTGGTGATGTAGGCCTCATCTCTAGGAAGCTGGCTAAAATTAGGGTTAGGCTTGGGGCTGGCATTCAGAGATCTAAAGTGCCTCTACATCCAGGGGCATTAGTGCTATAAAAACCACGCCAAGAAGACTGTGGCACAGCCCCAAAATTACTACTTCCACAACTGTCTGATTTGGGCGAACGTTAATGCTGGTGTTTTAGGCCGCATCTCGAGGGAGCTGCCTGAAAGTAGGGTTAGGGCTTGCATGAAGATATCTATCATGACTCCAGCTCCAGGGGCACTAGTGCTGTAAAAGGCATCCCAAGAGGAATGTGGCACAGCACCAATATTACTCCTTAAACACCTTTCTTATTTGGGCTAGCCTTAGTGCTGGTAATAAAAGCCTCAACTCTAGGGCGCTGGCTAAAATTAGGGTTAGGGTTAGGGTTAGCATACAGAGATCTAAAATGACTCTAGTTCCAGGGGCACTAGTGCTGTAAAAGGCATGCCAAGAGGAATGTGGCACAACAATAATATTGCTCCTTCCAGAGCTTTCTCAGTTGGGAAAGACTTAATGCGAATGAGGATAGCCTTATCTCTATGGAGATGGCTAAAATGAGGGTTAGGGTTAGCATTCAGAGATCTACAATGACTCTAGCTCCAGGGGCACTAGTGCTGTAAAAACCACGCCAAGAAGAATGTGGCACAGCCCCAAAATTACTACTTCTACAACTGTCTTATTTGGGCGAACCTTAATGCTGGTGATGTAGGCCTCATCTCTAGGAAGCTGGCTAAAATTAGGGTTAGGCTTGGGGCTGGCATTCAGAGATCTAAAGTGCCTCTACATCCAGGGGCATTAGTGCTATAAAAACCACGCCAAGAAGACTGTGGCACAGCCCCAAAATTACTACTTCCACAACTGTCTGATTTGGGCGAACGTTAATGCTGGTGTTTTAGGCCGCATCTCGAGGGAGCTGCCTGAAAGTAGGGTTAGGGCTTGCATGAAGATATCTATCATGACTCCAGCTCCAGGGGCACTAGTGCTGTAAAAGGCATGCCAAGAGGAATGTGACACAGCACCAATATTACTCCTTAAACACCTTTCTTATTTGGGCTAGCCTTAGTGCTGGTAATAAAAGCCTCAACTCTAGGGCGCTGGCTAAAATTAGGGTTAGGGTTAGGGTTAGCATACAGAGATCTAAAATGACTCTAGTTCCAGGGGCACTAGTGCTGTAAAAGGCATGCCAAGAGGAATGTGGCACAACAATAATATTGCTCCTTCCAGAGCTTTCTCAGTTGGGAAAGACTTAATGCGAATGAGGATAGCCTTATCTCTATGGAGATGGCTAAAATGAGGGTTAGGGTTAGCATTCAGAGATCTACAATGACTCTAGCTCCAGGGGCACTAGTGCTGTAAAAACCACGCCAAGAAGAATGTGGCACAGCCCCAAAATTACTACTTCTACAACTGTCTTATTTGGGCGAACCTTAATGCTGGTGATGTAGGCCTCATCTCTAGGAAGCTGGCTAAAATTAGGGTTAGGCTTGGGGCTGGCATTCAGAGATCTAAAGTGCCTCTACATCCAGGGGCATTAGTGCTATAAAAACCACGCCAAGAAGACTGTGGCACAGCCCCAAAATTACTACTTCCACAACTGTCTGATTTGGGCGAACGTTAATGCTGGTGTTTTAGGCCGCATCTCGAGGGAGCTGCCTGAAAGTAGGGTTAGGGCTTGCATGAAGATATCTATCATGACTCCAGCTCCAGGGGCACTAGTGCTGTAAAAGGCATCCCAAGAGGAATGTGGCACAGCACCAATATTACTCCTTAAACACCTTTCTTATTTGGGCTAGCCTTAGTGCTGGTAATAAAAGCCTCAACTCTAGGGCGCTGGCTAAAATTAGGGTTAGGGTTAGGGTTAGCATACAGAGATCTAAAATGACTCTAGTTCCAGGGGCACTAGTGCTGTAAAAGGCATGCCAAGAGGAATGTGGCACAACAATAATATTGCTCCTTCCAGAGCTTTCTCAGTTGGGAAAGACTTAATGCGAATGAGGATAGCCTTATCTCTATGGAGATGGCTAAAATGAGGGTTAGGGTTAGCATTCAGAGATCTACAATGACTCTAGCTCCAGGGGCACTAGTGCTGTAAAAACCACGCCAAGAAGAATGTGGCACAGCCCCAAAATTACTACTTCTACAACTGTCTTATTTGGGCGAACCTTAATGCTGGTGATGTAGGCCTCATCTCTAGGAAGCTGGCTAAAATTAGGGTTAGGCTTGGGGCTGGCATTCAGAGATCTAAAGTGCCTCTACATCCAGGGGCATTAGTGCTATAAAAACCACGCCAAGAAGACTGTGGCACAGCCCCAAAATTACTACTTCCACAACTGTCTGATTTGGGCGAACGTTAATGCTGGTGTTTTAGGCCGCATCTCGAGGGAGCTGCCTGAAAGTAGGGTTAGGGCTTGCATGAAGATATCTATCATGACTCCAGCTCCAGGGGCACTAGTGCTGTAAAAGGCATCCCAAGAGGAATGTGACACAGCACCAATATTACTCCTTAAACACCTTTCTTATTTGGGCTAGCCTTAGTGCTGGTAATAAAAGCCTCAACTCTAGGGCGCTGGCTAAAATTAGGGTTAGGGTTAGGGTTAGCATACAGAGATCTAAAATGACTCTAGTTCCAGGGGCACTAGTGCTGTAAAAGGCATGCCAAGAGGAATGTGGCACAACAATAATATTGCTCCTTCCAGAGCTTTCTCAGTTGGGAAAGACTTAATGCGAATGAGGATAGCCTTATCTCTATGGAGATGGCTAAAATGAGGGTTAGGGTTAGCATTCAGAGATCTACAATGACTCTAGCTCCAGGGGCACTAGTGCTGTAAAAACCACGCCAAGAAGAATGTGGCACAGCCCCAAAATTACTACTTCTACAACTGTCTTATTTGGGCGAACCTTAATGCTGGTGATGTAGGCCTCATCTCTAGGAAGCTGGCTAAAATTAGGGTTAGGCTTGGGGCTGGCATTCAGAGATCTAAAGTGCCTCTACATCCAGGGGCATTAGTGCTATAAAAACCACGCCAAGAAGACTGTGGCACAGCCCCAAAATTACTACTTCCACAACTGTCTGGTTTGGGCGAACGTTAATGCTGGTGTTTTAGGCCGCATCTCTAGGGAGCTGCCTGAAAGTAGGGTTAGGGCTTGCATGAAGATATCTATCATGACTCCAGCTCCAGGGGCACTAGTGCTGTAAAAGGCATCCCAAGAGGAATGTGACACAGCACCAATATTACTCCTTAAACACCTTTCTTATTTGGGCTAGCCTTAGTGCTGGTAATAAAAGCCTCAACTCAAGGGCGCTGGCTAAAATTAGGGTTAGGGTTAGGGTTAGCATACAGAGATCTAAAATGACTCTAGTTCCAGGGGCACTAGTGCTGTAAAAGGCATGCCAAGAGGAATGTGGCACAACAATAATATTGCTCCTTCCAGAGCTTTCTCAGTTGGGAAAGACTTAATGCGAATGAGGATAGCCTTATCTCTATGGAGATGGCTAAAATGAGGGTTAGGGTTAGCATTCAGAGATCTACAATGACTCTAGCTCCAGAGGCACTAGTGCTGTAAAAACCACGCCAAGAAGAATGTGGCACAGCCCCAAAATTACTACTTCTACAACTGTCTTATTTGGGCGAACCTTAATGCTGGTGATGTAGGCCTCATCTCTAGGAAGCTGGCTAAAATTAGGGTTAGGCTTGGGGCTGGCATTCAGAGATCTAAAGTGCCTCTACATCCAGGGGCATTAGTGCTATAAAAACCACGCCAAGAAGACTGTGGCACAGCCCCAAAATTACTACTTCCACAACTGTCTTATTTGGGCGAACGTTAATGCTGGTGTTTTAGGCCGCATCTCTAGGGAGCTGCCTGAAAGTAGGGTTAGGGCTTGCATGAAGATATCTATCATGATTCCAGCTCCAGGGGCACTAGTTCTGTAAAAGGCATCCCAAGAGGAATGTGACACAGCACCAATATTACTCCTTAAACACCTTTCTTATTTGGGCTAGCCTTAGTGCTGGTAATAAAAGCCTCAACTCTAGGGCGCTGGCTAAAATTAGGGTTAGGGTTAGCATACAGAGATCTAAAATGACTCTAGTTCCAGGGGCACTAGTGCTGTAAAAGGCATGCCAAGAGGAATGTGGCACAACAATAATATTGCTCCTTCCAGAGCTTTCTCAGTTGGCAAAGACTTAATGCGAATGAGGATGGCCTTATCTCTATGGAGATGGCTAAAATGAGGGTTAGGGTTAGCATTCAGAGATCTACAATGTCTCTAGCTCCAGGGGCACTAGTGCTGTAAAAACCACGCCAAGAAGAATGTGGCCCAGCACCAAAATTACTACTTCTACAACTGTCTTATTTGGGCGAACCTTAATGCTGGTGATGTAGGCCTCATCTCTAGGAAGCTGGCTAAAATTAGGGTTAGGCTTGGGGCTGGCATTCAGAGATCTAAAGTGCCTCTACATCCAGGGGCATTAGTGCTATAAAAACCACGCCAAGAAGACTGTGGCACAGCCCCAAAATTACTACTTCCACAACTGTCTGATTTGGGCGAACGTTAATGCTGGTGTTTTAGGCCGCATCTCGAGGGAGCTGCCTGAAAGTAGGGTTAGGGCTTGCATGAAGATATCTATCATGACTCCAGCTCCAGGGGCACTAGTGCTGTAAAAGGCATGCCAAGAGGAATGTGACACAGCACCAATATTACTCCTTAAACACCTTTCTTATTTGGGCTAGCCTTAGTGCTGGTAATAAAAGCCTCAACTCTAGGGCGCTGGCTAAAATTAGGGTTAGGGTTAGGGTTAGCATACAGAGATCTAAAATGACTCTAGTTCCAGGGGCACTAGTGCTGTAAAAGGCATGCCAAGAGGAATGTGGCACAACAATAATATTGCTCCTTCCAGAGCTTTCTCAGTTGGGAAAGACTTAATGCGAATGAGGATAGCCTTATCTCTATGGAGATGGCTAAAATGAGGGTTAGGGTTAGCATTCAGAGATCTACAATGACTCTAGCTCCAGGGGCACTAGTGCTGTAAAAACCACGCCAAGAAGACTGTGGCACAGCCCCAAAATTACTACTTCCACAACTGTCTGATTTGGGCGAACGTTAATGCTGGTGTTTTAGGCCGCATCTCGAGGGAGCTGCCTGAAAGTAGGGTTAGGGCTTGCATGAAGATATCTATCATGACTCCAGCTCCAGGGGCACTAGTGCTGTAAAAGGCATCCCAAGAGGAATGTGACACAGCACCAATATTACTCCTTAAACACCTTTCTTATTTGGGCTAGCCTTAGTGCTGGTAATAAAAGCCTCAACTCTAGGGCGCTGGCTAAAATTAGGGTTAGGGTTAGGGTTAGCATACAGAGATCTAAAATGACTCTAGTTCCAGGGGCACTAGTGCTGTAAAAGGCATGCCAAGAGGAATGTGGCACAACAATAATATTGCTCCTTCCAGAGCTTTCTCAGTTGGGAAAGACTTAATGCGAATGAGGATAGCCTTATCTCTATGGAGATGGCTAAAATGAGGGTTAGGGTTAGCATTCAGAGATCTACAATGACTCTAGCTCCAGGGGCACTAGTGCTGTAAAAACCACGCCAAGAAGAATGTGGCACAGCCCCAAAATTACTACTTCTACAACTGTCTTATTTGGGCGAACCTTAATGCTGGTGATGTAGGCCTCATCTCTAGGAAGCTGGCTAAAATTAGGGTTAGGCTTGGGGCTGGCATTCAGAGATCTAAAGTGCCTCTACATCCAGGGGCATTAGTGCTATAAAAACCACGCCAAGAAGACTGTGGCACAGCCCCAAAATTACTACTTCCACAACTGTCTCATTTGGGCGAAAGTTAATGCTGGTGTTTTAGGCCGCATCTCGAGGGAGCTGCCTGAAAGTAGGGTTAGGGCTTGCATGAAGATATCTATCATGACTCCAGCTCCAGGGGCACTAGTGCTGTAAAAGGCATGCCAAGAGGAATGTGGCACAACAATAATATTGCTCCTTCCAGAGCTTTCTCAGTTGGGAAAGACTTAATGCGAATGAGGATAGCCTTATCTCTATGGAGATGGCTAAAATGAGGGTTAGGGTTAGCATTCAGAGATCTACAATGACTCTAGCTCCAGGGGCACTAGTGCTGTAAAAACCACGCCAAGAAGAATGTGGCACAGCCCCAAAATTACTACTTCTACAACTGTCTTCTTTGGGCGAACCTTAATGCTGGTGATGTAGGCCTCATCTCTAGGAAGCTGGCTAAAATTAGGGTTAGGCTTGGGGCTGGCATTCAGAGATCTAAAGTGCCTCTACATCCAGGGGCATTAGTGCTATAAAAACCACGCCAAGAAGACTGTGGCACAGCCCCAAAATTACTACTTCCACAACTGTCTTATTTGGGCGAATATTAATGCTGGTGTTTTAGGCCGCATCTCGAGGGTGCTGCCTGAAAGTAGGGTTAGGGCTTGCATGAAGATATCTATCATGACTCCAGCTCCAGGGGCACTAGTGCTGTAAAAGGCATCCCAAGAGGAATGTGGCACAGCACCAATATTACTCCTTAAACACCTTTCTTATTTGGGCTAGCCTTAGTGCTGGTAATAAAAGCCTCAACTCTAGGGCGCTGGCTAAAATTAGGGTTAGGGTTAGGGTTAGCATACAGAGATCTAAAATGACTCTAGTTCCAGGGGCACTAGTGCTGTAAAAGGCATGCCAAGAGGAATGTGGCACAACAATAATATTGCTCCTTCCAGAGCTTTCTCAGTTGGGAAAGACTTAATGCGAATGAGGATAGCCTTATCTCTATGGAGATGGCTAAAATGAGGGTTAGGGTTAGCATTCAGAGATCTACAATGACTCTAGCTCCAGGGGCACTAGTGCTGTAAAAACCACGCCAAGAAGAATGTGGCACAGCCCCAAAATTACTACTTCTACAACTGTCTTCTTTGGGCGAACCTTAATGCTGGTGATGTAGGCCTCATCTCTAGGAAGCTGGCTAAAATTAGGGTTAGGCTTGGGGCTGGCATTCAGAGATCTAAAGTGCCTCTAGATCCAGGGGCATTAGTGCTATAAAAACCACGCCAAGAAGACTGTGGCACAGCCCCAAAATTACTACTTCCACAACTGTCTGATTTGGGCGAACGTTAATGCTGGTGTTTTAGGCCGCATCTCGAGGGAGCTGCCTGAAAGTAGCGTTAGGGCTTGCATGAAGATATCTATCATGACTCCAGCTCCAGGGGCACTAGTGCTGTAAAAGGCATGCCAAGAGGAATGTGGCACAGCACCAATATTACTCCTTAAACACCTTTCTTATTTGGGCTAGCCTTAGTGCTGGTAATAAAAGCCTCAACTCTAGGGCGCTGGCTAAAATTAGTGTTAGGGTTAGGGTTAGCATACAGAGATCTAAAATGACTCTAGTTCCAGGGGCACTAGTGCTGTAAAAGGCATGCCAAGAGGAATGTGGCACAACAATAATATTGCTCCTTCCAGAGCTTTCTCAGTTGGGAAAGACTTAATGCGAATGAGGATAGCCTTATCTCTATGGAGATGGCTAAAATGAGGGTTAGGGTTAGCATTCAGAGATCTACAATGACTCTAGCTCCAGGGGCACTAGTGCTGTAAAAACCACGCCAAGAAGAATGTGGCACAGCCCCAAAATTACTACTTCTACAACTGTCTTATTTGGGCGAACCTTAATGCTGGTGATGTAGGCCTCATCTCTAGGAAGCTGGCTAAAATTAGGGTTAGGCTTGGGGCTGGCATTCAGAGATCTAAAGTGCCTCTACATCCAGGGGCATTAGTGCTATAAAAACCACGCCAAGAAGACTGTGGCACAGCCCCAAAATTACTACTTCCACAACTGTCTGATTTGGGCGAACATTAATGCTGGTGTTTTAGGCCGCATCTCGAGGGTGCTGCCTGAAAGTAGGGTTAGGGCTTGCATGAAGATATCTATCATGACTCCAGCTCCAGGGGCACTAGTGCTGTAAAAGGCATGCCAAGAGGAATGTGGCACAGCACCAATATTACTCCTTAAACACCTTTCTTATTTGGGCTAGCCTTAGTGCTGGTAATAAAAGCCTCAACTCTAGGGCGCTGGCTAAAATTAGGTTTAGGGTTAGGGTTAGCATACAGAGATCTAAAATGACTCTAGTTCCAGGGGCACTAGTGCTGTAAAAGGCATGCCAAGAGGAATGTGGCACAACAATAATATTGCTCCTTCCAGAGCTTTCTCAGTTGGGAAAGACTTAATGCGAATGAGGATAGCCTTATCTCTATGGAGATGGCTAAAATGAGGGTTAGGGTTAGCATTCAGAGATCTACAATGACTCTAGCTCCAGGGGCACTAGTGCTGTAAAAACCACGCCAAGAAGAATGTGGCACAGCCCCAAAATTACTACTTCTACAACTGTCTTATTTGGGCGAACCTTAATGCTGGTGATGTAGGCCTCATCTCTAGGAAGCTGGCTAAAATTAGGGTTAGGCTTGGGGCTGGCATTCAGAGATCTAAAGTGCCTCTACATCCAGGGGCATTAGTGCTATAAAAACCACGCCAAGAAGACTGTGGCACAGCCCCAAAATTACTACTTCCACAACTGTCTTATTTGGGCGAACGTTAATGCTGGTGTTTTAGGCCGCATCTCTAGGGAGCTGCCTGAAAGTAGGGTTAGGGCTTGCATGAAGATATCTATCATGACTCCAGCTCCAGGGGCACTAGTGCTGTAAAAGGCATGCCAAGAGGAATGTGGCACAGCACCAATATTACTCCTTAAACACCTTTCTTATTTGGGCTAGCCTTAGTGCTGGTAATAAAAGCCTCAACTCTAGGGCGCTGGCTAAAATTAGGTTTAGGGTTAGGGTTAGCATACAGAGATCTAAAATGACTCTAGTTCCAGGGGCACTAGTGCTGTAAAAGGCATGCCAAGAGGAATGTGGCACAACAATAATATTGCTCCTTCCAGAGCTTTCTCAGTTGGGAAAGACTTAATGCGAATGAGGATAGCCTTATCTCTATGGAGATGGCTAAAATGAGGGTTAGGGTTAGCATTCAGAGATCTACAATGACTCTAGCTCCAGGGGCACTAGTGCTGTAAAAACCACGCCAAGAAGAATGTGGCACAGCCCCAAAATTACTACTTCTACAACTGTCTTATTTGGGCGAACCTTAATGCTGGTGATGTAGGCCTCATCTCTAGGAAGCTGGCTAAAATTAGGGTTAGGCTTGGGGCTGGCATTCAGAGATCTAAAGTGCCTCTAGATCCAGGGGCATTAGTGCTATAAAAACCACGCCAAGAAGACTGTGGCACAGCCCCAAAATTACTACTTCCACAACTGTCTGATTTGGGCGAACGTTAATGCTGGTGTTTTAGGCCGCATCTCGAGGGAGCTGCCTGAAAGTAGGGTTAGGGCTTGCATGGAGATATCTATCATGACTCCAGCTCCAGGGGCACTAGTGCTGTAAAAGGCATCCCAAGAGGAATGTGACACAGCACCAATATTACTCCTTAAACACCTTTCTTATTTGGGCTAGCCTTAGTGCTGGTAATAAAAGCCTCAACTCTAGGGCGCTGGCTAAAATTAGGGTTAGGGTTAGGGTTAGCATACAGAGATCTAAAATGACTCTAGTTCCAGGGGCACTAGTGCTGTAAAAGGCATGCCAAGAGGAATGTGGCACAACAATAATATTGCTCCTTCCAGAGCTTTCTCAGTTGGGAAAGACTTAATGCGAATGAGGATAGCCTTATCTCTATGGAGATGGCTAAAATGAGGGTTAGGGTTAGCATTCAGAGATCTACAATGACTCTAGCTCCAGGGGCACTAGTGCTGTAAAAACCACGCCAAGAAGAATGTGGCACAGCCCCAAAATTACTACTTCTACAACTGTCTTATTTGGGCGAACCTTAATGCTGGTGATGTAGGCCTCATCTCTAGGAAGCTGGCTAAAATTAGGGTTAGGCTTGGGGCTGGCATTCAGAGATCTAAAGTGCCTCTACATCCAGGGGCATTAGTGCTATAAAAACCACGCCAAGAAGACTGTGGCACAGCCCCAAAATTACTACTTCCACAACTGTCTTATTTGGGCGAACATTAATGCTGGTGTTTTAGGCCGCATCTCGAGGGTGCTGCCTGAAAGTAGGGTTAGGGCTTGCATGAAGATATCTATCATGACTCCAGCTCCAGGGGCACTAGTGCTGTAAAAGGCATCCCAAGAGGAATGTGGCACAGCACCAATATTACTCCTTAAACACCTTTCTTATTTGGGCTAGCCTTAGTGCTGGTAATAAAAGCCTCAACTCTAGGGCGCTGGCTAAAATTAGGGTTAGGGTTAGGGTTAGCATACAGAGATCTAAAATGACTCTAGTTCCAGGGGCACTAGTGCTGTAAAAGGCATGCCAAGAGGAATGTGGCACAACAATAATATTGCTCCTTCCAGAGCTTTCTCAGTTGGGAAAGACTTAATGCGAATGAGGATAGCCTTATCTCTATGGAGATGGCTAAAATGAGGGTTAGGGTTAGCATTCAGAGATCTACAATGACTCTAGCTCCAGGGGCACTAGTGCTGTAAAAACCACGCCAAGAAGAATGTGGCACAGCCCCAAAATTACTACTTCTACAACTGTCTTATTTGGGCGAACCTTAATGCTGGTGATGTAGGCCTCATCTCTAGGAAGCTGGCTAAAATTAGGGTTAGGCTTGGGGCTGGCATTCAGAGATCTAAAGTGCCTCTACATCCAGGGGCATTAGTGCTATAAAAACCACGCCAAGAAGACTGTGGCACAGCCCCAAAATTACTACTTCCACAACTGTCTTATTTGGGCGAACGTTAATGCTGGTGTTTTAGGCCGCATCTCGAGGGAGCTGCCTGAAAGTAGGGTTAGGGCTTGCATGAAGATATCTATCATGACTCCAGCTCCAGGGGCACTAGTGCTGTAAAAGGCATGCCAAGAGGAATGTGACACAGCACCAATATTACTCCTTAAACACCTTTCTTATTTGGGCTAGCCTTAGTGCTGGTAATAAAAGCCTCAACTCTAGGGCGCTGGCTAAAATTAGGGTTAGGGTTAGGGTTAGCATACAGAGATCTAAAATGACTCTAGTTCCAGGGGCACTAGTGCTGTAAAAGGCATGCCAAGAGGAATGTGGCACAACAATAATATTGCTCCTTCCAGAGCTTTCTCAGTTGGGAAAGACTTAATGCGAATGAGGATAGCCTTATCTCTATGGAGATGGCTAAAATGAGGGTTAGGGTTAGCATTCAGAGATCTACAATGACTCTAGCTCCAGGGGCACTAGTGCTGTAAAAACCACGCCAAGAAGAATGTGGCACAGCCCCAAAATTACTACTTCTACAACTGTCTTATTTGGGCGAACCTTAATGCTGGTGATGTAGGCCTCATCTCTAGGAAGCTGGCTAAAATTAGGGTTAGGCTTGGGGCTGGCATTCAGAGATCTAAAGTGCCTCTACATCCAGGGGCATTAGTGCTATAAAAACCACGCCAAGAAGACTGTGGCACAGCCCCAAAATTACTACTTCCACAACTGTCTGATTTGGGCGAACATTAATGCTGGTGTTTTAGGCCGCATCTCGAGGGTGCTGCCTGAAAGTAGGGTTAGGGCTTGCATGAAGATATCTATCATGACTCCAGCTCCAGGGGCACTAGTGCTGTAAAAGGCATGCCAAGAGGAATGTGGCACAGCACCAATATTACTCCTTAAACACCTTTCTTATTTGGGCTAGCCTTAGTGCTGGTAATAAAAGCCTCAACTCTAGGGCGCTGGCTAAAATTAGGTTTAGGGTTAGGGTTAGCATACAGAGATCTAAAATGACTCTAGTTCCAGGGGCACTAGTGCTGTAAAAGGCATGCCAAGAGGAATGTGGCACAACAATAATATTGCTCCTTCCAGAGCTTTCTCAGTTGGGAAAGACTTAATGCGAATGAGGATAGCCTTATCTCTATGGAGATGGCTAAAATGAGGGTTAGGGTTAGCATTCAGAGATCTACAATGACTCTAGCTCCAGGGGCACTAGTGCTGTAAAAACCACGCCAAGAAGAATGTGGCACAGCCCCAAAATTACTACTTCTACAACTGTCTTATTTGGGCGAACCTTAATGCTGGTGATGTAGGCCTCATCTCTAGGAAGCTGGCTAAAATTAGGGTTAGGCTTGGGGCTGGCATTCAGAGATCTAAAGTGCCTCTAGATCCAGGGGCATTAGTGCTATAAAAACCACGCCAAGAAGACTGTGGCACAGCCCCAAAATTACTACTTCCACAACTGTCTGATTTGGGCGAACGTTAATGCTGGTGTTTTAGGCCGCATCTCGAGGGAGCTGCCTGAAAGTAGGGTTAGGGCTTGCATGAAGATATCTATCATGACTCCAGCTCCAGGGGCACTAGTGCTGTAAAAGGCATCCCAAGAGGAATGTGACACAGCACCAATATTACTCCTTAAACACCTTTCTTATTTGGGCTAGCCTTAGTGCTGGTAATAAAAGCCTCAACTCTAGGGCGCTGGCTAAAATTAGGGTTAGGGTTAGGGTTAGCATACAGAGATCTAAAATGACTCTAGTTCCAGGGGCACTAGTGCTGTAAAAGGCATGCCAAGAGGAATGTGGCACAACAATAATATTGCTCCTTCCAGAGCTTTCTCAGTTGGGAAAGACTTAATGCGAATGAGGATAGCCTTATCTCTATGGAGATGGCTAAAATGAGGGTTAGGGTTAGCATTCAGAGATCTACAATGACTCTAGCTCCAGGGGCACTAGTGCTGTAAAAACCACGCCAAGAAGAATGTGGCACAGCCCCAAAATTACTACTTCTACAACTGTCTTATTTGGGCGAACCTTAATGCTGGTGATGTAGGCCTCATCTCTAGGAAGCTGGCTAAAATTAGGGTTAGGCTTGGGGCTGGCATTCAGAGATCTAAAGTGCCTCTACATCCAGGGGCATTAGTGCTATAAAAACCACGCCAAGAAGACTGTGGCACAGCCCCAAAATTACTACTTCCACAACTGTCTTATTTGGGCGAACATTAATGCTGGTGTTTTAGGCCGCATCTCGAGGGTGCTGCCTGAAAGTAGGGTTAGGGCTTGCATGAAGATATCTATCATGACTCCAGCTCCAGGGGCACTAGTGCTGTAAAAGGCATGCCAAGAGGAATGTGGCACAGCACCAATATTACTCCTTAAACACCTTTCTTATTTGGGCTAGCCTTAGTGCTGGTAATAAAAGCCTCAACTCTAGGGCGCTGGCTAAAATTAGGGTTAGGGTTAGGGTTAGCATACAGAGATCTAAAATGACTCTAGTTCCAGGGGCACTAGTGCTGTAAAAGGCATGCCAAGAGGAATGTGGCACAACAATAATATTGCTCCTTCCAGAGCTTTCTCAGTTGGGAAAGACTTAATGCGAATGAGGATAGCCTTATCTCTATGGAGATGGCTAAAATGAGGGTTAGGGTTAGCATTCAGAGATCTACAATGACTCTAGCTCCAGGGGCACTAGTGCTGTAAAAACCACGCCAAGAAGAATGTGGCACAGCCCCAAAATTACTACTTCTACAACTGTCTTATTTGGGCGAACCTTAATGCTGGTGATGTAGGCCTCATCTCTAGGAAGCTGGCTAAAATTAGGGTTAGGCTTGGGGCTGGCATTCAGAGATCTAAAGTGCCTCTACATCCAGGGGCATTAGTGCTATAAAAACCACGCCAAGAAGACTGTGGCACAGCCCCAAAATTACTACTTCCACAACTGTCTTATTTGGGCGAACGTTAATGCTGGTGTTTTAGGCCGCATCTCGAGGGAGCTGCCTGAAAGTAGGGTTAGGGCTTGCATGAAGATATCTATCATGACTCCAGCTCCAGGGGCACTAGTGCTGTAAAAGGCATGCCAAGAGGAATGTGACACAGCACCAATATTACTCCTTAAACACCTTTCTTATTTGGGCTAGCCTTAGTGCTGGTAATAAAAGCCTCAACTCTAGGGCGCTGGCTAAAATTAGGGTTAGGGTTAGGGTTAGCATACAGAGATCTAAAATGACTCTAGTTCCAGGGGCACTAGTGCTGTAAAAGGCATGCCAAGAGGAATGTGGCACAACAATAATATTGCTCCTTCCAGAGCTTTCTCAGTTGGGAAAGACTTAATGCGAATGAGGATAGCCTTATCTCTATGGAGATGGCTAAAATGAGGGTTAGGGTTAGCATTCAGAGATCTACAATGACTCTAGCTCCAGGGGCACTAGTGCTGTAAAAACCACGCCAAGAAGAATGTGGCACAGCCCCAAAATTACTACTTCTACAACTGTCTTATTTGGGCGAACCTTAATGCTGGTGATGTAGGCCTCATCTCTAGGAAGCTGGCTAAAATTAGGGTTAGGCTTGGGGCTGGCATTCAGAGATCTAAAGTGCCTCTACATCCAGGGGCATTAGTGCTATAAAAACCACGCCAAGAAGACTGTGGCACAGCCCCAAAATTACTACTTCCACAACTGTCTTATTTGGGCGAACATTAATGCTGGTGTTTTAGGCCGCATCTCGAGGGTGCTGCCTGAAAGTAGGGTTAGGGCTTGCATGAAGATATCTATCATGACTCCAGCTCCAGGGGCACTAGTGCTGTAAAAGGCATCCCAAGAGGAATGTGGCACAGCACCAATATTACTCCTTAAACACCTTTCTTATTTGGGCTAGCCTTAGTGCTGGTAATAAAAGCCTCAACTCTAGGGCGCTGGCTAAAATTAGGTTTAGGGTTAGGGTTAGCATACAGAGATCTAAAATGACTCTAGTTCCAGGGGCACTAGTGCTGTAAAAGGCATGCCAAGAGGAATGTGGCACAACAATAATATTGCTCCTTCCAGAGCTTTCTCAGTTGGGAAAGACTTAATGCGAATGAGGATAGCCTTATCTCTATGGAGATGGCTAAAATGAGGGTTAGGGTTAGCATTCAGAGATCTACAATGACTCTAGCTCCAGGGGCACTAGTGCTGTAAAAACCACGCCAAGAAGAATGTGGCACAGCCCCAAAATTACTACTTCTACAACTGTCTTATTTGGGCGAACCTTAATGCTGGTGATGTAGGCCTCATCTCTAGGAAGCTGGCTAAAATTAGGGTTAGGCTTGGGGCTGGCATTCAGAGATCTAAAGTGCCTCTACATCCAGGGGCATTAGTGCTATAAAAACCACGCCAAGAAGACTGTGGCACAGCCCCAAAATTACTACTTCCACAACTGTCTTATTTGGGCGAACATTAATGCTGGTGTTTTAGGCCGCATCACGAGGGTGCTGCCTGAAAGTAGGGTTAGGGCTTGCATGAAGATATCTATCATGACTCCAGCTCCAGGGGCACTAGTGCTGTAAAAGGCATCCCAAGAGGAATGTGGCACAGCACCAATATTACTCCTTAAACACCTTTCTTATTTGGGCTAGCCTTAGTGCTGGTAATAAAAGCCTCAACTCTAGGGCGCTGGCTAAAATTAGGTTTAGGGTTAGGGTTAGCATACAGAGATCTAAAATGACTCTAGTTCCAGGGGCACTAGTGCTGTAAAAGGCATGCCAAGAGGAATGTGGCACAACAATAATATTGCTCCTTCCAGAGCTTTCTCAGTTGGGAAAGACTTAATGCGAATGAGGATAGCCTTATCTCTATGGAGATGGCTAAAATGAGGGTTAGGGTTAGCATTCAGAGATCTACAATGACTCTAGCTCCAGGGGCACTAGTGCTGTAAAAACCACGCCAAGAAGAATGTGGCACAGCCCCAAAATTACTACTTCTACAACTGTCTTATTTGGGCGAACCTTAATGCTGGTGATGTAGGCCTCATCTCTAGGAAGCTGGCTAAAATTAGGGTTAGGCTTGGGGCTGGCATTCAGAGATCTAAAGTGCCTCTACATCCAGGGGCATTAGTGCTATAAAAACCACGCCAAGAAGACTGTGGCACAGCCCCAAAATTACTACTTCCACAACTGTCTTATTTGGGCGAACATTAATGCTGGTGTTTTAGGCCGCATCTCGAGGGTGCTGCCTGAAAGTAGGGTTAGGGCTTGCATGAAGATATCTATCATGACTCCAGCTCCAGGGGCACTGGTGCTGTAAAAGGCATCCCAAGAGGAATGTGGCACAGCACCAATATTACTCCTTAAACACCTTTCTTATTTGGGCTAGCCTTAGTGCTGGTAATAAAAGCCTCAACTCTAGGGCGCTGGCTAAAATTAGGTTTAGGGTTAGGGTTAGCATACAGAGATCTAAAATGACTCTAGTTCCAGGGGCACTAGTGCTGTAAAAGGCATGCCAAGAGGAATGTGGCACAACAATAATATTGCTCCTTCCAGAGCTTTCTCAGTTGGGAAAGACTTAATGCGAATGAGGATAGCCTTATCTCTATGGAGATGGCTAAAATGAGGGTTAGGGTTAGCATTCAGAGATCTACAATGACTCTAGCTCCAGGGGCACTAGTGCTGTAAAAACCACGCCAAGAAGAATGTGGCACAGCCCCAAAATTACTACTTCTACAACTGTCTTATTTGGGCGAACCTTAATGCTGGTGATGTAGGCCTCATCTCTAGGAAGCTGGCTAAAATTAGGGTTAGGCTTGGGGCTGGCATTCAGAGATCTAAAGTGCCTCTACATCCAGGGGCATTAGTGCTATAAAAACCACGCCAAGAAGACTGTGGCACAGCCCCAAAATTACTACTTCCACAACTGTCTTATTTGGGCGAATATTAATGCTGGTGTTTTAGGCCGCATCTCGAGGGTGCTGCCTGAAAGTAGGGTTAGGGCTTGCATGAAGATATCTATCATGACTCCAGCTCCAGGGGCACTAGTGCTGTAAAAGGCATCCCAAGAGGAATGTGGCACAGCACCAATATTACTCCTTAAACACCTTTCTTATTTGGGCTAGCCTTAGTGCTGGTAATAAAAGCCTCAACTCTAGGGCGCTGGCTAAAATTAGGGTTAGGGTTAGGGTTAGCATACAGAGATCTAAAATGACTCTAGTTCCAGGGGCACTAGTGCTGTAAAAGGCATGCCAAGAGGAATGTGGCACAACAATAATATTGCTCCTTCCAGAGCTTTCTCAGTTGGGAAAGACTTAATGCGAATGAGGATAGCCTTATCTCTATGGAGATGGCTAAAATGAGGGTTAGGGTTAGCATTCAGAGATCTACAATGACTCTAGCTCCAGGGGCACTAGTGCTGTAAAAACCACGCCAAGAAGAATGTGGCACAGCCCCAAAATTACTACTTCTACAACTGTCTTATTTGGGCGAACCTTAATGCTGGTGATGTAGGCCTCATCTCTAGGAAGCTGGCTAAAATTAGGGTTAGGCTTGGGGCTGGCATTCAGAGATCTAAAGTGCCTCTAGATCCAGGGGCATTAGTGCTATAAAAACCACGCCAAGAAGACTGTGGCACAGCCCCAAAATTACTACTTCCACAACTGTCTGATTTGGGCGAACGTTAATGCTGGTGTTTTAGGCCGCATCTCGAGGGAGCTGCCTGAAAGTAGGGTTAGGGCTTGCATGAAGATATCTATCATGACTCCAGCTCCAGGGGCGCTAGTGCTGTAAAAGGCATCCCAAGAGGAATGTGACACAGCACCAATATTACTCCTTAAACACCTTTCTTATTTGGGCTAGCCTTAGTGCTGGTAATAAAAGCCTCAACTCTAGGGCGCTGGCTAAAATTAGGGTTAGGGTTAGGGTTAGCATACAGAGATCTAAAATGACTCTAGTTCCAGGGGCACTAGTGCTGTAAAAGGCATGCCAAGAGGAATGTGGCACAACAATAATATTGCTCCTTCCAGAGCTTTCTCAGTTGGGAAAGACTTAATGCGAATGAGGATAGCCTTATCTCTATGGAGATGGCTAAAATGAGGGTTAGGGTTAGCATTCAGAGATCTACAATGACTCTAGCTCCAGGGGCACTAGTGCTGTAAAAACCACGCCAAGAAGAATGTGGCACAGCCCCAAAATTACTACTTCTACAACTGTCTTATTTGGGCGAACCTTAATGCTGGTGATGTAGGCCTCATCTCTAGGAAGCTGGCTAAAATTAGGGTTAGGCTTGGGGCTGGCATTCAGAGATCTAAAGTGCCTCTAGATCCAGGGGCATTAGTGCTATAAAAACCACGCCAAGAAGACTGTGGCACAGCCCCAAAATTACTACTTCCACAACTGTCTGATTTGGGCGAACGTTAATGCTGGTGTTTTAGGCCGCATCTCGAGGGAGCTGCCTGAAAGTAGGGTTAGGGCTTGCATGAAGATATCTATCATGACTCCAGCTCCAGGGGCGCTAGTGCTGTAAAAGGCATGCCAAGAGGAATGTGACACAGCACCAATATTACTCCTTAAACACCTTTCTTATTTGGGCTAGCCTTAGTGCTGGTAATAAAAGCCTCAACTCTAGGGCGCTGGCTAAAATTAGGGTTAGGGTTAGGGTTAGCATACAGAGATCTAAAATGACTCTAGTTCCAGGGGCACTAGTGCTGTAAAAGGCATGCCAAGAGGAATGTGGCACAACAATAATATTGCTCCTTCCAGAGCTTTCTCAGTTGGGAAAGACTTAATGCGAATGAGGATAGCCTTATCTCTATGGAGATGGCTAAAATGAGGGTTAGGGTTAGCATTCAGAGATCTACAATGACTCTAGCTCCAGGGGCACTAGTGCTGTAAAAACCACGCCAAGAAGAATGTGGCACAGCCCCAAAATTACTACTTCTACAACTGTCTTATTTGGGCGAACCTTAATGCTGGTGATGTAGGCCTCATCTCTAGGAAGCTGGCTAAAATTAGGGTTAGGCTTGGGGCTGGCATTCAGAGATCTAAAGTGCCTCTACATCCAGGGGCATTAGTGCTATAAAAACCACGCCAAGAAGACTGTGGCACAGCCCCAAAATTACTACTTCCACAACTGTCTGATTTGGGCGAACGTTAATGCTGGTGTTTTAGGCCGCATCTCGAGGGAGCTGCCTGAAAGTAGGGTTAGGGCTTGCATGAAGATATCTATCATGACTCCAGCTCCAGGGGCACTAGTGCTGTAAAAGGCATCCCAAGAGGAATGTGGCACAGCACCAATATTACTCCTTAAACACCTTTCTTATTTGGGCTAGCCTTAGTGCTGGTAATAAAAGCCTCAACTCTAGGGCGCTGGCTAAAATTAGGGTTAGGGTTAGGGTTAGCATACAGAGATCTAAAATGACTCTAGTTCCAGGGGCACTAGTGCTGTAAAAGGCATGCCAAGAGGAATGTGGCACAACAATAATATTGCTCCTTCCAGAGCTTTCTCAGTTGGGAAAGACTTAATGCGAATGAGGATAGCCTTATCTCTATGGAGATGGCTAAAATGAGGGTTAGGGTTAGCATTCAGAGATCTACAATGACTCTAGCTCCAGGGGCACTAGTGCTGTAAAAACCACGCCAAGAAGAATGTGGCACAGCCCCAAAATTACTACTTCTACAACTGTCTTATTTGGGCGAACCTTAATGCTGGTGATGTAGGCCTCATCTCTAGGAAGCTGGCTAAAATTAGGGTTAGGCTTGGGGCTGGCATTCAGAGATCTAAAGTGCCTCTACATCCAGGGGCATTAGTGCTATAAAAACCACGCCAAGAAGACTGTGGCACAGCCCCAAAATTACTACTTCCACAACTGTCTTATTTGGGCGAACGTTAATGCTGGTGTTTTAGGCCGCATCTCGAGGGTGCTGCCTGAAAGTAGGGTTAGGGCTTGCATGAAGATATCTATCATGACTCCAGCTCCAGGGGCACTAGTGCTGTAAAAGGCATGCCAAGAGGAATGTGACACAGCACCAATATTACTCCTTAAACACCTTTCTTATTTGGGCTAGCCTTAGTGCTGGTAATAAAAGCCTCAACTCTAGGGCGCTGGCTAAAATTAGGGTTAGGGTTAGGGTTAGCATACAGAGATCTAAAATGACTCTAGTTCCAGGGGCACTAGTGCTGTAAAAGGCATGCCAAGAGGAATGTGGCACAACAATAATATTGCTCCTTCCAGAGCTTTCTCAGTTGGGAAAGACTTAATGCGAATGAGGATAGCCTTATCTCTATGGAGATGGCTAAAATGAGGGTTAGGGTTAGCATTCAGAGATCTACAATGACTCTAGCTCCAGGGGCACTAGTGCTGTAAAAACCACGCCAAGAAGAATGTGGCACAGCCCCAAAATTACTACTTCTACAACTGTCTTCTTTGGGCGAACCTTAATGCTGGTGATGTAGGCCTCATCTCTAGGAAGCTGGCTAAAATTAGGGTTAGGCTTGGGGCTGGCATTCAGAGATCTAAAGTGCCTCTACATCCACGGGCATTAGTGCTATAAAAACCACGCCAAGAAGACTGTGGCACAGCCCCAAAATTACTACTTCCACAACTGTCTTATTTGGGCGAACGTTAATGCTGGTGTTTTAGGCCGCATCTCGAGGGAGCTGCCTGAAAGTAGGGTTAGGGCTTGCATGAAGATATCTATCATGACTCCAGCTCCAGGGGCACTAGTGCTGTAAAAGGCATGCCAAGAGGAATGTGACACAGCACCAATATTACTCCTTAAACACCTTTCTTATTTGGGCTAGCCTTAGTGCTGGTAATAAAAGCCTCAACTCTAGGGCGCTGGCTAAAATTAGGGTTAGGGTTAGGGTTAGGGTTAGCATACAGAGATCTAAAATGACTCTAGTTCCAGGGGCACTAGTGCTGTAAAAGGCATGCCAAGAGGAATGTGGCACAACAATAATATTGCTCCTTCCAGAGCTTTCTCAGTTGGGAAAGACTTAATGCGAATGAGGATAGCCTTATCTCTATGGAGATGGCTAAAATGAGGGTTAGGGTTAGCATTCAGAGATCTACAATGACTCTAGCTCCAGGGGCACTAGTGCTGTAAAAACCACGCCAAGAAGAATGTGGCACAGCCCCAAAATTACTACTTCTACAACTGTCTTATTTGGGCGAACCTTAATGCTGGTGATGTAGGCCTCATCTCTAGGAAGCTGGCTAAAATTAGGGTTAGGCTTGGGGCTGGCATTCAGAGATCTAAAGTGCCTCTACATCCAGGGGCATTAGTGCTATAAAAACCACGCCAAGAAGACTGTGGCACAGCCCCAAAATTACTACTTCCACAACTGTCTTATTTGGGCGAACGTTAATGCTGGTGTTTTAGGCCGCATCTCGAGGGTGCTGCCTGAAAGTAGGGTTAGGGCTTGCATGAAGATATCTATCATGACTCCAGCTCCAGGGGCACTAGTGCTGTAAAAGGCATCCCAAGAGGAATGTGGCACAGCACCAATATTACTCCTTAAACACCTTTCTTATTTGGGCTAGCCTTAGTGCTGGTAATAAAAGCCTCAACTCTAGGGCGCTGGCTAAAATTAGGTTTAGGGTTAGGGTTAGCATACAGAGATCTAAAATGACTCTAGTTCCAGGGGCACTAGTGCTGTAAAAGGCATGCCAAGAGGAATGTGGCACAACAATAATATTGCTCCTTCCAGAGCTTTCTCAGTTGGGAAAGACTTAATGCGAATGAGGATAGCCTTATCTCTATGGAGATGGCTAAAATGAGGGTTAGGGTTAGCATTCAGAGATCTACAATGACTCTAACTCCAGGGGCACTAGTGCTGTAAAAACCACGCCAAGAAGAATGTGGCACAGCCCCAAAATTACTACTTCTACAACTGTCTTATTTGGGCGAACCTTAATGCTGGTGATGTAGGCCTCATCTCTAGGAAGCTGGCTAAAATTAGGGTTAGGCTTGGGGCTGGCATTCAGAGATCTAAAGTGCCTCTACATCCAGGGGCATTAGTGCTATAAAAACCACGCCAAGAAGACTGTGGCACAGCCCCAAAATTACTACTTCCACAACTGTCTTATTTGGGCGAATATTAATGCTGGTGTTTTAGGCCGCATCTCGAGGGTGCTGCCTGAAAGTAGGGTTAGGGCTTGCATGAAGATATCTATCATGACTCCAGCTCCAGGGGCACTAGTGCTGTAAAAGGCATGCCAAGAGGAATGTGGCACAGCACCAATATTACTCCTTAAACACCTTTCTTATTTGGGCTAGCCTTAGTGCTGGTAATAAAAGCCTCAACTCTAGGGCGCTGGCTAAAATTAGGGTTAGGGTTAGGGTTAGCATACAGAGATCTAAAATGACTCTAGTTCCAGGGGCACTAGTGCTGTAAAAGGCATGCCAAGAGGAATGTGGCACAACAATAATATTGCTCCTTCCAGAGCTTTCTCAGTTGGGAAAGACTTAATGCGAATGAGGATAGCCTTATCTCTATGGAGATGGCTAAAATGAGGGTTAGGGTTAGCATTCAGAGATCTACAATGACTCTAGCTCCAGGGGCACTAGTGCTGTAAAAACCACGCCAAGAAGAATGTGGCACAGCCCCAAAATTACTACTTCTACAACTGTCTTATTTGGGCGAACCTTAATGCTGGTGATGTAGGCCTCATCTCTAGGAAGCTGGCTAAAATTAGGGTTAGGCTTGGGGCTGGCATTCAGAGATCTAAAGTGCCTCTACATCCAGGGGCATTAGTGCTATAAAAACCACGCCAAGAAGACTGTGGCACAGCCCCAAAATTACTACTTCCACAACTGTCTGATTTGGGCGAACGTTAATGCTGGTGTTTTAGGCCGCATCTCGAGGGAGCTGCCTGAAAGTAGGGTTAGGGCTTGCATGAAGATATCTATCATGACTCCAGCTCCAGGGGCGCTAGTGCTGTAAAAGGCATCCCAAGAGGAATGTGACACAGCACCAATATTACTCCTTAAACACCTTTCTTATTTGGGCTAGCCTTAGTGCTGGTAATAAAAGCCTCAACTCTAGGGCGCTGGCTAAAATTAGGGTTAGGGTTAGGGTTAGCATACAGAGATCTAAAATGACTCTAGTTCCAGGGGCACTAGTGCTGTAAAAGGCATGCCAAGAGGAATGTGGCACAACAATAATATTGCTCCTTCCAGAGCTTTCTCAGTTGGCAAAGACTTCATGCGAATGAGGATAGCCTTATCTCTATGGAGATGGCTAAAATGAGGGTTAGGGTTAGCATTCAGAGATCTACAATGACTCTAGCTCCAGGGGCACTAGTGCTGTAAAAACCACGCCAAGAAGAATGTGGCACAGCCCCAAAATTACTACTTCTACAACTGTCTTATTTGGGCGAACCTTAATGCTGGTGATGTAGGCCTCATCTCTAGGAAGCTGGCTAAAATTAGGGTTAGGCTTGGGGCTGGCATTCAGAGATCTAAAGTGCCTCTACATCCAGGGGCATTAGTGCTATAAAAACCACGCCAAGAAGACTGTGGCACAGCCCCAAAATTACTACTTCCACAACTGTCTGATTTGGGCGAACGTTAATGCTGGTGTTTTAGGCCGCATCTCGAGGGAGCTGCCTGAAAGTAGGGTTAGGGCTTGCATGAAGATATCTATCATGACTCCAGCTCCAGGGGCACTAGTGCTGTAAAAGGCATCCCAAGAGGAATGTGACACAGCACCAATATTACTCCTTAAACACCTTTCTTATTTGGGCTAGCCTTAGTGCTGGTAATAAAAGCCTCAACTCTAGGGCGCTGGCTAAAATTAGGGTTAGGGTTAGGGTTAGCATACAGAGATCTAAAATGACTCTAGTTCCAGGGGCACTAGTGCTGTAAAAGGCATGCCAAGAGGAATGTGGCACAACAATAATATTGCTCCTTCCAGAGCTTTCTCAGTTGGGAAAGACTTAATGCGAATGAGGATAGCCTTATCTCTATGGAGATGGCTAAAATGAGGGTTAGGGTTAGCATTCAGAGATCTACAATGACTCTAGCTCCAGGGGCACTAGTGCTGTAAAAACCACGCCAAGAAGAATGTGGCACAGCCCCAAAATTACTACTTCTACAACTGTCTTATTTGGGCGAACCTTAATGCTGGTGATGTAGGCCTCATCTCTAGGAAGCTGGCTAAAATTAGGGTTAGGCTTGGGGCTGGCATTCAGAGATCTAAAGTGCCTCTACATCCAGGGGCATTAGTGCTATAAAAACCACGCCAAGAAGACTGTGGCACAGCCCCAAAATTACTACTTCCACAACTGTCTGATTTGGGCGAACGTTAATGCTGGTGTTTTAGGCCGCATCTCGAGGGTGCTGCCTGAAAGTAGGGTTAGGGCTTGCATGAAGATATCTATCATGACTCCAGCTCCAGGGGCACTAGTGCTGTAAAAGGCATCCCAAGAGGAATGTGGCACAGCACCAATATTACTCCTTAAACACCTTTCTTATTTGGGCTAGCCTTAGTGCTGGTAATAAAAGCCTCAACTCTAGGGCGCTGGCTAAAATTAGGGTTAGGGTTAGGGTTAGCATACAGAGATCTAAAATGACTCTAGTTCCAGGGGCACTAGTGCTGTAAAAGGCATGCCAAGAGGAATGTGGCACAACAATAATATTGCTCCTTCCAGAGCTTTCTCAGTTGGGAAAGACTTAATGCGAATGAGGATAGCCTTATCTCTATGGAGATGGCTAAAATGAGGGTTAGGGTTAGCATTCAGAGATCTACAATGACTCTAGCTCCAGGGGCACTAGTGCTGTAAAAACCACGCCAAGAAGAATGTGGCACAGCCCCAAAATTACTACTTCTACAACTGTCTTATTTGGGCGAACCTTAATGCTGGTGATGTAGGCCTCATCTCTAGGAAGCTGGCTAAAATTAGGGTTAGGCTTGGGGCTGGCATTCAGAGATCTAAAGTGCCTCTACATCCAGGGGCATTAGTGCTATAAAAACCACGCCAAGAAGACTGTGGCACAGCCCCAAAATTACTACTTCCACAACTGTCTGATTTGGGCGAACGTTAATGCTGGTGTTTTAGGCCGCATCTCGAGGGAGCTGCCTGAAAGTAGGGTTAGGGCTTGCATGAAGATATCTATCATGACTCCAGCTCCAGGGGCACTAGTGCTGTAAAAGGCATCCCAAGAGGAATGTGACACAGCACCAATATTACTCCTTAAACACCTTTCTTATTTGGGCTAGCCTTAGTGCTGGTAATAAAAGCCTCAACTCTAGGGCGCTGGCTAAAATTAGGGTTAGGGTTAGGGTTAGCATACAGAGATCTAAAATGACTCTAGTTCCAGGGGCACTAGTGCTGTAAAAGGCATGCCAAGAGGAATGTGGCACAACAATAATATTGCTCCTTCCAGAGCTTTCTCAGTTGGGAAAGACTTAATGCGAATGAGGATAGCCTTATCTCTATGGAGATGGCTAAAATGAGGGTTAGGGTTAGCATTCACAGATCTACAATGAGTCTAGCTCCAGGGGCAATAGTGCTGTAAAAACCACGCCAAGAACAATGTGGCACAGCACCAAAATTACTACTTCTACAACTGTCTTCTTTGGGCGAACCTTAATGCTGGTGATGTAGGCCTCATCTCTAGGAAGCTGGCTAAAATTAGGGTTAGGCTTGGGGCTGGCATTCAGAGATCTAAAGTGCCTCTACATCCAGGGGCATTAGTGCTATAAAAACCACGCCAAGAAGACTGTGGCACAGCCCCAAAATTACTACTTCCACAACTGTCTGGTTTGGGCGAACGTTAATGCTGGTGTTTTAGGCCGCATCTCTAGGGAGCTGCCTGAAAGTAGGGTTAGGGCTTGCATGAAGATATCTATCATGACTCCAGCTCCAGGGGCACTAGTGCTGTAAAAGGCATCCCAAGAGGAATGTGACACAGCACCAATATTACTCCTTAAACACCTTTCTTATTTGGGCTAGCCTTAGTGCTGGTAATAAAAGCCTCAACTCTAAGGCGCTGGCTAAAATTAGGGTTAGGGTTAGCATACAGAGATCTAAAATGACTCTAGTTCCAGGGGCACTAGTGCTGTAAAAGGCATGCCAAGAGGAATGTGGCACAACAATAATATTGCTCCTTCCAGAGCTTTCTCAGTTGGCAAAGACTTAATGCGAATGAGGATGGCCTTATCTCTATGGAGATGGCTAAAATGAGGGTTAGGGTTAGCATTCAGAGATCTACAATGTCTCTAGCTCCAGGGGCACTAGTGCTGTAAAAACCACGCCAAGAAGAATGTGGCCCAGCACCAAAATTACTACTTCTACAACTGTCTTATTTGGGCGAACCTTAATGCTGGTGATGTAGGCCTCATCTCTAGGAAGCTGGCTAAAATTAGGGTTAGGCTTGGGGCTGGCATTCAGAGATCTAAAGTGCCTCTACATCCAGGGGCATTAGTGCTATAAAAACCACGCCAAGAAGACTGTGGCACAGCCCCAAAATTACTACTTCCACAACTGTCTGATTTGGGCGAACGTTAATGCTGGTGTTTTAGGCCGCATCTCGAGGGAGCTGCCTGAAAGTAGGGTTAGGGCTTGCATGAAGATATCTATCATGACTCCAGCTCCAGGGGCACTAGTGCTGTAAAAGGCATGCCAAGAGGAATGTGACACAGCACCAATATTACTCCTTAAACACCTTTCTTATTTGGGCTAGCCTTAGTGCTGGTAATAAAAGCCTCAACTCTAGGGCGCTGGCTAAAATTAGGGTTAGGGTTAGGGTTAGCATACAGAGATCTAAAATGACTCTAGTTCCAGGGGCACTAGTGCTGTAAAAGGCATGCCAAGAGGAATGTGGCACAACAATAATATTGCTCCTTCCAGAGCTTTCTCAGTTGGGAAAGACTTAATGCGAATGAGGATAGCCTTATCTCTATGGAGATGGCTAAAATGAGGGTTAGGGTTAGCATTCAGAGATCTACAATGACTCTAGCTCCAGGGGCACTAGTGCTGTAAAAACCACGCCAAGAAGAATGTGGCACAGCCCCAAAATTACTACTTCTACAACTGTCTTATTTGGGCGAACCTTAATGCTGGTGATGTAGGCCTCATCTCTAGGAAGCTGGCTAAAATTAGGGTTAGGCTTGGGGCTGGCATTCAGAGATCTAAAGTGCCTCTACATCCAGGGGCATTAGTGCTATAAAAAACACGCCAAGAAGACTGTGGCACAGCCCCAAAATTACTACTTCCACAACTGTCTGGTTTGGGCGAACGTTAATGCTGGTGTTTTAGGCCGCATCTCGAGGGAGCTGCCTGAAAGTAGGGTTAGGGCTTGCATGAAGATATCTATCATGATTCCAGCTCCAGGGGCACTAGTTCTGTAAAAGGCATCCCAAGAGGAATGTGACACAGCACCAATATTACTCCTTAAACACCTTTCTTATTTGGGCTAGCCTTAGTGCTGGTAATAAAAGCCTCAACTCTAGGGCGCTGGCTAAAATTAGGGTTAGGGTTAGCATACAGAGATCTAAAATGACTCTAGTTCCAGGGGCACTAGTGCTGTAAAAGGCATGCCAAGAGGAATGTGGCACAACAATAATATTGCTCCTTCCAGAGCTTTCTCAGTTGGCAAAGACTTAATGCGAATGAGGATGGCCTTATCTCTATGGAGATGGCTAAAATGAGGGTTAGGGTTAGCATTCAGAGATCTACAATGTCTCTAGCTCCAGGGGCACTAGTGCTGTAAAAACCACGCCAAGAAGAATGTGGCCCAGCACCAAAATTACTACTTCTACAACTGTCTTATTTGGGCGAACCTTAATGCTGGTGATGTAGGCCTCATCTCTAGGAAGCTGGCTAAAATTAGGGTTAGGCTTGGGGCTGGCATTCAGAGATCTAAAGTGCCTCTACATCCAGGGGCATTAGTGCTATAAAAACCACGCCAAGAAGACTGTGGCACAGCCCCAAAATTACTACTTCCACAACTGTCTGATTTGGGCGAACGTTAATGCTGGTGTTTTAGGCCGCATCTCGAGGGAGCTGCCTGAAAGTAGGGTTAGGGCTTGCATGAAGATATCTATCATGACTCCAGCTCCAGGGGCGCTAGTGCTGTAAAAGGCATCCCAAGAGGAATGTGACACAGCACCAATATTACTCCTTAAACACCTTTCTTATTTGGGCTAGCCTTAGTGCTGGTAATAAAAGCCTCAACTCTAGGGCGCTGGCTAAAATTAGGGTTAGGGTTAGGGTTAGCATACAGAGATCTAAAATGACTCTAGTTCCAGGGGCACTAGTGCTGTAAAAGGCATGCCAAGAGGAATGTGGCACAACAATAATATTGCTCCTTCCAGAGCTTTCTCAGTTGGGAAAGACTTAATTCGAATGAGGATAGCCTTATCTCTATGGAGATGGCTAAAATGAGGGTTAGGGTTAGCATTCAGAGATCTACAATGACTCTAGCTCCAGGGGCACTAGTGCTGTAAAAACCACGCCAAGAAGAATGTGGCACAGCCCCAAAATTACTACTTCTACAACTGTCTTATTTGGGCGAACCTTAATGCTGGTGATGTAGGCCTCATCTCTAGGAAGCTGGCTAAAATTAGGGTTAGGCTTGGGGCTGGCATTCAGAGATCTAAAGTGCCTCTAGATCCAGGGGCATTAGTGCTATAAAAACCACGCCAAGAAGACTGTGGCACAGCCCCAAAATTACTACTTCCACAACTGTCTTATTTGGGCGAACGTTAATGCTGGTGTTTTAGGCCGCATCTCGAGGGAGCTGCCTGAAAGTAGGGTTAGGGCTTGCATGAAGATATCTATCATGACTCCAGCTCCAGGGGCACTAGTGCTGTAAAAGGCATGCCAAGAGGAATGTGGCACAGCACCAATATTACTCCTTAAACACCTTTCTTATTTGGGCTAGCCTTAGTGCTGGTAATAAAAGCCTCAACTCTAGGGCGCTGGCTAAAATTAGGGTTAGGGTTAGGGTTAGCATACAGAGATCTAAAATGACTCTAGTTCCAGGGGCACTAGTGCTGTAAAAGGCATGCCAAGAGGAATGTGGCACAACAATAATATTGCTCCTTCCAGAGCTTTCTCAGTTGGGAAAGACTTAATGCGAATGAGGATAGCCTTATCTCTATGGAGATGGCTAAAATGAGGGTTAGGGTTAGCATTCAGAGATCTACAATGACTCTAGCTCCAGGGGCACTAGTGCTGTAAAAACCACGCCAAGAAGAATGTGGCACAGCACCAAAATTACTACTTCTACAACTGTCTTATTTGGGCGAACCTTAATGCTGGTGATGTAGGCCTCATCTCTAGGAAGCTGGCTAAAATTAGGGTTAGGCTTGGGGCTGGCATTCAGAGATCTAAAGTGCCTCTACATCCAGGGGCATTAGTGCTATAAAAACCACGCCAAGAAGACTGTGGCACAGCCCCAAAATTACTACTTCCACAACTGTCTGATTTGGGCGAACGTTAATGCTGGTGTTTTAGGCCGCATCTCGAGGGAGCTGCCTGAAAGTAGGGTTAGGGCTTGCATGAAGATATCTATCATGACTCCAGCTCCAGGGGCACTAGTGCTGTAAAAGGCATGCCAAGAGGAATGTGGCACAGCACCAATATTACTCCTTAAACACCTTTCTTATTTGGGCTAGCCTTAGTGCTGGTAATAAAAGCCTCAACTCTAGGGCGCTGGCTAAAATTAGGGTTAGGGTTAGGGTTAGCATACAGAGATCTAAAATGACTCTAGTTCCAGGGGCACTAGTGCTGTAAAAGGCATGCCAAGAGGAATGTGGCACAACAATAATATTGCTCCTTCCAGAGCTTTCTCAGTTGGGAAAGACTTAATGCGAATGAGGATAGCCTTATCTCTATGGAGATGGCTAAAATGAGGGTTAGGGTTAGCATTCAGAGATCTACAATGACTCTAGCTCCAGGGGCACTAGTGCTGTAAAAACCACGCCAAGAAGAATGTGGCACAGCCCCAAAATTACTACTTCCACAACTGTCTGATTTGGGCGAACGTTAATGCTGGTGATGTAGGCCTCATCTCTAGGAAGCTGGCTAAAATTAGGGTTAGGCTTGGGGCTGGCATTCAGAGATCTAAAGTGCCTCTACATCCAGGGGCATTAGTGCTATAAAAACCACGCCAAGAAGACTGTGGCACAGCCCCAAAATTACTACTTCCACAACTGTCTGATTTGGGCGAACGTTAATGCTGGTGTTTTAGGCCGCATCTCTAGGGAGCTGCCTGAAAGTAGGGTTAGGGCTTGCATGAAGATATCTATCATGACTCCAGCTCCAGGGGCACTAGTGCTGTAAAAGGCATCCCAAGAGGAATGTGGCACAGCACCAATATTACTCCTTAAACACCTTTCTTTTTTGGGCTAGCCTTAGTGCTGGTAATAAAAGCCTCAACTCTAGGGCGCTGGCTAAAATTAGGGTTAGGGTTAGGGTTAGCATACAGAGATCTAAAATGACTCTAGTTCCAGGGGCACTAGTGCTGTAAAAGGCATGCCAAGAGGAATGTGGCACAACAATAATATTGCTCCTTCCAGAGCTTTCTCAGTTGGGAAAGACTTAATGCGAATGAGGATAGCCTTATCTCTATGGAGATGGCTAAAATGAGGGTTAGGGTTAGCATTCAGAGATCTACAATGACTCTAGCTCCAGGGGCACTAGTGCTGTAAAAACCACGCCAAGAAGAATGTGGCACAGCCCCAAAATTACTACTTCTACAACTGTCTTATTTGGGCGAACCTTAATGCTGGTGATGTAGGCCTCATCTCTAGGAAGCTGGCTAAAATTAGGGTTAGGCTTGGGGCTGGCATTCAGAGATCTAAAGTGCCTCTAGATCCAGGGGCATTAGTGCTATAAAAACCACGCCAAGAAGACTGTGGCACAGCCCCAAAATTACTACTTCCACAACTGTCTTATTTGGGCGAACGTTAATGCTGGTGTTTTAGGCCGCATCTCTAGGGAGCTGCCTGAAAGTAGCGTTAGGGCTTGCATGAAGATATCTATCATGACTCCAGCTCCAGGGGCACTAGTGCTGTAAAAGGCATGCCAAGAGGAATGTGGCACAGCACCAATATTACTCCTTAAACACCTTTCTTATTTGGGCTAGCCTTAGTGCTGGTAATAAAAGCCTCAACTCTAGGGCGCTGGCTAAAATTAGGGTTAGGGTTAGGGTTAGCATACAGAGATCTAAAATGACTCTAGTTCCAGGGGCACTAGTGCTGTAAAAGGCATGCCAAGAGGAATGTGGCACAACAATAATATTGCTCCTTCCAGAGCTTTCTCAGTTGGGAAAGACTTAATGCGAATGAGGATAGCCTTATCTCTATGGAGATGGCTAAAATGAGGGTTAGGGTTAGCATTCAGAGATCTACAATGACTCTAGCTCCAGGGGCACTAGTGCTGTAAAAACCACGCCAAGAAGAATGTGGCACAGCCCCAAAATTACTACTTCTACAACTGTCTTCTTTGGGCGAACCTTAATGCTGGTGATGTAGGCCTCATCTCTAGGAAGCTGGCTAAAATTAGGGTTAGGCTTGGGGCTGGCATTCAGAGATCTAAAGTGCCTCTACATCCAGGGGCATTAGTGCTATAAAAACCACGCCAAGAAGACTGTGGCACAGCCCCAAAATTACTACTTCCACAACTGTCTTATTTGGGCGAACATTAATGCTGGTGTTTTAGGCCGCATCTCGAGGGTGCTGCCTGAAAGTAGGGTTAGGGCTTGCATGAAGATATCTATCATGACTCCAGCTCCAGGGGCACTAGTGCTGTAAAAGGCATGCCAAGAGGAATGTGGCACAGCACCAATATTACTCCTTAAACACCTTTCTTATTTGGGCTAGCCTTAGTGCTGGTAATAAAAGCCTCAACTCTAGGGCGCTGGCTAAAATTAGGTTTAGGGTTAGGGTTAGCATACAGAGATCTAAAATGACTCTAGTTCCAGGGGCACTAGTGCTGTAAAAGGCATGCCAAGAGGAATGTGGCACAACAATAATATTGCTCCTTCCAGAGCTTTCTCAGTTGGGAAAGACTTAATGCGAATGAGGATAGCCTTATCTCTATGGAGATGGCTAAAATGAGGGTTAGGGTTAGCATTCAGAGATCTACAATGACTCTAGCTCCAGGGGCACTAGTGCTGTAAAAACCACGCCAAGAAGAATGTGGCGCAGCCCCAAAATTACTACTTCTACAACTGTCTTCTTTGGGCGAACCTTAATGCTGGTGATGTAGGCCTCATCTCTAGGAAGCTGGCTAAAATTAGGGTTAGGCTTGGGGCTGGCATTCAGAGATCTAAAGTGCCTCTACATCCAGGGGCATTAGTGCTATAAAAACCACGCCAAGAAGACTGTGGCACAGCCCCAAAATTACTACTTCCACAACTGTCTGATTTGGGCGAACGTTAATGCTGGTGTTTTAGGCCGCATCTCGAGGGAGCTGCCTGAAAGTAGGGTTAGGGCTTGCATGAAGATATCTATCATGACTCCAGCTCCAGGGGCACTAGTGCTGTAAAAGGCATCCCAAGAGGAATGTGACACAGCACCAATATTACTCCTTAAACACCTTTCTTATTTGGGCTAGCCTTAGTGCTGGTAATAAAAGCCTCAACTCTAGGGCGCTGGCTAAAATTAGGGTTAGGGTTAGGGTTAGCATACAGAGATCTAAAATGACTCTAGTTCCAGGGGCACTAGTGCTGTAAAAGGCATGCCAAGAGGAATGTGGCACAACAATAATATTGCTCCTTCCAGAGCTTTCTCATTTGGGAAAGACTTAATGAGAATGAGGATAGCCTTATCTCTATGGAGATGGCTAAAATGAGGGTTAGGGTTAGCATTCAGAGATTTACAATGACTCTAGCTCCAGGGGCACTAGTGCTGTAAAAACCACGCCAAGAAGAATGTGGCACAGCCCCAAAATTACTACTTCTACAACTGTCTTATTTGGGCGAACCTTAATGCTGGTGATGTAGGCCTCATCTCTAGGAAGCTGGCTAAAATTAGGGTTAGGCTTGGGGCTGGCATTCAGAGATCTAAAGTGCCTCTACATCCAGGGGCATTAGTGCTATAAAAACCACGCCAAGAAGACTGTGGCACAGCCCCAAAATTACTACTTCCACAACTGTCTGATTTGGGCGAACGTTAATGCTGGTGTTTTAGGCCGCATCTCGAGGGAGCTGCCTGAAAGTAGGGTTAGGGCTTGCATGAAGATATCTATCATGACTCCAGCTCCAGGGGCACTAGTGCTGTAAAAGGCATGCCAAGAGGAATGTGACACAGCACCAATATTACTCCTTAAACACCTTTCTTATTTGGGCTAGCCTTAGTGCTTGTAATAAAAGCCTCAACTCTAGGCCGCTGGCTAAAATTAGGGTTAGGGTTAGGGTTAGCATACAGAGATCTAAAATGACTCTAGTTCCAGGGGCACTAGTGCCGTAAAATGCATGCCAAGAGGAATGTGGCACAACAATAATATTGCTCCTTCCAGAGCTTTCTCAGTTGGGAAAGACTTAATGCGAATGAGGATAGCCTTATCTCTATGGAGATGGCTAAAATGAGGGTTAGGGTTAGCATTCAGAGATTTACAATGACTCTAGCTCCAGGGGCACTAGTGCTGTAAAAACCACGCCAAGAAGAATGTGGCACAGCCCCAAAATTACTACTTCTACAACTGTCTTATTTGGGCGAACCTTAATGCTGGTGATGTAGGCCTCATCTCTAGGAAGCTGGCTAAAATTAGGGTTAGGCTTGGGGCTGGCATTCAGAGATCTAAAGTGCCTCTACATCCAGGGGCATTAGTGCTATAAAAACCACGCCAAGAAGACTGTGGCACAGCCCCAAAATTACTACTTCCACAACTGTCTGATTTGGGCGAACGTTAATGCTGGTGTTTTAGGCCGCATCTCGAGGGAGCTGCCTGAAAGTAGGGTTAGGGCTTGCATGAAGATATCTATCATGACTCCAGCTCCAGGGGCACTAGTGCTGTAAAAGGCATGCCAAGAGGAATGTGACACAGCACCAATATTACTCCTTAAACACCTTTCTTATTTGGGCTAGCCTTAGTGCTTGTAATAAAAGCCTCAACTCTAGGCCGCTGGCTAAAATTAGGGTTAGGGTTAGGGTTAGCATACAGAGATCTAAAATGACTCTAGTTCCAGGGGCACTAGTGCCGTAAAATGCATGCCAAGAGGAATGTGGCACAACAATAATATTGCTCCTTCCAGAGCTTTCTCAGTTGGGAAAGACTTAATGCGAATGAGGATAGCCTTATCTCTATGGAGATGGCTAAAATGAGGGTTAGGGTTAGCATTCAGAGATCTACAATGACTCTAGCTCCAGGGGCACTAGTGCTGTAAAAACCACGCCAAGAAGAATGTGGCACAGCCCCAAAATTACTACTTCTACAACTGTCTTCTTTGGGCGAACCTTAATGCTGGTGATGCAGGCCTCATCTCTAGGAAGCTGGCTAAAATTAGGGTTAGGCTTGGGGCTGGAATTCAGAGATCTAAAGTGCCTCTACATCCAGGGGCATTAGTGCTATAAAAACCACGCCAAGAAGACTGTGGCACAGCCCCAAAATTACTACTTCCACAACTGTCTGATTTGGGCGAACGTTAATGCTGGTGTTTTAGGCCGCATCTCGAGGGAGCTGCCTGAAAGTAGGGTTAGGGCTTGCATGAAGATATCTATCATGACTCCAGCTCCAGGGGCACTAGTGCTGTAAAAGGCATCCCAAGAGGAATGTGACACAGCACCAATATTACTCCTTAAACACCTTTCTTATTTGGGCTAGCCTTAGTGCTGGTAATAAAAGCCTCAACTCTAGGGCGCTGGCTAAAATTAGGGTTAGGGTTAGGGTTAGCCTACAGAGATCTAAAATGACTCTAGTTCCAGGGGCACTAGTGCCGTAAAAGGCATGCCAAGAGGAATGTGGCACAACAATAATATTGCTCCTTCCAGAGCTTTCTCAGTTGGGAAAGACTTAATGCGAATGAGGATAGCCTTATCTCTATGGAGATGGCTAAAATGAGGGTTAGGGTTAGCATTCAGAGATCTACAATGACTCTAGCTCCAGAGGCACTAGTGCTGTAAAAACCACGCCAAGAAGAATGTGGCACAGCCCCAAAATTACTACTTCTACAACTGTCTTATTTGGGCGAACCTTAATGCTGGTGATGTAGGCCTCATCTCTAGGAAGCTGGCTAAAATTAGGGTTAGGCTTGGGGCTGGCATTCAGAGATCTAAAGTGCCTCTAGATCCAGGGGCATTAGTGCTATAAAAACCACGCCAAGAAGACTGTGGCACAGCCCCAAAATTACTACTTCCACAACTGTCTTATTTGGGCGAACGTTAATGCTGGTGTTTTAGGCCGCATCTCTAGGGAGCTGCCTGAAAGTAGCGTTAGGGCTTGCATGAAGATATCTATCATGACTCCAGCTCCAGGGGCACTAGTGCTGTAAAAGGCATGCCAAGAGGAATGTGGCACAGCACCAATATTACTCCTTAAACACCTTTCTTATTTGGGCTAGCCTTAGTGCTGGTAATAAAAGCCTCAACTCTAGGGCGCTGGCTAAAATTAGGGTTAGGGTTAGGGTTAGCATACAGAGATCTAAAATGACTCTAGTTCCAGGGGCACTAGTGCTGTAAAAGGCATGCCAAGAGGAATGTGGCACAACAATAATATTGCTCCTTCCAGAGCTTTCTCAGTTGGGAAAGACTTAATGCGAATGAGGATAGCCTTATCTCTATGGAGATGGCTAAAATGAGGGTTAGGGTTAGCATTCAGAGATCTACAATGACTCTAGCTCCAGGGGCACTAGTGCTGTAAAAACCACGCCAAGAAGAATGTGGCACAGCCCCAAAATTACTACTTCTACAACTGTCTTCTTTGGGCGAACCTTAATGCTGGTGATGTAGGCCTCATCTCTAGGAAGCTGGCTAAAATTAGGGTTAGGCTTGGGGCTGGCATTCAGAGATCTAAAGTGCCTCTACATCCAGGGGCATTAGTGCTATAAAAACCACGCCAAGAAGACTGTGGCACAGCCCCAAAATTACTACTTCCACAACTGTCTTATTTGGGCGAACATTAATGCTGGTGTTTTAGGCCGCATCTCGAGGGTGCTGCCTGAAAGTAGGGTTAGGGCTTGCATGAAGATATCTATCATGACTCCAGCTCCAGGGGCACTAGTGCTGTAAAAGGCATGCCAAGAGGAATGTGGCACAGCACCAATATTACTCCTTAAACACCTTTCTTATTTGGGCTAGCCTTAGTGCTGGTAATAAAAGCCTCAACTCTAGGGCGCTGGCTAAAATTAGGTTTAGGGTTAGGGTTAGCATACAGAGATCTAAAATGACTCTAGTTCCAGGGGCACTAGTGCTGTAAAAGGCATGCCAAGAGGAATGTGGCACAACAATAATATTGCTCCTTCCAGAGCTTTCTCAGTTGGGAAAGACTTAATGCGAATGAGGATAGCCTTATCTCTATGGAGATGGCTAAAATGAGGGTTAGGGTTAGCATTCAGAGATCTACAATGACTCTAGCTCCAGGGGCACTAGTGCTGTAAAAACCACGCCAAGAAGAATGTGGCGCAGCCCCAAAATTACTACTTCTACAACTGTCTTCTTTGGGCGAACCTTAATGCTGGTGATGTAGGCCTCATCTCTAGGAAGCTGGCTAAAATTAGGGTTAGGCTTGGGGCTGGCATTCAGAGATCTAAAGTGCCTCTACATCCAGGGGCATTAGTGCTATAAAAACCACGCCAAGAAGACTGTGGCACAGCCCCAAAATTACTACTTCCACAACTGTCTGATTTGGGCGAACGTTAATGCTGGTGTTTTAGGCCGCATCTCGAGGGAGCTGCCTGAAAGTAGGGTTAGGGCTTGCATGAAGATATCTATCATGACTCCAGCTCCAGGGGCACTAGTGCTGTAAAAGGCATCCCAAGAGGAATGTGACACAGCACCAATATTACTCCTTAAACACCTTTCTTATTTGGGCTAGCCTTAGTGCTGGTAATAAAAGCCTCAACTCTAGGGCGCTGGCTAAAATTAGGGTTAGGGTTAGGGTTAGCATACAGAGATCTAAAATGACTCTAGTTCCAGGGGCACTAGTGCTGTAAAAGGCATGCCAAGAGGAATGTGGCACAACAATAATATTGCTCCTTCCAGAGCTTTCTCATTTGGGAAAGACTTAATGAGAATGAGGATAGCCTTATCTCTATGGAGATGGCTAAAATGAGGGTAAGGGTTAGCATTCAGAGATTTACAATGACTCTAGCTCCAGGGGCACTAGTGCTGTAAAAACCACGCCAAGAAGAATGTGGCACAGCCCCAAAATTACTACTTCTACAACTGTCTTATTTGGGCGAACCTTAATGCTGGTGATGTAGGCCTCATCTCTAGGAAGCTGGCTAAAATTAGGGTTAGGCTTGGGGCTGGCATTCAGAGATCTAAAGTGCCTCTACATCCAGGGGCATTAGTGCTATAAAAACCACGCCAAGAAGACTGTGGCACAGCCCCAAAATTACTACTTCCACAACTGTCTTATTTGGGCGAACATTAATGCTGGTGTTTTAGGCCGCATCTCGAGGGAGCTGCCTGAAAGTAGGGTTAGGGCTTGCATGAAGATATCTATCATGACTCCAGCTCCAGGGGCACTAGTGCTGTAAAAGGCATGCCAAGAGGAATGTGGCACAGCACCAATATTACTCCTTAAACACCTTTCTTATTTGGGCTAGCCTTAGTGCTGGTAATAAAAGCCTCAACTCTAGGGCGCTGGCTAAAATTAGGGTTAGGGTTAGGGTTAGCATACAGAGATCTAAAATGACTCTAGTTCCAGGGGCACTAGTGCTGTAAAAGGCATGCCAAGAGGAATGTGGCACAACAATAATATTGCTCCTTCCAGAGCTTTCTCAGTTGGGAAAGACTTAATGCGAATGAGGATAGCCTTATCTCTATGGAGATGGCTAAAATGTGGGTTAGGGTTAGCATTCAGAGATCTACAATGACTCTAGCTCCAGGGGCACTAGTGCTGTAAAAACCACGCCAAGAAGAATGTGGCACAGCCCCAAAATTACTACTTCTACAACTGTCTTCTTTGGGCGAACCTTAATGCTGGTGATGTAGGCCTCATCTCTAGGAAGCTGGCTAAAATTAGGGTTAGGCTTGGGGCTGGCATTCAGAGATCTAAAGTGCCTCTACATCCAGGGGCATTAGTGCTATAAAAACCACGCCAAGAAGACTGTGGCACAGCCCCAAAATTACTACTTCCACAACTGTCTTATTTGGGCGAACGTTAATGCTGGTGTTTTAGGCCGCATCTCTAGGGAGCTGCCTGAAAGTAGGGTTAGGGCTTGCATGAAGATATCTATCATGACTCCAGCTCCAGGGGCACTAGTGCTGTAAAAGGCATGCCAAGAGGAATGTGGCACAGCACCAATATTACTCCTTAAACACCTTTCTTTTTTGGGCTAGCCTTAGTGCTGGTAATAAAAGCCTCAACTCTAGGGCGCTGGCTAAAATTAGGGTTAGGGTTAGTGTTAGCATACAGAGATCTAAAATGACTCTAGTTCCAGGGGCACTAGTGCTGTAAAAGGCATGCCAAGAGGAATGTGGCACAACAATAATATTGCTCCTTCCAGAGCTTTCTCAGTTGGGAAAGACTTCATGCGAATGAGGATAGCCTTATCTCTATGGAGATGGCTAAAATGAGGGTTAGGGTTAGCATTCAGAGATCTACAATGACTCTAGCTCCAGGGGCACTAGTGCTGTAAAAACCACGCCAAGAAGAATGTGGCACAGCAGCAAAATTACTACTTCTACAACTGTCTTATTTGGGCGAACCTTAATGCTGGTGATGTAGGCCTCATCTCTAGGAAGCTGGCTAAAATTAGGGTTAGGCTTGGGGCTGGCATTCAGAGATCTAAAGTGCCTCTACATCCAGGGGCATTAGTGCTATAAAAACCACGCCAAGAAGACTGTGGCACAGCCCCAAAATTACTACTTCCACAACTGTCTGATTTGGGCGAACGTTAACGCTGGTGTTTTAGGCCGCATCTCGAGGGAGCTGCCTGAAAGTAGGGTTAGGGCTTGCATGAAGATATCTATCATGACTCCAGCTCCAGGGGCACTAGTGCTGTAAAAGGCATGCCAAGAGGAATGTGACACAGCACCAATATTACTCCTTAAACACCTTTCTTATTTGGGCTAGCCTTAGTGCTTGTAATAAAAGCCTCAACTCTAGGGCGCTGGCTAAAATTAGGGTTAGGGTTAGGGTTAGCATACAGAGATCTAAAATGACTCTAGTTCCAGGGGCACTAGTGCCGTAAAATGCATGCCAAGAGGAATGTGGCACAACAATAATATTGCTCCTTCCAGAGCTTTCTCAGTTGGGAAAGACTTAATGCGAATGAGGATAGCCTTATCTCTATGGAGATGGCTAAAATGAGGGTTAGGGTTAGCATTCAGAGATCTACAATGACTCTAGCTCCAGGGGCACTAGTGCTGTAAAAACCACGCCAAGAAGAATGTGGCACAGCCCCAAAATTACTACTTCTACAACTGTCTTCTTTGGGCGAACCTTAATGCTGGTGATGCAGGCCTCATCTCTAGGAAGCTGGCTAAAATTAGGGTTAGGCTTGGGGCTGGAATTCAGAGATCTAAAGTGCCTCTACATCCAGGGGCATTAGTGCTATAAAAACCACGCCAAGAAGACTGTGGCACAGCCCCAAAATTACTACTTCCACAACTGTCTGATTTGGGCGAACGTTAATGCTGGTGTTTTAGGCCGCATCTCGAGGGAGCTGCCTGAAAGTAGGGTTAGGGCTTGCATGAAGATATCTATCATGACTCCAGCTCCAGGGGCACTAGTGCTGTAAAAGGCATGCCAAGAGGAATGTGACACAGCACCAATATTACTCCTTAAACACCTTTCTTATTTGGGCTAGCCTTAGTGCTGGTAATAAAAGCCTCAACTCTAGGGCGCTGGCTAAAATTAGGGTTAGGGTTAGGGTTAGCCTACAGAGATCTAAAATGACTCTAGTTCCAGGGGCACTAGTGCCGTAAAAGGCATGCCAAGAGGAATGTGGCACAACAATAATATTGCTCCTTCCAGAGCTTTCTCAGTTGGGAGAGACTTAATGCGAATGAGGATAGCCTTATCTCTATGGAGATGGCTAAAATGAGGGTTAGGGTTAGCATTCAGAGATCTACAATGACTCTAGCTCCAGGGGCACTAGTGCTGTAAAAACCACGCCAAGAAGAATGTGGCACAGCCCCAAAATTACTACTTCTACAACTGTCTTATTTGGGCGAACCTTAATGCTGGTGATGTAGGCCTCATCTCTAGGAAGCTGGCTAAAATTAGGGTTAGGCTTGGGGCTGGCATTCAGAGATCTAAAGTGCCTCTACATCCAGGGGCATTAGTGCTATAAAAACCACGCCAAGAAGACTGTGGCACAGCCCCAAAATTACTACTTCCACAACTGTCTGATTTGGGCGAACGTTAATGCTGGTGTTTTAGGCCGCATCTCTAGGGAGCTGCCTGAAAGTAGCGTTAGGGCTTGCATGAAGATATCTATCATGACTCCAGCTCCAGGGGCACTAGTGCTGTAAAAGGCATGCCAAGAGGAATGTGGCACAGCACCAATATTACTCCTTAAACACCTTTCTTATTTGGGCTAGCCTTAGTGCTGGTAATAAAAGCCTCAACTCTAGGGCGCTGGCTAAAATTAGGGTTAGGGTTAGGGTTAGCATACAGAGATCTAAAATGACTCTAGTTCCAGGGGCACTAGTGCTGTAAAAGGCATGCCAAGAGGAATGTGGCACAACAATAATATTGCTCCTTCCAGAGCTTTCTCAGTTGGGAAAGACTTAATGCGAATGAGGATAGCCTTATCTCTATGGAGATGGCTAAAATGTGGGTTAGGGTTAGCATTCAGAGATCTACAATGACTCTAGCTCCAGGGGCACTAGTGCTGTAAAAACCACGCCAAGAAGAATGTGGCACAGCCCCAAAATTACTACTTCTACAACTGTCTTCTTTGGGCGAACCTTAATGCTGGTGATGTAGGCCTCATCTCTAGGAAGCTGGCTAAAATTAGGGTTAGGCTTGGGGCTGGCATTCAGAGATCTAAAGTGCCTCTACATCCAGGGGCATTAGTGCTATAAAAACCACGCCAAGAAGACTGTGGCACAGCCCCAAAATTACTACTTCCACAACTGTCTTATTTGGGCGAACGTTAATGCTGGTGTTTTAGGCCGCATCTCTAGGGAGCTGCCTGAAAGTAGGGTTAGGGCTTGCATGAAGATATCTATCATGACTCCAGCTCCAGGGGCACTAGTGCTGTAAAAGGCATGCCAAGAGGAATGTGGCACAGCACCAATATTACTCCTTAAACACCTTTCTTTTTTGGGCTAGCCTTAGTGCTGGTAATAAAAGCCTCAACTCTAGGGCGCTGGCTAAAATTAGGGTTAGGGTTAGGGTTAGCATACAGAGATCTAAAATGACTCTAGTTCCAGGGGCACTAGTGCTGTAAAAGGCATGCCAAGAGGAATGTGGCACAACAATAATATTGCTCCTTCCAGAGCTTTCTCAGTTGGGAAAGACTTCATGCGAATGAGGATAGCCTTATCTCTATGGAGATGGCTAAAATGAGGGTTAGGGTTAGCATTCAGAGATCTACAATGACTCTAGCTCCAGGGGCACTAGTGCTGTAAAAACCACGCCAAGAAGAATGTGGCACAGCCCCAAAATTACTACTTCTACAACTGTCTTATTTGGGCGAACCTTAATGCTGGTGATGTAGGCCTCATCTCTAGGAAGCTGGCTAAAATTAGGGTTAGGCTTGGGGCTGGCATTCAGAGATCTAAAGTGCCTCTACATCCAGGGGCATTAGTGCTATAAAAACCACGCCAAGAAGACTGTGGCACAGCCCCAAAATTACTACTTCCACAACTGTCTGATTTGGGCGAACGTTAACGCTGGTGTTTTAGGCCGCATCTCGAGGGAGCTGCCTGAAAGTAGGGTTAGGGCTTGCATGAAGATATCTATCATGACTCCAGCTCCAGGGGCACTAGTGCTGTAAAAGGCATGCCAAGAGGAATGTGACACAGCACCAATATTACTCCTTAAACACCTTTCTTATTTGGGCTAGCCTTAGTGCTTGTAATAAAAGCCTCAACTCTAGGGCGCTGGCTAAAATTAGGGTTAGGGTTAGGGTTAGCATACAGAGATCTAAAATGACTCTAGTTCCAGGGGCACTAGTGCCGTAAAATGCATGCCAAGAGGAATGTGGCACAACAATAATATTGCTCCTTCCAGAGCTTTCTCAGTTGGGAAAGACTTAATGCGAATGAGGATAGCCTTATCTCTATGGAGATGGCTAAAATGAGGGTTAGGGTTAGCATTCAGAGATCTACAATGACTCTAGCTCCAGGGGCACTAGTGCTGTAAAAACCACGCCAAGAAGAATGTGGCACAGCCCCAAAATTACTACTTCTACAACTGTCTTCTTTGGGCGAACCTTAATGCTGGTGATGCAGGCCTCATCTCTAGGAAGCTGGCTAAAATTAGGGTTAGGCTTGGGGCTGGAATTCAGAGATCTAAAGTGCCTCTACATCCAGGGGCATTAGTGCTATAAAAACCACGCCAAGAAGACTGTGGCACAGCCCCAAAATTACTACTTCCACAACTGTCTGATTTGGGCGAACGTTAATGCTGGTGTTTTAGGCCGCATCTCGAGGGAGCTGCCTGAAAGTAGGGTTAGGGCTTGCATGAAGATATCTATCATGACTCCAGCTCCAGGGGCACTAGTGCTGTAAAAGGCATGCCAAGAGGAATGTGACACAGCACCAATATTACTCCTTAAACACCTTTCTTATTTGGGCTAGCCTTAGTGCTGGTAATAAAAGCCTCAACTCTAGGGCGCTGGCTAAAATTAGGGTTAGGGTTAGGGTTAGCATACAGAGATCTAAAATGACTCTAGTTCCAGGGGCACTAGTGCCGTAAAAGGCATGCCAAGAGGAATGTGGCACAACAATAATATTGCTCCTTCCAGAGCTTTCTCAGTTGGGAAAGACTTAATGCGAATGAGGATAGCCTTATCTCTATGGAGATGGCTAAAATGAGGGTTAGGGTTAGCATTCAGAGATCTACAATGACTCTAGCTCCAGGGGCACTAGTGCTGTAAAAACCACGCCAAGAAGAATGTGGCACAGCCCCAAAATTACTACTTCTACAACTGTCTTATTTGGGCGAACCTTAATGCTGGTGATGTAGGCCTCATCTCTAGGAAGCTGGCTAAAATTAGGGTTAGGCTTGGGGCTGGCATTCAGAGATCTAAAGTGCCTCTAGATCCAGGGGCATTAGTGCTATAAAAACCACGCCAAGAAGACTGTGGCACAGCCCCAAAATTACTACTTCCACAACTGTCTTATTTGGGCGAACGTTAATGCTGGTGTTTTAGGCCGCATCTCTAGGGAGCTGCCTGAAAGTAGCGTTAGGGCTTGCATGAAGATATCTATCATGACTCCAGCTCCAGGGGCACTAGTGCTGTAAAAGGCATGCCAAGAGGAATGTGGCACAGCACCAATATTACTCCTTAAACACCTTTCTTATTTGGGCTAGCCTTAGTGCTGGTAATAAAAGCCTCAACTCTAGGGCGCTGGCTAAAATTAGGGTTAGGGTTAGGGTTAGCATACAGAGATCTAAAATGACTCTAGTTCCAGGGGCACTAGTGCTGTAAAAGGCATGCCAAGAGGAATGTGGCACAACAATAATATTGCTCCTTCCAGAGCTTTCTCAGTTGGGAAAGACTTAATGCGAATGAGGATAGCCTTATCTCTATGGAGATGGCTAAAATGAGGGTTAGGGTTAGCATTCAGAGATCTACAATGACTCTAGCTCCAGGGGCACTAGTGCTGTAAAAACCACGCCAAGAAGAATGTGGCGCAGCCCCAAAATTACTACTTCTACAACTGTCTTATTTGGGCGAACCTTAATGCTGGTGATGTAGGCCTCATCTCTAGGAAGCTGGCTAAAATTAGGGTTAGGCTTGGGGCTGGCATTCAGAGATCTAAAGTGCCTCTACATCCAGGGGCATTAGTGCTATAAAAACCACGCCAAGAAGACTGTGGCACAGCCCCAAAATTACTACTTCCACAACTGTCTTATTTGGGCGAACATTAATGCTGGTGTTTTAGGCCGCATCTCGAGGGTGCTGCCTGAAAGTAGGGTTAGGGCTTGCATGAAGATATCTATCATGACTCCAGCTCCAGGGGCACTAGTGCTGTAAAAGGCATGCCAAGAGGAATGTGGCACAGCACCAATATTACTCCTTAAACACCTTTCTTATTTGGGCTAGCCTTAGTGCTGGTAATAAAAGCCTCAACTCTAGGGCGCTGGCTAAAATTAGGTTTAGGGTTAGGGTTAGCATACAGAGATCTAAAATGACTCTAGTTCCAGGGGCACTAGTGCTGTAAAAGGCATGCCAAGAGGAATGTGGCACAACAATAATATTGCTCCTTCCAGAGCTTTCTCAGTTGGGAAAGACTTAATGCGAATGAGGATAGCCTTATCTCTATGGAGATGGCTAAAATGAGGGTTAGGGTTAGCATTCAGAGATCTACAATGACTCTAGCTCCAGGGGCACTAGTGCTGTAAAAACCACGCCAAGAAGAATGTGGCACAGCCCCAAAATTACTACTTCTACAACTGTCTTATTTGGGCGAACCTTAATGCTGGTGATGTAGGCCTCATCTCTAGGAAGCTGGCTAAAATTAGGGTTAGGCTTGGGGCTGGCATTCAGAGATCTAAAGTGCCTCTACATCCAGGGGCATTAGTGCTATAAAAACCACGCCAAGAAGACTGTGGCACAGCCCCAAAATTACTACTTCCACAACTGTCTTATTTGGGCGAACATTAATGCTGGTGTTTTAGGCCGCATCTCGAGGGTGCTGCCTGAAAGTAGGGTTAGGGCTTGCATGAAGATATCTATCATGACTCCAGCTCCAGGGGCACTAGTGCTGTAAAAGGCATGCCAAGAGGAATGTGGCACAGCACCAATATTACTCCTTAAACACCTTTCTTATTTGGGCTAGCCTTAGTGCTGGTAATAAAAGCCTCAACTCTAGGGCGCTGGCTAAAATTAGGGTTAGGGTTAGGGTTAGCATACAGAGATCTAAAATGACTCTAGTTCCAGGGGCACTAGTGCTGTAAAAGGCATGCCAAGAGGAATGTGGCACAACAATAATATTGCTCCTTCCAGAGCTTTCTCAGTTGGGAAAGACTTAATGCGAATGAGGATAGCCTTATCTCTATGGAGATGGCTAAAATGAGGGTTAGGGTTAGCATTCAGAGATCTACAATGACTCTAGCTCCAGGGGCACTAGTGCTGTAAAAACCACGCCAAGAAGAATGTGGCACAGCCCCAAAATTACTACTTCTACAACTGTCTTATTTGGGCGAACCTTAATGCTGGTGATGTAGGCCTCATCTCTAGGAAGCTGGCTAAAATTAGGGTTAGGCTTGGGGCTGGCATTCAGAGATCTAAAGTGCCTCTACATCCAGGGGCATTAGTGCTATAAAAACCACGCCAAGAAGACTGTGGCACAGCCCCAAAATTACTACTTCCACAACTGTCTGATTTGGGCGAACGTTAATGCTGGTGTTTTAGGCCGCATCTCGAGGGAGCTGCCTGAAAGTAGGGTTAGGGCTTGCATGAAGATATCTATCATGACTCCAGCTCCAGGGGCACTAGTGCTGTAAAAGGCATCCCAAGAGGAATGTGACACAGCACCAATATTACTCCTTAAACACCTTTCTTATTTGGGCTAGCCTTAGTGCTGGTAATAAAAGCCTCAACTCTAGGGCGCTGGCTAAAATTAGGGTTAGGGTTAGGGTTAGCATACAGAGATCTAAAATGACTCTAGTTCCAGGGGCACTAGTGCTGTAAAAGGCATGCCAAGAGGAATGTGGCACAACAATAATATTGCTCCTTCCAGAGCTTTCTCAGTTGGGAAAGACTTAATGCGAATGAGGATAGCCTTATCTCTATGGAGATGGCTAAAATGAGGGTTAGGGTTAGCATTCAGAGATCTACAATGACTCTAGCTCCAGGGGCACTAGTGCTGTAAAAACCACGCCAAGAAGAATGTGGCACAGCCCCAAAATTACTACTTCTACAACTGTCTTATTTGGGCGAACCTTAATGCTGGTGATGTAGGCCTCATCTCTAGGAAGCTGGCTAAAATTAGGGTTAGGCTTGGGGCTGGCATTCAGAGATCTAAAGTGCCTCTACATCCAGGGGCATTAGTGCTATAAAAACCACGCCAAGAAGACTGTGGCACAGCCCCAAAATTACTACTTCCACAACTGTCTGATTTGGGCGAACGTTAATGCTGGTGTTTTAGGCCGCATCTCGAGGGAGCTGCCTGAAAGTAGGGTTAGGGCTTGCATGAAGATATCTATCATGACTCCAGCTCCAGGGGCACTAGTGCTGTAAAAGGCATCCCAAGAGGAATGTGACACAGCACCAATATTACTCCTTAAACACCTTTCTTATTTGGGCTAGCCTTAGTGCTGGTAATAAAAGCCTCAACTCTAGGGCGCTGGCTAAAATTAGGGTTAGGGTTAGGGTTAGCATACAGAGATCTAAAATGACTCTAGTTCCAGGGGCACTAGTGCTGTAAAAGGCATGCCAAGAGGAATGTGGCACAACAATAATATTGCTCCTTCCAGAGCTTTCTCAGTTGGGAAAGACTTAATGCGAATGAGGATAGCCTTATCTCTATGGAGATGGCTAAAATGAGGGTTAGGGTTAGCATTCAGAGATCTACAATGACTCTAGCTCCAGGGGCACTAGTGCTGTAAAAACCACGCCAAGAAGAATGTGGCACAGCCCCAAAATTACTACTTCTACAACTGTCTTATTTGGGCGAACCTTAATGCTGGTGATGTAGGCCTCATCTCTAGGAAGCTGGCTAAAATTAGGGTTAGGCTTGGGGCTGGCATTCAGAGATCTAAAGTGCCTCTACATCCAGGGGCATTAGTGCTATAAAAACCACGCCAAGAAGACTGTGGCACAGCCCCAAAATTACTACTTCCACAACTGTCTGGTTTGGGCGAACGTTAATGCTGGTGTTTTAGGCCGCATCTCTAGGGAGCTGCCTGAAAGTAGGGTTAGGGCTTGCATGAAGATATCTATCATGACTCCAGCTCCAGGGGCACTAGTGCTGTAAAAGGCATCCCAAGAGGAATGTGACACAGCACCAATATTACTCCTTAAACACCTTTCTTATTTGGGCTAGCCTTAGTGCTGGTAATAAAAGCCTCAACTCAAGGGCGCTGGCTAAAATTAGGGTTAGGGTTAGGGTTAGCATTCAGAGATCTACAATGACTCTAGCTCCAGGGGCACTAGTGCTGTAAAAACCACGCCAAGAAGAATGTGGCACAGCCCCAAAATTACTACTTCTACAACTGTCTTATTTGGGCGAACCTTAATGCTGGTGATGTAGGCCTCATCTCTAGGAAGCTGGCTAAAATTAGGGTTAGGCTTGGGGCTGGCATTCAGAGATCTAAAGTGCCTCTACATCCAGGGGCATTAGTGCTATAAAAACCACGCCAAGAAGACTGTGGCACAGCCCCAAAATTACTACTTCCACAACTGTCTTATTTGGGCGAACGTTAATGCTGGTGTTTTAGGCCGCATCTCTAGGGAGCTGCCTGAAAGTAGGGTTAGGGCTTGCATGAAGATATCTATCATGACTCCAGCTCCAGGGGCACTAGTTCTGTAAAAGGCATCCCAAGAGGAATGTGACACAGCACCAATTTTACTCCTTAAACACCTTTCTTATTTGGGCTAGCCTTAGTGCTGGTAATAAAAGCCTCAACTCTAGGGCTCTGGCTAAAATTAGGGTTAGGGTTAACATACAGAGATCTAAAATGACTCTAGTTCCAGGGGCACTAGTGCTGTAAAAGGCATGCCAAGAGGAATGTGGCACAACAATAATATTGCTCCTTCCAGAGCTTTCTCAGTTGGCAAAGACTTAATGCGAATGAGGATGGCCTTATCTCTATGGAGATGGCTAAAATGAGCGTTAGGGTTAGCATTCAGAGATCTACAATGTCTCTAGCTCCAGGGGCACTAGTGCTGTAAAAACCACGCCAAGAAGAATGTGGCCCAGCACCAAAATTACTACTTCTACAACTGTCTTATTTGGGCGAACCTTAATGCTGGTGATGTAGGCCTCATCTCTAGGAAGCTGGCTAAAATTAGGGTTAGGCTTGGGGCTGGCATTCAGAGATCTAAAGTGCCTGTAGATCCAGGGGCATTAGTGCTATAAAAACCATGCCAAGAAGACTGTGGCACAGCCCCAAAATTACTACTTCCACAACTGTCTTATTTGGGCGAACGTTAATGCTGGTGTTTTAGGCCGCATCTCGAGGGAGCTGCCTGAAAGTAGGGTTAGGGCTTGCATGAAGAAATCTATCATGACTCCAGCTCCAGGGGCACTAGTGCTGTAAAAGGCATGCCAAGAGGAATGTGACACAGCACCAATATTACTCCTTAAACACCTTTCTTATTTGGGCTAGCCTTAGTGCTGGTAATAAAAGCCTCAACTCTAGGGCACTGGCTAAAATTAGGGTTAGGGTTAGGGTTAGCATACAGAGATCTAAAATGACTCTAGTTCCAGGGGCACTAGTGCTGTAAAAGGCATGCCAAGAGGAATGTGGCACAACAATAATATTGCTCCTTCCAGAGCTTTCTCAGTTGGGAAAGACTTAATGCGAATGAGGATAGCCTTATCTCTATGGAGATGGCTAAAATGAGGGTTAGGGTTAGCATTCAGAGATCTACAATGACTCTAGCTCCAGGGGCACTAGTGCTGTAAAAACCACGCCAAGAAGACTGTGGCACAGCCCCAAAATTACTACTTCCACAACTGTCTGATTTGGGCGAACGTTAATGCTGGTGTTTTAGGCCGCATCTCGAGGGAGCTGCCTGAAAGTAGGGTTAGGGCTTGCATGAAGATATCTATCATGACTCCAGCTCCAGGGGCACTAGTGCTGTAAAAGGCATGCCAAGAGGAATGTGACACAGCACCAATATTACTCCTTAAACACCTTTCTTATTTGGGCTAGCCTTAGTGCTGGTAATAAAAGCCTCAACTCTAGGGCGCTGGCTAAAATTAGGGTTAGGGTTAGGGTTAGCATACAGAGATCTAAAATGACTCTAGTTCCAGGGGCACTAGTGCTGTAAAAGGCATGCCAAGAGGAATGTGGCACAACAATAATATTGCTCCTTCCAGAGCTTTCTCAGTTGGGAAAGACTTAATGCGAATGAGGATAGCCTTATCTCTATGGAGATGGCTAAAATGAGGGTTAGGGTTAGCATTCAGAGATCTACAATGACTCTAGCTCCAGGGGCACTAGTGCTGTAAAAACCACGCCAAGAAGAATGTGGCACAGCCCCAAAATTACTACTTCTACAACTGTCTTATTTGGGCGAACCTTAATGCTGGTGATGTAGGCCTCATCTCTAGGAAGCTGGCTAAAATTAGGGTTAGGCTTGGGGCTGGCATTCAGAGATCTAAAGTGCCTCTACATCCAGGGGCATTAGTGCTATAAAAACCACGCCAAGAAGACTGTGGCACAGCCCCAAAATTACTACTTCCACAACTGTCTTATTTGGGCGAACGTTAATGCTGGTGTTTTAGGCCGCATCTCTAGGGAGCTGCCTGAAAGTAGGGTTAGGGCTTGCATGAAGATATCTATCATGACTCCAGCTCCAGGGGCACTAGTGCTGTAAAAGGCATCCCAAGAGGAATGTGACACAGCACCAATATTACTCCTTAAACACCTTTCTTATTTGGGCTAGCCTTAGTGCTGGTAATAAAAGCCTCAACTCAAGGGCGCTGGCTAAAATTAGGGTTAGGGTTAGGGTTAGCATACAGAGATCTAAAATGACTCTAGTTCCAGGGGCACTAGTGCTGTAAAAGGCATGCCAAGAGGAATGTGGCACAACAATAATATTGCTCCTTCCAGAGCTTTCTCAGTTGGGAAAGACTTAATGCGAATGAGGATAGCCTTATCTCTATGGAGATGGCTAAAATGAGGGTTAGGGTTAGCATTCAGAGATCTACAATGACTCTAGCTCCAGGGGCACTAGTGCTGTAAAAACCACGCCAAGAAGAATGTGGCACAGCCCCAAAATTACTACTTCTACAACTGTCTTATTTGGGCGAACCTTAATGCTGGTGATGTAGGCCTCATCTCTAGGAAGCTGGCTAAAATTAGGGTTAGGCTTGGGGCTGGCATTCAGAGATCTAAAGTGCCTCTACATCCAGGGGCATTAGTGCTATAAAAACCACGCCAAGAAGACTGTGGCACAGCCCCAAAATTACTACTTCCACAACTGTCTTATTTGGGCGAACGTTAATGCTGGTGTTTTAGGCCGCATCTCTAGGGAGCTGCCTGAAAGTAGGGTTAGGGCTTGCATGAAGATATCTATCATGACTCCAGCTCCAGGGGCACTAGTTCTGTAAAAGGCATCCCAAGAGGAATGTGACACAGCACCAATATTACTCCTTAAACACCTTTCTTATTTGGGCTAGCCTTAGTGCTGGTAATAAAAGCCTCAACTCTAGGGCGCTGGCTAAAATTAGGGTTAGGGTTAGCATACAGAGATCTAAAATGACTCTAGTTCCAGGGGCACTAGTGCTGTAAAAGGCATGCCAAGAGGAATGTGGCACAACAATAATATTGCTCCTTCCAGAGCTTTCTCAGTTGGCAAAGACTTAATGCGAATGAGGATGGCCTTATCTCTATGGAGATGGCTAAAATGAGGGTTAGGGTTAGCATTCAGAGATCTACAATGTCTCTAGCTCCAGGGGCACTAGTGCTGTAAAAACCACGCCAAGAAGAATGTGGCCCAGCACCAAAATTACTACTTCTACAACTGTCTCATTTGGGCGAACCTTAATGCTGGTGATGTAGGCCTCATCTCTAGGAAGCTGGCTAAAATTAGGGTTAGGCTTGGGGCTGGCATTCAGAGATCTAAAGTGCCTGTAGATCCAGGGGCATTAGTGCTATAAAAACCACGCCAAGAAGACTGTGGCACAGCCCCAAAATTACTACTTCCACAACTGTCTGATTTGGGCGAACGTTAATGCTGGTGTTTTAGGCCGCATCTCGAGGGAGCTGCCTGAAAGTAGGGTTAGGGCTTGCATGAAGATATCTATCATGACTCCAGCTCCAGGGGCACTAGTGCTGTAAAAGGCATGCCAAGAGGAATGTGACACAGCACCAATATTACTCCTTAAACACCTTTCTTATTTGGGCTAGCCTTAGTGCTGGTAATAAGAGCCTCAACTCTAGGGCGCTGGCTAAAATTAGGGTTAGGGTTAGGGTTAGCATACAGAGATCTAAAATGACTCTAGTTCCAGGGGCACTAGTGCTGTAAAAGGCATGCCAACAGGAATGTGGCACAACAATAATATTGCTCCTTCCAGAGCTTTCTCAGTTGGGAAAGACTTAATGCGAATGAGGATAGCCTTATCTCCATGGAGATGGCTAAAATGAGGGTTAGGGTTAGCATTCAGAGATCTACAATGACTCTAGCTCCAGGGGCACTAGTGCTGTAAAAACCACGCCAAGAAGACTGTGGCACAGCCCCAAAATTACTACTTCCACAACTGTCTGATTTGGGCGAACGTTAATGCTGGTGTTTTAGGCCGCATCTCGAGGGAGCTGCCTGAAAGTAGGGTTAGGGCTTGCATGAAGATATCTATCATGACTCCAGCTCCAGGGGCACTAGTGCTGTAAAAGGCATCCCAAGAGGAATGTGACACAGCACCAATATTACTCCTTAAACACCTTTCTTATTTGGGCTAGCCTTAGTGCTGGTAATAAAAGCCTCAACTCTAGGGCGCTGGCTAAAATTAGGGTTAGGGTTAGGGTTAGCATACAGAGATCTAAAATGACTCTAGTTCCAGGGGCACTAGTGCTGTAAAAGGCATGCCAAGAGGAATGTGGCACAACAATAATATTGCTCCTTCCAGAGCTTTCTCAGTTGGGAAAGACTTAATGCGAATGAGGATAGCCTTATCTCTATGGAGATGGCTAAAATGAGGGTTAGGGTTAGCATTCAGAGATCTACAATGACTCTAGCTCCAGGGGCACTAGTGCTGTAAAAACCACGCCAAGAAGAATGTGGCACAGCCCCAAAATTACTACTTCTACAACTGTCTTCTTTGGGCGAACCTTAATGCTGGTGATGTAGGCCTCATCTCTAGGAAGCTGGCTAAAATTAGGGTTAGGCTTGGGGCTGGCATTCAGAGATCTAAAGTGCCTCTACATCCAGGGGCATTAGTGCTATAAAAACCACGCCAAGAAGACTGTGGCACAGCCCCAAAATTACTACTTCCACAACTGTCTGATTTGGGCGAACGTTAATGCTGGTGTTTTAGGCCGCATCTCTAGGGAGCTGCCTGAAAGTAGGGTTAGGGCTTGCATGAAGATATCTATCATGACTCCAGCTCCAGGGGCACTAGTGCTGTAAAAGGCATGCCAAGAGGAATGTGGCACAGCACCAATATTACTCCTTAAACACCTTTCTTATTTGGGCTAGCCTTAGTGCTGGTAATAAAAGCCTCAACTCTAGGGCGCTGGCTAAAATTAGGGTTAGGGTTAGGGTTAGCATACAGAGATCTAAAATGACTCTAGTTCCAGGGGCACTAGTGCTGTAAAAGGCATGCCAAGAGGAATGTGGCACAACAATAATATTGCTCCTTCCAGAGCTTTCTCAGTTGGGAAAGACTTAATGCGAATGAGGATAGCCTTATCTCTATGGAGATGGCTAAAATGAGGGTTAGGGTTAGCATTCAGAGATCTACAATGACTCTAGCTCCAGGGGCACTAGTGCTGTAAAAACCACGCCAAGAAGAATGTGGCACAGCCCCAAAATTACTACTTCTACAACTGTCTTATTTGGGCGAACCTTAATGCTGGTGATGTAGGCCTCATCTCTAGGAAGCTGGCTAAAATTAGGGTTAGGCTTGGGGCTGGCATTCAGAGATCTAAAGTGCCTCTAGATCCAGGGGCATTAGTGCTATAAAAACCACGCCAAGAAGACTGTGGCACAGCCCCAAAATTACTACTTCCACAACTGTCTTATTTGGGCGAACGTTAATGCTGGTGTTTTAGGCCGCATCACGAGGGAGCTGCCTGAAAGTAGGGTTAGGGCTTGCATGAAGATATCTATCATGACTCCAGCTCCAGGGGCACTAGTGCTGTAAAAGGCATGCCAAGAGGAATGTGGCACAGCACCAATATTACTCCTTAAACACCTTTCTTATTTGGGCTAGCCTTAGTGCTGGTAATAAAAGCCTCAACTCTAGGGCGCTGGCTAAAATTAGGGTTAGGGTTAGGGTTAGCATACAGAGATCTAAAATGACTCTAGTTCCAGGGGCACTAGTGCTGTAAAAGGCATGCCAAGAGGAATGTGGCACAACAATAATATTGCTCCTTCCAGAGCTTTCTCAGTTGGGAAAGACTTAATGCGAATGAGGATAGCCTTATCTCTATGGAGATGGCTAAAATGAGGGTTAGGGTTAGCATTCAGAGATCTACAATGACTCTAGCTCCAGGGGCACTAGTGCTGTAAAAACCACGCCAAGAAGAATGTGGCACAGCCCCAAAATTACTACTTCTACAACTGTCTTATTTGGGCGAACCTTAATGCTGGTGATGTAGGCCTCATCTCTAGGAAGCTGGCTAAAATTAGGGTTAGGCTTGGGGCTGGCATTCAGAGATCTAAAGTGCCTCTACATCCAGGGGCATTAGTGCTATAAAAACCACGCCAAGAAGACTGTGGCACAGCCCCAAAATTACTACTTCCACAACTGTCTGATTTGGGCGAACGTTAATGCTGGTGTTTTAGGCAGCATCTCGAGGGAGCTGCCTGAAAGTAGGGTTAGGGCTTGCATGAAGATATCTATCATGACTCCAGCTCCAGGGGCACTAGTGCTGTAAAAGGCATGCCAAGAGGAATGTGACACAGCACCAATATTACTCCTTAAACACCTTTCTTATTTGGGCTATCCTTAGTGCTGGTAATAAAAGCCTCAACTCTAGGGCGCTGGCTAAAATTAGGGTTAGGGTTAGGGTTAGCATACAGAGATCTAAAATGACTCTAGTTCCAGGGGCACTAGTGCTGTAAAAGGCATGCCAAGAGGAATGTGGCACAACAATAATATTGCTCCTTCCAGAGCTTTCTCAGTTGGGAAAGACTTCATGCGAATGAGGATAGCCTTATCTCTATGGAGATGGCTAAAATGAGGGTTAGGGTTAGCATTCAGAGATCTACAATGACTCTAGCTCCAGGGGCACTAGTGCTGTAAAAACCACGCCAAGAAGACTGTGGCACAGCCCCAAAATTACTACTTCCACAACTGTCTGATTTGGGCGAACGTTAATGCTGGTGTTTTAGGCCGCATCTCGAGGGAGCTGCCTGAAAGTAGGGTTAGGGCTTGCATGAAGATATCTATCATGACTCCAGCTCCAGGGGCACTAGTGCTGTAAAAGGCATCCCAAGAGGAATGTGACACAGCACCAATATTACTCCTTAAACACCTTTCTTATTTGGGCTAGCCTTAGTGCTGGTAATAAAAGCCTCAACTCTAGGGCGCTGGCTAAAATTAGGGTTAGGGTTAGGGTTAGCATACAGAGATCTAAAATGACTCTAGTTCCAGGGGCACTAGTGCTGTAAAAGGCATGCCAAGAGGAATGTGGCACAACAATAATATTGCTCCTTCCAGAGCTTTCTCAGTTGGGAAAGACTTAATGCGAATGAGGATAGCCTTATCTCTATGGAGATGGCTAAAATGAGGGTTAGGGTTAGCATTCAGAGATCTACAATGACTCTAGCTCCAGGGGCACTAGTGCTGTAAAAACCACGCCAAGAAGAATGTGGCACAGCCCCAAAATTACTACTTCTACAACTGTCTTATTTGGGCGAACCTTAATGCTGGTGATGTAGGCCTCATCTCTAGGAAGCTGGCTAAAATTAGGGTTAGGCTTGGGGCTGGCATTCAGAGATCTAAAGTGCCTCTACATCCAGGGGCATTAGTGCTATAAAAACCACGCCAAGAAGACTGTGGCACAGCCCCAAAATTACTACTTCCACAACTGTCTGATTTGGGCGAACGTTAATGCTGGTGTTTTAGGCCGCATCTCGAGGGAGCTGCCTGAAAGTAGGGTTAGGGCTTGCATGAAGATATCTATCATGACTCCAGCTCCAGGGGCACTAGTGCTGTAAAAGGCATGCCAAGAGGAATGTGACACAGCACCAATATTACTCCTTAAACACCTTTCTTATTTGGGCTAGCCTTAGTGCTTGTAATAAAAGCCTCAACTCTAGGGCGCTGGCTAAAATTAGGGTTAGGGTTAGGGTTAGCATACAGAGATCTAAAATGACTCTAGTTCCAGGGGCACTAGTGCCGTAAAATGCATGCCAAGAGGAATGTGGCACAACAATAATATTGCTCCTTCCAGAGCTTTCTCAGTTGGGAAAGACTTAATGCGAATGAGGATAGCCTTATCTCTATGGAGATGGCTAAAATGAGGGTTAGGGTTAGCATTCAGAGATCTACAATGACTCTAGCTCCAGGGGCACTAGTGCTGTAAAAACCACGCCAAGAAGAATGTGGCACAGCCCCAAAATTACTACTTCTACAACTGTCTTCTTTGGGCGAACCTTAATGCTGGTGATGCAGGCCTCATCTCTAGGAAGCTGGCTAAAATTAGGGTTAGGCTTGGGGCTGGAATTCAGAGATCTAAAGTGCCTCTACATCCAGGGGCATTAGTGCTATAAAAACCACGCCAAGAAGACTGTGGCACAGCCCCAAAATTACTACTTCCACAACTGTCTGATTTGGGCGAACGTTAATGCTGGTGTTTTAGGCCGCATCTCGAGGGAGCTGCCTGAAAGTAGGGTTAGGGCTTGCATGAAGATATCTATCATGACTCCAGCTCCAGGGGCACTAGTGCTGTAAAAGGCATGCCAAGAGGAATGTGACACAGCACCAATATTACTCCTTAAACACCTTTCTTATTTGGGCTAGCCTTAGTGCTGGTAATAAAAGCCTCAACTCTAGGGCGCTGGCTAAAATTAGGGTTAGGGTTAGGGTTAGCATACAGAGATCTAAAATGACTCTAGTTCCAGGGGCACTAGTGCCGTAAAAGGCATGCCAAGAGGAATGTGGCACAACAATAATATTGCTCCTTCCAGAGCTTTCTCAGTTGGGAAAGACTTAATGCGAATGAGGATAGCCTTATCTCTATGGAGATGGCTAAAATGAGGGTTAGGGTTAGCATTCAGAGATCTACAATGACTCTAGCTCCAGGGGCACTAGTGCTGTAAAAACCACGCCAAGAAGAATGTGGCACAGCCCCAAAATTACTACTTCTACAACTGTCTTATTTGGGCGAACCTTAATGCTGGTGATGTAGGCCTCATCTCTAGGAAGCTGGCTAAAATTAGGGTTAGGCTTGGGGCTGGCATTCAGAGATCTAAAGTGCCTCTAGATCCAGGGGCATTAGTGCTATAAAAACCACGCCAAGAAGACTGTGGCACAGCCCCAAAATTACTACTTCCACAACTGTCTTATTTGGGCGAACGTTAATGCTGGTGTTTTAGGCCGCATCTCTAGGGAGCTGCCTGAAAGTAGCGTTAGGGCTTGCATGAAGATATCTATCATGACTCCAGCTCCAGGGGCACTAGTGCTGTAAAAGGCATGCCAAGAGGAATGTGGCACAGCACCAATATTACTCCTTAAACACCTTTCTTATTTGGGCTAGCCTTAGTGCTGGTAATAAAAGCCTCAACTCTAGGGCGCTGGCTAAAATTAGGGTTAGGGTTAGGGTTAGCATACAGAGATCTAAAATGACTCTAGTTCCAGGGGCACTAGTGCTGTAAAAGGCATGCCAAGAGGAATGTGGCACAACAATAATATTGCTCCTTCCAGAGCTTTCTCAGTTGGGAAAGACTTAATGCGAATGAGGATAGCCTTATCTCTATGGAGATGGCTAAAATGAGGGTTAGGGTTAGCATTCAGAGATCTACAATGACTCTAGCTCCAGGGGCACTAGTGCTGTAAAAACCACGCCAAGAAGAATGTGGCGCAGCCCCAAAATTACTACTTCTACAACTGTCTTATTTGGGCGAACCTTAATGCTGGTGATGTAGGCCTCATCTCTAGGAAGCTGGCTAAAATTAGGGTTAGGCTTGGGGCTGGCATTCAGAGATCTAAAGTGCCTCTACATCCAGGGGCATTAGTGCTATAAAAACCACGCCAAGAAGACTGTGGCACAGCCCCAAAATTACTACTTCCACAACTGTCTTATTTGGGCGAACATTAATGCTGGTGTTTTAGGCCGCATCTCGAGGGTGCTGCCTGAAAGTAGGGTTAGGGCTTGCATGAAGATATCTATCATGACTCCAGCTCCAGGGGCACTAGTGCTGTAAAAGGCATGCCAAGAGGAATGTGGCACAGCACCAATATTACTCCTTAAACACCTTTCTTATTTGGGCTAGCCTTAGTGCTGGTAATAAAAGCCTCAACTCTAGGGCGCTGGCTAAAATTAGGTTTAGGGTTAGGGTTAGCATACAGAGATCTAAAATGACTCTAGTTCCAGGGGCACTAGTGCTGTAAAAGGCATGCCAAGAGGAATGTGGCACAACAATAATATTGCTCCTTCCAGAGCTTTCTCAGTTGGGAAAGACTTAATGCGAATGAGGATAGCCTTATCTCTATGGAGATGGCTAAAATGAGGGTTAGGGTTAGCATTCAGAGATCTACAATGACTCTAGCTCCAGGGGCACTAGTGCTGTAAAAACCACGCCAAGAAGAATGTGGCACAGCCCCAAAATTACTACTTCTACAACTGTCTTATTTGGGCGAACCTTAATGCTGGTGATGTAGGCCTCATCTCTAGGAAGCTGGCTAAAATTAGGGTTAGGCTTGGGGCTGGCATTCAGAGATCTAAAGTGCCTCTACATCCAGGGGCATTAGTGCTATAAAAACCACGCCAAGAAGACTGTGGCACAGCCCCAAAATTACTACTTCCACAACTGTCTTATTTGGGCGAACATTAATGCTGGTGTTTTAGGCCGCATCTCGAGGGTGCTGCCTGAAAGTAGGGTTAGGGCTTGCATGAAGATATCTATCATGACTCCAGCTCCAGGGGCACTAGTGCTGTAAAAGGCATGCCAAGAGGAATGTGGCACAGCACCAATATTACTCCTTAAACACCTTTCTTATTTGGGCTAGCCTTAGTGCTGGTAATAAAAGCCTCAACTCTAGGGCGCTGGCTAAAATTAGGGTTAGGGTTAGGGTTAGCATACAGAGATCTAAAATGACTCTAGTTCCAGGGGCACTAGTGCTGTAAAAGGCATGCCAAGAGGAATGTGGCACAACAATAATATTGCTCCTTCCAGAGCTTTCTCAGTTGGGAAAGACTTAATGCGAATGAGGATAGCCTTATCTCTATGGAGATGGCTAAAATGAGGGTTAGGGTTAGCATTCAGAGATCTACAATGACTCTAGCTCCAGGGGCACTAGTGCTGTAAAAACCACGCCAAGAAGAATGTGGCACAGCCCCAAAATTACTACTTCTACAACTGTCTTATTTGGGCGAACCTTAATGCTGGTGATGTAGGCCTCATCTCTAGGAAGCTGGCTAAAATTAGGGTTAGGCTTGGGGCTGGCATTCAGAGATCTAAAGTGCCTCTACATCCAGGGGCATTAGTGCTATAAAAACCACGCCAAGAAGACTGTGGCACAGCCCCAAAATTACTACTTCCACAACTGTCTGATTTGGGCGAACGTTAATGCTGGTGTTTTAGGCCGCATCTCGAGGGAGCTGCCTGAAAGTAGGGTTAGGGCTTGCATGAAGATATCTATCATGACTCCAGCTCCAGGGGCACTAGTGCTGTAAAAGGCATCCCAAGAGGAATGTGACACAGCACCAATATTACTCCTTAAACACCTTTCTTATTTGGGCTAGCCTTAGTGCTGGTAATAAAAGCCTCAACTCTAGGGCGCTGGCTAAAATTAGGGTTAGGGTTAGGGTTAGCATACAGAGATCTAAAATGACTCTAGTTCCAGGGGCACTAGTGCTGTAAAAGGCATGCCAAGAGGAATGTGGCACAACAATAATATTGCTCCTTCCAGAGCTTTCTCAGTTGGGAAAGACTTAATGCGAATGAGGATAGCCTTATCTCTATGGAGATGGCTAAAATGAGGGTTAGGGTTAGCATTCAGAGATCTACAATGACTCTAGCTCCAGGGGCACTAGTGCTGTAAAAACCACGCCAAGAAGAATGTGGCACAGCCCCAAAATTACTACTTCTACAACTGTCTTATTTGGGCGAACCTTAATGCTGGTGATGTAGGCCTCATCTCTAGGAAGCTGGCTAAAATTAGGGTTAGGCTTGGGGCTGGCATTCAGAGATCTAAAGTGCCTCTACATCCAGGGGCATTAGTGCTATAAAAACCACGCCAAGAAGACTGTGGCACAGCCCCAAAATTACTACTTCCACAACTGTCTGATTTGGGCGAATGTTAATGCTGGTGTTTTAGGCCGCATCTCGAGGGAGCTGCCTGAAAGTAGGGTTAGGGCTTGCATGAAGATATCTATCATGACTCCAGCTCCAGGGGCACTAGTGCTGTAAAAGGCATCCCAAGAGGAATGTGACACAGCACCAATATTACTCCTTAAACACCTTTCTTATTTGGGCTAGCCTTAGTGCTGGTAATAAAAGCCTCAACTCTAGGGCGCTGGCTAAAATTAGGGTTAGGGTTAGGGTTAGCATACAGAGATCTAAAATGACTCTAGTTCCAGGGGCACTAGTGCTGTAAAAGGCATGCCAAGAGGAATGTGGCACAACAATAATATTGCTCCTTCCAGAGCTTTCTCAGTTGGGAAAGACTTAATGCGAATGAGGATAGCCTTATCTCTATGGAGATGGCTAAAATGAGGGTTAGGGTTAGCATTCAGAGATCTACAATGACTCTAGCTCCAGGGGCACTAGTGCTGTAAAAACCACGCCAAGAAGAATGTGGCACAGCCCCAAAATTACTACTTCTACAACTGTCTTATTTGGGCGAACCTTAATGCTGGTGATGTAGGCCTCATCTCTAGGAAGCTGGCTAAAATTAGGGTTAGGCTTGGGGCTGGCATTCAGAGATCTAAAGTGCCTCTACATCCAGGGGCATTAGTGCTATAAAAACCACGCCAAGAAGACTGTGGCACAGCCCCAAAATTACTACTTCCACAACTGTCTGGTTTGGGCGAACGTTAATGCTGGTGTTTTAGGCCGCATCTCTAGGGAGCTGCCTGAAAGTAGGGTTAGGGCTTGCATGAAGATATCTATCATGACTCCAGCTCCAGGGGCACTAGTGCTGTAAAAGGCATCCCAAGAGGAATGTGACACAGCACCAATATTACTCCTTAAACACCTTTCTTATTTGGGCTAGCCTTAGTGCTGGTAATAAAAGCCTCAACTCAAGGGCGCTGGCTAAAATTAGGGTTAGGGTTAGGGTTAGCATTCAGAGATCTACAATGACTCTAGCTCCAGGGGCACTAGTGCTGTAAAAACCACGCCAAGAAGAATGTGGCACAGCCCCAAAATTACTACTTCTACAACTGTCTTATTTGGGCGAACCTTAATGCTGGTGATGTAGGCCTCATCTCTAGGAAGCTGGCTAAAATTAGGGTTAGGCTTGGGGCTGGCATTCAGAGATCTAAAGTGCCTCTACATCCAGGGGCATTAGTGCTATAAAAACCACGCCAAGAAGACTGTGGCACAGCCCCAAAATTACTACTTCCACAACTGTCTTATTTGGGCGAACGTTAATGCTGGTGTTTTAGGCCGCATCTCTAGGGAGCTGCCTGAAAGTAGGGTTAGGGCTTGCATGAAGATATCTATCATGACTCCAGCTCCAGGGGCACTAGTTCTGTAAAAGGCATCCCAAGAGGAATGTGACACAGCACCAATTTTACTCCTTAAACACCTTTCTTATTTGGGCTAGCCTTAGTGCTGGTAATAAAAGCCTCAACTCTAGGGCTCTGGCTAAAATTAGGGTTAGGGTTAGCATACAGAGATCTAAAATGACTCTAGTTCCAGGGGCACTAGTGCTGTAAAAGGCATGCCAAGAGGAATGTGGCACAACAATAATATTGCTCCTTCCAGAGCTTTCTCAGTTGGCAAAGACTTAATGCGAATGAGGATGGCCTTATCTCTATGGAGATGGCTAAAATGAGCGTTAGGGTTAGCATTCAGAGATCTACAATGTCTCTAGCTCCAGGGGCACTAGTGCTGTAAAAACCACGCCAAGAAGAATGTGGCCCAGCACCAAAATTACTACTTCTACAACTGTCTTATTTGGGCGAACCTTAATGCTGGTGATGTAGGCCTCATCTCTAGGAAGCTGGCTAAAATTAGGGTTAGGCTTGGGGCTGGCATTCAGAGATCTAAAGTGCCTGTAGATCCAGGGGCATTAGTGCTATAAAAACCATGCCAAGAAGACTGTGGCACAGCCCCAAAATTACTACTTCCACAACTGTCTTATTTGGGCGAACGTTAATGCTGGTGTTTTAGGCCGCATCTCGAGGGAGCTGCCTGAAAGTAGGGTTAGGGCTTGCATGAAGATATCTATCATGACTCCAGCTCCAGGGGCACTAGTGCTGTAAAAGGCATGCCAAGAGGAATGTGACACAGCACCAATATTACTCCTTAAACACCTTTCTTATTTGGGCTAGCCTTAGTGCTGGTAATAAAAGCCTCAACTCTAGGGCACTGGCTAAAATTAGGGTTAGGGTTAGGGTTAGCATACAGAGATCTAAAATGACTCTAGTTCCAGGGGCACTAGTGCTGTAAAAGGCATGCCAAGAGGAATGTGGCACAACAATAATATTGCTCCTTCCAGAGCTTTCTCAGTTGGGAAAGACTTAATGCGAATGAGGATAGCCTTATCTCTATGGAGATGGCTAAAATGAGGGTTAGGGTTAGCATTCAGAGATCTACAATGACTCTAGCTCCAGGGGCACTAGTGCTGTAAAAACCACGCCAAGAAGACTGTGGCACAGCCCCAAAATTACTACTTCCACAACTGTCTGATTTGGGCGAACGTTAATGCTGGTGTTTTAGGCCGCATCTCGAGGGAGCTGCCTGAAAGTAGGGTTAGGGCTTGCATGAAGATATCTATCATGACTCCAGCTCCAGGGGCACTAGTGCTGTAAAAGGCATGCCAAGAGGAATGTGACACAGCACCAATATTACTCCTTAAACACCTTTCTTATTTGGGCTAGCCTTAGTGCTGGTAATAAAAGCCTCAACTCTAGGGCGCTGGCTAAAATTAGGGTTAGGGTTAGGGTTAGCATACAGAGATCTAAAATGACTCTAGTTCCAGGGGCACTAGTGCTGTAAAAGGCATGCCAAGAGGAATGTGGCACAACAATAATATTGCTCCTTCCAGAGCTTTCTCAGTTGGGAAAGACTTAATGCGAATGAGGATAGCCTTATCTCTATGGAGATGGCTAAAATGAGGGTTAGGGTTAGCATTCAGAGATCTACAATGACTCTAGCTCCAGGGGCACTAGTGCTGTAAAAACCACGCCAAGAAGAATGTGGCACAGCCCCAAAATTACTACTTCTACAACTGTCTTATTTGGGCGAACCTTAATGCTGGTGATGTAGGCCTCATCTCTAGGAAGCTGGCTAAAATTAGGGTTAGGCTTGGGGCTGGCATTCAGAGATCTAAAGTGCCTCTACATCCAGGGGCATTAGTGCTATAAAAACCACGCCAAGAAGACTGTGGCACAGCCCCAAAATTACTACTTCCACAACTGTCTTATTTGGGCGAACGTTAATGCTGGTGTTTTAGGCCGCATCTCTAGGGAGCTGCCTGAAAGTAGGGTTAGGGCTTGCATGAAGATATCTATCATGACTCCAGCTCCAGGGGCACTAGTTCTGTAAAAGGCATCCCAAGAGGAATGTGACACAGCACCAATATTACTCCTTAAACACCTTTCTTATTTGGGCTAGCCTTAGTGCTGGTAATAAAAGCCTCAACTCTAGGGCGCTGGCTAAAATTAGGGTTAGGGTTAGCATACAGAGATCTAAAATGACTCTAGTTCCAGGGGCACTAGTGCTGTAAAAGGCATGCCAAGAGGAATGTGGCACAACAATAATATTGCTCCTTCCAGAGCTTTCTCAGTTGGCAAAGACTTAATGCGAATGAGGATGGCCTTATCTCTATGGAGATGGCTAAAATGAGGGTTAGGGTTAGCATTCAGAGATCTACAATGTCTCTAGCTCCAGGGGCACTAGTGCTGTAAAAACCACGCCAAGAAGAATGTGGCCCAGCACCAAAATTACTACTTCTACAACTGTCTCATTTGGGCGAACCTTAATGCTGGTGATGTAGGCCTCATCTCTAGGAAGCTGGCTAAAATTAGGGTTAGGCTTGGGGCTGGCATTCAGAGATCTAAAGTGCCTGTAGATCCAGGGGCATTAGTGCTATAAAAACCACGCCAAGAAGACTGTGGCACAGCCCCAAAATTACTACTTCCACAACTGTCTGATTTGGGCGAACGTTAATGCTGGTGTTTTAGGCCGCATCTCGAGGGAGCTGCCTGAAAGTAGGGTTAGGGCTTGCATGAAGATATCTATCATGACTCCAGCTCCAGGGGCACTAGTGCTGTAAAAGGCATGCCAAGAGGAATGTGACACAGCACCAATATTACTCCTTAAACACCTTTCTTATTTGGGCTAGCCTTAGTGCTGGTAATAAGAGCCTCAACTCTAGGGCGCTGGCTAAAATTAGGGTTAGGGTTAGGGTTAGCATACAGAGATCTAAAATGACTCTAGTTCCAGGGGCACTAGTGCTGTAAAAGGCATGCCAACAGGAATGTGGCACAACAATAATATTGCTCCTTCCAGAGCTTTCTCAGTTGGGAAAGACTTAATGCGAATGAGGATAGCCTTATCTCTATGGAGATGGCTAAAATGAGGGTTAGGGTTAGCATTCAGAGATCTACAATGACTCTAGCTCCAGGGGCACTAGTGCTGTAAAAACCACGCCAAGAAGACTGTGGCACAGCCCCAAAATTACTACTTCCACAACTGTCTGATTTGGGCGAACGTTAATGCTGGTGTTTTAGGCCGCATCTCGAGGGAGCTGCCTGAAAGTAGGGTTAGGGCTTGCATGAAGATATCTATCATGACTCCAGCTCCAGGGGCACTAGTGCTGTAAAAGGCATCCCAAGAGGAATGTGACACAGCACCAATATTACTCCTTAAACACCTTTCTTATTTGGGCTAGCCTTAGTGCTGGTAATAAAAGCCTCAACTCTAGGGCGCTGGCTAAAATTAGGGTTAGGGTTAGGGTTAGCATACAGAGATCTAAAATGACTCTAGTTCCAGGGGCACTAGTGCTGTAAAAGGCATGCCAAGAGGAATGTGGCACAACAATAATATTGCTCCTTCCAGAGCTTTCTCAGTTGGGAAAGACTTAATGCGAATGAGGATAGCCTTATCTCTATGGAGATGGCTAAAATGAGGGTTAGGGTTAGCATTCAGAGATCTACAATGACTCTAGCTCCAGGGGCACTAGTGCTGTAAAAACCACGCCAAGAAGAATGTGGCACAGCCCCAAAATTACTACTTCTACAACTGTCTTCTTTGGGCGAACCTTAATGCTGGTGATGTAGGCCTCATCTCTAGGAAGCTGGCTAAAATTAGGGTTAGGCTTGGGGCTGGCATTCAGAGATCTAAAGTGCCTCTACATCCAGGGGCATTAGTGCTATAAAAACCACGCCAAGAAGACTGTGGCACAGCCCCAAAATTACTACTTCCACAACTGTCTGATTTGGGCGAACGTTAATGCTGGTGTTTTAGGCCGCATCACGAGGGAGCTGCCTGAAAGTAGGGTTAGGGCTTGCATGAAGATATCTATCATGACTCCAGCTCCAGGGGCACTAGTGCTGTAAAAGGCATGCCAAGAGGAATGTGGCACAGCACCAATATTACTCCTTAAACACCTTTCTTATTTGGGCTAGCCTTAGTGCTGGTAATAAAAGCCTCAACTCTAGGGCGCTGGCTAAAATTAGGGTTAGGGTTAGGGTTAGCATACAGAGATCTAAAATGACTCTAGTTCCAGGGGCACTAGTGCTGTAAAAGGCATGCCAAGAGGAATGTGGCACAACAATAATATTGCTCCTTCCAGAGCTTTCTCAGTTGGGAAAGACTTAATGCGAATGAGGATAGCCTTATCTCTATGGAGATGGCTAAAATGAGGGTTAGGGTTAGCATTCAGAGATCTACAATGACTCTAGCTCCAGGGGCACTAGTGCTGTAAAAACCACGCCAAGAAGAATGTGGCACAGCCCCAAAATTACTACTTCTACAACTGTCTTATTTGGGCGAACCTTAATGCTGGTGATGTAGGCCTCATCTCTAGGAAGCTGGCTAAAATTAGGGTTAGGCTTGGGGCTGGCATTCAGAGATCTAAAGTGCCTCTAGATCCAGGGGCATTAGTGCTATAAAAACCACGCCAAGAAGACTGTGGCACAGCCCCAAAATTACTACTTCCACAACTGTCTGATTTGGGCGAACGTTAATGCTGGTGTTTTAGGCCGCATCACGAGGGAGCTGCCTGAAAGTAGGGTTAGGGCTTGCATGAAGATATCTATCATGACTCCAGCTCCAGGGGCACTAGTGCTGTAAAAGGCATGCCAAGAGGAATGTGGCACAGCACCAATATTACTCCTTAAACACCTTTCTTATTTGGGCTAGCCTTAGTGCTGGTAATAAAAGCCTCAACTCTAGGGCGCTGGCTAAAATTAGGGTTAGGGTTAGGGTTAGCATACAGAGATCTAAAATGACTCTAGTTCCAGGGGCACTAGTGCTGTAAAAGGCATGCCAAGAGGAATGTGGCACAACAATAATATTGCTCCTTCCAGAGCTTTCTCAGTTGGGAAAGACTTAATGCGAATGAGGATAGCCTTATCTCTATGGAGATGGCTAAAATGAGGGTTAGGGTTAGCATTCAGAGATCTACAATGACTCTAGCTCCAGGGGCACTAGTGCTGTAAAAACCACGCCAAGAAGAATGTGGCACAGCCCCAAAATTACTACTTCTACAACTGTCTTATTTGGGCGAACCTTAATGCTGGTGATGTAGGCCTCATCTCTAGGAAGCTGGCTAAAATTAGGGTTAGGCTTGGGGCTGGCATTCAGAGATCTAAAGTGCCTCTACATCCAGGGGCATTAGTGCTATAAAAACCACGCCAAGAAGACTGTGGCACAGCCCCAAAATTACTACTTCCACAACTGTCTGATTTGGGCGAACGTTAATGCTGGTGTTTTAGGCAGCATCTCGAGGGAGCTGCCTGAAAGTAGGGTTAGGGCTTGCATGAAGATATCTATCATGACTCCAGCTCCAGGGGCACTAGTGCTGTAAAAGGCATGCCAAGAGGAATGTGACACAGCACCAATATTACTCCTTAAACACCTTTCTTATTTGGGCTATCCTTAGTGCTGGTAATAAAAGCCTCAACTCTAGGGCGCTGGCTAAAATTAGGGTTAGGGTTAGGGTTAGCATACAGAGATCTAAAATGACTCTAGTTCCAGGGGCACTAGTGCTGTAAAAGGCATGCCAAGAGGAATGTGGCACAACAATAATATTGCTCCTTCCAGAGCTTTCTCAGTTGGGAAAGACTTAATGCGAATGAGGATAGCCTTATCTCTATGGAGATGGCTAAAATGAGGGTTAGGGTTAGCATTCAGAGATCTACAATGACTCTAGCTCCAGGGGCACTAGTGCTGTAAAAACCACGCCAAGAAGACTGTGGCACAGCCCCAAAATTACTACTTCCACAACTGTCTGATTTGGGCGAACGTTAATGCTGGTGTTTTAGGCCGCATCTCGAGGGAGCTGCCTGAAAGTAGGGTTAGGGCTTGCATGAAGATATCTATCATGACTCCAGCTCCAGGGGCACTAGTGCTGTAAAAGGCATCCCAAGAGGAATGTGACACAGCACCAATATTACTCCTTAAACACCTTTCTTATTTGGGCTAGCCTTAGTGCTGGTAATAAAAGCCTCAACTCTAGGGCGCTGGCTAAAATTAGGGTTAGGGTTAGGGTTAGCATACAGAGATCTAAAATGACTCTAGTTCCAGGGGCACTAGTGCTGTAAAAGGCATGCCAAGAGGAATGTGGCACAACAATAATATTGCTCCTTCCAGAGCTTTCTCAGTTGGGAAAGACTTAATGCGAATGAGGATAGCCTTATCTCTATGGAGATGGCTAAAATGAGGGTTAGGGTTAGCATTCAGAGATCTACAATGACTCTAGCTCCAGGGGCACTAGTGCTGTAAAAACCACGCCAAGAAGAATGTGGCACAGCCCCAAAATTACTACTTCTACAACTGTCTTATTTGGGCGAACCTTAATGCTGGTGATGTAGGCCTCATCTCTAGGAAGCTGGCTAAAATTAGGGTTAGGCTTGGGGCTGGCATTCAGAGATCTAAAGTGCCTCTACATCCAGGGGCATTAGTGCTATAAAAACCACGCCAAGAAGACTGTGGCACAGCCCCAAAATTACTACTTCCACAACTGTCTGATTTGGGCGAACGTTAATGCTGGTGTTTTAGGCCGCATCTCGAGGGAGCTGCCTGAAAGTAGGGTTAGGGCTTGCATGAAGATATCTATCATGACTCCAGCTCCAGGGGCACTAGTGCTGTAAAAGGCATGCCAAGAGGAATGTGACACAGCACCAATATTACTCCTTAAACACCTTTCTTATTTGGGCTATCCTTAGTGCTGGTAATAAAAGCCTCAACTCTAGGGCGCTGGCTAAAATTAGGGTTAGGGTTAGGGTTAGCATACAGAGATCTAAAATGACTCTAGTTCCAGGGGCACTAGTGCTGTAAAAGGCATGCCAAGAGGAATGTGGCACAACAATAATATTGCTCCTTCCAGAGCTTTCTCAGTTGGGAAAGACTTAATGCGAATGAGGATAGCCTTATCTCTATGGAGATGGCTAAAATGAGGGTTAGGGTTAGCATTCAGAGATCTACAATGACTCTAGCTCCAGGGGCACTAGTGCTGTAAAAACCACGCCAAGAAGACTGTGGCACAGCCCCAAAATTACTACTTCCACAACTGTCTTATTTGGGCGAACGTTAATGCTGGTGTTTTAGGCCGCATCTCGAGGGAGCTGCCTGAAAGTAGGGTTAGGGCTTGCATGAAGATATCTATCATGACTCCAGCTCCAGGGGCACTAGTGCTGTAAAAGGCATCCCAAGAGGAATGTGACACAGCACCAATATTACTCCTTAAACACCTTTCTTATTTGGGCTAGCCTTAGTGCTGGTAATAAAAGCCTCAACTCTAGGGCGCTGGCTAAAATTAGGGTTAGGGTTAGGGTTAGCATACAGAGATCTAAAATGACTCTAGTTCCAGGGGCACTAGTGCTGTAAAAGGCATGCCAAGAGGAATGTGGCACAACAATAATATTGCTCCTTCCAGAGCTTTCTCAGTTGGGAAAGACTTAATGCGAATGAGGATAGCCTTATCTCTATGGAGATGGCTAAAATGAGGGTTAGGGTTAGCATTCAGAGATCTACAATGACTCTAGCTCCAGGGGCACTAGTGCTGTAAAAACCACGCCAAGAAGAATGTGGCACAGCCCCAAAATTACTACTTCTACAACTGTCTTATTTGGGCGAACCTTAATGCTGGTGATGTAGGCCTCATCTCTAGGAAGCTGGCTAAAATTAGGGTTAGGCTTGGGGCTGGCATTCAGAGATCTAAAGTGCCTCTACATCCAGGGGCATTAGTGCTATAAAAACCACGCCAAGAAGACTGTGGCACAGCCCCAAAATTACTACTTCCACAACTGTCTGATTTGGGCGAACGTTAATGCTGGTGTTTTAGGCCGCATCTCGAGGGAGCTGCCTGAAAGTAGGGTTAGGGCTTGCATGAAGATATCTATCATGACTCCAGCTCCAGGGGCACTAGTGCTGTAAAAGGCATGCCAAGAGGAATGTGACATAGCACCAATATTACTCCTTAAACACCTTTCTTATTTGGGCTAGCCTTAGTGCTGGTAATAAAAGCCTCAAATCTAGGGCGCTGGCTAAAATTAGGGTTAGGGTTAGGGTTAGCATACAGAGATCTAAAATGACTCTAGTTCCAGGGGCACTAGTGCCGTAAAATGCATGCCAAGAGGAATGTGGCACAACAATAATATTGCTCCTTCCAGAGCTTTCTCAGTTGGGAAAGACTTAATGCGAATGAGGATAGCCTTATCTCTATGGAGATGGCTAAAATGAGGGTTAGGGTTAGCATTCAGAGATCTACAATGACTCTAGCTCCAGGGGCACTAGTGCTGTAAAAACCACGCCAAGAAGAATGTGGCACAGCCCCAAAATTACTGCTTCTACAACTGTCTTATTTGGGCGAACCTTAATGCTGGTGATGTAGGCCTCATCTCTAGGAAGCTGGCTAAAATTAGGGTTAGGCTTGGGGCTGGCATTCAGAGATCTAAAGTGCCTCTACATCCAGGGGCATTAGTGCTATAAAAACCACGCCAAGAAGACTGTGGCACAGCCCCAAAATTACTACTTCCACAACTGTCTGATTTGGGCGAACGTTAATGCTGGTGTTTTAGGCCGCATCTCGAGGGAGCTGCCTGAAAGTAGGGTTAGGGCTTGCATGAAGATATCTATCATGACTCCAGCTCCAGGGGCACTAGTGCTGTAAAAGGCATGCCAAGAGGAATGTGACATAGCACCAATATTACTCCTTAAACACCTTTCTTATTTGGGCTAGCCTTAGTGCTGGTAATAAAAGCCTCAAATCTAGGGCGCTGGCTAAAATTAGGGTTAGGGTTAGGGTTAGCATACAGAGATCTAAAATGACTCTAGTTCCAGGGGCACTAGTGCCGTAAAATGCATGCCAAGAGGAATGTGGCACAACAATAATATTGCTCCTTCCAGAGCTTTCTCAGTTGGGAAAGACTTAATGCGAATGAGGATAGCCTTATCTCTATGGAGATGGCTAAAATGAGGGTTAGGGTTAGCATTCAGAGATCTACAATGACTCTAGCTCCAGGGGCACTAGTGCTGTAAAAACCACGCCAAGAAGAATGTGGCACAGCCCCAAAATTACTGCTTCTACAACTGTCTTATTTGGGCGAACCTTAATGCTGGTGATGTAGGCCTCATCTCTAGGAAGCTGGCTAAAATTAGGGTTAGGCTTGGGGCTGGCATTCAGAGATCTAAAGTGCCTCTAGATCCAGGGGCATTAGTGCTATAAAAACCACGCCAAGAAGACTGTGGCACAGCCCCAAAATTACTACTTCCACAACTGTCTGATTTGGGCGAACGTTAATGCTGGTGTTTTAGGCCGCATCTCGAGGGAGCTGCCTGAAAGTAGGGTTAGGGCTTGCATGAAGATATCTATCATGACTCCAGCTCCAGGGGCACTAGTGCTGTAAAAGGCATGCCAAGAGGAATGTGGCACAGCACCAATATTACTCCTTAAACACCTTTCTTATTTGGGCTAGCCTTAGTGCTGGTAATAAAAGCCTCAACTCTAGGGCGCTGGCTAAAATTAGGGTTAGGGTTAGCATACAGAGATCTAAAATGACTCTAGTTCCAGGGGCACTAGTGCTGTAAAAGGCATGCCAAGAGGAATGTGGCACAACAATAATATTGCTCCTTCCAGAGCTTTCTCAGTTGGGAAAGACTTAATGCGAATGAGGATAGCCTTATCTCTATGGAGATGGCTAAAATGAGGGTTAGGGTTAGCATTCAGAGATCTACAATGACTCTAGCTCCAGGGGCACTAGTGCTGTAAAAACCACGCCAAGAAGAATGTGGCACAGCCCCAAAATTACTACTTCTACAACTGTCTTATTTGGGCGAACCTTAATGCTGGTGATGTAGGCCTCATCTCTAGGAAGCTGGCTAAAATTAGGGTTAGGCTTGGGGCTGGCATTCAGAGATCTAAAGTGCCTCTAGATCCAGGGGCATTAGTGCTATAAAAACCACGCCAAGAAGACTGTGGCACAGCCCCAAAATTACTACTTCCACAACTGTCTGATTTGGGCGAACGTTAATGCTGGTGTTTTAGGCCGCATCTCGAGGGAGCTGCCTGAAAGTAGGGTTAGGGCTTGCATGAAGATATCTATCATGACTCCAGCTCCAGGGGCACTAGTGCTGTAAAAGGCATGCCAAGAGGAATGTGGCACAGCACCAATATTACTCCTTAAACACCTTTCTTATTTGGGCTAGCCTTAGTGCTGGTAATAAAAGCCTCAACTCTAGGGCGCTGGCTAAAATTAGGGTTAGGGTTAGCATACAGAGATCTAAAATGACTCTAGTTCCAGGGGCACTAGTGCTGTAAAAGGCATGCCAAGAGGAATGTGGCACAACAATAATATTGCTCCTTCCAGAGCTTTCTCAGTTGGGAAAGACTTAATGCGAATGAGGATAGCCTTATCTCTATGGAGATGGCTAAAATGAGGGTTAGGGTTAGCATTCAGAGATCTACAATGACTCTAGCTCCAGGGGCACTAGTGCTGTAAAAACCACGCCAAGAAGAATGTGGCACAGCCCCAAAATTACTACTTCTACAACTGTCTTATTTGGGCGAACCTTAATGCTGGTGATGTAGGCCTCATCTCTAGGAAGCTGGCTAAAATTAGGGTTAGGCTTGGGGCTGGCATTCAGAGATCTAAATTGCCTCTACATCCAGGGGCATTAGTGCTATAAAAACCACGCCAAGAAGACTGTGGCACAGCCCCAAAATTACTACTTCCACAACTGTCTGATTTGGGCGAACGTTAATGCTGGTGTTTTAGGCCGCATCTCTAGGGAGCTGCCTGAAAGTAGGGTTAGGGCTTGCATGAAGATATCTATCATGACTCCAGCTCCAGGGGCACTAGTGCTGTAAAAGGCATGCCAAGAGGAATGTGGCACAGCACCAATATTACTCCTTAAACACCTTTCTTATTTGGGCTAGCCTTAGTGCTGGTAATAAAAGCCTCAACTCTAGGGCGCTGGCTAAAATTAGGGTTAGGGTTAGGGTTAGCATACAGAGATCTAAAATGACTCTAGTTCCAGGGGCACTAGTGCTGTAAAAGGCATGCCAAGAGGAATGTGGCACAACAATAATATTGCTCCTTCCAGAGCTTTCTCAGTTGGGAAAGACTTAATGCGAATGAGGATAGCCTTATCTCTATGGAGATGGCTAAAATGAGGGTTAGGGTTAGCATTCAGAGATCTACAATGACTCTAGCTCCAGAGGCACTAGTGCTGTAAAAACCACGCCAAGAAGAATGTGGCACAGCCCCAAAATTACTACTTCTACAACTGTCTTCTTTGGGCGAACCTTAATGCTGGTGATGTAGGCCTCATCTCTAGGAAGCTGGCTAAAATTAGGGTTAGGCTTGGGGCTGGCATTCAGAGATCTAAAGTGCCTCTACATCCAGGGGCATTAGTGCTATAAAAAACACGCCAAGAAGACTGTGGCACAGCCCCAAAATTACTACTTCCACAACTGTCTGGTTTGGGCGAACGTTAATGCTGGTGTTTTAGGCCGCATCTCGAGGGAGCTGCCTGAAAGTAGGGTTAGGGCTTGCATGAAGATATCTATCATGACTCCAGCTCCAGGGGCACTAGTGCTGTAAAAGGCATGCCAAGAGGAATGTGACACAGCACCAATATTACTCCTTAAACACCTTTCTTATTTGGGCTAGCCTTAGTGCTGGTAATAAAAGCCTCAACTCTAGGGCGCTGGCTAAAATTAGGGTTAGGGTTAGGGTTAGCATACAGAGATCTAAAATGACTCTAGTTCCAGGGGCACTAGTGCTGTAAAAGGCATGCCAAGAGGAATGTGGCACAACAATAATATTGCTCCTTCCAGAGCTTTCTCAGTTGGGAAAGACTTAATGCGAATGAGGATAGCCTTATCTCTATGGAGATGGCTAAAATGAGGGTTAGGGTTAGCATTCAGAGATCTACAATGACTCTAGCTCCAGGGGCACTAGTGCTGTAAAAACCACGCCAAGAAGAATGTGGCACAGCCCCAAAATTACTACTTCTACAACTGTCTTATTTGGGCGAACCTTAATGCTGGTGATGTAGGCCTCATCTCTAGGAAGCTGGCTAAAATTAGGGTTAGGCTTGGGGCTGGCATTCAGAGATCTAAAGTGCCTCTAGATCCAGGGGCATTAGTGCTATAAAAACCACGCCAAGAAGACTGTGGCACAGCCCCAAAATTACTACTTCCACAACTGTCTGATTTGGGCGAACGTTAATGCTGGTGTTTTAGGCCGCATCTCGAGGGAGCTGCCTGAAAGTAGGGTTAGGGCTTGCATGAAGATATCTATCATGACTCCAGCTCCAGGGGCACTAGTGCTGTAAAAGGCATGCCAAGAGGAATGTGGCACAGCACCAATATTACTCCTTAAACACCTTTCTTATTTGGGCTAGCCTTAGTGCTGGTAATAAAAGCCTCAACTCTAGGGCGCTGGCTAAAATTAGGGTTAGGGTTAGGGTTAGCATACAGAGATCTAAAATGACTCTAGTTCCAGGGGCACTAGTGCTGTAAAAGGCATGCCAAGAGGAATGTGGCACAACAATAATATTGCTCCTTCCAGAGCTTTCTCAGTTGGGAAAGACTTAATGCGAATGAGGATAGCCTTATCTCTATGGAGATGGCTAAAATGAAGGTTAGGTTTAGCATTCAGAGATCTACAATGACTCTAGCTCCAGGGGCACTAGTGCTGTAAAAACCACGCCAAGAAGAATGTGGCACAGCCCCAAAATTACTACTTCTACAACTGTCTTATTTGGGCGAACCTTAATGCTGGTGATGTAGGCCTCATCTCTAGGAAGCTGGCTAAAATTAGGGTTAGGCTTGGGGCTGGCATTCAGAGATCTAAAGTGCCTCTACATCCAGGGGCATTAGTGCTATAAAAACCACGCCAAGAAGACTGTGGCACAGCCCCAAAATTACTACTTCCACAACTGTCTGATTTGGGCGAACGTTAATGCTGGTGTTTTAGGCCGCATCTCGAGGGAGCTGCCTGAAAGTAGGGTTAGGGCTTGCATGAAGATATCTATCATGACTCCAGCTCCAGGGGCACTAGTGCTGTAAAAGGCATGCCAAGAGGAATGTGACACAGCACCAATATTACTCCTTAAACACCTTTCTTATTTGGGCTAGCCTTAGTGCTGGTAATAAAAGCCTCAACTCTAGGGCGCTGGCTAAAATTAGGGTTAGGGTTAGGGTTAGCATACAGAGATCTAAAATGACTCTAGTTCCAGGGGCACTAGTGCTGTAAAAGGCATGCCAAGAGGAATGTGGCACAACAATAATATTGCTCCTTCCAGAGCTTTCTCAGTTGGGAAAGACTTAATGCGAATGAGGATAGCCTTATCTCTATGGAGATGGCTAAAATGAGGGTTAGGGTTAGCATTCAGAGATCTACAATGACTCTAGCTCCAGGGGCACTAGTGCTGTAAAAACCACGCCAAGAAGAATGTGGCACAGCCCCAAAATTACTACTTCTACAACTGTCTTATTTGGGCGAACCTTAATGCTGGTGATGTAGGCCTCATCTCTAGGAAGCTGGCTAAAATTAGGGTTAGGCTTGGGGCTGGCATTCAGAGATCTAAAGTGCCTCTACATCCAGGGGCATTAGTGCTATAAAAACCACGCCAAGAAGACTGTGGCACAGCCCCAAAATTACTACTTCCACAACTGTCTTATTTGGGCGAACGTTAATGCTGGTGTTTTAGGCCGCATCTCGAGGGAGCTGCCTGAAAGTAGGGTTAGGGTTTGCATGAAGATATCTATCATGACTCCAGCTCCAGGGGCACTAGTGCTGTAAAAGGCATGCCAAGAGGAATGTGGCACAGCACCAATATTACTCCTTAAACACCTTTCTTATTTGGGCTAGCCTTAGTGCTGGTAATAAAAGCCTCAACTCTAGGGCGCTGGCTAAAATTAGGGTTAGGGTTAGGGTCAGCATACAGAGATCTAAAATGACTCTAGTTCATGGGGCACTAGTGCTGTAAAAGGCATGCCAAGAGGAATGTGGCACAACAATAATATTGCTCCTTCCAGAGCTTTCTCAGTTGGGAAAGACTTAATGCGAATGAGGATAGCCTTATCTCTATGGAGATGGCTAAAATGAGGGTTAGGTTTAGCATTCAGAGATCTACAATGACTCTAGCTCCAGGGGCACTAGTGCTGTAAAAACCACGCCAAGAAGAATGTGGCACAGCCCCAAAATTACTACTTCTACAACTGTCTTATTTGGGCGAACCTTAATGCTGGTGATGTAGGCCTCATCTCTAGGAAGCTGGCTAAAATTAGGGTTAGGCTTGGGGCTGGCATTCAGAGATCTAAAGTGCCTCTACATCCAGGGGCATTAGTGCTATAAAAACCACGCCAAGAAGACTGTGGCACAGCCCCAAAATTACTACTTCCACAACTGTCTTATTTGGGCGAACGTTAATGCTGGTGTTTTAGGCCGCATCTCGAGGGAGCTGCCTGAAAGTAGGGTTAGGGTTTGCATGAAGATATCTATCATGACTCCAGCTCCAGGGGCACTAGTGCTGTAAAAGGCATGCCAAGAGGAATGTGGCACAGCACCAATATTACTCCTTAAACACCTTTCTTATTTGGGCTAGCCTTAGTGCTGGTAATAAAAGCCTCAACTCTAGGGCGCTGGCTAAAATTAGGGTTAGGGTTAGGGTCAGCATACAGAGATCTAAAATGACTCTAGTTCCAGGGGCACTAGTGCTGTAAAAGGCATGCCAAGAGGAATGTGGCACAACAATAATATTGCTCCTTCCAGAGCTTTCTCAGTTGGGAAAGACTTAATGCGAATGAGGATAGCCTTATCTCTATGGAGATGGCTAAAATGAGGGTTAGGTTTAGCATTCAGAGATCTACAATGACTCTAGCTCCAGGGGCACTAGTGCTGTAAAAACCACGCCAAGAAGAATGTGGCACAGCCCCAAAATTACTACTTCTACAACTGTCTTATTTGGGCGAACCTTAATGCTGGTGATGTAGGCCTCATCTCTAGGAAGCTGGCTAAAATTAGGGTTAGGCTTGGGGCTGGCATTCAGAGATCTAAAGTGCCTCTACATCCAGGGGCATTAGTGCTATAAAAACCACGCCAAGAAGACTGTGGCACAGCCCCAAAATTACTTCTTCCGCAACTGTCTTATTTGGGCGAACGTTAATGCTGGTGTTTTAGGCCGCATCTCGAGGGAGCTGCCTGAAATTAGGGTTAGGGCTTGCATGAAGATATCTATCATGACTCCAGCTCCAGGGGCACTAGTGCTGTAAAAGGCATGCCAAGAGGAATGTGGCACAGCACCAATATTACTCCTTAAACACCTTTCTTTTTTGGGCTAGCCTTAGTGCTGGTAATAAAAGCCTCAACTCTAGGGCGCTGGCTAAAATTAGGGTTAGGGTTAGGGTTAGCATACAGAGATCTAAAATGACTCTAGTTCCAGGGGCACTAGTGCTGTAAAAGGCATGCCAAGAGGAATGTGGCACAACAATAATATTGCTCCTTCCAGAGCTTTCTCAGTTGGGAAAGACTTAATGCGAATGAGGATAGCCTTATCTCTATGGAGATGGCTAAAATGAAGGTTAGGGTTAGCATTCAGAGATCTACAATGACTCTAGCTCCAGGGGCACTAGTGCTGTAAAAACCACGCCAAGAAGAATGTGGCACAGCCCCAAAATTACTACTTCTACAACTGTCTTATTTGGGCGAACCTTAATGCTGGTGATGTAGGCCTCATCTCTAGGAAGCTGGCTAAAATTAGGGTTAGGCTTGGGGCTGGCATTCAGAGATCTAAAGTGCCTCTACATCCAGGGGCATTAGTGCTGTAAAAACCACGCCAAGAAGACTGTGGCACAGCCCCAAAATTACTTCTTCCGCAACTGTCTTATTTGGGCGAACGTTAATGCTGGTGTTTTAGGCCGCATCTCGAGGGAGCTGCCTGAAAGTAGGGTTAGGGCTTGCATGAAGATATCTATCATGACTCCAGCTCCAGGGGCACTAGTGCTGTAAAAGGCATGCCAAGAGGAATGTGGCACAGCACCAATATTACTCCTTAAACACCTTTCTTTTTTGGGCTAGCCTTAGTGCTGGTAATAAAAGCCTCAACTCTAGGGCGCTGGCTAAAATTAGGGTTAGGGTTAGGGTTAGCATACAGAGATCTAAAATGACACTAGTTCCAGGGGCACTAATGCTGTAAAAGGCATGCCAAGAGGAATGTGGCACAACAATAATATTGCTCCTTCCAGAGCTTTCTCAGTTGGGAAAGACTTAATGCGAATGAGGATAGCCTTATCTCTATGGAGATGGCTAAAATGAAGGTTAGGGTTAGCATTCAGAGATCTACAATGACTCTAGCTCCAGGGGCACTAGTGCTGTAAAAACCACGCCAAGAAGAATGTGGCACAGCCCCAAAATTACTACTTCTACAACTGTCTTATTTGGGCGAACCTTAATGCTGGTGATGTAGGCCTCATCTCTAGGAAGCTGGCTAAAATTAGGGTTAGGCTTGGGGCTGGCATTCAGAGATCTAAAGTGCCTCTACATCCAGGGGCATTAGTGCTATAAAAACCACGCCAAGAAGACTGTGGCACAGCCCCAAAATTACTACTTCCACAACTGTCTGATTTGGGCGAACGTTAATGCTGGTGTTTTAGGCCGCATCTCGAGGGAGCTGCCTGAAAGTAGGGTTAGGGCTTGCATGAAGATATCTATCATGACTCCAGCTCCAGGGGCACTAGTGCTGTAAAAGGCATGCCAAGAGGAATGTGACACAGCACCAATATTACTCCTTAAACACCTTTCTTATTTGGGCTAGCCTTAGTGCTGGTAATAAAAGCCTCAACTCTAGGGCGCTGGCTAAAATTAGGGTTAGGGTTAGGGTTAGCATACAGAGATCTAAAATGACTCTAGTTCCAGGGGCACTAGTGCTGTAAAAGGCATGCCAAGAGGAATGTGGCACAACAATAATATTGCTCCTTCCAGAGCTTTCTCAGTTGGGAAAGACTTAATGCGAATGAGGATAGCCTTATCTCTATGGAGATGGCTAAAATGAGGGTTAGGGTTAGCATTCAGAGATCTACAATGACTGTAGCTCCAGGGGCACTAGTGCTGTAAAAACCACGCCAAGAAGAATGTGGCACAGCCCCAAAATTACTACTTCTACAACTGTCTTATTTGGGCGAACCTTAATGCTGGTGATGTAGGCCTCATCTCTATGAAGCTGGCTAAAATTAGGGTTAGGCTTGGGGCTGGCATTCAGAGATCTAAAGTGCCTCTACATCCAGGGGCATTAGTGCTATAAAAACCACGCCAAGAAGACTGTGGCACAGCCCCAAAATTACTACTTCCACAACTGTCTTATTTGGGCGAACGTTAATGCTGGTGTTTTAGGCCGCATCTCGAGGGAGCTGCCTGAAAGTAGGGTTAGGGTTTGCATGAAGATATCTATCATGACTCCAGCTCCAGGGGCACTAGTGCTGTAAAAGGCATGCCAAGAGGAATGTGGCACAGCACCAATATTACTCCTTAAACACCTTTCTTATTTGGGCTAGCCTTAGTGCTGGTAATAAAAGCCTCAACTCTAGGGCGCTGGCTAAAATTAGGGTTAGGGTTAGGGTCAGCATACAGAGATCTAAAATGACTCTAGTTCCAGGGGCACTAGTGCTGTAAAAGGCATGCCAAGAGGAATGTGGCACAACAATAATATTGCTCCTTCCAGAGCTTTCTCAGTTGGGAAAGACTTAATGCGAATGAGGATAGCCTTATCTCTATGGAGATGGCTAAAATGAGGGTTAGGGTTAGCATTCAGAGATCTACAATGACTCTAGCTCCAGGGGCACTAGTGCTGTAAAAACCACGCCAAGAAGAATGTGGCACAGCCCCAAAATTACTACTTCTACAACTGTCTTATTTGGGCGAACCTTAATGCTGGTGATGTAGGCCTCATCTCTAGGAAGCTGGCTAAAATTAGGGTTAGGCTTGGGGCTGGTATTCAGAGATCTAAAGTGCCTCTAGATCCAGGGGCATTAGTGCTATAAAAACCACGCCAAGAAGACTGTGGCACAGCCCCAAAATTACTTCTTCCGCAACTGTCTTATTTGGGCGAACGTTAATGCTGGTGTTTTAGGCCGCATCTCGAGGGAGCTGCCTGAAATTAGGGTTAGGGCTTGCATGAAGATATCTATCATGACTCCAGCTCCAGGGGCACTAGTGCTGTAAAAGGCATGCCAAGAGGAATGTGGCACAGCACCAGTATTACTCCTTAAACACCTTTCTTTTTTGGGCTAGCCTTAGTGCTGGTAATAAAAGCCTCAACTCTAGGGCGCTGGCTAAAATTAGGGTTAGGGTTAGGGTTAGCATACAGAGATCTAAAATGACTCTAGTTCCAGGGGCACTAGTGCTGTAAAAGGCATGCCAAGAGGAATGTGGCACAACAATAATATTGCTCCTTCCAGAGCTTTCTCAGTTGGGAAAGACTTAATGCGAATGAGGATAGCCTTATCTCTATGGAGATGGCTAAAATGAAGGTTAGGGTTAGCATTCAGAGATCTACAATGACTCTAGCTCCAGGGGCACTAGTGCTGTAAAAACCACGCCAAGAAGAATGTGGCACAGCCCCAAAATTACTACTTCTACAACTGTCTTCTTTGGGCGAACCTTAATGCTGGTGATGTAGGCCTCATCTCTAGGAAGCTGGCTAAAATTAGGGTTAGGCTTGGGGCTGGCATTCAGAGATCTAAAGTGCCTCTACATCCAGGGGCATTAGTGCTATAAAAACCACGCCAAGAAGACTGTGGCACAGCCCCAAAATTACTTCTTCCGCAACTGTCTTATTTGGGCGAACGTTAATGCTGGTGTTTTAGGCCGCATCTCAAGGGAGCTGCCTGAAATTAGGGTTAGGGCTTGCATGAAGATATCTATCATGACTCCAGCTCCAGGGGCACTAGTGCTGTAAAAGGCATGCCAAGAGGAATGTGGCACAGCACCAATATTACTCCTTAAACACCTTTCTTTTTTGGGCTAGCCTTAGTGCTGGTAATAAAAGCCTCAACTCTAGGGCGCTGGCTAAAATTAGGGTTAGGGTTAGGGTTAGCATACAGAGATCTAAAATGACTCTAGTTCCAGGGGCACTAGTGCTGTAAAAGGCATGCCAAGAGGAATGTGGCACAACAATAATATTGCTCCTTCCAGAGCTTTCTCAGTTGGGAAAGACTTAATGCGAATGAGGATAGCCTTATCTCTATGGAGATGGCTAAAATGAGGGTTAGGGTTAGCATTCAGAGATCTACAATGACTCTAGCTCCAGGGGCACTAGTGCTGTAAAAACCACGCCAAGAAAAATGTGGCACAGCCCCAAAATTACTACTTCTACAACTGTCTTCTTTGGGCGAACCTTAATGCTGGTGATGTAGGCCTCATCTCTAGGAAGCTGGCTAAAATTAGGGTTAGGCTTGGGGCTGGCATTCAGAGATCTAAAGTGCCTGTAGATCCAGGGGCATTAGTGCTATAAAAACCACACCAAGAAGACTGTGGCACAGCCCCAAAATTACTACTTCCACAACTGTCTGATTTGGGCGAACGTTAATGCTGGTGTTTTAGGCCGCATCTCGAGGGAGCTGCCTGAAAGTAGGGTTAGGGCTTGCATGAAGATATCTGTCATGACTCCAGCTCCAGGGGCACTAGTGCTGTAAAAGGCATCCCAAGACGAATGTGACACAGCACCAATATTACTCCTTAAACACCTTTCTTATTTGGGCTAGCCTTAGTGCTGTTAATAAAAGCCTCAACTCTAGGGCGCTGGCTAAAATTAGGGTTAGGGTTAGGGTTAGCATACAGAGATCTAAAATGACTCTAGTTCCAGGGGCACTAGTGCTGTAAAAGGCATGCCAAGAGGAATGTGGCACAACAATAATATTGCTCCTTCCAGAGCTTTCTCAGTTGGGAAAGACTTAATGCCAATGAGGATAGCCTTATCTCTATGGAGATGGCTAAAATGAGGGTTAGGTTTAGCATTCAGAGATCTACAATGACTCTAGCTCCAGGGGCACTAGTGCTGTAAAAACCACGCCAAGAAGAATGTGGCACAGCCCCAAAATTACTACTTCTACAACTGTCTTATTTGGGCGAACCTTAATGCTGGTGATGTAGGCCTCATCTCTAGGAAGCTGGCTAAAATTAGGGTTAGGCTTGGGGCTGGCATTCAGAGATCTAAAGTGCCTCTACATCCAGGGGCATTAGTGCTATAAAAACCACGCCAAGAAGACTGTGGCACAGCCCCAAAATTACTACTTCCACAACTGTCTTATTTGGGCGAACGTTAATGCTGGTGTTTTAGGCCGCATCTCTAGGGCGCTGCCTGAAAGTAGGGTTAGGGCTTGCATGAAGATATCTATCATGACTCCAGCTCCAGGGGCACTAGTGCTGTAAAAGGCATGCCAAGAGGAATGTGGCACAGCACCAATATTACTCCTTAAACACCTTTCTTTTTTGGGCTAGCCTTAGTGCTGGTAATAAAAGCCTCAACTCTAGGGCGCTGGCTAAAATTAGGGTTAGGGTTAAGGTTAGCATACAGAGATCTAAAATGACTCTAGTTCCAGGGGCACTAGTGCTGTAAAAGGCATGCCAAGAGGAATGTGGCACAACAATAATATTGCTCCTTCCAGAGCTTTCTCAGTTGGGAAAGACTTAATGCGAATGAGGATAGCCTTATCTCTATGGAGATGGCTAAAATGAGGGTTAGGGTTAGCATTCAGAGATCTACAATGACTCTAGCTCCAGGGGCACTAGCGCTGTAAAAACCACGCCAAGAACAATGTGGCACAGCACCAAAATTACTACTTCTACAACTGTCTTCTTTGGGCGAACCTTAATGCTGGTGATGTAGGCCTCATCTCTAGGAAGCTGGCTAAAATTAGGGTTAGGCTTGGGGCTGGCATTCAGAGATCTAAAGTGCCTCTACATCCAGGGGCATTAGTGCTATAAAAACCACGCCAAGAAGACTGTGGCACAGCCCCAAAATTACTACTTCCACAACTGTCTTATTTGGGCGAACGTTAATGCTGGTGTTTTAGGCCGCATCTCTAGGGAGCTGCCTGAAAGTAGGGTTAGGGCTTGCATGAAGATATCTATCATGACTCCAGCTCCAGGGGCACTAGTGCTGTAAAAGGCATGCCAAGAGGAATGTGGCACAGCACCAATATTACTCCTTAAACACCTTTCTTTTTTGGGCTAGCCTTAGTGCTGGTAATAAAAGCCTCAACTCTAGGGCGCTGGCTAAAATTAGGGTTAGGGTTAGGGTTAGCATACAGAGATCTAAAATGACTCTAGTTCCAGGGGCACTAGTGCTGTAAAAGGCATGCCAAGAGGAATGTGGCACAACAATAATATTGCTCCTTCCAGAGCTTTCTCAGTTGGGAAAGACTTAATGCGAATGAGGATAGCCTTATCTCTATGGAGATGGCTAAAATGAGGGTTAGGGTTAGCATTCAGAGATCTACAATGACTCTAGCTCCAGGGGCACTAGCGCTGTAAAAACCACGCCAAGAAGAATGTGGCACAGCCCCAAAATTACTACTTCTACAACTGTCTTCTTTGGGCGAACCTTAATGCTGGTGATGTAGGCCTCATCTCTAGGAAGCTGGCTAAAATTAGGGTTAGGCTTGGGGCTGGCATTCAGAGATCTAAAGTGCCTCTACATCCAGGGGCATTAGTGCTATAAAAACCACGCCAAGAAGACTGTGGCACAGCCCCAAAATTACTTCTTCCGCAACTGTCTTATTTGGGCGAACGTTAATGCTGGTGTTTTAGGCCGCATCTCAAGGGAGCTGCCTGAAATTAGGGTTAGGGCTTGCATGAAGATATCTATCATGACTCCAGCTCCAGGGGCACTAGTGCTGTAAAAGGCATGCCAAGAGGAATGTGGCACAGCACCAATATTACTCCTTAAACACCTTTCTTTTTTGGGCTAGCCTTAGTGCTGGTAATAAAAGCCTCAACTCTAGGGCGCTGGCTAAAATTAGGGTTAGGGTTAGGGTTAGCATACAGAGATCTAAAATGACTCTAGTTCCAGGGGCACTAGTGCTGTAAAAGGCATGCCAAGAGGAATGTGGCACAACAATAATATTGCTCCTTCCAGAGCTTTCTCAGTTGGGAAAGACTTAATGCGAATGAGGATAGCCTTATCTCTATGGAGATGGCTAAAATGAAGGTTAGGGTTAGCATTCAGAGATCTACAATGACTCTAGCTCCAGGGGCACTAGTGCTGTAAAAACCACGCCAAGAAAAATGTGGCACAGCACCAAAATTACTACTTCTACAACTGTCTTCTTTGGGCGAACCTTAATGCTGGTGATGTAGGCCTCATCTCTAGGAAGCTGGCTAAAATTAGGGTTAGGCTTGGGGCTGGCATTCAGAGATCTAAAGTGCCTGTAGATCCAGGGGCATTAGTGCTATAAAAACCACACCAAGAAGACTGTGGCACAGCCCCAAAATTACTACTTCCACAACTGTCTGATTTGGGCGAACGTTAATGCTGGTGTTTTAGGCCGCATCTCGAGGGAGCTGCCTGAAAGTAGGGTTAGGGCTTGCATGAAGATATCTATCATGACTCCAGCTCCAGGGGCACTAGTGCTGTAAAAGGCATCCCAAGACGAATGTGACACAGCACCAATATTATTCCTTAAACACCTTTCTTATTTGGGCTAGCCTTAGTGCTGTTAATAAAAGCCTCAACTCTAGGGCGCTGGCTAAAATTAGGGTTAGGGTTAGGGTTAGCATACAGAGATCTAAAATGACTCTAGTTCCAGGGGCACTAGTGCTGTAAAAGGCATGCCAAGAGGAATGTGGCACAACAATAATATTGCTCCTTCCAGAGCTTTCTCAGTTGGGAAAGACTTAATGCGAATGAGGATAGCCTTATCTCTATGGAGATGGCTAAAATGAGGGTTAGGTTTAGCATTCAGAGATCTACAATGACTCTAGCTCCAGGGGCACTAGTGCTGTAAAAACCACGCCAAGAAGAATGTGGCACAGCCCCAAAATTACTACTTCTACAACTGTCTTATTTGGGCGAACCTTAATGCTGGTGATGTAGGCCTCATCTCTAGGAAGCTGGCTAAAATTAGGGTTAGGCTTGGGGCTGGCATTCAGAGATCTAAAGTGCCTCTACATCCAGGGGCATTAGTGCTATAAAAACCACGCCAAGAAGACTGTGGCACAGCCCCAAAATTACTACTTCCACAACTGTCTTATTTGGGCGAACGTTAATGCTGGTGTTTTAGGCCGCATCTCTAGGGAGCTGCCTGAAAGTAGGGTTAGGGCTTGCATGAAGATATCTATCATGACTCCAGCTCCAGGGGCACTAGTGCTGTAAAAGGCATGCCAAGAGGAATGTGGCACAGCACCAATATTACTCCTTAAACACCTTTCTTTTTTGGGCTAGCCTTAGTGCTGGTAATAAAAGCCTCAACTCTAGGGCGCTGGCTAAAATTAGGGTTAGGGTTAGGGTTAGCATACAGAGATCTAAAATGACTCTAGTTCCAGGGGCACTAGTGCTGTAAAAGGCATGCCAAGAGGAATGTGGCACAACAATAATATTGCTCCTTCCAGAGCTTTCTCAGTTGGGAAAGACTTAATGCGAATGAGGATAGCCTTATCTCTATGGAGATGGCTAAAATGAGGGTTAGGGTTAGCATTCAGAGATCTACAATGACTCTAGCTCCAGGGGCACTAGCGCTGTAAAAACCACGCCAAGAAGAATGTGGCACAGCACCAAAATTACTACTTCTACAACTGTCTTCTTTGGGCGAACCTTAATGCTGGTGATGTAGGCCTCATCTCTAGGAAGCTGGCTAAAATTAGGGTTAGGCTTGGGGCTGGCATTCAGAGATCTAAAGTGCCTCTACATCCAGGGGCATTAGTGCTATAAAAACCACGCCAAGAAGACTGTGGCACAGCCCCAAAATTACTTCTTCCGCAACTGTCTTATTTGGGCGAACGTTAATGCTGGTGTTTTAGGCCGCATCTCAAGGGAGCTGCCTGAAATTAGGGTTAGGGCTTGCATGAAGATATCTATCATGACTCCAGCTCCAGGGGCACTAGTGCTGTAAAAGGCATGCCAAGAGGAATGTGGCACAGCACCAATATTACTCCTTAAACACCTTTCTTTTTTGGGCTAGCCTTAGTGCTGGTAATAAAAGCCTCAACTCTAGGGCGCTGGCTAAAATTAGGGTTAGGGTTAGGGTTAGCATACAGAGATCTAAAATGACTCTAGTTCCAGGGGCACTAGTGCTGTAAAAGGCATGCCAAGAGGAATGTGGCACAACAATAATATTGCTCCTTCCAGAGCTTTCTCAGTTGGGAAAGACTTAATGCGAATGAGGATAGCCTTATCTCTATGGAGATGGCTAAAATGAAGGTTAGGGTTAGCATTCAGAGATCTACAATGACTCTAGCTCCAGGGGCACTAGTGCTGTAAAAACCACGCCAAGAAGAATGTGGCACAGCCCCAAAATTACTACTTCTACAACTGTCTTCTTTGGGCGAACCTTAATGCTGGTGATGTAGGCCTCATCTCTAGGAAGCTGGCTAAAATTAGGGTTAGGCTTGGGGCTGGAATTCAGAGATCTAAAGTGCCTCTACATCCAGGGGCATTAGTGCTATAAAAACCACGCCAAGAAGACTGTGGCACAGCCCCAAAATAACTACTTCCACAACTGTCTGATTTGGGCGAACGTTAATGCTGGTGTTTTAGGCCGCATCTCGAGGGAGCTGCCTGAAAGTAGGGTTAGGGCTTGCATGAAGATATCTATCATGACTCCAGCTCCAGGGGCACTAGTGCTGTAAAAGGCATCCCAAGAGGAATGTGACACAGCACCAATATTACTCCTTAAACACCTTTCTTATTTGGGCTAGCCTTAGTGCTGGTAATAAAAGCCTCAACTCTAGGGCGCTGGCTAAAATTAGGGTTAGGGTTAGGGTTAGCATACAGAGATCTAAAATGACTCTAGTTCCAGGGGCACTAGTGCTGTAAAAGGCATGCCAAGAGGAATGTGGCACAACAATAATATTGCTCCTTCCAGAGCTTTCTCAGTTGGGAAAGACTTAATGCCAATGAGGATAGCCTTATCTCTATGGAGATGGCTAAAATGAGGGTTAGGTTTAGCATTCAGAGATCTACAATGACTCTAGCTCCAGGGGCACTAGTGCTGTAAAAACCACGCCAAGAAGAATGTGGCACAGCCCCAAAATTACTACTTCTACAACTGTCTTCTTTGGGCGAACCTTAATGCTGGTGATGTAGGCCTCATCTCTAGGAAGCTGGCTAAAATTAGGGTTAGGCTTGGGGCTGGCATTCAGAGATCTAAAGTGCCTCTACATCCAGGGGCATTAGTGCTATAAAAACCACGCCAAGAAGACTGTGGCACAGCCCCAAAATTACTACTTCCACAACTGTCTTATTTGGGCGAACGTTAATGCTGGTGTTTTAGGCCGCATCTCTAGGGAGCTGCCTGAAAGTAGGGTTAGGGCTTGCATGAAGATATCTATCATGACTCCAGCTCCAGGGGCACTAGTGCTGTAAAAGGCATGCCAAGAGGAATGTGGCACAGCACCAATATTACTCCTTAAACACCTTTCTTATTTGGGCTAGCCTTAGTGCTGGTAATAAAAGCCTCAACTCTAGGGCGCTGGCTAAAATTAGGGTTAGGGTTAGGGTTAGCATACAGAGATCTAAAATGACTCTAGTTCCAGGGGCACTAGTGCTGTAAAAGGCATGCCAAGAGGAATGTGGCACAACAATAATATTGCTCCTTCCAGAGCTTTCTCAGTTGTGAAAGACTTAATGCGAATGAGGATAGCCTTATCTCTATGGAGATGGCTAAAATGAGGGTTAGGGTTAGCATTCAGAGATCTACAATGACTCTAGCTCCAGGGGCACTAGTGCTGTAAAAACCACGCCAAGAAGAATGTGGCACAGCACCAAAATTACTACTTCTACAACTGTCTTCTTTGGGCGAACCTTAATGCTGGTGATGTAGGCCTCATCTCTAGGAAGCTGGCTAAAATTAGGGTTAGGCTTGGGGCTGGAATTCAGAGATCTAAAGTGCCTCTACATCCAGGGGCATTAGTGCTATAAAAACCACGCCAAGAAGACTGTGGCACAGCCCCAAAATTACTACTTCCACAACTGTCTGATTTGGGCGAACGTTAATGCTGGTGTTTTAGGCCGCATCTCGAGGGAGCTGCCTGAAAGTAGGGTTAGGGCTTGCATGAAGATATCTATCATGACTCCAGCTCCTGGGGCACTAGTGCTGTAAAAGGCATCCCAAGAGGAATGTGACACAGCACCAATATTACTCCTTAAACACCTTTCTTATTTGGGCTAGCCTTAGTGCTGGTAATAAAAGCCTCAACTCTAGGGCGCTGGCTAAAATTAGGGTTAGGGTTAGGGTTAGCATACAGAGATCTAAAATGACTCTAGTTCCAGGGGCACTAGTGCTGTAAAAGGCATGCCAAGAGGAATGTGGCACAACAATAATATTGCTCCTTCCAGAGCTTTCTCAGTTGGGAAAGACTTAATGCGAATGAGGATAGCCTTATCTCTATGGAGATGGCTAAAATGAGGGTTAGGGTTAGCATTCAGAGATCTACAATGACTCTAGCTCCAGGGGCACTAGTGCTGTAAAAACCACGCCAAGAAGAATGTGGCACAGCCCCAAAATTACTACTTCTACAACTGTCTTATTTGGGCGAACCTTAATGCTGGTGATGTAGGCCTCATCTCTAGGAAGCTGGCTAAAATTAGGGTTAGGCTTGGGGCTGGCATTCAGAGATCTAAAGTGCCTCTAGATCCAGGGGCATTAGTGCTATAAAAACCACGCCAAGAAGACTGTGGCACAGCCCCAAAATTACTACTTCCACAACTGTCTTATTTGGGCGAACGTTAATGCTGGTGTTTTAGGCCGCATCTCTAGGGAGCTGCCTGAAAGTAGGGTTAGGGCTTGCATGAAGATATCTATCATGACTCCAGCTCCAGGGGCACTAGTGCTGTAAAAGGCATGCCAAGAGGAATGTGGCACAGCACCAATATTACTCCTTAAACACCTTTCTTTTTTGGGCTAGCCTTAGTGCTGGTAATAAAAGCCTCAACTCTAGGGCGCTGGCTAAAATTAGGGTAAGGGTTAGGGTTAGCATACAGAGATCTAAAATGACTCTAGTTCCAGGGGCACTAGTGCTGTAAAAGGCATGCCAAGAGGAATGTGGCACAACAATAATATTGCTCCTTCCAGAGCTTTCTCAGTTGTGAAAGACTTAATGCGAATGAGGATAGCCTTATCTCTATGGAGATGGCTAAAATGAGGGTTAGGGTTAGCATTCAGAGATCTACAATGACTCTAGCTCCAGGGGCACTAGTGCTGTAAAAACCACGCCAAGAAGAATGTGGCACAGCACCAAAATTACTACTTCTACAACTGTCTTCTTTGGGCGAACCTTAATGCTGGTGATGTAGGCCTCATCTCTAGGAAGCTGGCTAAAATTAGGGTTAGGCTTGGGGCTGGCATTCAGAGATCTAAAGTACCTCTAGATCCAGGGGCATTAGTGCTATAAAAACCACGCCAAGAAGACTGTGGCACAGCCCCAAAATTACTACTTCCACAACTGTCTTATTTGGGCGAACGTTAATGCTGGTGTTTTAGGCCGCATCTCGAGGGTGCTGCCTGAAATTAGGGTTAGGGCTTGCATGAAGATATCTATCATGACTCCAGCTCCAGGGGCACTAGTGCTGTAAAAGGCATGCCAAGAGGAATGTGGCACAGCACCAATATTACTCCTTAAACACCTTTCTTTTCTGGGCTAGCCTTAGTGCTGGTAATAAAAGCCTCAACTCTAGGGCGCTGGCTAAAATTAGGGTTAGGGTTAGGGTTAGCATACAGAGATCTAAAATGACTCTAGTTCCAGGGGCACTAGTGCTGTAAAAGGCATGCCAAGAGGAATGTGGCACAACAATAATATTGCTCCTTCCAGAGCTTTCTCAGTTGGAAAAGACTTAATGCGAATGAGGATAGCCTTATCTCTATGGAGATGGCTAAAATGAGGGTTAGGGTTAGCATTCAGAGATCTACAATGACTCTAGCTCCAGGGGCACTAGTGCTGTAAAAACCACGCCAAGAAGAATGTGGCACAGCCCCAAAATTACTACTTCTACAACTGTCTTCTTTGGGCGAACCTTAATGCTGGTGATGTAGGCCTCATCTCTAGGAAGCTGGCTAAAATTAGGGTTAGGCTTGGGGCTGGAATTCAGAGATCTAAAGTGCCTCTACATCCAGGGGCATTAGTGCTATAAAAACCACGCCAAGAAGACTGTGGCACAGCCCCAAAATTACTACTTCCACAACTGTCTTATTTGGGCGAACGTTAATGCTGGTGTTTTAGGCCGCATCTCGAGGGAGCTGCCTGAAAGTAGGGTTAGGGCTTGCATGAAGATATCTATCATGACTCCAGCTCCAGGGGCACTAGTGCTGTAAAAGGCATCCCAAGAGGAATGTGACACAGCACCAATATTACTCCTTAAACACCTTTCTTATTTGGGCTAGCCTTAGTGCTGGTAATAAAAGCCTCAACTCAAGGGCGCTGGCTAAAATTAGGGTTAGGGTTAGGGTTAGCATACAGAGATCTAAAATGACTCTAGTTCCAGGGGCACTAGTGCTGTAAAAGGCATGCCAAGAGGAATGTGGCACAACAATAATATTGCTCCTTCCAGAGCTTTCTCAGTTGGGAAAGACTTAATGCGAATGAGGATAGCCTTATCTCTATGGAGATGGCTAAAATGAGGGTTAGGGTTAGCATTCAGGGATCTACAATGACTCTAGCTCCAGGGGCACTAGTGCTGTAAAAACCACGCCAAGAAGAATGTGGCACAGCCCCAAAATTACTACTTCTACAACTGTCTTCTTTGGGCGAACCTTAATGCTGGTGATGTAGGCCTCATCTCTAGGAAGCTGGCTAAAATTAGGGTTAGGCTTGGGGCTGGCATGCAGAGATCTAAAGTGCCTCTACATCCAGGGGCATTAGTGCTATAAAAACCACGCCAAGAAGACTGTGGCACAGCCCCAAAATTACTACTTCCACAACTGTCTTATTTGGGCGAACGTTAATGCTGGTGTTTTAGGCCGCATCTCGAGGGAGCTGCCTGAAAGTAGGGTTAGGGCTTGCATGAAGACATCTATCATGACTCCAGCTCCAGGGGCACTAGTGCTGTAAAAGGCATCCCAAGAGGAATGTGACACAGCACCAATATTACTCCTTAAACACCTTTCTTATTTGGGCTAGCCTTAGTGCTGGTAATAAAAGCCTCAACTCTAGGGCGCTGGCTAAAATTAGGGTTAGGGTTAGGGTTAGCATACAGAGATCTAAAATGACTCTAGTTCCAGGGGCACTAGTGCTGTAAAAGGCATGCCAAGAGGAATGTGGCACAACAATAATATTGCTCCTTCCAGAGCTTTCTCAGTTGGGAAAAACTTAATGCGAATGAGGATAGCCTTATCTCTATGGAGATGGCTAAAATGAGGGTTAGGGTTAGCATTCAGGGATCTACAATGACTCTAGCTCCAGGGGCACTAGTGCTGTAAAAACCACGCCAAGAAGAATGTGGCACAGCCCCAAAATTACTACTTCTACAACTGTCTTATTTGGGCGAACCTTAATGCTGGTGATGTAGGCCTCATCTCTAGGAAGCTGGCTAAAATTAGGGTTAGGCTTGGGGCTGGCATTCAGAGATCTAAAGTGCCTCTAGATCCAGGGGCATTAGTGCTATAAAAACCACGCCAAGAAGACTGTGGCACAGCCCCAAAATTACTACTTCCACAACTGTCTTATTTGGGCGAACGTTAATGCTGGTGTTTTAGGCCGCATCTCTAGGGAGCTGCCTGAAAGTAGGGTTAGGGCTTGCATGAAGATATCTATCATGACTCCAGCTCCAGGGGCACTAGTGCTGTAAAAGGCATCCCAAGAGGAATGTGGCACAGCACCAATATTACTCCTTAAACACCTTTCTTTTTTGGGCTAGCCTTAGTGCTGGTAATAAAAGCCTCAACTCTAGGGCGCTGGCTAAAATTAGGGTTAGGGTTAGGGTTAGCATACAGAGATCTAAAATGACTCTAGTTCCAGGGGCACTAGTGCTGTAAAAGGCATGCCAAGAGGAATGTGGCACAACAATAATATTGCTCCTTCCAGAGCTTTCTCAGTTGGGAAAGACTTAATGCGAATGAGGATAGCCTTATCTCTATGGAGATGGCTAAAATGAGGGTTAGGGTTAGCATTCAGAGATCTACAATGACTCTAGCTCCAGGGGCACTAGTGCTGTAAAAACCACGCCAAGAAGAATGTGGCACAGCACCAAAATTACTACTTCTACAACTGTCTTCTTTGGGCGAACCTTAATGCTGGTGATGTAGGCCTCATCTCTAGGAAGCTGGCTAAAATTAGGGTTAGGCTTGGGGCTGGCATTCAGAGATCTAAAGTACCTCTAGATCCAGGGGCATTAGTGCTATAAAAACCACGCCAAGAAGACTGTGGCACAGCCCCAAAATTACTACTTCCACAACTGTCTTATTTGGGCGAACGTTAATGCTGGTGTTTTAGGCCGCATCTCGAGGGTGCTGCCTGAAATTAGGGTTAGGGCTTGCATGAAGATATCTATCATGACTCCAGCTCCAGGGGCACTAGTGCTGTAAAAGGCATGCCAAGAGGAATGTGGCACAGCACCAATATTACTCCTTAAACACCTTTCTTTTTTGGGCTAGCCTTAGTGCTGGTAATAAAAGCCTCAACTCTAGGGCGCTGGCTAAAATTAGGGTTAGGGTTAGGGTTAGCATACAGAGATCTAAAATGACTCTAGTTCCAGGGGCACTAGTGCTGTAAAAGGCATGCCAAGAGGAATGTGGCACAACAATAATATTGCTCCTTCCAGAGCTTTCTCAGTTGGGAAAGACTTAATGCGAATGAGGATAGCCTTATCTCTATGGAGATGGCTAAAATGAAGGTTAGGGTTAGCATTCAGAGATCTACAATGACTCTAGCTCCAGGGGCACTAGTGCTGTAAAAACCACGCCAAGAAGAATGTGGCACAGCCCCAAAATTACTACTTCTACAACTGTCTTCTTTGGGCGAACCGTAATGCTGGTGATGTAGGCCTCATCTCTAGGAAGCTGGCTAAAATTAGGGTTAGGCTTGGGGCTGGCATTCAGAGATCTAAAGTGCCTCTACATCCAGGGGCATTAGTGCTATAAAAACCACGCCAAGAAGACTGTGGCACAGCCCCAAAATTACTTCTTCCGCAACTGTCTTATTTGGGCGAACGTTAATGCTGGTGTTTTAGGCCGCATCTCAAGGGAGCTGCCTGAAATTAGGGTTAGGGCTTGCATGAAGATATCTATCATGACTCCAGCTCCAGGGGCACTAGTGCACTAAAAGGCATGCCAAGAGGAATGTGGCACAGCACCAATATTACTCCTTAAACACCTTTCTTTTTTGGGCTAGCCTTAGTGCTGGTAATAAAAGCCTCAACTCTAGGGCGCTGGCTAAAATTAGGGTTAGGGTTAGGGTTAGCATACAGAGATCTAAAATGACTCTAGTTCCAGGGGCACTAGTGCTGTAAAAGGCATGCCAAGAGGAATGTGGCACAACAATAATATTGCTCCTTCCAGAGCTTTCTCAGTTGGGAAAGACTTAATGCGAATGAGGATAGCCTTATCTCTATGGAGATGGCTAAAATGAAGGTTAGGGTTAGCATTCAGAGATCTACAATGACTCTAGCTCCAGGGGCACTAGTGCTGTAAAAACCACGCCAAGAAGAATGTGGCACAGCACCAAAATTACTACTTCTACAACTGTCTTCTTTGGGCGAACCTTAATGCTGGTGATGTAGGCCTCATCTCTAGGAAGCTGGCTAAAATTAGGGTTAGGCTTGGGGCTGGTATTCAGATATCTAAAGTGCCTCTAGATCCAGGGTCATTAGTGCTATAAAAACCACGCCAAGAAGACTGTGGCACAGCCCCAAAATTACTACTTCCACAACTGTCTTACTTGGGTGAACGTTAATGCTGGTGTTTTAGGCCGCATCTCGAGGGAGCTGCCTGAAAGTAGGGTTAGGGGTTGCATGAAGATATCTATCATGACTCCAGCTCCAGGGGCACTAGTGCTGTAAAAGGCATGCCAAGAGGAATGTGGCACAGCACCAATATTACTCCTTAAACACTTTTCTTATTTGGGCGAGCCTTAGTGCTGGTAATAAAAGCCTCAACTCTAGGGCGCTGGCTAAAATTAGGGTTAGGGTTAGGGTTAGCATACAGAGATCTAAAATGACTCTAGTTCCAGGGGCACTAGTGCTGTAAAAGGCATGCCAAGAGGAATGTGGCACAACAATAATATTGCTCCTTCCAGAGCTTTCTCAGTTGGGAAAGACTTAATGCGAATGAGGATAGCCTTATCTCTATGGAGATGGCTAAAATGAAGGTTAGGGTTAGCATTCAGAGATCTACAATGACTCTAGCTCCAGGGGCACTAGCGCTGTAAAAACCACGCCAAGAAGAATGTGGCACAGCCCCAAAATTACTACTTCTACAACTGTCTTATTTGGGCGAACCTTAATGCTGGTGATGTAGGCCTCATCTCTAGGAAGCTGGCGAAAATTAGGGTTAGGCTTGGGGCTGGCATTCAGAGATCTAAAGTGCCTCTACATCCAGGGGCATTAGTGCTATAAAAACCACGCCAAGAAGACTGTGGCACAGCCCCAAAATTACTACTTCCACAACTGTCTGATTTGGGCGAACGTTAATGCTGGTGTTTTAGGCCGCATCTCTAGGGAGCTGCCTGAAAGTAGGGTTAGGGCTTGCATGAAGATATCTATCATGACTCCAGCTCCAGGGGCACTAGTGCTGTAAAAGGCATCCCAAGAGGAATGTGACACAGCACCAATATTACTCCTTAAACACCTTTCTTATTTGGGCTAGCCTTAGTGCTGGTAATAAAAGCCTCAACTCTAGGGCGCTGGCTAAAATTAGGGTTAGGGTTAGGGTTAGCATACAGAGATCTAAAATGACTCTAGTTCCAGGGGCACTAGTGCTGTAAAAGGCATGCCAAGAGGAATGTGGCACAACAATAATATTGCTCCTTCCAGAGCTTTCTCAGTTGGGAAAGACTTAATGCGAATGAGGATAGCCTTATCTCTATGGAGATGGCTAAAATGAGGGTTAGGGTTAGCATTCAGAGATCTACAATGACTCTAGCTCCAGGGGCACTAGTGCTGTAAAAACCACGCCAAGAAGAATGTGGCACAGCACCAAAATTACTACTTCTACAACTGTCTTCTTTGGGCGAACCTTAATGCTGGTGATGTAGGCCTCATCTCTAGGAAGCTGGCTAAAATTAGGGTTAGGCTTGGGGCTGGCATTCAGAGATCTAAAGTGCCTCTAGATCCAGGGGCATTAGTGCTATAAAAACCACGCCAAGAAGACTGTGGCACAGCCCCAAAATTACTACTTCCACAACTGTCTTATTTGGGCGAACGTTAATGCTGGTGTTTTAGGCCGCATCTCGAGGGAGCTGCCTGAAAGTAGGGTTAGGGCTTGCATGAAGATATCTATCATGACTCCAGCTCCAGGGGCACTAGTGCTGTAAAAGGCATCCCAAGAGGAATGTGACACAGCACCAATATTACTCCTTAAACACCTTTCTTTTTTGGGCTAGCCTTAGTGCTGGTAATAAAAGCCTCAACTCTAGGGCGCTGGCTAAAATTAGGGTTAGGGTTAGGGTTAGCATACAGAGATCTAAAATGACTCTAGTTCCAGGGGCACTAGTGCTGTAAAAGGCATGCCAAGAGGAATGTGGCACAACAATAATATTGCTCCTTCCAGAGCTTTCTCAGTTGGGAAAGACTTAATGCGAATGAGGATAGCCTTATCTCTATGGAGATGGCTAAAATGAGGGTTAGGGTTAGCATTCAGAGATCTACAATGACTCTAGCTCCAGGGGCACTAGTGCTGTAAAAACCACGCCAAGAAGAATGTGGCACAGCCCCAAAATTACTACTTCTACAACTGTCTTCTTTGGGCGAACCTTAATGCTGGTGATGTAGGCCTCATCTCTAGGAAGCTGGCTAAAATTAGGGTTAGGCTTGGGGCTGGCATTCAGAGATCTAAAGTGCCTCTACATCCAGGGGCATTAGTGCTATAAAAACCACGCCAAGAAGACTGTGGCACAGCCCCAAAATTACTACTTCCACAACTGTCTTATTTGGCCGAACGTTAATGCTGGTGTTTTAGGCCGCATCTCTAGGGAGCTGCCTGAAAGTAGGGTTAGGGCTTGCATGAAGATATCTATCATGACTCCAGCTCCAGGGGCACTAGTGCTGTAAAAGGCATCCCAAGAGGAATGTGGCACAGCACCAATATTACTCCTTAAACACCTTTCTTTTTTGGGCTAGCCTTAGTGCTGGTAATAAAAGCCTCAACTCTAGGGCGCTGGCTAAAATTAGGGTTAGGGTTAGGGTTAGCATACAGAGATCTAAAATGACTCTAGTTCCAGGGGCACTAGTGCTGTAAAAGGCATGCCAAGAGGAATGTGGCACAACAATAATATTGCTCCTTCCAGAGCTTTCTCAGTTGGGAAAGACTTAATGCGAATGAGGATAGCCTTATCTCTATGGAGATGGCTAAAATGAGGGTTAGGGTTAGCATTCAGAGATCTACAATGACTCTAGCTCCAGGGGCACTAGTGCTGTAAAAACCACGCCAAGAAGAATGTGGCACAGCCCCAAAATTACTACTTCTACAACTGTCTTCTTTGGGCGAACCTTAATGCTGGTGATGTAGGCCTCATCTCTAGGAAGCTGGCTAAAATTAGGGTTAGGCTTTCGGCTGGCATTCAGAGATCTAAAGTGCCTCTACATCCAGGGGCATTAGTGCTATAAAAACCACGCCAAGAAGACTGTGGCACAGCCCCAAAATTACTTCTTCCGCAACTGTCTTATTTGGGCGAACGTTAATGCTGGTGTTTTAGGCCGCATCTCAAGGGAACTGCCTGAAATTAGGGTTAGGGCTTGCATGAAGATATCTATCATGACTCCAGCTCCAGGGGCACTAGTGCTGTAAAAGGCATGCCAAGAGGAATGTGGCACAGCACCAATATTACTCCTTAAACACCTTTCTTATTTGGGCGAGCCTTAGTGCTGGTAATAAAAGCCTCAACTCTAGGGCGCTGGCTAAAATTAGGGTTAGGGTTAGGGTTAGCATACAGAGATCTAAAATGACTCTAGTTCCAGGGGCACTAGTGCTGTAAAAGGCATGCCAAGAGGAATGTGGCACAACAATAATATTGCTCCTTCCAGAGCTTTCTCAGTTGGGAAAGACTTAATGCGAATGAGGATAGCCTTATCTCTATGGAGATGGCTAAAATGAAGGTTAGGGTTAGCATTCAGAGATCTACAATGACTCTAGCTCCAGGGGCACTAGTGCTGTAAAAACCACGCCAAGAAGAATGTGGCATAGCCCCAAAATTACTACTTCTACAACTGTCTTCTTTGGGCGAACCTTAATGCTGGTGATGTAGGCCTCATCTCTAGGAAGCTGGCTAAAATTAGGGTTAGGCTTGGGGCTGGAATTCAGAGATCTAAAGTGCCTCTACATCCAGGGGCATTAGTGCTATAAAAACCACGCCAAGAAGACTGTGGCACAGCCCCAAAATTACTACTTCCACAACTGTCTTAGTTGGGCGAACGTTAATGCTGATGTTTTAGGCCGCATCTCTAGGGAGCTGCCTGAAAGTAGGGTTAGGGCTTGCATGAAGATATCTATCATGACTCCAGCTCCAGGGGCACTAGTGCTGTAAAAGGCATGCCAAGAGGAATGTGACACAGCACCAATATTACTCCTTAAACACCTTTCTTATTTGGGCTAGCCTTAGTGCTGCTAATAAAAGCCTCAACTCTAGGGCGCTGGCTAAAATTAGGGTTAGGGTTAGGGTTAGCATACAGAGATCTAAAATGACTCTAGTTCCAGGGGCACTAGTGCTGTAAAAGGCATGCCAAGAGGAATGTGGCACAACAATAATATTGCTCCTTCCAGAGCTTTCTCAGTTGGGAAAGACTTAATGCGAATGAGGATAGCCTTATCTCTATGGAGATGGCTAAAATGAGGGTTAGGGTTAGCATTCAGAGATCTACAATGACTCTAGCTCCAGGGGCACTAGTGCTGTAAAAACCACGCCAAGAAGAATGAGGCACAGCACCAAAATTACTACTTCTACAACTGTCTTATTTGGGCGAACCTTAATGCTGGTGATGTAGGCCTCATCTCTAGGAAGCTGGCTAAAATTAGGGTTAGGCTTGGGGGTGGCATTCAGAGATCTAAAGTGCCTCTACATCCAGGGGCATTAGTGCTATAAAAACCACGCCAAGAAGACTGTGGCACAGCCCCAAAATTACTACTTCCACAACTGTCTGATTTGGGCGAACGTTAATGCTGGTGTTTTAGGCCGCATCTCGAGGGAGCTGCCTGAAAGTAGGGTTAGGGCTTGCATGAAGATATCTATCATGACTCCAGCTCCAGGGGCACTAGTGCTGTAAAAGGCATGCCAAGAGGAATGTGACACAGCACCAATATTACTCCTTAAACACCTTTCTTATTTGGGCTAGCCTTAGTGCTGGTAATAAAAGCCTCAACTCTAGGGCGCTGGCTAAAATTAGGGTTAGGGTTAGGGTTAGCATACAGAGATCTAAAATGACTCTAGTTCCAGGGGCACTAGTGCTGTAAAAGGCATGCCAAGAGGAATGTGGCACAACAATAATATTGCTCCTTCCAGAGCTTTCTCAGTTGGGAAAGACTTAATGCGAATGAGGATAGCCTTATCTCTATGGAGATGGCTAAAATGAGGGTTAGGGTTAGCATTCAGAGATCTACAATGACTCTAGCTCCAGGGGCACTAGTGCTGTAAAAACCACGCCAAGAAGAATGTGGCACAGCCCCAAAATTACTACTTCTACAACTGTCTTCTTTGGGCGAACCTTAATGCTGGTGATGTAGGCCTCATCTCTAGGAAGCTGGCTAAAATTAGGGTTAGGCTTGGGGCTGGCATTCAGAGATCTAAAGTGCCTCTACATCCAGGGGCATTAGTGCTATAAAAACCACGCCAAGAAGACTGTGGCACAGCCCCAAAATTACTACTTCCACAACTGTCTTATTTGGCCGAACGTTAATGCTGGTGTTTTAGGCCGCATCTCTAGGGAGCTGCCTGAAAGTAGGGTTAGGGCTTGCATGAAGATATCTATCATGACTCCAGCTCCAGGGGCACTAGTGCTGTAAAAGGCATCCCAAGAGGAATGTGGCACAGCACCAATATTACTCCTTAAACACCTTTCTTTTTTGGGCTAGCCTTAGTGCTGGTAATAAAAGCCTCAACTCTAGGGCGCTGGCTAAAATTAGGGTTAGGGTTAGGGTTAGCATACAGAGATCTAAAATGACTCTAGTTCCAGGGGCACTAGTGCTGTAAAAGGCATGCCAAGAGGAATGTGGCACAACAATAATATTGCTCCTTCCAGAGCTTTCTCAGTTGGGAAAGACTTAATGCGAATGAGGATAGCCTTATCTCTATGGAGATGGCTAAAATGAGGGTTAGGGTTAGCATTCAGAGATCTACAATGACTCTAGCTCCAGGGGCACTAGTGCTGTAAAAACCACGCCAAGAAGAATGTGGCACAGCCCCAAAATTACTACTTCTACAACTGTCTTCTTTGGGCGAACCTTAATGCTGGTGATGTAGGCCTCATCTCTAGGAAGCTGGCTAAAATTAGGGTTAGGCTTTCGGCTGGCATTCAGAGATCTAAAGTGCCTCTACATCCAGGGGCATTAGTGCTATAAAAACCACGCCAAGAAGACTGTGGCACAGCCCCAAAATTACTTCTTCCGCAACTGTCTTATTTGGGCGAACGTTAATGCTGGTGTTTTAGGCCGCATCTCAAGGGAACTGCCTGAAATTAGGGTTAGGGCTTGCATGAAGATATCTATCATGACTCCAGCTCCAGGGGCACTAGTGCTGTAAAAGGCATGCCAAGAGGAATGTGGCACAGCACCAATATTACTCCTTAAACACCTTTCTTATTTGGGCGAGCCTTAGTGCTGGTAATAAAAGCCTCAACTCTAGGGCGCTGGCTAAAATTAGGGTTAGGGTTAGGGTTAGCATACAGAGATCTAAAATGACTCTAGTTCCAGGGGCACTAGTGCTGTAAAAGGCATGCCAAGAGGAATGTGGCACAACAATAATATTGCTCCTTCCAGAGCTTTCTCAGTTGGGAAAGACTTAATGCGAATGAGGATAGCCTTATCTCTATGGAGATGGCTAAAATGAAGGTTAGGGTTAGCATTCAGAGATCTACAATGACTCTAGCTCCAGGGGCACTAGTGCTGTAAAAACCACGCCAAGAAGAGTGTGGCATAGCCCCAAAATTACTACTTCTACAACTGTCTTCTTTGGGCGAACCTTAATGCTGGTGATGTAGGCCTCATCTCTAGGAAGCTGGCTAAAATTAGGGTTAGGCTTGGGGCTGGAATTCAGAGATCTAAAGTGCCTCTACATCCAGGGGCATTAGTGCTATAAAAACCACGCCAAGAAGACTGTGGCACAGCCCCAAAATTACTACTTCCACAACTGTCTTAGTTGGGCGAACGTTAATGCTGATGTTTTAGGCCGCATCTCTAGGGAGCTGCCTGAAAGTAGGGTTAGGGCTTGCATGAAGATATCTATCATGACTCCAGCTCCAGGGGCACTAGTGCTGTAAAAGGCATGCCAAGAGGAATGTGACACAGCACCAATATTACTCCTTAAACACCTTTCTTATTTGGGCTAGCCTTAGTGCTGCTAATAAAAGCCTCAACTCTAGGGCGCTGGCTAAAATTAGGGTTAGGGTTAGGGTTAGCATACAGAGATCTAAAATGACTCTAGTTCCAGGGGCACTAGTGCTGTAAAAGGCATGCCAAGAGGAATGTGGCACAACAATAATATTGCTCCTTCCAGAGCTTTCTCAGTTGGGAAAGACTTAATGCGAATGAGGATAGCCTTATCTCTATGGAGATGGCTAAAATGAGGGTTAGGGTTAGCATTCAGAGATCTACAATGACTCTAGCTCCAGGGGCACTAGTGCTGTAAAAACCACGCCAAGAAGAATGAGGCACAGCACCAAAATTACTACTTCTACAACTGTCTTATTTGGGCGAACCTTAATGCTGGTGATGTAGGCCTCATCTCTAGGAAGCTGGCTAAAATTAGGGTTAGGCTTGGGGGTGGCATTCAGAGATCTAAAGTGCCTCTACATCCAGGGGCATTAGTGCTATAAAAACCACGCCAAGAAGACTGTGGCACAGCCCCAAAATTACTACTTCCACAACTGTCTGATTTGGGCGAACGTTAATGCTGGTGTTTTAGGCCGCATCTCGAGGGAGCTGCCTGAAAGTAGGGTTAGGGCTTGCATGAAGATATCTATCATGACTCCAGCTCCAGGGGCACTAGTGCTGTAAAAGGCATGCCAAGAGGAATGTGACACAGCACCAATATTACTCCTTAAACACCTTTCTTATTTGGGCTAGCCTTAGTGCTGGTAATAAAAGCCTCAACTCTAGGGCGCTGGCTAAAATTAGGGTTAGGGTTAGGGTTAGCATACAGAGATCTAAAATGACTCTAGTTCCAGGGGCACTAGTGCTGTAAAAGGCATGCCAAGAGGAATGTGGCACAACAATAATATTGCTCCTTCCAGAGCTTTCTCAGTTGGGAAAGACTTAATGCGAATGAGGATAGCCTTATCTCTATGGAGATGGCTAAAATGAGGGTTAGGGTTAGCATTCAGAGATCTACAATGACTCTAGCTCCAGGGGCACTAGTGCTGTAAAAACCACGCCAAGAAGAATGTGGCACAGCACCAAAATTACTACTTCTACAACTGTCTTCTTTGGGCGAACCTTAATGCTGGTGATGTAGGCCTCATCTCTAGGAAGCTGGCTAAAATTAGGGTTAGGCTTGGGGCTGGCATTCAGAGATCTAAAGTGCCTCTACATCCAGGGGCATTAGTGCTATAAAAACCACGCCAAGAAGACTGTGGCACAGCCCCAAAATTACTACTTCCACAACTGTCTTATTTGGGCGAACGTTAATGCTGGTGTTTTAGGCCGCATCTCTAGGGAGCTGCCTGAAAGTAGGGTTAGGGCTTGCATGAAGATATCTATCATGACTCCAGCTCCAGGGGCACTAGTGCTGTAAAAGGCATCCCAAGAGGAATGTGACACAGCACCAATATTACTCCTTAAACACCTTTCTTTTTTGGGCTAGCCTTAGTGCTGGTAATAAAAGCCTCAACTCTAGGGCGCTGGCTAAAATTAGGGTTAGGGTTAGGGTTAGCATACAGAGATCTAAAATGACTCTAGTTCCAGGGGCACTAGTGCTGTAAAAGGCATGCCAAGAGGAATGTGGCACAACAATAATATTGCTCCTTCCAGAGCTTTCTCAGTTGGGAAAGACTTAATGCGAATGAGGATAGCCTTATCTCTATGGAGATGGCTAAAATGAGGGTTAGGGTTAGCATTCAGAGATCTACAATGACTCTAGCTCCAGGGGCACTAGTGCTGTAAAAACCACGCCAAGAAGAATGAGGCACAGCACCAAAATTACTACTTCTACAACTGTCTTATTTGGGCGAACCTTAATGCTGGTGATGTAGGCCTCATCTCTAGGAAGCTGGCTAAAATTAGGGTTAGGCTTGGGGCTGGCATTCAGAGATCTAAAGTGCCTCTACATCCAGGGGCATTAGTGCTATAAAAACCACGCCAAGAAGACTGTGGCACAGCCCCAAAATTACTACTTCCACAACTGTCTGATTTGGGCGAACGTTAATGCTGGTGTTTTAGGCCGCATCTCGAGGGAGCTGCCTGAAAGTAGGGTTAGGGCTTGCATGAAGATATCTATCATGACTCCAGCTCCAGGGGCACTAGTGCTGTAAAAGGCATGCCAAGAGGAATGTGACACAGCACCAATATTACTCCTTAAACACCTTTCTTATTTGGGCTAGCCTTAGTGCTGGTAATAAAAGCCTCAACTCTAGGGCGCTGGCTAAAATTAGGGTTAGGGTTAGGGTTAGCATACAGAGATCTAAAATGACTCTAGTTCCAGGGGCACTAGTGCTGTAAAAGGCATGCCAAGAGGAATGTGGCACAACAATAATATTGCTCCTTCCAGAGCTTTCTCAGTTGGGAAAGACTTAATGCGAATGAGGATAGCCTTATCTCTATGGAGATGGCTAAAATGAGGGTTAGGGTTAGCATTCAGAGATCTACAATGACTCTAGCTCCAGGGGCACTAGTGCTGTAAAAACCACGCCAAGAAGAATGTGGCACAGCCCCAAAATTACTACTTCTACAACTGTCTTATTTGGGCGAACCTTAATGCTGGTGATGTAGGCCTCATCTCTAGGAAGCTGGCTAAAATTAGGGTTAGGCTTGGGGCTGGCATTCAGAGATCTAAAGTGCCTCTACATCCAGGGGCATTAGTGCTATAAAAACCACGCCAAGAAGACTGTGGCACAGCCCCAAAATTACTACTTCCACAACTGTCTTATTTGGGCGAACGTTAATGCTGGTGTTTTAGGCCGCATCTCTAGGGAGCTGCCTGAAAGTAGGGTTAGGGCTTGCATGAAGATATCTATCATGACTCCAGCTCCAGGGGCACTAGTGCTGTAAAAGGCATGCCAAGAGGAATGTGACACAGCACCAATATTACTCCTTAAACACCTTTCTTATTTGGGCTAGCCTTAGTGCTGGTAATAAAAGCCTCAACTCTAGGGCGCTGGCTAAAATTAGGGTTAGGGTTAGGGTTAGCATACAGAGATCTAAAATGACTCTAGTTCCAGGGGCACTAGTGCTGTAAAAGGCATGCCAAGAGGAATGTGGCACAACAATAATATTGCTCCTTCCAGAGCTTTCTCAGTTGGGAAAGACTTAATGCCAATGAGGATAGCCTTATCTCTATGGAGATGGCTAAAATGAGGGTTAGGGTTAGCATTCAGAGATCTACAATGACTCTAGCTCCAGGGGCACTAGTGCTGTAAAAACCACGCCAAGAAGAATGTGGCACAGCCCCAAAATTACTACTTCTACAACTGTCTTATTTGGGCGAACCTTAATGCTGGTGATGTAGGCCTCATCTCTAGGAAGCTGGCTAAAATTAGGGTTAGGCTTGGGGCTAGCATTCAGAGATCTAAAGTGCCTCTACATCCAGGGGCATTAGTGCTATAAAAACCACGCCAAGAAGACTGTGGCACAGCCCCAAAATTACTACTTCCACAACTGTCTGATTTGGGCGAACGTTAATGCTGGTGTTTTAGGCCGCATCTCGAGGGAGCTGCCTGAAAGTAGGGTTAGGGCTTGCATGAAGATATCTATCATGACTCCAGCTCCAGGGGCACTAGTGCTGTAAAAGGCATGCCAAGAGGAATGTGGCACAGCACCAATATTACTCCTTAAACACCTTTCTTTTTTGGGCTAGCCTTAGTGCTGCTAATAAAAGCCTCAACTCTAGGGCGCTGGCTAAAATTAGGGTTAGGGTTAGGGTTAGCATACAGAGATCTAAAATGACTCTAGTTCCAGGGGCACTAGTGCTGTAAAAGGCATGCCAAGAGGAATGTGGCACAACAATAATATTGCTCCTTCCAGAGCTTTCTCAGTTGGGAAAGACTTAATGCGAATGAGGATAGCCTTATCTCTATGGAGATGGCTAAAATGAGGGTTAGGTTTAGCATTCAGAGATCTACAATGACTCTAGCTCCAGGGGCACTAGTGCTGTAAAAACCACGCCAAGAAGAATGTGGCACAGCCCCAAAATTACTACTTCTACAACTGTCTTATTTGGGCGAACCTTAATGCTGGTGATGTAGGCCTCATCTCTAGGAAGCTGGCTAAAATTAGGGTTAGGCTTGGGGCTAGCATTCAGAGATCTAAAGTGCCTCTACATCCAGGGGCATTAGTGCTATAAAAACCACGCCAAGAAGACTGTGGCACAGCCCCAAAATTACTACTTCCACAACTGTCTTATTTGGGCGAACGTTAATGCTGGTGTTTTAGGCCGCATCTCGAGGGAGCTGCCTGAAAGTAGGGTTAGGGCTTGCATGAAGATATCTATCATGACTCCAGCTCCAGGGGCACTAGTGCTGTAAAAGGCATCCCAAGAGGAATGTGACACAGCACCAATATTACTCCTTAAACACCTTTCTTATTTGGGCTAGCCTTAGTGCTGGTAATAAAAGCCTCAACTCTAGGGCGCTGGCTAAAATTAGGGTTAGGGTTAGGGTTAGCATACAGAGATCTAAAATGACTCTAGTTCCAGGGGCACTAGTGCTGTAAAAGGCATGCCAAGAGGAATGTGGCACAACAATAATATTGCTCCTTCCAGAGCTTTCTCAGTTGGGAAAGACTTAATGCGAATGAGGATAGCCTTATCTCTATGGAGATGGCTAAAATGAGGGTTAGGGTTAGCATTCAGAGATCTACAATGACTCTAGCTCCAGGGGCACTAGTGCTGTAAAAACCACGCCAAGAAGAATGTGGCACAGCCCCAAAATTACTACTTCTACAACTGTCTTATTTGGGCGAACCTTAATGCTGGAGATGTAGGCCTCATCTCTAGGAAGCTGGCTAAAATTAGGGTTAGGCTTGGGGCTGGCATTCAGAGATCTAAAGTGCCTCTACATCCAGGGGCATTAGTGCTATAAAAACCACGCCAAGAAGACTGTGGCACAGCCCCAAAATTACTACTTCCACAACTGTCTGATTTGGGCGAACGTTAATGCTGGTGTTTTAGGCCGCATCTCGAGGGAGCTGCCTGAAAGTAGGGTTAGGGCTTGCATGAAGATATCTATCATGACTCCAGCTCCAGGGGCACTAGTGCTGTAAAAGGCATGCCAAGAGGAATGTGGCACAGCACCAATATTACTCCTTAAACACCTTTCTTTTTTGGGCTAGCCTTAGTGCTGGTAATAAAAGCCTCAACTCTAGGGCGCTGGCTAAAATTAGGGTTAGGGTTAGGGTTAGCATACAGAGATCTAAAATGACTCTAGTTCCAGGGGCACTAGTGCTGTAAAAGGCATGCCAAGAGGAATGTGGCACAACAATAATATTGCTCCTTCCAGAGCTTTCTCAGTTGGGAAAGACTTAATGCGAATGAGGATAGCCTTATCTCTATGGAGATGGCTAAAATGAGGGTTAGGGTTAGCATTCAGAGATCTACAATGACTCTAGCTCCAGGGGCACTAGTGCTGTAAAAACCACGCCAAGAAGAATGTGGCACAGCCCCAAAATTACTACTTCTACAACTGTCTTATTTGGGCGAACCTTAATGCTGGAGATGTAGGCCTCATCTCTAGGAAGCTGGCTAAAATTAGGGTTAGGCTTGGGGCTGGCATTCAGAGATCTAAAGTGCCTCTACATCCAGGGGCATTAGTGCTATAAAAACCACGCCAAGAAGACTGTGGCACAGCCCCAAAATTACTACTTCCACAACTGTCTTATTTGGGCGAACGTTAATGCTGGTGTTTTAGGCCGCATCTCGAGGGAGCTGCCTGAAAGTAGGGTTAGGGCTTGCATGAAGATATCTATCATGACTCCAGCTCCAGGGGCACTAGTGCTGTAAAAGGCATCCCAAGAGGAATGTGACACAGCACCAATATTACTCCTTAAACACCTTTCTTATTTGGGCTAGCCTTAGTGCTGGTAATAAAAGCCTCAACTCTAGGGCGCTGGCTAAAATTAGGGTTAGGGTTAGGGTTAGCATACAGAGATCTAAAATGACTCTAGTTCCAGGGGCACTAGTGCTGTAAAAGGCATGCCAAGAGGAATGTGGCACAACAATAATATTGCTCCTTCCAGAGCTTTCTCAGTTGGGAAAGACTTAATGCGAATGAGGATAGCCTTATCTCTATGGAGATGGCTAAAATGAGGGTTAGGGTTAGCATTCAGAGATCTACAATGACTCTAGCTCCAGGGGCACTAGTGCTGTAAAAACCACGCCAAGAAGAATGTGGCACAGCCCCAAAATTACTACTTCTACAACTGTCTTCTTTGGGCGAACCTTAATGCTGGTGATGTAGGCCTCATCTCTAGGAAGCTGGCTAAAATTAGGGTTAGGCTTGGGGCTGGCATTCAGAGATCTAAAGTGCCTCTACATCCAGGGGCATTAGTGCTATAAAAACCACGCCAAGAAGACTGTGGCACAGCCCCAAAATTACTACTTCCACAACTGTCTGATTTGGGCGAACGTTAATGCTGGTGTTTTAGGCCGCATCTCGAGGGAGCTGCCTGAAAGTAGGGTTAGGGCTTGCATGAAGATATCTATCATGACTCCAGCTCCAGGGGCACTAGTGCTGTAAAAGGCATGCCAAGAGGAATGTGGCACAGCACCAATATTACTCCTTAAACACCTTTCTTATTTGGGCTAGCCTTAGTGCTGGTAATAAAAGCCTCAACTCTAGGGCGCTGGCTAAAATTAGGGTTAGGGTTAGGGTTAGCATACAGAGATCTAAAATGACTCTAGTTCCAGGGGCACTAGTGCTGTAAAAGGCATGCCAAGAGGAATGTGGCACAACAATAATATTGCTCCTTCCAGAGCTTTCTCAGTTGGGAAAGACTTAATGCGAATGAGGATAGCCTTATCTCTATGGAGATGGCTAAAATGAGGGTTAGGGTTAGCATTCAGAGATCTACAATGACTCTAGCTCCAGGGGCACTAGTGCTGTAAAAACCACGCCAAGAAGAATGTGGCACAGCCCCAAAATTACTACTTCTACAACTGTCTTCTTTGGGCGAACCTTAATGCTGGTGATGTAGGCCTGATCTCTAGGAAGCTGGCTAAAATTAGGGTTAGGCTTGGGGCTGGCATTCAGAGATCTAAAGTGCCTCTAGATCCAGGGGCATTAGTGCTATAAAAACCACGCCAAGAAGACTGTGGCACAGCCCCAAAATTACTACTTCCACAACTGTCTTATTTGGGCGAACGTTAATGCTGGTGTTTTAGGCCGCATCTCTAGGGAGCTGCCTGAAAGTAGGGTTAGGGCTTGCATGAAGATATCTATCATGACTCCAGCTCCAGGGGCACTAGTGCTGTAAAAGGCATGCCAAGAGGAATGTGGCACAGCACCAATATTACTCCTTAAACACCTTTCTTTTTTGGGCTAGCCTTAGTGCTGGTAATAAAAGCCTCAACTCTAGGGCGCTGGCTAAAATTAGGGTTAGGGTTAGGGTTAGCATACAGAGATCTAAAATGACTCTAGTTCCAGGGGCACTAGTGCTGTAAAAGGCATGCCAAGAGGAATGTGGCACAACAATAATATTGCTCCTTCCAGAGCTTTCTCAGTTGTGAAAGACTTAATGCGAATGAGGATAGCCTTATCTCTATGGAGATGGCTAAAATGAGGGTTAGGGTTAGCATTCAGAGATCTACAATGACTCTAGCTCCAGGGGCACTAGTGCTGTAAAAACCACGCCAAGAAGAATGTGGCACAGCACCAAAATTACTACTTCTACAACTGTCTTCTTTGGGCGAACCTTAATGCTGGTGATGTAGGCCTCATCTCTAGGAAGCTGGCTAAAATTAGGGTTAGGCTTGGGGCTGGCATTCAGAGATCTAAAGTACCTCTAGATCCAGGGGCATTAGTGCTATAAAAACCACGCCAAGAAGACTGTGGCACAGCCCCAAAATTACTACTTCCACAACTGTCTTATTTGGGCGAACGTTAATGCTGGTGTTTTAGGCCGCATCTCGAGGGTGCTGCCTGAAATTAGGGTTAGGGCTTGCATGAAGATATCTATCATGACTCCAGCTCCAGGGGCACTAGTGCTGTAAAAGGCATGCCAAGAGGAATGTGGCACAGCACCAATATTACTCCTTAAACACCTTTCTTTTTTGGGCTAGCCTTAGTGCTGGTAATAAAAGCCTCAACTCTAGGGCGCTGGCTAAAATTAGGGTTAGGGTTAGGGTTAGCATACAGAGATCTAAAATGACTCTAGTTCCAGGGGCACTAGTGCTGTAAAAGGCATGCCAAGAGGAATGTGGCACAACAATAATATTGCTCCTTCCAGAGCTTTCTCAGTTGGGAAAGACTTAATGCGAATGAGGATAGCCTTATCTCTATGGAGATGGCTAAAATGAAGGTTAGGGTTAGCATTCAGAGATCTACAATGACTCTAGCTCCAGGGGCACTAGTGCTGTAAAAACCACGCCAAGAAGAATGTGGCACAGCCCCAAAATTACTACTTCTACAACTGTCTTCTTTGGGCGAACCGTAATGCTGGTGATGTAGGCCTCATCTCTAGGAAGCTGGCTAAAATTAGGGTTAGGCTTGGGGCTGGCATTCAGAGATCTAAAGTGCCTCTACATCCAGGGGCATTAGTGCTATAAAAACCACGCCAAGAAGACTGTGGCACAGCCCCAAAATTACTTCTTCCGCAACTGTCTTATTTGGGCGAACGTTAATGCTGGTGTTTTAGGCCGCATCTCAAGGGAGCTGCCTGAAATTAGGGTTAGGGCTTGCATGAAGATATCTATCATGACTCCAGCTCCAGGGGCACTAGTGCACTAAAAGGCATGCCAAGAGGAATGTGGCACAGCACCAATATTACTCCTTAAACACCTTTCTTTTTTGGGCTAGCCTTAGTGCTGGTAATAAAAGCCTCAACTCTAGGGCGCTGGCTAAAATTAGGGTTAGGGTTAGGGTTAGCATACAGAGATCTAAAATGACTCTAGTTCCAGGGGCACTAGTGCTGTAAAAGGCATGCCAAGAGGAATGTGGCACAACAATAATATTGCTCCTTCCAGAGCTTTCTCAGTTGGGAAAGACTTAATGCGAATGAGGATAGCCTTATCTCTATGGAGATGGCTAAAATGAAGGTTAGGGTTAGCATTCAGAGATCTACAATGACTCTAGCTCCAGGGGCACTAGCGCTGTAAAAACCACGCCAAGAAGAATGTGGCACAGCCCCAAAATTACTACTTCTACAACTGTCTTATTTGGGCGAACCTTAATGCTGGTGATGTAGGCCTCATCTCTAGGAAGCTGGCTAAAATTAGGGTTAGGCTTGGGGCTGGCATTCAGAGATCTAAAGTGCCTCTACATCCAGGGGCATTAGTGCTATAAAAACCACGCCAAGAAGACTGTGGCACAGCCCCAAAATTACTACTTCCACAACTGTCTGATTTGGGCGAACGTTAATGCTGGTGTTTTAGGCCGCATCTCTAGGGAGCTGCCTGAAAGTAGGGTTAGGGCTTGCATGAAGATATCTATCATGACTCCAGCTCCAGGGGCACTAGTGCTGTAAAAGGCATCCCAAGAGGAATGTGACACAGCACCAATATTACTCCTTAAACACCTTTCTTATTTGGGCTAGCCTTAGTGCTGGTAATAAAAGCCTCAACTCTAGGGCGCTGGCTAAAATTAGGGTTAGGGTTAGGGTTAGCATACAGAGATCTAAAATGACTCTAGTTCCAGGGGCACTAGTGCTGTAAAAGGCATGCCAAGAGGAATGTGGCACAACAATAATATTGCTCCTTCCAGAGCTTTCTCAGTTGGGAAAGACTTAATGCGAATGAGGATAGCCTTATCTCTATGGAGATGGCTAAAATGAGGGTTAGGGTTAGCATTCAGAGATCTACAATGACTCTAGCTCCAGGGGCACTAGTGCTGTAAAAACCACGCCAAGAAGAATGTGGCACAGCACCAAAATTACTACTTCTACAACTGTCTTCTTTGGGCGAACCTTAATGCTGGTGATGTAGGCCTCATCTCTAGGAAGCTGGCTAAAATTAGGGTTAGGCTTGGGGCTGGCATTCAGAGATCTAAAGTGCCTCTAGATCCAGGGGCATTAGTGCTATAAAAACCACGCCAAGAAGACTGTGGCACAGCCCCAAAATTACTACTTCCACAACTGTCTTATTTGGGCGAACGTTAATGCTGGTGTTTTAGGCCGCATCTCGAGGGAGCTGCCTGAAAGTAGGGTTAGGGCTTGCATGAAGATATCTATCATGACTCCAGCTCCAGGGGCACTAGTGCTGTAAAAGGCATCCCAAGAGGAATGTGACACAGCACCAATATTACTCCTTAAACACCTTTCTTTTTTGGGCTAGCCTTAGTGCTGGTAATAAAAGCCTCAACTCTAGGGCGCTGGCTAAAATTAGGGTTAGGGTTAGGGTTAGCATACAGAGATCTAAAATGACTCTAGTTCCAGGGGCACTAGTGCTGTAAAAGGCATGCCAAGAGGAATGTGGCACAACAATAATATTGCTCCTTCCAGAGCTTTCTCAGTTGGGAAAGACTTAATGCGAATGAGGATAGCCTTATCTCTATGGAGATGGCTAAAATGAGGGTTAGGGTTAGCATTCAGAGATCTACAATGACTCTAGCTCCAGGGGCACTAGTGCTGTAAAAACCACGCCAAGAAGAATGTGGCACAGCCCCAAAATTACTACTTCTACAACTGTCTTCTTTGGGCGAACCTTAATGCTGGTGATGTAGGCCTCATCTCTAGGAAGCTGGCTAAAATTAGGGTTAGGCTTGGGGCTGGCATTCAGAGATCTAAAGTGCCTCTACATCCAGGGGCATTAGTGCTATAAAAAACACGCCAAGAAGACTGTGGCACAGCCCCAAAATTACTACTTCCACAACTGTCTTATTTGGCCGAACGTTAATGCTGGTGTTTTAGGCCGCATCTCGAGGGAGCTGCCTGAAAGTAGGGTTAGGGCTTGCATGAAGATATCTATCATGACTCCAGCTCCAGGGGCACTAGTGCTGTAAAAGGCATCCCAAGAGGAATGTGGCACAGCACCAATATTACTCCTTAAACACCTTTCTTTTTTGGGCTAGCCTTAGTGCTGGTAATAAAAGCCTCAACTCTAGGGCGCTGGCTAAAATTAGGGTTAGGGTTAGGGTTAGCATACAGAGATCTAAAATGACTCTAGTTCCAGGGGCACTAGTGCTGTAAAAGGCATGCCAAGAGGAATGTGGCACAACAATAATATTGCTCCTTCCAGAGCTTTCTCAGTTGGGAAAGACTTAATGCGAATGAGGATAGCCTTATCTCTATGGAGATGGCTAAAATGAGGGTTAGGGTTAGCATTCAGAGATCTACAATGACTCTAGCTCCAGGGGCACTAGTGCTGTAAAAACCACGCCAAGAAGAATGTGGCACAGCCCCAAAATTACTACTTCTACAACTGTCTTCTTTGGGCGAACCTTAATGCTGGTGATGTAGGCCTCATCTCTAGGAAGCTGGCTAAAATTAGGGTTAGGCTTTCGGCTGGCATTCAGAGATCTAAAGTGCCTCTACATCCAGGGGCATTAGTGCTATAAAAACCACGCCAAGAAGACTGTGGCACAGCCCCAAAATTACTTCTTCCGCAACTGTCTTATTTGGGCGAACGTTAATGCTGGTGTTTTAGGCCGCATCTCAAGGGAACTGCCTGAAATTAGGGTTAGGGCTTGCATGAAGATATCTATCATGACTCCAGCTCCAGGGGCACTAGTGCTGTAAAAGGCATGCCAAGAGGAATGTGGCACAGCACCAATATTACTCCTTAAACACCTTTCTTATTTGGGCGAGCCTTAGTGCTGGTAATAAAAGCCTCAACTCTAGGGCGCTGGCTAAAATTAGGGTTAGGGTTAGGGTTAGCATACAGAGATCTAAAATGACTCTAGTTCCAGGGGCACTAGTGCTGTAAAAGGCATGCCAAGAGGAATGTGGCACAACAATAATATTGCTCCTTCCAGAGCTTTCTCAGTTGGGAAAGACTTAATGCGAATGAGGATAGCCTTATCTCTATGGAGATGGCTAAAATGAAGGTTAGGGTTAGCATTCAGAGATCTACAATGACTCTAGCTCCAGGGGCACTAGTGCTGTAAAAACCACGCCAAGAAGAATGTGGCATAGCCCCAAAATTACTACTTCTACAACTGTCTTCTTTGGGCGAACCTTAATGCTGGTGATGTAGGCCTCATCTCTAGGAAGCTGGCTAAAATTAGGGTTAGGCTTGGGGCTGGAATTCAGAGATCTAAAGTGCCTCTACATCCAGGGGCATTAGTGCTATAAAAACCACGCCAAGAAGACTGTGGCACAGCCCCAAAATTACTACTTCCACAACTGTCTTAGTTGGGCGAACGTTAATGCTGATGTTTTAGGCCGCATCTCTAGGGAGCTGCCTGAAAGTAGGGTTAGGGCTTGCATGAAGATATCTATCATGACTCCAGCTCCAGGGGCACTAGTGCTGTAAAAGGCATGCCAAGAGGAATGTGACACAGCACCAATATTACTCCTTAAACACCTTTCTTATTTGGGCTAGCCTTAGTGCTGCTAATAAAAGCCTCAACTCTAGGGCGCTGGCTAAAATTAGGGTTAGGGTTAGGGTTAGCATACAGAGATCTAAAATGACTCTAGTTCCAGGGGCACTAGTGCTGTAAAAGGCATGCCAAGAGGAATGTGGCACAACAATAATATTGCTCCTTCCAGAGCTTTCTCAGTTGGGAAAGACTTAATGCGAATGAGGATAGCCTTATCTCTATGGAGATGGCTAAAATGAGGGTTAGGGTTAGCATTCAGAGATCTACAATGACTCTAGCTCCAGGGGCACTAGTGCTGTAAAAACCACGCCAAGAAGAATGAGGCACAGCACCAAAATTACTACTTCTACAACTGTCTTATTTGGGCGAACCTTAATGCTGGTGATGTAGGCCTCATCTCTAGGAAGCTGGCTAAAATTAGGGTTAGGCTTGGGGGTGGCATTCAGAGATCTAAAGTGCCTCTACATCCAGGGGCATTAGTGCTATAAAAACCACGCCAAGAAGACTGTGGCACAGCCCCAAAATTACTACTTCCACAACTGTCTGATTTGGGCGAACGTTAATGCTGGTGTTTTAGGCCGCATCTCGAGGGAGCTGCCTGAAAGTAGGGTTAGGGCTTGCATGAAGATATCTATCATGACTCCAGCTCCAGGGGCACTAGTGCTGTAAAAGGCATGCCAAGAGGAATGTGACACAGCACCAATATTACTCCTTAAACACCTTTCTTATTTGGGCTAGCCTTAGTGCTGGTAATAAAAGCCTCAACTCTAGGGCGCTGGCTAAAATTAGGGTTAGGGTTAGGGTTAGCATACAGAGATCTAAAATGACTCTAGTTCCAGGGGCACTAGTGCTGTAAAAGGCATGCCAAGAGGAATGTGGCACAACAATAATATTGCTCCTTCCAGAGCTTTCTCAGTTGGGAAAGACTTAATGCGAATGAGGATAGCCTTATCTCTATGGAGATGGCTAAAATGAGGGTTAGGGTTAGCATTCAGAGATCTACAATGACTCTAGCTCCAGGGGCACTAGTGCTGTAAAAACCACGCCAAGAAGAATGTGGCACAGCACCAAAATTACTACTTCTACAACTGTCTTCTTTGGGCGAACCTTAATGCTGGTGATGTAGGCCTCATCTCTAGGAAGCTGGCTAAAATTAGGGTTAGGCTTGGGGCTGGCATTCAGAGATCTAAAGTGCCTCTACATCCAGGGGCATTAGTGCTATAAAAACCACGCCAAGAAGACTGTGGCACAGCCCCAAAATTACTACTTCCACAACTGTCTTATTTGGGCGAACGTTAATGCTGGTGTTTTAGGCCGCATCTCTAGGGAGCTGCCTGAAAGTAGGGTTAGGGCTTGCATGAAGATATCTATCATGACTCCAGCTCCAGGGGCACTAGTGCTGTAAAAGGCATCCCAAGAGGAATGTGACACAGCACCAATATTACTCCTTAAACACCTTTCTTTTTTGGGCTAGCCTTAGTGCTGGTAATAAAAGCCTCAACTCTAGGGCGCTGGCTAAAATTAGGGTTAGGGTTAGGGTTAGCATACAGAGATCTAAAATGACTCTAGTTCCAGGGGCACTAGTGCTGTAAAAGGCATGCCAAGAGGAATGTGGCACAACAATAATATTGCTCCTTCCAGAGCTTTCTCAGTTGGGAAAGACTTAATGCGAATGAGGATAGCCTTATCTCTATGGAGATGGCTAAAATGAGGGTTAGGGTTAGCATTCAGAGATCTACAATGACTCTAGCTCCAGGGGCACTAGTGCTGTAAAAACCACGCCAAGAAGAATGAGGCACAGCACCAAAATTACTACTTCTACAACTGTCTTATTTGGGCGAACCTTAATGCTGGTGATGTAGGCCTGATCTCTAGGAAGCTGGCTAAAATTAGGGTTAGGCTTGGGGCTGGCATTCAGAGATCTAAAGTGCCTCTACATCCAGGGGCATTAGTGCTATAAAAACCACGCCAAGAAGACTGTGGCACAGCCCCAAAATTACTACTTCCACAACTGTCTGATTTGGGCGAACGTTAATGCTGGTGTTTTAGGCCGCATCTCGAGGGAGCTGCCTGAAAGTAGGGTTAGGGCTTGCATGAAGATATCTATCATGACTCCAGCTCCAGGGGCACTAGTGCTGTAAAAGGCATGCCAAGAGGAATGTGACACAGCACCAATATTACTCCTTAAACACCTTTCTTATTTGGGCTAGCCTTAGTGCTGGTAATAAAAGCCTCAACTCTAGGGCGCTGGCTAAAATTAGGGTTAGGGTTAGGGTTAGCATACAGAGATCTAAAATGACTCTAGTTCCAGGGGCACTAGTGCTGTAAAAGGCATGCCAAGAGGAATGTGGCACAACAATAATATTGCTCCTTCCAGAGCTTTCTCAGTTGGGAAAGACTTAATGCGAATGAGGATAGCCTTATCTCTATGGAGATGGCTAAAATGAGGGTTAGGTTTAGCATTCAGAGATCTACAATGACTCTAGCTCCAGGGGCACTAGTGCTGTAAAAACCACGCCAAGAAGAATGTGGCACAGCCCCAAAATTACTACTTCTACAACTGTCTTATTTGGGCGAACCTTAATGCTGGTGATGTAGGCCTCATCTCTAGGAAGCTGGCTAAAATTAGGGTTAGGCTTGGGGCTGGCATTCAGAGATCTAAAGTGCCTCTACATCCAGGGGCATTAGTGCTATAAAAACCACGCCAAGAAGACTGTGGCACAGCCCCAAAATTACTACTTCCACAACTGTCTTATTTGGGCGAACGTTAATGCTGGTGTTTTAGGCCGCATCTCTAGGGAGCTGCCTGAAAGTAGGGTTAGGGCTTGCATGAAGATATCTATCATGACTCCAGCTCCAGGGGCACTAGTGCTGTAAAAGGCATGCCAAGAGGAATGTGACACAGCACCAATATTACTCCTTAAACACCTTTCTTATTTGGGCTAGCCTTAGTGCTGGTAATAAAAGCCTCAACTCTAGGGCGCTGGCTAAAATTAGGGTTAGGGTTAGGGTTAGCATACAGAGATCTAAAATGACTCTAGTTCCAGGGGCACTAGTGCTGTAAAAGGCATGCCAAGAGGAATGTGGCACAACAATAATATTGCTCCTTCCAGAGCTTTCTCAGTTGGGAAAGACTTAATGCCAATGAGGATAGCCTTATCTCTATGGAGATGGCTAAAATGAGGGTTAGGGTTAGCATTCAGAGATCTACAATGACTCTAGCTCCAGGGGCACTAGTGCTGTAAAAACCACGCCAAGAAGAATGTGGCACAGCCCCAAAATTACTACTTCTACAACTGTCTTATTTGGGCGAACCTTAATGCTGGTGATGTAGGCCTCATCTCTAGGAAGCTGGCTAAAATTAGGGTTAGGCTTGGGGCTAGCATTCAGAGATCTAAAGTGCCTCTACATCCAGGGGCATTAGTGCTATAAAAACCACGCCAAGAAGACTGTGGCACAGCCCCAAAATTACTACTTCCACAACTGTCTGATTTGGGCGAACGTTAATGCTGGTGTTTTAGGCCGCATCTCGAGGGAGCTGCCTGAAAGTAGGGTTAGGGCTTGCATGAAGATATCTATCATGACTCCAGCTCCAGGGGCACTAGTGCTGTAAAAGGCATGCCAAGAGGAATGTGGCACAGCACCAATATTACTCCTTAAACACCTTTCTTTTTTGGGCTAGCCTTAGTGCTGGTAATAAAAGCCTCAACTCTAGGGCGCTGGCTAAAATTAGGGTTAGGGTTAGGGTTAGCATACAGAGATCTAAAATGACTCTAGTTCCAGGGGCACTAGTGCTGTAAAAGGCATGCCAAGAGGAATGTGGCACAACAATAATATTGCTCCTTCCAGAGCTTTCTCAGTTGGGAAAGACTTAATGCGAATGAGGATAGCCTTATCTCTATGGAGATGGCTAAAATGAGGGTTAGGGTTAGCATTCAGAGATCTACAATGACTCTAGCTCCAGGGGCACTAGTGCTGTAAAAACCACGCCAAGAAGAATGTGGCACAGCACCAAAATTACTACTTCTACAACTGTCTTCTTTGGGCGAACCTTAATGCTGGTGATGTAGGCCTCATCTCTAGGAAGCTGGCTAAAATTAGGGTTAGGCTTGGGGCTAGCATTCAGAGATCTAAAGTGCCTCTACATCCAGGGGCATTAGTGCTATAAAAACCACGCCAAGAAGACTGTGGCACAGCCCCAAAATTACTACTTCCACAACTGTCTTATTTGGGCGAACGTTAATGCTGGTGTTTTAGGCCGCATCTCGAGGGAGCTGCCTGAAAGTAGGGTTAGGGCTTGCATGAAGATATCTATCATGACTCCAGCTCCAGGGGCACTAGTGCTGTAAAAGGCATCCCAAGAGGAATGTGACACAGCACCAATATTACTCCTTAAACACCTTTCTTATTTGGGCTAGCCTTAGTGCTGGTAATAAAAGCCTCAACTCTAGGGCGCTGGCTAAAATTAGGGTTAGGGTTAGGGTTAGCATACAGAGATCTAAAATGACTCTAGTTCCAGGGGCACTAGTGCTGTAAAAGGCATGCCAAGAGGAATGTGGCACAACAATAATATTGCTCCTTCCAGAGCTTTCTCAGTTGGGAAAGACTTAATGCGAATGAGGATAGCCTTATCTCTATGGAGATGGCTAAAATGAGGGTTAGGGTTAGCATTCAGAGATCTACAATGACTCTAGCTCCAGGGGCACTAGTGCTGTAAAAACCACGCCAAGAAGAATGTGGCACAGCCCCAAAATTACTACTTCTACAACTGTCTTATTTGGGCGAACCTTAATGCTGGAGATGTAGGCCTCATCTCTAGGAAGCTGGCTAAAATTAGGGTTAGGCTTGGGGCTGGCATTCAGAGATCTAAAGTGCCTCTACATCCAGGGGCATTAGTGCTATAAAAACCACGCCAAGAAGACTGTGGCACAGCCCCAAAATTACTACTTCCACAACTGTCTGATTTGGGCGAACGTTAATGCTGGTGTTTTAGGCCGCATCTCGAGGGAGCTGCCTGAAAGTAGGGTTAGGGCTTGCATGAAGATATCTATCATGACTCCAGCTCCAGGGGCACTAGTGCTGTAAAAGGCATGCCAAGAGGAATGTGGCACAGCACCAATATTACTCCTTAAACACCTTTCTTTTTTGGGCTAGCCTTAGTGCTGGTAATAAAAGCCTCAACTCTAGGGCGCTGGCTAAAATTAGGGTTAGGGTTAGGGTTAGCATACAGAGATCTAAAATGACTCTAGTTCCAGGGGCACTAGTGCTGTAAAAGGCATGCCAAGAGGAATGTGGCACAACAATAATATTGCTCCTTCCAGAGCTTTCTCAGTTGGGAAAGACTTAATGCGAATGAGGATAGCCTTATCTCTATGGAGATGGCTAAAATGAGGGTTAGGGTTAGCATTCAGAGATCTACAATGACTCTAGCTCCAGGGGCACTAGTGCTGTAAAAACCACGCCAAGAAGAATGTGGCACAGCACCAAAATTACTACTTCTACAACTGTCTTCTTTGGGCGAACCTTAATGCTGGTGATGTAGGCCTCATCTCTAGGAAGCTGGCTAAAATTAGGGTTAGGCTTGGGGCTAGCATTCAGAGATCTAAAGTGCCTCTACATCCAGGGGCATTAGTGCTATAAAAACCACGCCAAGAAGACTGTGGCACAGCCCCAAAATTACTACTTCCACAACTGTCTGATTTGGGCGAACGTTAATGCTGGTGTTTTAGGCCGCATCTCGAGGGAGCTGCCTGAAAGTAGGGTTAGGGCTTGCATGAAGATATCTATCATGACTCCAGCTCCAGGGGCACTAGTGCTGTAAAAGGCATCCCAAGAGGAATGTGACACAGCACCAATATTACTCCTTAAACACCTTTCTTATTTGGGCTAGCCTTAGTGCTGGTAATAAAAGCCTCAACTCTAGGGCGCTGGCTAAAATTAGGGTTAGGGTTAGGGTTAGCATACAGAGATCTAAAATGACTCTAGTTCCAGGGGCACTAGTGCTGTAAAAGGCATGCCAAGAGGAATGTGGCACAACAATAATATTGCTCCTTCCAGAGCTTTCTCAGTTGGGAAAGACTTAATGCGAATGAGGATAGCCTTATCTCTATGGAGATGGCTAAAATGAGGGTTAGGGTTAGCATTCAGAGATCTACAATGACTCTAGCTCCAGGGGCACTAGTGCTGTAAAAACCACGCCAAGAAGAATGTGGCACAGCCCCAAAATTACTACTTCTACAACTGTCTTATTTGGGCGAACCTTAATGCTGGAGATGTAGGCCTCATCTCTAGGAAGCTGGCTAAAATTAGGGTTAGGCTTGGGGCTGGCATTCAGAGATCTAAAGTGCCTCTACATCCAGGGGCATTAGTGCTATAAAAACCACGCCAAGAAGACTGTGGCACAGCCCCAAAATTACTACTTCCACAACTGTCTGATTTGGGCGAACGTTAATGCTGGTGTTTTAGGCCGCATCTCGAGGGAGCTGCCTGAAAGTAGGGTTAGGGCTTGCATGAAGATATCTATCATGACTCCAGCTCCAGGGGCACTAGTGCTGTAAAAGGCATGCCAAGAGGAATGTGGCACAGCACCAATATTACTCCTTAAACACCTTTCTTTTTTGGGCTAGCCTTAGTGCTGGTAATAAAAGCCTCAACTCTAGGGCGCTGGCTAAAATTAGGGTTAGGGTTAGGGTTAGCATACAGAGATCTAAAATGACTCTAGTTCCAGGGGCACTAGTGCTGTAAAAGGCATGCCAAGAGGAATGTGGCACAACAATAATATTGCTCCTTCCAGAGCTTTCTCAGTTGGGAAAGACTTAATGCGAATGAGGATAGCCTTATCTCTATGGAGATGGCTAAAATGAGGGTTAGGGTTAGCATTCAGAGATCTACAATGACTCTAGCTCCAGGGGCACTAGTGCTGTAAAAACCACGCCAAGAAGAATGTGGCACAGCCCCAAAATTACTACTTCTACAACTGTCTTCTTTGGGCGAACCTTAATGCTGGTGATGTAGGCCTCATCTCTAGGAAGCTGGCTAAAATTAGGGTTAGGCTTGGGGCTGGCATTCAGAGATCTAAAGTGCCTCTACATCCAGGGGCATTAGTGCTATAAAAACCACGCCAAGAAGACTGTGGCACAGCCCCAAAATTACTACTTCCACAACTGTCTGATTTGGGCGAACGTTAATGCTGGTGTTTTAGGCCGCATCTCGAGGGAGCTGCCTGAAAGTAGGGTTAGGGCTTGCATGAAGATATCTATCATGACTCCAGCTCCAGGGGCACTAGTGCTGTAAAAGGCATGCCAAGAGGAATGTGGCACAGCACCAATATTACTCCTTAAACACCTTTCTTATTTGGGCGAGCCTTAGTGCTGGTAATAAAAGCCTCAACTCTAGGGCGCTGGCTAAAATTAGGGTTAGGGTTAGGGTTAGCATACAGAGATCTAAAATGACTCTAGTTCCAGGGGCACTAGTGCTGTAAAAGGCATGCCAAGAGGAATGTGGCACAACAATAATATTGCTCCTTCCAGAGCTTTCTCAGTTGGGAAAGACTTAATGCGAATGAGGATAGCCTTATCTCTATGGAGATGGCTAAAATGAAGGTTAGGGTTAGCATTCAGAGATCTACAATGACTCTAGCTCCAGGGGCACTAGTGCTGTAAAAACCACGCCAAGAAGAATGTGGCATAGCCCCAAAATTACTACTTCTACAACTGTCTTCTTTGGGCGAACCTTAATGCTGGTGATGTAGGCCTCATCTCTAGGAAGCTGGCTAAAATTAGGGTTAGGCTTGGGGCTGGAATTCAGAGATCTAAAGTGCCTCTACATCCAGGGGCATTAGTGCTATAAAAACCACGCCAAGAAGACTGTGGCACAGCCCCAAAATTACTACTTCCACAACTGTCTTAGTTGGGCGAACGTTAATGCTGATGTTTTAGGCCGCATCTCTAGGGAGCTGCCTGAAAGTAGGGTTAGGGCTTGCATGAAGATATCTATCATGACTCCAGCTCCAGGGGCACTAGTGCTGTAAAAGGCATGCCAAGAGGAATGTGACACAGCACCAATATTACTCCTTAAACACCTTTCTTATTTGGGCTAGCCTTAGTGCTGCTAATAAAAGCCTCAACTCTAGGGCGCTGGCTAAAATTAGGGTTAGGGTTAGGGTTAGCATACAGAGATCTAAAATGACTCTAGTTCCAGGGGCACTAGTGCTGTAAAAGGCATGCCAAGAGGAATGTGGCACAACAATAATATTGCTCCTTCCAGAGCTTTCTCAGTTGGGAAAGACTTAATGCGAATGAGGATAGCCTTATCTCTATGGAGATGGCTAAAATGAGGGTTAGGGTTAGCATTCAGAGATCTACAATGACTCTAGCTCCAGGGGCACTAGTGCTGTAAAAACCACGCCAAGAAGAATGAGGCACAGCACCAAAATTACTACTTCTACAACTGTCTTATTTGGGCGAACCTTAATGCTGGTGATGTAGGCCTCATCTCTAGGAAGCTGGCTAAAATTAGGGTTAGGCTTGGGGGTGGCATTCAGAGATCTAAAGTGCCTCTACATCCAGGGGCATTAGTGCTATAAAAACCACGCCAAGAAGACTGTGGCACAGCCCCAAAATTACTACTTCCACAACTGTCTGATTTGGGCGAACGTTAATGCTGGTGTTTTAGGCCGCATCTCGAGGGAGCTGCCTGAAAGTAGGGTTAGGGCTTGCATGAAGATATCTATCATGACTCCAGCTCCAGGGGCACTAGTGCTGTAAAAGGCATGCCAAGAGGAATGTGACACAGCACCAATATTACTCCTTAAACACCTTTCTTATTTGGGCTAGCCTTAGTGCTGGTAATAAAAGCCTCAACTCTAGGGCGCTGGCTAAAATTAGGGTTAGGGTTAGGGTTAGCATACAGAGATCTAAAATGACTCTAGTTCCAGGGGCACTAGTGCTGTAAAAGGCATGCCAAGAGGAATGTGGCACAACAATAATATTGCTCCTTCCAGAGCTTTCTCAGTTGGGAAAGACTTAATGCGAATGAGGATAGCCTTATCTCTATGGAGATGGCTAAAATGAGGGTTAGGGTTAGCATTCAGAGATCTACAATGACTCTAGCTCCAGGGGCACTAGTGCTGTAAAAACCACGCCAAGAAGAATGTGGCACAGCACCAAAATTACTACTTCTACAACTGTCTTCTTTGGGCGAACCTTAATGCTGGTGATGTAGGCCTCATCTCTAGGAAGCTGGCTAAAATTAGGGTTAGGCTTGGGGCTGGCATTCAGAGATCTAAAGTGCCTCTACATCCAGGGGCATTAGTGCTATAAAAACCACGCCAAGAAGACTGTGGCACAGCCCCAAAATTACTACTTCCACAACTGTCTTATTTGGGCGAACGTTAATGCTGGTGTTTTAGGCCGCATCTCTAGGGAGCTGCCTGAAAGTAGGGTTAGGGCTTGCATGAAGATATCTATCATGACTCCAGCTCCAGGGGCACTAGTGCTGTAAAAGGCATCCCAAGAGGAATGTGACACAGCACCAATATTACTCCTTAAACACCTTTCTTTTTTGGGCTAGCCTTAGTGCTGGTAATAAAAGCCTCAACTCTAGGGCGCTGGCTAAAATTAGGGTTAGGGTTAGGGTTAGCATACAGAGATCTAAAATGACTCTAGTTCCAGGGGCACTAGTGCTGTAAAAGGCATGCCAAGAGGAATGTGGCACAACAATAATATTGCTCCTTCCAGAGCTTTCTCAGTTGGGAAAGACTTAATGCGAATGAGGATAGCCTTATCTCTATGGAGATGGCTAAAATGAGGGTTAGGGTTAGCATTCAGAGATCTACAATGACTCTAGCTCCAGGGGCACTAGTGCTGTAAAAACCACGCCAAGAAGAATGAGGCACAGCACCAAAATTACTACTTCTACAACTGTCTTATTTGGGCGAACCTTAATGCTGGTGATGTAGGCCTGATCTCTAGGAAGCTGGCTAAAATTAGGGTTAGGCTTGGGGCTGGCATTCAGAGATCTAAAGTGCCTCTACATCCAGGGGCATTAGTGCTATAAAAACCACGCCAAGAAGACTGTGGCACAGCCCCAAAATTACTACTTCCACAACTGTCTGATTTGGGCGAACGTTAATGCTGGTGTTTTAGGCCGCATCTCGAGGGAGCTGCCTGAAAGTAGGGTTAGGGCTTGCATGAAGATATCTATCATGACTCCAGCTCCAGGGGCACTAGTGCTGTAAAAGGCATGCCAAGAGGAATGTGACACAGCACCAATATTACTCCTTAAACACCTTTCTTATTTGGGCTAGCCTTAGTGCTGGTAATAAAAGCCTCAACTCTAGGGCGCTGGCTAAAATTAGGGTTAGGGTTAGGGTTAGCATACAGAGATCTAAAATGACTCTAGTTCCAGGGGCACTAGTGCTGTAAAAGGCATGCCAAGAGGAATGTGGCACAACAATAATATTGCTCCTTCCAGAGCTTTCTCAGTTGGGAAAGACTTAATGCGAATGAGGATAGCCTTATCTCTATGGAGATGGCTAAAATGAGGGTTAGGTTTAGCATTCAGAGATCTACAATGACTCTAGCTCCAGGGGCACTAGTGCTGTAAAAACCACGCCAAGAAGAATGTGGCACAGCCCCAAAATTACTACTTCTACAACTGTCTTATTTGGGCGAACCTTAATGCTGGTGATGTAGGCCTCATCTCTAGGAAGCTGGCTAAAATTAGGGTTAGGCTTGGGGCTGGCATTCAGAGATCTAAAGTGCCTCTACATCCAGGGGCATTAGTGCTATAAAAACCACGCCAAGAAGACTGTGGCACAGCCCCAAAATTACTACTTCCACAACTGTCTTATTTGGGCGAACGTTAATGCTGGTGTTTTAGGCCGCATCTCTAGGGAGCTGCCTGAAAGTAGGGTTAGGGCTTGCATGAAGATATCTATCATGACTCCAGCTCCAGGGGCACTAGTGCTGTAAAAGGCATGCCAAGAGGAATGTGACACAGCACCAATATTACTCCTTAAACACCTTTCTTATTTGGGCTAGCCTTAGTGCTGGTAATAAAAGCCTCAACTCTAGGGCGCTGGCTAAAATTAGGGTTAGGGTTAGGGTTAGCATACAGAGATCTAAAATGACTCTAGTTCCAGGGGCACTAGTGCTGTAAAAGGCATGCCAAGAGGAATGTGGCACAACAATAATATTGCTCCTTCCAGAGCTTTCTCAGTTGGGAAAGACTTAATGCCAATGAGGATAGCCTTATCTCTATGGAGATGGCTAAAATGAGGGTTAGGGTTAGCATTCAGAGATCTACAATGACTCTAGCTCCAGGGGCACTAGTGCTGTAAAAACCACGCCAAGAAGAATGTGGCACAGCCCCAAAATTACTACTTCTACAACTGTCTTATTTGGGCGAACCTTAATGCTGGTGATGTAGGCCTCATCTCTAGGAAGCTGGCTAAAATTAGGGTTAGGCTTGGGGCTAGCATTCAGAGATCTAAAGTGCCTCTACATCCAGGGGCATTAGTGCTATAAAAACCACGCCAAGAAGACTGTGGCACAGCCCCAAAATTACTACTTCCACAACTGTCTGATTTGGGCGAACGTTAATGCTGGTGTTTTAGGCCGCATCTCGAGGGAGCTGCCTGAAAGTAGGGTTAGGGCTTGCATGAAGATATCTATCATGACTCCAGCTCCAGGGGCACTAGTGCTGTAAAAGGCATGCCAAGAGGAATGTGGCACAGCACCAATATTACTCCTTAAACACCTTTCTTTTTTGGGCTAGCCTTAGTGCTGGTAATAAAAGCCTCAACTCTAGGGCGCTGGCTAAAATTAGGGTTAGGGTTAGGGTTAGCATACAGAGATCTAAAATGACTCTAGTTCCAGGGGCACTAGTGCTGTAAAAGGCATGCCAAGAGGAATGTGGCACAACAATAATATTGCTCCTTCCAGAGCTTTCTCAGTTGGGAAAGACATAATGCGAATGAGGATAGCCTTATCTCTATGGAGATGGCTAAAATGAGGGTTAGGGTTAGCATTCAGAGATCTACAATGACTCTAGCTCCAGGGGCACTAGTGCTGTAAAAACCACGCCAAGAAGAATGTGGCACAGCACCAAAATTACTACTTCTACAACTGTCTTCTTTGGGCGAACCTTAATGCTGGTGATGTAGGCCTCATCTCTAGGAAGCTGGCTAAAATTAGGGTTAGGCTTGGGGCTAGCATTCAGAGATCTAAAGTGCCTCTACATCCAGGGGCATTAGTGCTATAAAAACCACGCCAAGAAGACTGTGGCACAGCCCCAAAATTACTACTTCCACAACTGTCTTATTTGGGCGAACGTTAATGCTGGTGTTTTAGGCCGCATCTCGAGGGAGCTGCCTGAAAGTAGGGTTAGGGCTTGCATGAAGATATCTATCATGACTCCAGCTCCAGGGGCACTAGTGCTGTAAAAGGCATGCCAAGAGGAATGTGACACAGCACCAATATTACTCCTTAAACACCTTTCTTATTTGGGCTAGCCTTAGTGCTGGTAATAAAAGCCTCAACTCTAGGGCGCTGGCTAAAATTAGGGTTAGGGTTAGGGTTAGCATACAGAGATCTAAAATGACTCTAGTTCCAGGGGCACTAGTGCTGTAAAAGGCATGCCAAGAGGAATGTGGCACAACAATAATATTGCTCCTTCCAGAGCTTTCTCAGTTGGGAAAGACTTAATGCGAATGAGGATAGCCTTATCTCTATGGAGATGGCTAAAATGAGGGTTAGGGTTAGCATTCAGAGATCTACAATGACTCTAGCTCCAGGGGCACTAGTGCTGTAAAAACCACGCCAAGAAGAATGTGGCACAGCCCCAAAATTACTACTTCTACAACTGTCTTATTTGGGCGAACCTTAATGCTGGAGATGTAGGCCTCATCTCTAGGAAGCTGGCTAAAATTAGGGTTAGGCTTGGGGCTGGCATTCAGAGATCTAAAGTGCCTCTACATCCAGGGGCATTAGTGCTATAAAAACCACGCCAAGAAGACTGTGGCACAGCCCCAAAATTACTACTTCCACAACTGTCTGATTTGGGCGAACGTTAATGCTGGTGTTTTAGGCCGCATCTCGAGGGAGCTGCCTGAAAGTAGGGTTAGGGCTTGCATGAAGATATCTATCATGACTCCAGCTCCAGGGGCACTAGTGCTGTAAAAGGCATGCCAAGAGGAATGTGGCACAGCACCAATATTACTCCTTAAACACCTTTCTTTTTTGGGCTAGCCTTAGTGCTGGTAATAAAAGCCTCAACTCTAGGGCGCTGGCTAAAATTAGGGTTAGGGTTAGGGTTAGCATACAGAGATCTAAAATGACTCTAGTTCCAGGGGCACTAGTGCTGTAAAAGGCATGCCAAGAGGAATGTGGCACAACAATAATATTGCTCCTTCCAGAGCTTTCTCAGTTGGGAAAGACTTAATGCGAATGAGGATAGCCTTATCTCTATGGAGATGGCTAAAATGAGGGTTAGGGTTAGCATTCAGAGATCTACAATGACTCTAGCTCCAGGGGCACTAGTGCTGTAAAAACCACGCCAAGAAGAATGTGGCACAGCACCAAAATTACTACTTCTACAACTGTCTTCTTTGGGCGAACCTTAATGCTGGTGATGTAGGCCTCATCTCTAGGAAGCTGGCTAAAATTAGGGTTAGGCTTGGGGCTAGCATTCAGAGATCTAAAGTGCCTCTACATCCAGGGGCATTAGTGCTATAAAAACCACGCCAAGAAGACTGTGGCACAGCCCCAAAATTACTACTTCCACAACTGTCTTATTTGGGCGAACGTTAATGCTGGTGTTTTAGGCCGCATCTCGAGGGAGCTGCCTGAAAGTAGGGTTAGGGCTTGCATGAAGATATCTATCATGACTCCAGCTCCAGGGGCACTAGTGCTGTAAAAGGCATCCCAAGAGGAATGTGACACAGCACCAATATTACTCCTTAAACACCTTTCTTATTTGGGCTAGCCTTAGTGCTGGTAATAAAAGCCTCAACTCTAGGGCGCTGGCTAAAATTAGGGTTAGGGTTAGGGTTAGCATACAGAGATCTAAAATGACTCTAGTTCCAGGGGCACTAGTGCTGTAAAAGGCATGCCAAGAGGAATGTGGCACAACAATAATATTGCTCCTTCCAGAGCTTTCTCAGTTGGGAAAGACTTAATGCGAATGAGGATAGCCTTATCTCTATGGAGATGGCTAAAATGAGGGTTAGGGTTAGCATTCAGAGATCTACAATGACTCTAGCTCCAGGGGCACTAGTGCTGTAAAAACCACGCCAAGAAGAATGTGGCACAGCCCCAAAATTACTACTTCTACAACTGTCTTATTTGGGCGAACCTTAATGCTGGAGATGTAGGCCTCATCTCTAGGAAGCTGGCTAAAATTAGGGTTAGGCTTGGGGCTGGCATTCAGAGATCTAAAGTGCCTCTACATCCAGGGGCATTAGTGCTATAAAAACCACGCCAAGAAGACTGTGGCACAGCCCCAAAATTACTACTTCCACAACTGTCTGATTTGGGCGAACGTTAATGCTGGTGTTTTAGGCCGCATCTCGAGGGAGCTGCCTGAAAGTAGGGTTAGGGCTTGCATGAAGATATCTATCATGACTCCAGCTCCAGGGGCACTAGTGCTGTAAAAGGCATGCCAAGAGGAATGTGGCACAGCACCAATATTACTCCTTAAACACCTTTCTTATTTGGGCTAGCCTTAGTGCTGGTAATAAAAGCCTCAACTCTAGGGCGCTGGCTAAAATTAGGGTTAGGGTTAGGGTTAGCATACAGAGATCTAAAATGACTCTAGTTCCAGGGGCACTAGTGCTGTAAAAGGCATGCCAAGAGGAATGTGGCACAACAATAATATTGCTCCTTCCAGAGCTTTCTCAGTTGGGAAAGACTTAATGCGAATGAGGATAGCCTTATCTCTATGGAGATGGCTAAAATGAGGGTTAGGGTTAGCATTCAGAGATCTACAATGACTCTAGCTCCAGGGGCACTAGTGCTGTAAAAACCACGCCAAGAAGAATGTGGCACAGCCCCAAAATTACTACTTCTACAACTGTCTTCTTTGGGCGAACCTTAATGCTGGTGATGTAGGCCTCATCTCTAGGAAGCTGGCTAAAATTAGGGTTAGGCTTGGGGCTGGCATTCAGAGATCTAAAGTGCCTCTACATCCAGGGGCATTAGTGCTATAAAAACCACGCCAAGAAGACTGTGGCACAGCCCCAAAATTACTACTTCCACAACTGTCTGATTTGGGCGAACGTTAATGCTGGTGTTTTAGGCCGCATCTCGAGGGAGCTGCCTGAAAGTAGGGTTAGGGCTTGCATGAAGATATCTATCATGACTCCAGCTCCAGGGGCACTAGTGCTGTAAAAGGCATGCCAAGAGGAATGTGGCACAGCACCAATATTACTCCTTAAACACCTTTCTTATTTGGGCTAGCCTTAGTGCTGGTAATAAAAGCCTCAACTCTAGGGCGCTGGCTAAAATTAGGGTTAGGGTTAGGGTTAGCATACAGAGATCTAAAATGACTCTAGTTCCAGGGGCACTAGTGCTGTAAAAGGCATGCCAAGAGGAATGTGGCACAACAATAATATTGCTCCTTCCAGAGCTTTCTCAGTTGGGAAAGACTTAATGCGAATGAGGATAGCCTTATCTCTATGGAGATGGCTAAAATGAGGGTTAGGGTTAGCATTCAGAGATCTACAATGACTCTAGCTCCAGGGGCACTAGTGCTGTAAAAACCACGCCAAGAAGAATGTGGCACAGCCCCAAAATTACTACTTCTACAACTGTCTTCTTTGGGCGAACCTTAATGCTGGTGATGTAGGCCTCATCTCTAGGAAGCTGGCTAAAATTAGGGTTAGGCTTGGGGCTGGCATTCAGAGATCTAAAGTGCCTCTACATCCAGGGGCATTAGTGCTATAAAAACCACGCCAAGAAGACTGTGGCACAGCCCCAAAATTACTACTTCCACAACTGTCTGATTTGGGCGAACGTTAATGCTGGTGTTTTAGGCCGCATCTCGAGGGAGCTGCCTGAAAGTAGGGTTAGGGCTTGCATGAAGATATCTATCATGACTCCAGCTCCAGGGGCACTAGTGCTGTAAAAGGCATCCCAAGAGGAATGTGACACAGCACCAATATTACTCCTTAAACACCTTTCTTATTTGGGCTAGCCTTAGTGCTGGTAATAAAAGCCTCAACTCTAGGGCGCTGGCTAAAATTAGGGTTAGGGTTAGGGTTAGCATACAGAGATCTAAAATGACTCTAGTTCCAGGGGCACTAGTGCTGTAAAAGGCATGCCAAGAGGAATGTGGCACAACAATAATATTGCTCCTTCCAGAGCTTTCTCAGTTGGGAAAGACTTAATGCGAATGAGGATAGCCTTATCTCTATGGAGATGGCTAAAATGAGGGTTAGGGTTAGCATTCAGAGATCTACAATGACTCTAGCTCCAGGGGCACTAGTGCTGTAAAAACCACGCCAAGAAGAATGTGGCACAGCCCCAAAATTACTACTTCTACAACTGTCTTATTTGGGCGAACCTTAATGCTGGAGATGTAGGCCTCATCTCTAGGAAGCTGGCTAAAATTAGGGTTAGGCTTGGGGCTGGCATTCAGAGATCTAAAGTGCCTCTACATCCAGGGGCATTAGTGCTATAAAAACCACGCCAAGAAGACTGTGGCACAGCCCCAAAATTACTACTTCCACAACTGTCTTATTTGGGCGAACGTTAATGCTGGTGTTTTAGGCCGCATCTCGAGGGAGCTGCCTGAAAGTAGGGTTAGGGCTTGCATGAAGATATCTATCATGACTCCAGCTCCAGGGGCACTAGTGCTGTAAAAGGCATCCCAAGAGGAATGTGACACAGCACCAATATTACTCCTTAAACACCTTTCTTATTTGGGCTAGCCTTAGTGCTGGTAATAAAAGCCTCAACTCTAGGGCGCTGGCTAAAATTAGGGTTAGGGTTAGGGTTAGCATACAGAGATCTAAAATGACTCTAGTTCCAGGGGCACTAGTGCTGTAAAAGGCATGCCAAGAGGAATGTGGCACAACAATAATATTGCTCCTTCCAGAGCTTTCTCAGTTGGGAAAGACTTAATGCGAATGAGGATAGCCTTATCTCTATGGAGATGGCTAAAATGAGGGTTAGGGTTAGCATTCAGAGATCTACAATGACTCTAGCTCCAGGGGCACTAGTGCTGTAAAAACCACGCCAAGAAGAATGTGGCACAGCCCCAAAATTACTACTTCTACAACTGTCTTATTTGGGCGAACCTTAATGCTGGAGATGTAGGCCTCATCTCTAGGAAGCTGGCTAAAATTAGGGTTAGGCTTGGGGCTGGCATTCAGAGATCTAAAGTGCCTCTACATCCAGGGGCATTAGTGCTATAAAAACCACGCCAAGAAGACTGTGGCACAGCCCCAAAATTACTACTTCCACAACTGTCTGATTTGGGCGAACGTTAATGCTGGTGTTTTAGGCCGCATCTCGAGGGAGCTGCCTGAAAGTAGGGTTAGGGCTTGCATGAAGATATCTATCATGACTCCAGCTCCAGGGGCACTAGTGCTGTAAAAGGCATGCCAAGAGGAATGTGGCACAGCACCAATATTACTCCTTAAACACCTTTCTTTTTTGGGCTAGCCTTAGTGCTGGTAATAAAAGCCTCAACTCTAGGGCGCTGGCTAAAATTAGGGTTAGGGTTAGGGTTAGCATACAGAGATCTAAAATGACTCTAGTTCCAGGGGCACTAGTGCTGTAAAAGGCATGCCAAGAGGAATGTGGCACAACAATAATATTGCTCCTTCCAGAGCTTTCTCAGTTGGGAAAGACTTAATGCGAATGAGGATAGCCTTATCTCTATGGAGATGGCTAAAATGAGGGTTAGGGTTAGCATTCAGAGATCTACAATGACTCTAGCTCCAGGGGCACTAGTGCTGTAAAAACCACGCCAAGAAGAATGTGGCACAGCCCCAAAATTACTACTTCTACAACTGTCTTCTTTGGGCGAACCTTAATGCTGGTGATGTAGGCCTCATCTCTAGGAAGCTGGCTAAAATTAGGGTTAGGCTTGGGGCTGGCATTCAGAGATCTAAAGTGCCTCTACATCCAGGGGCATTAGTGCTATAAAAACCACGCCAAGAAGACTGTGGCACAGCCCCAAAATTACTACTTCCACAACTGTCTGATTTGGGCGAACGTTAATGCTGGTGTTTTAGGCCGCATCTCGAGGGAGCTGCCTGAAAGTAGGGTTAGGGCTTGCATGAAGATATCTATCATGACTCCAGCTCCAGGGGCACTAGTGCTGTAAAAGGCATGCCAAGAGGAATGTGGCACAGCACCAATATTACTCCTTAAACACCTTTCTTATTTGGGCGAGCCTTAGTGCTGGTAATAAAAGCCTCAACTCTAGGGCGCTGGCTAAAATTAGGGTTAGGGTTAGGGTTAGCATACAGAGATCTAAAATGACTCTAGTTCCAGGGGCACTAGTGCTGTAAAAGGCATGCCAAGAGGAATGTGGCACAACAATAATATTGCTCCTTCCAGAGCTTTCTCAGTTGGGAAAGACTTAATGCGAATGAGGATAGCCTTATCTCTATGGAGATGGCTAAAATGAAGGTTAGGGTTAGCATTCAGAGATCTACAATGACTCTAGCTCCAGGGGCACTAGTGCTGTAAAAACCACGCCAAGAAGAATGTGGCATAGCCCCAAAATTACTACTTCTACAACTGTCTTCTTTGGGCGAACCTTAATGCTGGTGATGTAGGCCTCATCTCTAGGAAGCTGGCTAAAATTAGGGTTAGGCTTGGGGCTGGAATTCAGAGATCTAAAGTGCCTCTACATCCAGGGGCATTAGTGCTATAAAAACCACGCCAAGAAGACTGTGGCACAGCCCCAAAATTACTACTTCCACAACTGTCTTAGTTGGGCGAACGTTAATGCTGATGTTTTAGGCCGCATCTCTAGGGAGCTGCCTGAAAGTAGGGTTAGGGCTTGCATGAAGATATCTATCATGACTCCAGCTCCAGGGGCACTAGTGCTGTAAAAGGCATGCCAAGAGGAATGTGACACAGCACCAATATTACTCCTTAAACACCTTTCTTATTTGGGCTAGCCTTAGTGCTGCTAATAAAAGCCTCAACTCTAGGGCGCTGGCTAAAATTAGGGTTAGGGTTAGGGTTAGCATACAGAGATCTAAAATGACTCTAGTTCCAGGGGCACTAGTGCTGTAAAAGGCATGCCAAGAGGAATGTGGCACAACAATAATATTGCTCCTTCCAGAGCTTTCTCAGTTGGGAAAGACTTAATGCGAATGAGGATAGCCTTATCTCTATGGAGATGGCTAAAATGAGGGTTAGGGTTAGCATTCAGAGATCTACAATGACTCTAGCTCCAGGGGCACTAGTGCTGTAAAAACCACGCCAAGAAGAATGAGGCACAGCACCAAAATTACTACTTCTACAACTGTCTTATTTGGGCGAACCTTAATGCTGGTGATGTAGGCCTCATCTCTAGGAAGCTGGCTAAAATTAGGGTTAGGCTTGGGGGTGGCATTCAGAGATCTAAAGTGCCTCTACATCCAGGGGCATTAGTGCTATAAAAACCACGCCAAGAAGACTGTGGCACAGCCCCAAAATTACTACTTCCACAACTGTCTGATTTGGGCGAACGTTAATGCTGGTGTTTTAGGCCGCATCTCGAGGGAGCTGCCTGAAAGTAGGGTTAGGGCTTGCATGAAGATATCTATCATGACTCCAGCTCCAGGGGCACTAGTGCTGTAAAAGGCATGCCAAGAGGAATGTGACACAGCACCAATATTACTCCTTAAACACCTTTCTTATTTGGGCTAGCCTTAGTGCTGGTAATAAAAGCCTCAACTCTAGGGCGCTGGCTAAAATTAGGGTTAGGGTTAGGGTTAGCATACAGAGATCTAAAATGACTCTAGTTCCAGGGGCACTAGTGCTGTAAAAGGCATGCCAAGAGGAATGTGGCACAACAATAATATTGCTCCTTCCAGAGCTTTCTCAGTTGGGAAAGACTTAATGCGAATGAGGATAGCCTTATCTCTATGGAGATGGCTAAAATGAGGGTTAGGGTTAGCATTCAGAGATCTACAATGACTCTAGCTCCAGGGGCACTAGTGCTGTAAAAACCACGCCAAGAAGAATGTGGCACAGCACCAAAATTACTACTTCTACAACTGTCTTCTTTGGGCGAACCTTAATGCTGGTGATGTAGGCCTCATCTCTAGGAAGCTGGCTAAAATTAGGGTTAGGCTTGGGGCTGGCATTCAGAGATCTAAAGTGCCTCTACATCCAGGGGCATTAGTGCTATAAAAACCACGCCAAGAAGACTGTGGCACAGCCCCAAAATTACTACTTCCACAACTGTCTTATTTGGGCGAACGTTAATGCTGGTGTTTTAGGCCGCATCTCTAGGGAGCTGCCTGAAAGTAGGGTTAGGGCTTGCATGAAGATATCTATCATGACTCCAGCTCCAGGGGCACTAGTGCTGTAAAAGGCATCCCAAGAGGAATGTGACACAGCACCAATATTACTCCTTAAACACCTTTCTTTTTTGGGCTAGCCTTAGTGCTGGTAATAAAAGCCTCAACTCTAGGGCGCTGGCTAAAATTAGGGTTAGGGTTAGGGTTAGCATACAGAGATCTAAAATGACTCTAGTTCCAGGGGCACTAGTGCTGTAAAAGGCATGCCAAGAGGAATGTGGCACAACAATAATATTGCTCCTTCCAGAGCTTTCTCAGTTGGGAAAGACTTAATGCGAATGAGGATAGCCTTATCTCTATGGAGATGGCTAAAATGAGGGTTAGGGTTAGCATTCAGAGATCTACAATGACTCTAGCTCCAGGGGCACTAGTGCTGTAAAAACCACGCCAAGAAGAATGTGGCACAGCACCAAAATTACTACTTCTACAACTGTCTTCTTTGGGCGAACCTTAATGCTGGTGATGTAGGCCTCATCTCTAGGAAGCTGGCTAAAATTAGGGTTAGGCTTGGGGCTGGCATTCAGAGATCTAAAGTGCCTCTACATCCAGGGGCATTAGTGCTATAAAAACCACGCCAAGAAGACTGTGGCACAGCCCCAAAATTACTACTTCCACAACTGTCTTATTTGGGCGAACGTTAATGCTGGTGTTTTAGGCCGCATCTCTAGGGAGCTGCCTGAAAGTAGGGTTAGGGCTTGCATGAAGATATCTATCATGACTCCAGCTCCAGGGGCACTAGTGCTGTAAAAGGCATCCCAAGAGGAATGTGACACAGCACCAATATTACTCCTTAAACACCTTTCTTTTTTGGGCTAGCCTTAGTGCTGGTAATAAAAGCCTCAACTCTAGGGCGCTGGCTAAAATTAGGGTTAGGGTTAGGGTTAGCATACAGAGATCTAAAATGACTCTAGTTCCAGGGGCACTAGTGCTGTAAAAGGCATGCCAAGAGGAATGTGGCACAACAATAATATTGCTCCTTCCAGAGCTTTCTCAGTTGGGAAAGACTTAATGCGAATGAGGATAGCCTTATCTCTATGGAGATGGCTAAAATGAGGGTTAGGGTTAGCATTCAGAGATCTACAATGACTCTAGCTCCAGGGGCACTAGTGCTGTAAAAACCACGCCAAGAAGAATGAGGCACAGCACCAAAATTACTACTTCTACAACTGTCTTATTTGGGCGAACCTTAATGCTGGTGATGTAGGCCTGATCTCTAGGAAGCTGGCTAAAATTAGGGTTAGGCTTGGGGCTGGCATTCAGAGATCTAAAGTGCCTCTACATCCAGGGGCATTAGTGCTATAAAAACCACGCCAAGAAGACTGTGGCACAGCCCCAAAATTACTACTTCCACAACTGTCTGATTTGGGCGAACGTTAATGCTGGTGTTTTAGGCCGCATCTCGAGGGAGCTGCCTGAAAGTAGGGTTAGGGCTTGCATGAAGATATCTATCATGACTCCAGCTCCAGGGGCACTAGTGCTGTAAAAGGCATGCCAAGAGGAATGTGACACAGCACCAATATTACTCCTTAAACACCTTTCTTATTTGGGCTAGCCTTAGTGCTGGTAATAAAAGCCTCAACTCTAGGGCGCTGGCTAAAATTAGGGTTAGGGTTAGGGTTAGCATACAGAGATCTAAAATGACTCTAGTTCCAGGGGCACTAGTGCTGTAAAAGGCATGCCAAGAGGAATGTGGCACAACAATAATATTGCTCCTTCCAGAGCTTTCTCAGTTGGGAAAGACTTAATGCGAATGAGGATAGCCTTATCTCTATGGAGATGGCTAAAATGAGGGTTAGGTTTAGCATTCAGAGATCTACAATGACTCTAGCTCCAGGGGCACTAGTGCTGTAAAAACCACGCCAAGAAGAATGTGGCACAGCCCCAAAATTACTACTTCTACAACTGTCTTCTTTGGGCGAACCTTAATGCTGGTGATGTAGGCCTCATCTCTAGGAAGCTGGCTAAAATTAGGGTTAGGCTTGGGGCTGGCATTCAGAGATCTAAAGTGCCTCTACATCCAGGGGCATTAGTGCTATAAAAACCACGCCAAGAAGACTGTGGCACAGCCCCAAAATTACTACTTCCACAACTGTCTTATTTGGGCGAACGTTAATGCTGGTGTTTTAGGCCGCATCTCTAGGGAGCTGCCTGAAAGTAGGGTTAGGGCTTGCATGAAGATATCTATCATGACTCCAGCTCCAGGGGCACTAGTGCTGTAAAAGGCATGCCAAGAGGAATGTGACACAGCACCAATATTACTCCTTAAACACCTTTCTTATTTGGGCTAGCCTTAGTGCTGGTAATAAAAGCCTCAACTCTAGGGCGCTGGCTAAAATTAGGGTTAGGGTTAGGGTTAGCATACAGAGATCTAAAATGACTCTAGTTCCAGGGGCACTAGTGCTGTAAAAGGCATGCCAAGAGGAATGTGGCACAACAATAATATTGCTCCTTCCAGAGCTTTCTCAGTTGGGAAAGATTTAATGCCAATGAGGATAGCCTTATCTCTATGGAGATGGCTAAAATGAGGGTTAGGGTTAGCATTCAGAGATCTACAATGACTCTAGCTCCAGGGGCACTAGTGCTGTAAAAACCACGCCAAGAAGAATGTGGCACAGCCCCAAAATTACTACTTCTACAACTGTCTTATTTGGGCGAACCTTAATGCTGGAGATGTAGGCCTCATCTCTAGGAAGCTGGCTAAAATTAGGGTTAGGCTTGGGGCTGGCATTCAGAGATCTAAAGTGCCTCTACATCCAGGGGCATTAGTGCTATAAAAACCACGCCAAGAAGACTGTGGCACAGCCCCAAAATTACTACTTCCACAACTGTCTGATTTGGGCGAACGTTAATGCTGGTGTTTTAGGCCGCATCTCGAGGGAGCTGCCTGAAAGTAGGGTTAGGGCTTGCATGAAGATATCTATCATGACTCCAGCTCCAGGGGCACTAGTGCTGTAAAAGGCATGCCAAGAGGAATGTGGCACAGCACCAATATTACTCCTTAAACACCTTTCTTTTTTGGGCTAGCCTTAGTGCTGGTAATAAAAGCCTCAACTCTAGGGCGCTGGCTAAAATTAGGGTTAGGGTTAGGGTTAGCATACAGAGATCTAAAATGACTCTAGTTCCAGGGGCACTAGTGCTGTAAAAGGCATGCCAAGAGGAATGTGGCACAACAATAATATTGCTCCTTCCAGAGCTTTCTCAGTTGGGAAAGACTTAATGCGAATGAGGATAGCCTTATCTCTATGGAGATGGCTAAAATGAGGGTTAGGGTTAGCATTCAGAGATCTACAATGACTCTAGCTCCAGGGGCACTAGTGCTGTAAAAACCACGCCAAGAAGAATGTGGCACAGCACCAAAATTACTACTTCTACAACTGTCTTCTTTGGGCGAACCTTAATGCTGGTGATGTAGGCCTCATCTCTAGGAAGCTGGCTAAAATTAGGGTTAGGCTTGGGGCTAGCATTCAGAGATCTAAAGTGCCTCTACATCCAGGGGCATTAGTGCTATAAAAACCACGCCAAGAAGACTGTGGCACAGCCCCAAAATTACTACTTCCACAACTGTCTGATTTGGGCGAACGTTAATGCTGGTGTTTTAGGCCGCATCTCGAGGGAGCTGCCTGAAAGTAGGGTTAGGGCTTGCATGAAGATATCTATCATGACTCCAGCTCCAGGGGCACTAGTGCTGTAAAAGGCATCCCAAGAGGAATGTGACACAGCACCAATATTACTCCTTAAACACCTTTCTTTTTTGGGCTAGCCTTAGTGCTGGTAATAAAAGCCTCAACTCTAGGGCGCTGGCTAAAATTAGGGTTAGGGTTAGGGTTAGCATACAGAGATCTAAAATGACTCTAGTTCCAGGGGCACTAGTGCTGTAAAAGGCATGCCAAGAGGAATGTGGCACAACAATAATATTGCTCCTTCCAGAGCTTTCTCAGTTGGGAAAGACTTAATGCGAATGAGGATAGCCTTATCTCTATGGAGATGGCTAAAATGAGGGTTAGGGTTAGCATTCAGAGATCTACAATGACTCTAGCTCCAGGGGCACTAGTGCTGTAAAAACCACGCCAAGAAGAATGTGGCACAGCCCCAAAATTACTACTTCTACAACTGTCTTATTTGGGCGAACCTTAATGCTGGAGATGTAGGCCTCATCTCTAGGAAGCTGGCTAAAATTAGGGTTAGGCTTGGGGCTGGCATTCAGAGATCTAAAGTGCCTCTACATCCAGGGGCATTAGTGCTATAAAAACCACGCCAAGAAGACTGTGGCACAGCCCCAAAATTACTACTTCCACAACTGTCTGATTTGGGCGAACGTTAATGCTGGTGTTTTAGGCCGCATCTCGAGGGAGCTGCCTGAAAGTAGGGTTAGGGCTTGCATGAAGATATCTATCATGACTCCAGCTCCAGGGGCACTAGTGCTGTAAAAGGCATGCCAAGAGGAATGTGGCACAGCACCAATATTACTCCTTAAACACCTTTCTTATTTGGGCTAGCCTTAGTGCTGGTAATAAAAGCCTCAACTCTAGGGCGCTGGCTAAAATTAGGGTTAGGGTTAGGGTTAGCATACAGAGATCTAAAATGACTCTAGTTCCAGGGGCACTAGTGCTGTAAAAGGCATGCCAAGAGGAATGTGGCACAACAATAATATTGCTCCTTCCAGAGCTTTCTCAGTTGGGAAAGACTTAATGCGAATGAGGATAGCCTTATCTCTATGGAGATGGCTAAAATGAGGGTTAGGGTTAGCATTCAGAGATCTACAATGACTCTAGCTCCAGGGGCACTAGTGCTGTAAAAACCACGCCAAGAAGAATGTGGCACAGCCCCAAAATTACTACTTCTACAACTGTCTTCTTTGGGCGAACCTTAATGCTGGTGATGTAGGCCTCATCTCTAGGAAGCTGGCTAAAATTAGGGTTAGGCTTGGGGCTGGCATTCAGAGATCTAAAGTGCCTCTACATCCAGGGGCATTAGTGCTATAAAAACCACGCCAAGAAGACTGTGGCACAGCCCCAAAATTACTACTTCCACAACTGTCTGATTTGGGCGAACGTTAATGCTGGTGTTTTAGGCCGCATCTCGAGGGAGCTGCCTGAAAGTAGGGTTAGGGCTTGCATGAAGATATCTATCATGACTCCAGCTCCAGGGGCACTAGTGCTGTAAAAGGCATGCCAAGAGGAATGTGGCACAGCACCAATATTACTCCTTAAACACCTTTCTTATTTGGGCTAGCCTTAGTGCTGGTAATAAAAGCCTCAACTCTAGGGCGCTGGCTAAAATTAGGGTTAGGGTTAGGGTTAGCATACAGAGATCTAAAATGACTCTAGTTCCAGGGGCACTAGTGCTGTAAAAGGCATGCCAAGAGGAATGTGGCACAACAATAATATTGCTCCTTCCAGAGCTTTCTCAGTTGGGAAAGACTTAATGCGAATGAGGATAGCCTTATCTCTATGGAGATGGCTAAAATGAGGGTTAGGGTTAGCATTCAGAGATCTACAATGACTCTAGCTCCAGGGGCACTAGTGCTGTAAAAACCACGCCAAGAAGAATGTGGCACAGCCCCAAAATTACTACTTCTACAACTGTCTTCTTTGGGCGAACCTTAATGCTGGTGATGTAGGCCTCATCTCTAGGAAGCTGGCTAAAATTAGGGTTAGGCTTGGGGCTGGCATTCAGAGATCTAAAGTGCCTCTACATCCAGGGGCATTAGTGCTATAAAAACCACGCCAAGAAGACTGTGGCACAGCCCCAAAATTACTACTTCCACAACTGTCTGATTTGGGCGAACGTTAATGCTGGTGTTTTAGGCCGCATCTCGAGGGAGCTGCCTGAAAGTAGGGTTAGGGCTTGCATGAAGATATCTATCATGACTCCAGCTCCAGGGGCACTAGTGCTGTAAAAGGCATCCCAAGAGGAATGTGACACAGCACCAATATTACTCCTTAAACACCTTTCTTATTTGGGCTAGCCTTAGTGCTGGTAATAAAAGCCTCAACTCTAGGGCACTGGCTAAAATTAGGGTTAGGGTTAGGGTTAGCATACAGAGATCTAAAATGACTCTAGTTCCAGGGGCACTAGTGCTGTGAAAGGCATGCCAAGAGGAATGTGGCACAACAATAATATTGCTCCTTCCAGAGCTTTCTCAGTTGGGAAAGACTTAATGCGAATGAGGATAGCCTTATCTCTATGGAGATGGCTAAAATGAGGGTAAGGGTTAGCATTCAGAGATCTACAATGACTCTAGCTCCAGGGGCACTAGTGCTGTAAAAACCACGCCAAGAAGAATGTGGCACAGCCCCAAAATTACTACTTCTACAACTGTCTTCTTTGGGCGAACCTTAATGCTGGTGATGTAGGCCTCATCTCTAGGAAGCTGGCTAAAATTAGGGTTAGGCTTGGGGCTGGCATTCAGAGATCTAAAGTGCCTCTACATCCAGGGGCATTAGTGCTATAAAAACCACGCCAAGAAGACTGTGGCACAGCCCCAAAATTACTACTTCCACAACTGTCTGATTTGGGCGAACGTTAATGCTGGTGTTTTAGGCCGCATCTCGAGGGAGCTGCCTGAAAGTAGGGTTAGGGCTTGCATGAAGATATCTATCATGACTCCAGCTCCAGGGGCACTAGTGCTGTAAAAGGCATGCCAAGAGGAATGTGACACAGCACCAATATTACTCCTTAAACACCTTTCTTATTTGGGCTAGCCTTAGTGCTGGTAATAAAAGCCTCAACTCTAGGGCGCTGGCTAAAATTAGGGTTAGGGTTAGGGTTAGCATACAGAGATCTAAAATGACTCTAGTTCCAGGGGCACTAGTGCTGTAAAAGGCATGCCAAGAGGAATGTGGCACAACAATAATATTGCTCCTTCCAGAGCTTTCTCAGTTGGGAAAGACTTAATGCGAATGAGGATAGCCTTATCTCTATGGAGATGGCTAAAATGAGGGTTAGGGTTAGCATTCAGAGATCTACAATGACTCTAGCTCCAGGGGCACTAGTGCTGTAAAAACCACGCCAAGAAGAATGTGGCACAGCCCCAAAATTACTACTTCTACAACTGTCTTCTTTGGGCGAACCTTAATGCTGGTGATGTAGGCCTCATCTCTAGGAAGCTGGCTAAAATTAGGGTTAGGCTTGGGGCTGGCATTCAGAGATCTAAAGTGCCTCTACATCCAGGGGCATTAGTGCTATAAAAACCACGCCAAGAAGACTGTGGCACAGCCCCAAAATTACTACTTCCACAACTGTCTGATTTGGGCGAACGTTAATGCTGGTGTTTTAGGCCGCATCTCGAGGGAGCTGCCTGAAAGTAGGGTTAGGGCTTGCATGAAGATATCTATCATGACTCCAGCTCCAGGGGCACTAGTGCTGTAAAAGGCATCCCAAGAGGAATGTGACACAGCACCAATATTACTCCTTAAACACCTTTCTTATTTGGGCTAGCCTTAGTGCTGGTAATAAAAGCCTCAACTCTAGGGCACTGGCTAAAATTAGGGTTAGGGTTAGGGTTAGCATACAGAGATCTAAAATGACTCTAGTTCCAGGGGCACTAGTGCTGTGAAAGGCATGCCAAGAGGAATGTGGCACAACAATAATATTGCTCCTTCCAGAGCTTTCTCAGTTGGGAAAGACTTAATGCGAATGAGGATAGCCTTATCTCTATGGAGATGGCTAAAATGAGGGTAAGGGTTAGCATTCAGAGATCTACAATGACTCTAGCTCCAGGGGCACTAGTGCTGTAAAAACCACGCCAAGAAGAATGTGGCACAGCCCCAAAATTACTACTTCTACAACTGTCTTCTTTGGGCGAACCTTAATGCTGGTGATGTAGGCCTCATCTCTAGGAAGCTGGCTAAAATTAGGGTTAGGCTTGGGGCTGGCATTCAGAGATCTAAAGTGCCTCTACATCCAGGGGCATTAGTGCTATAAAAACCACGCCAAGAAGACTGTGGCACAGCCCCAAAATTACTACTTCCACAACTGTCTGATTTGGGCGAACGTTAATGCTGGTGTTTTAGGCCGCATCTCGAGGGAGCTGCCTGAAAGTAGGGTTAGGGCTTGCATGAAGATATCTATCATGACTCCAGCTCCAGGGGCACTAGTGCTGTAAAAGGCATCCCAAGAGGAATGTGACACAGCACCAATATTACTCCTTAAACACCTTTCTTATTTGGGCTAGCCTTAGTGCTGGTAATAAAAGCCTCAACTCTAGGGCGCTGGCTAAAATTAGGGTTAGGGTTAGGGTTAGCATACAGAGATCTAAAATGACTCTAGTTCCAGGGGCACTAGTGCTGTAAAAGGCATGCCAAGAGGAATGTGGCACAACAATAATATTGCTCCTTCCAGAGCTTTCTCAGTTGGGAAAGACTTAATGCGAATGAGGATAGCCTTATCTCTATGGAGATGGCTAAAATGAGGGTTAGGGTTAGCATTCAGAGATCTACAATGACTCTAGCTCCAGGGGCACTAGTGCTGTAAAAACCACGCCAAGAAGAATGTGGCACAGCCCCAAAATTACTACTTCTACAACTGTCTTATTTGGGCGAACCTTAATGCTGGAGATGTAGGCCTCATCTCTAGGAAGCTGGCTAAAATTAGGGTTAGGCTTGGGGCTGGCATTCAGAGATCTAAAGTGCCTCTACATCCAGGGGCATTAGTGCTATAAAAACCACGCCAAGAAGACTGTGGCACAGCCCCAAAATTACTACTTCCACAACTGTCTTATTTGGGCGAACGTTAATGCTGGTGTTTTAGGCCGCATCTCGAGGGAGCTGCCTGAAAGTAGGGTTAGGGCTTGCATGAAGATATCTATCATGACTCCAGCTCCAGGGGCACTAGTGCTGTAAAAGGCATCCCAAGAGGAATGTGACACAGCACCAATATTACTCCTTAAACACCTTTCTTATTTGGGCTAGCCTTAGTGCTGGTAATAAAAGCCTCAACTCTAGGGCGCTGGCTAAAATTAGGGTTAGGGTTAGGGTTAGCATACAGAGATCTAAAATGACTCTAGTTCCAGGGGCACTAGTGCTGTAAAAGGCATGCCAAGAGGAATGTGGCACAACAATAATATTGCTCCTTCCAGAGCTTTCTCAGTTGGGAAAGACTTAATGCGAATGAGGATAGCCTTATCTCTATGGAGATGGCTAAAATGAGGGTTAGGGTTAGCATTCAGAGATCTACAATGACTCTAGCTCCAGGGGCACTAGTGCTGTAAAAACCACGCCAAGAAGAATGTGGCACAGCCCCAAAATTACTACTTCTACAACTGTCTTCTTTGGGCGAACCTTAATGCTGGTGATGTAGGCCTCATCTCTAGGAAGCTGGCTAAAATTAGGGTTAGGCTTGGGGCTGGCATTCAGAGATCTAAAGTGCCTCTACATCCAGGGGCATTAGTGCTATAAAAACCACGCCAAGAAGACTGTGGCACAGCCCCAAAATTACTACTTCCACAACTGTCTTATTTGGGCGAACGTTAATGCTGGTGTTTTAGGCCGCATCTCGAGGGAGCTGCCTGAAAGTAGGGTTAGGGCTTGCATGAAGATATCTATCATGACTCCAGCTCCAGGGGCACTAGTGCTGTAAAAGGCATGCCAAGAGGAATGTGACACAGCACCAATATTACTCCTTAAACACCTTTCTTATTTGGGCTAGCCTTAGTGCTGGTAATAAAAGCCTCAACTCTAGGGCGCTGGCTAAAATTAGGGTTAGGGTTAGGGTTAGCATACAGAGATCTAAAATGACTCTAGTTCCAGGGGCACTAGTGCTGTAAAAGGCATGCCAAGAGGAATGTGGCACAACAATAATATTGCTCCTTCCAGAGCTTTCTCTGTTGGGAAAGAATGCGAATGAGGATAGCCTTATCTCTATGGAGATGGCTAAAATGAGGGTTAGGGTTAGCATTCAGAGATCTACAATGACTCTAGCTCCAGGGGCACTAGTGCTGTAAAAACCACGCCAAGAAGAATGTGGCACAGCCCCAAAATTACTACTTCTACAACTGTCTTATTTGGGCGAACCTTAATGCTGGTGATGTAGGCCTCATCTCTAGGAAGCTGGCTAAAATTAGGGTTAGGCTTGGGGCTGGCATTCAGAGATCTAAAGTGCCTCTAGATCCAGGGGCATTAGTGCTATAAAAACCACGCCAAGAAGACTGTGGCACAGCCCCAAAATTACTACTTCCACAACTGTCTTATTTGGGCGAACGTTAATGCTGGTGTTTTAGGCCGCATCTCTAGGGAACTGCCTGAAAGTAGGGTTAGGGCTTGCATGAAGATATCTATCATGACTCCAGCTCCAGGGGCACTAGTGCTGTAAAAGGCATCCCAAGAGGAATGTGACACAGCACCAATATTACTCCTTAAACACCTTTCTTATTTGGGCTAGCCTTAGTGCTGGTAATAAAAGCCTCAACTCTAGGGCACTGGCTAAAATTAGGGTTAGGGTTAGGGTTAGCATACAGAGATCTAAAATGACTCTAGTTCCAGGGGCACTAGTGCTGTGAAAGGCATGCCAAGAGGAATGTGGCACAACAATAATATTGCTCCTTCCAGAGCTTTCTCAGTTGGGAAAGACTTAATGCGAATGAGGATAGCCTTATCTCTATGGAGATGGCTAAAATGAGGGTAAGGGTTAGCATTCAGAGATCTACAATGACTCTAGCTCCAGGGGCACTAGTGCTGTAAAAACCACGCCAAGAAGAATGTGGCACAGCCCCAAAATTACTACTTCTACAACTGTCTTATTTGGGCGAACCTTAATGCTGGTGATGTAGGCCTCATCTCTAGGAAGCTGGCTAAAATTAGGGTTAGGCTTGGGGCTGGCATTCAGAGATCTAAAGTGCCTCTACATCCAGGGGCATTAGTGCTATAAAAACCACGCCAAGAAGACTGTGGCACAGCCCCAAAATTACTACTTCCACAACTGTCTGATTTGGGCGAACGTTAATGCTGGTGTTTTAGGCCGCATCTCTAGGGAGCTGCCTGAAAGTAGGGTTAGGGCTTGCATGAAGATATCTATCATGACTCCAGCTCCAGGGGCACTAGTGCTGTAAAAGGCATGCCAAGAGGAATGTGGCACAGCACCAATATTACTCCTTAAACACCTTTCTTATTTGGGCTAGCCTTAGTGCTGGTAATAAAAGCCTCAACTCTAGGGCGCTGGCTAAAATTAGGGTTAGGGTTAGGGTTAGCATACAGAGATCTAAAATGACTCTAGTTCCAGGGGCACTAGTGCTGTAAAAGGCATGCCAAGAGGAATGTGGCACAACAATAATATTGCTCCTTCCAGAGCTTTCTCAGTTGGGAAAGACTTAATGCGAATGAGGATAGCCTTATCACTATGGAGATGGCTAAAATGAGGGTTAGGGTTAGCATTCAGAGATCTACAATGACTCTAGCTCCAGGGGCACTAGTGCTGTAAAAACCACGCCAAGAAGAATGTGGCACAGCCCCAAAATTACTACTTCTACAACTGTCTTATTTGGGCGAACCTTAATGCTGGTGATGTAGGCCTCATCTCTAGGAAGCTGGCTAAAATTAGGGTTAGGCTTGGGGCTGGCATTCAGAGATCTAAAGTGCCTCTAGATCCAGGGGCATTAGTGCTATAAAAACCACGCCAAGAAGACTGTGGCACAGCCCCAAAATTACTACTTCCACAACTGTCTTATTTGGGCGAACGTTAATGCTGGTGTTTTAGGCCGCATCTCTAGGGAGCTGCCTGAAAGTAGGGTTAGGGCTTGCATGAAGATATCTATCATGACTCCAGCTCCAGGGGCACTAGTGCTGTAAAAGGCATGCCAAGAGGAATGTGGCACAGCACCAATATTACTCCTTAAACACCTTTCTTATTTGGGCTAGCCTTAGTGCTGGTAATAAAAGCCTCAACTCTAGGGCGCTGGCTAAAATTAGGGTTAGGGTTAGGGTTAGCATACAGAGATCTAAAATGACTCTAGTTCCAGGGGCACTAGTGCTGTAAAAGGCATGCCAAGAGGAATGTGGCACAACAATAATATTGCTCCTTCCAGAGCTTTCTCAGTTGGGAAAGACTTAATGCGAATGAGGATAGCCTTATCTCTATGGAGATGGCTAAAATGAGGGTTAGGGTTAGCATTCAGAGATCTACAATGACTCTAGCTCCAGGGGCACTAGTGCTGTAAAAACCACGCCAAGAAGAATGTGGCACAGCCCCAAAATTACTACTTCTACAACTGTCTTATTTGGGCGAACCTTAATGCTGGTGATGTAGGCCTCATCTCTAGGAAGCTGGCTAAAATTAGGGTTAGGCTTGGGGCTGGCATTCAGAGATCTAAAGTGCCTCTAGATCCAGGGGCATTAGTACTATAAAAACCACGCCAAGAAGACTGTGGCACAGCCCCAAAAATACTACTTCCACAACTGTCTGATTTGGGCGAACGTTAATGCTGGTGTTTTAGGCCGCATCTCGAGGGAGCTGCCTGAAAGTAGGGTTAGGGCTTGCATGAAGATATCTATCATGACTCCAGCTCCAGGGGCACTAGTGCTGTAAAAGGCATCCCAAGAGGAATGTGACACAGCACCAATATTACTCCTTAAACACCTTTCTTATTTGGGCTAGCCTTAGTGCTGGTAATAAAAGCCTCAACTCTAGGGCGCTGGCTAAAATTAGGGTTAGGGTTAGGGTTAGCATACAGAGATCTAAAATGACTCTAGTTCCAGGGGCACTAGTGCTGTAAAAGGCATGCCAAGAGGAATGTGGCACAACAATAATATTGCTCCTTCCAGAGCTTTCTCAGTTGGGAAAGACTTAATGCGAATGAGGATAGCCTTATCTCTATGGAGATGGCTAAAATGAAGTTTAGGGTTAGCATTCAGAGATCTACAATGACTCTAGCTCCAGGGGCACTAGTGCTGTAAAAACCACGCCAAGAAGAATGTGGCACAGCCCCAAAATTACTACTTCTACAACTGTCTTATTTGGGCGAACCTTAATGCTGGTGATGTAGGCCTCATCTCTAGGAAGCTGGCTAAAATTAGGGTTAGGCTTGGGGCTGGTATTCAGATATCTAAAGTGCCTCTAGATCCAGGGGCATTAGTGCTATAAAAACCACGCCAAGAAGACTGTGGCACAGCCCCAAAATTACTACTTCCACAACTGTCTTATTTGGGTGAACGTTAATGCTGGTGTTTTAGGCCGCATCTCGAGGGAGCTGCCTGAAAGTAGGGTTAGGGGTTGCATGAAGATATCTATCATGACTCCAGCTCCAGGGGCACTAGTGCTGTAAAAGGCATGCCAAGAGGAATGTGGCACAGCACCAATATTACTCCTTAAACACCTTTCTTATTTGGGCGAGCCTTAGTGCTGGTAATAAAAGCCTCAACTCTAGGGCGCTGGCTAAAATTAGGGTTAGGGTTAGGGTTAGCATACAGAGATCTAAAATGACTCTAGTTCCAGGGGCACTAGTGCTGTAAAAGGCATGCCAAGAGGAATGTGGCACAACAATAATATTGCTCCTTCCAGAGCTTTCTCAGTTGGGAAAGACTTAATGCGAATGAGGATAGCCTTATCTCTATGGAGATGGCTAAAATGAGGGTTAGGTTTAGCATTCAGAGATCTACAATGACTCTAGCTCCAGGGGCACTAGTGCTGTAAAAACCACGCCAAGAAGAATGTGGCACAGCCCCAAAATTACTACTTCTACAACTGTCTTATTTGGGCGAACCTTAATGCTGGTGATGTAGGCCTCATCTCTAGGAAGCTGGCTAAAATTAGGGTTAGGCTTGGGGCTGGCATTCAGAGATCTAAAGTGCCTCTAGATCCAGGGGCATTAGTGCTATAAAAACCACGCCAAGAAGACTGTGGCACAGCCCCAAAATCACTACTTCCACAACTGTCTGATTTGGGCGAACGTTAATGCTGGTGTTTTAGGCCGCATCTCTAGAGAGCTGCCTGAAAGTAGGGTTAGGGCTTGCATGAAGATATCTATCATGACTCCAGCTCCAGGGGCACTAGTGCTGTAAAAGGCATCCCAAGAGGAATGTGACACAGCACCAATATTACTCCTTAAACACCTTTCTTATTTGGGCTAGCCTTAGTGCTGGTAATAAAAGCCTCAACTCTAGGGCGCTGGCTAAAATTAGGGTTAGGGTTAGGGTTAGCATACAGAGATCTAAAATGACTCTAGTTCCAGGGGCACTAGTGCTGTAAAAGGCATGCCAAGAGGAATGTGGCACAACAATAATATTGCTCCTTCCAGAGCTTTCTCAGTTGGGAAAGACTTAATGCGAATGAGGATAGCCTTATCTCTATGGAGATGGCTAAAATGAGGGTTAGGGTTAGCATTCAGAGATCTACAATGACTCTAGCTCCAGGGGCACTAGTGCTGTAAAAACCACGCCAAGAAGAATGTGGCACAGCCCCAAAATTACTACTTCTACAACTGTCTTATTTGGGCGAACCTTAATGCTGGTGATGTAGGCCTCATCTCTAGGAAGCTGGCTAAAATTAGGGTTAGGCTTGGGGCTGGCATTCAGAGATCTAAAGTGCCTCTACATCCAGGGGCATTAGTGCTATAAAAACCACGCCAAGAAGACTGTGGCACAGCCCCAAAATTACTACTTCCACAACTGTCTGATTTGGGCGAACGTTAATGCTGGTGTTTTAGGCTGCATCTCTAGAGAGCTGCCTGAAAGTAGGGTTAGGGCTTGCATGAAGATATCTATCATGACTCCAGCTCCAGGGGCACTAGTGCTGTAAAAGGCATCCCAAGAGGAATGTGACACAGCACCAATATTACTCCTTAAACACCTTTCTTATTTGGGCTAGCCTTAGTGCTGGTAATAAAAGCCTCAACTCTAGGGCGCTGGCTAAAATTAGGGTTAGGGTTAGGGTTAGCATACAGAGATCTAAAATGACTCTAGTTCCAGGGGCACTAGTGCTGTAAAAGGCATGCCAAGAGGAATGTGGCACAACAATAATATTGCTCCTTCCAGAGCTTTCTCAGTTGGGAAAGACTTAATGCGAATGAGGATAGCCTTATCTCTATGGAGATGGCTAAAATGAGGGTTAGGGTTAGCATTCAGAGATCTACAATGACTCTAGCTCCAGGGGCACTAGTGCTGTAAAAACCACGCCAAGAAGAATGTGGCACAGCCCCAAAATTACTACTTCTACAACTGTCTTCTTTGGGCGAACCTTAATGCTGGTGATGTAGGCCTCATCTCTAGGAAGCTGGCTAAAATTAGGGTTAGGCTTGGGGCTGGCATTCAGAGATCTAAAGTGCCTCTACATCCAGGGGCATTAGTGCTATAAAAACCACGCCAAGAAGACTGTGGCACAGCCCCAAAATTACTACTTCCACAACTGTCTGATTTGGGCGAACGTTAATGCTGGTGTTTTAGGCCGCATCTCGAGGGAGCTGCCTGAAAGTAGGGTTAGGGCTTGCATGAAGATATCTATCATGACTCCAGCTCCAGGGGCACTAGTGCTGTAAAAGGCATGCCAAGAGGAATGTGACACAGCACCAATATTACTCCTTAAACACCTTTCTTATTTGGGCTAGCCTTAGTGCTGGTAATAAAAGCCTCAACTCTAGGGCGCTGGCTAAAATTAGGGTTAGGGTTAGGGTTAGCATACAGAGATCTAAAATGACTCTAGTTCCAGGGGCACTAGTGCTGTAAAAGGCATGCCAAGAGGAATGTGGCACAACAATAATATTGCTCCTTCCAGAGCTTTCTCAGTTGGGAAAGACTTAATGCGAATGAGGATAGCCTTATCTCTATGGAGATGGCTAAAATGAGGGTTAGGGTTAGCATTCAGAGATCTACAATGACTCTAGCTCCAGGGGCACTAGTGCTGTAAAAACCACGCCAAGAAGAATGTGGCACAGCCCCAAAATTACTACTTCTACAACTGTCTTATTTGGGCGAACCTTAATGCTGGTGATGTAGGCCTCATCTCTAGGAAGCTGGCGAAAATTAGGGTTAGGCTTGGGGCTGGCATTCAGAGATCTAAAGTGCCTCTAGATCCAGGGGCATTAGTGCTATAAAAACCACGCCAAGAAGACTGTGGCACAGCCCCAAAATTACTACTTCCACAACTGTCTTATTTGGGCGAACGTTAATGCTGGTGTTTTAGGCCGCATCTCTAGGGAGCTGCCTGAAAGTAGGGTTAGGGCTTGCATGAAGATATCTATCATGACTCCAGCTCCAGGGGCACTAGTGCTGTAAAAGGCATGCCAAGAGGAATGTGGCACAGCACCAATATTACTCCTTAAACACCTTTCTTATTTGGGCTAGCCTTAGTGCTGGTAATAAAAGCCTCAACTCTAGGGCGCTGGCTAAAATTAGGGTTAGGGTTAGGGTTAGCATACAGAGATCTAAAATGACTCTAGTTCCAGGGGCACTAGTGCTGTAAAAGGCATGCCAAGAGGAATGTGGCACAACAATAATATTGCTCCTTCCAGAGCTTTCTCAGTTGGGAAAGACTTAATGCGAATGAGGATAGCCTTATCTCTATGGAGATGGCTAAAATGAGGGTTAGGGTTAGCATTCAGAGATCTACAATGACTCTAGCTCCAGGGGCACTAGTGCTGTAAAAACCACGCCAAGAAGAATGTGGCACAGCCCCAAAATTACTACTTCTACAACTGTCTTCTTTGGGCGAACCTTAATGCTGGTGATGTAGGCCTCATCTCTAGGAAGCTGGCTAAAATTAGGGTTAGGTTTGGGCTGGCATTCAGAGATCTAAAGTGCCTCTAGATCCAGGGGCATTAGTGCTATAAAAACCACGCCAAGAAGACTGTGGCACAGCCCCAAAATTACTACTTCCACAACTGTCTGATTTGGGCGAACGTTAATGCTGGTGTTTTAGGCCGCATCTCGAGGGAGCTGCCTGAAAGTAGGGTTAGGGCTTGCATGAAGATATCTATCATGACTCCAGCTCCAGGGGCACTAGTGCTGTAAAAGGCATGCCAAGAGGAATGTGACACAGCACCAATATTACTCCTTAAACACCTTTCTTATTTGGGCTAGCCTTAGTGCTGGTAATAAAAGCCTCAACTCTAGGGCGCTGGCTAAAATTAGGGTTAGGGTTAGGGTTAGCATACAGAGATCTAAAATGACTCTAGTTCCAGGGGCACTAGTGCTGTAAAAGGCATGCCAAGAGGAATGTGGCACAACAATAATATTGCTCCTTCCAGAGCTTTCTCAGTTGGGAAAGACTTAATGCGAATGAGGATAGCCTTATCTCTATGGAGATGGCTAAAATGAGGGTTAGGGTTAGCATTCAGAGATCTACAATGACTCTAGCTCCAGGGGCACTAGTGCTGTAAAAACCACGCCAAGAAGAATGTGGCACAGCCCCAAAATTACTACTTCTACAACTGTCTTCTTTGGGCGAACCTTAATGCTGGTGATGTAGGCCTCATCTCTAGGAAGCTGGCTAAAATTAGGGTTAGGCTTGGGGCTGGCATTCAGAGATCTAAAGTGCCTCTAGATCCAGGGGCATTAGTGCTATAAAAACCACGCCAAGAAGACTGTGGCACAGCCCCAAAAATACTACTTCCACAACTGTCTGATTTGGGCGAACGTTAATGCTGGTGTTTTAGGCCGCATCTCGAGGGAGCTGCCTGAAAGTAGGGTTAGGGCTTGCATGAAGATATCTATCATGACTCCAGCTCCAGGGGCACTACTGCTGTAAAAGGCATGCCAAGAGGAATGTGACACAGCACCAATATTACTCCTTAAACACCTTTCTTATTTGGGCTAGCCTTAGTGCTGGTAATAAAAGCCTCAACTCTAGGGCGCTGGCTAAAATTAGGGTTAGGGTTAGGGTTAGCATACAGAGATCTAAAACGACTCTAGTTCCAGGGGCACTAGTGCTGTAAAAGGCATGCAAAGAGGAATGTGGCACAACAATAATATTGCTCCTTCCAGAGCTTTCTCAGTTGGGAAAGACTTAATGCGAATGAGGATAGCCTTATCTCTATGGAGATGGCTAAAATGAGGGTTAGGGTTAGCATTCAGAGATCTACAATGACTCTAGCTCCAGGGGCACTAGTGCTGTAAAAACCACGCCAAGAAGAATGTGGCACAGCCCCAAAATTACTACTTCTACAACTGTCTTATTTGGGCGAACCTTAATGCTGGTGATGTAGGCCTCATCTCTAGGAAGCTGGCTAAAATTAGGGTTAGGCTTGGGGCTGGCATTCAGAGATCTAAAGTGCCTCTACATCCAGGGGCATTAGTGCTATAAAAACCACGCCAAGAAGACTGTGGCACAGCCCCAAAAATACTACTTCCACAACTGTCTGATTTGGGCGAACGTTAATGCTGGTGTTTTAGGCCGCATCTCGAGGGAGCTGCCTGAAAGTAGGGTTAGGGCTTGCATGAAGATATCTATCATGACTCCAGCTCCAGGGGCACTAGTGCTGTAAAAGGCATCCCAAGAGGAATGTGACACAGCACCAATATTACTCCTTAAACACCTTTCTTATTTGGGCTAGCCTTAGTGCTGGTAATAAAAGCCTCAACTCTAGGGCGCTGGCTAAAATTAGGGTTAGGGTTAGGGTTAGCATACAGGGATCTAAAATGACTCTAGTTCCAGGGGCACTAGTGCTGTAAAAGGCATGCCAAGAGGAATGTGGCACAACAATAATATTGCTCCTTCCAGAGCTTTCTCAGTTGGGAAAGACTTAATGCGAATGAGGATAGCCTTATCTCTATGGAGATGGCTAAAATGAGGGTTAGGGTTAGCATTCAGAGATCTACAATGACTCTAGCTCCAGGGGCACTAGTGCTGTAAAAACCACGCCAAGAAGAATGTGGCACAGCCCCAAAATTACTACTTCTACAACTGTCTTCTTTGGGCGAACCTTAATGCTGGTGATGTAGGCCTCATCTCTAGGAAGCTGGCTAAAATTAGGGTTAGGCTTGGGGCTGGCATTCAGAGATCTAAAGTGCCTCTAGATCCAGGGGCATTAGTGCTATAAAAACCACGCCAAGAAGAGTGTGGCACAGCCCCAAAATTACTACTTCCACAACTGTCTGATTTGGGCGAACGTTAATGCTGGTGTTTTAGGCCGCATCTCGAGGGAGCTGCCTGAAAGTAGGGTTAGGGCTTGCATGAAGATATCTATCATGACTCCAGCTCCAGGGGCACTAGTGCTGTAAAAGGCATCCCAAGAGGAATGTGACACAGCACCAATATTACTCCTTAAACACCTTTCTTATTTGGGCTAGCCTTAGTGCTGGTAATAAAAGCCTCAACTCTAGGGCGCTGGCTAAAATTAGGGTTAGGGTTAGGGTTAGCATACAGGGATCTAAAATGACTCTAGTTCCAGGGGCACTAGTGCTGTAAAAGGCATGCCAAGAGGAATGTGGCACAACAATAATATTGCTCCTTCCAGAGCTTTCTCAGTTGGGAAAGACTTAATGCGAATGAGGATAGCCTTATCTCTATGGAGATGGCTAAAATGAGGGTTAGGGTTAGCATTCAGAGATCTACAATGACTCTAGCTCCAGGGGCACTAGTGCTGTAAAAACCACGCCAAGAAGAATGTGGCACAGCCCCAAAATTACTACTTCTACAACTGTCTTATTTGGGCGAACCTTAATGCTGGTGATGTAGGCCTCATCTCTAGGAAGCTGGCTAAAATTAGGGTTAGGCTTGGGGCTGGCATTCAGAGATCTAAAGTGCCTCTACATCCAGGGGCATTAGTGCGATAAAAACCACGCCAAGAAGACTGTGGCACAGCCGCAAAAATACTACTTCCACAACTGTCTGATTTGGGCGAACGTTAATGCTGGTGTTTTAGGCCGCATCTCGAGGGAGCTGCCTGAAAGTAGGGTTAGGGCTTGCATGAAGATATCTATCATGACTCCAGCTCCAGGGGCACTAGTGCTGTAAAAGGCATGCCAAGAGGAATGTGGCACAGCACCAATATTACTCCTTAAACACCTTTCTTATTTGGGCTAGCCTTAGTGCTGGTAATAAAAGCCTCAACTCTAGGGCGCTGGCTAAAATTAGGGTTAGGGTTAGGGTTAGCATACAGGGATCTAAAATGACTCTAGTTCCAGGGGCACTAGTGCTGTAAAAGGCATGCCAAGAGGAATGTGGCACAACAATAATATTGCTCCTTCCAGAGCTTTCTCAGTTGGGAAAGACTTAATGCGAATGAGGATAGCCTTATCTCTATGGAGATGGCTAAAATGAGGGTTAGGGTTAGCATTCAGAGATCTACAATGACTCTAGCTCCAGGGGCACTAGTGCTGTAAAAACCACGCCAAGAAGAATGTGGCACAGCCCCAAAATTACTACTTCTACAACTGTCTTATTTGGGCGAACCTTAATGCTGGTGATGTAGGCCTCATCTCTAGGAAGCTGGCTAAAATTAGGGTTAGGCTTGGGGCTGGCATTCAGAGATCTAAAGTGCCTCTAGATCCAGGGGCATTAGTGCTATAAAAACCACGCCAAGAAGACTGTGGCACAGCCCCAAAAATACTACTTCCACAACTGTCTGATTTGGGCGAACGTTAATGCTGGTGTTTTAGGCCGCATCTCGAGGGAGCTGCCTGAAAGTAGGGTTAGGGCTTGCATGAAGATATCTATCATGACTCCAGCTCCAGGGGCACTACTGCTGTAAAAGGCATGCCAAGAGGAATGTGACACAGCACCAATATTACTCCTTAAACACCTTTCTTATTTGGGCTAGCCTTAGTGCTGGTAATAAAAGCCTCAACTCTAGGGCGCTGGCTAAAATTAGGGTTAGGGTTAGGGTTAGCATACAGAGATCTAAAACGACTCTAGTTCCAGGGGCACTAGTGCTGTAAAAGGCATGCAAAGAGGAATGTGGCACAACAATAATATTGCTCCTTCCAGAGCTTTCTCAGTTGGGAAAGACTTAATGCGAATGAGGATAGCCTTATCTCTATGGAGATGGCTAAAATGAGGGTTAGGGTTAGCATTCAGAGATCTACAATGACTCTAGCTCCAGGGGCACTAGTGCTGTAAAAACCACGCCAAGAAGAATGTGGCACAGCCCCAAAATTACTACTTCTACAACTGTCTTATTTGGGCGAACCTTAATGCTGGTGATGTAGGCCTCATCTCTAGGAAGCTGGCTAAAATTAGGGTTAGGCTTGGGGCTGGCATTCAGAGATCTAAAGTGCCTCTAGATCCAGGGGCATTAGTGCTATAAAAACCACGCCAAGAAGACTGTGGCACAGCCCCAAAAATACTACTTCCACAACTGTCTGATTTGGGCGAATGTTAATGCTGGTGTTTTAGGCCGCATCTCGAGGGAGCTGCCTGAAAGTAGGGTTAGGGCTTGCATGAAGATATCTATCATGACTCCAGCTCCAGGGGCACTAGTGCTGTAAAAGGCATCCCAAGAGGAATGTGACACAGCACCAATATTACTCCTTAAACACCTTTCTTATTTGGGCTAGCCTTAGTGCTGGTAATAAAAGCCTCAACTCTAGGGCGCTGGCTAAAATTAGGGTTAGGGTTAGGGTTAGCATACAGGGATCTAAAATGACTCTAGTTCCAGGGGCACTAGTGCTGTAAAAGGCATGCCAAGAGGAATGTGGCACAACAATAATATTGCTCCTTCCAGAGCTTTCTCAGTTGGGAAAGACTTAATGCGAATGAGGATAGCCTTATCTCTATGGAGATGGCTAAAATGAGGGTTAGGGTTAGCATTCAGAGATCTACAATGACTCTAGCTCCAGGGGCACTAGTGCTGTAAAAACCACGCCAAGAAGAATGTGGCACAGCCCCAAAATTACTACTTCTACAACTGTCTTCTTTGGGCGAACCTTAATGCTGGTGATGTAGGCCTCATCTCTAGGAAGCTGGCTAAAATTAGGGTTAGGCTTGGGGCTGGCATTCAGAGATCTAAAGTGCCTCTAGATCCAGGGGCATTAGTGCTATAAAAACCACGCCAAGAAGAGTGTGGCACAGCCCCAAAATTACTACTTCCACAACTGTCTGATTTGGGCGAACGTTAATGCTGGTGTTTTAGGCCGCATCTCGAGGGAGCTGCCTGAAAGTAGGGTTAGGGCTTGCATGAAGATATCTATCATGACTCCAGCTCCAGGGGCACTAGTGCTGTAAAAGGCATCCCAAGAGGAATGTGACACAGCACCAATATTACTCCTTAAACACCTTTCTTATTTGGGCTAGCCTTAGTGCTGGTAATAAAAGCCTCAACTCTAGGGCGCTGGCTAAAATTAGGGTTAGGGTTAGGGTTAGCATACAGGGATCTAAAATGACTCTAGTTCCAGGGGCACTAGTGCTGTAAAAGGCATGCCAAGAGGAATGTGGCACAACAATAATATTGCTCCTTCCAGAGCTTTCTCAGTTGGGAAAGACTTAATGCGAATGAGGATAGCCTTATCTCTATGGAGATGGCTAAAATGAGGGTTAGGGTTAGCATTCAGAGATCTACAATGACTCTAGCTCCAGGGGCACTAGTGCTGTAAAAACCACGCCAAGAAGAATGTGGCACAGCCCCAAAATTACTACTTCTACAACTGTCTTCTTTGGGCGAACCTTAATGCTGGTGATGTAGGCCTCATCTCTAGGAAGCTGGCTAAAATTAGGGTTAGGCTTGGGGCTGGCATTCAGAGATCTAAAGTGCCTCTACATCCAGGGGCATTAGTGCGATAAAAACCACGCCAAGAAGACTGTGGCACAGCCGCAAAAATACTACTTCCACAACTGTCTGATTTGGGCGAACGTTAATGCTGGTGTTTTAGGACGCATCTCGAGGGAGCTGCCTGAAAGTAGGGTTAGGGCTTGCATGAAGATATCTATCATGACTCCAGCTCCAGGGGCACTAGTGCTGTAAAAGGCATGCCAAGAGGAATGTGGCACAGCACCAATATTACTCCTTAAACACCTTTCTTATTTGGGCTAGCCTTAGTGCTGGTAATAAAAGCCTCAACTCTAGGGCGCTGGCTAAAATTAGGGTTAGGGTTAGGGTTAGCATACAGGGATCTAAAATGACTCTAGTTCCAGGGGCACTAGTGCTGTAAAAGGCATGCCAAGAGGAATGTGGCACAACAATAATATTGCTCCTTCCAGAGCTTTCTCAGTTGGGAAAGACTTAATGCGAATGAGGATAGCCTTATCTCTATGGAGATGGCTAAAATGAGGGTTAGGGTTAGCATTCAGAGATCTACAATGACTCTAGCTCCAGGGGCACTAGTGCTGTAAAAACCACGCCAAGAAGAATGTGGCACAGCCCCAAAATTACTACTTCTACAACTGTCTTATTTGGGCGAACCTTAATGCTGGTGATGTAGGCCTCATCTCTAGGAAGCTGGCTAAAATTAGGGTTAGGCTTGGGGCTGGCATTCAGAGATCTAAAGTGCCTCTAGATCCAGGGGCATTAGTGCTATAAAAACCACGCCAAGAAGACTGTGGCACAGCCCCAAAATTACTACTTCCACAACTGTCTGATTTAGGCGAACGTTAATGCTGGTGTTTTAGGCCGCATCTCTAGGGAGCTGCCTGAAAGTAGGGTTAGGGCTTGCATGAAGATATCTATCATGACTCCAGCTCCAGGGGCACTAGTGCTGTAAAAGGCATGCCAAGAGGAATGTGACACAGCACCAATATTACTCCTTAAACACCTTTCTTATTTGGGCTAGCCTTAGTGCTGGTAATAAAAGCCTCAACTCTAGGGCGCTGGCTAAAATTAGGGTTAGGGTTAGGGTTAGCATACAGAGATCTAAAATGACTCTAGTTCCAGGGGCACTAGTGCTGTAAAAGGCATGCCAAGAGGAATGTGGCACAACAATAATATTGCTCCTTCCAGAGCTTTCTCAGTTGGGAAAGACTTAATGCGAATGAGGATAGCCTTATCTCTATGGAGATGGCTAAAATGAGGGTTAGGGTTAGCATTCAGAGATCTACAATGACTCTAGCTCCAGGGGCACTAGTGCTGTAAAAACCACGCCAAGAAGAATGTGGCACAGCCCCAAAATTACTACTTCTACAACTGTCTTATTTGGGCGAACCTTAATACTGGTGATGTAGGCCTCATCTCTAGGAAGCTGGCTAAAATTAGGGTTAGGCTTGGGGCTGGAATTCAGAGATCTGAAGTGCCTCTACATCCAGGGGCATTAGTGCTATAAAAACCACGCCAAGAAGACTGTGGCACAGCCCCAAAATTACTACTTCCACAACTGTCTGATTTGGGCGAACGTTAATGCTGGTGTTTTAGGCCGCATCTCGAGGGAGCTGCCTGAAAGTAGGGTTAGGGCTTGCATGAAGATATCTATCATGACTCCAGCTCCAGGGGCACTAGTGCTGTAAAAGGCATGCTAAGAGGAATGTGGCACAGCACCAATATTACTCCTTAAACACCTTTCTTATTTGGGCTAGCCTTAGTGCTGGTAATAAAAGCCTCAACTCTAGGGCGCTGGCTAAAATTAGGGTTAGGGTTAGGGTTAGCATACAGAGATCTAAAATGACTCTAGTTCCAGGGGCACTAGTGCCGTAAAAGGCATGCCAAGAGGAATGTGGCACAACAATAATATTGCTCCTTCCAGAGCTTTCTCAGTTGGGAAAGACTTAATGCGAATGAGGATAGCCTTATCTCTATGGAGATGGCTAAAATGAGGGTTAGGGTTAGCATTCAGAGATCTACAATGACTCTAGCTTCAGGGGCACTAGTGCTGTAAAAACCACGCCAAGAAGAATGTGGCACAGCCCCAAAATTACTACTTCTACAACTGTCTTATTTGGGCAAACCTTAATGCTGGTGATGTAGGCCTCATCTCTAGGAAGCTGGCTAAAATTAGGGTTAGGCTTGGGGCTGGCATTCAGAGATCTAAAGTGCCTCTACATCCAGGGGCATTAGTGCTATAAAAACCACGCCAAGAAGACTGTGGCACAGCCCCAAAATTACTACTTCCACAACTGTCTGATTTGGGCGAACGTTAATGCTGGTGTTTTAGGCCGCATCTCGAGGGAGCTGCCTGAAAGTAGGGTTAGGGCTTGCATGAAGATATCTATCATGACTCCAGCTCCAGGGGCACTAGTGCTGTAAAAGGCATGCCAAGAGGAATGTGGCACAGCACCAATATTACTCCTTAAACACCTTTCTTATTTGGGCTAGCCTTAGTGCTGGTAATAAAAGCCTCAACTCTAGGGCGCTGGCTAAAAATAAGGGTTAGAGTTAGGGTTAGCATACAGAGATCTAAAATGACTCTAGTTCCAGGGGCACTAGTGCTGTAAAAGGCATGCCAAGAGGAATGTGGCACAACAATAATATTGCTCCTTCCAGAGCTTTCTCAGTTGGGAAAGACTTAATGCGAATGAGGATAGCCTTATCTCTATGGAGATGGCTAAAATGAGGGTTAGGGTTAGCATTCAGAGATCTACAATGACTCTAGCTCCAGGGGCACTAGTGCTGTAAAAACCACGCCAAGAAGAATGTGGCACAGCCCCAAAATTACTACTTCTACAACTGTCTTATTTGGGCGAACCTTAATACTGGTGATGTAGGCCTCATCTCTAGGAAGCTGGCTAAAATTAGGGTTAGGCTTGGGGCTGGAATTCAGAGATCTGAAGTGCCTCTACATCCAGGGGCATTAGTGCTATAAAAACCACGCCAAGAAGACTGTGGCACAGCCCCAAAATTACTACTTCCACAACTGTCTGATTTGGGCGAACGTTAATGCTGGTGTTTTAGGCCGCATCTCGAGGGAGCTGCCTGAAAGTAGGGTTAGGGCTTGCATGAAGATATCTATCATGACTCCAGCTCCAGGGGCACTAGTGCTGTAAAAGGCATGCCAAGAGGAATGTGGCACAGCACCAATATTACTCCTTAAACACCTTTCTTATTTGGGCGAGCCTTAGTGCTGGTAATAAAAGCCTCAACTCTAGGGCGCTGGCTAAAATTAGGGTTAGGGTTAGGGTTAGCATACAGAGATCTAAAATGACTCTAGTTCCAGGGGCACTAGTGCTGTAAAAGGCATGCCAAGAGGAATGTGGCACAACAATAATATTGCTCCTTCCAGAGCTTTCTCAGTTGGGAAAGACTTAATGCGAATGAGGATAGCCTTATCTCTATGGAGATGGCTAAAATGAGGGTTAGGGTTAGCATTCAGAGATCTACAATGACTCTAGCTCCAGGGGCACTAGTGCTGTAAAAACCACGCCAAGAAGAATGTGGCACAGCCCCAAAATTACTACTTCTACAACTGTCTTATTTGGGCGAACCTTAATGCTGGTGATGTAGGCCTCATCTCTAGGAAGCTGGCTAAAATTAGGGTTAGGCTTGGGGCTGGCATTCAGAGATCTAAAGTGCCTCTAGATCCAGGGGCATTAGTGCTATAAAAACCACGCCAAGAAGACTGTGGCACAGCCCCAAAAATACTACTTCCACAAATGTCTGATTTGGGTGAACGTTAATGCTGGTGTTTTAGGCCGCATCTCGAGGGAGCTGCCTGAAAGTAGGGTTAGGGGTTGCATGAAGATATCTATCATGACTCCAGCTCCAGGGGCACTAGTGCTGTAAAAGGCATGCCAAGAGGAATGTGGCACAGCACCAATATTACTCCTTAAACACCTTTCTTATTTGGGCGAGCCTTAGTGCTGGTAATAAAAGCCTCAACTCTAGGGCGCTGGCTAAAATTAGGGTTAGGGTTAGGGTTAGCATACAGAGATCTAAAATGACTCTAGTTCCAGGGGCACTAGTGCTGTAAAAGGCATGCCAAGAGGAATGTGGCACAACAATAATATTGCTCCTTCCAGAGCTTTCTCAGTTGGGAAAGACTTAATGCGAATGAGGATAGCCTTATCTCTATGGAGATGGCTAAAATGAGGGTTAGGTTTAGCATTCAGAGATCTACAATGACTCTAGCTCCAGGGGCACTAGTGCTGTAAAAACCACGCCAAGAAGAATGTGGCACAGCCCCAAAATTACTACTTCTACAACTGTCTTATTTGGGCGAACCTTAATGCTGGTGATGTAGGCCTCATCTCTAGGAAGCTGGCGAAAATTAGGGTTAGGCTTGGGGCTGGCATTCAGAGATCTAAAGTGCCTCTAGATCCAGGGGCATTAGTGCTATAAAAACCACGCCAAGAAGACTGTGGCACAGCCCCAAAATTACTACTTCCACAACTGTCTGATTTGGGCGAACGTTAATGCTGGTGTTTTAGGCCGCATCTCTAGAGAGCTGCCTGAAAGTAGGGTTAGGGCTTGCATGAAGATATCTATCATGACTCCAGCTCCAGGGGCACTAGTGCTGTAAAAGGCATCCCAAGAGGAATGTGACACAGCACCAATATTACTCCTTAAACACCTTTCTTATTTGGGCTAGCCTTAGTGCTGGTAATAAAAGCCTCAACTCTAGGGCGCTGGCTAAAATTAGGGTTAGGGTTAGGGTTAGCATACAGAGATCTAAAATGACTCTAGTTCCAGGGGCACTAGTGCTGTAAAAGGCATGCCAAGAGGAATGTGGCACAACAATAATATTGCTCCTTCCAGAGCTTTCTCAGTTGGGAAAGACTTAATGCGAATGAGGATAGCCTTATCTCTATGGAGATGGCTAAAATGAGGGTTAGGGTTAGCATTCAGAGATCTACAATGACTCTAGCTCCAGGGGCACTAGTGCTGTAAAAACCACGCCAAGAAGAATGTGGCACAGCCCCAAAATTACTACTTCTACAACTGTCTTATTTGGGCGAACCTTAATGCTGGTGATGTAGGCCTCATCTCTAGGAAGCTGGCTAAAATTAGGGTTAGGCTTGGGGCTGGCATTCAGAGATCTAAAGTGCCTCTACATCCAGGGGCATTAGTGCTATAAAAACCACGCCAAGAAGACTGTGGCACAGCCCCAAAATTACTACTTCCACAACTGTCTGATTTGGGCGAACGTTAATGCTGGTGTTTTAGGCTGCATCTCTAGAGAGCTGCCTGAAAGTAGGGTTAGGGCTTGCATGAAGATATCTATCATGACTCCAGCTCCAGGGGCACTAGTGCTGTAAAAGGCATCCCAAGAGGAATGTGACACAGCACCAATATTACTCCTTAAACACCTTTCTTATTTGGGCTAGCCTTAGTGCTGGTAATAAAAGCCTCAACTCTAGGGCGCTGGCTAAAATTAGGGTTAGGGTTAGGGTTAGCATACAGAGATCTAAAATGACTCTAGTTCCAGGGGCACTAGTGCTGTAAAAGGCATGCCAAGAGGAATGTGGCACAACAATAATATTGCTCCTTCCAGAGCTTTCTCAGTTGGGAAAGACTTAATGCGAATGAGGATAGCCTTATCTCTATGGAGATGGCTAAAATGAGGGTTAGGGTTAGCATTCAGAGATCTACAATGACTCTAGCTCCAGGGGCACTAGTGCTGTAAAAACCACGCCAAGAAGAATGTGGCACAGCCCCAAAATTACTACTTCTACAACTGTCTTCTTTGGGCGAACCTTAATGCTGGTGATGTAGGCCTCATCTCTAGGAAGCTGGCTAAAATTAGGGTTAGGCTTGGGGCTGGCATTCAGAGATCTAAAGTGCCTCTACATCCAGGGGCATTAGTGCTATAAAAACCACGCCAAGAAGACTGTGGCACAGCCCCAAAATTACTACTTCCACAACTGTCTGATTTGGGCGAACGTTAATGCTGGTGTTTTAGGCCGCATCTCGAGGGAGCTGCCTGAAAGTAGGGTTAGGGCTTGCATGAAGATATCTATCATGACTCCAGCTCCAGGGGCACTAGTGCTGTAAAAGGCATGCCAAGAGGAATGTGACACAGCACCAATATTACTCCTTAAACACCTTTCTTATTTGGGCTAGCCTTAGTGCTGGTAATAAAAGCCTCAACTCTAGGGCGCTGGCTAAAATTAGGGTTAGGGTTAGGGTTAGCATACAGAGATCTAAAATGACTCTAGTTCCAGGGGCACTAGTGCTGTAAAAGGCATGCCAAGAGGAATGTGGCACAACAATAATATTGCTCCTTCCAGAGCTTTCTCAGTTGGGAAAGACTTAATGCGAATGAGGATAGCCTTATCTCTATGGAGATGGCTAAAATGAGGGTTAGGGTTAGCATTCAGAGATCTACAATGACTCTAGCTCCAGGGGCACTAGTGCTGTAAAAACCACGCCAAGAAGAATGTGGCACAGCCCCAAAATTACTACTTCTACAACTGTCTTATTTGGGCGAACCTTAATGCTGGTGATGTAGGCCTCATCTCTAGGAAGCTGGCTAAAATTAGGGTTAGGCTTGGGGCTGGCATTCAGAGATCTAAAGTGCCTCTACATCCAGGGGCATTAGTGCTATAAAAACCACGCCAAGAAGACTGTGGCACAGCCCCAAAATTACTACTTCCACAACTGTCTGATTTGGGCGAACGTTAATGCTGGTGTTTTAGGCCGCATCTCAAGGGAGCTGCCTGAAAGTAGGGTTAGGGCTTGCATGAAGATATCTATCATGACTCCAGCTCCAGGGGCACTAGTGCTGTAAAAGGCATGCCAAGAGGAATGTGGCACAGCACCAATATTACTCCTTAAACACCTTTCTTTTTTGGGCTAGCCTTAGTGCTGGTAATAAAAGCCTCAACTCTAGGGCGCTGGCTAAAATTAGGGTTAGGGTTAGGGTTAGCATACAGGGATCTAAAATGACTCTAGTTCCAGGGGCACTAGTGCTGTAAAAGGCATGCCAAGAGGAATGTGGCACAACAATAATATTGCTCCTTCCAGAGCTTTCTCAGTTGGGAAAGACTTAATGCGAATGAGGATAGCCTTATCTCTATGGAGATGGCTAAAATGAGGGTTAGGTTTAGCATTCAGAGATCTACAATGACTCTAGCTCCAGGGGCACTAGTGCTGTAAAAACCACGCCAAGAAGAATGTGGCACAGCCCCAAAATTACTACTTCTACAACTGTCTTATTTGGGCGAACCTTAATGCTGGTGATGTAGGCCTCATCTCTAGGAAGCTGGCTAAAATTAGGGTTAGGCTTGGGGCTGGCATTCAGAGATCTAAAGTGCCTCTACATCCAGGGGCATTAGTGCTATAAAAACCACGCCAAGAAGACTGTGGCACAGCCCCAAAATTACTACTTCCACAACTGTCTTATTTGGGCGAACGTTAATGCTGGTGTTTTAGGCCGCATCTCTAGGGAGCTGCCTGAAAGTAGGGTTAGGGCTTGCATGAAGATATCTATCATGACTCCAGCTCCAGGGGCACTAGTGCTGTAAAAGGCATGCCAAGAGGAATGTGACACAGCACCAATATTACTCCTTAAACACCTTTCTTATTTGGGCTAGCCTTAGTGCTGGTAATAAAAGCCTCAACTCTAGGGCGCTGGCTAAAATTAGGGTTAGGGTTAGGGTTAGCATACAGAGATCTAAAATGACTCTAGTTCCAGGGGCACTAGTGCTGTAAAAGGCATGCCAAGAGGAATGTGGCACAACAATAATATTGCTCCTTCCAGAGCTTTCTCAGTTGGGAAAGACTTAATGCGAATGAGGATAGCCTTATCTCTATGGAGATGGCTAAAATGAGGGTTAGGGTTAGCATTCAGAGATCTACAATGACTCTAGCTCCAGGGGCACTAGTGCTGTAAAAACCACGCCAAGAAGAATGTGGCACAGCCCCAAAATTACTACTTCTACAACTGTCTTATTTGGGCGAACCTTAATGCTGGTGATGTAGGCCTCATCTCTAGGAAGCTGGCTAAAATTAGGGTTAGGCTTGGGGCTGGCATTCAGAGATCTAAAGTGCCTCTAGATCCAGGGGCATTAGTGCTATAAAAACCACGCCAAGAAGACTGTGGCACAGCCCCAAAAATACTACTTCCACAACTGTCTGATTTGGGCGAACGTTAATGCTGGTGTTTTAGGCCGCATCTCTAGAGAGCTGCCTGAAAGTAGGGTTAGGGCTTGCATGAAGATATCTATCATGACTCCAGCTCCAGGGGCACTACTGCTGTAAAAGGCATGCCAAGAGGAATGTGACACAGCACCAATATTACTCCTTAAACACCTTTCTTATTTGGGCTAGCCTTAGTGCTGGTAATAAAAGCCTCAACTCTAGGGCGCTGGCTAAAATTAGGGTTAGGGTTAGGGTTAGCATACAGAGATCTAAAATGACTCTAGTTCCAGGGGCACTAGTGCTGTAAAAGGCATGCCAAGAGGAATGTGGCACAACAATAATATTGCTCCTTCCAGAGCTTTCTCAGTTGGGAAAGACTTAATGCGAATGAGGATAGCCTTATCTCTATGGAGATGGCTAAAATGAGGGTTAGGGTTAGCATTCAGAGATCTACAATGACTCTAGCTCCAGGGGCACTAGTGCTGTAAAAACCACGCCAAGAAGAATGTGGCACAGCCCCAAAATTACTACTTCTACAACTGTCTTATTTGGGCGAACCTTAATGCTGGTGATGTAGGCCTCATCTCTAGGAAGCTGGCTAAAATTAGGGTTAGGCTTGGGGCTGGCATTCAGAGATCTAAAGTGCCTCTACATCCAGGGGCATTAGTGCTATAAAAACCACGCCAAGAAGACTGTGGCACAGCCCCAAAAATACTACTTCCACAACTGTCTGATTTGGGCGAACGTTAATGCTGGTGTTTTAGGCCGCATCTCGAGGGAGCTGCCTGAAAGTAGGGTTAGGGCTTGCATGAAGATATCTATCATGACTCCAGCTCCAGGGGCACTAGTGCTGTAAAAGGCATGCCAAGAGGAATGTGACACAGCACCAATATTACTCCTTAAACACCTTTCTTATTTGGGCTAGCCTTAGTGCTGGTAATAAAAGCCTCAACTCTAGGGCGCTGGCTAAAATTAGGGTTAGGGTTAGGGTTAGCATACAGGGATCTAAAATGACTCTAGTTCCAGAGGCACTAGTGCTGTAAAAGGCATGCCAAGAGGAATGTGGCACAACAATAATATTGCTCCTTCCAGAGCTTTCTCAGTTGGGAAAGACTTAATGCGAATGAGGATAGCCTTATCTCTATGGAGATGGCTAAAATGAGGGTTAGGGTTAGCATTCAGAGATCTACAATGACTCTAGCTCCAGGGGCACTAGTGCTGTAAAAACCACGCCAAGAAGAATGTGGCACAGCCCCAAAATTACTACTTCTACAACTGTCTTATTTGGGCGAACCTTAATGCTGGTGATGTAGGCCTCATCTCTAGGAAGCTGGCTAAAATTAGGGTTAGGCTTGGGGCTGGCATTCAGAGATCTAAAGTGCCTCTACATCCAGGGGCATTAGTGCGATAAAAACCACGCCAAGAAGACTGTGGCACAGCCGCAAAAATACTACTTCCACAACTGTCTGATTTGGGCGAACGTTAATGCTGGTGTTTTAGGCCGCATCTCGAGGGAGCTGCCTGAAAGTAGGGTTAGGGCTTGCATGAAGATATCTATCATGACTCCAGCTCCAGGGGCACTAGTGCTGTAAAAGGCATGCCAAGAGGAATGTGGCACAGCACCAATATTACTCCTTAAACACCTTTCTTATTTGGGCTAGCCTTAGTGCTGGTAATAAAAGCCTCAACTCTAGGGCGCTGGCTAAAATTAGGGTTAGGGTTAGGGTTAGCATACAGGGATCTAAAATGACTCTAGTTCCAGGGGCACTAGTGCTGTAAAAGGCATGCCAAGAGGAATGTGGCACAACAATAATATTGCTCCTTCCAGAGCTTTCTCAGTTGGGAAAGACTTAATGCGAATGAGGATAGCCTTATCTCTATGGAGATGGCTAAAATGAGGGTTAGGGTTAGCATTCAGAGATCTACAATGACTCTAGCTCCAGGGGCACTAGTGCTGTAAAAACCGTGCCAAGACGAATGTGGCACAGCCCCAAAATTACTACTTCTACAACTGTCTTATTTGGGCGAACCTTAATGCTGGTGATGTAGGCCTCATCTCTAGGAAGCTGGCTAAAATTAGGGTTAGGCTTGGGGCTGGCATTCAGAGATCTAAAGTGCCTCTACATCCAGGGGCATTAGTGCTATAAAAACCACGCCAAGAAGACTGTGGCACAGCCCCAAAATTACTACTTCCACAACTGTCTGATTTGGGCGAACGTTAATGCTGGTGTTTTAGGCCGCATCTCGAGGGAGCTGCCTGAAAGTAGGGTTAGGGCTTGCATGAAGATATCTATCATGACTCCAGCTCCAGGGGCACTAGTGCTGTAAAAGGCATGCTAAGAGGAATGTGGCACAGCACCAATATTACTCCTTAAACACCTTTCTTATTTGGGCTAGCCTTAGTGCTGGTAATAAAAGCCTCAACTCTAGGGCGCTGGCTAAAATTAGGGTTAGGGTTAGGGTTAGCATACAGAGATCTAAAATGACTCTAGTTCCAGGGGCACTAGTGCCGTAAAAGGCATGCCAAGAGGAATGTGGCACAACAATAATATTGCTCCTTCCAGAGCTTTCTCAGTTGGGAAAGACTTAATGCGAATGAGGATAGCCTTATCTCTATGGAGATGGCTAAAATGAGGGTTAGGGTTAGCATTCAGAGATCTACAATGACTCTAGCTTCAGGGGCACTAGTGCTGTAAAAACCACGCCAAGAAGAATGTGGCACAGCCCCAAAATTACTACTTCTACAACTGTCTTATTTGGGCAAACCTTAATGCTGGTGATGTAGGCCTCATCTCTAGGAAGCTGGCTAAAATTAGGGTTAGGCTTGGGGCTGGCATTCAGAGATCTAAAGTGCCTCTACATCCAGGGGCATTAGTGCTATAAAAACCACGCCAAGAAGACTGTGGCACAGCCCCAAAATTACTACTTCCACAACTGTCTGATTTGGGCGAACGTTAATGCTGGTGTTTTAGGCCGCATCTCGAGGGAGCTGCCTGAAAGTAGGGTTAGGGCTTGCATGAAGATATCTATCATGACTCCAGCTCCAGGGGCACTAGTGCTGTAAAAGGCATGCCAAGAGGAATGTGGCACAGCACCAATATTACTCCTTAAACACCTTTCTTATTTGGGCTAGCCTTAGTGCTGGTAATAAAAGCCTCAACTCTAGGGCGCTGGCTAAAAATAAGGGTTAGAGTTAGGGTTAGCATACAGAGATCTAAAATGACTCTAGTTCCAGGGGCACTAGTGCTGTAAAAGGCATGCCAAGAGGAATGTGGCACAACAATAATATTGCTCCTTCCAGAGCTTTCTCAGTTGGGAAAGACTTAATGCGAATGAGGATAGCCTTATCTCTATGGAGATGGCTAAAATGAGGGTTAGGGTTAGCATTCAGAGATCTACAATGACTCTAGCTCCAGGGGCACTAGTGCTGTAAAAACCACGCCAAGAAGAATGTGGCACAGCCCCAAAATTACTACTTCTACAACTGTCTTATTTGGGCGAACCTTAATACTGGTGATGTAGGCCTCATCTCTAGGAAGCTGGCTAAAATTAGGGTTAGGCTTGGGGCTGGAATTCAGAGATCTGAAGTGCCTCTACATCCAGGGGCATTAGTGCTATAAAAACCACGCCAAGAAGACTGTGGCACAGCCCCAAAATTACTACTTCCACAACTGTCTGATTTGGGCGAACGTTAATGCTGGTGTTTTAGGCCGCATCTCGAGGGAGCTGCCTGAAAGTAGGGTTAGGGCTTGCATGAAGATATCTATCATGACTCCAGCTCCAGGGGCACTAGTGCTGTAAAAGGCATGCCAAGAGGAATGTGGCACAGCACCAATATTACTCCTTAAACACCTTTCTTATTTGGGCTAGCCTTAGTGCTGGTAATAAAAGCCTCAACTCTAGGGCGCTGGCTAAAATTAGGGTTAGGGTTAGGGTTAGCATACAGAGATCTAAAATGACTCTAGTTCCAGGGGCACTAGTGCTGTAAAAGGCATGCCAAGAGGAATGTGGCACAACAATAATATTGCTCCTTCCAGAGCTTTCTCAGTTGGGAAAGACTTAATGCGAATGAGGATAGCCTTATCTCTACGGAGATGGCTAAAATGAGGGTTAGGGTTAGCATTCAGAGATCTACAATGACTCTAGCTCCAGGGGCACTAGTGCTGTAAAAACCACGCCAAGAAGAATGTGGCACAGCCCCAAAATTACTACTTCTACAACTGTCTTCTTTGGGCGAACCTTAATGCTGGTGATGTAGGCCTCATCTCTAGGAAGCTGGCTAAAATTAGGGTTAGGCTTGGGGCTGGCATTCAGAGATCTAAAGTGCCTCTACATCCAGGGGCATTAGTGCTATAAAAACCACGCCAAGAAGACTGTGGCACAGCCCCAAAATTACTACTTCCACAACTGTCTGATTTGGGCGAATGTTAATGCTGGTGTTTTAGGCCGCATCTCGAGGGAGCTGCCTGAAAGTAGGGTTAGGGCTTGCATGAAGATATCTATCATGACTCCAGCTCCAGGGGCACTAGTGCTGTAAAAGGCATGCCAAGAGGAATGTGACACAGCACCAATATTACTCCTTAAACACCTTTCTTATTTGGGCTAGCCTTAGTGCTGGTAATAAAAGCCTCAACTCTAGGGCGCTGGCTAAAATTAGGGTTAGGGTTAGGGTTAGCATACAGAGATCTAAAATGACTCTAGTTCCAGGGGCACTAGTGCTGTAAAAGGCATGCCAAGAGGAATGTGGCACAACAATAATATTGCTCCTTCCAGAGCTTTCTCAGTTGGGAAAGACTTAATGCGAATGAGGATAGCCTTATCTCTATGGAGATGGCTAAAATGAGGGTTAGGGTTAGCATTCAGAGATCTACAATGACTCTAGCTCCAGGGGCACTAGTGCTGTAAAAACCACGCCAAGAAGAATGTGGCACAGCCCCAAAATTACTACTTCCACAACTGTCTGATTTGGGCGAACGTTAATTCTGGTGTTTTAGGCCGCATCTCTAGGGAGCTGCCTGAAAGTAGGGTTAGGGCTTGCATGAAGATATCTATCATGACTCCAGCTCCAGGGGCACTAGTGCTGTAAAAGGCATGCCAAGAGGAATGTGACACAGCACCAATATTACTCCTTAAACACCTTTCTTATTTGGGCTAGCCTTAGTGCTGGTAATAAAAGCCTCAACTCTAGGGCGCTGGCTAAAATTAGGGTTAGGGTTAGGGTTAGCATACAGAGATCTAAAATGACTCTAGTTCCAGGGGCACTAGTGCTGTAAAAGGCATGCCAAGAGGAATGTGGCACAACAATAATATTGCTCCTTCCAGAGCTTTCTCAGTTGGAAAAGACTTAATGCGAATGAGGATAGCCTTATCTCTATGGAGATGGCTAAAATGAGGGTTAGGGTTAGCATTCAGAGATCTACAATGACTCTAGCTCCAGGGGCACTAGTGCTGTAAAAACCACGCCAAGAAGAATGTGGCACAGCCCCAAAATTACTACTTCTACAACTGTCTTATTTGGGCGAACCTTAATGCTGGTGATGTAGGCCTCATCTCTAGGAAGCTGGCTAAAATTAGGGTTAGGCTTGGGGCTGGCATTCAGAGATCTAAAGTGCCTCTAGATCCAGGGGCATTAGTGCTATAAAAACCACGCCAAGAAGACTGTGGCACAGCCCCAAAATTACTACTTCCACAACTGTCTGATTTGGGCGAACGTTAATGCTGGTGTTTTAGGCCGCATCTCGAGGGAGCTGCCTGAAAGTAGGGTTAGGGCTTGCATGAAGATATCTATCATGACTCCAGCTCCAGGGGCACTAGTGCTGTAAAAGGCATGCCAAGAGGAATGTGACACAGCACCAATATTACTCCTTAAACACCTTTCTTATTTGGGCTAGCCTTAGTGCTGGTAATAAAAGCCTCAACTCTAGGGCGCTGGCTAAAATTAGGGTTAGGGTTAGGGTTAGCATACAGAGATCTAAAATGACTCTAGTTCCAGGGGCACTAGTGCTGTAAAAGGCATGCCAAGAGGAATGTGGCACAACAATAATATTGCTCCTTCCAGAGCTTTCTCAGTTGGGAAAGACTTAATGCAAATGAGGATAGCCTTATCTCTATGGAGATGGCTAAAATGAGGGTTAGGGTTAGCATTCAGAGATCTACAATGACTCTAGCTCCAGGGGCACTAGTGCTGTAAAAACCACGCCAAGAAGAATGTGGCACAGCCCCAAAATTACTACTTCTACAACTGTCTTATTTGGGCGAACCTTAATGCTGGTGATGTAGGCCTCATCTCTAGGAAGCTGGCTAAAATTAGGGTTAGGCTTGGGGCTGGCATTCAGAGATCTAAAGTGCCTCTAGATCCAGGGGCATTAGTGCTATAAAAACCACGCCAAGAAGACTGTGGCACAGCCCCAAAATTACTACTTCCACAACTGTCTTATTTGGGCGAACGTTAATGCTGGTGTTTTAGGCTGCATCTCGAGGGAGCTGCCTGAAAGTAGGGTTAGGGCTTGCATGAAGATATCTATCATGACTCCAGCTCCAGGGGCACTAGTGCTGTAAAAGGCATGCCAAGAGGAATGTGGCACAGCACCAATATTACTCCTTAAACACCTTTCTTATTTGGGCTAGCCTTAGTGCTGGTAATAAAAGCCTCAACTCTAGGGCGCTGGCTAAAATTAGGGTTAGGGTTAGGGTTAGCATACAGAGATCTAAAATGACTCTAGTTCCAGGGGCACTAGTGCTGTAAAAGGCATGCCAAGAGGAATGTGGCACAACAATAATATTGCTCCTTCCAGAGCTTTCTCAGTTGGGAAAGACTTAATGCGAATGAGGATAGCCTTATCTCTATGGAGATGGCTAAAATGAGGGTTAGGGTTAGCATTCAGAGATCTACAATGACTCTAGCTCCAGGGGCACTAGTGCTGTAAAAACCACGCCAAGAAGAATGTGGCACAGCCCCAAAATTACTACTTCTACAACTGTCTTCTTTGGGCGAACCTTAATGCTGGTGATGTAGGCCTCATCTCTAGGAAGCTGGCTAAAATTAGGGTTAGGCTTGGGGCTGGCATTCAGAGATCTAAAGTGCCTCTAGATCCAGGGGCATTAGTGCTATAAAAACCACGCCAAGAAGACTGTGGCACAGCCCCAAAATTACTACCTCCACAACTGTCTGATTTGGGCGAACGTTAATGCTGGTGTTTTAGGCCGCATCTCGAGGGAGCTGCCTGAAAGTAGGGTTAGGGCTTGCATGAAGATATCTATCATGACTCCAGCTCCAGGGGCACTAGTGCTGTAAAAGGCATCCCAAGAGGAATGTGACACAGCACCAATATTACTCCTTAAACACCTTTCTTATTTGGGCTAGCCTTAGTGCTGGTAATAAAAGCCTCAACTCTAGGGCGCTGGCTAAAATTAGGGTTAGGGTTAGGGTTAGCATACAGAGATCTAAAATGACTCTAGTTCCAGGGGCACTAGTGCTGTAAAAGGCATGCCAAGAGGAATGTGGCACAACAATAATATTGCTCCTTCCAGAGCTTTCTCAGTTGGGAAAGACTTAATGCGAATGAGGATAGCCTTATCTCTATGGAGATGGCTAAAATGAGGGTTAGGGTTAGCATTCAGAGATCTACAATGACTCTAGCTCCAGGGGCACTAGTGCTGTAAAAACCACGCCAAGAAGAATGTGGCACAGCCCCAAAATTACTACTTCTACAACTGTCTTCTTTGGGCGAACCTTAATGCTGGTGATGTAGGCCTCATCTCTAGGAAGCTGGCTAAAATTAGGGTTACCCTTGGGGCTGGCATTCAGAGATCTAAAGTGCCTCTAGATCCAGGGGCATTAGTGCTATAAAAACCACGCCAAGAAGACTGTGGCACAGCCCCAAAATTACTACTTCCACAACTGTCTGATTTGGGCGAACGTTAATGCTGGTGTTTTAGGCCGCATCTCGAGGGAGCTGCCTGAAAGTAGGGTTAGGGCTTGCATGAAGATATCTATCATGACTCCAGCTCCAGGGGCACTACTGCTGTAAAAGGCATGCCAAGAGGAATGTGACACAGCACCAATATTACTCCTTAAACACCTTTCTTATTTGGGCTAGCCTTAGTGCTGGTAATAAAAGCCTCAACTCTAGGGCGCTGGCTAAAATTAGGGTTAGGGTTAGGGTTAGCATACAGAGATCTAAAATGACTCTAGTTCCAGGGGCACTAGTGCTGTAAAAGGCATGCCAAGAGGAATGTGGCACAACAATAATATTGCTCCTTCCTGAGCTTTCTCAGTTGGGAAAGACTTAATGCGAATGAGGATAGCCTTATCTCTATGGAGATGGCTAAAATGAGGGTTAGGGTTAGCATTCAGAGATCTACAATGACTCTAGCTCCAGGGGCACTAGTGCTGTAAAAACCACGCCAAGAAGAATGTGGCACAGCCCCAAAATTACTACTTCTACAACTGTCTTATTTGGGCGAACCTTAATGCTGGTGATGTAGGCCTCATCTCTAGGAAGCTGGCTAAAATTAGGGTTAGGCTTGGGGCTGGCATTCAGAGATCTAAAGTGCCTCTACATCCAGGGGCATTAGTGCTATAAAAACCACGCCAAGAAGACTGTGGCACAGCCCCAAAATTACTACTTCCACAACTGTCTTATTTGGGCGAACGTTAATGCTGGTGTTTTAGGCCGCATCTCGAGGGAGCTGCCTGAAAGTAGGGTTAGGGCTTGCATGAAGATATCTATCATGACTCCAGCTCCAGGGGCACTAGTGCTGTAAAAGGCATGCCAAGAGGAATGTGGCACAGCACCAATATTACTCCTTAAACACCTTTCTTATTTGGGCTAGCCTTAGTGCTGGTAATAAAAGCCTCAACTCTAGGGCGCTGGCTAAAATTAGGGTTAGGGTTAGGGTTAGCATACAGAGATCTAAAATGACTCTAGTTCCAGGGGCACTAGTGCTGTAAAAGGCATGCCAAGAGGAATGTGGCACAACAATAATATTGCTCCTTCCAGAGCTTTCTCAGTTGGGAAAGACTTAATGCGAATGAGGATAGCCTTATCTCTATGGAGATGGCTAAAATGAGGGTTAGGGTTAGCATTCAGAGATCTACAATGACTCTAGCTCCAGGGGCACTAGTGCTGTAAAAACCACGCCAAGAAGAATGTGGCACAGCCCCAAAATTACTACTTCTACAACTGTCTTATTTGGGCGAACCTTAATGCTGGTGATGTAGGCCTCATCTCTAGGAAGCTGGCTAAAATTAGGGTTAGGCTTGGGGCTGGCATTCAGAGATCTAAAGTGCCTCTAGATCCAGGGGCATTAGTGCTATAAAAACCACGCCAAGAAGACTGTGGCACAGCCCCAAAATTACTACTTCCACAACTGTCTTATTTGGGCGAACGTTAATGCTGGTGTTTTAGGCCGCATCTCTAGGGAGCTGCCTGAAAGTAGGGTTAGGGCTTGCATGAAGATATCTATCATGACTCCAGCTCCAGGGGCACTAGTGCTGTAAAAGGCATGCCAAGAGGAATGTGGCACAGCACCAATATTACTCCTTAAACACCTTTCTTATTTGGGCTAGCCTTAGTGCTGGTAATAAAAGCCTCAACTCTAGGGCGCTGGCTAAAATTAGGGTTAGGGTTAGGGTTAGCATACAGAGATCTAAAATGACTCTAGTTCCAGGGGCACTAGTGCTGTAAAAGGCATGCCAAGAGGAATGTGGCACAACAATAATATTGCTCCTTCCAGAGCTTTCTCAGTTGGGAAAGACTTAATGCGAATGAGGATAGCCTTATCTCTATGGAGATGGCTAAAATGAGGGTTAGGGTTAGCATTCAGAGATCTACAATGACTCTAGCTCCAGGGGCACTAGTGCTGTAAAAACCACGCCAAGAAGAATGTGGCACAGCACCAAAATTACTACTTCTACAACTGTCTTATTTGGGCGAACCTTAATGCTGGTGATGTAGGCCTCATCTCTAGGAATCTGGCTAAAATTAGGGTTAGGCTTGGGGCTGGCATTCAGAGATCTAAAGTGCCTCTAGATCCAGGGGCATTAGTGCTATAAAAACCACGCCAAGAAGACTGTGGCACAGCCCCAAAAATACTACTTCCACAACTGTCTGATTTGGGCGAACGTTAATGCTGGTGTTTTAGGCCGCATCTCGAGGGAGCTGCCTGAAAGTAGGGTTAGGGCTTGCATGAAGATATCTATCATGACTCCAGCTCCAGGGGCACTAGTGCTGTAAAAGGCATGCCAAGAGGAATGTGACACAGCACCAATATTACTCCTTAAACACCTTTCTTATTTGGGCTAGCCTTAGTGCTGGTAATAAAAGCCTCAACTCTAGGGCGCTGGCTAAAATTAGGGTTAGGGTTAGGGTTAGCATACAGAGATCTAAAATGACTCTAGTTCCAGGGGCACTAGTGCTGTAAAAGGCATGCCAAGAGGAATGTGGCACAACAATAATATTGCTCCTTCCAGAGCTTTCTCAGTTGGGAAAGACTTAATGCGAATGAGGATAGCCTTATCTCTATGGAGATGGCTAAAATGAGGGTTAGGGTTAGCATTCAGAGATCTACAATGACTCTAGCTCCAGGGGCACTAGTGCTGTAAAAACCACGCCAAGAAGAATGTGGCACAGCACCAAAATTACTACTTCTACAACTGTCTTATTTGGGCGAACCTTAATGCTGGTGATGTAGGCCTCATCTCTAGGAAGCTGGCTAAAATTAGGGTTAGGCTTGGGGCTGGCATTCAGAGATCTAAAGTGCCTCTAGATCCAGGGGCATTAGTGCTATAAAAACCACGCCAAGAAGACTGTGGCACAGCCCCAAAAATACTACTTCCACAACTGTCTGATTTGGGCGAACGTTAATGCTGGTGTTTTAGGCCGCATCTCGAGGGAGCTGCCTGAAAGTAGGGTTAGGGCTTGCATGAAGATATCTATCATGACTCCAGCTCCAGGGGCACTAGTGCTGTAAAAGGCATGCCAAGAGGAATGTGACACAGCACCAATATTACTCCTTAAACACCTTTCTTATTTGGGCTAGCCTTAGTGCTGGTAATAAAAGCCTCAACTCTAGGGCGCTGGCTAAAATTAGGGTTAGGGTTAGGGTTAGCATACAGAGATCTAAAATGACTCTAGTTCCAGGGGCACTAGTGCTGTAAAAGGCATGCCAAGAGGAATGTGGCACAACAATAATATTGCTCCTTCCAGAGCTTTCTCAGTTGGGAAAGACTTAATGCGAATGAGGATAGCCTTATCTCTATGGAGATGGCTAAAATGAGGGTTAGGGTTAGCATTCAGAGATCTACAATGACTCTAGCTCCAGGGGCACTAGTGCTGTAAAAACCACGCCAAGAAGAATGTGGCACAGCCCCAAAATTACTACTTCTACAACTGTCTTCTTTGGGCGAACCTTAATGCTGGTGATGTAGGCCTCATCTCTAGGAAGCTGGCTAAAATTAGGGTTAGGCTTGGGGCTGGCATTCAGAGATCTAAAGTGCCTCTAGATCCAGGGGCATTAGTGCTATAAAAACCACACCAAGAAGACTGTGGCACAGCCCCAAAATTACTACTTCCACAACTGTCTGATTTGGGCGAACGTTAATGCTGGTGTTTTAGGCCGCATCTCGAGGGAGCTGCCTGAAAGTAGGGTTAGGGCTTGCATGAAGATATCTATCATGACTCCAGCTCCAGGGGCACTAGTGCTGTAAAAGGCATGCCAAGAGGAATGTGGCACAGCACCAATATTACTCCTTAAACACCTTTCTTATTTGGGCTAGCCTTAGTGCTGGTAATAAAAGCCTCAACTCTAGGGCGCTGGCTAAAATAAGGGTTAGGGTTAGGGTTAGCATACAGAGATCTAAAATGACTCTAGTTCCAGGGGCACTAGTGCTGTAAAAGGCATGCCAAGAGGAATGTGGCACAACAATAATATTGCTCCTTCCAGAGCTTTCTCAGTTGGGAAAGACTTAATGCGAATGAGGATAGCCTTATCTCTATGGAGATGGCTAAAATGAGGGTTAGGGTTAGCATTCAGAGATCTACAATGACTCTAGCTCCAGGGGCACTAGTGCTGTAAAAACCACGCCAAGAAGAATGTGGCACAGCCCCAAAATTACTACTTCTACAACTGTCTTCTTTGGGCGAACCTTAATGCTGGTGATGTAGGCCTCATCTCTAGGAAGCTGGCTAAAATTAGGGATAGGCTTGCGGCTGGCATTCAGAGATCTAAAGTGCCTCTAGATCCAGGGGCATTAGTGCTATAAAAACCACGCCAAGAAGACTGTGGCACAGCCCCAAAATTACTACTTCCACAACTGTCTGATTTGGACGAACGTTAATGCTGGTGTTTTAGGCCGCATCTCGAGGGAGCTGCCTGAAAGTAGGGTTAGGGCTTACATGAAGGTATCTATCATGACTCCAGCTCCAGGGGCACTAGTGCTGTAAAAGGCATGCCAAGAGGAATGTGACACAGCACCAATATTACTCCTTAAACACCTTTCTTATTTGGGCTAGCCTTAGTGCTGGTAATAAAAGCCTCAACTCTAGGGCGCTGGCTAAAATTAGGGTTAGGGTTAGGGTTAGCATACAGAGATCTAAAATGACTCTAGTTCCAGGGGCACTAGTGCTGTAAAAGGCATGCCAAGAGGAATGTGGCACAACAATAATATTGCTCCTTCCAGAGCTTTCTCAGTTGGGAAAGACTTAATGCGAATGAGGATAGCCTTATCCTTATGGAGATGGCTAAAATGAGGGTTAGGGTTAGCATTCAGAGATCTACAATGACTCTAGCTCCAGGGGCACTAGTGCTGTAAAAACCACGCCAAGAAGAATGTGGCACAGCCCCAAAATTACTACTTCTACAACTGTCTTATTTGGGCGAACCTTAATGCTGGTGATGTAGGCCTCATCTCTAGGAAGCTGGCTAAAATTAGGGTTAGGCTTGGGGCTGGCATTCAGAGATCTAAAGTGCCTCTACATCCAGGGGCATTAGTGCTATAAAAACCACGCCAAGAAGACTGAGGCACAGCCCCAAAATTACTACCTCCACAACTGTCTGATTTGGGCGAACGTTAATGCTGGTGTTTTAGGCCGCATCTCGAGGGAGCTGCCTGAAAGTAGGGTTAGGGCTTGCATGAAGATATCTATCATGACTCCAGCTCCAGGGGCACTAGTGCTGTAAAAGGCATGCCAAGAGGAATGTGACACAGCACCAATATTACTCCTTAAACACCTTTCTTATTTGGGCTAGCCTTAGTGCTGGTAATAAAAGCCTCAACTCTAGGGCGCTGGCTAAAATTAGGGTTAGGGTTAGGGTTAGCATACAGAGATCTAAAATGACTCTAGTTCCAGGGGCACTAGTGCTGTAAAAGGCATGCCAAGAGGAATGTGGCACAACAATAATATTGCTCCTTCCAGAGCTTTCTCAGTTGGGAAAGACTTAATGCGAATGAGGATAGCCTTATCTCTATGGAGATGGCTAAAATGAGGGTTAGGGTTAGCATTCAGAGATCTACAATGACTCTAGCTCCAGGGGCACTAGTGCTGTAAAAACCACGCCAAGAAGAATGTGGCACAGCCCCAAAATTACTACTTCTACAACTGTCTTATTTGGGCGAACCTTAATGCTGGTGATGTAGGCCTCATCTCTAGGAAGCTGGCTAAAATTAGGGTTAGGCTTGGGGCTGGCATTCAGAGATCTAAAGTGCCTCTAGATCCAGGGGCATTAGTGCTATAAAAACCACGCCAAGAAGACTGTGGCACAGCCCCAAAATTACTACTTCCACAACTGTCTTATTTGGGCGAACGTTAATGCTGGTGTTTTAGGCCGCATCCCGAGGGAGCTGCCTGAAAGTAGGGTTAGGGCTTGCATGAAGATATCTATCATGACTCCAGCTCCAGGGGCACTAGTGCTGTAAAAGGCATGCCAAGAGGAATGTGGCACAGCACCAATATTACTCCTTAAACACCTTTCTTATTTGGGCTAGCCTTAGTGCTGGTAATAAAAGCCTCAACTCTAGGGCGCTGGCTAAAATTAGGGTTAGGGTTAGGGTTAGCATACAGAGATCTAAAATGACTCTAGTTCCAGGGGCACTAGTGCTGTAAAAGGCATGCCAAGAGGAATGTGGCACAACAATAATATTGCTCCTTCCAGAGCTTTCTCAGTTGGGAAAGACTTAATGCGAATGAGGATAGCCTTATCTCTATGGAGATGGCTAAAATGAGGGTTAGGGTTAGCATTCAGAGATCTACAATGACTCTAGCTCCAGGGGCACTAGTGCTGTAAAAACCACGCCAAGAAGAATGTGGCACAGCCCCAAAATTACTACTTCTACAACTGTCTTATTTGGGCGAAACTTAATGCTGGTGATGTAGGCCTCATCTCTAGGAAGCTGGCTAAAATTAGGGTTAGGCTTGGGGCTGGCATTCAGAGATCTAAAGTGCCTCTACATCCAGGGGCATTAGTGCTATAAATACCACGCCAAGAAGACTGAGGCACAGCCCCAAAATTACTACCTCCACAACTGTCTGATTTGGGCGAACGTTAATGCTGGTGTTTTAGGCCGCATCTCGAGGGAGCTGCCTGAAAGTAGGGTTAGGGCTTGCATGAAGATATCTATCATGACTCCAGCTCCAGGGGCACTAGTGCTGTAAAAGGCATGCCAAGAGGAATGTGGCACAGCACCAATATTACTCCTTAAACACCTTTCTTATTTGGGCTAGCCTTAGTGCTGGTAATAAAAGCCTCAACTCTAGGGCGCTGGCTAAAATTAGGGTTAGGGTTAGGGTTAGCATACAGAGATCTAAAATGACTCTAGTTCCAGGGGCACTAGTGCTGTAAAAGGCATGCCAAGAGGAATGTGGCACAACAATAATATTGCTCCTTCCAGAGCTTTCTCAGTTGGGAAAGACTTAATGCGAATGAGGATAGCCTTATCTCTATGGAGATGGCTAAAATGAGGGTTAGGGTTAGCATTCAGAGATCTACAATGACTCTAGCTCCAGGGGCACTAGTGCTGTAAAAACCACGCCAAGAAGAATGTGGCACAGCCCCAAAATTACTACTTCTACAACTGTCTTCTTTGGGCGAACCTTAATGCTGGTGATGTAGGCCTCATCTCTAGGAAGCTGGCTAAAATTAGGGTTAGGCTTGGGGCTGGCATTCAGAGATCTAAAGTGCCTCTAGATCCAGGGGCATTAGTGCTATAAAAACCACGCCAAGAAGACTGTGGCACAGCCCCAAAATTACTACTTCCACAACTGTCTTATTTGGGCGAACGTTAATGCTGGTGTTTTAGGCCGCATCTCTAGGGAGCTGCCTGAAAGTAGGGTTAGGGCTTGCATGAAGATATCTATCATGACTCCAGCTCCAGGGGCACTAGTGCTGTAAAAGGCATGCCAAGAGGAATGTGGCACAGCACCAATATTACTCCTTAAACACCTTTCTTATTTGGGCTAGCCTTAGTGCTGGTAATAAAAGCCTCAACTCTAGGGCGCTGGCTAAAATTAGGGTTAGGGTTAGGGTTAGCATACAGAGATCTAAAATGACTCTAGTTCCAGGGGCACTAGTGCTGTAAAAGGCATGCCAAGAGGAATGTGGCACAACAATAATATTGCTCCTTCCAGAGCTTTCTCAGTTGGGAAAGACTTAATGCGAATGAGGATAGCCTTATCTCTATGGAGATGGCTAAAATGAGGGTTAGGGTTAGCATTCAGAGATCTACAATGACTCTAGCTCCAGGGGCACTAGTGCTGTAAAAACCACGCCAAGAAGAATGTGGCACAGCCCCAAAATTACTACTTCTACAACTGTCTTCTTTGGGCGAACCTTAATGCTGGTGATGTAGGCCTCATCTCTAGGAAGCTGGCTAAAATTAGGGTTAGGCTTGCGGCTGGCATTCAGAGATCTAAAGTGCCTCTAGATCCAGGGGCATTAGTGCTATAAAAACCACGCCAAGAAGACTGTGGCACAGCCCCAAAAATACTACTTCCACAACTGTCTGATTTGGGCGAACGTTAATGCTGGTGTTTTAGGCCGCATCTCGAGGGAGCTGCCTGAAAGTAGGGTTAGGGCTTGCATGAAGATATCTATCATGACTCCAGCTCCAGGGGCACTAGTGCTGTAAAAGGCATCCCAAGAGGAATGTGACACAGCACCAATATTACTCCTTAAACACCTTTCTTATTTGGGCTAGCCTTAGTGCTGGTAATAAAAGCCTCAACTCTAGGGCGCTGGCTAAAATTAGGGTTAGGGTTAGGGTTAGCATACAGAGATCTAAAATGACTCTAGTTCCAGGGGCACTAGTGCTGTAAAAGGCATGCCAAGAGGAATGTGGCACAACAATAATATTGCTCCTTCCAGAGCTTTCTCAGTTGGGAAAGACTTAATGCGAATGAGGATAGCCTTATCTCTATGGAGATGGCTAAAATGAGGGTTAGGGTTAGCATTCAGAGATCTACAATGACTCTAGCTCCAGGGGCACTAGTGCTGTAAAAACCACGCCAAGAAGAATGTGGCACAGCCCCAAAATTACTACTTCTACAACTGTCTTCTTTGGGCGAACCTTAATGCTGGTGATGTAGGCCTCATCTCTAGGAAGCTGGCTAAAATTAGGGTTAGGCTTGGGGCTGGCATTCAGAGATCTAAAGTGCCTCTAGATCCAGGGGCATTAGTGCTATAAAAACCACACCAAGAAGACTGTGGCACAGCCCCAAAATTACTACTTCCACAACTGTCTGATTTGGGCGAACGTTAATGCTGGTGTTTTAGGCCGCATCTCGAGGGAGCTGCCTGAAAGTAGGGTTAGGGCTTGCATGAAGATATCTATCATGACTCCAGCTCCAGGGGCACTAGTGCTGTAAAAGGCATGCCAAGAGGAATGTGGCACAGCACCAATATTACTCCTTAAACACCTTTCTTATTTGGGCTAGCCTTAGTGCTGGTAATAAAAGCCTCAACTCTAGGGCGCTGGCTAAAATTAGGGTTAGGGTTAGGGTTAGCATACAGAGATCTAAAATGACTCTAGTTCCAGGGGCACTAGTGCTGTAAAAGGCATGCCAAGAGGAATGTGGCACAACAATAATATTGCTCCTTCCAGAGCTTTCTCAGTTGGGAAAGACTTAATGCGAATGAGGATAGCCTTATCTCTATGGAGATGGCTAAAATGAGGGTTAGGGTTAGCATTCAGAGATCTACAATGACTCTAGCTCCAGGGGCACTAGTGCTGTAAAAACCACGCCAAGAAGAATGTGGCACAGCCCCAAAATTACTACTTCTACAACTGTCTTATTTGGGCGAACCTTAATGCTGGTGATGTAGGCCTCATCTCTAGGAAGCTGGCTAAAATTAGGGTTAGGCTTGGGGCTGGCATTCAGAGATCTAAAGTGCCTCTACATCCAGGGGCATTAGTGCTATAAAAACCACACCAAGAAGACTGTGGTACAGCCCCAAAATTACTACTTCCACAACCGTCTGATTTGGGCGAACGTTAATGCTGGTGTTTTAGGCCGCATCTCGAGGGAGCTGCCTGAAAGTAGGGTTAGGGCTTGCATGAAGATATCTATCATGACTCCAGCTCCAGGGGCACTAGTGCTGTAAAAGGCATCCCAAGAGGAATGTGACACAGCACCAATATTACTCCTTAAACACCTTTCTTATTTGGGCTAGCCTTAGTGCTGGTAATAAAAGCCTCAACTCTAGGGCGCTGGCTAAAATTAGGGTTAGGGTTAGCATACAGAGATCTAAAATGACTCTAGTTCCAGGGGCACTAGTGCTGTAAAAGGCATGCCAAGAGGAATGTGGCACAACAATAATATTGCTCCTTCCAGAGCTTTCTCAGTTGGGAAAGACTTAATGCGAATGAGGATAGCCTTATCTCTATGGAGATGGCTAAAATGAGGGTTAGGGTTAGCATTCAGAGATCTACAATGACTCTAGCTCCAGGGGCACTAGTGCTGTAAAAACCACGCCAAGAAGAATGTGGCACAGCCCCAAAATTACTACTTCTACAACTGTCTACTTTGGGCGAACCTTAATGCTGGTGATGTAGGCCTCATCTCTAGGAAGCTGGCTAAAATTAGGGTTAGGCTTGGGGCTGGCATTCAGAGATCTAAAGTGCCTCTAGATCCAGGGGCATTAGTGCTATAAAAACCACGCCAAGAAGACTGTGGCACAGCCCCAAAATTACTACTTCCACAACTGTCTGATTTGGGCGAACGTTAATGCTGGTGTTTTAGGCCGCATCTCGAGGGAGCTGCCTGAAAGTAGGGTTAGGGCTTGCATGAAGATATCTATCATGACTCCAGCTCCAGGGGCACTAGTGCTGTAAAAGGCATCCCAAGAGGAATGTGACACAGCACCAATATTACTCCTTAAACACCTTTCTTATTTGGGCTAGCCTTAGTGCTGGTAATAAAAGCCTCAACTCTAGGGCGCTGGCTAAAATTAGGGTTAGGGTTAGGGTTAGCATACAGAGATCTAAAATGACTCTAGTTCCAGGGGCACTAGTGCTGTAAAAGGCATGCCAAGAGGAATGTGGCACAACAATAATATTGCTCCTTCCAGAGCTTTCTCAGTTGGGAAAGACATAATGCGAATGAGGATAGCCTTATCCTTATGGAGATGGCTAAAATGAGGGTTAGGGTTAGCATTCAGAGATCTACAATGACTCTAGCTCCAGGGGCACTAGTGCTGTAAAAACCACGCCAAGAAGAATGTGGCACAGCCCCAAAATTACTACTTCTACAACTGTCTTATTTGGGCGAACCTTAATGCTGGTGATGTAGGCCTCATCTCTAGGAAGCTGGCTAAAATTAGGGTTAGGCTTGGGGCAGGAATTCAGAGATCTAAAGTGCCTCTACATCCAGGGGCATTAGTGCTATAAAAACCACGCCAAGAAGACTGAGGCACAGCCCCAAAATTACTACCTCCACAACTGTCTGATTTGGGCGAACGTTAATGCTGGTGTTTTAGGCCGCATCTCGAGGGAGCTGCCTGAAAGTAGGGTTAGGGCTTGCATGAAGATATCTATCATGACTCCAGCTCCAGGGGCACTAGTGCTGTAAAAGGCATGCCAAGAGGAATGTGACACAGCACCAATATTACTCCTTAAACACCTTTCTTATTTGGGCTAGCCTTAGTGCTGGTATTAAAAGCCTCAACCCTAATGCGCTGGCTAAAATTAGGGTTAGGGTTAGGGTTAGCATACAGAGATCTAAAATGACTCTAGTTCCAGGGGCACTAGTGCTGTAAAAGGCATGCCAAGAGGAATGTGGCACAACAATAATATTGCTCCTTCCAGAGCTTTCTCAGTTGGGAAAGACTTAATGCGAATGAGGATAGCCTTATCTCTATGGAGATGGCTAAAATGAGGGTTAGGGTTAGCATTCAGAGATCTACAATGACTCTAGCTCCAGGGGCACTAGTGCTGTAAAAACCACGCCAAGAAGAATGTGGCACAGCCCCAAAATTACTACTTCTACAACTGTCTTCTTTGGGCGAACCTTAATGCTGGTGATGTAGGCCTCATCTCTAGGAAGCTGGCTAAAATTAGGGTTAGGCTTGGGGCTGGCATTCAGAGATCTAAAGTGCCTCTAGATCCAGGGGCATTAGTGCTATAAAAACCACACCAAGAAGACTGTGGCACAGCCCCAAAATTACTACTTCCACAACTGTCTGATTTGGGCGAACGTTAATGCTGGTGTTTTAGGCCGCATCTCGAGGGAGCTGCCTGAAAGTAGGGTTAGGGCTTGCATGAAGATATCTATCATGACTCCAGCTCCAGGGGCACTAGTGCTGTAAAAGGCATGCCAAGAGGAATGTGGCACAGCACCAATATTACTCCTTAAACACCTTTCTTATTTGGGCTAGCCTTAGTGCTGGTAATAAAAGCCTCAACTCTAGGGCGCTGGCTAAAATTAGGGTTAGGGTTAGGGTTAGCATACAGAGATCTAAAATGACTCTAGTTCCAGGGGCACTAGTGCTGTAAAAGGCATGCCAAGAGGAATGTGGCACAACAATAATATTGCTCCTTCCAGAGCTTTCTCAGTTGGGAAAGACTTAATGCGAATGAGGATAGCCTTATCTCTATGGAGATGGCTAAAATGAGGGTTAGGGTTAGCATTCAGAGATCTACAATGACTCTAGCTCCAGGGGCACTAGTGCTGTAAAAACCACGCCAAGAAGAATGTGGCACAGCCCCAAAATTACTACTTCTACAACTGTCTTATTTGGGCGAACCTTAATGCTGGTGATGTAGGCCTCATCTCTAGGAAGCTGGCTAAAATTAGGGTTAGGCTTGGGGCTGGCATTCAGAGATCTAAAGTGCCTCTAGATCCAGGGGCATTAGTGCTATAAAAACCACACCAAGAAGACTGTGGTACAGCCCCAAAATTACTACTTCCACAACCGTCTGATTTGGGCGAACGTTAATGCTGGTGTTTTAGGCCGCATCTCGAGGGAGCTGCCTGAAAGTAGGGTTAGGGCTTGCATGAAGATATCTATCATGACTCCAGCTCCAGGGGCACTAGTGCTGTAAAAGGCATCCCAAGAGGAATGTGACACAGCACCAATATTACTCCTTAAACACCTTTCTTATTTGGGCTAGCCTTAGTGCTGGTAATAAAAGCCTCAACTCTAGGGCGCTGGCTAAAATTAGGGTTAGGGTTAGCATACAGAGATCTAAAATGACTCTAGTTCCAGGGGCACTAGTGCTGTAAAAGGCATGCCAAGAGGAATGTGGCACAACAATAATATTGCTCCTTCCAGAGCTTTCTCAGTTGGGAAAGACTTAATGCGAATGAGGATAGCCTTATCTCTATGGAGATGGCTAAAATGAGGGTTAGGGTTAGCATTCAGAGATCTACAATGACTCTAGCTCCAGGGGCACTAGTGCTGTAAAAACCACGCCAAGAAGAATGTGGCACAGCCCCAAAATTACTACTTCTACAACTGTCTACTTTGGGCGAACCTTAATGCTGGTGATGTAGGCCTCATCTCTAGGAAGCTGGCTAAAATTAGGGTTAGGCTTGGGGCTGGCATTCAGAGATCTAAAGTGCCTCTAGATCCAGGGGCATTAGTGCTATAAAAACCACGCCAAGAAGACTGTGGCACAGCCCCAAAATTACTACTTCCACAACTGTCTGATTTGGGCGAACGTTAATGCTGGTGTTTTAGGCCGCATCTCGAGGGAGCTGCCTGAAAGTAGGGTTAGGGCTTGCATGAAGATATCTATCATGACTCCAGCTCCAGGGGCACTAGTGCTGTAAAAGGCATCCCAAGAGGAATGTGACACAGCACCAATATTACTCCTTAAACACCTTTCTTATTTGGGCTAGCCTTAGTGCTGGTAATAAAAGCCTCAACTCTAGGGCGCTGGCTAAAATTAGGGTTAGGGTTAGGGTTAGCATACAGAGATCTAAAATGACTCTAGTTCCAGGGGCACTAGTGCTGTAAAAGGCATGCCAAGAGGAATGTGGCACAACAATAATATTGCTCCTTCCAGAGCTTTCTCAGTTGGGAAAGACTTAATGCGAATGAGGATAGCCTTATCCTTATGGAGATGGCTAAAATGAGGGTTAGGGTTAGCATTCAGAGATCTACAATGACTCTAGCTCCAGGGGCACTAGTGCTGTAAAAACCACGCCAAGAAGAATGTGGCACAGCCCCAAAATTACTACTTCTACAACTGTCTTATTTGGGCGAACCTTAATGCTGGTGATGTAGGCCTCATCTCTAGGAAGCTGGCTAAAATTAGGGTTAGGCTTGGGGCTGGCATTCAGAGATCTAAAGTGCCTCTAGATCCAGGGGCATTAGTGCTATAAAAACCACGCCAAGAAGACTGTGGCACAGCCCCAAAATTACTACTTCCACAACTGTCTTATTTGGGCGAACGTTAATGCTGGTGTTTTAGGCCGCATCTCGAGGGAGCTGCCTGAAAGTAGGGTTAGGGCTTGCATGAAGATATCTATCATGACTCCAGCTCCAGGGGCACTAGTGCTGTAAAAGGCATGCCAAGAGGAATGTGGCACAGCACCAATATTACTCCTTAAACACCTTTCTTATTTGGGCTAGCCTTAGTGCTGGTAATAAAAGCCTCAACTCTAGGGCGCTGGCTAAAATTAGGGTTAGGGTTAGGGTTAGCATACAGAGATCTAAAATGACTCTAGTTCCAGGGGCACTAGTGCTGTAAAAGGCATGCCAAGAGGAATGTGGCACAACAATAATATTGCTCCTTCCAGAGCTTTCTCAGTTGGGAAAGACTTAATGCGAATGAGGATAGCCTTATCTCTATGGAGATGGCTAAAATGAGGGTTAGGGTTAGCATTCAGAGATCTACAATGACTCTAGCTCCAGGGGCACTAGTGCTGTAAAAACCACGCCAAGAAGAATGTGGCACAGCCCCAAAATTACTACTTCTACAACTGTCTTCTTTGGGCGAACCTTAATGCTGGTGATGTAGGCCTCATCTCTAGGAAGCTGGCTAAAATTAGGGTTAGGCTTGGGGCTGGCATTCAGAGATCTAAAGTGCCTCTACATCCAGGGGCATTAGTGCTATAAAAACCACGCCAAGAAGACTGTGGCACAGCCCCAAAATTACTACTTCCACAACTGTCTGATTTGGGCGAACGTTAATGCTGGTGTTTTAGGCCGCATCTCGAGGGAGCTGCCTGAAAGTAGGGTTAGGGCTTGCATGAAGATATCTATCATGACTCCAGCTCCAGGGGCACTAGTGCTGTAAAAGGCATGCCAAGAGGAATGTGACACAGCACCAATATTACTCCTTAAACACCTTTCTTATTTGGGCTAGCCTTAGTGCTGGTAATAAAAGCCTCAACTCTAGGGCGCTGGCTAAAATTAGGGTTAGGGTTAGGGTTAGCATACAGAGATCTAAAATGACTCTAGTTCCAGGGGCACTAGTGCTGTAAAAGGCATGCCAAGAGGAATGTGGCACAACAATAATATTGCTCCTTCCAGAGCTTTCTCAGTTGGGAAAGACTTAATGCGAATGAGGATAGCCTTATCCTTATGGAGATGGCTAAAATGAGGGTTAGGGTTAGCATTCAGAGATCTACAATGACTCTAGCTCCAGGGGCACTAGTGCTGTAAAAACCACGCCAAGAAGAATGTGGCACAGCCCCAAAATTACTACTTCTACAACTGTCTTATTTGGGCGAACCTTAATGCTGGTGATGTAGGCCTCATCTCTAGGAAGCTGGCTAAAATTAGGGTTAGGCTTGGGGCAGGAATTCAGAGATCTAAAGTGCCTCTAGATCCAGGGGCATTAGTGCTATAAAAACCACGCCAAGAAGACTGAGGCACAGCCCCAAAATTACTACCTCCACAACTGTCTGATTTGGGCGAACGTTAATGCTGGTGTTTTAGGCCGCATCTCGAGGGAGCTGCCTGAAAGTAGGGTTAGGGCTTGCATGAAGATATCTATCATGACTCCAGCTCCAGGGGCACTAGTGCTGTAAAAGGCATGCCAAGAGGAATGTGGCACAGCACCAATATTACTCCTTAAACACCTTTCTTATTTGGGCTAGCCTTAGTGCTGGTAATAAAAGCCTCAACTCTAGGGCGCTGGCTAAAATTAGGGTTAGGGTTAGGGTTAGCATACAGAGATCTAAAATGACTCTAGTTCCAGGGGCACTAGTGCTGTAAAAGGCATGCCAAGAGGAATGTGGCACAACAATAATATTGCTCCTTCCAGAGCTTTCTCAGTTGGGAAAGACTTAATGCGAATGAGGATAGCCTTATCTCTATGGAGATGGCTAAAATGAGGGTTAGGGTTAGCATTCAGAGATCTACAATGACTCTAGCTCCAGGGGCACTAGTGCTGTAAAAACCACGCCAAGAAGAATGTGGCACAGCCCCAAAATTACTACTTCTACAACTGTCTTCTTTGGGCGAACCTTAATGCTGGTGATGTAGGCCTCATCTCTAGGAAGCTGGCTAAAATTAGGGTTAGGCTTGGGGCTGGCATTCAGAGATCTAAAGTGCCTCTAGATCCAGGGGCATTAGTGCTATAAAAACCACACCAAGAAGACTGTGGCACAGCCCCAAAATTACTACTTCCACAACTGTCTGATTTGGGCGAACGTTAATGCTGGTGTTTTAGGCCGCATCTCGAGGGAGCTGCCTGAAAGTAGGGTTAGGGCTTGCATGAAGATATCTATCATGACTCCAGCTCCAGGGGCACTAGTGCTGTAAAAGGCATGCCAAGAGGAATGTGGCACAGCACCAATATTACTCCTTAAACACCTTTCTTATTTGGGCTAGCCTTAGTTCTGGTAATAAAAGCCTCAACTCTAGGGCGCTGGCTAAAATTAGGGTTAGGGTTAGGGTTAGCATACAGAGATCTAAAATGACTCTAGTTCCAGGGGCACTAGTGCTGTAAAAGGCATGCCAAGAGGAATGTGGCACAACAATAATATTGCTCCTTCCAGAGCTTTCTCAGTTGGGAAAGACTTAATGCGAATGAGGATAGCCTTATCTCTATGGAGATGGCTAAAATGAGGGTTAGGGTTAGCATTCAGAGATCTACAATGACTCTAGCTCCAGGGGCACTAGTGCTGTAAAAACCACGCCAAGAAGAATGTGGCACAGCACCAAAATTACTACTTCTACAACTGTCTTATTTGGGCGAACCTTAATGCTGGTGATGTAGGCCTCATCTCTAGGAAGCTGGCTAAAATTAGGGTTAGGCTTGGGGCTGGCATTCAGAGATCTAAAGTGCCTCTAGATCCAGGGGCATTAGTGCTATAAAAACCACGCCAAGAAGACTGTGGCACAGCCCCAAAATTACTACTTCCACAACTGTCTTATTTGGGCGAACGTTAATGCTGGTGTTTTAGGCCGCATCTCTAGGGAGCTGCCTGAAAGTAGGGTTAGGGCTTGCATGAAGATATCTATCATGACTCCAGCTCCAGGGGCACTAGTGCTGTAAAAGGCATGCCAAGAGGAATGTGGCACAGCACCAATATTACTCCTTAAACACCTTTCTTATTTGGGCTAGCCTTAGTGCTGGTAATAAAAGCCTCAACTCTAGGGCGCTGGCTAAAATTAGGGTTAGGGTTAGGGTTAGCATACAGAGATCTAAAATGACTCTAGTTCCAGGGGCACTAGTGCTGTAAAAGGCATGCCAAGAGGAATGTGGCACAACAATAATATTGCTCCTTCCAGAGCTTTCTCAGTTGGGAAAGACTTAATGCGAATGAGGATAGCCTTATCCTTATGGAGATGGCTAAAATGAGGGTTAGGGTTAGCATTCAGAGATCTACAATGACTCTAGCTCCAGGGGCACTAGTGCTGTAAAAACCACGCCAAGAAGAATGTGGCACAGCCCCAAAATTACTACTTCTACAACTGTCTTCTTTGGGCGAACCTTAATGCTGGTGATGTAGGCCTCATCTCTAGGAAGCTGGCTAAAATTAGGGTTAGGCTTGGGGCAGGAATTCAGAGATCTAAAGTGCCTCTACATCCAGGGGCATTAGTGCTATAAAAACCACGCCAAGAAGACTGAGGCACAGCCCCAAAATTACTACCTCCACAACTGTCTGATTTGGGCGAACGTTAATGCTGGTGTTTTAGGCCGCATCTCGAGGGAGCTGCCTGAAAGTAGGGTTAGGGCTTGCATGAAGATATCTATCATGACTCCAGCTCCAGGGGCACTAGTGCTGTAAAAGGCATGCCAAGAGGAATGTGGCACAGCACCAATATTACTCCTTAAACACCTTTCTTATTTGGGCTAGCCTTAGTGCTGGTAATAAAAGCCTCAACTCTAGGGCGCTGGCTAAAATTAGGGTTAGGGTTAGGGTTAGCATACAGAGATCTAAAATGACTCTAGTTCCAGGGGCACTAGTGCTGTAAAAGGCATGCCAAGAGGAATGTGGCACAACAATAATATTGCTCCTTCCAGAGCTTTCTCAGTTGGGAAAGACTTAATGCGAATGAGGATAGCCTTATCTCTATGGAGATGGCTAAAATGAGGGTTAGGGTTAGCATTCAGAGATCTACAATGACTCTAGCTCCAGGGGCACTAGTGCTGTAAAAACCACGCCAAGAAGAATGTGGCACAGCCCCAAAATTACTACTTCTACAACTGTCTTATTTGGGCGAACCTTAATGCTGGTGATGTAGGCCTCATCTCTAGGAAGCTGGCTAAAATTAGGGTTAGGCTTGGGGCAGGAATTCAGAGATCTAAAGTGCCTCTACATCCAGGGGCATTAGTGCTATAAAAACCACGCCAAGAAGACTGAGGCACAGCCCCAAAATTACTACCTCCACAACTGTCTGATTTGGGCGAACGTTAATGCTGGTGTTTTAGGCCGCATCTCGAGGGAGCTGCCTGAAAGTAGGGTTAGGGCTTGCATGAAGATATCTATCATGACTCCAGCTCCAGGGGCACTAGTGCTGTAAAAGGCATGCCAAGAGGAATGTGGCACAGCACCAATATTACTCCTTAAACACCTTTCTTATTTGGGCTAGCCTTAGTGCTGGTAATAAAAGCCTCAACTCTAGGGCGCTGGCTAAAATTAGGGTTAGGGTTAGGGTTAGCATACAGAGATCTAAAATGACTCTAGTTCCAGGGGCACTAGTGCTGTAAAAGGCATGCCAAGAGGAATGTGGCACAACAATAATATTGCTCCTTCCAGAGCTTTCTCAGTTGGGAAAGACTTAATGCGAATGAGGATAGCCTTATCTCTATGGAGATGGCTAAAATGAGGGTTAGGGTTAGCATTCAGAGATCTACAATGACTCTAGCTCCAGGGGCACTAGTGCTGTAAAAACCACGCCAAGAAGAATGTGGCACAGCACCAAAATTACTACTTCTACAACTGTCTTCTTTGGGCGAACCTTAATGCTGGTGATGTAGGCCTCATCTCTAGGAAGCTGGCTAAAATTAGGGTTAGGCTTGGGGCTGGCATTCAGAGATCTAAAGTGCCTCTAGATCCAGGGGCATTAGTGCTATAAAAACCACGCCAAGAAGACTGTGGCACAGCCCCAAAATTACTACTTCCACAACTGTCTTATTTGGGCGAACGTTAATGCTGGTGTTTTAGGCCGCATCTCTAGGGAGCTGCCTGAAAGTAGGGTTAGGGCTTGCATGAAGATATCTATCATGACTCCAGCTCCAGGGGCACTAGTGCTGTAAAAGGCATGCCAAGAGGAATGTGGCACAGCACCAATATTACTCCTTAAACACCTTTCTTATTTGGGCTAGCCTTAGTGCTGGTAATAAAAGCCTCAACTCTAGGGCGCTGGCTAAAATTAGGGTTAGGGTTAGGGTTAGCATACAGAGATCTAAAATGACTCTAGTTCCAGGGGCACTAGTGCTGTAAAAGGCATGCCAAGAGGAATGTGGCACAACAATAATATTGCTCCTTCCAGAGCTTTCTCAGTTGGGAAAGACTTAATGCGAATGAGGATAGCCTTATCTCTATGGAGATGGCTAAAATGAGGGTTAGGGTTAGCATTCAGAGATCTACAATGACTCTAGCTCCAGGGGCACTAGTGCTGTAAAAACCACGCCAAGAAGAATGTGGCACAGCCCCAAAATTACTACTTCTACAACTGTCTTCTTTGGGCGAACCTTAATGCTGGTGATGTAGGCCTCATCTCTAGGAAGCTGGCTAAAATTAGGGTTAGGCTTGGGGCTGGCATTCAGAGATCTAAAGTGCCTCTACATCCAGGGGCATTAGTGCTATAAAAACCACGCCAAGAAGACTGTGGCACAGCCCCAAAATTACTACTTCCACAACTGTCTGATTTGGGCGAACGTTAATGCTGGTGTTTTAGGCCGCATCTCGAGGGAGCTGCCTGAAAGTAGGGTTAGGGCTTGCATGAAGATATCTATCATGACTCCAGCTCCAGGGGCACTAGTGCTGTAAAAGGCATGCCAAGAGGAATGTGACACAGCACCAATATTACTCCTTAAACACCTTTCTTATTTGGGCTAGCCTTAGTGCTGGTAATAAAAGCCTCAACTCTAGGGCGCTGGCTAAAATTAGGGTTAGGGTTAGGGTTAGCATACAGAGATCTAAAATGACTCTAGTTCCAGGGGCACTAGTGCTGTAAAAGGCATGCCAAGAGGAATGTGGCACAACAATAATATTGCTCCTTCCAGAGCTTTCTCAGTTGGGAAAGACTTAATGCGAATGAGGATAGCCTTATCCTTATGGAGATGGCTAAAATGAGGGTTAGGGTTAGCATTCAGAGATCTACAATGACTCTAGCTCCAGGGGCACTAGTGCTGTAAAAACCACGCCAAGAAGAATGTGGCACAGCCCCAAAATTACTACTTCTACAACTGTCTTATTTGGGCGAACCTTAATGCTGGTGATGTAGGCCTCATCTCTAGGAAGCTGGCTAAAATTAGGGTTAGGCTTGGGGCAGGAATTCAGAGATCTAAAGTGCCTCTAGATCCAGGGGCATTAGTGCTATAAAAACCACGCCAAGAAGACTGAGGCACAGCCCCAAAATTACTACCTCCACAACTGTCTGATTTGGGCGAACGTTAATGCTGGTGTTTTAGGCCGCATCTCGAGGGAGCTGCCTGAAAGTAGGGTTAGGGCTTGCATGAAGATATCTATCATGACTCCAGCTCCAGGGGCACTAGTGCTGTAAAAGGCATGCCAAGAGGAATGTGGCACAGCACCAATATTACTCCTTAAACACCTTTCTTATTTGGGCTAGCCTTAGTGCTGGTAATAAAAGCCTCAACTCTAGGGCGCTGGCTAAAATTAGGGTTAGGGTTAGGGTTAGCATACAGAGATCTAAAATGACTCTAGTTCCAGGGGCACTAGTGCTGTAAAAGGCATGCCAAGAGGAATGTGGCACAACAATAATATTGCTCCTTCCAGAGCTTTCTCAGTTGGGAAAGACTTAATGCGAATGAGGATAGCCTTATCTCTATGGAGATGGCTAAAATGAGGGTTAGGGTTAGCATTCAGAGATCTACAATGACTCTAGCTCCAGGGGCACTAGTGCTGTAAAAACCACGCCAAGAAGAATGTGGCACAGCCCCAAAATTACTACTTCTACAACTGTCTTCTTTGGGCGAACCTTAATGCTGGTGATGTAGGCCTCATCTCTAGGAAGCTGGCTAAAATTAGGGTTAGGCTTGGGGCTGGCATTCAGAGATCTAAAGTGCCTCTAGATCCAGGGGCATTAGTGCTATAAAAACCACACCAAGAAGACTGTGGCACAGCCCCAAAATTACTACTTCCACAACTGTCTTATTTGGGCGAACGTTAATGCTGGTGTTTTAGGCCGCATCTCGAGGGAGCTGCCTGAAAGTAGGGTTAGGGCTTGCATGAAGATATCTATCATGACTCCAGCTCCAGGGGCACTAGTGCTGTAAAAGGCATGCCAAGAGGAATGTGGCACAGCACCAATATTACTCCTTAAACACCTTTCTTATTTGGGCTAGCCTTAGTGCTGGTAATAAAAGCCTCAACTCTAGGGCGCTGGCTAAAATTAGGGTTAGGGTTAGGGTTAGCATACAGAGATCTAAAATGACTCTAGTTCCAGGGGCACTAGTGCTGTAAAAGGCATGCCAAGAGGAATGTGGCACAACAATAATATTGCTCCTTCCAGAGCTTTCTCAGTTGGGAAAGACTTAATGCGAATGAGGATAGCCTTATCTCTATGGAGATGGCTAAAATGAGGGTTAGGGTTAGCATTCAGAGATCTACAATGACTCTAGCTCCAGGGGCACTAGTGCTGTAAAAACCACGCCAAGAAGAATGTGGCACAGCACCAAAATTACTACTTCTACAACTGTCTTATTTGGGCGAACCTTAATGCTGGTGATGTAGGCCTCATCTCTAGGAAGCTGGCTAAAATTAGGGTTAGGCTTGGGGCTGGCATTCAGAGATCTAAAGTGCCTCTAGATCCAGGGGCATTAGTGCTATAAAAACCACGCCAAGAAGACTGTGGCACAGCCCCAAAATTACTACTTCCACAACTGTCTTATTTGGGCGAACGTTAATGCTGGTGTTTTAGGCCGCATCTCTAGGGAGCTGCCTGAAAGTAGGGTTAGGGCTTGCATGAAGATATCTATCATGACTCCAGCTCCAGGGGCACTAGTGCTGTAAAAGGCATGCCAAGAGGAATGTGGCACAGCACCAATATTACTCCTTAAACACCTTTCTTATTTGGGCTAGCCTTAGTGCTGGTAATAAAAGCCTCAACTCTAGGGCGCTGGCTAAAATTAGGGTTAGGGTTAGGGTTAGCATACAGAGATCTAAAATGACTCTAGTTCCAGGGGCACTAGTGCTGTAAAAGGCATGCCAAGAGGAATGTGGCACAACAATAATATTGCTCCTTCCAGAGCTTTCTCAGTTGGGAAAGACTTAATGCGAATGAGGATAGCCTTATCTCTATGGAGATGGCTAAAATGAGGGTTAGGGTTAGCATTCAGAGATCTACAATGACTCTAGCTCCAGGGGCACTAGTGCTGTAAAAACCACGCCAAGAAGAATGTGGCACAGCACCAAAATTACTACTTCTACAACTGTCTTCTTTGGGCGAACCTTAATGCTGGTGATGTAGGCCTCATCTCTAGGAAGCTGGCTAAAATTAGGGTTAGGCTTGGGGCAGGAATTCAGAGATCTAAAGTGCCTCTACATCCAGGGGCATTAGTGCTATAAAAACCACGCCAAGAAGACTGTGGCACAGCCCCAAAATTACTACCTCCACAACTGTCTGATTTGGGCGAACGTTAATGCTGGTGTTTTAGGCCGCATCTCGAGGGAGCTGCCTGAAAGTAGGGTTAGGGCTTGCATGAAGATATCTATCATGACTCCAGCTCCAGGGGCACTAGTGCTGTAAAAGGCATGCCAAGAGGAATGTGGCACAGCACCAATATTACTCCTTAAACACCTTTCTTATTTGGGCTAGCCTTAGTGCTGGTAATAAAAGCCTCAACTCTAGGGCGCTGGCTAAAATTAGGGTTAGGGTTAGGGTTAGCATACAGAGATCTAAAATGACTCTAGTTCCAGGGGCACTAGTGCTGTAAAAGGCATGCCAAGAGGAATGTGGCACAACAATAATATTGCTCCTTCCAGAGCTTTCTCAGTTGGGAAAGACTTAATGCGAATGAGGATAGCCTTATCTCTATGGAGATGGCTAAAATGAGGGTTAGGGTTAGCATTCAGAGATCTACAATGACTCTAGCTCCAGGGGCACTAGTGCTGTAAAAACCACGCCAAGAAGAATGTGGCACAGCCCCAAAATTACTACTTCTACAACTGTCTTCTTTGGGCGAACCTTAATGCTGGTGATGTAGGCCTCATCTCTAGGAAGCTGGCTAAAATTAGGGTTAGGCTTGGGGCTGGCATTCAGAGATCTAAAGTGCCTCTAGATCCAGGGGCATTAGTGCTATAAAAACCACACCAAGAAGACTGTGGCACAGCCCCAAAATTACTACTTCCACAACTGTCTTATTTGGGCGAACGTTAATGCTGGTGTTTTAGGCCGCATCTCGAGGGAGCTGCCTGAAAGTAGGGTTAGGGCTTGCATGAAGATATCTATCATGACTCCAGCTCCAGGGGCACTAGTGCTGTAAAAGGCATGCCAAGAGGAATGTGGCACAGCACCAATATTACTCCTTAAACACCTTTCTTATTTGGGCTAGCCTTAGTTCTGGTAATAAAAGCCTCAACTCTAGGGCGCTGGCTAAAATTAGGGTTAGGGTTAGGGTTAGCATACAGAGATCTAAAATGACTCTAGTTCCAGGGGCACTAGTGCTGTAAAAGGCATGCCAAGAGGAATGTGGCACAACAATAATATTGCTCCTTCCAGAGCTTTCTCAGTTGGGAAAGACTTAATGCGAATGAGGATAGCCTTATCTCTATGGAGATGGCTAAAATGAGGGTTAGGGTTAGCATTCAGAGATCTACAATGACTCTAGCTCCAGGGGCACTAGTGCTGTAAAAACCACGCCAAGAAGAATGTGGCACAGCACCAAAATTACTACTTCTACAACTGTCTTATTTGGGCGAACCTTAATGCTGGTGATGTAGGCCTCATCTCTAGGAAGCTGGCTAAAATTAGGGTTAGGCTTGGGGCTGGCATTCAGAGATCTAAAGTGCCTCTAGATCCAGGGGCATTAGTGCTATAAAAACCACGCCAAGAAGACTGTGGCACAGCCCCAAAATTACTACTTCCACAACTGTCTTATTTGGGCGAACGTTAATGCTGGTGTTTTAGGCCGCATCTCTAGGGAGCTGCCTGAAAGTAGGGTTAGGGCTTGCATGAAGATATCTATCATGACTCCAGCTCCAGGGGCACTAGTGCTGTAAAAGGCATGCCAAGAGGAATGTGGCACAGCACCAATATTACTCCTTAAACACCTTTCTTATTTGGGCTAGCCTTAGTGCTGGTATTAAAAGCCTCAACCCTAATGCGCTGGCTAAAATTAGGGTTAGGGTTAGGGTTAGCATACAGAGATCTAAAATGACTCTAGTTCCAGGGGCACTAGTGCTGTAAAAGGCATGCCAAGAGGAATGTGGCACAACAATAATATTGCTCCTTCCAGAGCTTTCTCAGTTGGGAAAGACTTAATGCGAATGAGGATAGCCTTATCTCTATGGAGATGGCTAAAATGAGGGTTAGGGTTAGCATTCAGAGATCTACAATGACTCTAGCTCCAGGGGCACTAGTGCTGTAAAAACCACGCCAAGAAGAATGTGGCACAGCCCCAAAATTACTACTTCTACAACTGTCTTCTTTGGGCGAACCTTAATGCTGGTGATGTAGGCCTCATCTCTAGGAAGCTGGCTAAAATTAGGGTTAGGCTTGGGGCTGGCATTCAGAGATCTAAAGTGCCTCTAGATCCAGGGGCATTAGTGCTATAAAAACCACACCAAGAAGACTGTGGCACAGCCCCAAAATTACTACTTCCACAACTGTCTGATTTGGGCGAACGTTAATGCTGGTGTTTTAGGCCGCATCTCGAGGGAGCTGCCTGAAAGTAGGGTTAGGGCTTGCATGAAGATATCTATCATGACTCCAGCTCCAGGGGCACTAGTGCTGTAAAAGGCATGCCAAGAGGAATGTGGCACAGCACCAATATTACTCCTTAAACACCTTTCTTATTTGGGCTAGCCTTAGTGCTGGTAATAAAAGCCTCAACTCTAGGGCGCTGGCTAAAATTAGGGTTAGGGTTAGGGTTAGCATACAGAGATCTAAAATGACTCTAGTTCCAGGGGCACTAGTGCTGTAAAAGGCATGCCAAGAGGAATGTGGCACAACAATAATATTGCTCCTTCCAGAGCTTTCTCAGTTGGGAAAGACTTAATGCGAATGAGGATAGCCTTATCTCTATGGAGATGGCTAAAATGAGGGTTAGGGTTAGCATTCAGAGATCTACAATGACTCTAGCTCCAGGGGCACTAGTGCTGTAAAAACCACGCCAAGAAGAATGTGGCACAGCCCCAAAATTACTACTTCTACAACTGTCTTATTTGGGCGAACCTTAATGCTGGTGATGTAGGCCTCATCTCTAGGAAGCTGGCTAAAATTAGGGTTAGGCTTGGGGCTGGCATTCAGAGATCTAAAGTGCCTCTAGATCCAGGGGCATTAGTGCTATAAAAACCACACCAAGAAGACTGTGGTACAGCCCCAAAATTACTACTTCCACAACCGTCTGATTTGGGCGAACGTTAATGCTGGTGTTTTAGGCCGCATCTCGAGGGAGCTGCCTGAAAGTAGGGTTAGGGCTTGCATGAAGATATCTATCATGACTCCAGCTCCAGGGGCACTAGTGCTGTAAAAGGCATCCCAAGAGGAATGTGACACAGCACCAATATTACTCCTTAAACACCTTTCTTATTTGGGCTAGCCTTAGTGCTGGTAATAAAAGCCTCAACTCTAGGGCGCTGGCTAAAATTAGGGTTAGGGTTAGCATACAGAGATCTAAAATGACTCTAGTTCCAGGGGCACTAGTGCTGTAAAAGGCATGCCAAGAGGAATGTGGCACAACAATAATATTGCTCCTTCCAGAGCTTTCTCAGTTGGGAAAGACTTAATGCGAATGAGGATAGCCTTATCTCTATGGAGATGGCTAAAATGAGGGTTAGGGTTAGCATTCAGAGATCTACAATGACTCTAGCTCCAGGGGCACTAGTGCTGTAAAAACCACGCCAAGAAGAATGTGGCACAGCCCCAAAATTACTACTTCTACAACTGTCTACTTTGGGCGAACCTTAATGCTGGTGATGTAGGCCTCATCTCTAGGAAGCTGGCTAAAATTAGGGTTAGGCTTGGGGCTGGCATTCAGAGATCTAAAGTGCCTCTAGATCCAGGGGCATTAGTGCTATAAAAACCACGCCAAGAAGACTGTGGCACAGCCCCAAAATTACTACTTCCACAACTGTCTGATTTGGGCGAACGTTAATGCTGGTGTTTTAGGCCGCATCTCGAGGGAGCTGCCTGAAAGTAGGGTTAGGGCTTGCATGAAGATATCTATCATGACTCCAGCTCCAGGGGCACTAGTGCTGTAAAAGGCATCCCAAGAGGAATGTGACACAGCACCAATATTACTCCTTAAACACCTTTCTTATTTGGGCTAGCCTTAGTGCTGGTAATAAAAGCCTCAACTCTAGGGCGCTGGCTAAAATTAGGGTTAGGGTTAGGGTTAGCATACAGAGATCTAAAATGACTCTAGTTCCAGGGGCACTAGTGCTGTAAAAGGCATGCCAAGAGGAATGTGGCACAACAATAATATTGCTCCTTCCAGAGCTTTCTCAGTTGGGAAAGACTTAATGCGAATGAGGATAGCCTTATCCTTATGGAGATGGCTAAAATGAGGGTTAGGGTTAGCATTCAGAGATCTACAATGACTCTAGCTCCAGGGGCACTAGTGCTGTAAAAACCACGCCAAGAAGAATGTGGCACAGCCCCAAAATTACTACTTCTACAACTGTCTTATTTGGGCGAACCTTAATGCTGGTGATGTAGGCCTCATCTCTAGGAAGCTGGCTAAAATTAGGGTTAGGCTTGGGGCTGGCATTCAGAGATCTAAAGTGCCTCTAGATCCAGGGGCATTAGTGCTATAAAAACCACGCCAAGAAGACTGTGGCACAGCCCCAAAATTACTACTTCCACAACTGTCTTATTTGGGCGAACGTTAATGCTGGTGTTTTAGGCCGCATCTCGAGGGAGCTGCCTGAAAGTAGGGTTAGGGCTTGCATGAAGATATCTATCATGACTCCAGCTCCAGGGGCACTAGTGCTGTAAAAGGCATGCCAAGAGGAATGTGGCACAGCACCAATATTACTCCTTAAACACCTTTCTTATTTGGGCTAGCCTTAGTGCTGGTAATAAAAGCCTCAACTCTAGGGCGCTGGCTAAAATTAGGGTTAGGGTTAGGGTTAGCATACAGAGATCTAAAATGACTCTAGTTCCAGGGGCACTAGTGCTGTAAAAGGCATGCCAAGAGGAATGTGGCACAACAATAATATTGCTCCTTCCAGAGCTTTCTCAGTTGGGAAAGACTTAATGCGAATGAGGATAGCCTTATCTCTATGGAGATGGCTAAAATGAGGGTTAGGGTTAGCATTCAGAGATCTACAATGACTCTAGCTCCAGGGGCACTAGTGCTGTAAAAACCACGCCAAGAAGAATGTGGCACAGCCCCAAAATTACTACTTCTACAACTGTCTTCTTTGGGCGAACCTTAATGCTGGTGATGTAGGCCTCATCTCTAGGAAGCTGGCTAAAATTAGGGTTAGGCTTGGGGCTGGCATTCAGAGATCTAAAGTGCCTCTACATCCAGGGGCATTAGTGCTATAAAAACCACGCCAAGAAGACTGTGGCACAGCCCCAAAATTACTACTTCCACAACTGTCTGATTTGGGCGAACGTTAATGCTGGTGTTTTAGGCCGCATCTCGAGGGAGCTGCCTGAAAGTAGGGTTAGGGCTTGCATGAAGATATCTATCATGACTCCAGCTCCAGGGGCACTAGTGCTGTAAAAGGCATGCCAAGAGGAATGTGACACAGCACCAATATTACTCCTTAAACACCTTTCTTATTTGGGCTAGCCTTAGTGCTGGTAATAAAAGCCTCAACTCTAGGGCGCTGGCTAAAATTAGGGTTAGGGTTAGGGTTAGCATACAGAGATCTAAAATGACTCTAGTTCCAGGGGCACTAGTGCTGTAAAAGGCATGCCAAGAGGAATGTGGCACAACAATAATATTGCTCCTTCCAGAGCTTTCTCAGTTGGGAAAGACTTAATGCGAATGAGGATAGCCTTATCCTTATGGAGATGGCTAAAATGAGGGTTAGGGTTAGCATTCAGAGATCTACAATGACTCTAGCTCCAGGGGCACTAGTGCTGTAAAAACCACGCCAAGAAGAATGTGGCACAGCCCCAAAATTACTACTTCTACAACTGTCTTATTTGGGCGAACCTTAATGCTGGTGATGTAGGCCTCATCTCTAGGAAGCTGGCTAAAATTAGGGTTAGGCTTGGGGCAGGAATTCAGAGATCTAAAGTGCCTCTAGATCCAGGGGCATTAGTGCTATAAAAACCACGCCAAGAAGACTGAGGCACAGCCCCAAAATTACTACCTCCACAACTGTCTGATTTGGGCGAACGTTAATGCTGGTGTTTTAGGCCGCATCTCGAGGGAGCTGCCTGAAAGTAGGGTTAGGGCTTGCATGAAGATATCTATCATGACTCCAGCTCCAGGGGCACTAGTGCTGTAAAAGGCATGCCAAGAGGAATGTGGCACAGCACCAATATTACTCCTTAAACACCTTTCTTATTTGGGCTAGCCTTAGTGCTGGTAATAAAAGCCTCAACTCTAGGGCGCTGGCTAAAATTAGGGTTAGGGTTAGGGTTAGCATACAGAGATCTAAAATGACTCTAGTTCCAGGGGCACTAGTGCTGTAAAAGGCATGCCAAGAGGAATGTGGCACAACAATAATATTGCTCCTTCCAGAGCTTTCTCAGTTGGGAAAGACTTAATGCGAATGAGGATAGCCTTATCTCTATGGAGATGGCTAAAATGAGGGTTAGGGTTAGCATTCAGAGATCTACAATGACTCTAGCTCCAGGGGCACTAGTGCTGTAAAAACCACGCCAAGAAGAATGTGGCACAGCCCCAAAATTACTACTTCTACAACTGTCTTCTTTGGGCGAACCTTAATGCTGGTGATGTAGGCCTCATCTCTAGGAAGCTGGCTAAAATTAGGGTTAGGCTTGGGGCTGGCATTCAGAGATCTAAAGTGCCTCTAGATCCAGGGGCATTAGTGCTATAAAAACCACACCAAGAAGACTGTGGCACAGCCCCAAAATTACTACTTCCACAACTGTCTGATTTGGGCGAACGTTAATGCTGGTGTTTTAGGCCGCATCTCGAGGGAGCTGCCTGAAAGTAGGGTTAGGGCTTGCATGAAGATATCTATCATGACTCCAGCTCCAGGGGCACTAGTGCTGTAAAAGGCATGCCAAGAGGAATGTGGCACAGCACCAATATTACTCCTTAAACACCTTTCTTATTTGGGCTAGCCTTAGTTCTGGTAATAAAAGCCTCAACTCTAGGGCGCTGGCTAAAATTAGGGTTAGGGTTAGGGTTAGCATACAGAGATCTAAAATGACTCTAGTTCCAGGGGCACTAGTGCTGTAAAAGGCATGCCAAGAGGAATGTGGCACAACAATAATATTGCTCCTTCCAGAGCTTTCTCAGTTGGGAAAGACTTAATGCGAATGAGGATAGCCTTATCTCTATGGAGATGGCTAAAATGAGGGTTAGGGTTAGCATTCAGAGATCTACAATGACTCTAGCTCCAGGGGCACTAGTGCTGTAAAAACCACGCCAAGAAGAATGTGGCACAGCACCAAAATTACTACTTCTACAACTGTCTTATTTGGGCGAACCTTAATGCTGGTGATGTAGGCCTCATCTCTAGGAAGCTGGCTAAAATTAGGGTTAGGCTTGGGGCTGGCATTCAGAGATCTAAAGTGCCTCTAGATCCAGGGGCATTAGTGCTATAAAAACCACGCCAAGAAGACTGTGGCACAGCCCCAAAATTACTACTTCCACAACTGTCTTATTTGGGCGAACGTTAATGCTGGTGTTTTAGGCCGCATCTCTAGGGAGCTGCCTGAAAGTAGGGTTAGGGCTTGCATGAAGATATCTATCATGACTCCAGCTCCAGGGGCACTAGTGCTGTAAAAGGCATGCCAAGAGGAATGTGGCACAGCACCAATATTACTCCTTAAACACCTTTCTTATTTGGGCTAGCCTTAGTGCTGGTAATAAAAGCCTCAACTCTAGGGCGCTGGCTAAAATTAGGGTTAGGGTTAGGGTTAGCATACAGAGATCTAAAATGACTCTAGTTCCAGGGGCACTAGTGCTGTAAAAGGCATGCCAAGAGGAATGTGGCACAACAATAATATTGCTCCTTCCAGAGCTTTCTCAGTTGGGAAAGACTTAATGCGAATGAGGATAGCCTTATCCTTATGGAGATGGCTAAAATGAGGGTTAGGGTTAGCATTCAGAGATCTACAATGACTCTAGCTCCAGGGGCACTAGTGCTGTAAAAACCACGCCAAGAAGAATGTGGCACAGCCCCAAAATTACTACTTCTACAACTGTCTTCTTTGGGCGAACCTTAATGCTGGTGATGTAGGCCTCATCTCTAGGAAGCTGGCTAAAATTAGGGTTAGGCTTGGGGCAGGAATTCAGAGATCTAAAGTGCCTCTACATCCAGGGGCATTAGTGCTATAAAAACCACGCCAAGAAGACTGAGGCACAGCCCCAAAATTACTACCTCCACAACTGTCTGATTTGGGCGAACGTTAATGCTGGTGTTTTAGGCCGCATCTCGAGGGAGCTGCCTGAAAGTAGGGTTAGGGCTTGCATGAAGATATCTATCATGACTCCAGCTCCAGGGGCACTAGTGCTGTAAAAGGCATGCCAAGAGGAATGTGGCACAGCACCAATATTACTCCTTAAACACCTTTCTTATTTGGGCTAGCCTTAGTGCTGGTAATAAAAGCCTCAACTCTAGGGCGCTGGCTAAAATTAGGGTTAGGGTTAGGGTTAGCATACAGAGATCTAAAATGACTCTAGTTCCAGGGGCACTAGTGCTGTAAAAGGCATGCCAAGAGGAATGTGGCACAACAATAATATTGCTCCTTCCAGAGCTTTCTCAGTTGGGAAAGACTTAATGCGAATGAGGATAGCCTTATCTCTATGGAGATGGCTAAAATGAGGGTTAGGGTTAGCATTCAGAGATCTACAATGACTCTAGCTCCAGGGGCACTAGTGCTGTAAAAACCACGCCAAGAAGAATGTGGCACAGCCCCAAAATTACTACTTCTACAACTGTCTTATTTGGGCGAACCTTAATGCTGGTGATGTAGGCCTCATCTCTAGGAAGCTGGCTAAAATTAGGGTTAGGCTTGGGGCAGGAATTCAGAGATCTAAAGTGCCTCTACATCCAGGGGCATTAGTGCTATAAAAACCACGCCAAGAAGACTGAGGCACAGCCCCAAAATTACTACCTCCACAACTGTCTGATTTGGGCGAACGTTAATGCTGGTGTTTTAGGCCGCATCTCGAGGGAGCTGCCTGAAAGTAGGGTTAGGGCTTGCATGAAGATATCTATCATGACTCCAGCTCCAGGGGCACTAGTGCTGTAAAAGGCATGCCAAGAGGAATGTGGCACAGCACCAATATTACTCCTTAAACACCTTTCTTATTTGGGCTAGCCTTAGTGCTGGTAATAAAAGCCTCAACTCTAGGGCGCTGGCTAAAATTAGGGTTAGGGTTAGGGTTAGCATACAGAGATCTAAAATGACTCTAGTTCCAGGGGCACTAGTGCTGTAAAAGGCATGCCAAGAGGAATGTGGCACAACAATAATATTGCTCCTTCCAGAGCTTTCTCAGTTGGGAAAGACTTAATGCGAATGAGGATAGCCTTATCTCTATGGAGATGGCTAAAATGAGGGTTAGGGTTAGCATTCAGAGATCTACAATGACTCTAGCTCCAGGGGCACTAGTGCTGTAAAAACCACGCCAAGAAGAATGTGGCACAGCACCAAAATTACTACTTCTACAACTGTCTTCTTTGGGCGAACCTTAATGCTGGTGATGTAGGCCTCATCTCTAGGAAGCTGGCTAAAATTAGGGTTAGGCTTGGGGCTGGCATTCAGAGATCTAAAGTGCCTCTAGATCCAGGGGCATTAGTGCTATAAAAACCACGCCAAGAAGACTGTGGCACAGCCCCAAAATTACTACTTCCACAACTGTCTTATTTGGGCGAACGTTAATGCTGGTGTTTTAGGCCGCATCTCTAGGGAGCTGCCTGAAAGTAGGGTTAGGGCTTGCATGAAGATATCTATCATGACTCCAGCTCCAGGGGCACTAGTGCTGTAAAAGGCATGCCAAGAGGAATGTGGCACAGCACCAATATTACTCCTTAAACACCTTTCTTATTTGGGCTAGCCTTAGTGCTGGTAATAAAAGCCTCAACTCTAGGGCGCTGGCTAAAATTAGGGTTAGGGTTAGGGTTAGCATACAGAGATCTAAAATGACTCTAGTTCCAGGGGCACTAGTGCTGTAAAAGGCATGCCAAGAGGAATGTGGCACAACAATAATATTGCTCCTTCCAGAGCTTTCTCAGTTGGGAAAGACTTAATGCGAATGAGGATAGCCTTATCTCTATGGAGATGGCTAAAATGAGGGTTAGGGTTAGCATTCAGAGATCTACAATGACTCTAGCTCCAGGGGCACTAGTGCTGTAAAAACCACGCCAAGAAGAATGTGGCACAGCCCCAAAATTACTACTTCTACAACTGTCTTCTTTGGGCGAACCTTAATGCTGGTGATGTAGGCCTCATCTCTAGGAAGCTGGCTAAAATTAGGGTTAGGCTTGGGGCTGGCATTCAGAGATCTAAAGTGCCTCTACATCCAGGGGCATTAGTGCTATAAAAACCACGCCAAGAAGACTGTGGCACAGCCCCAAAATTACTACTTCCACAACTGTCTGATTTGGGCGAACGTTAATGCTGGTGTTTTAGGCCGCATCTCGAGGGAGCTGCCTGAAAGTAGGGTTAGGGCTTGCATGAAGATATCTATCATGACTCCAGCTCCAGGGGCACTAGTGCTGTAAAAGGCATGCCAAGAGGAATGTGACACAGCACCAATATTACTCCTTAAACACCTTTCTTATTTGGGCTAGCCTTAGTGCTGGTAATAAAAGCCTCAACTCTAGGGCGCTGGCTAAAATTAGGGTTAGGGTTAGGGTTAGCATACAGAGATCTAAAATGACTCTAGTTCCAGGGGCACTAGTGCTGTAAAAGGCATGCCAAGAGGAATGTGGCACAACAATAATATTGCTCCTTCCAGAGCTTTCTCAGTTGGGAAAGACTTAATGCGAATGAGGATAGCCTTATCCTTATGGAGATGGCTAAAATGAGGGTTAGGGTTAGCATTCAGAGATCTACAATGACTCTAGCTCCAGGGGCACTAGTGCTGTAAAAACCACGCCAAGAAGAATGTGGCACAGCCCCAAAATTACTACTTCTACAACTGTCTTATTTGGGCGAACCTTAATGCTGGTGATGTAGGCCTCATCTCTAGGAAGCTGGCTAAAATTAGGGTTAGGCTTGGGGCAGGAATTCAGAGATCTAAAGTGCCTCTAGATCCAGGGGCATTAGTGCTATAAAAACCACGCCAAGAAGACTGAGGCACAGCCCCAAAATTACTACCTCCACAACTGTCTGATTTGGGCGAACGTTAATGCTGGTGTTTTAGGCCGCATCTCGAGGGAGCTGCCTGAAAGTAGGGTTAGGGCTTGCATGAAGATATCTATCATGACTCCAGCTCCAGGGGCACTAGTGCTGTAAAAGGCATGCCAAGAGGAATGTGGCACAGCACCAATATTACTCCTTAAACACCTTTCTTATTTGGGCTAGCCTTAGTGCTGGTAATAAAAGCCTCAACTCTAGGGCGCTGGCTAAAATTAGGGTTAGGGTTAGGGTTAGCATACAGAGATCTAAAATGACTCTAGTTCCAGGGGCACTAGTGCTGTAAAAGGCATGCCAAGAGGAATGTGGCACAACAATAATATTGCTCCTTCCAGAGCTTTCTCAGTTGGGAAAGACTTAATGCGAATGAGGATAGCCTTATCTCTATGGAGATGGCTAAAATGAGGGTTAGGGTTAGCATTCAGAGATCTACAATGACTCTAGCTCCAGGGGCACTAGTGCTGTAAAAACCACGCCAAGAAGAATGTGGCACAGCCCCAAAATTACTACTTCTACAACTGTCTTCTTTGGGCGAACCTTAATGCTGGTGATGTAGGCCTCATCTCTAGGAAGCTGGCTAAAATTAGGGTTAGGCTTGGGGCTGGCATTCAGAGATCTAAAGTGCCTCTAGATCCAGGGGCATTAGTGCTATAAAAACCACACCAAGAAGACTGTGGCACAGCCCCAAAATTACTACTTCCACAACTGTCTTATTTGGGCGAACGTTAATGCTGGTGTTTTAGGCCGCATCTCGAGGGAGCTGCCTGAAAGTAGGGTTAGGGCTTGCATGAAGATATCTATCATGACTCCAGCTCCAGGGGCACTAGTGCTGTAAAAGGCATGCCAAGAGGAATGTGGCACAGCACCAATATTACTCCTTAAACACCTTTCTTATTTGGGCTAGCCTTAGTGCTGGTAATAAAAGCCTCAACTCTAGGGCGCTGGCTAAAATTAGGGTTAGGGTTAGGGTTAGCATACAGAGATCTAAAATGACTCTAGTTCCAGGGGCACTAGTGCTGTAAAAGGCATGCCAAGAGGAATGTGGCACAACAATAATATTGCTCCTTCCAGAGCTTTCTCAGTTGGGAAAGACTTAATGCGAATGAGGATAGCCTTATCTCTATGGAGATGGCTAAAATGAGGGTTAGGGTTAGCATTCAGAGATCTACAATGACTCTAGCTCCAGGGGCACTAGTGCTGTAAAAACCACGCCAAGAAGAATGTGGCACAGCACCAAAATTACTACTTCTACAACTGTCTTATTTGGGCGAACCTTAATGCTGGTGATGTAGGCCTCATCTCTAGGAAGCTGGCTAAAATTAGGGTTAGGCTTGGGGCTGGCATTCAGAGATCTAAAGTGCCTCTAGATCCAGGGGCATTAGTGCTATAAAAACCACGCCAAGAAGACTGTGGCACAGCCCCAAAATTACTACTTCCACAACTGTCTTATTTGGGCGAACGTTAATGCTGGTGTTTTAGGCCGCATCTCTAGGGAGCTGCCTGAAAGTAGGGTTAGGGCTTGCATGAAGATATCTATCATGACTCCAGCTCCAGGGGCACTAGTGCTGTAAAAGGCATGCCAAGAGGAATGTGGCACAGCACCAATATTACTCCTTAAACACCTTTCTTATTTGGGCTAGCCTTAGTGCTGGTAATAAAAGCCTCAACTCTAGGGCGCTGGCTAAAATTAGGGTTAGGGTTAGGGTTAGCATACAGAGATCTAAAATGACTCTAGTTCCAGGGGCACTAGTGCTGTAAAAGGCATGCCAAGAGGAATGTGGCACAACAATAATATTGCTCCTTCCAGAGCTTTCTCAGTTGGGAAAGACTTAATGCGAATGAGGATAGCCTTATCTCTATGGAGATGGCTAAAATGAGGGTTAGGGTTAGCATTCAGAGATCTACAATGACTCTAGCTCCAGGGGCACTAGTGCTGTAAAAACCACGCCAAGAAGAATGTGGCACAGCACCAAAATTACTACTTCTACAACTGTCTTCTTTGGGCGAACCTTAATGCTGGTGATGTAGGCCTCATCTCTAGGAAGCTGGCTAAAATTAGGGTTAGGCTTGGGGCAGGAATTCAGAGATCTAAAGTGCCTCTACATCCAGGGGCATTAGTGCTATAAAAACCACGCCAAGAAGACTGTGGCACAGCCCCAAAATTACTACCTCCACAACTGTCTGATTTGGGCGAACGTTAATGCTGGTGTTTTAGGCCGCATCTCGAGGGAGCTGCCTGAAAGTAGGGTTAGGGCTTGCATGAAGATATCTATCATGACTCCAGCTCCAGGGGCACTAGTGCTGTAAAAGGCATGCCAAGAGGAATGTGGCACAGCACCAATATTACTCCTTAAACACCTTTCTTATTTGGGCTAGCCTTAGTGCTGGTAATAAAAGCCTCAACTCTAGGGCGCTGGCTAAAATTAGGGTTAGGGTTAGGGTTAGCATACAGAGATCTAAAATGACTCTAGTTCCAGGGGCACTAGTGCTGTAAAAGGCATGCCAAGAGGAATGTGGCACAACAATAATATTGCTCCTTCCAGAGCTTTCTCAGTTGGGAAAGACTTAATGCGAATGAGGATAGCCTTATCTCTATGGAGATGGCTAAAATGAGGGTTAGGGTTAGCATTCAGAGATCTACAATGACTCTAGCTCCAGGGGCACTAGTGCTGTAAAAACCACGCCAAGAAGAATGTGGCACAGCCCCAAAATTACTACTTCTACAACTGTCTTCTTTGGGCGAACCTTAATGCTGGTGATGTAGGCCTCATCTCTAGGAAGCTGGCTAAAATTAGGGTTAGGCTTGGGGCTGGCATTCAGAGATCTAAAGTGCCTCTAGATCCAGGGGCATTAGTGCTATAAAAACCACACCAAGAAGACTGTGGCACAGCCCCAAAATTACTACTTCCACAACTGTCTTATTTGGGCGAACGTTAATGCTGGTGTTTTAGGCCGCATCTCGAGGGAGCTGCCTGAAAGTAGGGTTAGGGCTTGCATGAAGATATCTATCATGACTCCAGCTCCAGGGGCACTAGTGCTGTAAAAGGCATGCCAAGAGGAATGTGGCACAGCACCAATATTACTCCTTAAACACCTTTCTTATTTGGGCTAGCCTTAGTTCTGGTAATAAAAGCCTCAACTCTAGGGCGCTGGCTAAAATTAGGGTTAGGGTTAGGGTTAGCATACAGAGATCTAAAATGACTCTAGTTCCAGGGGCACTAGTGCTGTAAAAGGCATGCCAAGAGGAATGTGGCACAACAATAATATTGCTCCTTCCAGAGCTTTCTCAGTTGGGAAAGACTTAATGCGAATGAGGATAGCCTTATCTCTATGGAGATGGCTAAAATGAGGGTTAGGGTTAGCATTCAGAGATCTACAATGACTCTAGCTCCAGGGGCACTAGTGCTGTAAAAACCACGCCAAGAAGAATGTGGCACAGCACCAAAATTACTACTTCTACAACTGTCTTATTTGGGCGAACCTTAATGCTGGTGATGTAGGCCTCATCTCTAGGAAGCTGGCTAAAATTAGGGTTAGGCTTGGGGCTGGCATTCAGAGATCTAAAGTGCCTCTAGATCCAGGGGCATTAGTGCTATAAAAACCACGCCAAGAAGACTGTGGCACAGCCCCAAAATTACTACTTCCACAACTGTCTTATTTGGGCGAACGTTAATGCTGGTGTTTTAGGCCGCATCTCTAGGGAGCTGCCTGAAAGTAGGGTTAGGGCTTGCATGAAGATATCTATCATGACTCCAGCTCCAGGGGCACTAGTGCTGTAAAAGGCATGCCAAGAGGAATGTGGCACAGCACCAATATTACTCCTTAAACACCTTTCTTATTTGGGCTAGCCTTAGTGCTGGTAATAAAAGCCTCAACTCTAGGGCGCTGGCTAAAATTAGGGTTAGGGTTAGGGTTAGCATACAGAGATCTAAAATGACTCTAGTTCCAGGGGCACTAGTGCTGTAAAAGGCATGCCAAGAGGAATGTGGCACAACAATAATATTGCTCCTTCCAGAGCTTTCTCAGTTGGGAAAGACTTAATGCGAATGAGGATAGCCTTATCCTTATGGAGATGGCTAAAATGAGGGTTAGGGTTAGCATTCAGAGATCTACAATGACTCTAGCTCCAGGGGCACTAGTGCTGTAAAAACCACGCCAAGAAGAATGTGGCACAGCCCCAAAATTACTACTTCTACAACTGTCTTATTTGGGCGAACCTTAATGCTGGTGATGTAGGCCTCATCTCTAGGAAGCTGGCTAAAATTAGGGTTAGGCTTGGGGCAGGAATTCAGAGATCTAAAGTGCCTCTACATCCAGGGGCATTAGTGCTATAAAAACCACGCCAAGAAGACTGAGGCACAGCCCCAAAATTACTACCTCCACAACTGTCTGATTTGGGCGAACGTTAATGCTGGTGTTTTAGGCCGCATCTCGAGGGAGCTGCCTGAAAGTAGGGTTAGGGCTTGCATGAAGATATCTATCATGACTCCAGCTCCAGGGGCACTAGTGCTGTAAAAGGCATGCCAAGAGGAATGTGGCACAGCACCAATATTACTCCTTAAACACCTTTCTTATTTGGGCTAGCCTTAGTGCTGGTAATAAAAGCCTCAACTCTAGGGCGCTGGCTAAAATTAGGGTTAGGGTTAGGGTTAGCATACAGAGATCTAAAATGACTCTAGTTCCAGGGGCACTAGTGCTGTAAAAGGCATGCCAAGAGGAATGTGGCACAACAATAATATTGCTCCTTCCAGAGCTTTCTCAGTTGGGAAAGACTTAATGCGAATGAGGATAGCCTTATCTCTATGGAGATGGCTAAAATGAGGGTTAGGGTTAGCATTCAGAGATCTACAATGACTCTAGCTCCAGGGGCACTAGTGCTGTAAAAACCACGCCAAGAAGAATGTGGCACAGCCCCAAAATTACTACTTCTACAACTGTCTTATTTGGGCGAACCTTAATGCTGGTGATGTAGGCCTCATCTCTAGGAAGCTGGCTAAAATTAGGGTTAGGCTTGGGGCAGGAATTCAGAGATCTAAAGTGCCTCTACATCCAGGGGCATTAGTGCTATAAAAACCACGCCAAGAAGACTGAGGCACAGCCCCAAAATTACTACCTCCACAACTGTCTGATTTGGGCGAACGTTAATGCTGGTGTTTTAGGCCGCATCTCGAGGGAGCTGCCTGAAAGTAGGGTTAGGGCTTGCATGAAGATATCTATCATGACTCCAGCTCCAGGGGCACTAGTGCTGTAAAAGGCATGCCAAGAGGAATGTGGCACAGCACCAATATTACTCCTTAAACACCTTTCTTATTTGGGCTAGCCTTAGTGCTGGTAATAAAAGCCTCAACTCTAGGGCGCTGGCTAAAATTAGGGTTAGGGTTAGGGTTAGCATACAGAGATCTAAAATGACTCTAGTTCCAGGGGCACTAGTGCTGTAAAAGGCATGCCAAGAGGAATGTGGCACAACAATAATATTGCTCCTTCCAGAGCTTTCTCAGTTGGGAAAGACTTAATGCGAATGAGGATAGCCTTATCTCTATGGAGATGGCTAAAATGAGGGTTAGGGTTAGCATTCAGAGATCTACAATGACTCTAGCTCCAGGGGCACTAGTGCTGTAAAAACCACGCCAAGAAGAATGTGGCACAGCACCAAAATTACTACTTCTACAACTGTCTTCTTTGGGCGAACCTTAATGCTGGTGATGTAGGCCTCATCTCTAGGAAGCTGGCTAAAATTAGGGTTAGGCTTGGGGCTGGCATTCAGAGATCTAAAGTGCCTCTAGATCCAGGGGCATTAGTGCTATAAAAACCACGCCAAGAAGACTGTGGCACAGCCCCAAAATTACTACTTCCACAACTGTCTTATTTGGGCGAACGTTAATGCTGGTGTTTTAGGCCGCATCTCTAGGGAGCTGCCTGAAAGTAGGGTTAGGGCTTGCATGAAGATATCTATCATGACTCCAGCTCCAGGGGCACTAGTGCTGTAAAAGGCATGCCAAGAGGAATGTGGCACAGCACCAATATTACTCCTTAAACACCTTTCTTATTTGGGCTAGCCTTAGTGCTGGTAATAAAAGCCTCAACTCTAGGGCGCTGGCTAAAATTAGGGTTAGGGTTAGGGTTAGCATACAGAGATCTAAAATGACTCTAGTTCCAGGGGCACTAGTGCTGTAAAAGGCATGCCAAGAGGAATGTGGCACAACAATAATATTGCTCCTTCCAGAGCTTTCTCAGTTGGGAAAGACTTAATGCGAATGAGGATAGCCTTATCTCTATGGAGATGGCTAAAATGAGGGTTAGGGTTAGCATTCAGAGATCTACAATGACTCTAGCTCCAGGGGCACTAGTGCTGTAAAAACCACGCCAAGAAGAATGTGGCACAGCCCCAAAATTACTACTTCTACAACTGTCTTCTTTGGGCGAACCTTAATGCTGGTGATGTAGGCCTCATCTCTAGGAAGCTGGCTAAAATTAGGGTTAGGCTTGGGGCTGGCATTCAGAGATCTAAAGTGCCTCTACATCCAGGGGCATTAGTGCTATAAAAACCACGCCAAGAAGACTGTGGCACAGCCCCAAAATTACTACTTCCACAACTGTCTGATTTGGGCGAACGTTAATGCTGGTGTTTTAGGCCGCATCTCGAGGGAGCTGCCTGAAAGTAGGGTTAGGGCTTGCATGAAGATATCTATCATGACTCCAGCTCCAGGGGCACTAGTGCTGTAAAAGGCATGCCAAGAGGAATGTGACACAGCACCAATATTACTCCTTAAACACCTTTCTTATTTGGGCTAGCCTTAGTGCTGGTAATAAAAGCCTCAACTCTAGGGCGCTGGCTAAAATTAGGGTTAGGGTTAGGGTTAGCATACAGAGATCTAAAATGACTCTAGTTCCAGGGGCACTAGTGCTGTAAAAGGCATGCCAAGAGGAATGTGGCACAACAATAATATTGCTCCTTCCAGAGCTTTCTCAGTTGGGAAAGACTTAATGCGAATGAGGATAGCCTTATCCTTATGGAGATGGCTAAAATGAGGGTTAGGGTTAGCATTCAGAGATCTACAATGACTCTAGCTCCAGGGGCACTAGTGCTGTAAAAACCACGCCAAGAAGAATGTGGCACAGCCCCAAAATTACTACTTCTACAACTGTCTTATTTGGGCGAACCTTAATGCTGGTGATGTAGGCCTCATCTCTAGGAAGCTGGCTAAAATTAGGGTTAGGCTTGGGGCAGGAATTCAGAGATCTAAAGTGCCTCTAGATCCAGGGGCATTAGTGCTATAAAAACCACGCCAAGAAGACTGAGGCACAGCCCCAAAATTACTACCTCCACAACTGTCTGATTTGGGCGAACGTTAATGCTGGTGTTTTAGGCCGCATCTCGAGGGAGCTGCCTGAAAGTAGGGTTAGGGCTTGCATGAAGATATCTATCATGACTCCAGCTCCAGGGGCACTAGTGCTGTAAAAGGCATGCCAAGAGGAATGTGGCACAGCACCAATATTACTCCTTAAACACCTTTCTTATTTGGGCTAGCCTTAGTGCTGGTAATAAAAGCCTCAACTCTAGGGCGCTGGCTAAAATTAGGGTTAGGGTTAGGGTTAGCATACAGAGATCTAAAATGACTCTAGTTCCAGGGGCACTAGTGCTGTAAAAGGCATGCCAAGAGGAATGTGGCACAACAATAATATTGCTCCTTCCAGAGCTTTCTCAGTTGGGAAAGACTTAATGCGAATGAGGATAGCCTTATCTCTATGGAGATGGCTAAAATGAGGGTTAGGGTTAGCATTCAGAGATCTACAATGACTCTAGCTCCAGGGGCACTAGTGCTGTAAAAACCACGCCAAGAAGAATGTGGCACAGCCCCAAAATTACTACTTCTACAACTGTCTTCTTTGGGCGAACCTTAATGCTGGTGATGTAGGCCTCATCTCTAGGAAGCTGGCTAAAATTAGGGTTAGGCTTGGGGCTGGCATTCAGAGATCTAAAGTGCCTCTAGATCCAGGGGCATTAGTGCTATAAAAACCACACCAAGAAGACTGTGGCACAGCCCCAAAATTACTACTTCCACAACTGTCTTATTTGGGCGAACGTTAATGCTGGTGTTTTAGGCCGCATCTCGAGGGAGCTGCCTGAAAGTAGGGTTAGGGCTTGCATGAAGATATCTATCATGACTCCAGCTCCAGGGGCACTAGTGCTGTAAAAGGCATGCCAAGAGGAATGTGGCACAGCACCAATATTACTCCTTAAACACCTTTCTTATTTGGGCTAGCCTTAGTGCTGGTAATAAAAGCCTCAACTCTAGGGCGCTGGCTAAAATTAGGGTTAGGGTTAGGGTTAGCATACAGAGATCTAAAATGACTCTAGTTCCAGGGGCACTAGTGCTGTAAAAGGCATGCCAAGAGGAATGTGGCACAACAATAATATTGCTCCTTCCAGAGCTTTCTCAGTTGGGAAAGACTTAATGCGAATGAGGATAGCCTTATCTCTATGGAGATGGCTAAAATGAGGGTTAGGGTTAGCATTCAGAGATCTACAATGACTCTAGCTCCAGGGGCACTAGTGCTGTAAAAACCACGCCAAGAAGAATGTGGCACAGCACCAAAATTACTACTTCTACAACTGTCTTATTTGGGCGAACCTTAATGCTGGTGATGTAGGCCTCATCTCTAGGAAGCTGGCTAAAATTAGGGTTAGGCTTGGGGCTGGCATTCAGAGATCTAAAGTGCCTCTAGATCCAGGGGCATTAGTGCTATAAAAACCACGCCAAGAAGACTGTGGCACAGCCCCAAAATTACTACTTCCACAACTGTCTTATTTGGGCGAACGTTAATGCTGGTGTTTTAGGCCGCATCTCTAGGGAGCTGCCTGAAAGTAGGGTTAGGGCTTGCATGAAGATATCTATCATGACTCCAGCTCCAGGGGCACTAGTGCTGTAAAAGGCATGCCAAGAGGAATGTGGCACAGCACCAATATTACTCCTTAAACACCTTTCTTATTTGGGCTAGCCTTAGTGCTGGTAATAAAAGCCTCAACTCTAGGGCGCTGGCTAAAATTAGGGTTAGGGTTAGGGTTAGCATACAGAGATCTAAAATGACTCTAGTTCCAGGGGCACTAGTGCTGTAAAAGGCATGCCAAGAGGAATGTGGCACAACAATAATATTGCTCCTTCCAGAGCTTTCTCAGTTGGGAAAGACTTAATGCGAATGAGGATAGCCTTATCTCTATGGAGATGGCTAAAATGAGGGTTAGGGTTAGCATTCAGAGATCTACAATGACTCTAGCTCCAGGGGCACTAGTGCTGTAAAAACCACGCCAAGAAGAATGTGGCACAGCACCAAAATTACTACTTCTACAACTGTCTTCTTTGGGCGAACCTTAATGCTGGTGATGTAGGCCTCATCTCTAGGAAGCTGGCTAAAATTAGGGTTAGGCTTGGGGCTGGCATTCAGAGATCTAAAGTGCCTCTAGATCCAGGGGCATTAGTGCTATAAAAACCACGCCAAGAAGACTGTGGCACAGCCCCAAAAATACTACTTCCACAACTGTCTGATTTGGGCGAACGTTAATGCTGGTGTTTTAGGCCGCATCTCGAGGGAGCTGCCTGAAAGTAGGGTTAGGGCTTGCATGAAGATATCTATCATGACTCCAGCTCCAGGGGCACTAGTGCTGTAAAAGGCATCCCAAGAGGAATGTGACACAGCACCAATATTACTCCTTAAACACCTTTCTTATTTGGGCTAGCCTTAGTGCTGGTAATAAAAGCCTCAACTCTAGGGCGCTGGCTAAACTTAGGGTTAGGGTTAGGGTTAGCATACAGAGATCTAAAATGACTCTAGTTCCAGGGGCACTAGTGCTGTAAAAGGCATGCCAAGAGGAATGTGGCACAACAATAATATTGCTCCTTCCAGAGCTTTCTCAGTTGGGAAAGACTTAATGCGAATGAGGATAGCCTTATCTCTATGGAGATGGCTAAAATGAGGGTTAGGGTTAGCATTCAGAGATCTACAATGACTCTAGCTCCAGGGGCACTAGTGCTGTAAAAACCACGCCAAGAAGAATGTGGCACAGCCCCAAAATTACTACTTCTACAACTGTCTTCTTTGGGCGAACCTTAATGCTGGTGATGTAGGCCTCATCTCTAGGAAGCTGGCTAAAATTAGGGTTAGGCTTGGGGCAGGAATTCAGAGATCTAAAGTGCCTCTAGATCCAGGGGCATTAGTGCTATAAAAACCACACCAAGAAGACTGTGGCACAGCCCCAAAATTACTACTTCCACAACTGTCTGATTTGGGCGAACGTTAATGCTGGTGTTTTAGGCCGCATCTCGAGGGAGCTGCCTGAAAGTAGGGTTAGGGCTTGCATGAAGATATCTATCATGACTCCAGCTCCAGGGGCACTAGTGCTGTAAAAGGCATCCCAAGAGGAATGTGACACAGCACCAATATTACTCCTTAAACACCTTTCTTATTTGGGCTAGCCTTAGTGCTGGTAATAAAAGCCTCAACTCTAGGGCGCTGGCTAAAATTAGGGTTAGGGTTAGGGTTAGCATACAGAGATCTAAAATGACTCTAGTTCCAGGGGCACTAGTGCTGTAAAAGGCATGCCAAGAGGAATGTGGCACAACAATAATATTGCTCCTTCCAGAGCTTTCTCAGTTGGGAAAGACTTAATGCGAATGAGGATAGCCTTATCTCTATGGAGATGGCTAAAATGAGGGTTAGGGTTAGCATTCAGAGATCTACAATGACTCTAGCTCCAGGGGCACTAGTGCTGTAAAAACCACGCCAAGAAGAATGTGGCACAGCCCCAAAATTACTACTTCTACAACTGTCTTCTTTGGGCGAACCTTAATGCTGGTGATGTAGGCCTCATCTCTAGGAAGCTGGCTAAAATTAGGGTTAGGCTTGGGGCAGGAATTCAGAGATCTAAAGTGCCTCTAGATCCAGGGGCATTATTGCTATAAAAACCACGCCAAGAAGACTGTGGCACAGCCCCAAAATTACTACCTCCACAACTGTCTGATTTGGGCGAACGTTAATGCTGGTGTTTTAGGCCGCATCTCGAGGGAGCTGCCTGAAAGTAGGGTTAGGGCTTGCATGAAGATATCTATCATGACTCCAGCTCCAGGGGCACTAGTGCTGTAAAAGGCATGCCAAGAGGAATGTGGCACAGCACCAATATTACTCCTTAAACACCTTTCTTATTTGGGCTAGCCTTAGTGCTGGTAATAAAAGCCTCAACTCTAGGGCGCTGGCTAAAATTAGGGTTAGGGTTAGGGTTAGCATACAGAGATCTAAAATGACTCTAGTTCCAGGGGCACTAGTGCTGTAAAAGGCATGCCAAGAGGAATGTGGCACAACAATAATATTGCTCCTTCCAGAGCTTTCTCAGTTGGGAAAGACTTAATGCGAATGAGGATAGCCTTATCTCTATGGAGATGGCTAAAATGAGGGTTAGGGTTAGCATTCAGAGATCTACAATGACTCTAGCTCCAGGGGCACTAGTGCTGTAAAAACCACGCCAAGAAGAATGTGGCACAGCACCAAAATTACTACTTCTACAACTGTCTTCTTTGGGCGAACCTTAATGCTGGTGATGCAGGCCTCATCTCTAGGAAGCTGGCTAAAATTAGGGTTAGGCTTGGGGCTGGCATTCAGAGATCTAAAGTGCCTCTACATCCAGGGGCATTAGTGCTATAAAAACCACGCCAAGAAGACTGTGGCACAGCCCCAAAATTACTACTTCCACAACTGTCTTATTTGGGCGAACGTTAATGCTGGTGTTTTAGGCCGCATCTCTAGGGAGCTGCGTGAAAGTAGGGTTAGGGCTTGCATGAAGATATCTATCATGACTCCAGCTCCAGGGGCACTAGTGCTGTAAAAGGCATGCCAAGAGGAATGTGGCACAGCACCAATATTACTCCTTAAACACCTTTCTTATTTGGGCTAGCCTTAGTGCTGGTAATAAAAGCCTCAACTCTAGGGCGCTGGCTAAAATTAGGGTTAGGGTTAGGGTTAGCATACAGAGATCTAAAATGACTCTAGTTCCAGGGGCACTAGTGCTGTAAAAGGCATGCCAAGAGGAATGTGGCACAACAATAATATTGCTCCTTCCAGAGCTTTCTCAGTTGGGAAAGACTTAATGCGAATGAGGATAGCCTTATCTCTATGGAGATGGCTAAAATGAGGGTTAGGGTTAGCATTCAGAGATCTACAATGACTCTAGCTCCAGGGGCACTAGTGCTGTAAAAACCACGCCAAGAAGAATGTGGCACAGCCCCAAAATTACTACTTCTACAACTGTCTTATTTGGGCGAACCTTAATGCTGGTGATGTAGGCCTCATCTCTAGGAAGCTGGCTAAAATTAGGGTTAGGCTTGGGGCTGGCATTCAGAGATCTAAAGTGCCTCTACATCCAGGGGCATTAGTGCGATAAAAACCACGCCAAGAAGACTGTGGCACAGCCCCAAAATTACTACTTCCACAACTGTCTGATTTGGGCGAACGTTAACGCTGGTGTTTTAGGCCGCATCTCGAGGGAGCTGCCTGAAATTAGGGTTAGGGCTTGCATGAAGATATCTATCATGACTCCAGCTCCAGGGGCACTAGTGCTGTAAAAGGCATCCCAAGAGGAATGTGACACAGCACCAATATTACTCCTTAAACACCTTTCTTATTTGGGCTAGCCTTAGTGCTGGTAATAAAAGCCTCAACTCTAGGGCGCTGGCTAAAATTAGGGTTAGGGTTAGGGTTAGCATACAGAGATCTAAAATGACTCTAGTTCCAGGGGCATTAGTGCTGTAAAAGGCATGCCAAGAGGAATGTGGCACAACAATAATATTGCTCCTTCCAGAGCTTTCTCAGTTGGGAAAGACTTAATGCGAATGAGGATAGCCTTATCTCTATGGAGATGGCTAAAATGAGGGTTAGGGTTAGCATTCAGAGATCTACAATGACTCTAGCTCCAGGGGCACTAGTGCTGTAAAAACCACGCCAAGAAGAATGTGGCACAGCCCCAAAATTACTACTTCTACAACTGTCTTATTTGGGCGAACCTTAATGCTGGTGATGTAGGCCTCATCTCTAGGAAGCTGGCTAAAATCAGGGTTAGGCTTGGGGCAGGAATTCAGAGATCTAAAGTGCCTCTAGATCCAGGGGCATTATTGCTATAAAAACCACGCCAAGAAGACTGTGGCACAGCCCCAAAATTACTACCTCCACAACTGTCTGATTTGGGCGAACGTTAATGCTGGTGTTTTAGGCCGCATCTCGAGGGAGCTGCCTGAAAGTAGGGTTAGGGCTTGCATGAAGATATCTATCATGACTCCAGCTCCAGGGGCACTAGTGCTGTAAAAGGCATGCCAAGAGGAATGTGGCACAGCACCAATATTACTCCTTAAACACCTTTCTTATTTGGGCTAGCCTTAGTGCTGGTAATAAAAGCCTCAACTCTAGGGCGCTGGCTAAAATTAGGGTTAGGGTTAGGGTTAGCATACAGAGATCTAAAATGACTCTAGTTCCAGGGGCACTAGTGCTGTAAAAGGCATGCCAAGAGGAATGTGGCACAACAATAATATTGCTCCTTCCAGAGCTTTCTCAGTTGGGAAAGACTTAATGCGAATGAGGATAGCCTTATCTCTATGGAGATGGCTAAAATGAGGGTTAGGGTTAGCATTCAGAGATCTACAATGACTCTAGCTCCAGGGGCACTAGTGCTGTAAAAACCACGCCAAGAAGAATGTGGCACAGCCCCAAAATTACTACTTCTACAACTGTCTTCTTTGGGCGAACCTTAATGCTGGTGATGTAGGCCTCATCTCTAGGAAGCTGGCTAAAATTAGGGTTAGGCTTGGGGCTGGCATTCAGAGATCTAAAGTGCCTCTAGATCCAGGGGCATTAGTGCTATAAAAACCACACCAAGAAGACTGTGGCACAGCCCCAAAATTACTACTTCCACAACTGTCTGATTTGGGCGAACGTTAATGCTGGTGTTTTAGGCCGCATCTCGAGGGAGCTGCCTGAAAGTAGGGTTAGGGCTTGCATGAAGATATCTATCATGACTCCAGCTCCAGGGGCACTAGTGCTGTAAAAGGCATCCCAAGAGGAATGTGACACAGCACCAATATTACTCCTTAAACACCTTTCTTATTTGGGCTAGCCTTAGTGCTGGTAATAAAAGCCTCAACTCTAGGGCGCTGGCTAAAATTAGGGTTAGGGTTAGGGTTAGCATACAGAGATCTAAAATGACTCTAGTTCCAGGGGCACTAGTGCTGTAAAAGGCATGCCAAGAGGAATGTGGCACAACAATAATATTGCTCCTTCCAGAGCTTTCTCAGTTGGGAAAGACTTAATGCGAATGAGGATAGCCTTATCTCTATGGAGATGGCTAAAATGAGGGTTAGGGTTAGCATTCAGAGATCTACAATGACTCTAGCTCCAGGGGCACTAGTGCTGTAAAAACCACGCCAAGAAGAATGTGGCACAGCCCCAAAATTACTACTTCTACAACTGTCTTCTTTGGGCGAACCTTAATGCTGGTGATGTAGGCCTCATCTCTAGGAAGCTGGCTAAAATTAGGGTTAGGCTTGGGGCTGGCATTCAGAGATCTAAAGTGCCTCTAGATCCAGGGGCATTAGTGCTATAAAAACCACGCCAAGAAGACTGTGGCACAGCCCCAAAATTACTACTTCCACAACTGTCTGATTTGGGCGAACGTTAATGCTGGTGTTTTAGGCCGCATCTCGAGGGAGCTGCCTGAAAGTAGGGTTAGGGCTTGCATGAAGATATCTATCATGACTCCAGCTCCAGGGGCACTAGTGCTGTAAAAGGCATGCCAAGAGGAATGTGACACAGCACCAATATTACTCCTTAAACACCTTTCTTATTTGGGCTAGCCTTAGTGCTGGTAATAAAAGCCTCAACTCTAGGGCGCTGGCTAAAATTAGGGTTAGGGTTAGGGTTAGCATACAGAGATCTAAAATGACTCTAGTTCCAGGGGCACTAGTGCTGTAAAAGGCATGCCAAGAGGAATGTGGCACAACAATAATATTGCTCCTTCCAGAGCTTTCTCAGTTGGGAAAGACTTAATGCGAATGAGGATAGCCTTATCTCTATGGAGATGGCTAAAATGAGGGTTAGGGTTAGCATTCAGAGATCTACAATGACTCTAGCTCCAGGGGCACTAGTGCTGTAAAAACCACGCCAAGAAGAATGTGGCACAGCCCCAAAATTACTACTTCTACAACTGTCTTATTTGGGCGAACCTTAATGCTGGTGATGTAGGCCTCATCTCTAGGAAGCTGGCTAAAATTAGGGTTAGGCTTGGGGCTGGCATTCAGAGATCTAAAGTGCCTCTACATCCAGGGGCATTAGTGCGATAAAAACCACGCCAAGAAGACTGTGGCACAGCCCCAAAATTACTACTTCCACAACTGTCTTATTTGGGCGAACGTTAATGCTGGTGTTTTAGGCCGCATCTCGAGGGAGCTGCCTGAAAGTAGGGTTAGGGCTTGCATGAAGATATCTATCATGACTCCAGCTCCAGGGGCACTAGTGCTGTAAAAGGCATGCCAAGAGGAATGTGGCACAGCACCAATATTACTCCTTAAACACCTTTCTTATTTGGGCTAGCCTTAGTGCTGGTAATAAAAGCCTCAACTCTAGGGCGCTGGCTAAAATTAGGGTTAGGGTTAGGGTTAGCATACAGAGATCTAAAATGACTCTAGTTCCAGGGGCACTAGTGCTGTAAAAGGCATGCCAAGAGGAATGTGGCACAACAATAATATTGCTCCTTCCAGAGCTTTCTCAGTTGGGAAAGACTTAATGCGAATGAGGATAGCCTTATCCTTATGGAGATGGCTAAAATGAGGGTTAGGGTTAGCATTCAGAGATCTACAATGACTCTAGCTCCAGGGGCACTAGTGCTGTAAAAACCACGCCAAGAAGAATGTGGCACAGCCCCAAAATTACTACTTCTACAACTGTCTTCTTTGGGCGAACCTTAATGCTGGTGATGCAGGCCTCATCTCTAGGAAGCTGGCTAAAATTAGGGTTAGGCTTGGGGCTGGCATTCAGAGATCTAAAGTGCCTCTACATCCAGGGGCATTAGTGCTATAAAAACCACGCCAAGAAGACTGTGGCACAGCCCCAAAATTACTACTTCCACAACTGTCTTATTTGGGCGAACGTTAATGCTGGTGTTTTAGGCCGCATCTCTAGGGAGCTGCGTGAAAGTAGGGTTAGGGCTTGCATGAAGATATCTATCATGACTCCAGCTCCAGGGGCACTAGTGCTGTAAAAGGCATGCCAAGAGGAATGTGGCACAGCACCAATATTACTCCTTAAACACCTTTCTTATTTGGGCTAGCCTTAGTGCTGGTAATAAAAGCCTCAACTCTAGGGCGCTGGCTAAAATTAGGGTTAGGGTTAGGGTTAGCATACAGAGATCTAAAATGACTCTAGTTCCAGGGGCACTAGTGCTGTAAAAGGCATGCCAAGAGGAATGTGGCACAACAATAATATTGCTCCTTCCAGAGCTTTCTCAGTTGGGAAAGACTTAATGCGAATGAGGATAGCCTTATCTCTATGGAGATGGCTAAAATGAGGGTTAGGGTTAGCATTCAGAGATCTACAATGACTCTAGCTCCAGGGGCACTAGTGCTGTAAAAACCACGCCAAGAAGAATGTGGCACAGCCCCAAAATTACTACTTCTACAACTGTCTTATTTGGGCGAACCTTAATGCTGGTGATGTAGGCCTCATCTCTAGGAAGCTGGCTAAAATTAGGGTTAGGCTTGGGGCTGGCATTCAGAGATCTAAAGTGCCTCTACATCCAGGGGCATTAGTGCTATAAAAACCACGCCAAGAAGACTGTGGCACAGCCCCAAAATTACTACTTCCACAACTGTCTTATTTGGGCGAACGTTAACGCTGGTGTTTTAGGCCGCATCTCGAGGGAGCTGCCTGAAAGTAGGGTTAGGGCTTGCATGAAGATATCTATCATGACTCCAGCTCCAGGGGCACTAGTGCTGTAAAAGGCATCCCAAGAGGAATGTGACACAGCACCAATATTACTCCTTAAACACCTTTCTTATTTGGGCTAGCCTTAGTGCTGGTAATAAAAGCCTCAACTCTAGGGCGCTGGCTAAAATTAGGGTTAGGGTTAGGGCTAGCATACAGAGATCTAAAATGACTCTAGTTCCAGGGGCACTAGTGCTGTAAAAGGCATGCCAAGAGGAATGTGGCACAACAATAATATTGCTCCTTCCAGAGCTTTCTCAGTTGGGAAAGACTTAATGCGAATGAGGATAGCCTTATCTCTATGGAGATGGCTAAAATGAGGGTTAGGGTTAGCATTCAGAGATCTACAATGACTCTAGCTCCAGGGGCACTAGTGCTGTAAAAACCACGCCAAGAAGAATGTGGCACAGCCCCAAAATTACTACTTCTACAACTGTCTTATTTGGGCGAACCTTAATGCTGGTGATGTAGGCCTCATCTCTAGGAAGCTGGCTAAAATTAGGGTTAGGCTTGGGGCAGGAATTCAGAGATCTAAAGTGCCTCTACATCCAGGGGCATTATTGCTATAAAAACCACGCCAAGAAGACTGTGGCACAGCCCCAAAATTACTACCTCCACAACTGTCTGATTTGGGCGAACGTTAATGCTGGTGTTTTAGGCCGCATCTCTAGGGAGCTGCGTGAAAGTAGGGTTAGGGCTTGCATGAAGATATCTATCATGACTCCAGCTCCAGGGGCACTAGTGCTGTAAAAGGCATGCCAAGAGGAATGTGGCACAGCACCAATATTACTCCTTAAACACCTTTCTTATTTGGGCTAGCCTTAGTGCTGGTAATAAAAGCCTCAACTCTAGGGCGCTGGCTAAAATTAGGGTTAGGGTTAGGGTTAGCATACAGAGATCTAAAATGACTCTAGTTCCAGGGGCACTAGTGCTGTAAAAGGCATGCCAAGAGGAATGTGGCACAACAATAATATTGCTCCTTCCAGAGCTTTCTCAGTTGGGAAAGACTTAATGCGAATGAGGATAGCCTTATCTCTATGGAGATGGCTAAAATGAGGGTTAGGGTTAGCATTCAGAGATCTACAATGACTCTAGCTCCAGGGGCACTAGTGCTGTAAAAACCACGCCAAGAAGAATGTGGCACAGCCCCAAAATTACTACTTCTACAACTGTCTTATTTGGGCGAACCTTAATGCTGGTGATGTAGGCCTCATCTCTAGGAAGCTGGCTAAAATTAGGGTTAGGCTTGGGGCTGGCATTCAGAGATCTAAAGTGCCTCTACATCCAGGGGCATTAGTGCTATAAAAACCACGCCAAGAAGACTGTGGCACAGCCCCAAAATTACTACTTCCACAACTGTCTTATTTGGGCGAACGTTAACGCTGGTGTTTTAGGCCGCATCTCGAGGGAGCTGCCTGAAAGTAGGGTTAGGGCTTGCATGAAGATATCTATCATGACTCCAGCTCCAGGGGCACTAGTGCTGTAAAAGGCATCCCAAGAGGAATGTGACACAGCACCAATATTACTCCTTAAACACCTTTCTTATTTGGGCTAGCCTTAGTGCTGGTAATAAAAGCCTCAACTCTAGGGCGCTGGCTAAAATTAGGGTTAGGGTTAGGGCTAGCATACAGAGATCTAAAATGACTCTAGTTCCAGGGGCACTAGTGCTGTAAAAGGCATGCCAAGAGGAATGTGGCACAACAATAATATTGCTCCTTCCAGAGCTTTCTCAGTTGGGAAAGACTTAATGCGAATGAGGATAGCCTTATCTCTATGGAGATGGCTAAAATGAGGGTTAGGGTTAGCATTCAGAGATCTACAATGACTCTAGCTCCAGGGGCACTAGTGCTGTAAAAACCACGCCAAGAAGAATGTGGCACAGCCCCAAAATTACTACTTCTACAACTGTCTTATTTGGGCGAACCTTAATGCTGGTGATGTAGGCCTCATCTCTAGGAAGCTGGCTAAAATTAGGGTTAGGCTTGGGGCAGGAATTCAGAGATCTAAAGTGCCTCTACATCCAGGGGCATTATTGCTATAAAAACCACGCCAAGAAGACTGTGGCACAGCCCCAAAATTACTACCTCCACAACTGTCTGATTTGGGCGAACGTTAATGCTGGTGTTTTAGGCCGCATCTCGAGGGAGCTGCCTGAAAGTAGGGTTAGGGCTTGCATGAAGATATCTATCATGACTCCAGCTCCAGGGGCACTAGTGCTGTAAAAGGCATGCCAAGAGGAATGTGGCACAGCACCAATATTACTCCTTAAACACCTTTCTTATTTGGGCTAGCCTTAGTGCTGGTAATAAAAGCCTCAACTCTAGGGCGCTGGCTAAAATTAGGGTTAGGGTTAGGGTTAGCATACAGAGATCTAAAATGACTCTAGTTCCAGGGGCACTAGTGCTGTAAAAGGCATGCCAAGAGGAATGTGGCACAACAATAATATTGCTCCTTCCAGAGCTTTCTCAGTTGGGAAAGACTTAATGCGAATGAGGATAGCCTTATCTCTATGGAGATGGCTAAAATGAGGGTTAGGGTTAGCATTCAGAGATCTACAATGACTCTAGCTCCAGGGGCACTAGTGCTGTAAAAACCACGCCAAGAAGAATGTGGCACAGCCCCAAAATTACTACTTCTACAACTGTCTTATTTGGGCGAACCTTAATGCTGGTGATGCAGGCCTCATCTCTAGGAAGCTGGCTAAAATTAGGGTTAGGCTTGGGGCTGGCATTCAGAGATCTAAAGTGCCTCTACATCCAGGGGCATTAGTGCTATAAAAACCACGCCAAGAAGACTGTGGCACAGCCCCAAAATTACTACTTCCACAACTGTCTTATTTGGGCGAACGTTAATGCTGGTGTTTTAGGCCGCATCTCTAGGGAGCTGCGTGAAAGTAGGGTTAGGGCTTGCATGAAGATATCTATCATGACTCCAGCTCCAGGGGCACTAGTGCTGTAAAAGGCATGCCAAGAGGAATGTGGCACAGCACCAATATTACTCCTTAAACACCTTTCTTATTTGGGCTAGCCTTAGTGCTGGTAATAAAAGCCTCAACTCTAGGGCGCTGGCTAAAATTAGGGTTAGGGTTAGGGTTAGCATACAGAGATCTAAAATGACTCTAGTTCCAGGGGCACTAGTGCTGTAAAAGGCATGCCAAGAGGAATGTGGCACAACAATAATATTGCTCCTTCCAGAGCTTTCTCAGTTGGGAAAGACTTAATGCGAATGAGGATAGCCTTATCTCTATGGAGATGGCTAAAATGAGGGTTAGGGTTAGCATTCAGAGATCTACAATGACTCTAGCTCCAGGGGCACTAGTGCTGTAAAAACCACGCCAAGAAGAATGTGGCACAGCACCAAAATTACTACTTCTACAACTGTCTTCTTTGGGCGAACCTTAATGCTGGTGATGCAGGCCTCATCTCTAGGAAGCTGGCTAAAATTAGGGTTAGGCTTGGGGCTGGCATTCAGAGATCTAAAGTGCCTCTACATCCAGGGGCATTAGTGCTATAAAAACCACGCCAAGAAGACTGTGGCACAGCCCCAAAATTACTACTTCCACAACTGTCTTATTTGGGCGAACGTTAATGCTGGTGTTTTAGGCCGCATCTCTAGGGAGCTGCGTGAAAGTAGGGTTAGGGCTTGCATGAAGATATCTATCATGACTCCAGCTCCAGGGGCACTAGTGCTGTAAAAGGCATGCCAAGAGGAATGTGGCACAGCACCAATATTACTCCTTAAACACCTTTCTTATTTGGGCTAGCCTTAGTGCTGGTAATAAAAGCCTCAACTCTAGGGCGCTGGCTAAAATTAGGGTTAGGGTTAGGGTTAGCATACAGAGATCTAAAATGACTCTAGTTCCAGGGGCACTAGTGCTGTAAAAGGCATGCCAAGAGGAATGTGGCACAACAATAATATTGCTCCTTCCAGAGCTTTCTCAGTTGGGAAAGACTTAATGCGAATGAGGATAGCCTTATCTCTATGGAGATGGCTAAAATGAGGGTTAGGGTTAGCATTCAGAGATCTACAATGACTCTAGCTCCAGGGGCACTAGTGCTGTAAAAACCACGCCAAGAAGAATGTGGCACAGCCCCAAAATTACTACTTCTACAACTGTCTTATTTGGGCGAACCTTAATGCTGGTGATGTAGGCCTCATCTCTAGGAAGCTGGCTAAAATTAGGGTTAGGCTTGGGGCTGGCATTCAGAGATCTAAAGTGCCTCTACATCCAGGGGCATTAGTGCTATAAAAACCACGCCAAGAAGACTGTGGCACAGCCCCAAAATTACTACTTCCACAACTGTCTTATTTGGGCGAACGTTAACGCTGGTGTTTTAGGCCGCATCTCGAGGGAGCTGCCTGAAATTAGGGTTAGGGCTTGCATGAAGATATCTATCATGACTCCAGCTCCAGGGGCACTAGTGCTGTAAAAGGCATCCCAAGAGGAATGTGACACAGCACCAATATTACTCCTTAAACACCTTTCTTATTTGGGCTAGCCTTAGTGCTGGTAATAAAAGCCTCAACTCTAGGGCGCTGGCTAAAATTAGGGTTAGGGTTAGGGCTAGCATACAGAGATCTAAAATGACTCTAGTTCCAGGGGCACTAGTGCTGTAAAAGGCATGCCAAGAGGAATGTGGCACAACAATAATATTGCTCCTTCCAGAGCTTTCTCAGTTGGGAAAGACTTAATGCGAATGAGGATAGCCTTATCTCTATGGAGATGGCTAAAATGAGGGTTAGGGTTAGCATTCAGAGATCTACAATGACTCTAGCTCCAGGGGCACTAGTGCTGTAAAAACCACGCCAAGAAGAATGTGGCACAGCCCCAAAATTACTACTTCTACAACTGTCTTATTTGGGCGAACCTTAATGCTGGTGATGTAGGCCTCATCTCTAGGAAGCTGGCTAAAATTAGGGTTAGGCTTGGGGCTGGCATTCAGAGATCTAAAGTGCCTCTAGATCCAGGGGCATTAGTGCTATAAAAACCACGCCAAGAAGACTGTGGCACAGCCCCAAAATTACTACTTCCACAACTGTCTTATTTGGGCGAACGTTAATGCTGGTGTTTTAGGCCGCATCTCGAGGGAGCTGCCTGAAAGTAGGGTTAGGGCTTGCATGAAGATATCTATCATGACTCCAGCTCCAGGGGCACTAGTGCTGTAAAAGGCATGCCAAGAGGAATGTGGCACAGCACCAATATTACTCCTTAAACACCTTTCTTATTTGGGCTAGCCTTAGTGCTGGTAATAAAAGCCTCAACTCTAGGGCGCTGGCTAAAATTAGGGTTAGGGTTAGGGTTAGCATACAGAGATCTAAAATGACTCTAGTTCCAGGGGCACTAGTGCTGTAAAAGGCATGCCAAGAGGAATGTGACACAACAATAATATTGCTCCTTCCAGAGCTTTCTCAGTTGGGAGAGACTTAATGCGAATGAGGATAGCCTTATCTCTATGGAGATGGCTAAAATGAGGGTTAGGGTTAGCATTCAGAGATCTACAATGACTCTAGCTCCAGGGGCACTAGTGCTGTAAAAACCACGCCAAGAAGAATGTGGCACAGCCCCAAAATTACTACTTCTACAACTGTCTTCTTTGGGCGAACCTTAATGCTGGTGATGTAGGCCTCATCTCTAGGAAGCTGGCTAAAATTAGGGTTAGGCTTGGGGCTGGCATTCAGAGATCTAAAGTGCCTCTACATCCAGGGGCATTAGTGCTATAAAAACCACGCCAAGAAGACTGTGGCACAGCCCCAAAATTACTACTTCCACAACTGTCTGATTTGGGCGAACGTTAATGCTGGTGTTTTAGGCCGCATCTCGAGGGAGCTGCCTGAAAGTAGGGTTAGGGCTTGCATGAAGATATCTATCATGACTCCAGCTCCAGGGGCACTAGTGCTGTAAAAGGCATCCCAAGAGGAATGTGACACAGCACCAATATTACTCCTTAAACACCTTTCTTATTTGGGCTAGCCTTAGTGCTGGTAATAAAAGCCTCAACTCTAGGGCGCTGGCTAAAATTAGGGTTAGGGTTAGGGTTAGCATACAGAGATCTAAAATGACTCTAGTTCCAGGGGCACTAGTGCTGTAAAAGGCATGCCAAGAGGAATGTGGCACAACAATAATATTGCTCCTTCCAGAGCTTTCTCAGTTGGGAGAGACTTAATGCGAATGAGGATAGCCTTATCTCTATGGAGATGGCTAAAATGAGGGTTAGGGTTAGCATTCAGAGATCTACAATGACTCTAGCTCCAGGGGCACTAGTGCTGTAAAAACCACGCCAAGAAGAATGTGGCACAGCCCCAAAATTACTACTTCTACAACTGTCTTCTTTGGGCGAACCTTAATGCTGGTGATGTAGGCCTCATCTCTAGGAAGCTGGCTAAAATTAGGGTTAGGCTTGGGGCTGGCATTCAGAGATCTAAAGTGCCTCTACATCCAGGGGCATTAGTGCTATAAAAACCACGCCAAGAAGACTGTGGCACAGCCCCAAAATTACTACTTCCACAACTGTCTGATTTGGGCGAACGTTAATGCTGGTGTTTTAGGCCGCATCTCGAGGGAGCTGCCTGAAAGTAGGGTTAGGGCTTGCATGAAGATATCTATCATGACTCCAGCTCCAGGGGCACTAGTGCTGTAAAAGGCATCCCAAGAGGAATGTGACACAGCACCAATATTACTCCTTAAACACCTTTCTTATTTGGGCTAGCCTTAGTGCTGGTAATAAAAGCCTCAACTCTAGGGCGCTGGCTAAAATTAGGGTTAGGGTTAGGGTTAGCATACAGAGATCTAAAATGACTCTAGTTCCAGGGGCACTAGTGCTGTAAAAGGCATGCCAAGAGGAATGTGGCACGACAATAATATTGCTCCTTCCAGAGCTTTCTCAGTTGGGAAAGACTTAATGCGAATGAGGATAGCCTTATCTCTATGGAGATGGCTAAAATGAGCGTTAGGGTTAGCATTCAGAGATCTACAATGACTCTAGCTCCAGGGGCACTAGTGCTGTAAAAACCACGCCAAGAAGAATGTGGCACAGCCCCAAAATTACTACTTTTACAACTGTCTTATTTGGGCGAACCTTAATGCTGGTGATGTAGGCCTCATCTCTAGGAAGCTCGCTAAAATTAGGGTTAGGCTTGGGGCTGGCATTCAGAGATCTAAAGTGCCTCTACATCCAGGGGCATTAGTGCTATAAAAACCACGCCAAGAAGACTGTGGCACAGCCCCAAAATTACTACTTCCACAACTGTCTTATTTGGGCGAACGTTAATGCTGGTGTTTTAGGCCGCATCTCGAGGGAGCTGCCTGAAAGTAGGGTTAGGGCTTGCATGAAGATATCTATCATGACTCCAGCTCCAGGGGCACTAGTGCTGTAAAAGGCATGCCAAGAGGAATGTGGCACAGCACCAATATTACTCCTTAAACACCTTTCTTATTTGGGCTAGCCTTAGTGCTGGTAATAAAAGCCTCAACTCTAGGGCGCTGGCTAAAATTAGGGTTAGGGTTAGGGTTAGCATACAGAGATCTAAAATGACTCTAGTTCCAGGGGCACTAGTGCTGTAAAAGGCATGCCAAGAGGAATGTGGCACAACAATAATATTGCTCCTTCCAGAGCTTTCTCAGTTGGGAGAGACTTAATGCGAATGAGGATAGCCTTATCTCTATGGAGATGGCTAAAATGAGGGTTAGGGTTAGCATTCAGAGATCTACAATGACTCTAGCTCCAGGGGCACTAGTGCTGTAAAAACCACGCCAAGAAGAATGTGGCACAGCCCCAAAATTACTACTTCTACAACTGTCTTCTTTGGGCGAACCTTAATGCTGGTGATGTAGGCCTCATCTCTAGGAAGCTGGCTAAAATTAGGGTTAGGCTTGGGGCTGGCATTCAAAGATCTAAAGTGCCTCTACATCCAGGGGCATTAGTGCTATAAAAACCACGCCAAGAAGACTGTGGCACAGCCCCAAAATTACTACTTCCACAACTGTCTGATTTGGGCGAACGTTAATGCTGGTGTTTTAGGCCGCATCTCGAGGGAGCTGCCTGAAAGTAGGGTTAGGGCTTGCATGAAGATATCTATCATGACTCCAGCTCCAGGGGCACTAGTGCTGTAAAAGGCATCCCAAGAGGAATGTGACACAGCACCAATATTACTCCTTAAACACCTTTCTTATTTGGGCTAGCCTTAGTGCTGGTAATAAAAGCCTCAACTCTAGGGCGCTGGCTAAAATTAGGGTTAGGGTTAGGGTTAGCATACAGAGATCTAAAATGACTCTAGTTCCAGGGGCACTAGTGCTGTAAAAGGCATGCCAAGAGGAATGTGGCACAACAATAATATTGCTCCTTCCAGAGCTTTCTCAGTTGGGAAAGACTTAATGCGAATGAGGATAGCCTTATCTCTATGGAGATGGCTAAAATGAGGGTTAGGGTTAGCATTCAGAGATCTACAATGACTCTAGCTCCAGGGGCACTAGTGCTGTAAAAACCACGCCAAGAAGAATGTGGCACAGCCCCAAAATTACTACTTCTACAACTGTCTTATTTGGGCGAACCTTAATGCTGGTGATGTAGGCCTCATCTCTAGGAAGCTGGCTAAAATTAGGGTTAGGCTTGGGGCTGGAATTCAGAGATCTAAAGTGCCTCTACATCCAGGGGCATTAGTGCTATAAAAACCACGCCAAGAAGACTGTGGCACAGCCCCAAAATTACTACTTCCACAACTGTCTGATTTGGGCGAACGTTAATGCTGGTGTTTTAGGCCGCATCTCGAGGGAGCTGCCTGAAAGTAGGGTTAGGGCTTGCATGAAGATATCTATCATGACTCCAGCTCCAGGGGCACTAGTGCTGTAAAAGGCATGCCAAGAGGAATGTGGCACAGCACCAATATTACTCCTTAAACACCTTTCTTATTTGGGCTAGCCTTAGTGCTGGTAATAAAAGCCTCAACTCTAGGGCGCTGGCTAAAATTAGGGTTAGGGTTAGGGTTAGCATACAGAGATCTAAAATGACTCTAGTTCCAGGGGCACTAGTGCTGTAAAAGGCATGCCAAGAGGAATGTGGCACAACAATAATATTGCTCCTTCCAGAGCTTTCTCAGTTGGGAAAGACTTAATGCGAATGAGGATAGCCTTATCTCTACGGAGATGGCTAAAATGAGGGTTAGGGTTAGCATTCAGAGATCTACAATGACTCTAGCTCCAGGGGCACTAGTGCTGTAAAAACCACGCCAAGAAGAATGTGGCACAGCCCCAAAATTACTACTTCTACAACTGTCTTCTTTGGGCGAACCTTAATGCTGGTGATGTAGGCCTCATCTCTAGGAAGCTGGCTAAAATTAGGGTTAGGCTTGGGGCTGGCATTCAGAGATCTAAAGTGCCTCTAGATCCAGGGGCATTAGTGCTATAAAAACCACGCCAAGAAGACTGTGGCACAGCCCCAAAATTACTACTTCCACAACTGTCTTATTTGGGCGAACGTTAATGCTGGTGTTTTAGGCCGCATCTCGAGGGAGCTGAATGAAAGTAGGGTTAGGGCTTGCATGAAGATATCTATCATGACTCCAGCTCCAGGGGCACTAGTGCTGTAAAAGGCATGCCAAGAGGAATGTGGCACAGCACCAATATTACTCCTTAAACACCTTTCTTATTTGGGCTAGCCTTAGTGCTGGTAATAAAAGCCTCAACCCTAGGGCGCTGGCTAAAATTAGGGTTAGGGTTAGGGTTAGCATACAGAGATCTAAAATGACTCTAGTTCCAGGGGCACTAGTGCTGTAAAAGGCATGCCAAGAGGAATGTGGCACAACAATAATATTGCTCCTTCCAGAGCTTTCTCAGTTGGGAGAGACTTAATGCGAATGAGGATAGCCTTATCTCTATGGAGATGGCTAAAATGAGGGTTAGGGTTAGCATTCAGAGATCTACAATGACTCTAGCTCCAGGGGCACTAGTGCTGTAAAAACCACGCCAAGAAGTATGTGGCACAGCCCCAAAATTACTACCTCTACAACTGTCTTATTTGGGCGAACCTTAATGCTGGTGATGTAGGCCTCATCTCTAGGAAGCTGGCGAAAATTAGGGTTAGGCTTGGGGCTGGCATTCAGAGATCTAAAGTGCCTCTAGATCCAGGGGCATTAGTGCTATAAAAACCACGCCAAGAAGACTGTGGCACAGCCCCAAAAATACTACTTCCACAACTGTCTGATTTGGGCGAACGTTAATGCTGGTGTTTTAGGCCGCATCTCTAGGGAGCTGCCTGAAAGTAGGGTTAGGGCTTGCATGAAGATATCTATCATGACTCCAGCTCCAGGGGCACTAGTGCTGTAAAAGGCATGCCAAGAGGAATGTGACACAGCACCAATATTACTCCTTAAACACCTTTCTTATTTGGGCTAGCCTTAGTGCTGGTAATAAAAGCCTCAACTCTAGGGCGCTGGCTAAAATTAGGGTTAGTGTTAGGGTTAGCATACAGAGATCTAAAATGACTCTAGTTCCAGGGGCACTAGTGCTGTAAAAGGCATGCCAAGAGGAATGTGGCACAACAATAATATTGCTCCTTCCAGAGCTTTCTCAGTTGGGAAAGACTTAATGCGAATGAGGATAGCCTTATCTCTATGGAGATGGCTAAAATGAGGGTTAGGGTTAGCATTCAGAGATCTACAATGACTCTAGCTCCAGGGGCACTAGTGCTGTAAAAACCACGCCAAGAAGAATGTGGCACAGCCCCAAAATTACTACTTCTACAACTGTCTTCTTTGGGTGAATCTTAATGCTGGTGATGTAGGCCTCATCTCTAGGAAGCTGGCTAAAATTAGGGTTAGGCTTGGGGCTGGCATTCAGAGATCTAAAGTGCCTCTAGATCCAGGGGCATTAGTGCTATAAAAACCACGCCAAGAAGACTGTGGCACAGCCCCAAAATTACTACTTCCACAACTGTCTGATTTGGGCGAACGTTAATGCTGGTGTTTTAGGCCGCATCTCGAGGGAGCTGCCTGAAAGTAGGGTTAGGGCTTGCATGAAGATATCTATCATGACTCCAGCTCCAGGGGCACTAGTGCTGTAAAAGGCATGCCAAGAGGAATGTGACACAGCACCAATATTACTCCTTAAACACCTTTCTTATTTGGGCTAGCCTTAGTGCTGGTAATAAAAGCCTCAACTCTAGGGCGCTGGCTAAAATTAGGGTTAGGGTTAGGGTTAGCTTACAGAGATCTAAAATGACTCTAGTTCCAGGGGCACTAGTGCTGTAAAAGGCATGCCAAGAGGAATGTGGCACAACAATAATATTGCTCCTTCCAGAGCTTTCTCAGTTGGGAAAGACTTAATGCGAATGAGGATAGCCTTATCTCTATGGAGATGGCTAAAATGAGGGTTAGGGTTAGCATTCAGAGATCTACAATGACTCTAGCTCCAGGGGCACTAGTGCTGTAAAAACCACGCCAAGAAGAATGTGGCACAGCCCCAAAATTACTACTTCTACAACTGTCTTATTTGGGCGAAACTTAATGCTGGTGATGTAGGCCTCATCTCTAGGAAGCTGGCTAAAATTAGGGTTAGGCTTGGGGCTGGAATTCAGAGATCTAAAGTGCCTCTACATCCAGGGGCATTAGTGCTATAAAAACCACGCCAAGAAGACTGTGGCTCAGCCCCAAAATTACTACTTCCACAACTGTCTGATTTGGGCGAACGTTAATGCTGGTGTTTTAGGCCGCATCTCGAGGGAGCTGCCTGAAAGTAGGGTTAGGGCTTGCATGAAGATATCTATCATGACTCCAGCTCCAGGGGCACTAGTGCTGTAAAAGGCATGCCAAGAGGAATGTGACACAGCACCAATATTACTCCTTAAACACCTTTCTTATTTGGGCTAGCCTTAGTGCTGGTAATAAAAGCCTCAACTCTAGGGCGCTGGCTAAAATTAGGGTTAGGGTTAGGGTTAGCATACAGAGATCTAAAATGACTCTAGTTCCAGGGGCACTAGTGCTGTAAAAGGCATGCCAAGAGGAATGTGGCACAACAATAATATTGCTCCTTCCAGAGCTTTCTCAGTTGGGAAAGACTTAATGCGAATGAGGATAGCCTTATCTCTATGGAGATGGCTAAAATGAGGGTTAGGGTTAGCATTCAGAGATCTACAATGACTCTAGCTCCAGGGGCACTAGTGCTGTAAAAACCACGCCAAGAAGAATGTGGCACAGCCCCAAAATTACTACTTCTACAACTGTCTTATTTGGGCGAACCTTAATGCTGGTGATGTAGGCCTCATCTCTAGGAAGCTGGCTAAAATTAGGGTTAGGCTTGGGGCTGGCATTCAGAGATCTAAAGTGCCTCTACATCCAGGGGCATTAGTGCTATAAAAACCACGCCAAGAAGACTGTGGCACAGCCCCAAAATTACTACTTCCACAACTGTCTTATTTGGGCGAACGTTAATGCTGGTGTTTTAGGCCGCATCTCTAGGGAGCTGCGTGAAAGTAGGGTTAGGGCTTGCATGAAGATATCTATCATGACTCCAGCTCCAGGGGCACTAGTGCTGTAAAAGGCATGCCAAGAGGAATGTGGCACAGCACCAATATTACTCCTTAAACACCTTTCTTATTTGGGCTAGCCTTAGTGCTGGTAATAAAAGCCTCAACTCTAGGGCACTGGCTAAAATTAGGGTTAGGGTTAGGGTTAGCATACAGAGATCTAAAATGACTCTAGTTCCAGGGGCACTAGTGCTGTAAAAGGCATGCCAAGAGGAATGTGGCACAACAATAATATTGCTCCTTCCAGAGCTTTCTCAGTTGGGAAAGACTTAATGCGAATGAGGATAGCCTTATCTCTACGGAGATGGCTAAAATGAAGGTTAGGGTTAGCATTCAGAGATCTACAATGACTCTAGCTCCAGGGGCACTAGTGCTGTAAAAACCACGCCAAGAAGAATGTGGCACAGCACCAAAATTACTACTTCTACAACTGTCTTCTTTGGGCGAACCTTAATGCTGGTGATGTAGGCCTCATCTCTAGGAAGCTGGCTAAAATTAGGGTTAGGCTTGGGGCTGGCATTCAGAGATCTAAAGTGCCTCTAGATCCAGGGGCATTAGTGCTATAAAAACCACGCCAAGAAGACTGTGGCACAGCCCCAAAATTACTACTTCCACAACTGTCTGATTTGGGCGAACGTTAATGCTGGTGTTTTAGGCCGCATCTCGAGGGAGCTGCCTGAAAGTAGGGTTAGGGCTTGCATGAAGATATCTATCATGACTCCAGCTCCAGGGGCACTAGTGCTGTAAAAGGCATCCCAAGAGGAATGTGACACAGCACCAATATTACTCCTTAAACACCTTTCTTATTTGGGCTAGCCTTAGTGCTGGTAATAAAAGCCTCAACTCTAGGGCGCTGGCTAAAATTAGGGTTAGGGTTAGGGTTAGCTTACAGAGATCTAAAATGACTCTAGTTCCAGGGGCACTAGTGCTGTAAAAGGCATGCCAAGAGGAATGTGGCACAACAATAATATTGCTCCTTCCAGAGCTTTCTCAGTTGGGAAAGACTTAATGCGAATGAGGATAGCCTTATCTCTATGGAGATGGCTAAAATGAGGGTTAGGGTTAGCATTCAGAGATCTACAATGACTCTAGCTCCAGGGGCACTAGTGCTGTAAAAACCACGCCAAGAAGAATGTGGCACAGCCCCAAAATTACTACTTCTACAACTGTCTTATTTGGGCGAACCTTAATGCTGGTGATGTAGGCCTCATCTCTAGGAAGCTGGCTAAAATTAGGGTTAGGCTTGGGGCTGGAATTCAGAGATCTAAAGTGCCTCTACATCCAGGGGCATTAGTGCTATAAAAACCACGCCAAGAAGACTGTGGCTCAGCCCCAAAATTACTACTTCCACAACTGTCTGATTTGGGCGAACGTTAATGCTGGTGTTTTAGGCCGCATCTCGAGGGAGCTGCCTGAAAGTAGGGTTAGGGCTTGCATGAAGATATCTATCATGACTCCAGCTCCAGGGGCACTAGTGCTGTAAAAGGCATCCCAAGAGGAATGTGACACAGCACCAATATTACTCCTTAAACACCTTTCTTATTTGGGCTAGCCTTAGTGCTGGTAATAAAAGCCTCAACTCTAGGGCGCTGGCTAAAATTAGGGTTAGGGTTAGGGTTAGCATACAGAGATCTAAAATGACTCTAGTTCCAGGGGCACTAGTGCTGTAAAAGGCATGCCAAGAGGAATGTGGCACAACAATAATATTGCTCCTTCCAGAGCTTTCTCAGTTGGGAAAGACTTAATGCGAATGAGGATAGCCTTATCTCTATGGAGATGGCTAAAATGAGGGTTAGGGTTAGCATTCAGAGATCTACAATGACTCTAGCTCCAGGGGCACTAGTGCTGTAAAAACCACGCCAAGAAGAATGTGGCACAGCCCCAAAATTACTACTTCTACAACTGTCTTATTTGGGCGAACCTTAATGCTGGTGATGTAGGCCTCATCTCTAGGAAGCTGGCTAAAATTAGGGTTAGGCTTGGGGCTGGCATTCAGAGATCTAAAGTGCCTCTAGATCCAGGGGCATTATTGCTATAAAAACCACGCCAAGAAGACTGTGGCACAGCCCCAAAATTACTACTTCCACAACTGTCTGATTTGGGCGAACGTTAATGCTGGTGTTTTAGGCCGCATCTCTAGGGAGCTGCCTGAAAGTAGGGTTAGGGCTTGCATGAAGATATCTATCATGACTCCAGCTCCAGGGGCACTAGTGCTGTAAAAGGCATGCCAAGAGGAATGTGGCACAGCACCAATATTACTCCTTAAACACCTTTCTTATTTGGGCTAGCCTTAGTGCTGGTAATAAAAGCCTCAACTCTAGGGCACTGGCTAAAATTAGGGTTAGGGTTAGGGTTAGCATACAGAGATCTAAAATGACTCTAGTTCCAGGGGCACTAGTGCTGTAAAAGGCATGCCAAGAGGAATGTGGCACAACAATAATATTGCTCCTTCCAGAGCTTTCTCAGTTGGGAAAGACTTAATGCGAATGAGGATAGCCTTATCTCTACGGAGATGGCTAAAATGAAGGTTAGGGTTAGCATTCAGAGATCTACAATGACTCTAGCTCCAGGGGCACTAGTGCTGTAAAAACCACGCCAAGAAGAATGTGGCACAGCCCCAAAATTACTACTTCTACAACTGTCTTCTTTGGGCGAACCTTAATGCTGGTGATGTAGGCCTCATCTCTAGGAAGCTGGCTAAAATTAGGGTTAGGCTTGGGGCTGGCATTCAGAGATCTAAAGTGCCTCTAGATCCAGGGGCATTAGTGCTATAAAAACCACGCCAAGAAGACTGTGGCACAGCCCCAAAAATACTACTTCCACAACTGTCTGATTTGGGCGAACGTTAATGCTGGTGTTTTAGGCCGCATCTCGAGGGAGCTGCCTGAAAGTAGGGTTAGGGCTTGCATGAAGATATCTATCATGACTCCAGCTCCAGGGGCACTAGTGCTGTAAAAGGCATCCCAAGAGGAATGTGACACAGCACCAATATTACTCCTTAAACACCTTTCTTATTTGGGCTAGCCTTAGTGCTGGTAATAAAAGCCTCAACTCTAGGGCGCTGGCTAAAATTAGGGTTAGGGTTAGGGTTAGCATACAGAGATCTAAAATGACTCTAGTTCCAGGGGCACTAGTGCTGTAAAAGGCATGCCAAGAGGAATGTGGCACAACAATAATATTGCTCCTTCCAGAGCTTTCTCAGTTGGGAAAGACTTAATGCGAATGAGGATAGCCTTATCTCTACGGAGATGGCTAAAATGAAGGTTAGGGTTAGCATTCAGAGATCTACAATGACTCTAGCTCCAGGGGCACTAGTGCTGTAAAAACCACGCCAAGAAGAATGTGGCACAGCCCCAAAATTACTACTTCTACAACTGTCTTCTTTGGGCGAACCTTAATGCTGGTGATGTAGGCCTCATCTCTAGGAAGCTGGCTAAAATTAGGGTTAGGCTTGGGGCTGGCATTCAGAGATCTAAAGTGCCTCTAGATCCAGGGGCATTAGTGCTATAAAAACCACGCCAAGAAGACTGTGGCACAGCCCCAAAAATACTACTTCCACAACTGTCTGATTTGGGCGAACGTTAATGCTGGTGTTTTAGGCCGCATCTCGAGGGAGCTGCCTGAAAGTAGGGTTAGGGCTTGCATGAAGATATCTATCATGACTCCAGCTCCAGGGGCACTAGTGCTGTAAAAGGCATCCCAAGAGGAATGTGACACAGCACCAATATTACTCCTTAAACACCTTTCTTATTTGGGCTAGCCTTAGTGCTGGTAATAAAAGCCTCAACTCTAGGGCGCTGGCTAAAATTAGGGTTAGGGTTAGGGTTAGCATACAGAGATCTAAAATGACTCTAGTTCCAGGGGCACTAGTGCTGTAAAAGGCATGCCAAGAGGAATGTGGCACAACAATAATATTGCTCCTTCCAGAGCTTTCTCAGTTGGGAAAGACTTAATGCGAATGAGGATAGCCTTATCTCTATGGAGATGGCTAAAATGAGGGTTAGGGTTAGCATTCAGAGATCTACAATGACTCTAGCTCCAGGGGCACTAGTGCTGTAAAAACCACGCCAAGAAGAATGTGGCACAGCCCCAAAATTACTACTTCTACAACTGTCTTATTTGGGCGAACCTTAATGCTGGTGATGTAGGCCTCATCTCTAGGAAGCTGGCTAAAATTAGGGTTAGGCTTGGGGCTGGCATTCAGAGATCTAAAGTGCCTCTAGATCCAGGGGCATTATTGCTATAAAAACCACGCCAAGAAGACTGTGGCACAGCCCCAAAATTACTACTTCCACAACTGTCTTATTTGGGCGAACGTTAATGCTGGTGTTTTAGGCCGCATCTCTAGGGAGCTGCCTGAAAGTAGGGTTAGGGCTTGCATGAAGATATCTATCATGACTCCAGCTCCAGGGGCACTAGTGCTGTAAAAGGCATGCCAAGAGGAATGTGGCACAGCACCAATATTACTCCTTAAACACCTTTCTTATTTGGGCTAGCCTTAGTGCTGGTAATAAAAGCCTCAACTCTAGGGCACTGGCTAAAATTAGGGTTAGGGTTAGGGTTAGCATACAGAGATCTAAAATGACTCTAGTTCCAGGGGCACTAGTGCTGTAAAAGGCATGCCAAGAGGAATGTGGCACAACAATAATATTGCTCCTTCCAGAGCTTTCTCAGTTGGGAAAGACTTAATGCGAATGAGGATAGCCTTATCTCTACGGAGATGGCTAAAATGAAGGTTAGGGTTAGCATTCAGAGATCTACAATGACTCTAGCTCCAGGGGCACTAGTGCTGTAAAAACCACGCCAAGAAGAATGTGGCACAGCACCAAAATTACTACTTCTACAACTGTCTTATTTGGGCGAACCTTAATGCTGGTGATGTAGGCCTCATCTCTAGGAAGCTGGCTAAAATTAGGGTTAGGCTTGGGGCTGGCATTCAGAGATCTAAAGTGCCTCTAGATCCAGGGGCATTAGTGCTATAAAAACCACGCCAAGAAGACTGTGGCACAGCCCCAAAAATACTACTTCCACAACTGTCTGATTTGGGCGAACGTTAATGCTGGTGTTTTAGGCCGCATCTCGAGGGAGCTGCCTGAAAGTAGGGTTAGGGCTTGCATGAAGATATCTATCATGACTCCAGCTCCAGGGGCACTAGTGCTGTAAAAGGCATGCCAAGAGGAATGTGACACAGCACCAATATTACTCCTTAAACACCTTTCTTATTTGGGCTAGCCTTAGTGCTGGTAATAAAAGCCTCAACTCTAGGGCGCTGGCTAAAATTAGGGTTAGGGTTAGGGTTAGCATACAGAGATCTAAAATGACTCTAGTTCCAGGGGCACTAGTGCTGTAAAAGGCATGCCAAGAGGAATGTGGCACAACAATAATATTGCTCCTTCCAGAGCTTTCTCAGTTGGGAAAGACTTAATGCGAATGAGGATAGCCTTATCTCTATGGAGATGGCTAAAATGAGGGTTAGGGTTAGCATTCAGAGATCTACAATGACTCTAGCTCCAGGGGCACTAGTGCTGTAAAAACCACGCCAAGAAGAATGTGGCACAGCCCCAAAATTACTACTTCTACAACTGTCTTATTTGGGCGAACCTTAATGCTGGTGATGTAGGCCTCATCTCTAGGAAGCTGGCTAAAATTAGGGTTAGGCTTGGGGCTGGCATTCAGAGATCTAAAGTGCCTCTAGATCCAGGGGCATTAGTGCTATAAAAACCACGCCAAGAAGACTGTGGCACAGCCCCAAAATTACTACTTCCACAACTGTCTGATTTGGGCGAACGTTAATGCTGGTGTTTTAGGCCGCATCTCTAGGGAGCTGCCTGAAAGTAGGGTTAGGGCTTGCATGAAGATATCTATCATGACTCCAGCTCCAGGGGCACTAGTGCTGTAAAAGGCATGCCAAGAGGAATGTGACACAGCACCAATATTACTCCTTAAACACCTTTCTTATTTGGGCTAGCCTTAGTGCTGGTAATAAAAGCCTCAACTCTAGGGCGCTGGCTAAAATTAGGGTTAGGGTTAGGGTTAGCATACAGAGATCTAAAATGACTCTAGTTCCAGGGGCACTAGTGCTGTAAAAGGCATGCCAAGAGGAATGTGGCACAACAATAATATTGCTCCTTCCAGAGCTTTCTCAGTTGGGAAAGACTTAATGCGAATGAGGATAGCCTTATCTCTATGGAGATGGCTAAAATGAGGGTTAGGGTTAGCATTCAGAGATCTACAATGACTCTAGCTCCAGGGGCACTAGTGCTGTAAAAACCACGCCAAGAAGAATGTGGCACAGCACCAAAATTACTACTTCTACAACTGTCTTATTTGGGCGAACCTTAATGCTGGTGATGTAGGCCTCATCTCTAGGAAGCTGGCTAAAATTAGGGTTAGGCTTGGGGCTGGCATTCAGAGATCTAAAGTGCCTCTAGATCCAGGGGCATTAGTGCTATAAAAACCACGCCAAGAAGACTGTGGCACAGCCCCAAAATTACTACTTCCACAACTGTCTGATTTGGGCGAACGTTAATGCTGGTGTTTTAGGCCGCATCTCGAGGGAGCTGCCTGAAAGTAGGGTTAGGGCTTGCATGAAGATATCTATCATGACTCCAGCTCCAGGGGCACTAGTGCTGTAAAAGGCATGCCAAGAGGAATGTGGCACAGCACCAATATTACTCCTTAAACACCTTTCTTATTTGGGCTAGCCTTAGTGCTGGTAATAAAAGCCTCAACTCTAGGGCGCTGGCTAAAATTAGGGTTAGGGTTAGGGTTAGCATACAGAGATCTAAAATGACTCTAGTTCCAGGGGCACTAGTGCTGTAAAAGGCATGCCAAGAGGAATGTGGCACAACAATAATATTGCTCCTTCCAGAGCTTTCTCAGTTGGGAAAGACTTAATGCGAATGAGGATAGCCTTATCCTTATGGAGATGGCTAAAATGAGGGTTAGGGTTAGCATTCAGAGATCTACAATGACTCTAGCTCCAGGGGCACTAGTGCTGTAAAAACCACGCCAAGAAGAATGTGGCACAGCCCCAAAATTACTACTTCTACAACTGTCTTATTTGGGCGAACCTTAATGCTGGTGATGTAGGCCTCATCTCTAGGAAGCTGGCTAAAATTAGGGTTAGGCTTGGGGCTGGCATTCAGAGATCTAAAGTGCCTCTAGATCCAGGGGCATTAGTGCTATAAAAACCACGCCAAGAAGACTGTGGCACAGCCCCAAAATTACTACTTCCACAACTGTCTGATTTGGGCGAACGTTAATGCTGGTGTTTTAGGCCGCATCTCTAGGGAGCTGCCTGAAAGTAGGGTTAGGGCTTGCATGAAGATATCTATCATGACTCCAGCTCCAGGGGCACTAGTGCTGTAAAAGGCATGCCAAGAGGAATGTGACACAGCACCAATATTACTCCTTAAACACCTTTCTTATTTGGGCTAGCCTTAGTGCTGGTAATAAAAGCCTCAACTCTAGGGCGCTGGCTAAAATTAGGGTTAGGGTTAGGGTTAGCATACAGAGATCTAAAATGACTCTAGTTCCAGGGGCACTAGTGCTGTAAAAGGCATGCCAAGAGGAATGTGGCACAACAATAATATTGCTCCTTCCAGAGCTTTCTCAGTTGGGAAAGACTTAATGCGAATGAGGATAGCCTTATCTCTATGGAGATGGCTAAAATGAGGGTTAGGGTTAGCATTCAGAGATCTACAATGACTCTAGCTCCAGGGGCACTAGTGCTGTAAAAACCACGCCAAGAAGAATGTGGCACAGCACCAAAATTACTACTTCTACAACTGTCTTATTTGGGCGAACCTTAATGCTGGTGATGTAGGCCTCATCTCTAGGAAGCTGGCTAAAATTAGGGTTAGGCTTGGGGCTGGCATTCAGAGATCTAAAGTGCCTCTAGATCCAGGGGCATTAGTGCTATAAAAACCACGCCAAGAAGACTGTGGCACAGCCCCAAAATTACTACTTCCACAACTGTCTGATTTGGGCGAACGTTAATGCTGGTGTTTTAGGCCGCATCTCGAGGGAGCTGCCTGAAAGTAGGGTTAGGGCTTGCATGAAGATATCTATCATGACTCCAGCTCCAGGGGCACTAGTGCTGTAAAAGGCATGCCAAGAGGAATGTGGCACAGCACCAATATTACTCCTTAAACACCTTTCTTATTTGGGCTAGCCTTAGTGCTGGTAATAAAAGCCTCAACTCTAGGGCGCTGGCTAAAATTAGGGTTAGGGTTAGGGTTAGCATACAGAGATCTAAAATGACTCTAGTTCCAGGGGCACTAGTGCTGTAAAAGGCATGCCAAGAGGAATGTGGCACAACAATAATATTGCTCCTTCCAGAGCTTTCTCAGTTGGGAAAGACTTAATGCGAATGAGGATAGCCTTATCCTTATGGAGATGGCTAAAATGAGGGTTAGGGTTAGCATTCAGAGATCTACAATGACTCTAGCTCCAGGGGCACTAGTGCTGTAAAAACCACGCCAAGAAGAATGTGGCACAGCCCCAAAATTACTACTTCTACAACTGTCTTATTTGGGCGAACCTTAATGCTGGTGATGTAGGCCTCATCTCTAGGAAGCTGGCTAAAATTAGGGTTAGGCTTGGGGCAGGAATTCAGAGATCTAAAGTGCCTCTACATCCAGGGGCATTAGTGCTATAAAAACCACGCCAAGAAGACTGTGGCACAGCCCCAAAATTACTACCTCCACAACTGTCTGATTTGGGCGAACGTTAATGCTGGTGTTTTAGGCCGCATCTCGAGGGAGCTGCCTGAAAGTAGGGTTAGGGCTTGCATGAAGATATCTATCATGACTCCAGCTCCAGGGGCACTAGTGCTGTAAAAGGCATGCCAAGAGGAATGTGGACCAGCACCAATATTACTCCTTAAACACCTTTCTTATTTGGGCTAGCCTTAGTGCTGGTAATAAAAGCCTCAACTCTAGGGCGCTGGCTAAAATTAGGGTTAGGGTTAGGGTTAGCATACAGAGATCTAAAATGACTCTAGTTCCAGGGGCACTAGTGCTGTAAAAGGCATGCCAAGAGGAATGTGGCACAACAATAATATTGCTCCTTCCAGAGCTTTCTCAGTTGGGAAAGACTTAATGCGAATGAGGATAGCCTTATCTCTATGGAGATGGCTAAAATGAGGGTTAGGGTTAGCATTCAGAGATCTACAATGACTCTAGCTCCAGGGGCACTAGTGCTGTAAAAACCACGCCAAGAAGAATGTGGCACAGCCCCAAAATTACTACTTCTACAACTGTCTTCTTTGGGCGAACCTTAATGCTGGTGATGTAGGCCTCATCTCTAGGAAGCTGGCTAAAATTAGGGTTAGGCTTGGGGCTGGCATTCAGAGATCTAAAGTGCCTCTACATCCAGGGGCATTAGTGCTATAAAAACCACGCCAAGAAGACTGTGGCACAGCCCCAAAATTACTACTTCCGCAACTGTCTTATTTGGGCGAACGTTAATGCTGGTGTTTTAGGCCGCATCTCGAGGGAGCTGCCTGAAAGTAGGGTTAGGGCTTGCATGAAGATATCTATCATGACTCCAGCTCCAGGGGCACTAGTGCTGTAAAAGGCATGCCAAGAGGAATGTGGCACAGCACCAATATTACTCCTTAAACACCTTTCTTATTTGGGCTAGCCTTAGTGCTGGTAATAAAAGCCTCAACTCTAGGGCGCTGGCTAAAATTAGGGTTAGGGTTAGGGTTAGCATACAGAGATCTAAAATGACTCTAGTTCCAGGGGCACTAGTGCTGTAAAAGGCATGCCAAGAGGAATGTGGCACAACAATAATATTGCTCCTTCCAGAGCTTTCTCAGTTGGGAAAGACTTAATGCGAATGAGGATAGCCTTATCTCTATGGAGATGGCTAAAATGAGGGTTAGGGTTAGCATTCAGAGATCTACAATGACTCTAGCTCCAGGGGCACTAGTGCTGTAAAAACCACGCCAAGAAGAATGTGGCACAGCCCCAAAATTACTACTTCTACAACTGTCTTATTTGGGCGAACCTTAATGCTGGTGATGTAGGCCTCATCTCTAGGAAGCTGGCTAAAATTAGGGTTAGGCTTGGGGCTGGCATTCAGAGATCTAAAGTGCCTCTACATCCAGGGGCATTAGTGCTATAAAAACCACGCCAAGAAGACTGTGGCACAGCCCCAAAATTACTACTTCCACAACTGTCTGATTTGGGCGAACGTTAATGCTGGTGTTTTAGGCCGCATCTCTAGGGAGCTGCCTGAAAGTAGGGTTAGGGCTTGCATGAAGATATCTATCATGACTCCAGCTCCAGGGGCACTAGTGCTGTAAAAGGCATGCCAAGAGGAATGTGGCACAGCACCAATATTACTCCTTAAACACCTTTCTTATTTGGGCTAGCCTTAGTGCTGGTAATAAAAGCCTCAACTCTAGGGCGCTGGCTAAAATTAGGGTTAGGGTTAGGGTTAGCATACAGAGATCTAAAATGACTCTAGTTCCAGGGGCACTAGTGCTGTAAAAGGCATGCCAAGAGGAATGTGGCACAATAATATTGCTCCTTCCAGAGCTTTCTCAGTTGGGAAAGACTTAATGCGAATGAGGATAGCCTTATCTCTATGGAGATGGCTAAAATGAGGGTTAGGGTTAGCATTCAGAGATCTACAATGACTCTAGCTCCAGGGGCACTAGTGCTGTAAAAACCACGCCAAGAAGAATGTGGCACAGCCCCAAAATTACTACTTCTACAACTGTCTTCTTTGGGCGAACCTTAATGCTGGTGATGTAGGCCTCATCTCTAGGAAGCTGGCTAAAATTAGGGTTAGGCTTGGGGCTGGCATTCAGAGATCTAAAGTGCCTCTACATCCAGGGGCATTAGTGCTATAAAAACCACGCCAAGAAGACTGTGGCACAGCCCCAAAATTACTACTTCCGCAACTGTCTTATTTGGGCGAACGTTAATGCTGGTGTTTTAGGCCGCATCTCGAGGGAGCTGCCTGAAAGTAGGGTTAGGGCTTGCATGAAGATATCTATCATGACTCCAGCTCCAGGGGCACTAGTGCTGTAAAAGGCATGCCAAGAGGAATGTGGCACAGCACCAATATTACTCCTTAAACACCTTTCTTATTTGGGCTAGCCTTAGTGCTGGTAATAAAAGCCTCAACTCTAGGGCGCTGGCTAAAATTAGGGTTAGGGTTAGGGTTAGCATACAGAGATCTAAAATGACTCTAGTTCCAGGGGCACTAGTGCTGTAAAAGGCATGCCAAGAGGAATGTGGCACAACAATAATATTGCTCCTTCCAGAGCTTTCTCAGTTGGGAAAGACTTAATGCGAATGAGGATAGCCTTATCTCTATGGAGATGGCTAAAATGAGGGTTAGGGTTAGCATTCAGAGATCTACAATGACTCTAGCTCCAGGGGCACTAGTGCTGTAAAAACCACGCCAAGAAGAATGTGGCACAGCCCCAAAATTACTACTTCTACAACTGTCTTATTTGGGCGAACCTTAATGCTGGTGATGTAGGCCTCATCTCTAGGAAGCTGGCTAAAATTAGGGTTAGGCTTGGGGCTGGCATTCAGAGATCTAAAGTGCCTCTAGATCCAGGGGCATTAGTGCTATAAAAACCACGCCAAGAAGACTGTGGCACAGCCCCAAAATTACTACTTCCACAACTGTCTGATTTGGGCGAACGTTAATGCTGGTGTTTTAGGCCGCATCTCGAGGGAGCTGCCTGAAAGTAGGGTTAGGGCTTGCATGAAGATATCTATCATGACTCCAGCTCCAGGGGCACTAGTGCTGTAAAAGGCATGCCAAGAGGAATGTGGCACAGCACCAATATTACTCCTTAAACACCTTTCTTATTTGGGCTAGCCTTAGTGCTGGTAATAAAAGCCTCAACTCTAGGGCGCTGGCTAAAATTAGGGTTAGGGTTAGGGTTAGCATACAGAGATCTAAAATGACTCTAGTTCCAGGGGCACTAGTGCTGTAAAAGGCATGCCAAGAGGAATGTGGCACAACAATAATATTGCTCCTTCCAGAGCTTTCTCAGTTGGGAAAGACTTAATGCGAATGAGGATAGCCTTATCTCTATGGAGATGGCTAAAATGAGGGTTAGGGTTAGCATTCAGGGATCTACAATGACTCTAGCTCCAGGGGCACTAGTGCTGTAAAAACCACGCCAAGAAGAATGTGGCACAGCACCAAAATTACTACTTCTACAACTGTCTTATTTGGGCGAACCTTAATGCTGGTGATGTAGGCCTCATCTCTAGGAAGCTGGCTAAAATTAGGGTTAGGCTTGGGGCTGGCATTCAGAGATCTAAAGTGCCTCTACATCCAGGGGCATTAGTGCTATAAAAACCACGCCAAGAAGACTGTGGCACAGCCCCAAAATTACTACTTCCACAACTGTCTTATTTGGGCGAACGTTAATGCTGGTGTTTTAGGCCGCATCTCGAGGGAGCTGCCTGAAAGTAGGGTTAGGGCTTGCATGAAGATATCTATCATGACTCCAGCTCCAGGGGCACTAGTGCTGTAAAAGGCATGCCAAGAGGAATGTGGCACAGCACCAATATTACTCCTTAAACACCTTTCTTATTTGGGCTAGCCTTAGTGCTGGTAATAAAAGCCTCAACTCTAGGGCGCTGGCTAAAATTAGGGTTAGGGTTAGGGTTAGCATACAGAGATCTAAAATGACTCTAGTTCCAGGGGCACTAGTGCTGTAAAAGGCATGCCAAGAGGAATGTGGCACAACAATAATATTGCTCCTTCCAGAGCTTTCTCAGTTGGGAAAGACTTAATGCGAATGAGGATAGCCTTATCTCTATGGAGATGGCTAAAATGAGGGTTAGGGTTAGCATTCAGAGATCTACAATGACTCTAGCTCCAGGGGCACTAGTGCTGTAAAAACCACGCCAAGAAGAATGTGGCACAGCCCCAAAATTACTACTTCTACAACTGTCTTATTTGGGCGAACCTTAATGCTGGTGATGTAGGCCTCATCTCTAGGAAGCTGGCTAAAATTAGGGTTAGGCTTGGGGCTGGCATTCAGAGATCTAAAGTGCCTCTACATCCAGGGGCATTAGTGCTATAAAAACCACGCCAAGAAGACTGTGGCACAGCCCCAAAATTACTACTTCCACAACTGTCTGATTTGGGCGAACGTTAATGCTGGTGTTTTAGGCCGCATCTCTAGGGAGCTGCCTGAAAGTAGGGTTAGGGGTTGCATGAAGATATCTATCATGACTCCAGCTCCAGGGGCACTAGTGCTGTAAAAGGCATCCCAAGAGGAATGTGACACAGCACCAATATTACTCCTTAAACACCTTTCTTATTTGGGCTAGCCTTAGTGCTGGTAATAAAAGCCTCAACTCTAGGGCGCTGGCTAAAATTAGGGTTAGGGTTAGGGTTAGCATACAGAGATCTAAAATGACTCTAGTTCCAGGGGCACTAGTGCTGTAAAAGGCATGCCAAGAGGAATGTGGCACAACAATAATATTGCTCCTTCCAGAGCTTTCTCAGTTGGGAAAGACTTAATGCGAATGAGGATAGCCTTATCTCTATGGAGATGGCTAAAATGAGGGTTAGGGTTAGCATTCAGAGATCTACAATGACTCTAGCTCCAGGGGCACTAGTGCTGTAAAAACCACGCCAAGAAGAATGTGGCACAGCCCCAAAATTACTACTTCTACAACTGTCTTATTTGGGCGAACCTTAATGCTGGTGATGTAGGCCTCATCTCTAGGAAGCTGGCTAAAATTAGGGTTAGGCTTGGGGCTGGCATTCAGAGATCTAAAGTGCCTCTACATCCAGGGGCATTAGTGCTATAAAAACCACGCCAAGAAGACTGTGGCACAGCCCCAAAATTACTACTTCCACAACTGTCTTATTTGGGCGAACGTTAATGCTGGTGTTTTAGGCCGCATCTCTAGGGAGCTGCCTGAAAGTAGGGTTAGGGCTTGCATGAAGATATCTATCATGACTCCAGCTCCAGGGGCACTAGTGCTGTAAAAGGCATGCCAAGAGGAATGTGGCACAGCACCAATATTACTCCTTAAACACCTTTCTTATTTGGGCTAGCCTTAGTGCTGGTAATAAAAGCCTCAACTCTAGGGCGCTGGCTAAAATTAGGGTTAGGGTTAGGGTTAGCATACAGAGATCTAAAATGACTCTAGTTCCAGGGGCACTAGTGCTGTAAAAGGCATGCCAAGAGGAATGTGGCACAACAATAATATTGCTCCTTCCAGAGCTTTCTCAGTTGGGAGAGACTTAATGCGAATGAGGATAGCCTTATCTCTATGGAGATGGCTAAAATGAAGGTTAGGGTTAGCATTCAGAGATCTACAATGACACTAGCTCCAGGGGCACTAGTGCTGTAAAAACCACGCCAAGAAGAATGTGGCACAGCCCCAAAATTACTACTTCTACAACTGTCTTATTTGGGCGAACCTTAATGCTGGTGATGTAGGCCTCATCTCTAGGAAGCTGGCTAAAATTAGGGTTAGGCTTGGGGCTGGCATTCAGAGATCTAAAGTGCCTCTACATCCAGGGGCATTAGTGCTATAAAAACCACGCCAAGAAGACTGTGGCACAGCCCCAAAATTACTACTTCCACAACTGTCTGATTTGGGCGAACGTTAATGCTGGTGTTTTAGGCCGCATCTCGAGGGAGCTGCCTGAAAGTAGGGTTAGGGCTTGCATGAAGATATCTATCATGACTCCAGCTCCAGGGGCACTAGTGCTGTAAAAGGCATCCCAAGAGGAATGTGACACAGCACCAATATTACTCCTTAAACACCTTTCTTATTTGGGCTAGCCTTAGTGCTGGTAATAAAAGCCTCAACTCTAGGGCGCTGGCTAAAATTAGGGTTAGGGTTAGGGTTAGCATACAGAGATCTAAAATGACTCTAGTTCCAGGGGCACTAGTGCTGTAAAAGGCATGCCAAGAGGAATGTGGCACAACAATAATATTGCTCCTTCCAGAGCTTTCTCAGTTGGGAAAGACTTAATGCGAATGAGGATAGCCTTATCTCTATGGAGATGGCTAAAATGAGGGTTAGGGTTAGCATTCAGAGATCTACAATGACTCTAGCTCCAGGGGCACTAGTGCTGTAAAAACCACGCCAAGAAGAATGTGGCACAGCCCCAAAATTACTACTTCTACAACTGTCTTCTTTGGGCGAACCTTAATGCTGGTGATGTAGGCCTCATCTCTAGGAAGCTGGCTAAAATTAGGGTTAGGCTTGGGGCTGGCATTCAGAGATCTAAAGTGCCTCTACATCCAGGGGCATTAGTGCTATAAAAACCACGCCAAGAAGACTGTGGCACAGCCCCAAAATTACTACTTCCACAACTGTCTTATTTGGGCGAACGTTAATGCTGGTGTTTTAGGCCGCATCTCTAGGGAGCTGCCTGAAAGTAGGGTTAGGGCTTGCATGAAGATATCTATCATGACTCCAGCTCCAGGGGCACTAGTGCTGTAAAAGGCATGCCAAGAGGAATGTGGCACAGCACCAATATTACTCCTTAAACACCTTTCTTATTTGGGCTAGCCTTAGTGCTGGTAATAAAAGCCTCAACTCTAGGGCGCTGGCTAAAATTAGGGTTAGGGTTAGGGTTAGCATACAGAGATCTAAAATGACTCTAGTTCCAGGGGCACTAGTGCTGTAAAAGGCATGCCAAGAGGAATGTGGCACAACAATAATATTGCTCCTTCCAGAGCTTTCTCAGTTGGGAGAGACTTAATGCGAATGAGGATAGCCTTATCTCTATGGAGATGGCTAAAATGAGGGTTAGGGTTAGCATTCAGAGATCTACAATGACTCTAGCTCCAGGGGCACTAGTGCTGTAAAAACCACGCCAAGAAGAATGTGGCACAGCCCCAAAATTACTACTTCTACAACTGTCTTATTTGGGCGAACCTTAATGCTGGTGATGTAGGCCTCATCTCTAGGAAGCTGGCTAAAATTAGGGTTAGGCTTGGGGCTGGCATTCAGAGATCTAAAGTGCCTCTACATCCAGGGGCATTAGTGCTATAAAAACCACGCCAAGAAGACTGTGGCACAGCCCCAAAATTACTACTTCCACAACTGTCTGATTTGGGCGAACGTTAATGCTGGTGTTTTAGGCCGCATCTCGAGGGAGCTGCCTGAAAGTAGGGTTAGGGCTTGCATGAAGATATCTATCATGACTCCAGCTCCAGGGGCACTAGTGCTGTAAAAGGCATCCCAAGAGGAATGTGACACAGCACCAATATTACTCCTTAAACACCTTTCTTATTTGGGCTAGCCTTAGTGCTGGTAATAAAAGCCTCAACTCTAGGGCGCTGGCTAAAATTAGGGTTAGGGTTAGGGTTAGCATACAGAGATCTAAAATGACTCTAGTTCCAGGGGCACTAGTGCTGTAAAAGGCATGCCAAGAGGAATGTGGCACAACAATAATATTGCTCCTTCCAGAGCTTTCTCAGTTGGGAAAGACTTAATGCGAATGAGGATAGCCTTATCTCTATGGAGATGGCTAAAATGAGGGTTAGGGTTAGCATTCAGAGATCTACAATGACTCTAGCTCCAGGGGCACTAGTGCTGTAAAAACCACGCCAAGAAGAATGTGGCACAGCCCCAAAATTACTACTTCTACAACTGTCTTCTTTGGGCGAACCTTAATGCTGGTGATGTAGGCCTCATCTCTAGGAAGCTGGCTAAAATTAGGGTTAGGCTTGGGGCTGGCATTCAGAGATCTAAAGTGCCTCTACATCCAGGGGCATTAGTGCTATAAAAACCACGCCAAGAAGACTGTGGCACAGCCCCAAAATTACTACTTCCACAACTGTCTTATTTGGGCGAATGTTAATGCTGGTGTTTTAGGCCGCATCTCTAGGGAGCTGCCTGAAAGTAGGGTTAGGGCTTGCATGAAGATATCTATCATGACTCCAGCTCCAGGGGCACTAGTGCTGTAAAAGGCATGCCAAGAGGAATGTGGCACAGCACCAATATTACTCCTTAAACACCTTTCTTATTTGGGCTAGCCTTAGTGCTGGTAATAAAAGCCTCAACTCTAGGGCGCTGGCTAAAATTAGGGTTAGGGTTAGGGTTAGCATACAGAGATCTAAAATGACTCTAGTTCCAGGGGCACTAGTGCTGTAAAAGGCATGCCAAGAGGAATGTGGCACAACAATAATATTGCTCCTTCCAGAGCTTTCTCAGTTGGGAGAGACTTAATGCGAATGAGGATAGCCTTATCTCTATGGAGATGGCTAAAATGAGGGTTAGGGTTAGCATTCAGAGATCTACAATGACTCTAGCTCCAGGGGCACTAGTGCTGTAAAAACCACGCCAAGAAGAATGTGGCACAGCCCCAAAATTACTACTTCTACAACTGTCTTCTTTGGGCGAACCTTAATGCTGGTGATGTAGGCCTCATCTCTAGGAAGCTGGCTAAAATTAGGGTTAGGCTTGGGGCTGGCATTCAGAGATCTAAAGTGCCTCTAGATCCAGGGGCATTAGTGCTATAAAAACCACGCCAAGAAGACTGTGGCACAGCCCCAAAATTACTACTTCCACAACTGTCTGATTTGGGCGAACGTTAATGCTGGTGTTTTAGGCCGCATCTCGAGGGAGCTGCCTGAAAGTAGGGTTAGGGCTTGCATGAAGATATCTATCATGACTCCAGCTCCAGGGGCACTAGTGCTGTAAAAGGCATGCCAAGAGGAATGTGACACAGCACCAATATTACTCCTTAAACACCTTTCTTATTTGGGCTAGCCTTAGTGCTGGTAATAAAAGCCTCAACTCTAGAGCGCTGGCTAAAATTAGGGTTAGGGTTAGGGTTAGCATACAGAGATCTAAAATGACTCTAGTTCCAGGGGCACTAGTGCTGTAAAAGGCATGCCAAGAGGAATGTGGCACAACAATAATATTGCTCCTTCCAGAGCTTTCTCAGTTGGGAAAGACTTAATGCGAATGAGGATAGCCTTATCTCTATTTAGATGGCTAAAATGAGGGTTAGGGTTAGCATTCAGAGATCTACAATGACTCTAGCTCCAGGGGCACTAGTGCTGTAAAAACCACGCCAAGAAGAATGTGGCACAGCCCCAAAATTACTACTTCTACAACTGTCTTATTTGGGCGAAACTTAATGCTGGTGATGTAGGCCTCATCTCTAGGAAGCTGGCTAAAATTAGGGTTAGGCTTGGGGCTGGAATTCAGAGATCTAAAGTGCCTCTAGATCCAGGGGCATTACTGCTATAAAAACCACGCCAAGAAGACTGTGGCACAGCCCCAAAATTACTACTTCCACAACTGTCTTATTTGGGCGAACGTTAATGCTGGTGTTTTAGGCCGCATCTCGAGGGAGCTGCCTGAAAGTAGGGTTAGGGCTTGCATGAAGATATCTATCATGACTCCAGCTCCAGGGGCACTAGTGCTGTAAAAGGCATGCCAAGAGGAATGTGACACAGCACCAATATTACTCCTTAAACACCTTTCTTATTTGGGCTAGCCTTAGTGCTGGTAATAAAAGCCTCAACTCTAGGGCGCTGGCTAAAATTAGGGTTAGGGTTAGGGTTAGCATACAGAGATCTAAAATGACTCTAGTTCCAGGGGCACTAGTGCTGTAAAAGGCATGCCAAGAGGAATGTGGCACAACAATAATATTGCTCCTTCCAGAGCTTTCTCAGTTGGGAAAGACTTAATGCGAATGAGGATAGCCTTATCTCTATGGAGATGGCTAAAATGAGGGTTAGGGTTAGCATTCAGAGATCTACAATGACTCTAGCTCCAGGGGCACTAGTGCTGTAAAAACCACGCCAAGAAGAATGTGGCACAGCCCCAAAATTACTACTTCTACAACTGTCTTCTTTGGGCGAACCTTAATGCTGGTGATGTAGGCCTCATCTCTAGGAAGCTGGCTAAAATTAGGGTTAGGCTTGGGGCTGGAATTCAGAGATCTAAAGTGCCTCTACATCCAGGGGCATTACTGCTATAAAAACCACGCCAAGAAGACTGTGGCACAGCCCCAAAATTACTACTTCCACAACTGTCTTATTTGGGCGAACGTTAATGCTGGTGTTTTAGGCCGCATCTCGAGGGAGCTGCCTGAAAGTAGGGTTAGGGCTTGCATGAAGATATCTATCATGACTCCAGCTCCAGGGGCACTAGTGCTGTAAAAGGCATGCCAAGAGGAATGTGACACAGCACCAATATTACTCCTTAAACACCTTTCTTATTTGGGCTAGCCTTAGTGCTGGTAATAAAAGCCTCAACTCTAGGGCGCTGGCTAAAATTAGGGTTAGGGTTAGGGTTAGCATACAGAGATCTAAAATGACTCTAGTTCCAGGGGCACTAGTGCTGTAAAAGGCATGCCAAGAGGAATGTGGCACAACAATAATATTGCTCCTTCCAGAGCTTTCTCAGTTGGGAAAGACTTAATGCGAATGAGGATAGCCTTATCTCTATGGAGATGGCTAAAATGAGGGTTAGGGTTAGCATTCAGAGATCTACAATGACTCTAGCTCCAGGGGCACTAGTGCTGTAAAAACCACGCCAAGAAGAATGTGGCACAGCCCCAAAATTACTACTTCTACAACTGTCTTATTTGGGCAAACCTTAATGCTGGTGATGTAGGGCTCATCTCTAGGAAGCTGGCTAAAATTAGGGTTAGGCTTGGGGCTGGCATTCAGAGATCTAAAGTGCCTCTAGATCCAGGGGCATTAGTGCTATAAAAACCACGCCAAGAAGACTGTGGCACAGCCCCAAAATTACTACTTCCACAACTGTCTGATTTGGGCGAACGTTAATGCTGGTGTTTTAGGCCGCATCTCGAGGGAGCTGCCTGAAAGTAGGGTTAGGGCTTGCATGAAGATATCTATCATGACTCCAGCTCCAGGGGCACTAGTGCTGTAAAAGGCATCCCAAGAGGAATGTGACACAGCACCAATATTACTCCTTAAACACCTTTCTTATTTGGGCTAGCCTTAGTGCTGGTAATAAAAGCCTCAACCCTAGGGCGCTGGCTAAAATTAGGGTTAGGGTTAGGGTTAGCATACAGAGATCTAAAATGACTCTAGTTCCAGGGGCACTAGTGCTGTAAAAGGCATGCCAAGAGGAATGTGGCACAACAATAATATTGCTCCTTCCAGAGCTTTCTCAGTTGGGAAAGACTTAATGCGAATGAGGATAGCCTTATCTCTATGGAGATGGCTAAAATGAGGGTTAGGGTTAGCATTCAGAGATCTACAATGACTCTAGCTCCAGGGGCACTAGTGCTGTAAAAACCACGCCAAGAAGAATGTGGCACAGCCCCAAAATTACTACTTCTACAACTGTCTTCTTTGGGCGAACCTTAATGCTGGTGATGTAGGCCTCATCTCTAGGAAGCTGGCTAAAATTAGGGTTAGGCTTGGGGCTGGCATTCAGAGATCTAAAGTGCCTCTACATCCAGGGGCATTAGTGCTATAAAAACCACGCCAAGAAGACTGTGGCACAGCCCCAAAATTACTACTTCCACAACTGTCTTATTTGGGCGAACGTTAATGCTGGTGTTTTAGGCCGCATCTCTAGGGAGCTGCCTGAAAGTAGGGTTAGGGCTTGCATGAAGATATCTATCATGACTCCAGCTCCAGGGGCACTAGTGCTGTAAAAGGCATGCCAAGAGGAATGTGGCACAGCACCAATATTACTCCTTAAACACCTTTCTTATTTGGGCTAGCCTTAGTGCTGGTAATAAAAGCCTCAACTCTAGGGCGCTGGCTAAAATTAGGGTTAGGGTTAGGGTTAGCATACAGAGATCTAAAATGACTCTAGTTCCAGGGGCACTAGTGCTGTAAAAGGCATGCCAAGAGGAATGTGGCACAACAATAATATTGCTCCTTCCAGAGCTTTCTCAGTTGGGAAAGACTTAATGCGAATGAGGATAGCCTTATCTCTATGGAGATGGCTAAAATGAGGGTTAGGGTTAGCATTCAGAGATCTACAATGAGTCTAGCTCCAGGGGCACTAGTGCTGTAAAAACCACGCCAAGAAGAATGTGGCACAGCCCCAAAATTACTACTTCTACAACTGTCTTCTTTGGGCGAACCTTAATGCTGGTGATGTAGGCCTCATCTCTAGGAAGCTGGCTAAAATTAGGGTTAGGCTTGGGGCTGGCATTCAGAGATCTAAAGTGCCTCTACATCCAGGGGCATTAGTGCTATAAAAACCACGCCAAGAAGACTGTGGCACAGCCCCAAAATTACTACTTCCACAACTGTCTTATTTGGGCGAATGTTAATGCTGGTGTTTTAGGCCGCATCTCTAGGGAGCTGCCTGAAAGTAGGGTTAGGGCTTGCATGAAGATATCTATCATGACTCCAGCTCCAGGGGCACTAGTGCTGTAAAAGGCATCCCAAGAGGAATGTGACACAGCACCAATATTACTCCTTAAACACCTTTCTTATTTGGGCTAGCCTTAGTGCTGGTAATAAAAGCCTCAACTCTAGAGCGCTGGCTAAAATTAGGGTTAGGGTTAGGGTTAGCATACAGAGATCTAAAATGACTCTAGTTCCAGGGGCACTAGTGCTGTAAAAGGCATGCCAAGAGGAATGTGGCACAACAATAATATTGCTCCTTCCAGAGCTTTCTCAGTTGGGAAAGACTTAATGCGAATGAGGATAGACTTATCTCTATGGAGATGGCTAAAATGAGGGTTAGGGTTAGCATTCAGAGATCTACAATGACTCTAGCTCCAGGGGCACTAGTGCTGTAAAAACCACGCCAAGAAGAATGTGGCACAGCCCCAAAATTACTACTTCTACAACTGTCTTATTTGGGCGAAACTTAATGCTGGTGATGTAGGCCTCATCTCTAGGAAGCTGGCTAAAATTAGGGTTAGGCTTGGGGCTGGAATTCAGAGATCTAAAGTGCCTCTAGATCCAGGGGCATTAGTGCTATAAAAACCACGCCAAGAAGACTGTGGCACAGCCCCAAAATTACTACTTCCACAACTGTCTTATTTGGGCGAACGTTAATGCTGGTGTTTTAGGCCGCATCTCGAGGGAGCTGCCTGAAAGTAGGGTTAGGGCTTGCATGAAGATATCTATCATGACTCCAGCTCCAGGGGCACTAGTGCTGTAAAAGGCATGCCAAGAGGAATGTGACACAGCACCAATATTACTCCTTAAACACCTTTCTTATTTGGGCTAGCCTTAGTGCTGGTAATAAAAGCCTCAACTCTAGGGCGCTGGCTAAAATTAGGGTTAGGGTTAGGGTTAGCATACAGAGATCTAAAATGACTCTAGTTCCAGGGGCACTAGTGCTGTAAAAGGCATGCCAAGAGGAATGTGGCACAACAATAATATTGCTCCTTCCAGAGCTTTCTCAGTTGGGAAAGACTTAATGCGAATGAGGATAGCCTTATCTCTATGGAGATGGCTAAAATGAGGGTTAGGGTTAGCATTCAGAGATCTACAATGACTCTAGCTCCAGGGGCACTAGTGCTGTAAAAACCACGCCAAGAAGAATGTGGCACAGCCCCAAAATTACTACTTCTACAACTGTCTTATTTGGGCAAACATTAATCCTGGTGAAGTAGGCCTCATCTCTAGGAAGATGGCTAAAATTAGGGTTAGGCTTGGGGCTGGCATTCAGAGATCTAAAGTGCCTCTAGATCCAGGGGCATTATTGCTATAAAAACCACGCCAAGAAGACTGTGGCACAGCCCCAAAATTACTACTTCCACAACTGTCTGATTTGGGAGAACGTTAATGCTGGTGTTTTAGGCCGCATCTCGAGGGAGCTGCCTGAAAGTAGGGTTAGGGCTTGCATGAAGATATCTATCATGACTCCAGCTCCAGGGGCACTAGTGCTGTAAAAGGCATGCCAAGAGGAATGTGGCACAGCACCAATATTACTCCTTAAACACCTTTCTTATTTGGGCTAGCCTTAGTGCTGGTAATAAAAGCCTCAACCCTAGGGCGCTGGCTAAAATTAGGGTTAGGGTTAGGGTCAGCATACAGAGATCTAAAATGACTCTAGTTCCAGGGGCACTAGTGCTGTAAAAGGCATGCCAAGAGGAATGTGGCACAACAATAATATTGCTCCTTCCAGAGCTTTCTCAGTTGGGAAAGACTTAATGCGAATGAGGATAGCCTTATCTCTATGGAGATGGCTAAAATGAGGGTTAGGGTTAGCATTCAGAGATCTACAATGAGTCTAGCTCCAGGGGCACTAGTGCTGTAAAAACCACGCCAAGAACAATGTGGCACAGCACCAAAATTACTACTTCTACAACTGTCTTCTTTGGGCGAACCTTAATGCTGGTGATGTAGGCCTCATCTCTAGGAAGCTGGCTAAAATTAGGGTTAGGCTTGGGCCTGGCATTCAGAGATCTAAAGTGCCTCTAGATCCAGGGGCATTAGTGCTATAAAAACCACGCCAAGAAGACTGTGGCACAGCCCCAAAATTACTACTTCCACAACTGTCTGATTTGGGCGAACGTTAATGCTGGTGTTTTAGGCCGCATCTCGAGGGAGCTGCCTGAAAGTAGGGTTAGGGCTTGCATGAAGATATCTATCATGACTCCAGCTCCAGGGGCACTAGTGCTGTAAAAGGCATGCCAAGAGGAATGTGGCACAGCACCAATATTACTCCTTAAACACCTTTCTTATTTGGGCTAGCCTTAGTGCTGGTAATAAAAGCCTCAACCCTAGGGCGCTGGTTAAAATTAGGGTTAGGGTTAGGGTCAGCATACAGAGATCTAAAATGACTCTAGTTCCAGGGGCACTAGTGCTGTAAAAGGCATGCCAAGAGGAATGTGGCACAACAATAATATTGCTCCTTCCAGAGCTTTCTCAGTTGGGAAAGACTTAATGCGAATGAGGATAGCCTTATCTCTATGGGGATGGCTAAAATGAGGGTTAGGGTTAGCATTCAGAGATCTACAATGACTCTAGTTCCAGGGGCACTAGTGCTGTAAAAGGCATGCCAAGAGGAATGTGGCACAACAATAATATTGCTCCTTCCAGAGCTTTCTCAGTTGGGAAAGACTTAATGCGAATGAGGATAGACTTATCTCTATGTAGATGGCTAAAATGAGGGTTAGGGTTAGCATTCAGAGATCTACAATGACTCTAGCTCCAGGGGCACTAGTGCTGTAAAAACCACGCCAAGAAGAATGTGGCACAGCCCCAAAATTACTACTTCTACAACTGTCTTATTTGGGCGAAACTTAATGCTGGTGATGTAGGCCTCATCTCTAGGAAGCTGGCTAAAATTAGGGTTAGGCTTGGGGCTGGAATTCAGAGATCTAAAGTGCCTCTAGATCCAGGGGCATTAGTGCTATAAAAACCACGCCAAGAAGACTGTGGCACAGCCCCAAAATTACTACTTCCACAACTGTCTTATTTGGGCGAACGTTAATGCTGGTGTTTTAGGCCGCATCTCGAGGGAGCTGCCTGAAAGTAGGGTTAGGGCTTGCATGAAGATATCTATCATGACTCCAGCTCCAGGGGCACTAGTGCTGTAAAAGGCATGCCAAGAGGAATGTGACACAGCACCAATATTACTCCTTAAACACCTTTCTTATTTGGGCTAGCCTTAGTGCTGGTAATAAAAGCCTCAACTCTAGGGCGCTGGCTAAAATTAGGGTTAGGGTTAGGGTTAGCATACAGAGATCTAAAATGACTCTAGTTCCAGGGGCACTAGTGCTGTAAAAGGCATGCCAAGAGGAATGTGGCACAACAATAATATTGCTCCTTCCAGAGCTTTCTCAGTTGGGAAAGACTTAATGCGAATGAGGATAGCCTTATCTCTATGGAGATGGCTAAAATGAGGGTTAGGGTTAGCATTCAGAGATCTACAATGACTCTAGCTCCAGGGGCACTAGTGCTGTAAAAACCACGCCAAGAAGAATGTGGCACAGCCCCAAAATTACTACTTCTACAACTGTCTTATTTGGGCAAACATTAATCCTGGTGAAGTAGGCCTCATCTCTAGGAAGATGGCTAAAATTAGGGTTAGGCTTGGGGCTGGCATTCAGAGATCTAAAGTGCCTCTAGATCCAGGGGCATTATTGCTATAAAAACCACGCCAAGAAGACTGTGGCACAGCCCCAAAATTACTACTTCCACAACTGTCTGATTTGGGCGAACGTTAATGCTGGTGTTTTAGGCCGCATCTCGAGGGAGCTGCCTGAAAGTAGGGTTAGGGCTTGCATGAAGATATCTATCATGACTCCAGCTCCAGGGGCACTAGTGCTGTAAAAGGCATGCCAAGAGGAATGTGGCACAGCACCAATATTACTCCTTAAACACCTTTCTTATTTGGGCTAGCCTTAGTGCTGGTAATAAAAGCCTCAACCCTAGGGCGCTGGCTAAAATTAGGGTTAGGGTTAGGGTTAGCATACAGAGATCTAAAATGACTCTAGTTCCAGGGGCACTAGTGCTGTAAAAGGCATGCCAAGAGGAATGTGGCACAACAATAATATTGCTCCTTCCAGAGCTTTCTCAGTTGGGAAAGACTTAATGCGAATGAGGATAGCCTTATCTCTATGGAGATGGCTAAAATGAGGGTTAGGGTTAGCATTCAGAGATCTACAATGAGTCTAGCTCCAGGGGCACTAGTGCTGTAAAAACCACGCCAAGAACAATGTGGCACAGCCCCAAAATTACTACTTCTACAACTGTCTTATTTGGGCGAACCTTAATGCTGGTGATGTAGGCCTCATCTCTAGGAAGCTGGCTAAAATTAGGGTTAGGCTTGGGCCTGGCATTCAGAGATCTAAAGTGCCTCTAGATCCAGGGGCATTAGTGCTATAAAAACCACGCCAAGAAGACTGTGGCACAGCCCCAAAATTACTACTTCCACAACTGTCTGATTTGGGCGAACGTTAATGCTGGTGTTTTAGGCCGCATCTCGAGGGAGCTGCCTGAAAGTAGGGTTAGGGCTTGCATGAAGATATCTATCATGACTCCAGCTCCAGGGGCACTAGTGCTGTAAAAGGCATGCCAAGAGGAATGTGGCACAGCACCAATATTACTCCTTAAACACCTTTCTTATTTGGGCTAGCCTTAGTGCTGGTAATAAAAGCCTCAACCCTAGGGCGCTGGTTAAAATTAGGGTTAGGGTTAGGGTCAGCATACAGAGATCTAAAATGACTCTAGTTCCAGGGGCACTAGTGCTGTAAAAGGCATGCCAAGAGGAATGTGGCACAACAATAATATTGCTCCTTCCAGAGCTTTCTCAGTTGGGAAAGACTTAATGCGAATGAGGATAGCCTTATCTCTATGGGGATGGCTAAAATGAGGGTTAGGGTTAGCATTCAGAGATCTACAATGACTCTAGCTCCAGGGGCACTAGTGCTGTAAAAACCACGCCAAGAAGAATGTGGCACAGCCCCAAAATTACTACTTCTACAACTGTCTTATTTGGGCGAACCTTAATGCTGGTGATGTAGGCCTCATCTCTAGGAAGCTGGCTAAAATTAGGGTTAGGCTTGGGGCTGGCATTCAGTGATCTAAAGTGCCTCTACATCCAGGGGCATTAGTGCTATAAAAACCACGCCAAGAAGACTGTGGCACAGCCCCAAAATTACTACTTCCACAACTGTCTTATTTGGGCGAACGTTAATGCTGGTGTTTTAGGCCGCATCTCGAGGGAGCTGCCTGAAAGTAGGGTTAGGGCTTGCATGAAGATATCTATCATGACTCCAGCTCCAGGGGCACTAGTGCTGTAAAAGGCATGCCAAGAGGAATGTGGCACAGCACCAATATTACTCCTTAAACACCTTTCTTATTTGGGCTAGCCTTAGTGCTGGTAATAAAAGCCTCAACCCTAGGGCGCTGGCTAAAATTAGGGTTAGGTTTAGGGTCAGCATACAGAGATCTAAAATGACTCTAGTTCCAGGGGCACTAGTGCTGTAAAAGGCATGCCAAGAGGAATGTGGCACAACAATAATATTGCTCCTTCCAGAGCTTTCTCAGTTGGGAAAGACTTAATGCGAATGAGGATAGCCTTATCTCTATGGAGATGGCTAAAATGAGGGTTAGGGTTAGCATTCAGAGATCTACAATGAGTCTAGCTCCAGGGGCACTAGTGCTGTAAAAACCACGCCAAGAAGAATGTGGCACAGCCCCAAAATTACTACTTCTACAACTGTCTTCTTTGGGCGAACCTTAATGCTGGTGATGTAGGCCTCATCTCTAGGAAGCTGGCTAAAATTAGGGTTAGGCTTGGGGCTGGCATTCAGAGATCTAAAGTGCCTCTACATCCAGGGGCATTAGTGCTATAAAAACCGCGCCAAGAAGACTGTGGCACAGCCCCAAAATTACTACTTCCACAACTGTCTGATTTGGGAGAACGTTAATGCTGGTGTTTTAGGCCGCATCTCGAGGGAGCTGCCTGAAAGTAGGGTTAGGGCTTGCATGAAGATATCTATCATGACTCCAGCTCCAGGGGCACTAGTGCTGTAAAAGGCATGCCAAGAGGAATGTGGCACAGCACCAATATTACTCCTTAAACACCTTTCTTATTTGGGCTAGCCTTAGTGCTGGTAATAAAAGCCTCAACCCTAGGGCGCTGGCTAAAATTAGGGTTAGGGTTAGGGTCAGCATACAGAGATCTAAAATGACTCTAGTTCCAGGGGCACTAGTGCTGTAAAAGGCATGCCAAGAGGAATGTGGCACAACAATAATATTGCTCCTTCCAGAGCTTTCTCAGTTGGGAAAGACTTAATGCGAATGAGGATAGCCTTATCTCTATGGAGATGGCTAAAATGAGGGTTAGGGTTAGCATTCAGAGATCTACAATGACTCTAGCTCCAGGGGCACTAGTGCTGTAAAAACCACGCCAAGAAGAATGTGGCACAGCCCCAAAATTACTACTTCTACAACTGTCTTCTTTGGGCGAACCTTAATGCTGGTGATGTAGGCCTCATCTCTAGGAAGCTGGCTAAAATTAGGGTTAGGCTTGGGGCTGGCATTCAGAGATCTAAAGTGCCTCTACATCCAGGGGCATTAGTGCTATAAAAACCACGCCAAGAAGACTGTGGCACAGCCCCAAAATTACTACTTCCACAACTGTCTGATTTGGGCGAACGTTAATGCTGGTGTTTTAGGCCGCATCTCGAGGGAGCTGCCTGAAATTAGGGTTAGGCTTGCATGAAGATATCTATCATGACTCCAGCTCCAGGGGCACTAGTGCTGTAAAAGGCATGCCAAGAGGAATGTGGCACAGCACCAATATTACTCCTTAAACACCTTTCTTATTTGGGCTAGCCTTAGTGCTGGTAATAAAAGCCTCAACCCTAGGGCGCTGGCTAAAATTAGGGTTAGGGTTAGGGTCAGCATACAGAGATCTAAAATGACTCTAGTTCCAGGGGCACTAGTGCTGTAAAAGGCATGCCAAGAGGAATGTGGCACAACAATAATATTGCTCCTTCCAGAGCTTTCTCAGTTGGGAAAGACTTAATGCGAATGAGGATAGCCTTATCTCTATGGAGATGGCTAAAATGAAGATTAGGGTTAGCATTCAGAGATCTACAATGACTCTAGCTCCAGGGGCACTAGTGCTGTAAAAACCACGCCAAGAAGAATGTGGCACAGCCCCAAAATTACTACTTCTACAACTGTCTTATTTGGGCGAACCTTAATGCTGGTGATGTAGGCCTCATCTCTAGGAAGCTGGCTAAAATTAGGGTTAGGCTTGGGGCTGGCATTCAGAGATCTAAAGTGCCTCTACATCCAGGGGCATTAGTGCTATAAAAACCACGCCAAGAAGACTGTGGCACAGCCCCAAAATTACTACTTCCACAACTGTCTGATTTGGGCGAACGTTAATGCTGGTGTTTTAGGCCGCATCTCGAGGGAGCTGCCTGAAAGTAGGGTTAGGGCTTGCATGAAGATATCTATCATGACTCCAGCTCCAGGGGCACTAGTGCTGTAAAAGGCATGCCAAGAGGAATGTGGCACAGCACCAATATTACTCCTTAAACACCTTTCTTATTTGGGCTAGCCTTAGTGCTGGTAATAAAAGCCTCAACCCTAGGGCGCTGGCTAAAATTAGGGTTAGGGTTAGGGTCAGCATACAGAGATCTAAAATGACTCTAGTTCCAGGGGCACTAGTGCTGTAAAAGGCATGCCAAGAGGAATGTGGCACAACAATAATATTGCTCCTTCCAGAGCTTTCTCAGTTGGGAAAGACTTAATGCGAATGAGGATAGCCTTATCTCTATGGAGATGGCTAAAATGAAGATTAGGGTTAGCATTCAGAGATCTACAATGAGTCTAGCTCCAGGGGCACTAGTGCTGTAAAAACCACGCCAAGAAGAATGTGGCACAGCCCCAAAATTACTACTTCTACAACTGTCTTATTTGGGCGAACCTTAATGCTGGTGATGTAGGCCTCATCTCTAGGAAGCTGGCTAAAATTAGGGTTAGGCTTGGGCCTGGCATTCAGAGATCTAAAGTGCCTCTACATCCAGGGGCATTAGTGCTATAAAAACCACGCCAAGAAGAGTGTGGCACAGCCCCAAAATTATTACTTCCACAACTGTCTGATTTGGGCGAACGTTAATGCTGGTGTTTTAGGCCGCATCTCGAGGGAGCTGCCTGAAAGTAGGGTTAGGGCTTGCATGAAGATATCTATCATGACTCCAGCTCCAGGGGCACTAGTGCTGTAAAAGGCATGCCAAGAGGAATGTGGCACAGCACCAATATTACTCCTTAAACACCTTTCTTATTTGGGCTAGCCTTAGTGCTGGTAATAAAAGCCTCAACTCTAGGGCGCTGGCTAAAATTAGGGTTAGGGTTAGGGTCAGCATACAGAGATCTAAAATGACTCTAGTTCCAGGGGCACTAGTGCTGTAAAAGGCATGCCAAGAGGAATGTGGCACAACAATAATATTGCTCCTTCCAGAGCTTTCTCAGTTGGGAAAAACTTAATGCGAATGAGGATAGCCTTATCTCTATGGAGATGGCTAAAATGAGGGTTAGGGTTAGCATTCAGAGATCTACAATGAGTCTAGCTCCAGGGGCACTAGTGCTGTAAAAACCACGCCAAGAACAATGTGGCACAGCCCCAAAATTACTACTTCTACAACTGTCTTCTTTGGGCGAACCTTAATGCTGGTGATGTAGGCCTCATCTCTAGGAAGCTGGCTAAAATTAGGGTTAGGCTTGGGCCTGGCATTCAGAGATCTAAAGTGCCTCTAGATCCAGGGGCATTAGTGCTATAAAAACCACGCCAAGAAGACTGTGGCACAGCCCCAAAATTACTACTTCCACAACTGTCTGATTTGGGCGAACGTTAATGCTGGTGTTTTAGGCCGCATCTCGAGGGAGCTGCCTGAAAGTAGGGTTAGGGCTTGCATGAAGATATCTATCATGACTCCAGCTCCAGGGGCACTAGTGCTGTAAAAGGCATGCCAAGAGGAATGTGGCACAGCACCAATATTACTCCTTAAACACCTTTCTTATTTGGGCTAGCCTTAGTGCTGGTAATAAAAGCCTCAACCCTAGGGCGCTGGCTAAAATTAGGGTTAGGGTTAGGGTCAGCATACAGAGATCTAAAATGACTCTAGTTCCAGGGGCACTAGTGCTGTAAAAGGCATGCCAAGAGGAATGTGGCACAACAATAATATTGCTCCTTCCAGAGCTTTCTCAGTTGGGAAAGACTTAATGCGAATGAGGATAGCCTTATCTCTATGGAGATGGCTAAAATGAGGGTTAGGGTTAGCATTCAGAGATCTACAATGACTCTAGCTCCAGGGGCACTAGTGCTGTAAAAACCACGCCAAGAAGAATGTGGCACAGCCCCAAAATTACTACTTCTACAACTGTCTTCTTTGGGCGAACCTTAATGCTGGTGATGTAGGCCTCATCTCTAGGAAGCTGGCTAAAATTAGGGTTAGGCTTGGGGCTGGCATTCAGAGATCTAAAGTGCCTCTACATCCAGGGGCATTAGTGCTATAAAAACCACGCCAAGAAGACTGTGGCACAGCCCCAAAATTACTACTTCCACAACTGTCTGATTTGGGCGAACGTTAATGCTGGTGTTTTAGGCCGCATCTCGAGGGAGCTGCCTGAAATTAGGGTTAGGCTTGCATGAAGATATCTATCATGACTCCAGCTCCAGGGGCACTAGTGCTGTAAAAGGCATGCCAAGAGGAATGTGGCACAGCACCAATATTACTCCTTAAACACCTTTCTTATTTGGGCTAGCCTTAGTGCTGGTAATAAAAGCCTCAACCCTAGGGCGCTGGCTAAAATTAGGGTTAGGGTTAGGGTCAGCATACAGAGATCTAAAATGACTCTAGTTCCAGGGGCACTAGTGCTGTAAAAGGCATGCCAAGAGGAATGTGGCACAACAATAATATTGCTCCTTCCAGAGCTTTCTCAGTTGGGAAAGACTTAATGCGAATGAGGATAGCCTTATCTCTATGGAGATGGCTAAAATGAAGATTAGGGTTAGCATTCAGAGATCTACAATGACTCTAGCTCCAGGGGCACTAGTGCTGTAAAAACCACGCCAAGAAGAATGTGGCACAGCCCCAAAATTACTACTTCTACAACTGTCTTATTTGGGCGAACCTTAATGCTGGTGATGTAGGCCTCATCTCTAGGAAGCTGGCTAAAATTAGGGTTAGGCTTGGGGCTGGCATTCAGAGATCTAAAGTGCCTCTACATCCAGGGGCATTAGTGCTATAAAAACCACGCCAAGAAGACTGTGGCACAGCCCCAAAATTACTACTTCCACAACTGTCTGATTTGGGCGAACGTTAATGCTGGTGTTTTAGGCCGCATCTCGAGGGAGCTGCCTGAAAGTAGGGTTAGGGCTTGCATGAAGATATCTATCATGACTCCAGCTCCAGGGGCACTAGTGCTGTAAAAGGCATGCCAAGAGGAATGTGGCACAGCACCAATATTACTCCTTAAACACCTTTCTTATTTGGGCTAGCCTTAGTGCTGGTAATAAAAGCCTCAACCCTAGGGCGCTGGCTAAAATTAGGGTTAGGGTTAGGGTCAGCATACAGAGATCTAAAATGACTCTAGTTCCAGGGGCACTAGTGCTGTAAAAGGCATGCCAAGAGGAATGTGGCACAACAATAATATTGCTCCTTCCAGAGCTTTCTCAGTTGGGAAAGACTTAATGCGAATGAGGATAGCCTTATCTCTATGGAGATGGCTAAAATGAAGATTAGGGTTAGCATTCAGAGATCTACAATGAGTCTAGCTCCAGGGGCACTAGTGCTGTAAAAACCACGCCAAGAAGAATGTGGCACAGCCCCAAAATTACTACTTCTACAACTGTCTTATTTGGGCGAACCTTAATGCTGGTGATGTAGGCCTCATCTCTAGGAAGCTGGCTAAAATTAGGGTTAGGCTTGGGGCTGGCATTCAGAGATCTAAAGTGCCTCTACATCCAGGGGCATTAGTGCTATAAAAACCACGCCAAGAAGAGTGTGGCACAGCCCCAAAATTATTACTTCCACAACTGTCTGATTTGGGCGAACGTTAATGCTGGTGTTTTAGGCCGCATCTCCAGAGAGCTGCCTGAAAGTAGGGTTAGGGCTTGCATGAAGATATCTATCATGACTCCAGCTCCAGGGGCACTAGTGCTGTAAAAGGCATGCCAAGAGGAATGTGGCACAGCACCAATATTACTCCTTAAACACCTTTCTTATTTGGGCTAGCCTTAGTGCTGGTAATAAAAGCCTCAACTCTAGGGCGCTGGCTAAAATTAGGGTTAGGGTTAGGGTCAGCATACAGAGATCTAAAATGACTCTAGTTCCAGGGGCACTAGTGCTGTAAAAGGCATGCCAAGAGGAATGTGGCACAACAATAATATTGCTCCTTCCAGAGCTTTCTCAGTTGGGAAAGACTTAATGCGAATGAGGATAGCCTTATCTCTATGGAGATGGCTAAAATGAGGGTTAGGGTTAGCATTCAGAGATCTACAATGAGTCTAGCTCCAGGGGCACTAGTGCTGTAAAAACCACGCCAAGAACAATGTGGCACAGCACCAAAATTACTACTTCTACAACTGTCTTCTTTGGGCGAACCTTAATGCTGGTGATGTAGGCCTCATCTCTAGGAAGCTGGCTAAAATTAGGGTTAGGCTTGGGCCTGGCATTCAGAGATCTAAAGTGCCTCTAGATCCAGGGGCATTAGTGCTATAAAAACCACGCCAAGAAGACTGTGGCACAGCCCCAAAATTACTACTTCCACAACTGTCTGATTTGGGCGAACGTTAATGCTGGTGTTTTAGGCCGCATCTCGAGGGAGCTGCCTGAAAGTAGGGTTAGGGCTTGCATGAAGATATCTATCATGACTCCAGCTCCAGGGGCACTAGTGCTGTAAAAGGCATGCCAAGAGGAATGTGGCACAGCACCAATATTACTCCTTAAACACCTTTCTTATTTGGGCTAGCCTTAGTGCTGGTAATAAAAGCCTCAACCCTAGGGCGCTGGCTAAAATTAGGGTTAGGGTTAGGGTCAGCATACAGAGATCTAAAATGACTCTAGTTCCAGGGGCACTAGTGCTGTAAAAGGCATGCCATGAGGAATGTGGCACAACAATAATATTGCTCCTTCCAGAGCTTTCTCAGTTGGGAAAGACTTAATGCGAATGAGGATAGCCTTATCTCTATGGAGATGGCTAAAATGAGGGTTAGGGTTAGCATTCAGAGATCTACAATGAGTCTAGCTCCAGGGGCACTAGTGCTGTAAAAACCACGCCAAGAAGAATGTGGCACAGCCCCAAAATTACTACTTCTACAACTGTCTTCTTTGGGCGAACCTTAATGCTGGTGATGTAGGCCTCATCTCTAGGAAGCTGGCTAAAATTAGGGTTAGGCTTGGGGCTGGCATTCAGAGATCTAAAGTGCCTCTACATCCAGGGGCATTAGTGCTATAAAAACCGCGCCAAGAAGACTGTGGCACAGCCCCAAAATTACTACTTCCACAACTGTCTGATTTGGGCGAACGTTAATGCTGGTGTTTTAGGCCGCATCTCGAGGGAGCTGCCTGAAAGTAGGGTTAGGGCTTGCATGAAGATATCTATCATGACTCCAGCTCCAGGGGCACTAGTGCTGTAAAAGGCATGCCAAGAGGAATGTGGCACAGCACCAATATTACTCCTTAAACACCTTTCTTATTTGGGCTAGCCTTAGTGCTGGTAATAAAAGCCTCAACCCTAGGGCGCTGGCTAAAATTAGGGTTAGGGTTAGGGTCAGCATACAGAGATCTAAAATGACTCTAGTTCCAGGGGCACTAGTGCTGTAAAAGGCATGCCAAGAGGAATGTGGCACAACAATAATATTGCTCCTTCCAGAGCTTTCTCAGTTGGGAAAGACTTAATGCGAATGAGGATAGCCTTATCTCTATGGAGATGGCTAAAATGAGGGTTAGGGTTAGCATTCAGAGATCTACAATGAGTCTAGCTCCAGGGGCACTAGTGCTGTAAAAACCACGCCAAGAAGAATGTGGCACAGCCCCAAAATTACTACTTCTACAACTGTCTTCTTTGGGCGAACCTTAATGCTGGTGATGTAGGCCTCATCTCTAGGAAGCTGGCTAAAATTAGGGTTAGGCTTGGGGCTGGCATTCAGAGATCTAAAGTGCCTCTACATCCAGGGGCATTAGTGCTATAAAAACCACGCCAAGAAGACTGTGGCACAGCCCCAAAATTACTACTTCCACAACTGTCTGATTTGGGCGAACGTTAATGCTGGTGTTTTAGGCCGCATCTCGAGGGAGCTGCCTGAAATTAGGGTTAGGCTTGCATGAAGATATCTATCATGACTCCAGCTCCAGGGGCACTAGTGCTGTAAAAGGCATGCCAAGAGGAATGTGGCACAGCACCAATATAACTCCTTAAACACCTTTCTTATTTGGGCTAGCCTTAGTGCTGGTAATAAAAGCCTCAACTCTAGGGCGCTGGCTAAAATTAGGGTTAGGGTTAGCATACAGAGATCTAAAATGACTCTAGTTCCAGGGGCACTAGTGCTGTAAAAGGCATGCCAAGAGGAATGTGGCACAACAATAATATTGCTCCTTCCAGAGCTTTCTCAGTTGGGAAAGACTTAATGCGAATGAGGATAGCCTTATCTCTATGGAGATGGCTAAAATGAAGATTAGGGTTAGCATTCAGAGATCTACAATGAGTCTAGCTCCAGGGGCACTAGTGCTGTAAAAACCACGCCAAGAAGAATGTGTCACAGCCCCAAAATTACTACTTCTACAACTGTCTTATTTGGGCGAACCTTAATGCTGGTGATGTAGGCCTCATCTCTAGGAAGCTGGCTAAAATTAGGGTTAGGCTTGGGGCTGGCATTCAGAGATCTAAAGTGCCTCTACATCCAGGGGCATTAGTGCTATAAAAACCACGCCAAGAAGAGTGTGGCACAGCCCCAAAATTACTACTTCCACAACTGTCTGATTTGGGCGAACGTTAATGCTGGTGTTTTAGGCCGCATCTCGAGGGAGCTGCCTGAAAGTAGGGTTAGGGCTTGCATGAAGATATCTATCATGACTCCAGCTCCAGGGGCACTAGTGCTGTAAAAGGCATGCCAAGAGGAATGTGGCACAGCACCAATATTACTCCTTAAACACCTTTCTTATTTGGGCTAGCCTTAGTGCTGGTAATAAAAGCCTCAACTCTAGGGCGCTGGCTAAAATTAGGGTTAGGGTTAGGGTTAGCATACAGAGATCCAAAATGACTCTAGTTCCAGGGGCACTAGTGCTGTTAAAGGCATGCCAAGAGGAATGTGGCACAACAATAATATTGCTCCTTCCAGAGCTTTCTCAGTTGGGAAAGACTTAATGCGAATGAGGATAGCCTTATCTCTATGGAGATGGCTAAAATGAGGGTTAGGGTTAGCATTCAGAGATCTACAATGACTCTAGCTCCAGGGGCACTAGTGCTGTAAAAACCACGCCAAGAAGAATGTGGCACAGCCCCAAAATTACTACTTCTACAACTCTCATATTTGGGCGAACCTTAATGCTGGTGATGTAGGCCTCATCTCTAGGAAGCTGGCTAAAATTAGGGTTAGGCTTGGGGCTGGCATTCAGAGATCTAAAGTGCCTCTACATCCAGGGGCATTAGTGCTATAAAAACCACGCCAAGAAGACTGTGGCACAGCCCCAAAATTACTACTTCCACAACTGTCTGATTTGGGCGAACGTTAATGCTGGTGTTTTAGGCCGCATCTCTAGGGAGCTGCCTGAAAGTAGGGTTAGGGCTTGCATGAAGATATCTATCATGACTCCAGCTCCAGGGGCACTAGTGCTGTAAAAGGCATCCCAAGAGGAATGTGACACAGCACCAATATTACTCCTTAAACACCTTTCTTATTTGGGCTAGCCTTAGTGCTGGTAATAAAAGCCTCAACTCTAGGGCGCTGGCTAAAATTAGGGTTAGGGTTAGGGTTAGCATACAGAGATCTAAAATGACTCTAGTTCCAGGGGCACTAGTGCTGTAAAAGGCATGCCAAGAGGAATGTGGCACAACAATAATATTGCTCCTTCCAGAGCTTTCTCAGTTGGGAAAGACTTAATGCGAATGAGGATAGCCTTATCTCTATGGAGATGGCTAAAATGAGGGTTAGGGTTAGCATTCAGAGATCTACAATGACTCTAGCTCCAGGGGCACTAGTGCTGTAAAAACCACGCCAAGAAGAATGTGGCACAGCCCCAAAATTACTACTTCTACAACTGTCTTATTTGGGCGAACCTTAATGCTGGTGATGTAGGCCTCATCTCTAGGAAGCTGGCTAAAATTAGGGTTAGGCTTGGGGCTGGCATTCAGAGATCTAAAGTGCCTCTAGATCCAGGGGCATTAGTGCTATAAAAACCACGCCAAGAAGACTGTGGCACAGCCCCAAAATTACTACTTCCACAACTGTCTGATTTGGGCGAACGTTAATGCTGGTGTTTTAGGCCGCATCTCGAGGGAGCTGCCTGAAAGTAGGGTTAGGGCTTGCATGAAGATATCTATCATGACTCCAGCTCCAGGGGCACTAGTGCTGTAAAAGGCATGCCAAGAGGAATGTGACACAGCACCAATATTACTCCTTAAACACCTTTCTTATTTGGGCTAGCCTTAGTGCTGGTAATAAAAGCCTCAACTCTAGGGCGCTGGCTAAAATTAGGGTTAGGGTTAGGGTTAGCATACAGAGATCTAAAATGACTCTAGTTCCAGGGGCACTAGTGCTGTAAAAGGCATGCCAAGAGGAATGTGGCACAACAATAATATTGCTCCTTCCAGAGCTTTCTCAGTTGGGAAAGACTTAATGCGAATGAGGATAGCCTTATCTCTATGGAGATGGCTAAAATGAGGGTTAGGGTTAGCATTCAGAGATCTACAATGACTCTAGCTCCAGGGGCACTAGTGCTGTAAAAACCACGCCAAGAAGAATGTGGCACAGCCCCAAAATTACTACTTCTACAACTGTCTTATTTGGGCGAACCTTAATGCTGGTGATGTAGGCCTCATCTCTAGGAAGCTGGCTAAAATTAGGGTTAGGCTTGGGGCTGGCATTCAGAGATCTAAAGTGCCTCTAGATCCAGGGGCATTAGTGCTATAAAAACCACGCCAAGAAGACTGTGGCACAGCCCCAAAATTACTACTTCCACAACTGTCTGATTTGGGCGAACGTTAATGCTGGTGTTTTAGGCCGCATCTCGAGGGAGCTGCCTGAAAGTAGGGTTAGGGCTTGCATGAAGATATCTATCATGACTCCAGCTCCAGGGGCACTAGTGCTGTAAAAGGCATGCCAAGAGGAATGTGGCACAGCACCAATATTACTCCTTAAACACCTTTCTTATTTGGGCTAGCCTTAGTGCTGGTAATAAAAGCCTCAACTCTAGGGCGCTGGCTAAAATTAGGGTTAGGGTTAGGGTCAGCATACAGAGATCTAAAATGACTCTAGTTCCAGGGGCACTAGTGCTGTAAAAGGCATGCCAAGAGGAATGTGGCACAACAATAATATTGCTCCTTCCAGAGCTTTCTCAGTTGGGAAAGACTTAATGCGAATGAGGATAGCCTTATCTCTATGGAGATGGCTAAAATGAGGGTTAGGGTTAGCATTCAGAGATCTACAATGAGTCTAGCTCCAGGGGCACTAGTGCTGTAAAAACCACGCCAAGAAGAATGTGGCACAGCCCCAAAATTACTACTTCCACAACTGTCTGATTTGGGCGAACGTTAATGCTGGTGTTTTAGGCCGCATCTCGAGGGAGCTGCCTGAAAGTAGGGTTAGGGCTTGCATGAAGATATCTATCATGACTCCAGCTCCAGGGGCACTAGTGCTGTAAAAGGCATGCCAAGAGGAATGTGGCACAGCACCAATATTACTCCTTAAACACCTTTCTTATTTGGGCTAGCCTTAGAGCTGGTAATAAAAGCCTCAACTCTAGGGCGCTGGCTAAAATTAGGGTTAGGGTTAGGGTTAGCATACAGAGATCTAAAATGACTCTAGTTCCAGGGGCACTAGTGCTGTAAAAGGCATGCCAAGAGGAATGTGGCACAACAATAATATTGCTCCTTCCAGAGCTTTCTCAGTTGGGAAAGACTTAATGCGAATGAGGATAGCCTTATCTCTATGGAGATGGCTAAAATGAGGGTTAGGGTTAGCATTCAGAGATCTACAATGAGTCTAGCTCCAGGGGCACTAGTGCTGTAAAAACCACGCCAAGAAGAATGTGGCACAGCCCCAAAATTACTACTTCTACAACTGTCTTCTTTGGGCGAACCTTAATGCTGGTGATGTAGGCCTCATCTCTAGGAAGCTGGCTAAAATTAGGGTTAGGCTTGGGGCTGGCATTCAGAGATCTAAAGTGCCTCTACATCCAGGGGCATTAGTGCTATAAAAACCGCGCCAAGAAGACTGTGGCACAGCCCCAAAATTACTACTTCCACAACTGTCTGATTTGGGAGAACGTTAATGCTGGTGTTTTAGGCCGCATCTCGAGGGAGCTGCCTGAAAGTAGGGTTAGGGCTTGCATGAAGATATCTATCATGACTCCAGCTCCAGGGGCACTAGTGCTGTAAAAGGCATGCCAAGAGGAATGTGGCACAGCACCAATATTACTCCTTAAACACCTTTCTTATTTGGGCTAGCCTTAGTGCTGGTAATAAAAGCCTCAACCCTAGGGCGCTGGCTAAAATTAGGGTTAGGGTTAGGGTCAGCATACAGAGATCTAAAATGACTCTAGTTCCAGGGGCACTAGTGCTGTAAAAGGCATGCCAAGAGGAATGTGGCACAACAATAATATTGCTCCTTCCAGAGCTTTCTCAGTTGGGAAAGACTTAATGCGAATGAGGATAGCCTTATCTCTATGGAGATGGCTAAAATGAAGATTAGGGTTAGCATTCAGAGATCTACAATGACTCTAGCTCCAGGGGCACTAGTGCTGTAAAAACCACGCCAAGAAGAATGTGGCACAGCCCCAAAATTACTACTTCTACAACTGTCTTATTTGGGCGAACCTTAATGCTGGTGATGTAGGCCTCATCTCTAGGAAGCTGGCTAAAATTAGGGTTAGGCTTGGGGCTGGCATTCAGAGATCTAAAGTGCCTCTACATCCAGGGGCATTAGTGCTATAAAAACCACGCCAAGAAGACTGTGGCACAGCCCCAAAATTACTACTTCCACAACTGTCTGATTTGGGCGAACGTTAATGCTGGTGTTTTAGGCCGCATCTCGAGGGAGCTGCCTGAAAGTAGGGTTAGGGCTTGCATGAAGATATCTATCATGACTCCAGCTCCAGGGGCACTAGTGCTGTAAAAGGCATGCCAAGAGGAATGTGGCACAGCACCAATATTACTCCTTAAACACCTTTCTTATTTGGGCTAGCCTTAGTGCTGGTAATAAAAGCCTCAACCCTAGGGCGCTGGCTAAAATTAGGGTTAGGGTTAGGGTCAGCATACAGAGATCTAAAATGACTCTAGTTCCAGGGGCACTAGTGCTGTAAAAGGCATGCCAAGAGGAATGTGGCACAACAATAATATTGCTCCTTCCAGAGCTTTCTCAGTTGGGAAAGACTTAATGCGAATGAGGATAGCCTTATCTCTATGGAGATGGCTAAAATGAAGATTAGGGTTAGCATTCAGAGATCTACAATGAGTCTAGCTCCAGGGGCACTAGTGCTGTAAAAACCACGCCAAGAAGAATGTGGCACAGCCCCAAAATTACTACTTCTACAACTGTCTTATTTGGGCGAACCTTAATGCTGGTGATGTAGGCCTCATCTCTAGGAAGCTGGCTAAAATTAGGGTTAGGCTTGGGGCTGGCATTCAGAGATCTAAAGTGCCTCTAGATCCAGGGGCATTAGTGCTATAAAAACCACGCCAAGAAGAGTGTGGCACAGCCCCAAAATTATTACTTCCACAACTGTCTGATTTGGGCGAACGTTAATGCTGGTGTTTTAGGCCGCATCTCGAGGGAGCTGCCTGAAAGTAGGGTTAGGGCTTGCATGAAGATATCTATCATGACTCCAGCTCCAGGGGCACTAGTGCTGTAAAAGGCATGCCAAGAGGAATGTGGCACAGCACCAATATTATTCCTTAAACACCTTTCTTATTTGGGCTAGCCTTAGTGCTGGTAATAAAAGCCTCAACCCTAGGGCGCTGGCTAAAATTAGGGTTAGGGTTAGGGTCAGCATACAGAGATCTAAAATGACTCTAGTTCCAGGGGCACTAGTGCTGTAAAAGGCATGCCAAGAGGAATGTGGCACAACAATAATATTGCTCCTTCCAGAGCTTTCTCAGTTGGGAAAGACTTAATGCGAATGAGGATAGCCTTATCTCTATGGAGATGGCTAAAATGAGGGTTAGGGTTAGCATTCAGAGATCTACAATGAGTCTAGCTCCAGGGGCACTAGTGCTGTAAAAACCACGCCAAGAACAATGTGGCACAGCACCAAAATTACTACTTCTACAACTGTCTTCTTTGGGCGAACCTTAATGCTGGTGATGTAGGCCTCATCTCTAGGAAGCTGGCTAAAATTAGGGTTAGGCTTGGGCCTGGCATTCAGAGATCTAAAGTGCCTCTAGATCCAGGGGCATTAGTGCTATAAAAACCACGCCAAGAAGACTGTGGCACAGCCCCAAAATTACTACTTCCACAACTGTCTGATTTGGGCGAACGTTAATGCTGGTGTTTTAGGCCGCATCTCGAGGGAGCTGCCTGAAAGTAGGGTTAGGGCTTGCATGAAGATATCTATCATGACTCCAGCTCCAGGGGCACTAGTGCTGTAAAAGGCATGCCAAGAGGAATGTGGCACAGCACCAATATTACTCCTTAAACACCTTTCTTATTTGGGCTAGCCTTAGTGCTGGTAATAAAAGCCTCAACCCTAGGGCGCTGGCTAAAATTAGGGTTAGGGTTAGGGTCAGCATACAGAGATCTAAAATGACTCTAGTTCCAGGGGCACTAGTGCTGTAAAAGGCATGCCAAGAGGAATGTGGCACAACAATAATATTGCTCCTTCCAGAGCTTTCTCAGTTGGGAAAGACTTAATGCGAATGAGGATAGCCTTATCTCTATGGAGATGGCTAAAATGAGGGTTAGGGTTAGCATTCAGAGATCTACAATGAGTCTAGCTCCAGGGGCACTAGTGCTGTAAAAACCACGCCAAGAAGAATGTGGCACAGCCCCAAAATTACTACTTCTACAACTGTCTTCTTTGGGCGAACCTTAATGCTGGTGATGTAGGCCTCATCTCTAGGAAGCTGGCTAAAATTAGGGTTAGGCTTGGGGCTGGCATTCAGAGATCTAAAGTGCCTCTACATCCAGGGGCATTAGTGCTATAAAAACCGCGCCAAGAAGACTGTGGCACAGCCCCAAAATTACTACTTCCACAACTGTCTGATTTGGGCGAACGTTAATGCTGGTGTTTTAGGCCGCATCTCGAGGGAGCTGCCTGAAAGTAGGGTTAGGGCTTGCATGAAGATATCTATCATGACTCCAGCTCCAGGGGCACTAGTGCTGTAAAAGGCATGCCAAGAGGAATGTGGCACAGCACCAATATTACTCCTTAAACACCTTTCTTATTTGGGCTAGCCTTAGTGCTGGTAATAAAAGCCTCAACCCTAGGGCGCTGGCTAAAATTAGGGTTAGGGTTAGGGTCAGCATACAGAGATCTAAAATGACTCTAGTTCCAGGGGCACTAGTGCTGTAAAAGGCATGCCAAGAGGAATGTGGCACAACAATAATATTGCTCCTTCCAGAGCTTTCTCAGTTGGGAAAGACTTAATGCGAATGAGGATAGCCTTATCTCTATGGAGATGGCTAAAATGAGGGTTAGGGTTAGCATTCAGAGATCTACAATGAGTCTAGCTCCAGGGGCACTAGTGCTGTAAAAACCACGCCAAGAAGAATGTGGCACAGCCCCAAAATTACTACTTCTACAACTGTCTTCTTTGGGCGAACCTTAATGCTGGTGATGTAGGCCTCATCTCTAGGAAGCTGGCTAAAATTAGGGTTAGGCTTGGGGCTGGCATTCAGAGATCTAAAGTGCCTCTACATCCAGGGGCATTAGTGCTATAAAAACCACGCCAAGAAGACTGTGGCACAGCCCCAAAATTACTACTTCCACAACTGTCTGATTTGGGCGAACGTTAATGCTGGTGTTTTAGGCCGCATCTCGAGGGAGCTGCCTGAAATTAGGGTTAGGCTTGCATGAAGATATCTATCATGACTCCAGCTCCAGGGGCACTAGTGCTGTAAAAGGCATGCCAAGAGGAATGTGGCACAGCACCAATATTACTCCTTAAACACCTTTCTTATTTGGGCTAGCCTTAGTTCTGGTAATAAAAGCCTCAACCCTAGGGCGCTGGCTAAAATTAGGGTTAGGGTTAGGGTCAGCATACAGAGATCTAAAATGACTCTAGTTCCAGGGGCACTAGTGCTGTAAAAGGCATGCCAAGAGGAATGTGGCACAACAATAATATTGCTCCTTCCAGAGCTTTCTCAGTTGGGAAAGACTTAATGCGAATGAGGATAGCCTTATCTCTATGGAGATGGCTAAAATGAAGATTAGGGTTAGCATTCAGAGATCTACAATGACTCTAGCTCCAGGGGCACTAGTGCTGTAAAAACCACGCCAAGAAGAATGTGGCACAGCCCCAAAATTACTACTTCTACAACTGTCTTATTTGGGCGAACCTTAATGCTGGTGATGTAGGCCTCATCTCTAGGAAGCTGGCTAAAATTAGGGTTAGGCTTGGGGCTGGCATTCAGAGATCTAAAGTGCCTCTACATCCAGGGGCATTAGTGCTATAAAAACCACGCCAAGAAGACTGTGGCACAGCCCCAAAATTACTACTTCCACAACTGTCTGATTTGGGCGAACGTTAATGCTGGTGTTTTAGGCCGCATCTCGAGGGAGCTGCCTGAAAGTAGGGTTAGGGCTTGCATGAAGATATCTATCATGACTCCAGCTCCAGGGGCACTAGTGCTGTAAAAGGCATGCCAAGAGGAATGTGACACAGCACCAATATAACTCCTTAAACACCTTTCTTATTTGGGCTAGCCTTAGTGCTGGTAATAAAAGCCTCAACTCTAGGGCGCTGGCTAAAATTAGGGTTAGGGTTAGCATACAGAGATCTAAAATGACTCTAGTTCCAGGGGCACTAGTGCTGTAAAAGGCATGCCAAGAGGAATGTGGCACAACAATAATATTGCTCCTTCCAGAGCTTTCTCAGTTGGGAAAGACTTAATGCGAATGAGGATAGCCTTATCTCTATGGAGATGGCTAAAATGAGGGTTAGGGTTAGCATTCAGAGATCTACAATGACTCTAGCTCCAGGGGCACTAGTGCTGTAAAAACCACGCCAAGAAGAATGTGGCACAGCACCAAAATTACTACTTCTACAACTGTCTTCTTTGGGCGAACCTTAATGCTGGTGATGTAGGCCTCATCTCTAGGAAGCTGGCTAAAATTAGGGTTAGGCTTGGGGCTGGCATTCAGAGATCTAAAGTGCCTCTACATCCAGGGGCATTAGTGCTATAAAAACCGCGCCAAGAAGACTGTGGCACAGCCCCAAAATTACTACTTCCACAACTGTCTGATTTGGGCGAACGTTAATGCTGGTGTTTTAGGCCGCATCTCGAGGGAGCTGCCTGAAAGTAGGGTTAGGGCTTGCATGAAGATATCTATCATGACTCCAGCTCCAGGGGCACTAGTGCTGTAAAAGGCATGCCAAGAGGAATGTGGCACAGCACCAATATTACTCCTTAAACACCTTTCTTATTTGGGCTAGCCTTAGTGCTGGTAATAAAAGCCTCAACCCTAGGGCGCTGGCTAAAATTAGGGTTAGGGTTAGGGTCAGCATACAGAGATCTAAAATGACTCTAGTTCCAGGGGCACTAGTGCTGTAAAAGGCATGCCAAGAGGAATGTGGCACAACAATAATATTGCTCCTTCCAGAGCTTTCTCAGTTGGGAAAGACTTAATGCGAATGAGGATAGCCTTATCTCTATGGAGATGGCTAAAATGAAGATTAGGGTTAGCATTCAGAGATCTACAATGAGTCTAGCTCCAGGGGCACTAGTGCTGTAAAAACCACGCCAAGAAGAATGTGGCACAGCCCCAAAATTACTACTTCTACAACTGTCTTATTTGGGCGAACCTTAATGCTGGTGATGTAGGCCTCATCTCTAGGAAGCTGGCTAAAATTAGGGTTAGGCTTGGGGCTGGCATTCAGAGATCTAAAGTGCCTCTAGATCCAGGGGCATTAGTGCTATAAAAACCACGCCAAGAAGACTGTGGCACAGCCCCAAAATTACTACTTCCACAACTGTCTGATTTGGGCGAACGTTAATGCTGGTGTTTTAGGCCGCATCTCGAGGGAGCTGCCTGAAAGTAGGGTTAGGGCTTGCATGAAGATATCTATCATGACTCCAGCTCCAGGGGCACTAGTGCTGTAAAAGGCATGCCAAGAGGAATGTGACACAGCACCAATATTACTCCTTAAACACCTTTCTTATTTGGGCTAGCCTTAGTGCTGGTAATAAAAGCCTCAACTCTAGGGCGCTGGCTAAAATTAGGGGTAGGGTTAGGGTTAGCATACAGAGATCTAAAATGACTCTAGTTCCAGGGGCACTAGTGCTGTAAAAGGCATGCCAAGAGGAATGTGGCACAACAATAATATTGCTCCTTCCAGAGCTTTCTCAGTTGGGAAAGACTTAATGCGAATGAGGATAGCCTTATCTCTATGGAGATGGCTAAAATGAGGGTTAGGGTTAGCATTCAGAGATCTACAATGACTCTAGCTCCAGGGGCACTAGTGCTGTAAAAACCACGCCAAGAAGAATGTGGCACAGCCCCAAAATTACTACTTCTACAACTGTCTTATTTGGGCGAACCTTAATGCTGGTGATGTAGGCCTCATCTCTAGGAAGCTGGCTAAAATTAGGGTTAGGCTTGGGGCTGGCATTCAGAGATCTAAAGTGCCTCTACATCCAGGGGCATTAGTGCTATAAAAACCACGCCAAGAAGACTGTGGCACAGCCCCAAAATTACTACTTCCACAACTGTCTGATTTGGGCGAACGTTAATGCTGGTGTTTTAGGCCGCATCTCGAGGGAGCTGCCTGAAAGTAGGGTTAGGGCTTGCATGAAGATATCTATCATGACTCCAGCTCCAGGGGCACTAGTGCTGTAAAAGGCATCCCAAGAGGAATGTGACACAGCACCAATATTACTCCTTAAACACCTTTCTTATTTGGGCTAGCCTTAGTGCTGGTAATAAAAGCCTCAACTCTAGGGCGCTGGCTAAAATTAGGGTTAGGGTTAGGGTTAGCATACAGAGATCTAAAATGACTCTAGTTCCAGGGGCACTAGTGCTGTAAAAGGCATGCCAAGAGGAATGTGGCACAACAATAATATTGCTCCTTCCAGAGCTTTCTCAGTTGGGAAAGACTTAATGCGAATGAGGATAGCCTTATCTCTATGGAGATGGCTAAAATGAGGGTTAGGGTTAGCATTCAGAGATCTACAATGACTCTAGCTCCAGGGGCACTAGTGCTGTAAAAACCACGCCAAGAAGAATGTGGCACAGCACCAAAATTACTACTTCTACAACTGTCTTATTTGGGCGAACCTTAATGCTGGTGATGTAGGCCTCATCTCTAGGAAGCTGGCTAAAATTAGGGTTAGGCTTGGGGCTGGCATTCAGAGATCTAAAGTGCCTCTAGATCCAGGGGCATTAGTGCTATAAAAACCACGCCAAGAAGACTGTGGCACAGCCCCAAAATTACTACTTCCACAACTGTCTGATTTGGGCGAACGTTAATGCTGGTGTTTTAGGCCGCATCTCGAGGGAGCTGCCTGAAAGTAGGGTTAGGGCTTGCATGAAGATATCTATCATGACTCCAGCTCCAGGGGCACTAGTGCTGTAAAAGGCATGCCAAGAGGAATGTGGCACAGCACCAATATAACTCCTTAAACACCTTTCTTATTTGGGCTAGCCTTAGTGCTGGTAATAAAAGCCTCAACCCTAGGGCGCTGGCTAAAATTAGGGTTAGGATTAGGGTCAGCATACAGAGATCTAAAATGACTCTAGTTCCAGGGGCACTAGTGCTGTAAAAGGCATGCCAAGAGGAATGTGGCACAACAATAATATTGCTCCTTCCAGAGCTTTCTCAGTTGGGAAAGACTTAATGCGAATGAGGATAGCCTTATCTCTATGGAGATGGCTAAAATGAAGGTTAGGGTTAGCATTCAGAGATCTACAATGACTCTAGCTCCAGGGGCACTAGTGCTGTAAAAACCACGCCAAGAAGAATGTGGCACAGCCCCAAAATTACTACTTCTACAACTGTCTTATTTGGGCGAACCTTAATGCTGGTGATGTAGGCCTCATCTCTAGGAAGCTGGCTAAAATTAGGGTTAGGCTTGGGGCTGGCATTCAGAGATCTAAAGTGCCTCTAGATCCAGGGGCATTAGTGCTATAAAAACCACGCCAAGAAGACTGTGGCACAGCCCCAAAATTACTACTTCCACAACTGTCTGATTTGGGCGAACGTTAATGCTGGTGTTTTAGGCCGCATCTCTAGGGAGCTGCCTGAAAGTAGGGTTAGGGCTTGCATGAAGATATCTATCATGACTCCAGCTCCAGGGGCACTAGTGCTGTAAAAGGCATGCCAAGAGGAATGTGACACAGCACCAATATAACTCCTTAAACACCTTTCTTATTTGGGCTAGCCTTAGTGCTGGTAATAAAAGCCTCAACCCTAGGGCGCTGGCTAAAATTAGGGTTAGGGTTAGCATACAGAGATCTAAAATGACTCTAGTTCCAGGGGCACTAGTGCTGTAAAAGGCATGCCAAGAGGAATGTGGCACAACAATAATATTGCTCCTTCCAGAGCTTTCTCAGTTGGGAAAGACTTAATGCGAATGAGGATAGCCTTATCTCTATGGAGATGGCTAAAATGAGGGTTAGGGTTAGCATTCAGAGATCTACAATGACTCTAGCTCCAGGGGCACTAGTGCTGTAAAAACCACGCCAAGAAGAATGTGGCACAGCCCCAAAATTACTACTTCTACAACTGTCTTATTTGGGCGAACCTTAATGCTGGTGATGTAGGCCTCATCTCTAGGAAGCTGGCTAAAATTAGGGTTAGGCTTGGGGCTGGCATTCAGAGATCTAAAGTGCCTCTACATCCAGGGGCATTAGTGCTATAAAAACCACGCCAAGAAGACTGTGGCACAGCCCCAAAATTACTACTTCCACAACTGTCTTATTTGGGCGAACGTTAATGCTGGTGTTTTAGGCCGCATCTCGAGGGAGCTGCCTGAAAGTAGGGTTAGGGCTTGCATGAAGATATCTATCATGACTCCAGCTCCAGGGGCACTAGTGCTGTAAAAGGCATGCCAAGAGGAATGTGGCACAGCACCAATATTACTCCTTAAACACCTTTCTTATTTGGGCTAGCCTTAGTGCTGGTAATAAAAGCCTCAACTCTAGGGCGCTGGCTAAAATTAGGGTTAGGGTTAGGGTTAGCATACAGAGATCTAAAATGACTCTAGTTCCAGGGGCACTAGTGCTGTAAAAGGCATGCCAAGAGGAATGTGGCACAACAATAATATTGCTCCTTCCAGAGCTTTCTCAGTTGGGAAAGACTTAATGCGAATGAGGATAGACTTATCTCTATGGAGATGGCTAAAATGAGGGTTAGGGTTAGCATTCAGAGATCTACAATGACTCTAGCTCCAGGGGCACTAGTGCTGTAAAAGCCACGCCAAGAAGAATGTGGCACAGCCCCAAAATTACTACTTCTACAACTGTCTTCTTTGGGCGAACCTTAATGCTGGTGATGTAGGCCTCATCTCTAGGAAGCTGGCTAAAATTAGGGTTAGGCTTGGGGCTGGCATTCAGAGATCTAAAGTGCCTCTACATCCAGGGGCATTAGTGCTATAAAAACCACGCCAAGAATAGTGTGGCACAGCCCCAAAATTACTACTTCCACAACTGTCTGATTTGGGCGAACGTTAATGCTGGTGTTTTAGGCCGCATCTCGAGGGAGCTGCCTGAAAGTAGGGTTAGGGCTTGCATGAAGATATCTATCATGACTCCAGCTCCAGGGGCACTAGTGCTGTAAAAGGCATGCCAAGAGGAATGTGACACAGCACCAATATTACTCCTTAAACACCTTTCTTATTTGGGCTAGCCTTAGTGCTGGTAATAAAAGCCTCAACTCTAGGGCGCTGGCTAAAATTAGGGTTAGGGTTAGGGTTAGCATACAGAGATCTAAAATGACTCTAGTTCCAGGGGCACTAGTGCTGTAAAAGGCATGCCAAGAGGAATGTGGCACAACAATAATATTGCTCCTTCCAGAGCTTTCTCAGTTGGGAAAGACTTAATGCGAATGAGGATAGCCTTATCTCTATGGAGATGGCTAAAATGAGGGTTAGGGTTAGCATTCAGAGATCTACAATGACTCTAGCTCCAGGGGCACTAGTGCTGTAAAAACCACGCCAAGAAGAATGTGGCACAGCCCCAAAATTACTACTTCTACAACTGTCTTCTTTGGGCGAACCTTAATGCTGGTGATGTAGGCCTCATCTCTAGGAAGCTGGCTAAAATTAGGGTTAGGCTTGGGGCTGGCATTCAGAGATCTAAAGTGCCTCTAGATCCAGGGGCATTAGTGCTATAAAAACCACGCCAAGAAGACTGTGGCACAGCCCCAAAATTACTACTTCCACAACTGTCTTATTTGGGCGAACGTTAATGCTGGTGTTTTAGGCCGCATCTCGAGGGAGCTGCCTGAAAGTAGGGTTAGGGCTTGCATGAAGATATCTATCATGACTCCAGCTCCAGGGGCACTAGTGCTGTAAAAGGCATGCCAAGAGGAATGTGGCACAGCACCAATATTACTCCTTAAACACCTTTCTTATTTGGGCTAGCCTTAGTGCTGGTAATAAAAGCCTCAACTCTAGGGCGCTGGCTAAAATTAGGTTTAGGGTTAGGGTTAGCATACAGAGATCTAAAATGACTCTAGTTCCAGGGGCACTAGTGCTGCTAAAGGCATGCCAAGAGGAATGTGGCACAACAATAATATTGCTCCTTCCAGAGCTTTCTCAGTTGGGAAAGACTTAATGCGAATGAGGATAGCCTTATCTCTATGGAGATGGCTAAAATGAGGGTTAGGGTTAGCATTCAGAGATCTACAATGACTCTAGCTCCAGGGGCACTAGTGCTGTAAAAACCACGCCAAGAAGAATGTGGCACAGCCCCAAAATTACTACTTCTACAACTGTCTTATTTGGGCGAACCTTAATGCTGGTGATGTAGGCCTCATCTCTAGGAAGCTGGCTAAAATTAGGGTTAGGATTGGGGCTGGCATTCAGAGATCTAAAGTGCCTCTACATCCAGGGGCATTAGTGCTATAAAAACCACGCCAAGAAGACTGTGGCACAGCCCCAAAATTACTACTTCCACAACTGTCTTATTTGGGCGAACGTTAATGCTGGTGTTTTAGGCCGCATCTCGAGGGAGCTGCCTGAAAGTAGGGTTAGGGCTTGCATGAAGATATCTATCATGACTCCAGCTCCAGGGGCACTAGTGCTGTAAAAGGCATGCCAAGAGGAATGTGGCACAGCACCAATATTACTCCTTAAACACCTTTCTTATTTGGGCTAGCCTTAGTGCTGGTAATAAAAGCCTCAACTCTAGGGCGCTGGCTAAAATTAGGGTTAGGGTTAGGGTTAGCATACAGAGATCTAAAATGACTCTAGTTCCAGGGGCACTAGTGCTGTAAAAGGCATGCCAAGAGGAATGTGGCACAACAATAATATTGCTCCTTCCAGAGCTTTCTCAGTTGGGAAAGACTTAATGCGAATGAGGATAGCCTTATCTCTATGGAGATGGCTAAAATGAGGGTTAGGGTTAGCATTCAGAGATCTACAATGACTCTAGCTCCAGGGGCACTAGTGCTGTAAAAACCACGCCAAGAAGAATGTGGCACAGCCCCAAAATTACTACTTCTACAACTCTCTTATTTGGGCGAACCTTAATGCTGGTGATGTAGGCCTCATCTCTAGGAAGCTGGCTAAAATTAGGGTTAGGCTTGGGGCTGGCATTCAGAGATCTAAAGTGCCTCTACATCCAGGGGCATTAGTGCTATAAAAACCACGCCAAGAAGACTGTGGCACAGCCCCAAAATTACTACTTCCACAACTGTCTGATTTGGGCGAACGTTAATGCTGGTGTTTTAGGCCGCATCTCGAGGGAGCTGCCTGAAAGTAGGGTTAGGGCTTGCATGAAGATATCTATCATGACTCCAGCTCCAGGGGCACTAGTGCTGTAAAAGGCATCCCAAGAGGAATGTGACACAGCACCAATATTACTCCTTAAACACCTTTCTTATTTGGGCTAGCCTTAGTGCTGGTAATAAAAGCCTCAACTCTAGGGCGCTGGCTAAAATTAGGGTTAGGGTTAGGGTTAGCATACAGAGATCTAAAATGACTCTAGTTCCAGGGGCACTAGTGCTGTAAAAGGCATGCCAAGAGGAATGTGGCACAACAATAATATTGCTCCTTCCAGAGCTTTCTCAGTTGGGAAAGACTTAATGCGAATGAGGATAGCCTTATCTCTATGGAGATGGCTAAAATGAGGGTTAGGGTTAGCATTCAGAGATCTACAATGACTCTAGCTCCAGGGGCACTAGTGCTGTAAAAACCACGCCAAGAAGAATGTGGCACAGCCCCAAAATTACTACTTCTACAACTGTCTTATTTGGGCGAACCTTAATGCTGGTGATGTAGGCCTCATCTCTAGGAAGCTGGCTAAAATTAGGGTTAGGCTTGGGGCTGGCATTCAGAGATCTAAAGTGCCTCTACATCCAGGGGCATTAGTGCTATAAAAACCACGCCAAGAAGACTGTGGCACAGCCCCAAAATTACTACTTCCACAACTGTCTGATTTGGGCGAACGTTAATGCTGGTGTTTTAGGCCGCATCTCGAGGGAGCTGCCTGAAAGTAGGGTTAGGGCTTGCATGAAGATATCTATCATGACTCCAGCTCCAGGGGCACTAGTGCTGTAAAAGGCATGCCAAGAGGAATGTGGCACAGCACCAATATTACTCCTTAAACACCTTTCTTATTTGGGCTAGCCTTAGTGCTGGTAATAAAAGCCTCAACTCTAGGGCGCTGGCTAAAATTAGGGTTAGGGTTAGGGTTAGCATACAGAGATCTAAAATGACTCTAGTTCCAGGGGCACTAGTGCTGTAAAAGGCATGCCAAGAGGAATGTGGCACAACAATAATATTGCTCCTTCCAGAGCTTTCTCAGTTGGGAAAGACTTAATGCGAATGAGGATAGCCTTATCTCTATGGAGATGGCTAAAATGAGGGTTAGGGTTAGCATTCAGAGATCTACAATGACTCTAGCTCCAGGGGCACTAGTGCTGTAAAAACCACGCCAAGAAGAATGTGGCACAGCCCCAAAATTACTACTTCTACAACTGTCTTATTTGGGCGAACCTTAATGCTGGTGATGTAGGCCTCATCTCTAGGAAGCTGGCTAAAATTAGGGTTAGGCTTGGGGCTGGCATTCAGAGATCTAAAGTGCCTCTACATCCAGGGGCATTAGTGCTATAAAAACCACGCCAAGAAGACTGTGGCACAGCCCCAAAATTACTACTTCCACAACTGTCTTATTTGGGCGAACGTTAATGCTGGTGTTTTAGGCCGCATCTCGAGGGAGCTGCCTGAAAGTAGGGTTAGGGCTTGCATGAAGATATCTATCATGACTCCAGCTCCAGGGGCACTAGTGCTGTAAAAGGCATGCCAAGAGGAATGTGGCACAGCACCAATATTACTCCTTAAACACCTTTCTTATTTGGGCTAGCCTTAGTGCTGGTAATAAAAGCCTCAACTCTAGGGCGCTGGCTAAAATTAGGGTTAGGGTTAGGGTTAGCATACAGAGATCTAAAATGACTCTAGTTCCAGGGGCACTAGTGCTGCTAAAGGCATGCCAAGAGGAATGTGGCACAACAATAATATTGCTCCTTCCAGAGCTTTCTCAGTTGGGAAAGACTTAATGCGAATGAGGATAGCCTTATCTCTATGGAGATGGCTAAAATGAGGGTTAGGGTTAGCATTCAGAGATCTACAATGACTCTAGCTCCAGGGGCACTAGTGCTGTAAAAACCACGCCAAGAAGAATGTGGCACAGCCCCAAAATTACTACTTCTACAACTGTCTTATTTGGGCGAACCTTAATGCTGGTGATGTAGGCCTCATCTCTAGGAAGCTGGCTAAAATTAGGGTTAGGCTTGGGGCTGGCATTCAGAGATCTAAAGTGCCTCTACATCCAGGGGCATTAGTGCTATAAAAACCACGCCAAGAAGACTGTGGCACAGCCCCAAAATTACTACTTCCACAACTGTCTGATTTGGGCGAACGTTAATGCTGGTGTTTTAGGCCGCATCTCGAGGGAGCTGCCTGAAAGTAGGGTTAGGGCTTGCATGAAGATATCTATCATGACTCCAGCTCCAGGGGCACTAGTGCTGTAAAAGGCATGCCAAGAGGAATGTGACACAGCACCAATATTACTCCTTAAACACCTTTCTTATTTGGGCTAGCCTTAGTGCTGGTAATAAAAGCCTCAACTCTAGGGCGCTGGCTAAAATTAGGGTTAGGGTTAGGGTTAGCATACAGAGATCTAAAATGACTCTAGTTCCAGGGGCACTAGTGCTGTAAAAGGCATGCCAAGAGGAATGTGGCACAACAATAATATTGCTCCTTCCAGAGCTTTCTCAGTTGGGAAAGACTTAATGCGAATGAGGATAGCCTTATCTCTATGGAGATGGCTAAAATGAGGGTTAGGGTTAGCATTCAGAGATCTTCAATGACTCTAGCTCCAGGGGCACTAGTGCTGTAAAAACCACGCCAAGAAGAATGTGGCACAGCCCCAAAATTACTACTTCTACAACTGTCTTCTTTGGGCGAACCTTAATGCTGGTGATGTAGGCCTCATCTCTAGGAAGCTGGCTAAAATTAGGGTTAGGCTTGGGGCTGGCATTCAGAGATCTAAAGTGCCTCTACATCCAGGGGCATTAGTGCTATAAAAACCACGCCAAGAAGACTGTGGCACAGCCCCAAAATTACTACTTCCACAACTGTCTTATTTGGGCGAACGTTAATGCTGGTGTTTTAGGCCGCATCTCGAGGGAGCTGCCTGAAAGTAGGGTTAGGGCTTGCATGAAGATATCTATCATGACTCCAGCTCCAGGGGCACTAGTGCTGTAAAAGGCATGCCAAGAGGAATGTGGCACAGCACCAATATTACTCCTTAAACACCTTTCTTATTTGGGCTAGCCTTAGTGCTGGTAATAAAAGCCTCAACTCTAGGGCGCTGGCTAAAATTAGGGTTAGGGTTAGGGTTAGCATACAGAGATCTAAAATGACTCTAGTTCCAGGGGCACTAGTGCTGTAAAAGGCATGCCAAGAGGAATGTGGCACAACAATAATATTGCTCCTTCCAGAGCTTTCTCAGTTGGGAAAGACTTAATGCGAATGAGGATAGCCTTATCTCTATGGAGATGGCTAAAATGAGGGTTAGGGTTAGCATTCAGAGATCTACAATGACTCTAGCTCCAGGGGCACTAGTGCTGTAAAAACCACGCCAAGAAGAATGTGGCACAGCCCCAAAATTACTACTTCTACAACTGTCTTATTTGGGCGAACCTTAATGCTGGTGATGTAGGCCTCATCTCTAGGAAGCTGGCTAAAATTAGGGTTAGGCTTGGGGCTGGCATTCAGAGATCTAAAGTGCCTCTAGATCCAGGGGCATTAGTGCTATAAAAACCACGCCAAGAAGACTGTGGCACAGCCCCAAAATTACTACTTCCACAACTGTCTGATTTGGGCGAACGTTAATGCTGGTGTTTTAGGCCGCATCTCGAGGGAGCTGCCTGAAAGTAGGGTTAGGGCTTGCATGAAGATATCTATCATGACTCCAGCTCCAGGGGCACTAGTGCTGTAAAAGGCATGCCAAGAGGAATGTGGCACAGCACCAATATTACTCCTTAAACACCTTTCTTATTTGGGCTAGCCTTAGTGCTGGTAATAAAAGCCTCAACTCTAGGGCGCTGGCTAAAATTAGGGTTAGGGTTAGGGTTAGCATACAGAGATCTAAAATGACTCTAGTTCCAGGGGCACTAGTGCTGTAAAAGGCATGCCAAGAGGAATGTGGCACAACAATAATATTGCTCCTTCCAGAGCTTTCTCAGTTGGGAAAGACTTAATGCGAATGAGGATAGCCTTATCTCTATGGAGATGGCTAAAATGAGGGTTAGGGTTAGCATTCAGAGATCTACAATGACTCTAGCTCCAGGGGCACTAGTGCTGTAAAAACCACGCCAAGAAGAATGTGGCACAGCCCCAAAATTACTACTTCTACAACTGTCTTATTTGGGCGAACCTTAATGCTGGTGATGTAGGCCTCATCTCTAGGAAGCTGGCTAAAATTAGGGTTAGGCTTGGGGCTGGCATTCAGAGATCTAAAGTGCCTCTACATCCAGGGGCATTAGTGCTATAAAAACCACGCCAAGAAGACTGTGGCACAGCCCCAAAATTACTACTTCCACAACTGTCTTATTTGGGCGAACGTTAATGCTGGTGTTTTAGGCCGCATCTCGAGGGAGCTGCCTGAAAGTAGGGTTAGGGCTTGCATGAAGATATCTATCATGACTCCAGCTCCAGGGGCACTAGTGCTGTAAAAGGCATGCCAAGAGGAATGTGGCACAGCACCAATATTACTCCTTAAACACCTTTCTTATTTGGGCTAGCCTTAGTGCTGGTAATAAAAGCCTCAACTCTAGGGCGCTGGCTAAAATTAGGGTTAGGGTTAGGGTTAGCATACAGAGATCTAAAATGACTCTAGTTCCAGGGGCACTAGTGCTGTAAAAGGCATGCCAAGAGGAATGTGGCACAACAATAATATTGCTCCTTCCAGAGCTTTCTCAGTTGGGAAAGACTTAATGCGAATGAGGATAGCCTTATCTCTATGGAGATGGCTAAAATGAGGGTTAGGGTTAGCATTCAGAGATCTACAATGACTCTAGCTCCAGGGGCACTAGTGCTGTAAAAACCACGCCAAGAAGAATGTGGCACAGCCCCAAAATTACTACTTCTACAACTGTCTTATTTGGGCGAACCTTAATGCTGGTGATGTAGGCCTCATCTCTAGGAAGCTGGCTAAAATTAGGGTTAGGCTTGGGGCTGGCATTCAGAGATCTAAAGTGCCTCTACATCCAGGGGCATTAGTGCTATAAAAACCACGCCAAGAAGACTGTGGCACAGCCCCAAAATTACTACTTCCACAACTGTCTGATTTGGGCGAACGTTAATGCTGGTGTTTTAGGCCGCATCTCGAGGGAGCTGCCTGAAAGTAGGGTTAGGGCTTGCATGAAGATATCTATCATGACTCCAGCTCCAGGGGCACTAGTGCTGTAAAAGGCATGCCAAGAGGAATGTGGCACAGCACCAATATTACTCCTTAAACACCTTTCTTATTTGGGCTAGCCTTAGTGCTGGTAATAAAAGCCTCAACTCTAGGGCGCTGGCTAAAATTAGGGTTAGGGTTAGGGTTAGCATACAGAGATCTAAAATGACTCTAGTTCCAGGGGCACTAGTGCTGTAAAAGGCATGCCAAGAGGAATGTGGCACAACAATAATATTGCTCCTTCCAGAGCTTTCTCAGTTGGGAAAGACTTAATGCGAATGAGGATAGCCTTATCTCTATGGAGATGGCTAAAATGAGGGTTAGGGTTAGCATTCAGAGATCTACAATGACTCTAGCTCCAGGGGCACTAGTGCTGTAAAAACCACGCCAAGAAGAATGTGGCACAGCCCCAAAATTACTACTTCTACAACTGTCTTCTTTGGGCGAACTTTAATGCTGGTGATGTAGGCCTCATCTCTAGGAAGCTGGCTAAAATTAGGGTTAGGCTTGGGGCTGGCATTCAGAGATCTAAAGTGCCTCTAGATCCAGGGGCATTAGTGCTATAAAAACCACGCCAAGAAGACTGTGGCACAGCCCCAAAATTACTACTTCCACAACTGTCTTATTTGGGCGAACGTTAATGCTGGTGTTTTAGGCCGCATCTCGAGGGAGCTGCCTGAAAGTAGGGTTAGGGCTTGCATGAAGATATCTATCATGACTCCAGCTCCAGGGGCACTAGTGCTGTAAAAGGCATGCCAAGAGGAATGTGGCACAGCACCAATATTACTCCTTAAACACCTTTCTTATTTGGGCTAGCCTTAGTGCTGGTAATAAAAGCCTCAACTCTAGGGCGCTGGCTAAAATTAGGGTTAGGGTTAGGGTTAGCATACAGAGATCTAAAATGACTCTAGTTCCAGGGGCACTAGTGCTGTAAAAGGCATGCCAAGAGGAATGTGGCACAACAATAATATTGCTCCTTCCAGAGCTTTCTCAGTTGGGAAAGACTTAATGCGAATGGGGATAGCCTTATCTCTATGGAGATGGCTAAAATGAGGGTTAGGGTTAGCATTCAGAGATCTACAATGACTCTAGCTCCAGGGGCACTAGTGCTGTAAAAACCACGCCAAGAAGAATGTGGCACAGCCCCAAAATTACTACTTCTACAACTGTCTTATTTGGGCGAACCTTAATGCTGGTGATGTAGGCCTCATCTCTAGGAAGCTGGCTAAAATTAGGGTTAGGCTTGGGGCTGGCATTCAGAGATCTAAAGTGCCTCTACATCCAGGGGCATTAGTGCTATAAAAACCACGCCAAGAAGACTGTGGCACAGCCCCAAAATTACTACTTCCACAACTGTCTGATTTGGGCGAACGTTAATGCTGGTGTTTTAGGCCGCATCTCGAGGGAGCTGCCTGAAAGTAGGGTTAGGGCTTGCATGAAGATATCTATCATGACTCCAGCTCCAGGGGCACTAGTGCTGTAAAAGGCATGCCAAGAGGAATGTGGCACAGCACCAATATTACTCCTTAAACACCTTTCTTATTTGGGCTAGCCTTAGTGCTGGTAATAAAAGCCTCAACTCTAGGGCGCTGGCTAAAATTAGGGTTAGGGTTAGGGTTAGCATACAGAGATCTAAAATGACTCTAGTTCCAGGGGCACTAGTGCTGTAAAAGGCATGCCAAGAGGAATGTGGCACAACAATAATATTGCTCCTTCCAGAGCTTTCTCAGTTGGGAAAGACTTAATGCGAATGAGGATAGCCTTATCTCTATGGAGATGGCTAAAATGAGGGTTAGGGTTAGCATTCAGAGATCTACAATGACTCTAGCTCCAGGGGCACTAGTGCTGTAAAAACCACGCCAAGAAGAATGTGGCACAGCCCCAAAATTACTACTTCTACAACTGTCTTATTTGGGCGAACCTTAATGCTGGTGATGTAGGCCTCATCTCTAGGAAGCTGGCTAAAATTAGGGTTAGGCTTGGGGCTGGCATTCAGAGATCTAAAGTGCCTCTACATCCAGGGGCATTAGTGCTATAAAAACCACGCCAAGAAGACTGTGGCACAGCCCCAAAATTACTACTTCCACAACTGTCTGATTTGGGCGAACGTTAATGCTGGTGTTTTAGGCCGCATCTCGAGGGAGCTGCCTGAAAGTAGGGTTAGGGCTTGCATGAAGATATCTATCATGACTCCAGCTCCAGGGGCACTAGTGCTGTAAAAGGCATCCCAAGAGGAATGTGACACAGCACCAATATTACTCCTTAAACACCTTTCTTATTTGGGCTAGCCTTAGTGCTGGTAATAAAAGCCTCAACTCTAGGGCGCTGGCTAAAATTAGGGTTAGGGTTAGGGTTAGCATACAGAGATCTAAAATGACTCTAGTTCCAGGGGCACTAGTGCTGTAAAAGGCATGCCAAGAGGAATGTGGCACAACAATAATATTGCTCCTTCCAGAGCTTTCTCAGTTGGGAAAGACTTAATGCGAATGAGGATAGCCTTATCTCTATGGAGATGGCTAAAATGAGGGTTAGGGTTAGCATTCAGAGATCTACAATGACTCTAGCTCCAGGGGCACTAGTGCTGTAAAAACCACGCCAAGAAGAATGTGGCACAGCCCCAAAATTACTACTTCTACAACTGTCTTATTTGGGCGAACCTTAATGCTGGTGATGTAGGCCTCATCTCTAGGAAGCTGGCTAAAATTAGGGTTAGGCTTGGGGCTGGCATTCAGAGATCTAAAGTGCCTCTACATCCAGGGGCATTAGTGCTATAAAAACCACGCCAAGAAGACTGTGGCACAGCCCCAAAATTACTACTTCCACAACTGTCTGATTTGGGCGAACGTTAATGCTGGTGTTTTAGGCCGCATCTCGAGGGAGCTGCCTGAAAGTAGGGCTAGGGCTTGCATGAAGATATCTATCATGACTCCAGCTCCAGGGGCACTAGTGCTGTAAAAGGCATGCCAAGAGGAATGTGGCACAGCACCAATATTACTCCTTAAACACCTTTCTTATTTGGGCTAGCCTTAGTGCTGGTAATAAAAGCCTCAACTCTAGTGCGCTGGCTAAAATTAGGGTTAGGGTTAGGGTTAGCATACAGAGATCTAAAATGACTCTAGTTCCAGGGGCACTAGTGCTGCTAAAGGCATGCCAAGAGGAATGTGGCACAACAATAATATTGCTCCTTCCAGAGCTTTCTCAGTTGGGAAAGACTTAATGCGAATGAGGATAGCCTTATCTCTATGGAGATGGCTAAAATGAGGGTTAGGGTTAGCATTCAGAGATCTACAATGACTCTAGCTCCAGGGGCACTAGTGCTGTAAAAACCACGCCAAGAAGAATGTGGCACAGCCCCAAAATTACTACTTCTACAACTGTCTTATTTGGGCGAACCTTAATGCTGGTGATGTAGGCCTCATCTCTAGGAAGCTGGCTAAAATTAGGGTTAGGCTTGGGGCTGGCATTCAGAGATCTAAAGTGCCTCTACATCCAGGGGCATTAGTGCTATAAAAACCACGCCAAGAAGACTGTGGCACAGCCCCAAAATTACTACTTCCACAACTGTCTGATTTGGGCGAACGTTAATGCTGGTGTTTTAGGCCGCATCTCGAGGGAGCTGCCTGAAAGTAGGGTTAGGGCTTGCATGAAGATATCTATCATGACTCCAGCTCCAGGGGCACTAGTGCTGTAAAAGGCATGCCAAGAGGAATGTGACACAGCACCAATATTACTCCTTAAACACCTTTCTTATTTGGGCTAGCCTTAGTGCTGGTAATAAAAGCCTCAACTCTAGGGCGCTGGCTAAAATTAGGGTTAGGGTTAGGGTTAGCATACAGAGATCTAAAATGACTCTAGTTCCAGGGGCACTAGTGCTGTAAAAGGCATGCCAAGAGGAATGTGGCACAACAATAATATTGCTCCTTCCAGAGCTTTCTCAGTTGGGAAAGACTTAATGCGAATGAGGATAGCCTTATCTCTATGGAGATGGCTAAAATGAGGGTTAGGGTTAGCATTCAGAGATCTACAATGACTCTAGCTCCAGAGGCACTAGTGCTGTAAAAACCACGCCAAGAAGAATGTGGCACAGCCCCAAAATTACTACTTCTACAACTGTCTTATTTGGGCGAACCTTAATGCTGGTGATGTAGGCCTCATCTCTAGGAAGCTGGCTAAAATTAGGGTTAGGCTTGGGGCTGGCATTCAGAGATCTAAAGTGCCTCTACATCCAGGGGCATTAGTGCTATAAAAACCACGCCAAGAAGACTGTGGCACAGCCCCAAAATTACTACTTCCACAACTGTCTTATTTGGGCGAACGTTAATGCTGGTGTTTTAGGCCGCATCTCTAGGGAGCTGCCTGAAAGTAGGGTTAGGGCTTGCATGAAGATATCTATCATGATTCCAGCTCCAGGGGCACTAGTTCTGTAAAAGGCATCCCAAGAGGAATGTGACACAGCACCAATATTACTCCTTAAACACCTTTCTTATTTGGGCTAGCCTTAGTGCTGGTAATAAAAGCCTCAACTCTAGGGCGCTGGCTAAAATTAGGGTTAGGGTTAGCATACAGAGATCTAAAATGACTCTAGTTCCAGGGGCACTAGTGCTGTAAAAGGCATGCCAAGAGGAATGTGGCACAACAATAATATTGCTCCTTCCAGAGCTTTCTCAGTTGGGAAAGACTTAATGCGAATGAGGATAGCCTTATCTCTATGGAGATGGCTAAAATGAGGGTTAGGGTTAGCATTCAGAGATCTACAATGTCTCTAGCTCCAGGGGCACTAGTGCTGTAAAAACCACGCCAAGAAGAATGTGGCCCAGCACCAAAATTACTACTTCTACAACTGTCTTATTTGGGCGAACCTTAATGCTGGTGATGTAGGCCTCATCTCTAGGAAGCTGGCTAAAATTAGGGTTAGGCTTGGGGCTGGCATTCAGAGATCTAAAGTGCCTGTAGATCCAGGGGCATTAGTGCTATAAAAACCACGCCAAGAAGACTGTGGCACAGCCCCAAAATTACTACTTCCACAACTGTCTGATTTGGGCGAACGTTAATGCTGGTGTTTTAGGCCGCATCTCGAGGGAGCTGCCTGAAAGTAGGGTTAGGGCTTGCATGAAGATATCTATCATGACTCCAGCTCCAGGGGCACTAGTGCTGTAAAAGGCATGCCAAGAGGAATGTGACACAGCACCAATATTACTCCTTAAACACCTTTCTTATTTGGGCTAGCCTTAGTGCTGGTAATAAAAGCCTCAACTCTAGGGCGCTGGCTAAAATTAGGGTTAGGGTTAGGGTTAGCATACAGAGATCTAAAATGACTCTAGTTCCAGGGGCACTAGTGCTGTAAAAGGCATGCCAAGAGGAATGTGGCACAACAATAATATTGCTCCTTCCAGAGCTTTCTCAGTTGGGAAAGACTTAATGCGAATGAGGATAGCCTTATCTCTATGGAGATGGCTAAAATGAGGGTTAGGGTTAGCATTCAGAGATCTACAATGACTCTAGCTCCAGGGGCACTAGTGCTGTAAAAACCACGCCAAGAAGAATGTGGCACAGCCCCAAAATTACTACTTCCACAACAGTCTGATTTGGGCGAACGTTAATGCTGGTGTTTTAGGCCGCATCTCGAGGGAGCTGCCTGAAAGTAGGGTTAGGGCTTGCATGAAGATATCTATCATGACTCCAGCTCCAGGGGCACTAGTGCTGTAAAAGGCATGCCAAGAGGAATGTGGCACAGCACCAATATTACTCCTTAAACACCTTTCTTATTTGGGCTAGCCTTAGTGCTGGTAATAAAAGCCTCAACTCTAGGGCGCTGGCTAAAATTAGGGTTAGGGTTAGGGTTAGCATACAGAGATCTAAAATGACTCTAGTTCCAGGGGCACTAGTGCTGTAAAAGGCATGCCAAGAGGAATGTGGCACAACAATAATATTGCTCCTTCCAGAGCTTTCTCAGTTGGGAAAGACTTAATGCGAATGAGGATAGCCTTATCTCTATGGAGATGGCTAAAATGAGGGTTAGGGTTAGCATTCAGAGATCTACAATGAGTCTAGCTCCAGGGGCACTAGTGCTGTAAAAACCACGCCAAGAAGAATGTGGCACAGCACCAAAATTACTACTTCTACAACTGTCTTATTTGGGCGAACCTTAATGCTGGTGATGTAGGCCTCATCTCTAGGAAGCTGGCTAAAATTAGGGTTAGGCTTGGGGCTGGCATTCAGAGATCTAAAGTGCCTCTACATCCAGGGGCATTAGTGCTATAAAAACCACGCCAAGAAGACTGTGGCACAGCCCCAAAATTACTACTTCCACAACTGTCTGATTTGGGCGAACGTTAATGCTGGTGTTTTAGGCCGCATCTCTAGGGAGCTGCCTGAAAGTAGGGTTAGGGCTTGCATGAAGATATCTATCATGACCCCAGCTCCAGGGGCACTAGTGCTGTAAAAGGCATGCCAAGAGGAATGTGGCACAGCACCAATATTACTCCTTAAACACCTTTCTTATTTGGGCTAGCCTTAGTGCTGGTAATAAAAGCCTCAACTCTAGGGCGCTGGCTAAAATTAGGGTTAGGGTTAGGGTTAGCATACAGAGATCTAAAATGACTCTAGTTCCAGGGGCACTAGTGCTGTAAAAGGCATGCCAAGAGGAATGTGGCACAACAATAATATTGCTCCTTCCAGAGCTTTCTCAGTTGGGAAAGACTTAATGCGAATGAGGATAGCCTTATCTCTATGGAGATGGCTAAAATGAGGGTTAGGGTTAGCATTCAGAGATCTACAATGACTCTAGCTCCAGGGGCACTAGTGCTGTAAAAACCACGCCAAGAAGAATGTGGCACAGCCCCAAAATTACTACTTCTACAACTGTCTTCTTTGGGCGAACCTTAATGCTGGTGATGTAGGCCTCATCTCTAGGAAGCTGGCTAAAATTAGGGTTAGGCTTGGGGCTGGCATTCAGAGATCTAAAGTGCCTCTACATCCAGGGGCATTAGTGCTATAAAAACCACGCCAAGAAGACTGTGGCACAGCCCCAAAATTACTACTTCCACAACTGTCTGATTTGGGCGAACGTTAATGCTGGTGTTTTAGGCCGCATCTCGAGGGAGCTGCCTGAAAGTAGGGTTAGGGCTTGCATGAAGATATCTATCATGACTCCAGCTCCAGGGGCACTAGTGCTGTAAAAGGCATGCCAAGAGGAATGTGACACAGCACCAATATTACTCCTTAAACACCTTTCTTATTTGGGCTAGCCTTAGTGCTTGTAATAAAAGCCTCAACTCTAGGGCGCTGGCTAAAATTAGGGTTAGGGTTAGGGTTAGCATACAGAGATCTAAAATGACTCTAGTTCCAGGGGCACTAGTGCCGTAAAATGCATGCCAAGAGGAATGTGGCACAACAATAATATTGCTCCTTCCAGAGCTTTCTCAGTTGGGAAAGACTTAATGCGAATGAGGATAGCCTTATCTCTATGGAGATGGCTAAAATGAGGGTTAGGGTTAGCATTCAGAGATCTACAATGACTCTAGCTCCAGGGGCACTAGTGCTGTAAAAACCACGCCAAGAAGAATGTGGCACAGCCCCAAAATTACTACTTCTACAACTGTCTTCTTTGGGCGATCCTTAATGCTGGTGATGCAGGCCTCATCTCTAGGAAGCTGGCTAAAATTAGGGTTAGGCTTGGGGCTGGCATTCAGAGATCTAAAGTGCCTCTACATCCAGGGGCATTAGTGCTATAAAAACCACGCCAAGAAGACTGTGGCACAGCCCCAAAATTACTACTTCCACAACTGTCTGATTTGGGCGAACGTTAATGCTGGTGTTTTAGGCCGCATCTCGAGGGAGCTGCCTGAAAGTAGGGTTAGGGCTTGCATGAAGATATCTATCATGACTCCAGCTCCAGGGGCACTAGTTCTGTAAAAGGCATCCCAAGAGGAATGTGACACAGCACCAATATTACTCCTTAAACACCTTTCTTATTTGGGCTAGCCTTAGTGCTGGTAATAAAAGCCTCAACTCTAGGGCGCTGGCTAAAATTAGGGTTAGGGTTAGGGTTAGCCTACAGAGATCTAAAATGACTCTAGTTCCAGGGGCACTAGTGCCGTAAAAGGCATGCCAAGAGGAATGTGGCACAACAATAATATTGCTCCTTCCAGAGCTTTCTCAGTTGGCAAAGACTTAATGCGAATGAGGATAGCCTTATCTCTATGGAGATGGCTAAAATGAGGGTTAGGGTTAGCATTCAGAGATCTACAATGACTCTAGCTCCAGGGGCACTAGTGCTGTAAAAACCACGCCAAGAAGAATGTGGCACAGCCCCAAAATTACTACTTCTACAACTGTCTTCTTTGGGCGAACCTTAATGCTGGTGATGTAGGCCTCATCTCTAGGAAGCTGGCTAAAATTAGGGTTAGGCTTGGGGCTGGCATTCAGAGATCTAAAGTGCCTCTACATCCAGGGGCATTAGTGCTATAAAAACCACGCCAAGAAGACTGTGGCACAGCCCCAAAATTACTACTTCCACAACTGTCTTATTTGGGCGAACATTAATGCTGGTGTTTTAGGCCGCATCTCGAGGGTGCTGCCTGAAAGTAGGGTTAGGGCTTGCATGAAGATATCTATCATGACTCCAGCTCCAGGGGCACTAGTGCTGTAAAAGGCATGCCAAGAGGAATGTGACACAGCACCAATATTACTCCTTAAACACCTTTCTTTTTTGGGCTAGCCTTAGTGCTGGTAATAAAAGCCTCAACTCTAGGGCGCTGGCTAAAATTAGGGTTAGGGTTAGGGTTAGCATACAGAGATCTAAAATGACTCTAGTTCCAGGGGCACTAGTGCTGTAAAAGGCATGCCAAGAGGAATGTGGCACAACAATAATATTGCTCCTTCCAGAGCTTTCTCAGTTGGGAAAGACTTAATGCGAATGAGGATAGCCTTATCTCTATGGAGATGGCTAAAATGAGGGTTAGGGTTAGCATTCAGAGATCTACAATGACTCTAGCTCCAGGGGCACTAGTGCTGTAAAAACCACGCCAAGAAGAATGTGGCACAGCCCCAAAATTACTACTTCTACAACTGTCTTATTTGGGCGAACCTTAATGCTGGTGATGTAGGCCTCATCTCTAGGAAGCTGGCTAAAATTAGGGTTAGGCTTGGGGCTGGCATTCAGAGATCTAAAGTGCCTCTAGATCCAGGGGCATTAGTGCTATAAAAACCACGCCAAGAAGACTGTGGCACAGCCCCAAAATTACTACTTCCACAACTGTCTTATTTGGGCGAACGTTAATGCTGGTGTTTTAGGCCGCATCTCGAGGGAGCTGCCTGAAAGTAGGGTTAGGGCTTGCATGAAGATATCTATCATGACTCCAGCTCCAGGGGCACTAGTGCTGTAAAAGGCATGCCAAGAGGAATGTGGCACAGCACCAATATTACTCCTTAAACACCTTTCTTATTTGGGCTAGCCTTAGTGCTGGTAATAAAAGCCTCAACTCTAGGGCGCTGGCTAAAATTAGGGTTAGGGTTAGGGTTAGCATACAGAGATCTAAAATGACTCTAGTTCCAGGGGCACTAGTGCTGTAAAAGGCATGCCAAGAGGAATGTGGCACAACAATAATATTGCTCCTTCCAGAGCTTTCTCAGTTGGGAAAGACTTAATGCGAATGAGGATAGCCTTATCTCTATGGAGATGGCTAAAATGAGGGTTAGGGTTAGCATTCAGAGATCTACAATGACTCTAGCTCCAGGGGCACTAGTGCTGTAAAAACCACGCCAAGAAGAATGTGGCACAGCCCCAAAATTACTACTTCTACAACTGTCTTCTTTGGGCGAACCTTAATGCTGGTGATGTAGGCCTCATCTCTAGGAAGCTGGCTAAAATTAGGGTTAGGCTTGGGGCTGGCATTCAGAGATCTAAAGTGCCTCTACATCCAGGGGCATTAGTGCTATAAAAACCACGCCAAGAAGACTGTGGCACAGCCCCAAAATTACTACTTCCACAACTGTCTGATTTGGGCGAACGTTAATGCTGGTGTTTTAGGCCGCATCTCTAGGGAGCTGCCTGAAAGTAGGGTTAGGGCTTGCATGAAGATATCTATCATGACTCCAGCTCCAGGGGCACTAGTGCTGTAAAAGGCATGCCAAGAGGAATGTGGCACAGCACCAATATTACTCCTTAAACACCTTTCTTATTTGGGCTAGCCTTAGTGCTGGTAATAAAAGCCTCAACTCTAGGGCGCTGGCTAAAATTAGGGGTAGGGTTAGGGTTAGCATACAGAGATCTAAAATGACTCTAGTTCCAGGGGCACTAGTGCTGTAAAAGGCATGCCAAGAGGAATGTGGCACAACAATAATATTGCTCCTTCCAGAGCTTTCTCAGTTGGGAAAGACTTCATGCGAATGAGGATAGCCTTATCTCTATGGAGATGGCTAAAATGAGGGTTAGGGTTAGCATTCAGAGATCTACAATGACTCTAGCTCCAGGGGCACTAGTGCTGTAAAAACCACGCCAAGAAGAATGTGGCACAGCCCCAAAATTACTACTTCTACAACTGTCTTATTTGGGCGAACCTTAATGCTGGTGATGTAGGCCTCATCTCTAGGAAGCTGGCTAAAATTAGGGTTAGGCTTGGGGCTGGCATTCAGAGATCTAAAGTGCCTCTACATCCAGGGGCATTAGTGCTATAAAAACCACGCCAAGAAGACTGTGGCACAGCCCCAAAATTACTACTTCCACAACTGTCTGATTTGGGCGAACGTTAATGCTGGTGTTTTAGGCCGCATCTCGAGGGAGCTGCCTGAAAGTAGGGTTAGGGCTTGCATGAAGATATCTATCATGACTCCAGCTCCAGGGGCACTAGTGCTGTAAAAGGCATGCCAAGAGGAATGTGACACAGCACCAATATTACTCCTTAAACACCTTTCTTATTTGGGCTAGCCTTAGTGCTTGTAATAAAAGCCTCAACTCTAGGGCGCTGGCTAAAATTAGGGTTAGGGTTAGGGTTAGCATACAGAGATCTAAAATGACTCTAGTTCCAGGGGCACTAGTGCCGTAAAATGCATGCCAAGAGGAATGTGGCACAACAATAATATTGCTCCTTCCAGAGCTTTCTCAGTTGGGAAAGACTTAATGCGAATGAGGATAGCCTTATCTCTATGGAGATGGCTAAAATGAGGGTTAGGGTTAGCATTCAGAGATCTACAATGACTCTAGCTCCAGGGGCACTAGTGCTGTAAAAACCACGCCAAGAAGAATGTGGCACAGCCCCAAAATTACTACTTCTACAACTGTCTTCTTTGGGCGAACCTTAATGCTGGTGATGCAGGCCTCATCTCTAGGAAGCTGGCTAAAAATACGGTTAGGCTTGGGGCTGGAATTCAGAGATCTAAAGTGCCTCTACATCCAGGGGCATTAGTGCTATAAAAACCACACCAAGAAGACTGTGGCACAGCCCCAAAATTACTACTTCCACAACTGTCTGATTTGGGCGAACGTTAATGCTGGTGTTTTAGGCCGCATCTCGAGGGAGCTGCCTGAAAGTAGGGTTAGGGCTTGCATGAAGATATCTATCATGACTCCAGCTCCAGGGGCACTAGTGCTGTAAAAGGCATGCCAAGAGGAATGTGGCACAGCACCAATATTACTCCTTAAACACCTTTCTTATTTGGGCTAGCCTTAGTGCTGGTAATAAAAGCCTCAACTCTAGGGCGCTGGCTAAAATTAGGGTTAGGGTTAGGGTTAGCCTACAGAGATCTAAAATGACTCTAGTTCCAGGGGCACCAGTGCCGTAAAAGGCATGCCAAGAGGAATGTGGCACAACAATAATATTGCTCCTTCCAGAGCTTTCTCAGTTGGGAAAGACTTAATGCGAATGAGGATAGCCTTATCTCTATGGAGATGGCTAAAATGAGGGTTAGGGTTAGCATTCAGAGATCTACAATGACTCTAGCTCCAGGGGCACTAGTGCTGTAAAAACCACGCCAAGAAGAATGTGGCACAGCCCCAAAATTACTACTTCTACAACTGTCTTATTTGGGCGAACCTTAATGCTGGTGATGTAGGCCTCATCTCTAGGAAGCTGGCTAAAATTAGGGTTAGGCTTGGGGCTGGCATTCAGAGATCTAAAGTGCCTCTAGATCCAGGGGCATTAGTGCTATAAAAACCACGCCAAGAAGACTGTGGCACAGCCCCAAAATTACTACTTCCACAACTGTCTTATTTGGGCGAACGTTAATGCTGGTGTTTTAGGCCGCATCACTAGGGAGCTGCCTGAAAGTAGCGTTAGGGCTTGCATGAAGATATCTATCATGACTCCAGCTCCAGGGGCACTAGTGCTGTAAAAGGCATGCCAAGAGGAATGTGGCACAGCACCAATATTACTCCTTAAACACCTTTCTTATTTGGGCTAGCCTTAGTGCTGGTAATAAAAGCCTCAACTCTAGGGCGCTGGCTAAAATTAGGGTTAGGGTTAGGGTTAGCATACAGAGATCTAAAATGACTCTAGTTCCAGGGGCACTAGTGCTGTAAAAGGCATGCCAAGAGGAATGTGGCACAACAATAATATTGCTCCTTCCAGAGCTTTCTCAGTTGGGAAAGACTTAATGCGAATGAGGATAGCCTTATCTCTATGGAGATGGCTAAAATGAGGGTTAGGGTTAGCATTCAGAGATCTACAATGACTCTAGCTCCAGGGGCACTAGTGCTGTAAAAACCACGCCAAGAAGAATGTGGCACAGCCCCAAAATTACTACTTCTACAACTGTCTTATTTGGGCGAACCTTAATGCTGGTGATGTAGGCCTCATCTCTAGGAAGCTGGCTAAAATTACGGTTAGGCTTGGGGCTGGCATTCAGAGATCTAAAGTGCCTCTACATCCAGGGGCATTAGTGCTATAAAAACCACGCCAAGAAGACTGTGGCACAGCCCCAAAATTACTACTTCCACAACTGTCTTATTTGGGCGAACATTAATGCTGGTGTTTTAGGCCGCATCTCGAGGGTGCTGCCTGAAAGTAGGGTTAGGGCTTGCATGAAGATATCTATCATGACTCCAGCTCCAGGGGCACTAGTGCTGTAAAAGGCATGCCAAGAGGAATGTGGCACAGCACCAATATTACTCCTTAAACACCTTTCTTATTTGGGCTAGCCTTAGTGCTGGTAATAAAAGCCTCAACTCTAGGGCGCTGGCTAAAATTAGGGTTAGGGTTAGGGTTAGCATACAGAGATCTAAAATGACTCTAGTTCCAGGGGCACTAGTGCTGTAAAAGGCATGCCAAGAGGAATGTGGCACAACAATAATATTGCTCCTTCCAGAGCTTTCTCAGTTGGGAAAGACTTAATGCGAATGAGGATAGCCTTATCTCTATGGAGATGGCTAAAATGAGGGTTAGGGTTAGCATTCAGAGATCTACAATGACTCTAGCTCCAGGGGCACTAGTGCTGTAAAAACCACGCCAAGAAGAATGTGGCACAGCCCCAAAATTACTACTTCTACAACTGTCTTATTTGGGCGAACCTTAATGCTGGTGATGTAGGCCTCATCTCTAGGAAGCTGGCTAAAATTAGGGTTAGGCTTGGGGCTGGCATTCAGAGATCTAAAGTGCCTCTAGATCCAGGGGCATTAGTGCTATAAAAACCACGCCAAGAAGACTGTGGCACAGCCCCAAAATTACTACTTCCACAACTGTCTGATTTGGGCGAACGTTAATGCTGGTGTTTTAGGCCGCATCTCGAGGGAGCTGCCTGAAAGTAGGGTTAGGGCTTGCATGAAGATATCTATCATGACTCCAGCTCCAGGGGCACTAGTGCTGTAAAAGGCATCCCAAGAGGAATGTGACACAGCACCAATATTACTCCTTAAACACCTTTCTTATTTGGGCTAGCCTTAGTGCTGGTAATAAAAGCCTCAACTCTAGGGCGCTGGCTAAAATTAGGGTTAGGGTTAGGGTTAGCATACAGAGATCTAAAATGACTCTAGTTCCAGGGGCACTAGTGCTGTAAAAGGCATGCCAAGAGGAATGTGGCACAACAATAATATTGCTCCTTCCAGAGCTTTCTCAGTTGGGAAAGACTTAATGAGAATGAGGATAGCCTTATCTCTATGGAGATGGCTAAAATGAGGGTTAGGGTTAGCATTCAGAGATTTACAATGACTCTAGCTCCAGGGGCACTAGTGCTGTAAAAACCACGCCAAGAAGAATGTGGCACAGCCCCAAAATTACTACTTCTACAACTGTCTTATTTGGGCGAACCTTAATGCTGGTGATGTAGGCCTCATCTCTAGGAAGCTGGCTAAAATTAGGGTTAGGCTTGGGGCTGGCATTCAGAGATCTAAAGTGCCTCTACATCCAGGGGCATTAGTGCTATAAAAACCACGCCAAGAAGACTGTGGCACAGCCCCAAAATTACTACTTCCACAACTGTCTTATTTGGGCGAACATTAATGCTGGTGTTTTAGGCCGCATCTCGAGGGTGCTGCCTGAAAGTAGGGTTAGGGCTTGCATGAAGATATCTATCATGACTCCAGCTCCAGGGGCACTAGTGCTGTAAAAGGCATCCCAAGAGGAATGTGGCACAGCACCAATATTACTCCTTAAACACCTTTCTTATTTGGGCTAGCCTTAGTGCTGGTAATAAAAGCCTCAACTCTAGGGCGCTGGCTAAAATTAGGTTTAGGGTTAGGGTTAGCATACAGAGATCTAAAATGACTCTAGTTCCAGGGGCACTAGTGCTGTAAAAGGCATGCCAAGAGGAATGTGGCACAACAATAATATTGCTCCTTCCAGAGCTTTCTCAGTTGGGAAAGACTTAATGCGAATGAGGATAGCCTTATCTCTATGGAGATGGCTAAAATGAGGGTTAGGGTTAGCATTCAGAGATCTACAATGACTCTAGCTCCAGGGGCACTAGTGCTGTAAAAACCACGCCAAGAAGAATGTGGCACAGCCCCAAAATTACTACTTCTACAACTGTCTTATTTGGGCGAACCTTAATGCTGGTGATGTAGGCCTCATCTCTAGGAAGCTGGCTAAAATTAGGGTTAGGCTTGGGGCTGGCATTCAGAGATCTAAAGTGCCTCTAGATCCAGGGGCATTAGTGCTATAAAAACCACGCCAAGAAGACTGTGGCACAGCCCCAAAATTACTACTTCCACAACTGTCTTATTTGGGCGAACGTTAATGCTGGTGTTTTAGGCCGCATCTCGAGGGAGCTGCCTGAAAGTAGGGTTAGGGCTTGCATGAAGATATCTATCATGACTCCAGCTCCAGGGGCACTAGTGCTGTAAAAGGCATCCCAAGAGGAATGTGACACAGCACCAATATTACTCCTTAAACACCTTTCTTATTTGGGCTAGCCTTAGTGCTGGTAATAAAAGCCTCAACTCTAGGGCGCTGGCTAAAATTAGGGTTAGGGTTAGGGTTAGCATACAGAGATCTAAAATGACTCTAGTTCCAGGGGCACTAGTGCTGTAAAAGGCATGCCAAGAGGAATGTGGCACAACAATAATATTGCTCCTTCCAGAGCTTTCTCAGTTGGGAAAGACTTAATGCGAATGAGGATAGCCTTATCTCTATGGAGATGGCTAAAATGAGGGTTAGGGTTAGCATTCAGAGATCTACAATGACTCTAGCTCCAGGGGCACTAGTGCTGTAAAAACCACGCCAAGAAGAATGTGGCACAGCCCCAAAATTACTACTTCTACAACTGTCTTATTTGGGCGAACCTTAATGCTGGTGATGTAGGCCTCATCTCTAGGAAGCTGGCTAAAATTAGGGTTAGGCTTGGGGCTGGCATTCAGAGATCTAAAGTGCCTCTACATCCAGGGGCATTAGTGCTATAAAAACCACGCCAAGAAGACTGTGGCACAGCCCCAAAATTACTACTTCCACAACTGTCTGGTTTGGGCGAACGTTAATGCTGGTGTTTTAGGCCGCATCTCTAGGGAGCTGCCTGAAAGTAGGGTTAGGGCTTGCATGAAGATATCTATCATGACTTCAGCTCCAGGGGCACTAGTGCTGTAAAAGGCATCCCAAGAGGAATGTGACACAGCACCAATATTACTCCTTAAACACCTTTCTTATTTGGGCTAGCCTTAGTGCTGGTAATAAAAGCCTCAACTCAAGGGCGCTGGCTAAAATTAGGGTTAGGGTTAGGGTTAGCATACAGAGATCTAAAATGACTCTAGTTCCAGGGGCACTAGTGCTGTAAAAGGCATGCCAAGAGGAATGTGGCACAACAATAATATTGCTCCTTCCAGAGCTTTCTCAGTTGGGAAAGACTTAATGCGAATGAGGATAGCCTTATCTCTATGGAGATGGCTAAAATGAGGGTTAGGGTTAGCATTCAGAGATCTACAATGACTCTAGCTCCAGGGGCACTAGTGCTGTAAAAACCACGCCAAGAAGAATGTGGCACAGCCCCAAAATTACTACTTCTACAACTGTCTTATTTGGGCGAACCTTAATGCTGGTGATGTAGGCCTCATCTCTAGGAAGCTGGCTAAAATTAGGGTTAGGCTTGGGGCAGGCATTCAGAGATCTAAAGTGCCTCTACATCCAGGGGCATTAGTGCTATAAAAACCACGCCAAGAAGACTGTGGCACAGCCCCAAAATTACTACTTCCACAACTGTCTTATTTGGGCGAACGTTAATGCTGGTGTCTTAGGCCGCATCTCTAGGGAGCTGCCTGAAAGTAGGGTTAGGGCTTGCATGAAGATATCTATCATGACTCCAGCTCCAGGGGCACTAGTTCTGTAAAAGGCATCCCAAGAGGAATGTGACACAGCACCAATTTTACTCCTTAAACACCTTTCTTATTTGGGCTAGCCTTAGTGCTGGTAATAAAAGCCTCAACTCTAGGGCGCTGGCTAAAATTAGGGTTAGGGTTAGCATACAGAGATCTAAAATGACTCTAGTTCCAGGGGCACTAGTGCTGTAAAAGGCATGCCAAGAGGAATGTGGCACAACAATAATATTGCTCCTTCCAGAGCTTTCTCAGTTGGCAAAGACTTAATGCGAATGAGGATGGCCTTATCTCTATGGAGATGGCTAAAATGAGGGTTAGGGTTAGCATTCAGAGATCTACAATGACTCTAGCTCCAGGGGCACTAGTGCTGTAAAAACCACGCCAAGAAGAATGTGGCCCAGCACCAAAATTACTACTTCTACAACTGTCTTCTTTGGGCGAACCTTAATGCTGGTGATGTAGGCCTCATCTCTAGGAAGCTGGCTAAAATTAGGGTTAGGCTTGGGGCTGGCATTCAGAGATCTAAAGTGCCTGTAGATCCAGGGGCATTAGTGCTATAAAAACCACGCCAAGAAGACTGTGGCACAGCCCCAAAATTACTACTTCCACAACTGTCTTATTTGGGCGAACGTTAATGCTGTTGTTTTAGGCCGCATCTCGAGGGAGCTGCCTGAAAGTAGGGTTAGGGCTTGCATGAAGATATCTATCATGACTCCAGCTCCAGGGGCACTAGTGCTGTAAAAGGCATGCCAAGAGGAATGTGACACAGCACCAATATTACTCCTTAAACACCTTTCTTATTTGGGCTAGCCTTAGTGCTGGTAATAAAAGCCTCAACTCTAGGGCGCTGGCTAAAATTAGGGTTAGGGTTAGGGTTAGCATACAGAGATCTAAAATGACTCTAGTTCCAGGGGCACTAGTGCTGTAAAAGGCATGCCAAGAGGAATGTGGCACAACAATAATATTGCTCCTTCCAGAGCTTTCTCAGTTGGGAAAGACTTAATGCGAATGAGGATAGCCTTATCTCTATGGAGATGGCTAAAATGAGGGTTAGGGTTAGCATTCAGAGATCTACAATGACTCTAGCTCCAGGGGCACTAGTGCTGTAAAAACCACGCCAAGAAGACTGTGGCACAGCCCCAAAATTACTACTTCCACAACTGTCTGATTTGGGCGAACGTTAATGCTGGTGTTTTAGGCCGCATCTCGAGGGAGCTGCCTGAAAGTAGGGTTAGGGCTTGCATGAAGATATCTATCATGACTCCAGCTCCAGGGGCACTAGTGCTGTAAAAGGCATCCCAAGAGGAATGTGACACAGCACCAATATTACTCCTTAAACACCTTTCTTATTTGGGCTAGCCTTAGTGCTGGTAATAAAAGCCTCAACTCTATGGCGCTGGCTAAAATTAGGGTTAGGGTTAGGGTTAGCATACAGAGATCTAAAATGACTCTAGTTCCAGGGGCACTAGTGCTGTAAAAGGCATGCCAAGAGGAATGTGGCACAACAATAATATTGCTCCTTCCAGAGCTTTCTCAGTTGGGAAAGACTTAATGCGAATGAGGATAGCCTTATCTCTATGGAGATGGCTAAAATGAGGGTTAGGGTTAGCATTCAGAGATCTACAATGACTCTAGCTCCAGGGGCACTAGTGCTGTAAAAACCACGCCAAGAAGAATGTGGCACAGCCCCAAAATTACTACTTCTACAACTGTCTTATTTGGGCGAACCTTAATGCTGGTGATGTAGGCCTCATCTCTAGGAAGCTGGCTAAAATTAGGGTTAGGCTTGGGGCTGGCATTCAGAGATCTAAAGTGCCTCTACATCCAGGGGCATTAGTGCTATAAAAACCACGCCAAGAAGACTGTGGCACAGCCCCAAAATTACTACTTCCACAACTGTCTTATTTGGGCGAACGTTAATGCTGGTGTTTTAGGCCGCATCTCTAGGGAGCTGCCTGAAAGTAGGGTTAGGGCTTGCATGAAGATATCTATCATGACTCCAGCTCCAGGGGCACTAGTGCTGTAAAAGGCATCCCAAGAGGAATGTGACACAGCACCAATATTACTCCTTAAACACCTTTCTTATTTGGGCTAGCCTTAGTGCTGGTAATAAAAGCCTCAACCCTAGGGCGCTGGCTAAAATTAGGGTTAGGGTTAGGGTCAGCATACAGAGATCTAAAATGACTCTAGTTCCAGGGGCACTAGTGCTGTAAAAGGCATGCCAAGAGGAATGTGGCACAACAATAATATTGCTCCTTCCAGAGCTTTCTCAGTTGGGAAAGACTTAATGCGAATGAGGATAGCCTTATCTCTATGGAGATGGCTAAAATGAGGGTTAGGGTTAGCATTCAGAGATCTACAATGACTCTAGCTCCAGGGGCACTAGTGCTGTAAAAACCACGCCAAGAAGACTGTGGCACAGCCCCAAAATTACTACTTCCACAACTGTCTGATTTGGGCGAACGTTAATGCTGGTGTTTTAGGCCGCATCTCGAGGGAGCTGCCTGAAAGTAGGGTTAGGGCTTGCATGAAGATATCTATCATGACTCCAGCTCCAGGGGCACTAGTGCTGTAAAAGGCATCCCAAGAGGAATGTGACACAGCACCAATATTACTCCTTAAACACCTTTCTTATTTGGGCTAGCCTTAGTGCTGGTAATAAAAGCCTCAACTCTATGGCGCTGGCTAAAATTAGGGTTAGGGTTAGGGTTAGCATACAGAGATCTAAAATGACTCTAGTTCCAGGGGCACTAGTGCTGTAAAAGGCATGCCAAGAGGAATGTGGCACAACAATAATATTGCTCCTTCCAGAGCTTTCTCAGTTGGGAAAGACTTAATGCGAATGAGGATAGCCTTATCTCTATGGAGATGGCTAAAATGAGGGTTAGGGTTAGCATTCAGAGATCTACAATGACTCTAGCTCCAGGGGCACTAGTGCTGTAAAAACCACGCCAAGAAGAATGTGGCACAGCCCCAAAATTACTACTTCTACAACTGTCTTATTTGGGCGAACCTTAATGCTGGTGATGTAGGCCTCATCTCTAGGAAGCTGGCTAAAATTAGGGTTAGGCTTGGGGCTGGCATTCAGAGATCTAAAGTGCCTCTACATCCAGGGGCATTAGTGCTATAAAAACCACGCCAAGAAGACTGTGGCACAGCCCCAAAATTACTACTTCCACAACTGTCTTATTTGGGCGAACGTTAATGCTGGTGTTTTAGGCCGCATCTCTAGGGAGCTGCCTGAAAGTAGGGTTAGGGCTTGCATGAAGATATCTATCATGACTCCAGCTCCAGGGGCACTAGTGCTGTAAAAGGCATCCCAAGAGGAATGTGACACAGCACCAATATTACTCCTTAAACACCTTTCTTATTTGGGCTAGCCTTAGTGCTGGTAATAAAAGCCTCAACCCTAGGGCGCTGGCTAAAATTAGGGTTAGGGTTAGGGTCAGCATACAGAGATCTAAAATGACTCTAGTTCCAGGGGCACTAGTGCTGTAAAAGGCATGCCAAGAGGAATGTGGCACAACAATAATATTGCTCCTTCCAGAGCTTTCTCAGTTGGGAAAGACTTAATGCGAATGAGGATAGCCTTATCTCTATGGAGATGGCTAAAATGAGGGTTAGGGTTAGCATTCAGAGATCTACAATGACTCTAGCTCCAGGGGCACTAGTGCTGTAAAAACCACGCCAAGAAGACTGTGGCACAGCCCCAAAATTACTACTTCCACAACTGTCTGATTTGGGCGAACGTTAATGCTGGTGTTTTAGGCCGCATCTCGAGGGAGCTGCCTGAAAGTAGGGTTAGGGCTTGCATGAAGATATCTATCATGACTCCAGCTCCAGGGGCACTAGTGCTGTAAAAGGCATCCCAAGAGGAATGTGACACAGCACCAATATTACTCCTTAAACACCTTTCTTTTTTGGGCTAGCCTTAGTGCTGGTAATAAAAGCCTCAACTCTAGGGCGCTGGCTAAAATTAGGGTTAGGGTTAGGGTTAGCATACAGAGATCTAAAATGACTCTAGTTCCAGGGGCACTAGTGCTGTAAAAGGCATGCCAAGAGGAATGTGGCACAACAATAATATTGCTCCTTCCAGAGCTTTCTCAGTTGGGAAAGACTTAATGCGAATGAGGATAGCCTTATCTCTATGGAGATGGCTAAAATGAGGGTTAGGGTTAGCATTCAGAGATCTACAATGACTCTAGCTCCAGGGGCACTAGTGCTGTAAAAACCACGCCAAGAAGAATGTGGCACAGCCCCAAAATTACTACTTCTACAACTGTCTTATTTGGGCGAACCTTAATGCTGGTGATGTAGGCCTCATCTCTAGGAAGCTGGCTAAAATTAGGGTTAGGCTTGGGGCTGGAATTCAGAGATCTAAAGTGCCTCTACATCCAGGGGCATTAGTGCTATAAAAACCACGCCAAGAAGACTGTGGCACAGCCCCAAAATTACTACTTCCACAACTGTCTTATTTGGGCGAACGTTAACGCTGGTGTTTTAGGCCGCATCTCGAGGGAGCTGCCTGAAATTAGGGTTAGGGCTTGCATGAAGATATCTATCATGACTCCAGCTCCAGGGGCACTAGTGCTGTAAAAGGCATCCCAAGAGGAATGTGACACAGCACCAATATTACTCCTTAAACACCTTTCTTATTTGGGCTAGCCTTAGTGCTGGTAATAAAAGCCTCAACTCTAGGGCGCTGGCTAAAATTAGGGTTAGGGTTAGGGCTAGCATACAGAGATCTAAAATGACTCTAGTTCCAGGGGCACTAGTGCTGTAAAAGGCATGCCAAGAGGAATGTGGCACAACAATAATATTGCTCCTTCCAGAGCTTTCTCAGTTGGGAAAGACTTAATGCGAATGAGGATAGCCTTATCTCTATGGAGATGGCTAAAATGAGGGTTAGGGTTAGCATTCAGAGATCTACAATGACTCTAGCTCCAGGGGCACTAGTGCTGTAAAAACCACGCCAAGAAGAATGTGGCACAGCCCCAAAATTACTACTTCTACAACTGTCTTATTTGGGCGAACCTTAATGCTGGTGATGTAGGCCTCATCTCTAGGAAGCTGGCTAAAATTAGGGTTAGGCTTGGGGCTGGCATTCAGAGATCTAAAGTGCCTCTAGATCCAGGGGCATTAGTGCTATAAAAACCACGCCAAGAAGACTGTGGCACAGCCCCAAAATTACTACTTCCACAACTGTCTGATTTGGGCGAACGTTAATGCTGGTGTTTTAGGCCGCATCTCGAGGGAGCTGCCTGAAAGTAGGGTTAGGGCTTGCATGAAGATATCTATCATGACTCCAGCTCCAGGGGCACTAGTGCTGTAAAAGGCATGCCAAGAGGAATGTGGCACAGCACCAATATTACTCCTTAAACACCTTTCTTATTTGGGCTAGCCTTAGTGCTGGTAATAAAAGCCTCAACTCTAGGGCGCTGGCTAAAATTAGGGTTAGGGTTAGGGTTAGCATACAGAGATCTAAAATGACTCTAGTTCCAGGGGCACTAGTGCTGTAAAAGGCATGCCAAGAGGAATGTGGCACAACAATAATATTGCTCCTTCCAGAGCTTTCTCAGTTGGGAAAGACTTAATGCGAATGAGGATAGCCTTATCTCTATGGAGATGGCTAAAATGAGGGTTAGGGTTAGCATTCAGAGATCTACAATGACTCTAGCTCCAGGGGCACTAGTGCTGTAAAAACCACGCCAAGAAGAATGTGGCACAGCCCAAAAATTACTACTTCTACAACTGTCTTATTTGGGCGAACCTTAATGCTGGTGATGTAGGCCTCATCTCTAGGAAGCTGGCTAAAATTAGGGTTAGGCTTGGGGCTGGCATTCAGAGATCTAAAGTGCCTGTAGATCCAGGGGCATTAGTGCTATAAAAACCACGCCAAGAAGACTGTGGCACAGCCCCAAAATTACTACTTCCACAACTGTCTGATTTGGGCGAACGTTAATGCTGGTGTTTTAGGCCGCATCTCGAGGGAGCTGCCTGAAAGTAGGGTTAGGGCTTGCATGAAGATATCTATCATGACTCCAGCTCCAGGGGCACTAGTGCTGTAAAAGGCATGCCAAGAGGAATGTGACACAGCACCAATATTACTCCTTAAACACCTTTCTTATTTGGGCTAGCCTTAGTGCTGGTAATAAAAGCCTCAACTCTAGGGCGCTGGCTAAAATTAGGGTTAGGGTTAGGGTTAGCATACAGAGATCTAAAATGACTCTAGTTCCAGGGGCACTAGTGCTGTAAAAGGCATGCCAAGAGGAATGTGGCACAACAATAATATTGCTCCTTCCAGAGCTTTCTCAGTTGGGAAAGACTTAATGCGAATGAGGATAGCCTTATCTCTATGGAGATGGCTAAAATGAGGGTTAGGGTTAGCATTCAGAGATCTACAATGACTCTAGCTCCAGGGGCACTAGTGCTGTAAAAACCACGCCAAGAAGACTGTGGCACAGCCCCAAAATTACTACTTCCACAACTGTCTGATTTGGGCGAACGTTAATGCTGGTGTTTTAGGCCGCATCTCGAGGGAGCTGCCTGAAAGTAGGGTTAGGGCTTGCATGAAGATATCTATCATGACTCCAGCTCCAGGGGCACTAGTGCTGTAAAAGGCATGCCAAGAGGAATGTGACACAGCACCAATATTACTCCTTAAACACCTTTCTTATTTGGGCTAGCCTTAGTGCTGGTAATAAAAGCCTCAACTCTAGGGCGCTGGCTAAAATTAGGGTTAGGGTTAGGGTTAGCATACAGAGATCTAAAATGACTCTAGTTCCAGGGGCACTAGTGCTGTAAAAGGCATGCCAAGAGGAATGTGGCACAACAATAATATTGCTCCTTCCAGAGCTTTCTCAGTTGGGAAAGACTTAATGCGAATGAGGATAGCCTTATCTCTATGGAGATGGCTAAAATGAGGGTTAGGGTTAGCATTCAGAGATCTACAATGACTCTAGCTCCAGGGGCACTAGTGCTGTAAAAACCACGCCAAGAAGAATGTGGCACAGCCCAAAAATTACTACTTCTACAACTGTCTTATTTGGGCGAACCTTAATGCTGGTGATGTAGGCCTCATCTCTAGGAAGCTGGCTAAAATTAGGGTTAGGCTTGGGGCTGGCATTCAGAGATCTAAAGTGCCTGTAGATCCAGGGGCATTAGTGCTATAAAAACCACGCCAAGAAGACTGTGGCACAGCCCCAAAATTACTACTTCCACAACTGTCTGATTTGGGCGAACGTTAATGCTGGTGTTTTAGGCCGCATCTCGAGGGAGCTGCCTGAAAGTAGGGTTAGGGCTTGCATGAAGATATCTATCATGACTCCAGCTCCAGGGGCACTAGTGCTGTAAAAGGCATGCCAAGAGGAATGTGACACAGCACCAATATTACTCCTTAAACACCTTTCTTATTTGGGCTAGCCTTAGTGCTGGTAATAAAAGCCTCAACTCTAGGGCGCTGGCTAAAATTAGGGTTAGGGTTAGGGTTAGCATACAGAGATCTAAAATGACTCTAGTTCCAGGGGCACTAGTGCTGTAAAAGGCATGCCAAGAGGAATGTGGCACAACAATAATATTGCTCCTTCCAGAGCTTTCTCAGTTGGGAAAGACTTAATGCGAATGAGGATAGCCTTATCTCTATGGAGATGGCTAAAATGAGGGTTAGGGTTAGCATTCAGAGATCTACAATGACTCTAGCTCCAGGGGCACTAGTGCTGTAAAAACCACGCCAAGAAGACTGTGGCACAGCCCCAAAATTACTACTTCCACAACTGTCTGATTTGGGCGAACGTTAATGCTGGTGTTTTAGGCCGCATCTCGAGGGAGCTGCCTGAAAGTAGGGTTAGGGCTTGCATGAAGATATCTATCATGACTCCAGCTCCAGGGGCACTAGTGCTGTAAAAGGCATGCCAAGAGGAATGTGACACAGCACCAATTTTACTCCTTAAACACCTTTCTTATTTGGGCTAGCCTTAGTGCTGGTAATAAAAGCCTCAACTCTAGGGCGCTGGCTAAAATTAGGGTTAGGGTTAGGGTTAGCATACAGAGATCTAAAATGACTCTAGTTCCAGGGGCACTAGTGCTGTAAAAGGCATGCCAAGAGGAATGTGGCACAACAATAATATTGCTCCTTCCAGAGCTTTCTCAGTTGGGAAAGACTTAATGCGAATGAGGATAGCCTTATCTCTATGGAGATGGCTAAAATGAGGGTTAGGGTTAGCATTCAGAGATCTACAATGACTCTAGCTCCAGGGGCACTAGTGCTGTAAAAACCACGCCAAGAAGAATGTGGCACAGCCCCAAAATTACTACTTCTACAACTGTCTTATTTGGGCGAACCTTAATGCTGGTGATGTAGGCCTCATCTCTAGGAAGCTGGCTAAAATTAGGGTTAGGCTTGGGGCTGGAATTCAGAGATCTAAAGTGCCTCTACATCCAGGGGCATTAGTGCTATAAAAACCACGCCAAGAAGACTGTGGCACAGCCCCAAAATTACTACTTCCACAACTGTCTGATTTGGGCGAAAGTTAATGCTGGTGTTTTAGGCCGCATCTCGAGGGAGCTGCCTGAAAGTAGGGTTAGGGCTTGCATGAAGATATCTATCATGACTCCAGCTCCAGGGGCACTAGTGCTGTAAAAGGCATGCCAAGAGGAATGTGACACAGCACCAATATTACTCCTTAAACACCTTTCTTTTTTGGGCTAGCCTTAGTGCTGGTAATAAAAGCCTCAACTCTAGGGCGCTGGCTAAAATTAGGGTTAGGGTTAGGGTTAGCATACAGAGATCTAAAATGACTCTAGTTCCAGGGGCACTAGTGCTGTAAAAGGCATGCCAAGAGGAATGTGGCACAACAATAATATTGCTCCTTCCAGAGCTTTCTCAGTTGGCAAAGACTTAATGCGAATGAGGATAGCCTTATCTCTATGGAGATGGCTAAAATGAGGGTTAGGGTTAGCATTCAGAGATCTACAATGACTCTAGCTCCAGGGGCACTAGTGCTGTAAAAACCACGCCAAGAAGAATGTGGCACAGCCCCAAAATTACTACTTCTACAACTGTCTTATTTGGGCGAACCTTAATGCTGGTGATGTAGGCCTCATCTCTAGGAAGCTGGCTAAAATTAGGGTTAGGCTTGGGGCTGGCATTCAGAGATCTAAAGTGCCTCTAGATCCAGGGGCATTAGTGCTATAAAAACCACGCCAAGAAGACTGTGGCACAGCCCCAAAATTACTACTTCCACAACTGTCTTATTTGGGCGAACGTTAATGCTGGTGTTTTAGGCCGCATCACGAGGGAGCTGCCTGAAAGTAGGGTTAGGGCTTGCATGAAGATATCTATCATGACTCCAGCTCCAGGGGCACTAGTGCTGTAAAAGGCATGCCAAGAGGAATGTGGCACAGCACCAATATTACTCCTTAAACACCTTTCTTATTTGGGCTAGCCTTAGTGCTGGTAATAAAAGCCTCAACTCTAGGGCGCTGGCTAAAATTAGGGTTAGGGTTAGGGTTAGCATACAGAGATCTAAAATGACCCTAGTTCCAGGGGCACTAGTGCTGTAAAAGGCATGCCAAGAGGAATGTGGCACAACAATAATATTGCTCCTTCCAGAGCTTTCTCAGTTGGGAAAGACTTAATGCGAATGAGGATAGCCTTATCTCTATGGAGATGGCTAAAATGAGGGTTAGGGTTAGCATTCAGAGATCTACAATGACTCTAGCTCCAGGGGCACTAGTGCTGTAAAAACCACGCCAAGAAGAATGTGGCACAGCCCCAAAATTACTACTTCTACAACTGTCTTATTTGGGCGAACCTTAATGCTGGTGATGTAGGCCTCATCTCTAGGAAGCTGGCTAAAATTAGGGTTAGGCTTGGGGCTGGCATTCAGAGATCTAAAGTGCCTCTACATCCAGGGGCATTAGTGCTATAAAAACCATGCCAAGAAGACTGTGGCACAGCCCCAAAATTACTACTTCCACAACTGTCTTATTTGGGCGAACGTTAATGCTGGTGTTTTAGGCCGCATCTCTAGGGAGCTGCCTGAAAGTAGGGTTAGGGCTTGCATGAAGATATCTATCATGACTCCAGCTCCAGGGGCACTAGTGCTGTAAAAGGCATGCCAAGAGGAATGTGGCACAGCACCAATATTACTCCTTAAACACCTTTCTTATTTGGGCTAGCCTTAGTGCTGGTAATAAAAGCCTCAACTCTAGTGCGCTGGCTAAAATTAGGGTTAGGGTTAGGGTTAGCATACAGAGATCTAAAATGACTCTAGTTCCAGGGGCACTAGTGCTGTAAAAGGCATGCCAAGAGGAATGTGGCACAACAATAATATTGCTCCTTCCAGAGCTTTCTCAGTTGGGAAAGACTTAATGCGAATGAGGATAGCCTTATCTCTATGGAGATGGCTAAAATGAGGGTTAGGGTTAGCATTCAGAGATCTACAATGACTTTAGCTCCAGGGGCACTAGTGCTGTAAAAACCACGCCAAGAAGAATGTGGCACAGCCCCAAAATTACTACTTCTAAAACTGTCTTATTTGGGCGAACCTTAATGCTGGTGATGCAGGCCTCATCTCTAGGAAGCTGGCTAAAATTAGGGTTAGGCTTGGGGCTGGAATTCAGAGATCTAAAGTGCCTCTACATCCAGGGGCATTAGTGCTATAAAAACCACGCCAAGAAGACTGTGGCACAGCCCCAAAATTACTACTTCCACAACTGTCTGATTTGGGCGAACGTTAATGCTGGTGTTTTAGGCCGCATCTCGAGGGAGCTGCCTGAAAGTAGGGTTAGGGCTTGCATGAAGATATCTATCATGACTCCAGCTCCAGGGGCACTAGTGCTGTAAAAGGCATGCCAAGAGGAATGTGACACAGCACCAATATTACTCCTTAAACACCTTTCTTATTTGGGCTAGCCTTAGTGCTGGTAATAAAAGCCTCAACTCTAGGGCGCTGGCTAAAATTAGGGTTAGGGTTAGGGTTAGCATACAGAGATCTAAAATGACTCTAGTTCCAGGGGCACTAGTGCCGTAAAATGCATGCCAAGAGGAATGTGGCACAACAATAATATTGCTCCTTCCAGAGCTTTCTCAGTTGGGAAAGACTTAATGCGAATGAGGATAGCCTTATCTCTATGGAGATGGCTAAAATGAGGGTTAGGGTTAGCATTCAGAGATCTACAATGACTCTAGCTCCAGGGGCACTAGTGCTGTAAAAACCACGCCAAGAAGAATGTGGCACAGCCCCAAAATTACTACTTCTACAACTGTCTTATTTGGGCGAACCTTAATGCTGGTGATGTAGGCCTCATCTCTAGGAAGCTGGCTAAAATTAGGGTTAGGCTTGGGGCTGGAATTCAGAGATCTAAAGTGCCTCTACATCCAGGGGCATTAGTGCTATAAAAACCACGCCAAGAAGACTGTGGCACAGCCCCAAAATTACTACTTCCACAACTGTCTGATTTGGGCGAAAGTTAATGCTGGTGTTTTAGGCCGCATCTCGAGGGAGCTGCCTGAAAGTAGGGTTAGGGCTTGCATGAAGATATCTATCATGACTCCAGCTCCAGGGGCACTAGTGCTGTAAAAGGCATGCCAAGAGGAATGTGACACAGCACCAATATTACTCCTTAAACACCTTTCTTTTTTGGGCTAGCCTTAGTGCTGGTAATAAAAGCCTCAACTCTAGGGCGCTGGCTAAAATTAGGGTTAGGGTTAGGGTTAGCATACAGAGATCTAAAATGACTCTAGTTCCAGGGGCACTAGTGCTGTAAAAGGCATGCCAAGAGGAATGTGGCACAACAATAATATTGCTCCTTCCAGAGCTTTCTCAGTTGGCAAAGACTTAATGCGAATGAGGATAGCCTTATCTCTATGGAGATGGCTAAAATGAGGGTTAGGGTTAGCATTCAGAGATCTACAATGACTCTAGCTCCAGGGGCACTAGTGCTGTAAAAACCACGCCAAGAAGAATGTGGCACAGCCCCAAAATTACTACTTCTACAACTGTCTTATTTGGGCGAACCTTAATGCTGGTGATGTAGGCCTCATCTCTAGGAAGCTGGCTAAAATTAGGGTTAGGCTTGGGGCTGGCATTCAGAGATCTAAAGTGCCTCTAGATCCAGGGGCATTAGTGCTATAAAAACCACGCCAAGAAGACTGTGGCACAGCCCCAAAATTACTACTTCCACAACTGTCTTATTTGGGCGAACGTTAATGCTGGTGTTTTAGGCCGCATCACGAGGGAGCTGCCTGAAAGTAGGGTTAGGGCTTGCATGAAGATATCTATCATGACTCCAGCTCCAGGGGCACTAGTGCTGTAAAAGGCATGCCAAGAGGAATGTGGCACAGCACCAATATTACTCCTTAAACACCTTTCTTATTTGGGCTAGCCTTAGTGCTGGTAATAAAAGCCTCAACTCTAGGGCGCTGGCTAAAATTAGGGTTAGGGTTAGGGTTAGCATACAGAGATCTAAAATGACTCTAGTTCCAGGGGCACTAGTGCTGTAAAAGGCATGCCAAGAGGAATGTGGCACAACAATAATATTGCTCCTTCCAGAGCTTTCTCAGTTGGCAAAGACTTAATGCGAATGAGGATAGCCTTATCTCTATGGAGATGGCTAAAATGAGGGTTAGGGTTAGCATTCAGAGATCTACAATGACTCTAGCTCCAGGGGCACTAGTGCTGTAAAAACCACGCCAAGAAGAATGTGGCACAGCCCCAAAATTACTACTTCTACAACTGTCTTATTTGGGCGAACCTTAATGCTGGTGATGTAGGCCTCATCTCTAGGAAGCTGGCTAAAATTAGGGTTAGGCTTGGGGCTGGCATTCAGAGATCTAAAGTGCCTCTACATCCAGGGGCATTAGTGCTATAAAAACCACGCCAAGAAGACTGTGGCACAGCCCCAAAATTACTACTTCCACAACTGTCTTATTTGGGCGAACGTTAATGCTGGTGTTTTAGGCCGCATCTCGAGGGAGCTGCCTGAAAGTAGGGTTAGGGCTTGCATGAAGATATCTATCATGACTCCAGCTCCAGGGGCACTAGTGCTGTAAAAGGCATGCCAAGAGGAATGTGGCACAGCACCAATATTACTCCTTAAACACCTTTCTTATTTGGGCTAGCCTTAGTGCTGGTAATAAAAGCCTCAACTCTAGGGCGCTGGCTAAAATTAGGGTTAGGGTTAGGGTTAGCATACAGAGATCTAAAATGACTCTAGTTCCAGGGGCACTAGTGCTGTAAAAGGCATGCCAAGAGGAATGTGGCACAACAATAATATTGCTCCTTCCAGAGCTTTCTCAGTTGGGAAAGACTTAATGCGAATGAGGATAGCCTTATCTCTATGGAGATGGCTAAAATGAGGGTTAGGGTTAGCATTCAGAGATCTACAATGACTTTAGCTCCAGGGGCACTAGTGCTGTAAAAACCACGCCAAGAAGAATGTGGCACAGCCCCAAAATTACTACTTCTACAACTGTCTTATTTGGGCGAACCTTAATGCTGGTGATGTAGGCCTCATCTCTAGGAAGCTGGCTAAAATTAGGGTTAGGCTTGGGGCTGGCATTCAGAGATCTAAAGTGCCTCTAGATCCAGGGGCATTAGTGCTATAAAAACCACGCCAAGAAGACTGTGGCACAGCCCCAAAATTACTACTTCCACAACTGTCTGATTTGGGCGAACGTTAATGCTGGTGTTTTAGGCCGCATCTCGAGGGAGCTGCCTGAAAGTAGGGTTAGGGCTTGCATGAAGATATCTATCATGACTCCAGCTCCAGGGGCACTAGTGCTGTAAAAGGCATGCCAAGAGGAATGTGGCACAGCACCAATATTACTCCTTAAACACCTTTCTTATTTGGGCTAGCCTTAGTGCTGGTAATAAAAGCCTCAACTCTAGGGCGCTGGCTAAAATTAGGGTTAGGGTTAGGGTTAGCATACAGAGATCTAAAATGACTCTAGTTCCAGGGGCACTAGTGCTGTAAAAGGCATGCCAAGAGGAATGTGGCACAACAATAATATTGCTCCTTCCAGAGCTTTCTCAGTTGGGAAAGACTTAATGCGAATGAGGATAGCCTTATCTCTATGGAGATGGCTAAAATGAGGGTTAGGGTTAGCATTCAGAGATCTACAATGACTTTAGCTCCAGGGGCACTAGTGCTGTAAAAACCACGCCAAGAAGAATGTGGCACAGCCCCAAAATTACTACTTCTAAAACTGTCTTATTTGGGCGAACCTTAATGCTGGTGATGCAGGCCTCATCTCTAGGAAGCTGGCTAAAATTAGGGTTAGGCTTGGGGCTGGAATTCAGAGATCTAAAGTGCCTCTACATCCAGGGGCATTAGTGCTATAAAAACCACGCCAAGAAGACTGTGGCACAGCCCCAAAATTACTACTTCCACAACTGTCTGATTTGGGCGAACGTTAATGCTGGTGTTTTAGGCCGCATCTCGAGGGAGCTGCCTGAAAGTAGGGTTAGGGCTTGCATGAAGATATCTATCATGACTCCAGCTCCAGGGGCACTAGTGCTGTAAAAGGCATGCCAAGAGGAATGTGACACAGCACCAATATTACTCCTTAAACACCTTTCTTATTTGGGCTAGCCTTAGTGCTGGTAATAAAAGCCTCAACTCTAGGGCGCTGGCTAAAATTAGGGTTAGGGTTAGGGTTAGCATACAGAGATCTAAAATGACTCTAGTTCCAGGGGCACTAGTGCCGTAAAATGCATGCCAAGAGGAATGTGGCACAACAATAATATTGCTCCTTCCAGAGCTTTCTCAGTTGGGAAAGACTTAATGCGAATGAGGATAGCCTTATCTCTATGGAGATGGCTAAAATGAGGGTTAGGGTTAGCATTCAGAGATCTACAATGACTCTAGCTCCAGGGGCACTAGTGCTGTAAAAACCACGCCAAGAAGAATGTGGCACAGCCCCAAAATTACTACTTCTACAACTGTCTTATTTGGGCGAACCTTAATGCTGGTGATGTAGGCCTCATCTCTAGGAAGCTGGCTAAAATTAGGGTTAGGCTTGGGGCTGGCATTCAGAGATCTAAAGTGCCTCTAGATCCAGGGGCATTAGTGCTATAAAAACCACGCCATGAAGACTGTGGCACAGCCCCAAAATTACTACTTCCACAACTGTCTGATTTGGGCGAAAGTTAATGCTGGTGTTTTAGGCCGCATCTCGAGGGAGCTGCCTGAAAGTAGGGTTAGGGCTTGCATGAAGATATCTATCATGACTCCAGCTCCAGGGGCACTAGTGCTGTAAAAACCACGCCAAGAAGAATGTGGCACAGCAGCAAAATTACTACTTCTACAACTGTCTTATTTGGGCGAACCTTAATGCTGGTGATGTAGGCCTCATCTCTAGGAAGCTGGCTAAAATTAGGGTTAGGCTTGGGGCTGGCATTCAGAGATCTAAAGTGCCTCTACATCCAGGGGCATTAGTGCTATAAAAACCACGCCAAGAAGACTGTGGCACAGCCCCAAAATTACTACTTCCACAACTGTCTGATTTGGGCGAACGTTAATGCTGGTGTTTTAGGCCGCATCTCGAGGGAGCTGCCTGAAAGTAGGGTTAGGGCTTGCATGAAGATATCTATCATGACTCCAGCTCCAGGGGCACTAGTGCTGTAAAAGGCATGCCAAGAGGAATGTGACACAGCACCAATATTACTCCTTAAACACCTTTCTTATTTGGGCTAGCCTTAGTGCTGGTAATAAAAGCCTCAACTCTAGGGCGCTGGCTAAAATTAGGGTTAGGGTTAGGGTTAGCATACAGAGATCTAAAATGACTCTAGTTCCAGGGGCACTAGTGCTGTAAAAGGCATGCCAAGAGGAATGTGGCACAACAATAATATTGCTCCTTCCAGAGCTTTCTCAGTTGGGAAAGACTTAATGCGAATGAGGATAGCCTTATCTCTATGGAGATGGCTAAAATGAAGGTTAGGTTTAGCATTCAGAGATCTACAATGACTCTAGCTCCAGGGGCACTAGTGCTGTAAAAACCACGCCAAGAAGAATGTGGCAGAGCCCCAAAATTACTACTTCTACAACTGTCTTATTTGGGCGAACCTTAATGCTGGTGATGTAGGCCTCATCTCTAGGAAGCTGGCTAAAATTAGGGTTAGGCTTGGGGCTGGCATTCAGAGATCTAAAGTGCCTCTACATCCAGGGGCATTAGTGCTATAAAAACCACGCCAAGAAGACTGTGGCACAGCCCCAAAAATACTACTTCCACAACTGTCTGATTTGGGCGAACGTTAATGCTGGTGTTTTAGGCCGCATCTCGAGGGAGCTGCCTGAAAGTAGGGATAGGGCTTGCATGAAGATATCTATCATGACTCCAGCTCCAGGGGCACTAGTGCTGTAAAAGGCATGCCAAGAGGAATGTGACACAGCACCAATATTACTCCTTAAACACCTTTCTTATTTGGGCTAGCCTTAGTGCTGGTAATAAAAGCCTCAACTCTAGGGCGCTGGCTAAAATTAGGGTTAGGGTTAGGGTTAGCATACAGAGATCTAAAATGACTCTAGTTCCAGGGGCACTAGTGCTGTAAAAGGCATGCCAAGAGGAATGTGGCACAACAATAATATTGCTCCTTCCAGAGCTTTCTCAGTTGGGAAAGACTTAATGCGAATGAGGATAGCCTTATCTCTATGGAGATGGCTAAAATGAGGGTTAGGGTTAGCATTCAGAGATCTACAATGACTCTAGCTCCAGGGGCACTAGTGCTGTAAAAACCACGCCAAGAAGAATGTGGCACAGCCCCAAAATTACTACTTCTACAACTGTCTTATTTGGGCGAACCTTAATGCTGGTGATGTAGGCCTCATCTCTAGGAAGCTGGCTAAAATTAGGGTTAGGCTTGGGGCTGGCATTCAGAGATCTAAAGTGCCTCTACATCCAGGGGCATTAGTGCTATAAAAACCACGCCAAGAAGACTGTGGCACAGCCCCAAAATTACTACTTCCACAACTGTCTGATTTGGGCGAACGTTAATGCTGGTGTTTTAGGCCGCATCTCGAGGGAGCTGCCTGAAAGTAGGGTTAGGGCTTGCATGAAGATATCTATCATGACTCCAGCTCCAGGGGCACTAGTGCTGTAAAAGGCATGCCAAGAGGAATGTGGCACAGCACCAATATTACTCCTTAAACACCTTTCTTATTTGGGCTAGCCTTAGTGCTGGTAATAAAAGCCTCAACTCTAGGGCGCTGGCTAAAATTAGGGTTAGGGTTAGGGTTAGCATACGGAGATCTAAAATGACTCTAGTTCCAGGGGCACTAGTGCTGTAAAAGGCATGCCAAGAGGAATGTGGCACAACAATAATATTGCTCCTTCCAGAGCTTTCTCAGTTGGGAAAGACTTAATGCGAATGAGGATAGCCTTATCTCTATGGAGATGGCTAAAATGAAGGTTAGGTTTAGCATTCAGAGATCTACAATGACTCTAGCTCCAGGGGCACTAGTGCTGTAAAAACCACGCCAAGAAGAATGTGGCACAGCCCCAAAATTACTACTTCTACAACTGTCTTATTTGGGCGAACCTTAATGCTGGTGATGTAGGCCTCATCTCTAGGAAGCTGGCTAAAATTAGGGTTAGGCTTGGGGCTGGCATTCAGAGATCTAAAGTGCCTCTACATCCAGGGGCATTAGTGCTATAAAAACCACGCCAAGAAGACTGTGGCACAGCCCCAAAAATACTACTTCCACAACTGTCTGGTTTGGGCGAACGTTAATGCTGGTGTTTTAGGCCGCATCTCGAGGGAGCTGCCTGAAAGTAGGGTTAGGGCTTGCATGAAGATATCTATCATGACTCCAGCTCCAGGGGCACTAGTGCTGTAAAAGGCATGCCAAGAGGAATGTGACACAGCACCAATATTACTCCTTAAACACCTTTCTTATTTGGGCTAGCCTTAGTGCTGGTAATAAAAGCCTCAACTCTAGGGCGCTGGCTAAAATTAGGGTTAGGGTTAGGGTTAGCATACAGAGATCTAAAATGACTCTAGTTCCAGGGGCACTAGTGCTGTAAAAGGCATGCCAAGAGGAATGTGGCACAACAATAATATTGCTCCTTCCAGAGCTTTCTCAGTTGGGAAAGACTTAATGCGAATGAGGATAGCCTTATCTCTATGGAGATGGCTAAAATGAGGGTTAGGGTTAGCATTCAGAGATCTACAATGACTCTAGCTCCAGGGGCACTAGTGCTGTAAAAACCACGCCAAGAAGAATGTGGCACAGCCCCAAAATTACTACTTCTACAACTGTCTTATTTGGGCGAACCTTAATGCTGGTGATGTAGGCCTCATCTCTAGGAAGCTGGCTAAAATTAGGGTTAGGCTTGGGGCTGGCATTCAGAGATCTAAAGTGCCTCTACATCCAGGGGCATTAGTGCTATAAAAACCACGCCAAGAAGACTGTGGCACAGCCCCAAAATTACTACTTCCACAACTGTCTTATTTGGGCGAACGTTAATGCTGGTGTTTTAGGCCGCATCTCGAGGGAGCTGCCTGAAAGTAGGGTTAGGGCTTGCATGAAGATATCTATCATGACTCCAGCTCCAGGGGCACTAGTGCTGTAAAAGGCATGCCAAGAGGAATGTGGCACAGCACCAATATTACTCCTTAAACACCTTTCTTATTTGGGCTAGCCTTAGTGCTGGTAATAAAAGCCTCAACTCTAGGGCGCTGGCTAAAATTAGGGTTAGGGTTAGCATACAGAGATCTAAAATGACTCTAGTTCCAGGGGCACTAGTGCTGTAAAAGGCATGCCAAGAGGAATGTGGCACAACAATAATATTGCTCCTTCCAGAGCTTTCTCAGTTGGGAAAGACTTAATGCGAATGAGGATAGCCTTATCTCTATGGAGATGGCTAAAATGAAGGTTAGGTTTAGAATTCAGAGATCTACAATGACTCTAGCTCCAGGGGCACTAGTGCTGTAAAAACCACGCCAAGAAGAATGTGGCACAGCCCCAAAATTACTACAACTGTCTTATTTGGGCGAACCTTAATGCTGGTGATGTAGGCCTCATCTCTAGGAAGCTGGCTAAAATTAGGGTTAGGCTTGGGGCTGGCATTCAGAGATCTAAAGTGCCTCTACATCCAGGGGCATTAGTGCTATAAAAACCACGCCAAGAAGACTGTGGCACAGCCCCAAAAATACTACTTCCACAACTGTCTGGTTTGGGCGAACGTTAATGCTGGTGTTTTAGGCCGCATCTCGAGGGAGCTGCCTGAAAGTAGGGTTAGGGCTTGCATGAAGATATCTATCATGACTCCAGCTCCAGGGGCACTAGTGCTGTAAAAGGCATGCCAAGAGGAATGTGGCACAGCACCAATATTACTCCTTAAACACCTTTCTTATTTGGGCTAGCCTTAGTGCTGGTAATAAAAGCCTCAACTCTAGGGCGCTGGCTAAAATTAGGGTTAGGGTTAGGGTTAGCATACAGAGATCTAAAATGACTCTAGTTCCAGGGGCACTAGTGCTGTAAAAGGCATGCCAAGAGGAATGTGGCACAACAATAATATTGCTCCTTCCAGAGCTTTCTCAGTTGGGAAAGACTTAATGCGAATGAGGATAGCCTTATCTCTATGGAGATGGCTAAAATGAAGGTTAGGGTTAGCATTCAGAGATCTAAAGTGCCTCTACATCCAGGGGCATTAGTGCTGTAAAAACCACGCCAAGAAGAATGTGGCACAGCCCCAAAATTACTACTTCCACAACTGTCTTATTTGGGCGAACGTTAATGCTGGTGTTTTAGGCCGCATCTCGAGGGAGCTGCCTGAAAGTAGGGTTAGGGCTTGCATGAAGATATCTATCATGACTCCAGCTCCAGGGGCACTAGTGCTGTAAAAGGCATGCCAAGAGGAATGTGGCACAGCACCAATATTACTCCTTAAACACCTTTCTTATTTGGGCTAGCCTTAGTGCTGGTAATAAAAGCCTCAACTCTAGGGCGCTGGCTAAAATTAGGGTTAGGGTTAGCATACAGAGATCTAAAATGACTCTAGTTCCAGGGGCACTAGTGCTGTAAAAGGCATGCCAAGAGGAATGTGGCACAACAATAATATTGCTCCTTCCAGAGCTTTCTCAGTTGGGAAAGACTTAATGCGAATGAGGATAGCCTTATCTCTATGGAGATGGCTAAAATGAAGGTTAGGTTTAGAATTCAGAGATCTACAATGACTCTAGCTCCAGGGGCACTAGTGCTGTAAAAACCACGCCAAGAAGAATGTGGCACAGCACCAAAATTACTACTTCTACAACTGTCTTATTTGGGCGAACCTTAATGCTGGTGATGTAGGCCTCATCTCTAGGAAGCTGGCTAAAATTAGGGTTAGGCTTGGGGCTGGCATTCAGAGATCTAAAGTGCCTCTACATCCAGGGGCATTAGTGCTATAAAAACCACGCCAAGAAGACTGTGGCACAGCCCCAAAAATACTACTTCCACAACTGTCTGGTTTGGGCGAACGTTAATGCTGGTGTTTTAGGCCGCATCTCGAGGGAGCTGCCTGAAAGTAGGGTTAGGGCTTGCATGAAGATATCTATCATGACTCCAGCTCCAGGGGCACTAGTGCTGTAAAAGGCATGCCAAGAGGAATGTGGCACAGCACCAATATTACTCCTTAAACACCTTTCTTATTTGGGCTAGCCTTAGTGCTGGTAATAAAAGCCTCAACTCTAGGGCGCTGGCTAAAATTAGGGTTAGGGTTAGGGTTAGCATACAGAGATCTAAAATGACTCTAGTTCCAGGGGCACTAGTGCTGTAAAAGGCATGCCAAGAGGAATGTGGCACAACAATAATATTGCTCCTTCCAGAGCTTTCTCAGTTGGGAAAGACTTAATGCGAATGAGGATAGCCTTATCTCTATGGAGATGGCTAAAATGAAGGTTAGGGTTAGCATTCAGAGATCTAAAGTGCCTCTACATCCAGGGGCATTAGTGCTGTAAAAACCACGCCAAGAAGAATGTGGCACAGCCCCAAAATTACTACTTCCACAACTGTCTGATTTGGGCGAACGTTAATGCTTGTGTTTTAGGCCGCATCTCGAGGGAGCTGCCTGAAAGTAGGGTTAGGGCTTGCATGAAGATATCTATCATGACTCCAGCTCCAGGGGCACTAGTGCTGTAAAAGGCATGCCAAGAGGAATGTGACACAGCACCAATATTACTCCTTAAACACCTTTCTTATTTGGGCTAGCCTTAGTGCTGGTAATAAAAGCCTCAAGTCTAGGGCGCTGGCTAAAATTAGGGTTAGGGTTAGGGTTAGCATACAGAGATCTAAAATGACTCTAGTTCCAGGGGCACTAGTGCTGTAAAAGGCATGCCAAGAGGAATGTGGCACAACAATAATATTGCTCCTTCCAGAGCTTTCTCAGTTGGGAAAGACTTAATGCGAATGAGGATAGCCTTATCTCTATGGAGATGGCTAAAATGAGGGTTAGGGTTAGCATTCAGAGATCTACAATGACTCTAGCTCCAGGGGCACTAGTGCTGTAAAAACCACGCCAAGAAGAATGTGGCACAGCCCCAAAATTACTACTTCTACAACTGTCTTCTTTGGGCGAACCTTAATGCTGGTGATGTAGGCCTCATCTCTAGGAAGCTGGCTAAAATTAGGGTTAGGCTTGGGGGTGGCATTCAGAGATCTAAAGTGCCTCTACATCCAGGGGCATTAGTGCTATAAAAACCACGCCAAGAAGACTGTGGCACAGCCCCAAAATTACTACTTCCACAACTGTCTGATTTGGGCGAACGTTAATGCTGGTGTTTTAGGCCGCATCTCGAGGGAGCTGCCTGAAAGTAGGGTTAGGGCTTGCATGAAGATATCTATCATGACTCCAGCTCCAGGGGCACTAGTGCTGTAAGAGGCATGCCAAGAGGAATGTGACATAGCACCAATATTACTCCTTAAACACCTTTCTTATTTGGGCTAGCCTTAGTGCTGGTAATAAAAGCCTCTACTCTAGGGCGCTGGCTAAAATTAGGGTTAGGGTTAGGGTTAGCATACAGAGATCTAAAATGACTCTAGTTCCAGGGGCACTAGTGCCGTAAAATGCATGCCAAGAGGAATGTGGCACAACAATAATATTGCTCCTTCCAGAGCTTTCTCAGTTGGGAAAGACTTAATGCGAATGAGGATAGCCTTATCTCTATGGAGATGGCTAAAATGAGGGTTAGGGTTAGCATTCAGAGATCTACAATGACTCTAGCTCCAGGGGCACTAGTGCTGTAAAAACCACGCCAAGAAGAATGTGGCACAGCCCCAAAATTACTACTTCTACAACTGTCTTATTTGGGCGAACCTTAATGCTGGTGATGTAGGCCTCATCTCTAGGAAGCTGGCTAAAATTAGGGTTAGGCTTGGGGCTGGCATTCAGAGATCTAAAGTGCCTCTACATCCAGGGGCATTAGTGCTATAAAAACCACGCCAAGAAGACTGTGGCACAGCCCCAAAATTACTACTTCCACAACTGTCTGATTTGGGCGAACGTTAATGCTGGTGTTTTAGGCCGCATCTCGAGGGAGCTGCCTGAAAGTAGGGTTAGGGCTTGCATGAAGATATCTATCATGACTCCAGCTCCAGGGGCACTAGTGCTGTAAAAGGCATGCCAAGAGGAATGTGGCACAGCACCAATATTACTCCTTAAACACCTTTCTTATTTGGGCTAGCCTTAGTGCTGGTAATAAAAGCCTCAACTCTAGGGCGCTGGCTAAAATTAGGGTTAGGGTTAGGGTTAGCATACAGAGATCTAAAATGACTCTAGTTCCAGGGGCACTAATGCTGTAAAAGGCATGCCAAGAGGAATGTGGCACAACAATAATATTGCTCCTTCCAGAGCTTTCTCAGTTGGGAAAGACTTAATGCGAATGAGGATAGCCTTATCTCTATGGAGATGGCTAAAATGAGGGTTAGGGTTAGCATTCAGAGATCTACAATGACTCTAGCTCCAGGGGCACTAGTGCTGTAAAAACCACGCCAAGAAGAATGTGGCACAGCCCCAAAATTACTACTTCTACAACTGTCTTATTTGGGCGAACCTTAATGCTGGTGATGTAGGCCTCATCTCTAGGAAGCTGGCTAAAATTAGGGTTAGGCTTGGGGCTGGCATTCAGAGATCTAAAGTGCCTCTACATCCAGGGGCATTAGTGCTATAAAAACCACGCCAAGAAGACTGTGGCACAGCCCCAAAATTACTACTTCCACAACTGTCTGATTTGGGCGAACGTTAATGCTGGTGTTTTAGGCCGCATCTCGAGGGAGCTGCCTGAAAGTAGGGTTAGGGCTTGCATGAAGATATCTATCATGACTCCAGCTCCAGGGGCACTAGTGCTGTAAAAGGCATGCCAAGAGGAATGTGACACAGCACCAATATTACTCCTTAAACACCTTTCTTATTTGGGCTAGCCTTAGTGCTGGTAATAAAAGCCTCAACTCTAGGGCGCTGGCTAAAATTAGGGTTAGGGTTAGGGTTAGCATACAGAGATCTAAAATGACTCTAGTTCCAGGGGCACTAGTGCCGTAAAATGCATGCCAAGAGGAATGTGGCACAACAATAATATTGCTCCTTCCAGAGCTTTCTCAGTTGGGAAAGACTTAATGCGAATGAGGATAGCCTTATCTCTATGGAGATGGCTAAAATGAGGGTTAGGGTTAGCATTCAGAGATCTACAATGACTCTAGCTCCAGGGGCACTAGTGCTGTAAAAACCACGCCAAGAAGAATGTGGCACAGCCCCAAAATTACTACTTCTACAACTGTCTTATTTGGGCGAACCTTAATGCTGGTGATGTAGGCCTCATCTCTAGGAAGCTGGCTAAAATTAGGGTTAGGCTTGGGGCTGGAATTCAGAGATCTAAAGTGCCTCTACATCCAGGGGCATTAGTGCTATAAAAACCACGCCAAGAAGACTGTGGCACAGCCCCAAAATTACTACTTCCACAACTGTCTGATTTGGGCGAACGTTAATGCTGGTGTTTTAGGCCGCATCTCGAGGGAGCTGCCTGAAAGTAGGGTTAGGGCTTGCATGAAGATATCTATCATGACTCCAGCTCCAGGGGCACTAGTGCTGTAAAAGGCATGCCAAGAGGAATGTGGCACAGCACCAATATTACTCCTTAAACACCTTTCTTATTTGGGCTAGCCTTAGTGCTGGTAATAAAAGCCTCAACTCTAGGGCGCTGGCTAAAATTAGGGTTAGGGTTAGCATACAGAGATCTAAAATGACTCTAGTTCCAGGGGCACTAGTGCTGTAAAAGGCATGCCAAGAGGAATGTGGCACAACAATAATATTGCTCCTTCCAGAGCTTTCTCAGTTGGCAAAGACTTAATGCGAATGAGGATAGCCTTATCTCTATGGAGATGGCTAAAATGAGGGTTAGGGTTAGCATTCAGAGATCTACAATGTCTCTAGCTCCAGGGGCACTAGTGCTGTAAAAACCACGCCAAGAAGAATGTGGCCCAGCACCAAAATTACTACTTCTACAACTGTCTTCTTTGGGCGAACCTTAATGCTGGTGATGTAGGCCTCATCTCTAGGAAGCTGGCTAAAATTAGGGTTAGGCTTGGGGCTGGCATTCAGAGATCTAAAGTGCCTCTACATCCAGGGGCATTAGTGCTATAAAAACCACGCCAAGAAGACTGTGGCACAGCCCCAAAATTACTACTTCCACAACTGTCTGATTTGGGCGAACGTTAATGCTGGTGTTATAGGCCGCATCTCGAGGGAGCTGCCTGAAAGTAGGGTTAGGGCTTGCATGAAGATATCTATCATGACTCCAGCTCCAGGGGCACTAGTGCTGTAAAAGGCATGCCAAGAGGAATGTGACACAGCACCAATATTACTCCTTAAACACCTTTCTTATTTGGGCTAGCCTTAGTGCTGGTAATAAAAGCCTCAACTCTAGGGCGCTGGCTAAAATTAGGGTTAGGGTTAGGGTTAGCATACAGAGATCTAAAATGACTCTAGTTCCAGGGGCACTAGTGCTGTAAAAGGCATGCCAAGAGGAATGTGGCACAACAATAATATTGCTCCTTCCAGAGCTTTCTCAGTTGGGAAAGACTTAATGCGAATGAGGATAGCCTTATCTCTATGGAGATGGCTAAAATGAGGGTTAGGGTTAGCATTCAGAGATCTACAATGACTCTAGCTCCAGGGGCACTAGTGCTGTAAAAACCACGCCAAGAAGACTGTGGCACAGCCCCAAAATTACTACTTCCACAACTGTCTGATTTGGGCGAACGTTAATGCTGGTGTTTTAGGCCGCATCTCGAGGGAGCTGCCTGAAAGTAGGGTTAGGGCTTGCATGAAGATATCTATCATGACTCCAGCTCCAGGGGCACTAGTGCTGTAAAAGGCATGCCAAGAGGAATGTGGCACAGCACCAATATTACTCCTTAAACACCTTTCTTATTTGGGCTAGCCTTAGTGCTGGTAATAAAAGCCTCAACTCTAGGGCGCTGGCTAAAATTAGGGTTAGGGTTAGGGTTAGCATACAGAGATCTAAAATGACTCTAGTTCCAGGGGCACTAGTGCTGTAAAAGGCATGCCAAGAGGAATGTGGCACAACAATAATATTGCTCCTTCCAGAGCTTTCTCAGTTGGGAAAGACTTAATGCGAATGAGGATAGCCTTATCTCTATGGAGATGGCTAAAATGAGGGTTAGGGTTAGCATTCAGAGATCTACAATGACTCTAGCTCCAGGGGCACTAGTGCTGTAAAAACCACGCCAAGAAGAATGTGGCACAGCCCCAAAATTACTACTTCTACAACTGTCTTATTTGGGCGAACCTTAATGCTGGTGATGTAGGCCTCATCTCTAGGAAGCTGGCTAAAATTAGGGTTAGGCTTGGGGCTGGCATTCAGAGATCTAAAGTGCCTCTAGATCCAGGGGCATTAGTGCTACAAAAACCACGCCAAGAAGACTGTGGCACAGCCCCAAAATTACTACTTCCACAACTGTCTGATTTGGGCGAACGTTAATGCTGGTGTTTTAGGCCGCATCTCGAGGGAGCTGCCTGAAAGTAGGGTTAGGGCTTGCATGAAGATATCTATCATGACTCCAGCTCCAGGGGCACTAGTGCTGTAAAAGGCATGCCAAGAGGAATGTGGCACAGCACCAATATTACTCCTTAAACACCTTTCTTATTTGGGCTAGCCTTAGTGCTGGTAATAAAAGCCTCAACTCTAGGGCGCTGGCTAAAATTAGGGTTAGGGTTAGGGTTAGCATACAGAGATCTAAAATGACTCTAGTTCCAGGGGCACTAGTGCTGTAAAAGGCATGCCAAGAGGAATGTGGCACAACAATAATATTGCTCCTTCCAGAGCTTTCTCAGTTGGGAAAGACTTAATGCGAATGAGGATAGCCTTATCTCTATGGAGATGGCTAAAATGAGGGTTAGGGTTAGCATTCAGAGATCTACAATGACTCTAGCTCCAGGGGCACTAGTGCTGTAAAAACCACGCCAAGAAGAATGTGGCACAGCCCCAAAATTACTACTTCTACAACTGTCTTATTTGGGCGAACCTTAATGCTGGTGATGTAGGCCTCATCTCTAGGAAGCTGGCTAAAATTAGGGTTAGGCTTGGGGCTGGCATTCAGAGATCTAAAGTGCCTCTACATCCAGGGGCATTAGTGCTATAAAAACCACGCCAAGAAGACTGTGGCACAGCCCCAAAATTACTACTTCCACAACTGTCTGATTTGGGCGAACGTTAATGCTGGTGTTTTAGGCCGCATCTCGAGGGAGCTGCCTGAAAGTAGGGTTAGGGCTTGCATGAAGATATCTATCATGACTCCAGCTCCAGGGGCACTAGTTCTGTAAAAGGCATCCCAAGAGGAATGTGACACAGCACCAATATTACTCCTTAAACACCTTTCTTATTTGGGCTAGCCTTAGTGCTGGTAATAAAAGCCTCAACTCTAGGGCGCTGGCTAAAATTAGGGTTAGGGTTAGCATACAGAGATCTAAAATGACTCTAGTTCCAGGGGCACTAGTGCTGTAAAAGGCATGCCAAGAGGAATGTGGCACAACAATAATATTGCTCCTTCCAGAGCTTTCTCAGTTGGCAAAGACTTAATGCGAATGAGGATGGCCTTATCTCTATGGAGATGGCTAAAATGAGGGTTAGGGTTAGCATTCAGAGATCTACAATGTCTCTAGCTCCAGGGGCACTAGTGCTGTAAAAACCACGCCAAGAAGAATGTGGCCCAGCACCAAAATTACTACTTCTACAACTGTCTTATTTGGGCGAACCTTAATGCTGGTGATGTAGGCCTCATCTCTAGGAAGCTGGCTAAAATTAGGGTTAGGCTTGGGGCTGGCATTCAGAGATCTAAAGTGCCTCTACATCCAGGGGCATTAGTGCTATAAAAACCACGCCAAGAAGACTGTGGCACAGCCCCAAAATTACTACTTCCACAACTGTCTGATTTGGGCGAACGTTAATGCTGGTGTTTTAGGCCGCATCTCGAGGGAGCTGCCTGAAAGTAGGGTTAGGGCTTGCATGAAGATATCTATCATGACTCCAGCTCCAGGGGCACTAGTGCTGTAAGAGGCATGCCAAGAGGAATGTGACATAGCACCAATATTACTCCTTAAACACCTTTCTTATTTGGGCTAGCCTTAGTGCTGGTAATAAAAGCCTCTACTCTAGGGCGCTGGCTAAAATTAGGGTTAGGGTTAGGGTTAGCATACAGAGATCTAAAATGACTCTAGTTCCAGGGGCACTAGTGCCGTAAAATGCATGCCAAGAGGAATGTGGCACAACAATAATATTGCTCCTTCCAGAGCTTTCTCAGTTGGGAAAGACTTAATGCGAATGAGGATAGCCTTATCTCTATGGAGATGGCTAAAATGAGGGTTAGGGTTAGCATTCAGAGATCTACAATGACTCTAGCTCCAGGGGCACTAGTGCTGTAAAAACCACGCCAAGAAGAATGTGGCACAGCCCCAAAATTACTACTTCTACAACTGTCTTATTTGGGCGAACCTTAATGCTGGTGATGTAGGCCTCATCTCTAGGAAGCTGGCTAAAATTAGGGTTAGGCTTGGGGCTGGCATTCAGAGATCTAAAGTGCCTCTAGATCCAGGGGCATTAGTGCTATAAAAACCACGCCAAGAAGACTGTGGCACAGCCCCAAAATTACTACTTCCACAACTGTCTGATTTGGGCGAACGTTAATGCTGGTGTTTTAGGCCGCATCTCGAGGGAGCTGCCTGAAAGTAGGGTTAGGGCTTGCATGAAGATATCTATCATGACTCCAGCTCCAGGGGCACTAGTGCTGTAAAAGGCATGCCAAGAGGAATGTGGCACAGCACCAATATTACTCCTTAAACACCTTTCTTATTTGGGCTAGCCTTAGTGCTGGTAATAAAAGCCTCAACTCTAGGGCGCTGGCTAAAATTAGGGTTAGGGTTAGGGTTAGCATACAGAGATCTAAAATGACTCTAGTTCCAGGGGCACTAATGCTGTAAAAGGCATGCCAAGAGGAATGTGGCACAACAATAATATTGCTCCTTCCAGAGCTTTCTCAGTTGGGAAAGACTTAATGCGAATGAGGATAGCCTTATCTCTATGGAGATGGCTAAAATGAGGGTTAGGGTTAGCATTCAGAGATCTACAATGACTCTAGCTCCAGGGGCACTAGTGCTGTAAAAACCACGCCAAGAAGAATGTGGCACAGCCCCAAAATTACTACTTCTACAACTGTCTTATTTGGGCGAACCTTAATGCTGGTGATGTAGGCCTCATCTCTAGGAAGCTGGCTAAAATTAGGGTTAGGCTTGGGGCTGGCATTCAGAGATCTAAAGTGCCTCTACATCCAGGGGCATTAGTGCTATAAAAACCACGCCAAGAAGACTGTGGCACAGCCCCAAAATTACTACTTCCACAACTGTCTGATTTGGGCGAACGTTAATGCTGGTGTTTTAGGCCGCATCTCGAGGGAGCTGCCTGAAAGTAGGGTTAGGGCTTGCATGAAGATATCTATCATGACTCCAGCTCCAGGGGCACTAGTGCTGTAAAAGGCATGCCAAGAGGAATGTGACACAGCACCAATATTACTCCTTAAACACCTTTCTTATTTGGGCTAGCCTTAGTGCTGGTAATAAAAGCCTCAACTCTAGGGCGCTGGCTAAAATTAGGGTTAGGGTTAGGGTTAGCATACAGAGATCTAAAATGACTCTAGTTCCAGGGGCACTAGTGCCGTAAAATGCATGCCAAGAGGAATGTGGCACAACAATAATATTGCTCCTTCCAGAGCTTTCTCAGTTGGGAAAGACTTAATGCGAATGAGGATAGCCTTATCTCTATGGAGATGGCTAAAATGAGGGTTAGGGTTAGCATTCAGAGATCTACAATGACTCTAGCTCCAGGGGCACTAGTGCTGTAAAAACCACGCCAAGAAGAATGTGGCACAGCCCCAAAATTACTACTTCTACAACTGTCTTATTTGGGCGAACCTTAATGCTGGTGATGTAGGCCTCATCTCTAGGAAGCTGGCTAAAATTAGGGTTAGGCTTGGGGCTGGAATTCAGAGATCTAAAGTGCCTCTACATCCAGGGGCATTAGTGCTATAAAAACCACGCCAAGAAGACTGTGGCACAGCCCCAAAATTACTACTTCCACAACTGTCTGATTTGGGCGAACGTTAATGCTGGTGTTTTAGGCCGCATCTCGAGGGAGCTGCCTGAAAGTAGGGTTAGGGCTTGCATGAAGATATCTATCATGACTCCAGCTCCAGGGGCACTAGTGCTGTAAAAGGCATGCCAAGAGGAATGTGGCACAGCACCAATATTACTCCTTAAACACCTTTCTTATTTGGGCTAGCCTTAGTGCTGGTAATAAAAGCCTCAACTCTAGGGCGCTGGCTAAAATTAGGGTTAGGGTTAGCATACAGAGATCTAAAATGACTCTAGTTCCAGGGGCACTAGTGCTGTAAAAGGCATGCCAAGAGGAATGTGGCACAACAATAATATTGCTCCTTCCAGAGCTTTCTCAGTTGGCAAAGACTTAATGCGAATGAGGATAGCCTTATCTCTATGGAGATGGCTAAAATGAGGGTTAGGGTTAGCATTCAGAGATCTACAATGTCTCTAGCTCCAGGGGCACTAGTGCTGTAAAAACCACGCCAAGAAGAATGTGGCCCAGCACCAAAATTACTACTTCTACAACTGTCTTCTTTGGGCGAACCTTAATGCTGGTGATGTAGGCCTCATCTCTAGGAAGCTGGCTAAAATTAGGGTTAGGCTTGGGGCTGGCATTCAGAGATCTAAAGTGCCTCTACATCCAGGGGCATTAGTGCTATAAAAACCACGCCAAGAAGACTGTGGCACAGCCCCAAAATTACTACTTCCACAACTGTCTGATTTGGGCGAACGTTAATGCTGGTGTTATAGGCCGCATCTCGAGGGAGCTGCCTGAAAGTAGGGTTAGGGCTTGCATGAAGATATCTATCATGACTCCAGCTCCAGGGGCACTAGTGCTGTAAAAGGCATGCCAAGAGGAATGTGACACAGCACCAATATTACTCCTTAAACACCTTTCTTATTTGGGCTAGCCTTAGTGCTGGTAATAAAAGCCTCAACTCTAGGGCGCTGGCTAAAATTAGGGTTAGGGTTAGGGTTAGCATACAGAGATCTAAAATGACTCTAGTTCCAGGGGCACTAGTGCTGTAAAAGGCATGCCAAGAGGAATGTGGCACAACAATAATATTGCTCCTTCCAGAGCTTTCTCAGTTGGGAAAGACTTAATGCGAATGAGGATAGCCTTATCTCTATGGAGATGGCTAAAATGAGGGTTAGGGTTAGCATTCAGAGATCTACAATGACTCTAGCTCCAGGGGCACTAGTGCTGTAAAAACCACGCCAAGAAGACTGTGGCACAGCCCCAAAATTACTACTTCCACAACTGTCTGATTTGGGCGAACGTTAATGCTGGTGTTTTAGGCCGCATCTCGAGGGAGCTGCCTGAAAGTAGGGTTAGGGCTTGCATGAAGATATCTATCATGACTCCAGCTCCAGGGGCACTAGTGCTGTAAAAGGCATGCCAAGAGGAATGTGGCACAGCACCAATATTACTCCTTAAACACCTTTCTTATTTGGGCTAGCCTTAGTGCTGGTAATAAAAGCCTCAACTCTAGGGCGCTGGCTAAAATTAGGGTTAGGGTTAGGGTTAGCATACAGAGATCTAAAATGACTCTAGTTCCAGGGGCACTAGTGCTGTAAAAGGCATGCCAAGAGGAATGTGGCACAACAATAATATTGCTCCTTCCAGAGCTTTCTCAGTTGGGAAAGACTTAATGCGAATGAGGATAGCCTTATCTCTATGGAGATGGCTAAAATGAGGGTTAGGGTTAGCATTCAGAGATCTACAATGACTCTAGCTCCAGGGGCACTAGTGCTGTAAAAACCACGCCAAGAAGAATGTGGCACAGCCCCAAAATTACTACTTCTACAACTGTCTTATTTGGGCGAACCTTAATGCTGGTGATGTAGGCCTCATCTCTAGGAAGCTGGCTAAAATTAGGGTTAGGCTTGGGGCTGGCATTCAGAGATCTAAAGTGCCTCTAGATCCAGGGGCATTAGTGCTACAAAAACCACGCCAAGAAGACTGTGGCACAGCCCCAAAATTACTACTTCCACAACTGTCTGATTTGGGCGAACGTTAATGCTGGTGTTTTAGGCCGCATCTCGAGGGAGCTGCCTGAAAGTAGGGTTAGGGCTTGCATGAAGATATCTATCATGACTCCAGCTCCAGGGGCACTAGTGCTGTAAAAGGCATGCCAAGAGGAATGTGGCACAGCACCAATATTACTCCTTAAACACCTTTCTTATTTGGGCTAGCCTTAGTGCTGGTAATAAAAGCCTCAACTCTAGGGCGCTGGCTAAAATTAGGGTTAGGGTTAGGGTTAGCATACAGAGATCTAAAATGACTCTAGTTCCAGGGGCACTAGTGCTGTAAAAGGCATGCCAAGAGGAATGTGGCACAACAATAATATTGCTCCTTCCAGAGCTTTCTCAGTTGGGAAAGACTTAATGCGAATGAGGATAGCCTTATCTCTATGGAGATGGCTAAAATGAGGGTTAGGGTTAGCATTCAGAGATCTACAATGTCTCTAGCTCCAGGGGCACTAGTGCTGTAAAAACCACGCCAAGAAGAATGTGGCCCAGCACCAAAATTACTACTTCTACAACTGTCTTATTTGGGCGAACCTTAATGCTGGTGATGTAGGCCTCATCTCTAGGAAGCTGGCTAAAATTAGGGTTAGGCTTGGGGCTGGCATTCAGAGATCTAAAGTGCCTCTACATCCAGGGGCATTAGTGCTATAAAAACCACGCCAAGAAGACTGTGGCACAGCCCCAAAATTACTACTTCCACAACTGTCTGATTTGGGCGAACGTTAATGCTGGTGTTTTAGGCCGCATCTCGAGGGAGCTGCCTGAAAGTAGGGTTAGGGCTTGCATGAAGATATCTATCATGACTCCAGCTCCAGGGGCACTAGTGCTGTAAAAGGCATCCCAAGAGGAATGTGACACAGCACCAATATTACTCCTTAAACACCTTTCTTATTTGGGCTAGCCTTAGTGCTGGTAATAAAAGCCTCAACTCTAGGGCGCTGGCTAAAATTAGGGTTAGGGTTAGGGTTAGCATACAGAGATCTAAAATGACTCTAGTTCCAGGGGCACTAGTGCTGTAAAACGCATGCCAAGAGGAATGTGGCACAACAATAATATTGCTCCTTCCAGAGCTTTCTCAGTTGGGAAAGACTTAATGCGAATGAGGATAGCCTTATCTCTATGGAGATGGCTAAAATGAGGGTTAGGGTTAGCATTCAGAGATCTACAATGACTCTAGCTCCAGGGGCACTAGTGCTGTAAAAACCACGCCAAGAAGAATGTGGCACAGCCCCAAAATTACTACTTCCACAACTGTCTGATTTGGGCGAACGTTAATGCTGGTGTTTTAGGCCGCATCTCGAGGGAGCTGCCTGAAAGTAGGGTTAGGGCTTGCATGAAGATATCTATCATGACTCCAGCTCCAGGGGCACTAGTGCTGTAAAAGGCATGCCAAGAGGAATGTGACACAGCACCAATATTACTCCTTAAACACCTTTCTTATTTGGGCTAGCCTTAGTGCTGGTAATAAAAGCCTCAACTCTAGGGCGCTGGCTAAAATTAGGGTTAGGGTTAGGGTTAGCATACAGAGATCTAAAATGACTCTAGTTCCAGGGGCACTAGTGCTGTAAAAGGCATGCCAAGAGGAATGTGGCACAACAATAATATTGCTCCTTCCAGAGCTTTCTCAGTTGGGAAAGACTTAATGCGAATGAGGATAGCCTTATCTCTATGGAGATGGCTAAAATGAGGGTTAGGGTTAGCATTCAGAGATCTACAATGACTCTAGCTCCAGGGGCACTAGTGCTGTAAAAACCACGCCAAGAAGAATGTGGCACAGCACCAAAATTACTACTTCTACAACTGTCTTATTTGGGCGAACCTTAATGCTGGTGATGTAGGCCTCATCTCTAGGAAGCTGGCTAAAATTAGGGTTAGGCTTGGGGCTGGCATTCAGAGATCTAAAGTGCCTCTAGATCCAGGGGCATTAGTGCTACAAAAACCACGCCAAGAAGACTGTGGCACAGCCCCAAAATTACTACTTCCACAACTGTCTTATTTGGGCGAACGTTAATGCTGGTGTTTTAGGCCGCATCTCGAGGGAGCTGCCTGAAAGTAGGGTTAGGGCTTGCATGAAGATATCTATCATGACTCCAGCTCCAGTGGCACTAGTGCTGTAAAAGGCATGCCAAGAGGAATGTGACACAGCACCAATATTACTCCTTAAACACCTTTCTTATTTGGGCTAGCCTTAGTGCTGGTAATAAAAGCCTCAACTCTAGGGCGCTGGCTAAAATTAGGGTTAGGGTTAGGGTTAGCATACAGAGATCTAAAATGACTCTAGTTCCAGGGGCACTAGTGCTGTAAAAGGCATGCCAAGAGGAATGTGGCACAACAATAATATTGCTCCTTCCAGAGCTTTCTCAGTTGGGAAAGACTTAATGCGAATGAGGATAGCCTTATCTCTATGGAGATGGCTAAAATGAGGGTTAGGGTTAGCATTCAGAGATCTACAATGACTCTAGCTCCAGGGGCACTAGTGCTGTAAAAACCACGCCAAGAAGAATGTGGCACAGCCCCAAAATTACTACTTCTACAACTGTCTTATTTGGGCGAACCTTAATGCTGGTGATGTAGGCCTCATCTCTAGGAAGCTGGCTAAAATTAGGGTTAGGCTTGGGGCTGGCATTCAGAGATCTAAAGTGCCTCTAGATCCAGGGGCATTAGTGCTATAAAAACCACGCCAAGAAGACTGTGGCACAGCCCCAAAATTACTACTTCCACAACTGTCTGATTTGGGCGAACGTTAATGCTGGTGTTTTAGGCCGCATCTCGAGGGAGCTGCCTGAAAGTAGGGTTAGGGCTTGCATGAAGATATCTATCATGACTCCAGCTCCAGGGGCACTAGTGCTGTAAAAGGCATGCCAAGAGGAATGTGACACAGCACCAATATTACTCCTTAAACACCTTTCTTATTTGGGCTAGCCTTAGTGCTGGTAATAAAAGCCTCAACTCTAGGGCGCTGGCTAAAATTAGGGTTAGGGTTAGGGTTAGCATACAGAGATCTAAAATGACTCTAGTTCCAGGGGCACTAGTGCTGTAAAAGGCATGCCAAGAGGAATGTGGCACAACAATAATATTGCTCCTTCCAGAGCTTTCTCAGTTGGGAAAGACTTAATGCGAATGAGGATAGCCTTATCTCTATGGAGATGGCTAAAATGAGGGTTAGGGTTAGCATTCAGAGATCTACAATGACTCTAGCTCCAGGGGCACTAGTGCTGTAAAAACCACGCCAAGAAGAATGTGGCACAGCCCCAAAATTACTACTTCTACAACTGTCTTATTTGGGCGAACCTTAATGCTGGTGATGTAGGCCTCATCTCTAGGAAGCTGGCTAAAATTAGGGTTAGGCTTGGGGCTGGCATTCAGAGATCTAAAGTGCCTCTACATCCAGGGGCATTAGTGCTATAAAAACCACGCCAAGAAGACTGTGGCACAGCCCCAAAATTACTACTTCCACAACTGTCTTATTTGGGCGAACATTAATGCTGGTGTTTTAGGCCGCATCTCGAGGGTGCTGCCTGAAAGTAGGGTTAGGGCTTGCATGAAGATATCTATCATGACTCCAGCTCCAGGGGCACTAGTGCTGTAAAAGGCATCCCAAGAGGAATGTGGCACAGCACCAATATTACTCCTTAAACACCTTTCTTATTTGGGCTAGCCTTAGTGCTGGTAATAAAAGCCTCAACTCTAGGGCGCTGGCTAAAATTAGGGTTAGGGTTAGGGTTAGCATACAGAGATCTAAAATGACTCTAGTTCCAGGGGCACTAGTGCTGTAAAAGGCATGCCAAGAGGAATGTGGCACAACAATAATATTGCTCCTTCCAGAGCTTTCTCAGTTGGGAAAGACTTAATGCGAATGAGGATAGCCTTATCTCTATGGAGATGGCTAAAATGAGGGTTAGGGTTAGCATTCAGAGATCTACAATGACTCTAGCTCCAGGGGCACTAGTGCTGTAAAAACCACGCCAAGAAGAATGTGGCACAGCACCAAAATTACTACTTCTACAACTGTCTTATTTGGGCGAACCTTAATGCTGGTGATGTAGGCCTCATCTCTAGGAAGCTGGCTAAAATTAGGGTTAGGCTTGGGGCTGGCATTCAGAGATCTAAAGTGCCTCTAGATCCAGGGGCATTAGTGCTATAAAAACCACGCCAAGAAGACTGTGGCACAGCCCCAAAATTACTACTTCCACAACTGTCTGATTTGGGCGAACGTTAATGCTGGTGTTTTAGGCCGCATCTCGAGGGAGCTGCCTGAAAGTAGGGTTAGGGCTTGCATGAAGATATCTATCATGACTCCAGCTCCAGGGGCACTAGTGCTGTAAAAGACATCCCAAGAGGAATGTGACACAGCACCAATATTACTCCTTAAACACCTTTCTTATTTGGGCTAGCCTTAGTGCTGGTAATAAAAGCCTCAACTCTAGGGCGCTGGCTAAAATTAGGGTTAGGGTTAGGGTTAGCATACAGAGATCTAAAATGACTCTAGTTCCAGGGGCACTAGTGCTGTAAAAGGCATGCCAAGAGGAATGTGGCACAACAATAATATTGCTCCTTCCAGAGCTTTCTCAGTTGGGAAAGACTTAATGCGAATGAGGATAGCCTTATCTCTATGGAGATGGCTAAAATGAGGGTTAGGGTTAGCATTCAGAGATCTACAATGACTCTAGCTCCAGGGGCACTAGTGCTGTAAAAACCACGCCAAGAAGAATGTGGCACAGCCCCAAAATTACTACTTCTACAACTGTCTTATTTGGGCGAACCTTAATGCTGGTGATGTAGGCCTCAACTCTAGGAAGCTGGCTAAAATTAGGGTTAGGCTTGGGGCTGGCATTCAGAGATCTAAAGTGCCTCTACATCCAGGGGCATTAGTGCTATAAAAACCACGCCAAGAAGACTGTGGCACAGCCCCAAAATTACTACTTCCACAACTGTCTGGTTTGGGCGAACGTTAATGCTGGTGTTTTAGGCCGCATCTCTAGGGAGCTGCCTGAAAGTAGGGTTAGGGCTTGCATGAAGATATCTATCATGACTCCAGCTCCAGGGGCACTAGTGCTGTAAAAGGCATGCCAAGAGGAATGTGACACAGCACCAATATTACTCCTTAAACACCTTTCTTATTTGGGCTAGCCTTAGTGCTGGTAATAAAAGCCTCAACTCAAGGGCGCTGGCTAAAATTAGGGTTAGGGTTAGGGTTAGCATACAGAGATCTAAAATGACTCTAGTTCCAGGGGCACTAGTGCTGTAAAAGGCATGCCAAGAGGAATGTGGCACAACAATAATATTGCTCCTTCCAGAGCTTTCTCAGTTGGGAAAGACTTAATGCGAATGAGGATAGCCTTATCTCTATGGAGATGGCTAAAATGAGGGTTAGGGTTAGCATTCAGAGATCTACAATGACTCTAGCTCCAGGGGCACTAGTGCTGTAAAAACCACGCCAAGAAGAATGTGGCACAGCACCAAAATTACTACTTCTACAACTGTCTTATTTGGGCGAACCTTAATGCTGGTGATGTAGGCCTCATCTCTAGGAAGCTGGCTAAAATTAGGGTTAGGCTTGGGGCTGGCATTCAGAGATCTAAAGTGCCTCTAGATCCAGGGGCATTAGTGCTACAAAAACCACGCCAAGAAGACTGTGGCACAGCCCCAAAATTACTACTTCCACAACTGTCTTATTTGGGCGAACGTTAATGCTGGTGTTTTAGGCCGCATCTCGAGGGAGCTGCCTGAAAGTAGGGTTAGGGCTTGCATGAAGATATCTATCATGACTCCAGCTCCAGTGGCACTAGTGCTGTAAAAGGCATGCCAAGAGGAATGTGACACAGCACCAATATTACTCCTTAAACACCTTTCTTATTTGGGCTAGCCTTAGTGCTGGTAATAAAAGCCTCAACTCTAGGGCGCTGGCTAAAATTAGGGTTAGGGTTAGGGTTAGCATACAGAGATCTAAAATGACTCTAGTTCCAGGGGCACTAGTGCTGTAAAAGGCATGCCAAGAGGAATGTGGCACAACAATAATATTGCTCCTTCCAGAGCTTTCTCAGTTGGGAAAGACTTAATGCGAATGAGGATAGCCTTATCTCTATGGAGATGGCTAAAATGAGGGTTAGGGTTAGCATTCAGAGATCTACAATGACTCTAGCTCCAGGGGCACTAGTGCTGTAAAAACCACGCCAAGAAGAATGTGGCACAGCCCCAAAATTACTACTTCTACAACTGTCTTATTTGGGCGAACCTTAATGCTGGTGATGTAGGCCTCATCTCTAGGAAGCTGGCTAAAATTAGGGTTAGGCTTGGGGCTGGCATTCAGAGATCTAAAGTGCCTCTAGATCCAGGGGCATTAGTGCTATAAAAACCACGCCAAGAAGACTGTGGCACAGCCCCAAAATTACTACTTCCACAACTGTCTGATTTGGGCGAACGTTAATGCTGGTGTTTTAGGCCGCATCTCGAGGGAGCTGCCTGAAAGTAGGGTTAGGGCTTGCATGAAGATATCTATCATGACTCCAGCTCCAGGGGCACTAGTGCTGTAAAAGGCATGCCAAGAGGAATGTGACACAGCACCAATATTACTCCTTAAACACCTTTCTTATTTGGGCTAGCCTTAGTGCTGGTAATAAAAGCCTCAACTCTAGGGCGCTGGCTAAAATTAGGGTTAGGGTTAGGGTTAGCATACAGAGATCTAAAATGACTCTAGTTCCAGGGGCACTAGTGCTGTAAAAGGCATGCCAAGAGGAATGTGGCACAACAATAATATTGCTCCTTCCAGAGCTTTCTCAGTTGGGAAAGACTTAATGCGAATGAGGATAGCCTTATCTCTATGGAGATGGCTAAAATGAGGGTTAGGGTTAGCATTCAGAGATCTACAATGACTCTAGCTCCAGGGGCACTAGTGCTGTAAAAACCACGCCAAGAAGAATGTGGCACAGCACCAAAATTACTACTTCTACAACTGTCTTATTTGGGCGAACCTTAATGCTGGTGATGTAGGCCTCATCTCTAGGAAGCTGGCTAAAATTAGGGTTAGGCTTGGGGCTGGCATTCAGAGATCTAAAGTGCCTCTAGATCCAGGGGCATTAGTGCTATAAAAACCACGCCAAGAAGACTGTGGCACAGCCCCAAAATTACTACTTCCACAACTGTCTGATTTGGGCGAACGTTAATGCTGGTGTTTTAGGCCGCATCTCGAGGGAGCTGCCTGAAAGTAGGGTTAGGGCTTGCATGAAGATATCTATCATGACTCCAGCTCCAGGGGCACTAGTGCTGTAAAAGGCATCCCAAGAGGAATGTGACACAGCACCAATATTACTCCTTAAACACCTTTCTTATTTGGGCTAGCCTTAGTGCTGGTAATAAAAGCCTCAACTCTAGGGCGCTGGCTAAAATTAGGGTTAGGGTTAGGGTTAGCATACAGAGATCTAAAATGACTCTAGTTCCAGGGGCACTAGTGCTGTAAAAGGCATGCCAAGAGGAATGTGGCACAACAATAATATTGCTCCTTCCAGAGCTTTCTCAGTTGGGAAAGACTTAATGCGAATGAGGATAGCCTTATCTCTATGGAGATGGCTAAAATGAGGGTTAGGGTTAGCATTCAGAGATCTACAATGACTCTAGCTCCAGGGGCACTAGTGCTGTAAAAACCACGCCAAGAAGAATGTGGCACAGCCCCAAAATTACTACTTCTACAACTGTCTTATTTGGGCGAACCTTAATGCTGGTGATGTAGGCCTCAACTCTAGGAAGCTGGCTAAAATTAGGGTTAGGCTTGGGGCTGGCATTCAGAGATCTAAAGTGCCTCTACATCCAGGGGCATTAGTGCTATAAAAACCACGCCAAGAAGACTGTGGCACAGCCCCAAAATTACTACTTCCACAACTGTCTGGTTTGGGCGAACGTTAATGCTGGTGTTTTAGGCCGCATCTCTAGGGAGCTGCCTGAAAGTAGGGTTAGGGCTTGCATGAAGATATCTATCATGACTCCAGCTCCAGGGGCACTAGTGCTGTAAAAGGCATCCCAAGAGGAATGTGACACAGCACCAATATTACTCCTTAAACACCTTTCTTATTTGGGCTAGCCTTAGTGCTGGTAATAAAAGCCTCAACTCAAGGGCGCTGGCTAAAATTAGGGTTAGGGTTAGGGTTAGCATACAGAGATCTAAAATGACTCTAGTTCCAGGGGCACTAGTGCTGTAAAAGGCATGCCAAGAGGAATGTGGCACAACAATAATATTGCTCCTTCCAGAGCTTTCTCAGTTGGCAAAGACTTAATGCGAATGAGGATGGCCTTATCTCTATGGAGATGGCTAAAATGAGGGTTAGGGTTAGCATTCAGAGATCTACAATGTCTCTAGCTCCAGGGGCACTAGTGCTGTAAAAACCACGCCAAGAAGAATGTGGCCCAGCACCAAAATTACTACTTCTACAACTGTCTTCTTTGGGCGAACCTTAATGCTGGTGATGTAGGCCTCATCTCTAGGAAGCTGGCTAAAATTAGGGTTAGGCTTGGGGCTGGCATTCAGAGATCTAAAGTGCCTCTACATCCAGGGGCATTAGTGCTATAAAAACCACGCCAAGAAGACTGTGGCACAGCCCCAAAATTACTACTTCCACAACTGTCTGATTTGGGCGAACGTTAATGCTGGTGTTTTAGGCCGCATCTCGAGGGAGCTGCCTGAAAGTAGGGTTAGGGCTTGCATGAAGATATCTATCATGACTCCAGCTCCAGGGGCACTAGTGCTGTAAAAGGCATCCCAAGAGGAATGTGACACAGCACCAATATTACTCCTTAAACACCTTTCTTATTTGGGCTAGCCTTAGTGCTGGTAATAAAAGCCTCAACTCTAGGGCGCTGGCTAAAATTAGGGTTAGGGTTAGGGTTAGCATACAGAGATCTAAAATGACTCTAGTTCCAGGGGCACTAGTGCTGTAAAAGGCATGCCAAGAGGAATGTGGCACAACAATAATATTGCTCCTTCCAGAGCTTTCTCAGTTGGGAAAGACTTAATGCGAATGAGGATAGCCTTATCTCTATGGAGATGGCTAAAATGAGGGTTAGGGTTAGCATTCAGAGATCTACAATGACTCTAGCTCCAGGGGCACTAGTGCTGTAAAAACCACGCCAAGAAGAATGTGGCACAGCCCCAAAATTACTACTTCTACGACTGTCTTATTTGGGCGAACCTTAATGCTGGTGATGTAGGCCTCATCTCTAGGAAGCTGGCTAAAATTAGGGTTAGGCTTGGGGCTGGCATTCAGAGATCTAAAGTGCCTCTACATCCAGGGGCATTAGTGCTATAAAAACCACGCCAAGAAGACTGTGGCACAGCCCCAAAATTACTACTTCCACAACTGTCTGATTTGGGCGAACGTTAATGCTGGTGTTTTAGGCCGCATCTCGAGGGAGCTGCCTGAAAGTAGGGTTAGGGCTTGCATGAAGATATCTATCATGACTCCAGCTCCAGGGGCACTAGTGCTGTAAAAGGCATCCCAAGAGGAATGTGACACAGCACCAATATTACTCCTTAAACACCTTTCTTATTTGGGCTAGCCTTAGTGCTGGTAATAAAAGCCTCAACTCTAGGGCGCTGGCTAAAATTAGGGTTAGGGTTAGGGTTAGCATACAGAGATCTAAAATGACTCTAGTTCCAGGGGCACTAGTGCTGTAAAAGGCATGCCAAGAGGAATGTGGCACAACAATAATATTGCTCCTTCCAGAGCTTTCTCAGTTGGGAAAGACTTAATGCGAATGAGGATAGCCTTATCTCTATGGAGATGGCTAAAATGAGGGTTAGGGTTAGCATTCAGAGATTTACAATGACTCTAGCTCCAGGGGCACTAGTGCTGTAAAAACCACGCCAAGAAGAATGTGGCACAGCCCCAAAATTACTACTTCTACAACTGTCTTATTTGGGCGAACCTTAATGCTGGTGATGTAGGCCTCATCTCTAGGAAGCTGGCTAAAATTAGGGTTAGGCTTGGGGCTGGAATTCAGAGATCTAAAGTGCCTCTACATCCAGGGGCATTAGTGCTATAAAAACCACGCCAAGAAGACTGTGGCACAGCCCCAAAATTACTACTTCCACAACTGTCTGATTTGGGCGAAAGTTAATGCTGGTGTTTTAGGCCGCATCTCGAGGGAGCTGCCTGAAAGTAGGGTTAGGGCTTGCATGAAGATATCTATCATGACTCCAGCTCCAGGGGCACTAGTGCTGTAAAAGGCATCCCAAGAGGAATGTGACACAGCACCAATATTACTCCTTAAACACCTTTCTTATTTGGGCTAGCCTTAGTGCTGGTAATAAAAGCCTCAACTCTAGGGCGCTGGCTAAAATTAGGGTTAGGGTTAGGGTTAGCATACAGAGATCTAAAATGACTCTAGTTCCAGGGGCACTAGTGCTGTAAAAGGCATGCCAAGAGGAATGTGGCACAACAATAATATTGCTCCTTCCAGAGCTTTCTCAGTTGGGAAAGACTTAATGCGAATGAGGATAGCCTTATCTCTATGGAGATGGCTAAAATGAGGGTTAGGGTTAGCATTCAGAGATCTACAATGACTCTAGCTCCAGGGGCACTAGTGCTGTAAAAACCACGCCAAGAAGAATGTGGCACAGCCCCAAAATTACTACTTCTACAACTGTCTTATTTGGGCGAACCTTAATGCTGGTGATGTAGGCCTCATCTCTAGGAAGCTGGCTAAAATTAGGGTTAGGCTTGGGGCTGGCATTCAGAGATCTAAAGTGCCTCTAGATCCAGGGGCATTAGTGCTATAAAAACCACGCCAAGAAGACTGTGGCACAGCCCCAAAATTACTACTTCCACAACTGTCTTATTTGGGCGAACGTTAATGCTGGTGTTTTAGGCCGCATCACGAGGGAGCTGCCTGAAAGTAGGGTTAGGGCTTGCATGAAGATATCTATCATGACTCCAGCTCCAGGGGCACTAGTGCTGTAAAAGGCATGCCAAGAGGAATGTGGCACAGCACCAATATTACTCCTTAAACACCTTTCTTATTTGGGCTAGCCTTAGTGCTGGTAATAAAAGCCTCAACTCTAGGGCGCTGGCTAAAATTAGGGTTAGGGTTAGGGTTAGCATACAGAGATCTAAAATGACTCTAGTTCCAGGGGCACTAGTGCTGTAAAAGGCATGCCAAGAGGAATGTGGCACAACAATAATATTGCTCCTTCCAGAGCTTTCTCAGTTGGGAAAGACTTAATGCGAATGAGGATAGCCTTATCTCTATGGAGATGGCTAAAATGAGGGTTAGGGTTAGCATTCAGAGATCTACAATGACTCTAGCTCCAGGGGCACTAGTGCTGTAAAAACCACGCCAAGAAGAATGTGGCACAGCCCCAAAATTACTACTTCTACAACTGTCTTATTTGGGCGAACCTTAATGCTGGTGATGTAGGCCTCATCTCTAGGAAGCTGGCTAAAATTAGGGTTAGGCTTGGGGCTGGCATTCAGAGATCTAAAGTGCCTCTACATCCAGGGGCATTAGTGCTATAAAAACCACGCCAAGAAGACTGTGGCACAGCCCCAAAATTACTACTTCCACAACTGTCTGATTTGGGCGAACGTTAATGCTGGTGTGTTAGGCCGCATCTCGAGGGAGCTGCCTGAAAGTAGGGTTAGGGCTTGCATGAAGATATCTATCATGACTCCAGCTCCAGGGGCACTAGTGCTGTAAAAGGCATGCCAAGAGGAATGTGACACAGCACCAATATTACTCCTTAAACACCTTTCTTATTTGGGCTAGCCTTAGTGCTGGTAATAAAAGCCTCAACTCTAGGGCGCTGGCTAAAATTAGGGTTAGGGTTAGGGTTAGCATACAGAGATCTAAAATGACTCTAGTTCCAGGGGCACTAGTGCTGTAAAAGGCATGCCAAGAGGAATGTGGCACAACAATAATATTGCTCCTTCCAGAGCTTTCTCAGTTGGGAAAGACTTAATGCGAATGAGGATAGCCTTATCTCTATGGAGATGGCTAAAATGAGGGTTAGGGTTAGCATTCAGAGATTTACAATGACTCTAGCTCCAGGGGCACTAGTGCTGTAAAAACCACGCCAAGAAGAATGTGGCACAGCCCCAAAATTACTACTTCTACAACTGTCTTATTTGGGCGAACCTTAATGCTGGTGATGTAGGCCTCATCTCTAGGAAGCTGGCTAAAATTAGGGTTAGGCTTGGGGCTGGAATTCAGAGATCTAAAGTGCCTCTACATCCAGGGGCATTAGTGCTATAAAAACCACGCCAAGAAGACTGTGGCACAGCCCCAAAATTACTACTTCCACAACTGTCTGATTTGGGCGAAAGTTAATGCTGGTGTTTTAGGCCGCATCTCGAGGGAGCTGCCTGAAAGTAGGGTTAGGGCTTGCATGAAGATATCTATCATGACTCCAGCTCCAGGGGCACTAGTGCTGTAAAAGGCATGCCAAGAGGAATGTGACACAGCACCAATATTACTCCTTAAACACCTTTCTTATTTGGGCTAGCCTTAGTGCTGGTAATAAAAGCCTCAACTCTAGGGCGCTGGCTAAAATTAGGGTTAGGGTTAGGGTTAGCATACAGAGATCTAAAATGACTCTAGTTCCAGGGGCACTAGTGCTGTAAAAGGCATGCCAAGAGGAATGTGGCACAACAATAATATTGCTCCTTCCAGAGCTTTCTCAGTTGGGAAAGACTTAATGCGAATGAGGATAGCCTTATCTCTATGGAGATGGCTAAAATGAGGGTTAGGGTTAGCATTCAGAGATCTACAATGACTCTAGCTCCAGGGGCACTAGTGCTGTAAAAACCACGCCAAGAAGAATGTGGCACAGCCCCAAAATTACTACTTCTACAACTGTCTTATTTGGGCGAACCTTAATGCTGGTGATGTAGGCCTCATCTCTAGGAAGCTGGCTAAAATTAGGGTTAGGCTTGGGGCTGGCATTCAGAGATCTAAAGTGCCTCTACATCCAGGGGCATTAGTGCTATAAAAACCACGCCAAGAAGACTGTGGCACAGCCCCAAAATTACTACTTCCACAACTGTCTTATTTGGGCGAACGTTAATGCTGGTGTTTTAGGCCGCATCACGAGGGAGCTGCCTGAAAGTAGGGTTAGGGCTTGCATGAAGATATCTATCATGACTCCAGCTCCAGGGGCACTAGTGCTGTAAAAGGCATGCCAAGAGGAATGTGGCACAGCACCAATATTACTCCTTAAACACCTTTCTTATTTGGGCTAGCCTTAGTGCTGGTAATAAAAGCCTCAACTCTAGGGCGCTGGCTAAAATTAGGGTTAGGGTTAGGGTTAGCATACAGAGATCTAAAATGACTCTAGTTCCAGGGGCACTAGTGCTGTAAAAGGCATGCCAAGAGGAATGTGGCACAACAATAATATTGCTCCTTCCAGAGCTTTCTCAGTTGGGAAAGACTTAATGCGAATGAGGATAGCCTTATCTCTATGGAGATGGCTAAAATGAGGGTTAGGGTTAGCATTCAGAGATCTACAATGACTCTAGCTCCAGGGGCACTAGTGCTGTAAAAACCACGCCAAGAAGAATGTGGCACAGCCCCAAAATTACTACTTCTACAACTGTCTTATTTGGGCGAACCTTAATGCTGGTGATGTAGGCCTCATCTCTAGGAAGCTGGCTAAAATTAGGGTTAGGCTTGGGGCTGGCATTCAGAGATCTAAAGTGCCTCTACATCCAGGGGCATTAGTGCTATAAAAACCACGCCAAGAAGACTGTGGCACAGCCCCAAAATTACTACTTCCACAACTGTCTGATTTGGGCGAACGTTAATGCTGGTGTTTTAGGCCGCATCTCTAGGGAGCTGCCTGAAAGTAGGGTTAGGGCTTGCATGAAGATATCTATCATGACTCCAGCTCCAGGGGCACTAGTGCTGTAAAAGGCATGCCAAGAGGAATGTGGCACAGCACCAATATTACTCCTTAAACACGTTTCTTATTTGGGCTAGCCTTAGTGCTGGTAATAAAAGCCTCAACTCTAGGGCGCTGGCTAAAATTAGGGTTAGGGTTAGGGTTAGCATACAGAGATCTAAAATGACTCTAGTTCCAGGGGCACTAGTGCTGTAAAAGGCATGCCAAGAGGAATGTGGCACAACAATAATATTGCTCCTTCCAGAGCTTTCTCAGTTGGCAAAGACTTAATGCGAATGAGGATAGCCTTATCTCTATGGAGATGGCTAAAATGAGGGTTAGGGTTAGCATTCAGAGATCTACAATGACTCTAGCTCCAGGGGCACTAGTGCTGTAAAAACCACGCCAAGAAGAATGTGGCACAGCCCCAAAATTACTACTTCTACAACTGTCTTCTTTGGGCGAACCTTAATGCTGGTGATGTAGGCCTCATCTCTAGGAAGCTGGCTAAAATTAGGGTTAGGCTTGGGGCTGGCATTCAGAGATCTAAAGTGCCTCTAGATCCAGGGGCATTAGTGCTATAAAAACCACGCCAAGAAGACTGTGGCACAGCCCCAAAATTACTACTTCCACAACTGTCTTATTTGGGCGAACGTTAATGCTGGTGTTTTAGGCCGCATCACGAGGGAGCTGCCTGAAAGTAGGGTTAGGGCTTGCATGAAGATATCTATCATGACTCCAGCTCCAGGGGCACTAGTGCTGTAAAAGGCATGCCAAGAGGAATGTGGCACAGCACCAATATTACTCCTTAAACACCTTTCTTATTTGGGCTAGCCTTAGTGCTGGTAATAAAAGCCTCAACTCTAGGGCGCTGGCTAAAATTAGGGTTAGGGTTAGCATACAGAGATCTAAAATGACTCTAGTTCCAGGGGCACTAGTGCTGTAAAAGGCATGCCAAGAGGAATGTGGCACAACAATAATATTGCTCCTTCCAGAGCTTTCTCAGTTGGCAAAGACTTAATGCGAATGAGGATGGCCTTATCTCTATGGAGATGGCTAAAATGAGGGTTAGGGTTAGCATTCAGAGATCTACAATGACTCTAGCTCCAGGGGCACTAGTGCTGTAAAAACCACGCCAAGAAGAATGTGGCCCAGCACCAAAATTACTACTTCTACAACTGTCTTCTTTGGGCGAACCTTAATGCTGGTGATGTAGGCCTCATCTCTAGGAAGCTGGCTAAAATTAGGGTTAGGCTTGGGGCTGGCATTCAGAGATCTAAAGTGCCTGTAGATCCAGGGGCATTAGTGCTATAAAAACCACGCCAAGAAGACTGTGGCACAGCCCCAAAATTACTACTTCCACAACTGTCTTATTTGGGCGAACGTTAATGCTGTTGTTTTAGGCCGCATCTCGAGGGAGCTGCCTGAAAGTAGGGTTAGGGCTTGCATGAAGATATCTATCATGACTCCAGCTCCAGGGGCACTAGTGCTGTAAAAGGCATGCCAAGAGGAATGTGACACAGCACCAATATTACTCCTTAAACACCTTTCTTATTTGGGCTAGCCTTAGTGCTGGTAATAAAAGCCTCAACTCTAGGGCGCTGGCTAAAATTAGGGTTAGGGTTAGGGTTAGCATACAGAGATCTAAAATGACTCTAGTTCCAGGGGCACTAGTGCTGTAAAAGGCATGCCAAGAGGAATGTGGCACAACAATAATATTGCTCCTTCCAGAGCTTTCTCAGTTGGGAAAGACTTAATGCGAATGAGGATAGCCTTATCTCTATGGAGATGGCTAAAATGAGGGTTAGGGTTAGCATTCAGAGATCTACAATGACTCTAGCTCCAGGGGCACTAGTGCTGTAAAAACCACGCCAAGAAGACTGTGGCACAGCCCCAAAATTACTACTTCCACAACTGTCTGATTTGGGCGAACGTTAATGCTGGTGTTTTAGGCCGCATCTCGAGGGAGCTGCCTGAAAGTAGGGTTAGGGCTTGCATGAAGATATCTATCATGACTCCAGCTCCAGGGGCACTAGTGCTGTAAAAGGCATCCCAAGAGGAATGTGACACAGCACCAATATTACTCCTTAAACACCTTTCTTATTTGGGCTAGCCTTAGTGCTGGTAATAAAAGCCTCAACTCTATGGCGCTGGCTAAAATTAGGGTTAGGGTTAGGGTTAGCATACAGAGATCTAAAATGACTCTAGTTCCAGGGGCACTAGTGCTGTAAAAGGCATGCCAAGAGGAATGTGGCACAACAATAATATTGCTCCTTCCAGAGCTTTCTCAGTTGGGAAAGACTTAATGCGAATGAGGATAGCCTTATCTCTATGGAGATGGCTAAAATGAGGGTTAGGGTTAGCATTCAGAGATCTACAATGACTCTAGCTCCAGGGGCACTAGTGCTGTAAAAACCACGCCAAGAAGAATGTGGCACAGCCCCAAAATTACTACTTCTACAACTGTCTTATTTGGGCGAACCTTAATGCTGGTGATGTAGGCCTCATCTCTAGGAAGCTGGCTAAAATTAGGGTTAGGCTTGGGGCTGGCATTCAGAGATCTAAAGTGCCTCTACATCCAGGGGCATTAGTGCTATAAAAACCACGCCAAGAAGACTGTGGCACAGCCCCAAAATTACTACTTCCACAACTGTCTTATTTGGGCGAACGTTAATGCTGGTGTTTTAGGCCGCATCTCTAGGGAGCTGCCTGAAAGTAGGGTTAGGGCTTGCATGAAGATATCTATCATGACTCCAGCTCCAGGGGCACTAGTGCTGTAAAAGGCATCCCAAGAGGAATGTGACACAGCACCAATATTACTCCTTAAACACCTTTCTTATTTGGGCTAGCCTTAGTGCTGGTAATAAAAGCCTCAACCCTAGGGCGCTGGCTAAAATTAGGGTTAGGGTTAGGGTCAGCATACAGAGATCTAAAATGACTCTAGTTCCAGGGGCACTAGTGCTGTAAAAGGCATGCCAAGAGGAATGTGGCACAACAATAATATTGCTCCTTCCAGAGCTTTCTCAGTTGGGAAAGACTTAATGCGAATGAGGATAGCCTTATCTCTATGGAGATGGCTAAAATGAGGGTTAGGGTTAGCATTCAGAGATCTACAATGACTCTAGCTCCAGGGGCACTAGTGCTGTAAAAACCACGCCAAGAAGACTGTGGCACAGCCCCAAAATTACTACTTCCACAACTGTCTGATTTGGGCGAACGTTAATGCTGGTGTTTTAGGCCGCATCTCGAGGGAGCTGCCTGAAAGTAGGGTTAGGGCTTGCATGAAGATATCTATCATGACTCCAGCTCCAGGGGCACTAGTGCTGTAAAAGGCATCCCAAGAGGAATGTGACACAGCACCAATATTACTCCTTAAACACCTTTCTTTTTTGGGCTAGCCTTAGTGCTGGTAATAAAAGCCTCAACTCTAGGGCGCTGGCTAAAATTAGGGTTAGGGTTAGGGTTAGCATACAGAGATCTAAAATGACTCTAGTTCCAGGGGCACTAGTGCTGTAAAAGGCATGCCAAGAGGAATGTGGCACAACAATAATATTGCTCCTTCCAGAGCTTTCTCAGTTGGGAAAGACTTAATGCGAATGAGGATAGCCTTATCTCTATGGAGATGGCTAAAATGAGGGTTAGGGTTAGCATTCAGAGATCTACAATGACTCTAGCTCCAGGGGCACTAGTGCTGTAAAAACCACGCCAAGAAGAATGTGGCACAGCCCCAAAATTACTACTTCTACAACTGTCTTATTTGGGCGAACCTTAATGCTGGTGATGTAGGCCTCATCTCTAGGAAGCTGGCTAAAATTAGGGTTAGGCTTGGGGCTGGAATTCAGAGATCTAAAGTGCCTCTACATCCAGGGGCATTAGTGCTATAAAAACCACGCCAAGAAGACTGTGGCACAGCCCCAAAATTACTACTTCCACAACTGTCTTATTTGGGCGAACGTTAACGCTGGTGTTTTAGGCCGCATCTCGAGGGAGCTGCCTGAAATTAGGGTTAGGGCTTGCATGAAGATATCTATCATGACTCCAGCTCCAGGGGCACTAGTGCTGTAAAAGGCATCCCAAGAGGAATGTGACACAGCACCAATATTACTCCTTAAACACCTTTCTTATTTGGGCTAGCCTTAGTGCTGGTAATAAAAGCCTCAACTCTAGGGCGCTGGCTAAAATTAGGGTTAGGGTTAGGGCTAGCATACAGAGATCTAAAATGACTCTAGTTCCAGGGGCACTAGTGCTGTAAAAGGCATGCCAAGAGGAATGTGGCACAACAATAATATTGCTCCTTCCAGAGCTTTCTCAGTTGGGAAAGACTTAATGCGAATGAGGATAGCCTTATCTCTATGGAGATGGCTAAAATGAGGGTTAGGGTTAGCATTCAGAGATCTACAATGACTCTAGCTCCAGGGGCACTAGTGCTGTAAAAACCACGCCAAGAAGAATGTGGCACAGCCCCAAAATTACTACTTCTACAACTGTCTTATTTGGGCGAACCTTAATGCTGGTGATGTAGGCCTCATCTCTAGGAAGCTGGCTAAAATTAGGGTTAGGCTTGGGGCTGGCATTCAGAGATCTAAAGTGCCTCTAGATCCAGGGGCATTAGTGCTATAAAAACCACGCCAAGAAGACTGTGGCACAGCCCCAAAATTACTACTTCCACAACTGTCTTATTTGGGCGAACGTTAATGCTGGTGTTTTAGGCCGCATCTCGAGGGAGCTGCCTGAAAGTAGGGTTAGGGCTTGCATGAAGATATCTATCATGACTCCAGCTCCAGGGGCACTAGTGCTGTAAAAGGCATGCCAAGAGGAATGTGGCACAGCACCAATATTACTCCTTAAACACCTTTCTTATTTGGGCTAGCCTTAGTGCTGGTAATAAAAGCCTCAACTCTAGGGCGCTGGCTAAAATTAGGGTTAGGGTTAGGGTTAGCATACAGAGATCTAAAATGACTCTAGTTCCAGGGGCACTAGTGCTGTAAAAGGCATGCCAAGAGGAATGTGGCACAACAATAATATTGCTCCTTCCAGAGCTTTCTCAGTTGGGAAAGACTTAATGCGAATGAGGATAGCCTTATCTCTATGGAGATGGCTAAAATGAGGGTTAGGGTTAGCATTCAGAGATCTACAATGACTCTAGCTCCAGGGGCACTAGTGCTGTAAAAACCACGCCAAGAAGAATGTGGCACAGCCCAAAAATTACTACTTCTACAACTGTCTTATTTGGGCGAACCTTAATGCTGGTGATGTAGGCCTCATCTCTAGGAAGCTGGCTAAAATTAGGGTTAGGCTTGGGGCTGGCATTCAGAGATCTAAAGTGCCTGTAGATCCAGGGGCATTAGTGCTATAAAAACCACGCCAAGAAGACTGTGGCACAGCCCCAAAATTACTACTTCCACAACTGTCTGATTTGGGCGAACGTTAATGCTGGTGTTTTAGGCCGCATCTCGAGGGAGCTGCCTGAAAGTAGGGTTAGGGCTTGCATGAAGATATCTATCATGACTCCAGCTCCAGGGGCACTAGTGCTGTAAAAGGCATGCCAAGAGGAATGTGACACAGCACCAATATTACTCCTTAAACACCTTTCTTATTTGGGCTAGCCTTAGTGCTGGTAATAAAAGCCTCAACTCTAGGGCGCTGGCTAAAATTAGGGTTAGGGTTAGGGTTAGCATACAGAGATCTAAAATGACTCTAGTTCCAGGGGCACTAGTGCTGTAAAAGGCATGCCAAGAGGAATGTGGCACAACAATAATATTGCTCCTTCCAGAGCTTTCTCAGTTGGGAAAGACTTAATGCGAATGAGGATAGCCTTATCTCTATGGAGATGGCTAAAATGAGGGTTAGGGTTAGCATTCAGAGATCTACAATGACTCTAGCTCCAGGGGCACTAGTGCTGTAAAAACCACGCCAAGAAGACTGTGGCACAGCCCCAAAATTACTACTTCCACAACTGTCTGATTTGGGCGAACGTTAATGCTGGTGTTTTAGGCCGCATCTCGAGGGAGCTGCCTGAAAGTAGGGTTAGGGCTTGCATGAAGATATCTATCATGACTCCAGCTCCAGGGGCACTAGTGCTGTAAAAGGCATGCCAAGAGGAATGTGACACAGCACCAATATTACTCCTTAAACACCTTTCTTATTTGGGCTAGCCTTAGTGCTGGTAATAAAAGCCTCAACTCTAGGGCGCTGGCTAAAATTAGGGTTAGGGTTAGGGTTAGCATACAGAGATCTAAAATGACTCTAGTTCCAGGGGCACTAGTGCTGTAAAAGGCATGCCAAGAGGAATGTGGCACAACAATAATATTGCTCCTTCCAGAGCTTTCTCAGTTGGGAAAGACTTAATGCGAATGAGGATAGCCTTATCTCTATGGAGATGGCTAAAATGAGGGTTAGGGTTAGCATTCAGAGATCTACAATGACTCTAGCTCCAGGGGCACTAGTGCTGTAAAAACCACGCCAAGAAGAATGTGGCACAGCCCAAAAATTACTACTTCTACAACTGTCTTATTTGGGCGAACCTTAATGCTGGTGATGTAGGCCTCATCTCTAGGAAGCTGGCTAAAATTAGGGTTAGGCTTGGGGCTGGCATTCAGAGATCTAAAGTGCCTGTAGATCCAGGGGCATTAGTGCTATAAAAACCACGCCAAGAAGACTGTGGCACAGCCCCAAAATTACTACTTCCACAACTGTCTGATTTGGGCGAACGTTAATGCTGGTGTTTTAGGCCGCATCTCGAGGGAGCTGCCTGAAAGTAGGGTTAGGGCTTGCATGAAGATATCTATCATGACTCCAGCTCCAGGGGCACTAGTGCTGTAAAAGGCATGCCAAGAGGAATGTGACACAGCACCAATATTACTCCTTAAACACCTTTCTTATTTGGGCTAGCCTTAGTGCTGGTAATAAAAGCCTCAACTCTAGGGCGCTGGCTAAAATTAGGGTTAGGGTTAGGGTTAGCATACAGAGATCTAAAATGACTCTAGTTCCAGGGGCACTAGTGCTGTAAAAGGCATGCCAAGAGGAATGTGGCACAACAATAATATTGCTCCTTCCAGAGCTTTCTCAGTTGGGAAAGACTTAATGCGAATGAGGATAGCCTTATCTCTATGGAGATGGCTAAAATGAGGGTTAGGGTTAGCATTCAGAGATCTACAATGACTCTAGCTCCAGGGGCACTAGTGCTGTAAAAACCACGCCAAGAAGACTGTGGCACAGCCCCAAAATTACTACTTCCACAACTGTCTGATTTGGGCGAACGTTAATGCTGGTGTTTTAGGCCGCATCTCGAGGGAGCTGCCTGAAAGTAGGGTTAGGGCTTGCATGAAGATATCTATCATGACTCCAGCTCCAGGGGCACTAGTGCTGTAAAAGGCATGCCAAGAGGAATGTGACACAGCACCAATTTTACTCCTTAAACACCTTTCTTATTTGGGCTAGCCTTAGTGCTGGTAATAAAAGCCTCAACTCTAGGGCGCTGGCTAAAATTAGGGTTAGGGTTAGGGTTAGCATACAGAGATCTAAAATGACTCTAGTTCCAGGGGCACTAGTGCTGTAAAAGGCATGCCAAGAGGAATGTGGCACAACAATAATATTGCTCCTTCCAGAGCTTTCTCAGTTGGGAAAGACTTAATGCGAATGAGGATAGCCTTATCTCTATGGAGATGGCTAAAATGAGGGTTAGGGTTAGCATTCAGAGATCTACAATGACTCTAGCTCCAGGGGCACTAGTGCTGTAAAAACCACGCCAAGAAGAATGTGGCACAGCCCCAAAATTACTACTTCTACAACTGTCTTATTTGGGCGAACCTTAATGCTGGTGATGTAGGCCTCATCTCTAGGAAGCTGGCTAAAATTAGGGTTAGGCTTGGGGCTGGCATTCAGAGATCTAAAGTGCCTGTAGATCCAGGGGCATTAGTGCTATAAAAACCACGCCAAGAAGACTGTGGCACAGCCCCAAAATTACTACTTCCACAACTGTCTTATTTGGGCGAACGTTAATGCTGGTGTTTTAGGCCGCATCTCGAGGGAGCTGCCTGAAATTAGGGTTAGGGCTTGCATGAAGATATCTATCATGACTCCAGCTCCAGGGGCACTAGTGCTGTAAAAGGCATCCCAAGAGGAATGTGACACAGCACCAATATTACTCCTTAAACACCTTTCTTATTTGGGCTAGCCTTAGTGCTGGTAATAAAAGCCTCAACTCTAGGGCGCTGGCTAAAATTAGGGTTAGGGTTAGGGCTAGCATACAGAGATCTAAAATGACTCTAGTTCCAGGGGCACTAGTGCTGTAAAAGGCATGCCAAGAGGAATGTGGCACAACAATAATATTGCTCCTTCCAGAGCTTTCTCAGTTGGGAAAGACTTAATGCGAATGAGGATAGCCTTATCTCTATGGAGATGGCTAAAATGAGGGTTAGGGTTAGCATTCAGAGATCTACAATGACTCTAGCTCCAGGGGCACTAGTGCTGTAAAAACCACGCCAAGAAGAATGTGGCACAGCCCCAAAATTACTACTTCTACAACTGTCTTATTTGGGCGAACCTTAATGCTGGTGATGTAGGCCTCATCTCTAGGAAGCTGGCTAAAATTAGGGTTAGGCTTGGGGCTGGCATTCAGAGATCTAAAGTGCCTCTAGATCCAGGGGCATTAGTGCTATAAAAACCACGCCAAGAAGACTGTGGCACAGCCCCAAAATTACTACTTCCACAACTGTCTTATTTGGGCGAACGTTAATGCTGGTGTTTTAGGCCGCATCTCGAGGGAGCTGCCTGAAAGTAGGGTTAGGGCTTGCATGAAGATATCTATCATGACTCCAGCTCCAGGGGCACTAGTGCTGTAAAAGGCATGCCAAGAGGAATGTGGCACAGCACCAATATTACTCCTTAAACACCTTTCTTATTTGGGCTAGCCTTAGTGCTGGTAATAAAAGCCTCAACTCTAGGGCGCTGGCTAAAATTAGGGTTAGGGTTAGGGTTAGCATACAGAGATCTAAAATGACTCTAGTTCCAGGGGCACTAGTGCTGTAAAAGGCATGCCAAGAGGAATGTGGCACAACAATAATATTGCTCCTTCCAGAGCTTTCTCAGTTGGGAAAGACTTAATGCGAATGAGGATAGCCTTATCTCTATGGAGATGGCTAAAATGAGGGTTAGGGTTAGCATTCAGAGATCTACAATGACTCTAGCTCCAGGGGCACTAGTGCTGTAAAAACCACGCCAAGAAGAATGTGGCACAGCCCAAAAATTACTACTTCTACAACTGTCTTATTTGGGCGAACCTTAATGCTGGTGATGTAGGCCTCATCTCTAGGAAGCTGGCTAAAATTAGGGTTAGGCTTGGGGCTGGCATTCAGAGATCTAAAGTGCCTGTAGATCCAGGGGCATTAGTGCTATAAAAACCACGCCAAGAAGACTGTGGCACAGCCCCAAAATTACTACTTCCACAACTGTCTGATTTGGGCGAACGTTAATGCTGGTGTTTTAGGCCGCATCTCGAGGGAGCTGCCTGAAAGTAGGGTTAGGGCTTGCATGAAGATATCTATCATGACTCCAGCTCCAGGGGCACTAGTGCTGTAAAAGGCATGCCAAGAGGAATGTGACACAGCACCAATATTACTCCTTAAACACCTTTCTTATTTGGGCTAGCCTTAGTGCTGGTAATAAAAGCCTCAACTCTAGGGCGCTGGCTAAAATTAGGGTTAGGGTTAGGGTTAGCATACAGAGATCTAAAATGACTCTAGTTCCAGGGGCACTAGTGCTGTAAAAGGCATGCCAAGAGGAATGTGGCACAACAATAATATTGCTCCTTCCAGAGCTTTCTCAGTTGGGAAAGACTTAATGCGAATGAGGATAGCCTTATCTCTATGGAGATGGCTAAAATGAGGGTTAGGGTTAGCATTCAGAGATCTACAATGACTCTAGCTCCAGGGGCACTAGTGCTGTAAAAACCACGCCAAGAAGACTGTGGCACAGCCCCAAAATTACTACTTCCACAACTGTCTGATTTGGGCGAACGTTAATGCTGGTGTTTTAGGCCGCATCTCGAGGGAGCTGCCTGAAAGTAGGGTTAGGGCTTGCATGAAGATATCTATCATGACTCCAGCTCCAGGGGCACTAGTGCTGTAAAAGGCATGCCAAGAGGAATGTGACACAGCACCAATATTACTCCTTAAACACCTTTCTTATTTGGGCTAGCCTTAGTGCTGGTAATAAAAGCCTCAACTCTAGGGCGCTGGCTAAAATTAGGGTTAGGGTTAGGGTTAGCATACAGAGATCTAAAATGACTCTAGTTCCAGGGGCACTAGTGCTGTAAAAGGCATGCCAAGAGGAATGTGGCACAACAATAATATTGCTCCTTCCAGAGCTTTCTCAGTTGGGAAAGACTTAATGCGAATGAGGATAGCCTTATCTCTATGGAGATGGCTAAAATGAGGGTTAGGGTTAGCATTCAGAGATCTACAATGACTCTAGCTCCAGGGGCACTAGTGCTGTAAAAACCACGCCAAGAAGAATGTGGCACAGCCCAAAAATTACTACTTCTACAACTGTCTTATTTGGGCGAACCTTAATGCTGGTGATGTAGGCCTCATCTCTAGGAAGCTGGCTAAAATTAGGGTTAGGCTTGGGGCTGGCATTCAGAGATCTAAAGTGCCTGTAGATCCAGGGGCATTAGTGCTATAAAAACCACGCCAAGAAGACTGTGGCACAGCCCCAAAATTACTACTTCCACAACTGTCTGATTTGGGCGAACGTTAATGCTGGTGTTTTAGGCCGCATCTCGAGGGAGCTGCCTGAAAGTAGGGTTAGGGCTTGCATGAAGATATCTATCATGACTCCAGCTCCAGGGGCACTAGTGCTGTAAAAGGCATGCCAAGAGGAATGTGACACAGCACCAATATTACTCCTTAAACACCTTTCTTATTTGGGCTAGCCTTAGTGCTGGTAATAAAAGCCTCAACTCTAGGGCGCTGGCTAAAATTAGGGTTAGGGTTAGGGTTAGCATACAGAGATCTAAAATGACTCTAGTTCCAGGGGCACTAGTGCTGTAAAAGGCATGCCAAGAGGAATGTGGCACAACAATAATATTGCTCCTTCCAGAGCTTTCTCAGTTGGGAAAGACTTAATGCGAATGAGGATAGCCTTATCTCTATGGAGATGGCTAAAATGAGGGTTAGGGTTAGCATTCAGAGATCTACAATGACTCTAGCTCCAGGGGCACTAGTGCTGTAAAAACCACGCCAAGAAGACTGTGGCACAGCCCCAAAATTACTACTTCCACAACTGTCTGATTTGGGCGAACGTTAATGCTGGTGTTTTAGGCCGCATCTCGAGGGAGCTGCCTGAAAGTAGGGTTAGGGCTTGCATGAAGATATCTATCATGACTCCAGCTCCAGGGGCACTAGTGCTGTAAAAGGCATGCCAAGAGGAATGTGACACAGCACCAATATTACTCCTTAAACACCTTTCTTATTTGGGCTAGCCTTAGTGCTGGTAATAAAAGCCTCAACTCTAGGGCGCTGGCTAAAATTAGGGTTAGGGTTAGGGTTAGCATACAGAGATCTAAAATGACTCTAGTTCCAGGGGCACTAGTGCTGTAAAAGGCATGCCAAGAGGAATGTGGCACAACAATAATATTGCTCCTTCCAGAGCTTTCTCAGTTGGGAAAGACTTAATGCGAATGAGGATAGCCTTATCTCTATGGAGATGGCTAAAATGAGGGTTAGGGTTAGCATTCAGAGATCTACAATGACTCTAGCTCCAGGGGCACTAGTGCTGTAAAAACCACGCCAAGAAGAATGTGGCACAGCCCAAAAATTACTACTTCTACAACTGTCTTATTTGGGCGAACCTTAATGCTGGTGATGTAGGCCTCATCTCTAGGAAGCTGGCTAAAATTAGGGTTAGGCTTGGGGCTGGCATTCAGAGATCTAAAGTGCCTGTAGATCCAGGGGCATTAGTGCTATAAAAACCACGCCAAGAAGACTGTGGCACAGCCCCAAAATTACTACTTCCACAACTGTCTGATTTGGGCGAACGTTAATGCTGGTGTTTTAGGCCGCATCTCGAGGGAGCTGCCTGAAAGTAGGGTTAGGGCTTGCATGAAGATATCTATCATGACTCCAGCTCCAGGGGCACTAGTGCTGTAAAAGGCATGCCAAGAGGAATGTGACACAGCACCAATATTACTCCTTAAACACCTTTCTTATTTGGGCTAGCCTTAGTGCTGGTAATAAAAGCCTCAACTCTAGGGCGCTGGCTAAAATTAGGGTTAGGGTTAGGGTTAGCATACAGAGATCTAAAATGACTCTAGTTCCAGGGGCACTAGTGCTGTAAAAGGCATGCCAAGAGGAATGTGGCACAACAATAATATTGCTCCTTCCAGAGCTTTCTCAGTTGGGAAAGACTTAATGCGAATGAGGATAGCCTTATCTCTATGGAGATGGCTAAAATGAGGGTTAGGGTTAGCATTCAGAGATCTACAATGACTCTAGCTCCAGGGGCACTAGTGCTGTAAAAACCACGCCAAGAAGACTGTGGCACAGCCCCAAAATTACTACTTCCACAACTGTCTGATTTGGGCGAACGTTAATGCTGGTGTTTTAGGCCGCATCTCGAGGGAGCTGCCTGAAAGTAGGGTTAGGGCTTGCATGAAGATATCTATCATGACTCCAGCTCCAGGGGCACTAGTGCTGTAAAAGGCATGCCAAGAGGAATGTGACACAGCACCAATTTTACTCCTTAAACACCTTTCTTATTTGGGCTAGCCTTAGTGCTGGTAATAAAAGCCTCAACTCTAGGGCGCTGGCTAAAATTAGGGTTAGGGTTAGGGTTAGCATACAGAGATCTAAAATGACTCTAGTTCCAGGGGCACTAGTGCTGTAAAAGGCATGCCAAGAGGAATGTGGCACAACAATAATATTGCTCCTTCCAGAGCTTTCTCAGTTGGGAAAGACTTAATGCGAATGAGGATAGCCTTATCTCTATGGAGATGGCTAAAATGAGGGTTAGGGTTAGCATTCAGAGATCTACAATGACTCTAGCTCCAGGGGCACTAGTGCTGTAAAAACCACGCCAAGAAGAATGTGGCACAGCCCCAAAATTACTACTTCTACAACTGTCTTATTTGGGCGAACCTTAATGCTGGTGATGTAGGCCTCATCTCTAGGAAGCTGGCTAAAATTAGGGTTAGGCTTGGGGCTGGAATTCAGAGATCTAAAGTGCCTCTACATCCAGGGGCATTAGTGCTATAAAAACCACGCCAAGAAGACTGTGGCACAGCCCCAAAATTACTACTTCCACAACTGTCTGATTTGGGCGAACGTTAATGCTGGTGTTTTAGGCCGCATCTCGAGGGAGCTGCCTGAAAGTAGGGTTAGGGCTTGCATGAAGATATCTATCATGACTCCAGCTCCAGGGGCACTAGTGCTGTAAAAGGCATGCCAAGAGGAATGTGACACAGCACCAATATTACTCCTTAAACACCTTTCTTATTTGGGCTAGCCTTAGTGCTGGTAATAAAAGCCTCAACTCTAGGGCGCTGGCTAAAATTAGGGTTAGGGTTAGGGTTAGCATACAGAGATCTAAAATGACTCTAGTTCCAGGGGCACTAGTGCTGTAAAAGGCATGCCAAGAGGAATGTGGCACAACAATAATATTGCTCCTTCCAGAGCTTTCTCAGTTGGGAAAGACTTAATGCGAATGAGGATAGCCTTATCTCTATGGAGATGGCTAAAATGAGGGTTAGGGTTAGCATTCAGAGATCTACAATGACTCTAGCTCCAGGGGCACTAGTGCTGTAAAAACCACGCCAAGAAGACTGTGGCACAGCCCCAAAATTACTACTTCCACAACTGTCTGATTTGGGCGAACGTTAATGCTGGTGTTTTAGGCCGCATCTCGAGGGAGCTGCCTGAAAGTAGGGTTAGGGCTTGCATGAAGATATCTATCATGACTCCAGCTCCAGGGGCACTAGTGCTGTAAAAGGCATGCCAAGAGGAATGTGACACAGCACCAATATTACTCCTTAAACACCTTTCTTATTTGGGCTAGCCTTAGTGCTGGTAATAAAAGCCTCAACTCTAGGGCGCTGGCTAAAATTAGGGTTAGGGTTAGGGTTAGCATACAGAGATCTAAAATGACTCTAGTTCCAGGGGCACTAGTGCTGTAAAAGGCATGCCAAGAGGAATGTGGCACAACAATAATATTGCTCCTTCCAGAGCTTTCTCAGTTGGGAAAGACTTAATGCGAATGAGGATAGCCTTATCTCTATGGAGATGGCTAAAATGAGGGTTAGGGTTAGCATTCAGAGATCTACAATGACTCTAGCTCCAGGGGCACTAGTGCTGTAAAAACCACGCCAAGAAGAATGTGGCACAGCCCAAAAATTACTACTTCTACAACTGTCTTATTTGGGCGAACCTTAATGCTGGTGATGTAGGCCTCATCTCTAGGAAGCTGGCTAAAATTAGGGTTAGGCTTGGGGCTGGCATTCAGAGATCTAAAGTGCCTGTAGATCCAGGGGCATTAGTGCTATAAAAACCACGCCAAGAAGACTGTGGCACAGCCCCAAAATTACTACTTCCACAACTGTCTGATTTGGGCGAACGTTAATGCTGGTGTTTTAGGCCGCATCTCGAGGGAGCTGCCTGAAAGTAGGGTTAGGGCTTGCATGAAGATATCTATCATGACTCCAGCTCCAGGGGCACTAGTGCTGTAAAAGGCATGCCAAGAGGAATGTGACACAGCACCAATATTACTCCTTAAACACCTTTCTTATTTGGGCTAGCCTTAGTGCTGGTAATAAAAGCCTCAACTCTAGGGCGCTGGCTAAAATTAGGGTTAGGGTTAGGGTTAGCATACAGAGATCTAAAATGACTCTAGTTCCAGGGGCACTAGTGCTGTAAAAGGCATGCCAAGAGGAATGTGGCACAACAATAATATTGCTCCTTCCAGAGCTTTCTCAGTTGGGAAAGACTTAATGCGAATGAGGATAGCCTTATCTCTATGGAGATGGCTAAAATGAGGGTTAGGGTTAGCATTCAGAGATCTACAATGACTCTAGCTCCAGGGGCACTAGTGCTGTAAAAACCACGCCAAGAAGACTGTGGCACAGCCCCAAAATTACTACTTCCACAACTGTCTGATTTGGGCGAACGTTAATGCTGGTGTTTTAGGCCGCATCTCGAGGGAGCTGCCTGAAAGTAGGGTTAGGGCTTGCATGAAGATATCTATCATGACTCCAGCTCCAGGGGCACTAGTGCTGTAAAAGGCATGCCAAGAGGAATGTGACACAGCACCAATTTTACTCCTTAAACACCTTTCTTATTTGGGCTAGCCTTAGTGCTGGTAATAAAAGCCTCAACTCTAGGGCGCTGGCTAAAATTAGGGTTAGGGTTAGGGTTAGCATACAGAGATCTAAAATGACTCTAGTTCCAGGGGCACTAGTGCTGTAAAAGGCATGCCAAGAGGAATGTGGCACAACAATAATATTGCTCCTTCCAGAGCTTTCTCAGTTGGGAAAGACTTAATGCGAATGAGGATAGCCTTATCTCTATGGAGATGGCTAAAATGAGGGTTAGGGTTAGCATTCAGAGATCTACAATGACTCTAGCTCCAGGGGCACTAGTGCTGTAAAAACCACGCCAAGAAGAATGTGGCACAGCCCCAAAATTACTACTTCTACAACTGTCTTATTTGGGCGAACCTTAATGCTGGTGATGTAGGCCTCATCTCTAGGAAGCTGGCTAAAATTAGGGTTAGGCTTGGGGCTGGAATTCAGAGATCTAAAGTGCCTCTACATCCAGGGGCATTAGTGCTATAAAAACCACGCCAAGAAGACTGTGGCACAGCCCCAAAATTACTACTTCCACAACTGTCTGATTTGGGCGAAAGTTAATGCTGGTGTTTTAGGCCGCATCTCGAGGGAGCTGCCTGAAAGTAGGGTTAGGGCTTGCATGAAGATATCTATCATGACTCCAGCTCCAGGGGCACTAGTGCTGTAAAAGGCATGCCAAGAGGAATGTGACACAGCACCAATATTACTCCTTAAACACCTTTCTTTTTTGGGCTAGCCTTAGTGCTGGTAATAAAAGCCTCAACTCTAGGGCGCTGGCTAAAATTAGGGTTAGGGTTAGGGTTAGCATACAGAGATCTAAAATGACTCTAGTTCCAGGGGCACTAGTGCTGTAAAAGGCATGCCAAGAGGAATGTGGCACAACAATAATATTGCTCCTTCCAGAGCTTTCTCAGTTGGGAAAGACTTAATGCGAATGAGGATAGCCTTATCTCTATGGAGATGGCTAAAATGAGGGTTAGGGTTAGCATTCAGAGATCTACAATGACTCTAGCTCCAGGGGCACTAGTGCTGTAAAAACCACGCCAAGAAGAATGTGGCACAGCCCCAAAATTACTACTTCTACAACTGTCTTATTTGGGCGAACCTTAATGCTGGTGATGTAGGCCTCATCTCTAGGAAGCTGGCTAAAATTAGGGTTAGGCTTGGGGCTGGCATTCAGAGATCTAAAGTGCCTCTAGATCCAGGGGCATTAGTGCTATAAAAACCACGCCAAGAAGACTGTGGCACAGCCCCAAAATTACTACTTCCACAACTGTCTTATTTGGGCGAACGTTAATGCTGGTGTTTTAGGCCGCATCACGAGGGAGCTGCCTGAAAGTAGGGTTAGGGCTTGCATGAAGATATCTATCATGACTCCAGCTCCAGGGGCACTAGTGCTGTAAAAGGCATGCCAAGAGGAATGTGGCACAGCACCAATATTACTCCTTAAACACCTTTCTTATTTGGGCTAGCCTTAGTGCTGGTAATAAAAGCCTCAACTCTAGGGCGCTGGCTAAAATTAGGGTTAGGGTTAGGGTTAGCATACAGAGATCTAAAATGACCCTAGTTCCAGGGGCACTAGTGCTGTAAAAGGCATGCCAAGAGGAATGTGGCACAACAATAATATTGCTCCTTCCAGAGCTTTCTCAGTTGGGAAAGACTTAATGCGAATGAGGATAGCCTTATCTCTATGGAGATGGCTAAAATGAGGGTTAGGGTTAGCATTCAGAGATCTACAATGACTCTAGCTCCAGGGGCACTAGTGCTGTAAAAACCACGCCAAGAAGAATGTGGCACAGCCCCAAAATTACTACTTCTACAACTGTCTTATTTGGGCGAACCTTAATGCTGGTGATGTAGGCCTCATCTCTAGGAAGCTGGCTAAAATTAGGGTTAGGCTTGGGGCTGGCATTCAGAGATCTAAAGTGCCTCTACATCCAGGGGCATTAGTGCTATAAAAACCATGCCAAGAAGACTGTGGCACAGCCCCAAAATTACTACTTCCACAACTGTCTTATTTGGGCGAACGTTAATGCTGGTGTTTTAGGCCGCATCTCTAGGGAGCTGCCTGAAAGTAGGGTTAGGGCTTGCATGAAGATATCTATCATGACTCCAGCTCCAGGGGCACTAGTGCTGTAAAAGGCATGCCAAGAGGAATGTGGCACAGCACCAATATTACTCCTTAAACACCTTTCTTATTTGGGCTAGCCTTAGTGCTGGTAATAAAAGCCTCAACTCTAGTGCGCTGGCTAAAATTAGGGTTAGGGTTAGGGTTAGCATACAGAGATCTAAAATGACTCTAGTTCCAGGGGCACTAGTGCTGTAAAAGGCATGCCAAGAGGAATGTGGCACAACAATAATATTGCTCCTTCCAGAGCTTTCTCAGTTGGGAAAGACTTAATGCGAATGAGGATAGCCTTATCTCTATGGAGATGGCTAAAATGAGGGTTAGGGTTAGCATTCAGAGATCTACAATGACTTTAGCTCCAGGGGCACTAGTGCTGTAAAAACCACGCCAAGAAGAATGTGGCACAGCCCCAAAATTACTACTTCTAAAACTGTCTTATTTGGGCGAACCTTAATGCTGGTGATGCAGGCCTCATCTCTAGGAAGCTGGCTAAAATTAGGGTTAGGCTTGGGGCTGGAATTCAGAGATCTAAAGTGCCTCTACATCCAGGGGCATTAGTGCTATAAAAACCACGCCAAGAAGACTGTGGCACAGCCCCAAAATTACTACTTCCACAACTGTCTGATTTGGGCGAACGTTAATGCTGGTGTTTTAGGCCGCATCTCGAGGGAGCTGCCTGAAAGTAGGGTTAGGGCTTGCATGAAGATATCTATCATGACTCCAGCTCCAGGGGCACTAGTGCTGTAAAAGGCATGCCAAGAGGAATGTGACACAGCACCAATATTACTCCTTAAACACCTTTCTTATTTGGGCTAGCCTTAGTGCTGGTAATAAAAGCCTCAACTCTAGGGCGCTGGCTAAAATTAGGGTTAGGGTTAGGGTTAGCATACAGAGATCTAAAATGACTCTAGTTCCAGGGGCACTAGTGCCGTAAAATGCATGCCAAGAGGAATGTGGCACAACAATAATATTGCTCCTTCCAGAGCTTTCTCAGTTGGGAAAGACTTAATGCGAATGAGGATAGCCTTATCTCTATGGAGATGGCTAAAATGAGGGTTAGGGTTAGCATTCAGAGATCTACAATGACTCTAGCTCCAGGGGCACTAGTGCTGTAAAAACCACGCCAAGAAGAATGTGGCACAGCCCCAAAATTACTACTTCTACAACTGTCTTATTTGGGCGAACCTTAATGCTGGTGATGTAGGCCTCATCTCTAGGAAGCTGGCTAAAATTAGGGTTAGGCTTGGGGCTGGAATTCAGAGATCTAAAGTGCCTCTACATCCAGGGGCATTAGTGCTATAAAAACCACGCCAAGAAGACTGTGGCACAGCCCCAAAATTACTACTTCCACAACTGTCTGATTTGGGCGAAAGTTAATGCTGGTGTTTTAGGCCGCATCTCGAGGGAGCTGCCTGAAAGTAGGGTTAGGGCTTGCATGAAGATATCTATCATGACTCCAGCTCCAGGGGCACTAGTGCTGTAAAAGGCATGCCAAGAGGAATGTGACACAGCACCAATATTACTCCTTAAACACCTTTCTTTTTTGGGCTAGCCTTAGTGCTGGTAATAAAAGCCTCAACTCTAGGGCGCTGGCTAAAATTAGGGTTAGGGTTAGGGTTAGCATACAGAGATCTAAAATGACTCTAGTTCCAGGGGCACTAGTGCTGTAAAAGGCATGCCAAGAGGAATGTGGCACAACAATAATATTGCTCCTTCCAGAGCTTTCTCAGTTGGCAAAGACTTAATGCGAATGAGGATAGCCTTATCTCTATGGAGATGGCTAAAATGAGGGTTAGGGTTAGCATTCAGAGATCTACAATGACTCTAGCTCCAGGGGCACTAGTGCTGTAAAAACCACGCCAAGAAGAATGTGGCACAGCCCCAAAATTACTACTTCTACAACTGTCTTATTTGGGCGAACCTTAATGCTGGTGATGTAGGCCTCATCTCTAGGAAGCTGGCTAAAATTAGGGTTAGGCTTGGGGCTGGCATTCAGAGATCTAAAGTGCCTCTAGATCCAGGGGCATTAGTGCTATAAAAACCACGCCAAGAAGACTGTGGCACAGCCCCAAAATTACTACTTCCACAACTGTCTTATTTGGGCGAACGTTAATGCTGGTGTTTTAGGCCGCATCACGAGGGAGCTGCCTGAAAGTAGGGTTAGGGCTTGCATGAAGATATCTATCATGACTCCAGCTCCAGGGGCACTAGTGCTGTAAAAGGCATGCCAAGAGGAATGTGGCACAGCACCAATATTACTCCTTAAACACCTTTCTTATTTGGGCTAGCCTTAGTGCTGGTAATAAAAGCCTCAACTCTAGGGCGCTGGCTAAAATTAGGGTTAGGGTTAGGGTTAGCATACAGAGATCTAAAATGACTCTAGTTCCAGGGGCACTAGTGCTGTAAAAGGCATGCCAAGAGGAATGTGGCACAACAATAATATTGCTCCTTCCAGAGCTTTCTCAGTTGGCAAAGACTTAATGCGAATGAGGATAGCCTTATCTCTATGGAGATGGCTAAAATGAGGGTTAGGGTTAGCATTCAGAGATCTACAATGACTCTAGCTCCAGGGGCACTAGTGCTGTAAAAACCACGCCAAGAAGAATGTGGCACAGCCCCAAAATTACTACTTCTACAACTGTCTTATTTGGGCGAACCTTAATGCTGGTGATGTAGGCCTCATCTCTAGGAAGCTGGCTAAAATTAGGGTTAGGCTTGGGGCTGGCATTCAGAGATCTAAAGTGCCTCTACATCCAGGGGCATTAGTGCTATAAAAACCACGCCAAGAAGACTGTGGCACAGCCCCAAAATTACTACTTCCACAACTGTCTTATTTGGGCGAACGTTAATGCTGGTGTTTTAGGCCGCATCTCGAGGGAGCTGCCTGAAAGTAGGGTTAGGGCTTGCATGAAGATATCTATCATGACTCCAGCTCCAGGGGCACTAGTGCTGTAAAAGGCATGCCAAGAGGAATGTGGCACAGCACCAATATTACTCCTTAAACACCTTTCTTATTTGGGCTAGCCTTAGTGCTGGTAATAAAAGCCTCAACTCTAGGGCGCTGGCTAAAATTAGGGTTAGGGTTAGGGTTAGCATACAGAGATCTAAAATGACTCTAGTTCCAGGGGCACTAGTGCTGTAAAAGGCATGCCAAGAGGAATGTGGCACAACAATAATATTGCTCCTTCCAGAGCTTTCTCAGTTGGGAAAGACTTAATGCGAATGAGGATAGCCTTATCTCTATGGAGATGGCTAAAATGAGGGTTAGGGTTAGCATTCAGAGATCTACAATGACTTTAGCTCCAGGGGCACTAGTGCTGTAAAAACCACGCCAAGAAGAATGTGGCACAGCCCCAAAATTACTACTTCTACAACTGTCTTATTTGGGCGAACCTTAATGCTGGTGATGTAGGCCTCATCTCTAGGAAGCTGGCTAAAATTAGGGTTAGGCTTGGGGCTGGCATTCAGAGATCTAAAGTGCCTCTAGATCCAGGGGCATTAGTGCTATAAAAACCACGCCAAGAAGACTGTGGCACAGCCCCAAAATTACTACTTCCACAACTGTCTGATTTGGGCGAACGTTAATGCTGGTGTTTTAGGCCGCATCTCGAGGGAGCTGCCTGAAAGTAGGGTTAGGGCTTGCATGAAGATATCTATCATGACTCCAGCTCCAGGGGCACTAGTGCTGTAAAAGGCATGCCAAGAGGAATGTGGCACAGCACCAATATTACTCCTTAAACACCTTTCTTATTTGGGCTAGCCTTAGTGCTGGTAATAAAAGCCTCAACTCTAGGGCGCTGGCTAAAATTAGGGTTAGGGTTAGGGTTAGCATACAGAGATCTAAAATGACTCTAGTTCCAGGGGCACTAGTGCTGTAAAAGGCATGCCAAGAGGAATGTGGCACAACAATAATATTGCTCCTTCCAGAGCTTTCTCAGTTGGGAAAGACTTAATGCGAATGAGGATAGCCTTATCTCTATGGAGATGGCTAAAATGAGGGTTAGGGTTAGCATTCAGAGATCTACAATGACTTTAGCTCCAGGGGCACTAGTGCTGTAAAAACCACGCCAAGAAGAATGTGGCACAGCCCCAAAATTACTACTTCTAAAACTGTCTTATTTGGGCGAACCTTAATGCTGGTGATGCAGGCCTCATCTCTAGGAAGCTGGCTAAAATTAGGGTTAGGCTTGGGGCTGGAATTCAGAGATCTAAAGTGCCTCTACATCCAGGGGCATTAGTGCTATAAAAACCACGCCAAGAAGACTGTGGCACAGCCCCAAAATTACTACTTCCACAACTGTCTGATTTGGGCGAACGTTAATGCTGGTGTTTTAGGCCGCATCTCGAGGGAGCTGCCTGAAAGTAGGGTTAGGGCTTGCATGAAGATATCTATCATGACTCCAGCTCCAGGGGCACTAGTGCTGTAAAAGGCATGCCAAGAGGAATGTGACACAGCACCAATATTACTCCTTAAACACCTTTCTTATTTGGGCTAGCCTTAGTGCTGGTAATAAAAGCCTCAACTCTAGGGCGCTGGCTAAAATTAGGGTTAGGGTTAGGGTTAGCATACAGAGATCTAAAATGACTCTAGTTCCAGGGGCACTAGTGCCGTAAAATGCATGCCAAGAGGAATGTGGCACAACAATAATATTGCTCCTTCCAGAGCTTTCTCAGTTGGGAAAGACTTAATGCGAATGAGGATAGCCTTATCTCTATGGAGATGGCTAAAATGAGGGTTAGGGTTAGCATTCAGAGATCTACAATGACTCTAGCTCCAGGGGCACTAGTGCTGTAAAAACCACGCCAAGAAGAATGTGGCACAGCCCCAAAATTACTACTTCTACAACTGTCTTATTTGGGCGAACCTTAATGCTGGTGATGTAGGCCTCATCTCTAGGAAGCTGGCTAAAATTAGGGTTAGGCTTGGGGCTGGCATTCAGAGATCTAAAGTGCCTCTACATCCAGGGGCATTAGTGCTATAAAAACCACGCCAAGAAGACTGTGGCACAGCCCCAAAATTACTACTTCCACAACTGTCTTATTTGGGCGAACGTTAATGCTGGTGTTTTAGGCCGCATCTCGAGGGAGCTGCCTGAAAGTAGGGTTAGGGCTTGCATGAAGATATCTATCATGACTCCAGCTCCAGGGGCACTAGTGCTGTAAAAGGCATGCCAAGAGGAATGTGGCACAGCACCAATATTACTCCTTAAACACCTTTCTTATTTGGGCTAGCCTTAGTGCTGGTAATAAAAGCCTCAACTCTAGGGCGCTGGCTAAAATTAGGGTTAGGGTTAGGGTTAGCATACAGAGATCTAAAATGACCCTAGTTCCAGGGGCACTAGTGCTGTAAAAGGCATGCCAAGAGGAATGTGGCACAACAATAATATTGCTCCTTCCAGAGCTTTCTCAGTTGGGAAAGACTTAATGCGAATGAGGATAGCCTTATCTCTATGGAGATGGCTAAAATGAGGGTTAGGGTTAGCATTCAGAGATCTACAATGACTCTAGCTCCAGGGGCACTAGTGCTGTAAAAACCACGCCAAGAAGAATGTGGCACAGCCCCAAAATTACTACTTCTACAACTGTCTTATTTGGGCGAACCTTAATGCTGGTGATGTAGGCCTCATCTCTAGGAAGCTGGCTAAAATTAGGGTTAGGCTTGGGGCTGGCATTCAGAGATCTAAAGTGCCTCTACATCCAGGGGCATTAGTGCTATAAAAACCACGCCAAGAAGACTGTGGCACAGCCCCAAAATTACTACTTCCACAACTGTCTTATTTGGGCGAACGTTAATGCTGGTGTTTTAGGCCGCATCTCTAGGGAGCTGCCTGAAAGTAGGGTTAGGGCTTGCATGAAGATATCTATCATGACTCCAGCTCCAGGGGCACTAGTGCTGTAAAAGGCATGCCAAGAGGAATGTGGCACAGCACCAATATTACTCCTTAAACACCTTTCTTTTTTGGGCTAGCCTTAGTGCTGGTAATAAAAGCCTCAACTCTAGGGCGCTGGCTAAAATTAGGGTTAGGGTTAGGGTTAGCATACAGAGATCTAAAATGACTCTAGTTCCAGGGGCACTAGTGCCGTAAAATGCATGCCAAGAGGAATGTGGCACAACAATAATATTGCTCCTTCCAGAGCTTTCTCAGTTGGGAAAGACTTAATGCGAATGAGGATAGCCTTATCTCTATGGAGATGGCTAAAATGAGGGTTAGGGTTAGCATTCAGAGATCTACAATGACTCTAGCTCCAGGGGCACTAGTGCTGTAAAAACCACGCCAAGAAGAATGTGGCACAGCCCCAAAATTACTGCTTCTACAACTGTCTTATTTGGGCGAACCTTAATGCTGGTGATGTAGGCCTCATCTCTAGGAAGCTGGCTAAAATTAGGGTTAGGCTTGGGGCTGGCATTCAGAGATCTAAAGTGCCTCTACATCCAGGGGCATTAGTGCTATAAAAACCACGCCAAGAAGACTGTGGCACAGCCCCAAAATTACTACTTCCACAACTGTCTGATTTGGGCGAACGTTAATGCTGGTGTTTTAGGCCGCATCTCGAGGGAGCTGCCTGAAAGTAGGGTTAGGGCTTGCATGAAGATATCTATCATGACTCCAGCTCCAGGGGCACTAGTGCTGTAAAAGGCATGCCAAGAGGAATGTGACATAGCACCAATATTACTCCTTAAACACCTTTCTTATTTGGGCTAGCCTTAGTGCTGGTAATAAAAGCCTCAAATCTAGGGCGCTGGCTAAAATTAGGGTTAGGGTTAGGGTTAGCATACAGAGATCTAAAATGACTCTAGTTCCAGGGGCACTAGTGCCGTAAAATGCATGCCAAGAGGAATGTGGCACAACAATAATATTGCTCCTTCCAGAGCTTTCTCAGTTGGGAAAGACTTAATGCGAATGAGGATAGCCTTATCTCTATGGAGATGGCTAAAATGAGGGTTAGGGTTAGCATTCAGAGATCTACAATGACTCTAGCTCCAGGGGCACTAGTGCTGTAAAAACCACGCCAAGAAGAATGTGGCACAGCCCCAAAATTACTGCTTCTACAACTGTCTTATTTGGGCGAACCTTAATGCTGGTGATGTAGGCCTCATCTCTAGGAAGCTGGCTAAAATTAGGGTTAGGCTTGGGGCTGGCATTCAGAGATCTAAAGTGCCTCTAGATCCAGGGGCATTAGTGCTATAAAAACCACGCCAAGAAGACTGTGGCACAGCCCCAAAATTACTACTTCCACAACTGTCTGATTTGGGCGAACGTTAATGCTGGTGTTTTAGGCCGCATCTCGAGGGAGCTGCCTGAAAGTAGGGTTAGGGCTTGCATGAAGATATCTATCATGACTCCAGCTCCAGGGGCACTAGTGCTGTAAAAGGCATGCCAAGAGGAATGTGGCACAGCACCAATATTACTCCTTAAACACCTTTCTTATTTGGGCTAGCCTTAGTGCTGGTAATAAAAGCCTCAACTCTAGGGCGCTGGCTAAAATTAGGGTTAGGGTTAGCATACAGAGATCTAAAATGACTCTAGTTCCAGGGGCACTAGTGCTGTAAAAGGCATGCCAAGAGGAATGTGGCACAACAATAATATTGCTCCTTCCAGAGCTTTCTCAGTTGGGAAAGACTTAATGCGAATGAGGATAGCCTTATCTCTATGGAGATGGCTAAAATGAGGGTTAGGGTTAGCATTCAGAGATCTACAATGACTCTAGCTCCAGGGGCACTAGTGCTGTAAAAACCACGCCAAGAAGAATGTGGCACAGCCCCAAAATTACTACTTCTACAACTGTCTTATTTGGGCGAACCTTAATGCTGGTGATGTAGGCCTCATCTCTAGGAAGCTGGCTAAAATTAGGGTTAGGCTTGGGGCTGGCATTCAGAGATCTAAAGTGCCTCTACATCCAGGGGCATTAGTGCTATAAAAACCACGCCAAGAAGACTGTGGCACAGCCCCAAAATTACTACTTCCACAACTGTCTTATTTGGGCGAACGTTAATGCTGGTGTTTTAGGCCGCATCTCGAGGGAGCTGCCTGAAAGTAGGGTTAGGGCTTGCATGAAGATATCTATCATGACTCCAGCTCCAGGGGCACTAGTGCTGTAAAAGGCATGCCAAGAGGAATGTGGCACAGCACCAATATTACTCCTTAAACACCTTTCTTATTTGGGCTAGCCTTAGTGCTGGTAATAAAAGCCTCAACTCTAGGGCGCTGGCTAAAATTAGGGTTAGGGTTAGGGTTAGCATACAGAGATCTAAAATGACTCTAGTTCCAGGGGCACTAGTGCTGTAAAAGGCATGCCAAGAGGAATGTGGCACAACAATAATATTGCTCCTTCCAGAGCTTTCTCAGTTGGGAAAGACTTAATGCGAATGAGGATAGCCTTATCTCTATGGAGATGGCTAAAATGAGGGTTAGGGTTAGCATTCAGAGATCTACAATGACTCTAGCTCCAGGGGCACTAGTGCTGTAAAAACCACGCCAAGAAGAATGTGGCACAGCCCCAAAATTACTACTTCTACAACTGTCTTATTTGGGCGAACCTTAATGCTGGTGATGTAGGCCTCATCTCTAGGAAGCTGGCTAAAATTAGGGTTAGGCTTGGGGCTGGCATTCAGAGATCTAAAGTGCCTCTAGATCCAGGGGCATTAGTGCTATAAAAACCACGCCATGAAGACTGTGGCACAGCCCCAAAATTACTACTTCCACAACTGTCTGATTTGGGCGAAAGTTAATGCTGGTGTTTTAGGCCGCATCTCGAGGGAGCTGCCTGAAAGTAGGGTTAGGGCTTGCATGAAGATATCTATCATGACTCCAGCTCCAGGGGCACTAGTGCTGTAAAAACCACGCCAAGAAGAATGTGGCACAGCAGCAAAATTACTACTTCTACAACTGTCTTATTTGGGCGAACCTTAATGCTGGTGATGTAGGCCTCATCTCTAGGAAGCTGGCTAAAATTAGGGTTAGGCTTGGGGCTGGCATTCAGAGATCTAAAGTGCCTCTACATCCAGGGGCATTAGTGCTATAAAAACCACGCCAAGAAGACTGTGGCACAGCCCCAAAATTACTACTTCCACAACTGTCTGATTTGGGCGAACGTTAATGCTGGTGTTTTAGGCCGCATCTCGAGGGAGCTGCCTGAAAGTAGGGTTAGGGCTTGCATGAAGATATCTATCATGACTCCAGCTCCAGGGGCACTAGTGCTGTAAAAGGCATGCCAAGAGGAATGTGACACAGCACCAATATTACTCCTTAAACACCTTTCTTATTTGGGCTAGCCTTAGTGCTGGTAATAAAAGCCTCAACTCTAGGGCGCTGGCTAAAATTAGGGTTAGGGTTAGGGTTAGCATACAGAGATCTAAAATGACTCTAGTTCCAGGGGCACTAGTGCTGTAAAAGGCATGCCAAGAGGAATGTGGCACAACAATAATATTGCTCCTTCCAGAGCTTTCTCAGTTGGGAAAGACTTAATGCGAATGAGGATAGCCTTATCTCTATGGAGATGGCTAAAATGAAGGTTAGGTTTAGCATTCAGAGATCTACAATGACTCTAGCTCCAGGGGCACTAGTGCTGTAAAAACCACGCCAAGAAGAATGTGGCAGAGCCCCAAAATTACTACTTCTACAACTGTCTTATTTGGGCGAACCTTAATGCTGGTGATGTAGGCCTCATCTCTAGGAAGCTGGCTAAAATTAGGGTTAGGCTTGGGGCTGGCATTCAGAGATCTAAAGTGCCTCTACATCCAGGGGCATTAGTGCTATAAAAACCACGCCAAGAAGACTGTGGCACAGCCCCAAAAATACTACTTCCACAACTGTCTGATTTGGGCGAACGTTAATGCTGGTGTTTTAGGCCGCATCTCGAGGGAGCTGCCTGAAAGTAGGGATAGGGCTTGCATGAAGATATCTATCATGACTCCAGCTCCAGGGGCACTAGTGCTGTAAAAGGCATGCCAAGAGGAATGTGACACAGCACCAATATTACTCCTTAAACACCTTTCTTATTTGGGCTAGCCTTAGTGCTGGTAATAAAAGCCTCAACTCTAGGGCGCTGGCTAAAATTAGGGTTAGGGTTAGGGTTAGCATACAGAGATCTAAAATGACTCTAGTTCCAGGGGCACTAGTGCTGTAAAAGGCATGCCAAGAGGAATGTGGCACAACAATAATATTGCTCCTTCCAGAGCTTTCTCAGTTGGGAAAGACTTAATGCGAATGAGGATAGCCTTATCTCTATGGAGATGGCTAAAATGAGGGTTAGGGTTAGCATTCAGAGATCTACAATGACTCTAGCTCCAGGGGCACTAGTGCTGTAAAAACCACGCCAAGAAGAATGTGGCACAGCCCCAAAATTACTACTTCTACAACTGTCTTATTTGGGCGAACCTTAATGCTGGTGATGTAGGCCTCATCTCTAGGAAGCTGGCTAAAATTAGGGTTAGGCTTGGGGCTGGCATTCAGAGATCTAAAGTGCCTCTACATCCAGGGGCATTAGTGCTATAAAAACCACGCCAAGAAGACTGTGGCACAGCCCCAAAATTACTACTTCCACAACTGTCTTATTTGGGCGAACGTTAATGCTGGTGTTTTAGGCCGCATCTCGAGGGAGCTGCCTGAAAGTAGGGTTAGGGCTTGCATGAAGATATCTATCATGACTCCAGCTCCAGGGGCACTAGTGCTGTAAAAGGCATGCCAAGAGGAATGTGGCACAGCACCAATATTACTCCTTAAACACCTTTCTTATTTGGGCTAGCCTTAGTGCTGGTAATAAAAGCCTCAACTCTAGGGCGCTGGCTAAAATTAGGGTTAGGGTTAGGGTTAGCATACGGAGATCTAAAATGACTCTAGTTCCAGGGGCACTAGTGCTGTAAAAGGCATGCCAAGAGGAATGTGGCACAACAATAATATTGCTCCTTCCAGAGCTTTCTCAGTTGGGAAAGACTTAATGCGAATGAGGATAGCCTTATCTCTATGGAGATGGCTAAAATGAAGGTTAGGTTTAGCATTCAGAGATCTACAATGACTCTAGCTCCAGGGGCACTAGTGCTGTAAAAACCACGCCAAGAAGAATGTGGCACAGCCCCAAAATTACTACTTCTACAACTGTCTTATTTGGGCGAACCTTAATGCTGGTGATGTAGGCCTCATCTCTAGGAAGCTGGCTAAAATTAGGGTTAGGCTTGGGGCTGGCATTCAGAGATCTAAAGTGCCTCTACATCCAGGGGCATTAGTGCTATAAAAACCACGCCAAGAAGACTGTGGCACAGCCCCAAAAATACTACTTCCACAACTGTCTGGTTTGGGCGAACGTTAATGCTGGTGTTTTAGGCCGCATCTCGAGGGAGCTGCCTGAAAGTAGGGTTAGGGCTTGCATGAAGATATCTATCATGACTCCAGCTCCAGGGGCACTAGTGCTGTAAAAGGCATGCCAAGAGGAATGTGACACAGCACCAATATTACTCCTTAAACACCTTTCTTATTTGGGCTAGCCTTAGTGCTGGTAATAAAAGCCTCAACTCTAGGGCGCTGGCTAAAATTAGGGTTAGGGTTAGGGTTAGCATACAGAGATCTAAAATGACTCTAGTTCCAGGGGCACTAGTGCTGTAAAAGGCATGCCAAGAGGAATGTGGCACAACAATAATATTGCTCCTTCCAGAGCTTTCTCAGTTGGGAAAGACTTAATGCGAATGAGGATAGCCTTATCTCTATGGAGATGGCTAAAATGAGGGTTAGGGTTAGCATTCAGAGATCTACAATGACTCTAGCTCCAGGGGCACTAGTGCTGTAAAAACCACGCCAAGAAGAATGTGGCACAGCCCCAAAATTACTACTTCTACAACTGTCTTATTTGGGCGAACCTTAATGCTGGTGATGTAGGCCTCATCTCTAGGAAGCTGGCTAAAATTAGGGTTAGGCTTGGGGCTGGCATTCAGAGATCTAAAGTGCCTCTACATCCAGGGGCATTAGTGCTATAAAAACCACGCCAAGAAGACTGTGGCACAGCCCCAAAATTACTACTTCCACAACTGTCTTATTTGGGCGAACGTTAATGCTGGTGTTTTAGGCCGCATCTCGAGGGAGCTGCCTGAAAGTAGGGTTAGGGCTTGCATGAAGATATCTATCATGACTCCAGCTCCAGGGGCACTAGTGCTGTAAAAGGCATGCCAAGAGGAATGTGGCACAGCACCAATATTACTCCTTAAACACCTTTCTTATTTGGGCTAGCCTTAGTGCTGGTAATAAAAGCCTCAACTCTAGGGCGCTGGCTAAAATTAGGGTTAGGGTTAGCATACAGAGATCTAAAATGACTCTAGTTCCAGGGGCACTAGTGCTGTAAAAGGCATGCCAAGAGGAATGTGGCACAACAATAATATTGCTCCTTCCAGAGCTTTCTCAGTTGGGAAAGACTTAATGCGAATGAGGATAGCCTTATCTCTATGGAGATGGCTAAAATGAAGGTTAGGTTTAGAATTCAGAGATCTACAATGACTCTAGCTCCAGGGGCACTAGTGCTGTAAAAACCACGCCAAGAAGAATGTGGCACAGCCCCAAAATTACTACAACTGTCTTATTTGGGCGAACCTTAATGCTGGTGATGTAGGCCTCATCTCTAGGAAGCTGGCTAAAATTAGGGTTAGGCTTGGGGCTGGCATTCAGAGATCTAAAGTGCCTCTACATCCAGGGGCATTAGTGCTATAAAAACCACGCCAAGAAGACTGTGGCACAGCCCCAAAAATACTACTTCCACAACTGTCTGGTTTGGGCGAACGTTAATGCTGGTGTTTTAGGCCGCATCTCGAGGGAGCTGCCTGAAAGTAGGGTTAGGGCTTGCATGAAGATATCTATCATGACTCCAGCTCCAGGGGCACTAGTGCTGTAAAAGGCATGCCAAGAGGAATGTGGCACAGCACCAATATTACTCCTTAAACACCTTTCTTATTTGGGCTAGCCTTAGTGCTGGTAATAAAAGCCTCAACTCTAGGGCGCTGGCTAAAATTAGGGTTAGGGTTAGGGTTAGCATACAGAGATCTAAAATGACTCTAGTTCCAGGGGCACTAGTGCTGTAAAAGGCATGCCAAGAGGAATGTGGCACAACAATAATATTGCTCCTTCCAGAGCTTTCTCAGTTGGGAAAGACTTAATGCGAATGAGGATAGCCTTATCTCTATGGAGATGGCTAAAATGAAGGTTAGGGTTAGCATTCAGAGATCTAAAGTGCCTCTACATCCAGGGGCATTAGTGCTGTAAAAACCACGCCAAGAAGAATGTGGCACAGCCCCAAAATTACTACTTCCACAACTGTCTTATTTGGGCGAACGTTAATGCTGGTGTTTTAGGCCGCATCTCGAGGGAGCTGCCTGAAAGTAGGGTTAGGGCTTGCATGAAGATATCTATCATGACTCCAGCTCCAGGGGCACTAGTGCTGTAAAAGGCATGCCAAGAGGAATGTGGCACAGCACCAATATTACTCCTTAAACACCTTTCTTATTTGGGCTAGCCTTAGTGCTGGTAATAAAAGCCTCAACTCTAGGGCGCTGGCTAAAATTAGGGTTAGGGTTAGCATACAGAGATCTAAAATGACTCTAGTTCCAGGGGCACTAGTGCTGTAAAAGGCATGCCAAGAGGAATGTGGCACAACAATAATATTGCTCCTTCCAGAGCTTTCTCAGTTGGGAAAGACTTAATGCGAATGAGGATAGCCTTATCTCTATGGAGATGGCTAAAATGAAGGTTAGGTTTAGAATTCAGAGATCTACAATGACTCTAGCTCCAGGGGCACTAGTGCTGTAAAAACCACGCCAAGAAGAATGTGGCACAGCACCAAAATTACTACTACTACAACTGTCTTATTTGGGCGAACCTTAATGCTGGTGATGTAGGCCTCATCTCTAGGAAGCTGGCTAAAATTAGGGTTAGGCTTGGGGCTGGCATTCAGAGATCTAAAGTGCCTCTACATCCAGGGGCATTAGTGCTATAAAAACCACGCCAAGAAGACTGTGGCACAGCCCCAAAAATACTACTTCCACAACTGTCTGGTTTGGGCGAACGTTAATGCTGGTGTTTTAGGCCGCATCTCGAGGGAGCTGCCTGAAAGTAGGGTTAGGGCTTGCATGAAGATATCTATCATGACTCCAGCTCCAGGGGCACTAGTGCTGTAAAAGGCATGCCAAGAGGAATGTGGCACAGCACCAATATTACTCCTTAAACACCTTTCTTATTTGGGCTAGCCTTAGTGCTGGTAATAAAAGCCTCAACTCTAGGGCGCTGGCTAAAATTAGGGTTAGGGTTAGGGTTAGCATACAGAGATCTAAAATGACTCTAGTTCCAGGGGCACTAGTGCTGTAAAAGGCATGCCAAGAGGAATGTGGCACAACAATAATATTGCTCCTTCCAGAGCTTTCTCAGTTGGGAAAGACTTAATGCGAATGAGGATAGCCTTATCTCTATGGAGATGGCTAAAATGAAGGTTAGGGTTAGCATTCAGAGATCTAAAGTGCCTCTACATCCAGGGGCATTAGTGCTGTAAAAACCACGCCAAGAAGAATGTGGCACAGCCCCAAAATTACTACTTCCACAACTGTCTGATTTGGGCGAACGTTAATGCTTGTGTTTTAGGCCGCATCTCGAGGGAGCTGCCTGAAAGTAGGGTTAGGGCTTGCATGAAGATATCTATCATGACTCCAGCTCCAGGGGCACTAGTGCTGTAAAAGGCATGCCAAGAGGAATGTGACACAGCACCAATATTACTCCTTAAACACCTTTCTTATTTGGGCTAGCCTTAGTGCTGGTAATAAAAGCCTCAAGTCTAGGGCGCTGGCTAAAATTAGGGTTAGGGTTAGGGTTAGCATACAGAGATCTAAAATGACTCTAGTTCCAGGGGCACTAGTGCTGTAAAAGGCATGCCAAGAGGAATGTGGCACAACAATAATATTGCTCCTTCCAGAGCTTTCTCAGTTGGGAAAGACTTAATGCGAATGAGGATAGCCTTATCTCTATGGAGATGGCTAAAATGAGGGTTAGGGTTAGCATTCAGAGATCTACAATGACTCTAGCTCCAGGGGCACTAGTGCTGTAAAAACCACGCCAAGAAGAATGTGGCACAGCCCCAAAATTACTACTTCTACAACTGTCTTCTTTGGGCGAACCTTAATGCTGGTGATGTAGGCCTCATCTCTAGGAAGCTGGCTAAAATTAGGGTTAGGCTTGGGGGTGGCATTCAGAGATCTAAAGTGCCTCTACATCCAGGGGCATTAGTGCTATAAAAACCACGCCAAGAAGACTGTGGCACAGCCCCAAAATTACTACTTCCACAACTGTCTGATTTGGGCGAACGTTAATGCTGGTGTTTTAGGCCGCATCTCGAGGGAGCTGCCTGAAAGTAGGGTTAGGGCTTGCATGAAGATATCTATCATGACTCCAGCTCCAGGGGCACTAGTGCTGTAAGAGGCATGCCAAGAGGAATGTGACATAGCACCAATATTACTCCTTAAACACCTTTCTTATTTGGGCTAGCCTTAGTGCTGGTAATAAAAGCCTCTACTCTAGGGCGCTGGCTAAAATTAGGGTTAGGGTTAGGGTTAGCATACAGAGATCTAAAATGACTCTAGTTCCAGGGGCACTAGTGCCGTAAAATGCATGCCAAGAGGAATGTGGCACAACAATAATATTGCTCCTTCCAGAGCTTTCTCAGTTGGGAAAGACTTAATGCGAATGAGGATAGCCTTATCTCTATGGAGATGGCTAAAATGAGGGTTAGGGTTAGCATTCAGAGATCTACAATGACTCTAGCTCCAGGGGCACTAGTGCTGTAAAAACCACGCCAAGAAGAATGTGGCACAGCCCCAAAATTACTACTTCTACAACTGTCTTATTTGGGCGAACCTTAATGCTGGTGATGTAGGCCTCATCTCTAGGAAGCTGGCTAAAATTAGGGTTAGGCTTGGGGCTGGCATTCAGAGATCTAAAGTGCCTCTAGATCCAGGGGCATTAGTGCTATAAAAACCACGCCAAGAAGACTGTGGCACAGCCCCAAAATTACTACTTCCACAACTGTCTGATTTGGGCGAACGTTAATGCTGGTGTTTTAGGCCGCATCTCGAGGGAGCTGCCTGAAAGTAGGGTTAGGGCTTGCATGAAGATATCTATCATGACTCCAGCTCCAGGGGCACTAGTGCTGTAAAAGGCATGCCAAGAGGAATGTGGCACAGCACCAATATTACTCCTTAAACACCTTTCTTATTTGGGCTAGCCTTAGTGCTGGTAATAAAAGCCTCAACTCTAGGGCGCTGGCTAAAATTAGGGTTAGGGTTAGGGTTAGCATACAGAGATCTAAAATGACTCTAGTTCCAGGGGCACTAATGCTGTAAAAGGCATGCCAACAGGAATGTGGCACAACAATAATATTGCTCCTTCCAGAGCTTTCTCAGTTGGGAAAGACTTAATGCGAATGAGGATAGCCTTATCTCTATGGAGATGGCTAAAATGAGGGTTAGGGTTAGCATTCAGAGATCTACAATGACTCTAGCTCCAGGGGCACTAGTGCTGTAAAAACCACGCCAAGAAGAATGTGGCACAGCCCCAAAATTACTACTTCCACAACTGTCTGATTTGGGCGAACGTTAATGCTGGTGTTTTAGGCCGCATCTCGAGGGAGCTGCCTGAAAGTAGGGTTAGGGCTTGCATGAAGATATCTATCATGACTCCAGCTCCAGGGGCACTAGTGCTGTAAAAGGCATGCCAAGAGGAATGTGGCACAGCACCAATATTACTCCTTAAACACCTTTCTTATTTGGGCTAGCCTTAGTGCTGGTAATAAAAGCCTCAACTCTAGGGCGCTGGCTAAAATTAGGGTTAGGGTTAGCATACAGAGATCTAAAATGACTCTAGTTCCAGGGGCACTAGTGCTGTAAAAGGCATGCCAAGAGGAATGTGGCACAACAATAATATTGCTCCTTCCAGAGCTTTCTCAGTTGGCAAAGACTTAATGCGAATGAGGATAGCCTTATCTCTATGGAGATGGCTAAAATGAGGGTTAGGGTTAGCATTCAGAGATCTACAATGTCTCTAGCTCCAGGGGCACTAGTGCTGTAAAAACCACGCCAAGAAGAATGTGGCCCAGCACCAAAATTACTACTTCTACAACTGTCTTCTTTGGGCGAACCTTAATGCTGGTGATGTAGGCCTCATCTCTAGGAAGCTGGCTAAAATTAGGGTTAGGCTTGGGGCTGGCATTCAGAGATCTAAAGTGCCTCTACATCCAGGGGCATTAGTGCTATAAAAACCACGCCAAGAAGACTGTGGCACAGCCCCAAAATTACTACTTCCACAACTGTCTGATTTGGGCGAACGTTAATGCTGGTGTTATAGGCCGCATCTCGAGGGAGCTGCCTGAAAGTAGGGTTAGGGCTTGCATGAAGATATCTATCATGACTCCAGCTCCAGGGGCACTAGTGCTGTAAAAGGCATGCCAAGAGGAATGTGACACAGCACCAATATTACTCCTTAAACACCTTTCTTATTTGGGCTAGCCTTAGTGCTGGTAATAAAAGCCTCAACTCTAGGGCGCTGGCTAAAATTAGGGTTAGGGTTAGGGTTAGCATACAGAGATCTAAAATGACTCTAGTTCCAGGGGCACTAGTGCTGTAAAAGGCATGCCAAGAGGAATGTGGCACAACAATAATATTGCTCCTTCCAGAGCTTTCTCAGTTGGGAAAGACTTAATGCGAATGAGGATAGCCTTATCTCTATGGAGATGGCTAAAATGAGGGTTAGGGTTAGCATTCAGAGATCTACAATGACTCTAGCTCCAGGGGCACTAGTGCTGTAAAAACCACGCCAAGAAGACTGTGGCACAGCCCCAAAATTACTACTTCCACAACTGTCTGATTTGGGCGAACGTTAATGCTGGTGTTTTAGGCCGCATCTCGAGGGAGCTGCCTGAAAGTAGGGTTAGGGCTTGCATGAAGATATCTATCATGACTCCAGCTCCAGGGGCACTAGTGCTGTAAAAGGCATGCCAAGAGGAATGTGGCACAGCACCAATATTACTCCTTAAACACCTTTCTTATTTGGGCTAGCCTTAGTGCTGGTAATAAAAGCCTCAACTCTAGGGCGCTGGCTAAAATTAGGGTTAGGGTTAGCATACAGAGATCTAAAATGACTCTAGTTCCAGGGGCACTAGTGCTGTAAAAGGCATGCCAAGAGGAATGTGGCACAACAATAATATTGCTCCTTCCAGAGCTTTCTCAGTTGGGAAAGACTTAATGCGAATGAGGATAGCCTTATCTCTATGGAGATGGCTAAAATGAAGGTTAGGTTTAGAATTCAGAGATCTACAATGACTCTAGCTCCAGGGGCACTAGTGCTGTAAAAACCACGCCAAGAAGAATGTGGCACAGCCCCAAAATTACTACTTCTACAACTGTCTTATTTGGGCGAACCTTAATGCTGGTGATGTAGGCCTCATCTCTAGGAAGCTGGCTAAAATTAGGGTTAGGCTTGGGGCTGGCATTCAGAGATCTAAAGTGCCTCTACATCCAGGGGCATTAGTGCTATAAAAACCACGCCAAGAAGACTGTGGCACAGCCCCAAAAATACTACTTCCACAACTGTCTGGTTTGGGCGAACGTTAATGCTGGTGTTTTAGGCCGCATCTCGAGGGAGCTGCCTGAAAGTAGGGTTAGGGCTTGCATGAAGATATCTATCATGACTCCAGCTCCAGGGGCACTAGTGCTGTAAAAGGCATGCCAAGAGGAATGTGGCACAGCACCAATATTACTCCTTAAACACCTTTCTTATTTGGGCTAGCCTTAGTGCTGGTAATAAAAGCCTCAACTCTAGGGCGCTGGCTAAAATTAGGGTTAGGGTTAGGGTTAGCATACAGAGATCTAAAATGACTCTAGTTCCAGGGGCACTAGTGCTGTAAAAGGCATGCCAAGAGGAATGTGGCACAACAATAATATTGCTCCTTCCAGAGCTTTCTCAGTTGGGAAAGACTTAATGCGAATGAGGATAGCCTTATCTCTATGGAGATGGCTAAAATGAAGGTTAGGGTTAGCATTCAGAGATCTAAAGTGCCTCTACATCCAGGGGCATTAGTGCTGTAAAAACCACGCCAAGAAGAATGTGGCACAGCCCCAAAATTACTACTTCCACAACTGTCTTATTTGGGCGAACGTTAATGCTGGTGTTTTAGGCCGCATCTCGAGGGAGCTGCCTGAAAGTAGGGTTAGGGCTTGCATGAAGATATCTATCATGACTCCAGCTCCAGGGGCACTAGTGCTGTAAAAGGCATGCCAAGAGGAATGTGGCACAGCACCAATATTACTCCTTAAACACCTTTCTTATTTGGGCTAGCCTTAGTGCTGGTAATAAAAGCCTCAACTCTAGGGCGCTGGCTAAAATTAGGGTTAGGGTTAGCATACAGAGATCTAAAATGACTCTAGTTCCAGGGGCACTAGTGCTGTAAAAGGCATGCCAAGAGGAATGTGGCACAACAATAATATTGCTCCTTCCAGAGCTTTCTCAGTTGGGAAAGACTTAATGCGAATGAGGATAGCCTTATCTCTATGGAGATGGCTAAAATGAAGGTTAGGTTTAGAATTCAGAGATCTACAATGACTCTAGCTCCAGGGGCACTAGTGCTGTAAAAACCACGCCAAGAAGAATGTGGCACAGCACCAAAATTACTACTTCTACAACTGTCTTATTTGGGCGAACCTTAATGCTGGTGATGTAGGCCTCATCTCTAGGAAGCTGGCTAAAATTAGGGTTAGGCTTGGGGCTGGCATTCAGAGATCTAAAGTGCCTCTACATCCAGGGGCATTAGTGCTATAAAAACCACGCCAAGAAGACTGTGGCACAGCCCCAAAAATACTACTTCCACAACTGTCTGGTTTGGGCGAACGTTAATGCTGGTGTTTTAGGCCGCATCTCGAGGGAGCTGCCTGAAAGTAGGGTTAGGGCTTGCATGAAGATATCTATCATGACTCCAGCTCCAGGGGCACTAGTGCTGTAAAAGGCATGCCAAGAGGAATGTGGCACAGCACCAATATTACTCCTTAAACACCTTTCTTATTTGGGCTAGCCTTAGTGCTGGTAATAAAAGCCTCAACTCTAGGGCGCTGGCTAAAATTAGGGTTAGGGTTAGGGTTAGCATACAGAGATCTAAAATGACTCTAGTTCCAGGGGCACTAGTGCTGTAAAAGGCATGCCAAGAGGAATGTGGCACAACAATAATATTGCTCCTTCCAGAGCTTTCTCAGTTGGGAAAGACTTAATGCGAATGAGGATAGCCTTATCTCTATGGAGATGGCTAAAATGAAGGTTAGGGTTAGCATTCAGAGATCTAAAGTGCCTCTACATCCAGGGGCATTAGTGCTGTAAAAACCACGCCAAGAAGAATGTGGCACAGCCCCAAAATTACTACTTCCACAACTGTCTGATTTGGGCGAACGTTAATGCTTGTGTTTTAGGCCGCATCTCGAGGGAGCTGCCTGAAAGTAGGGTTAGGGCTTGCATGAAGATATCTATCATGACTCCAGCTCCAGGGGCACTAGTGCTGTAAAAGGCATGCCAAGAGGAATGTGACACAGCACCAATATTACTCCTTAAACACCTTTCTTATTTGGGCTAGCCTTAGTGCTGGTAATAAAAGCCTCAAGTCTAGGGCGCTGGCTAAAATTAGGGTTAGGGTTAGGGTTAGCATACAGAGATCTAAAATGACTCTAGTTCCAGGGGCACTAGTGCTGTAAAAGGCATGCCAAGAGGAATGTGGCACAACAATAATATTGCTCCTTCCAGAGCTTTCTCAGTTGGGAAAGACTTAATGCGAATGAGGATAGCCTTATCTCTATGGAGATGGCTAAAATGAGGGTTAGGGTTAGCATTCAGAGATCTACAATGACTCTAGCTCCAGGGGCACTAGTGCTGTAAAAACCACGCCAAGAAGAATGTGGCACAGCCCCAAAATTACTACTTCTACAACTGTCTTCTTTGGGCGAACCTTAATGCTGGTGATGTAGGCCTCATCTCTAGGAAGCTGGCTAAAATTAGGGTTAGGCTTGGGGGTGGCATTCAGAGATCTAAAGTGCCTCTACATCCAGGGGCATTAGTGCTATAAAAACCACGCCAAGAAGACTGTGGCACAGCCCCAAAATTACTACTTCCACAACTGTCTGATTTGGGCGAACGTTAATGCTGGTGTTTTAGGCCGCATCTCGAGGGAGCTGCCTGAAAGTAGGGTTAGGGCTTGCATGAAGATATCTATCATGACTCCAGCTCCAGGGGCACTAGTGCTGTAAGAGGCATGCCAAGAGGAATGTGACATAGCACCAATATTACTCCTTAAACACCTTTCTTATTTGGGCTAGCCTTAGTGCTGGTAATAAAAGCCTCTACTCTAGGGCGCTGGCTAAAATTAGGGTTAGGGTTAGGGTTAGCATACAGAGATCTAAAATGACTCTAGTTCCAGGGGCACTAGTGCCGTAAAATGCATGCCAAGAGGAATGTGGCACAACAATAATATTGCTCCTTCCAGAGCTTTCTCAGTTGGGAAAGACTTAATGCGAATGAGGATAGCCTTATCTCTATGGAGATGGCTAAAATGAGGGTTAGGGTTAGCATTCAGAGATCTACAATGACTCTAGCTCCAGGGGCACTAGTGCTGTAAAAACCACGCCAAGAAGAATGTGGCACAGCCCCAAAATTACTACTTCTACAACTGTCTTATTTGGGCGAACCTTAATGCTGGTGATGTAGGCCTCATCTCTAGGAAGCTGGCTAAAATTAGGGTTAGGCTTGGGGCTGGCATTCAGAGATCTAAAGTGCCTCTAGATCCAGGGGCATTAGTGCTATAAAAACCACGCCAAGAAGACTGTGGCACAGCCCCAAAATTACTACTTCCACAACTGTCTGATTTGGGCGAACGTTAATGCTGGTGTTTTAGGCCGCATCTCGAGGGAGCTGCCTGAAAGTAGGGTTAGGGCTTGCATGAAGATATCTATCATGACTCCAGCTCCAGGGGCACTAGTGCTGTAAAAGGCATGCCAAGAGGAATGTGGCACAGCACCAATATTACTCCTTAAACACCTTTCTTATTTGGGCTAGCCTTAGTGCTGGTAATAAAAGCCTCAACTCTAGGGCGCTGGCTAAAATTAGGGTTAGGGTTAGGGTTAGCATACAGAGATCTAAAATGACTCTAGTTCCAGGGGCACTAATGCTGTAAAAGGCATGCCAAGAGGAATGTGGCACAACAATAATATTGCTCCTTCCAGAGCTTTCTCAGTTGGGAAAGACTTAATGCGAATGAGGATAGCCTTATCTCTATGGAGATGGCTAAAATGAGGGTTAGGGTTAGCATTCAGAGATCTACAATGACTCTAGCTCCAGGGGCACTAGTGCTGTAAAAACCACGCCAAGAAGAATGTGGCACAGCCCCAAAATTACTACTTCTACAACTGTCTTATTTGGGCGAACCTTAATGCTGGTGATGTAGGCCTCATCTCTAGGAAGCTGGCTAAAATTAGGGTTAGGCTTGGGGCTGGCATTCAGAGATCTAAAGTGCCTCTACATCCAGGGGCATTAGTGCTATAAAAACCACGCCAAGAAGACTGTGGCACAGCCCCAAAATTACTACTTCCACAACTGTCTGATTTGGGCGAACGTTAATGCTGGTGTTTTAGGCCGCATCTCGAGGGAGCTGCCTGAAAGTAGGGTTAGGGCTTGCATGAAGATATCTATCATGACTCCAGCTCCAGGGGCACTAGTGCTGTAAAAGGCATGCCAAGAGGAATGTGGCACAGCACCAATATTACTCCTTAAACACCTTTCTTATTTGGGCTAGCCTTAGTGCTGGTAATAAAAGCCTCAACTCTAGGGCGCTGGCTAAAATTAGGGTTAGGGTTAGCATACAGAGATCTAAAATGACTCTAGTTCCAGGGGCACTAGTGCTGTAAAAGGCATGCCAAGAGGAATGTGGCACAACAATAATATTGCTCCTTCCAGAGCTTTCTCAGTTGGCAAAGACTTAATGCGAATGAGGATGGCCTTATCTCTATGGAGATGGCTAAAATGAGGGTTAGGGTTAGCATTCAGAGATCTACAATGACTCTAGCTCCAGGGGCACTAGTGCTGTAAAAACCACGCCAAGAAGAATGTGGCACAGCCCCAAAATTACTACTTCTACAACTGTCTTATTTGGGCGAACCTTAATGCTGGTGATGTAGGCCTCATCTCTAGGAAGCTGGCTAAAATTAGGGTTAGGCTTGGGGCTGGCATTCAGAGATCTAAAGTGCCTCTAGATCCAGGGGCATTAGTGCTACAAAAACCACGCCAAGAAGACTGTGGCACAGCCCCAAAATTACTACTTCCACAACTGTCTGATTTGGGCGAACGTTAATGCTGGTGTTTTAGGCCGCATCTCGAGGGAGCTGCCTGAAAGTAGGGTTAGGGCTTGCATGAAGATATCTATCATGACTCCAGCTCCAGGGGCACTAGTGCTGTAAAAGGCATGCCAAGAGGAATGTGGCACAGCACCAATATTACTCCTTAAACACCTTTCTTATTTGGGCTAGCCTTAGTGCTGGTAATAAAAGCCTCAACTCTAGGGCGCTGGCTAAAATTAGGGTTAGGGTTAGGGTTAGCATACAGAGATCTAAAATGACTCTAGTTCCAGGGGCACTAGTGCTGTAAAAGGCATGCCAAGAGGAATGTGGCACAACAATAATATTGCTCCTTCCAGAGCTTTCTCAGTTGGGAAAGACTTAATGCGAATGAGGATAGCCTTATCTCTATGGAGATGGCTAAAATGAGGGTTAGGGTTAGCATTCAGAGATCTACAATGACTCTAGCTCCAGGGGCACTAGTGCTGTAAAAACCACGCCAAGAAGAATGTGGCACAGCCCCAAAATTACTACTTCTACAACTGTCTTATTTGGGCGAACCTTAATGCTGGTGATGTAGGCCTCATCTCTAGGAAGCTGGCTAAAATTAGGGTTAGGCTTGGGGCTGGCATTCAGAGATCTAAAGTGCCTCTACATCCAGGGGCATTAGTGCTATAAAAACCACGCCAAGAAGACTGTGGCACAGCCCCAAAATTACTACTTCCACAACTGTCTTATTTGGGCGAACGTTAATGCTGGTGTTTTAGGCCGCATCTCGAGGGAGCTGCCTGAAAGTAGGGTTAGGGCTTGCATGAAGATATCTATCATGACTCCAGCTCCAGGGGCACTAGTTCTGTAAAAGGCATCCCAAGAGGAATGTGACACAGCACCAATATTACTCCTTAAACACCTTTCTTATTTGGGCTAGCCTTAGTGCTGGTAATAAAAGCCTCAACTCTAGGGCGCTGGCTAAAATTAGGGTTAGGGTTAGCATACAGAGATCTAAAATGACTCTAGTTCCAGGGGCACTAGTGCTGTAAAAGGCATGCCAAGAGGAATGTGGCACAACAATAATATTGCTCCTTCCAGAGCTTTCTCAGTTGGCAAAGACTTAATGCGAATGAGGATGGCCTTATCTCTATGGAGATGGCTAAAATGAGGGTTAGGGTTAGCATTCAGAGATCTACAATGTCTCTAGCTCCAGGGGCACTAGTGCTGTAAAAACCACGCCAAGAAGAATGTGGCCCAGCACCAAAATTACTACTTCTACAACTGTCTTATTTGGGCGAACCTTAATGCTGGTGATGTAGGCCTCATCTCTAGGAAGCTGGCTAAAATTAGGGTTAGGCTTGGGGCTGGCATTCAGAGATCTAAAGTGCCTCTACATCCAGGGGCATTAGTGCTATAAAAACCACGCCAAGAAGACTGTGGCACAGCCCCAAAATTACTACTTCCACAACTGTCTGATTTGGGCGAACGTTAATGCTGGTGTTTTAGGCCGCATCTCGAGGGAGCTGCCTGAAAGTAGGGTTAGGGCTTGCATGAAGATATCTATCATGACTCCAGCTCCAGGGGCACTAGTGCTGTAAGAGGCATGCCAAGAGGAATGTGACATAGCACCAATATTACTCCTTAAACACCTTTCTTATTTGGGCTAGCCTTAGTGCTGGTAATAAAAGCCTCTACTCTAGGGCGCTGGCTAAAATTAGGGTTAGGGTTAGGGTTAGCATACAGAGATCTAAAATGACTCTAGTTCCAGGGGCACTAGTGCCGTAAAATGCATGCCAAGAGGAATGTGGCACAACAATAATATTGCTCCTTCCAGAGCTTTCTCAGTTGGGAAAGACTTAATGCGAATGAGGATAGCCTTATCTCTATGGAGATGGCTAAAATGAGGGTTAGGGTTAGCATTCAGAGATCTACAATGACTCTAGCTCCAGGGGCACTAGTGCTGTAAAAACCACGCCAAGAAGAATGTGGCACAGCCCCAAAATTACTACTTCTACAACTGTCTTATTTGGGCGAACCTTAATGCTGGTGATGTAGGCCTCATCTCTAGGAAGCTGGCTAAAATTAGGGTTAGGCTTGGGGCTGGCATTCAGAGATCTAAAGTGCCTCTAGATCCAGGGGCATTAGTGCTATAAAAACCACGCCAAGAAGACTGTGGCACAGCCCCAAAATTACTACTTCCACAACTGTCTGATTTGGGCGAACGTTAATGCTGGTGTTTTAGGCCGCATCTCGAGGGAGCTGCCTGAAAGTAGGGTTAGGGCTTGCATGAAGATATCTATCATGACTCCAGCTCCAGGGGCACTAGTGCTGTAAAAGGCATGCCAAGAGGAATGTGGCACAGCACCAATATTACTCCTTAAACACCTTTCTTATTTGGGCTAGCCTTAGTGCTGGTAATAAAAGCCTCAACTCTAGGGCGCTGGCTAAAATTAGGGTTAGGGTTAGGGTTAGCATACAGAGATCTAAAATGACTCTAGTTCCAGGGGCACTAATGCTGTAAAAGGCATGCCAAGAGGAATGTGGCACAACAATAATATTGCTCCTTCCAGAGCTTTCTCAGTTGGGAAAGACTTAATGCGAATGAGGATAGCCTTATCTCTATGGAGATGGCTAAAATGAGGGTTAGGGTTAGCATTCAGAGATCTACAATGACTCTAGCTCCAGGGGCACTAGTGCTGTAAAAACCACGCCAAGAAGAATGTGGCACAGCCCCAAAATTACTACTTCTACAACTGTCTTATTTGGGCGAACCTTAATGCTGGTGATGTAGGCCTCATCTCTAGGAAGCTGGCTAAAATTAGGGTTAGGCTTGGGGCTGGCATTCAGAGATCTAAAGTGCCTCTACATCCAGGGGCATTAGTGCTATAAAAACCACGCCAAGAAGACTGTGGCACAGCCCCAAAATTACTACTTCCACAACTGTCTGATTTGGGCGAACGTTAATGCTGGTGTTTTAGGCCGCATCTCGAGGGAGCTGCCTGAAAGTAGGGTTAGGGCTTGCATGAAGATATCTATCATGACTCCAGCTCCAGGGGCACTAGTGCTGTAAAAGGCATGCCAAGAGGAATGTGACACAGCACCAATATTACTCCTTAAACACCTTTCTTATTTGGGCTAGCCTTAGTGCTGGTAATAAAAGCCTCAACTCTAGGGCGCTGGCTAAAATTAGGGTTAGGGTTAGGGTTAGCATACAGAGATCTAAAATGACTCTAGTTCCAGGGGCACTAGTGCCGTAAAATGCATGCCAAGAGGAATGTGGCACAACAATAATATTGCTCCTTCCAGAGCTTTCTCAGTTGGGAAAGACTTAATGCGAATGAGGATAGCCTTATCTCTATGGAGATGGCTAAAATGAGGGTTAGGGTTAGCATTCAGAGATCTACAATGACTCTAGCTCCAGGGGCACTAGTGCTGTAAAAACCACGCCAAGAAGAATGTGGCACAGCCCCAAAATTACTACTTCTACAACTGTCTTATTTGGGCGAACCTTAATGCTGGTGATGTAGGCCTCATCTCTAGGAAGCTGGCTAAAATTAGGGTTAGGCTTGGGGCTGGAATTCAGAGATCTAAAGTGCCTCTACATCCAGGGGCATTAGTGCTATAAAAACCACGCCAAGAAGACTGTGGCACAGCCCCAAAATTACTACTTCCACAACTGTCTGATTTGGGCGAACGTTAATGCTGGTGTTTTAGGCCGCATCTCGAGGGAGCTGCCTGAAAGTAGGGTTAGGGCTTGCATGAAGATATCTATCATGACTCCAGCTCCAGGGGCACTAGTGCTGTAAAAGGCATGCCAAGAGGAATGTGGCACAGCACCAATATTACTCCTTAAACACCTTTCTTATTTGGGCTAGCCTTAGTGCTGGTAATAAAAGCCTCAACTCTAGGGCGCTGGCTAAAATTAGGGTTAGGGTTAGCATACAGAGATCTAAAATGACTCTAGTTCCAGGGGCACTAGTGCTGTAAAAGGCATGCCAAGAGGAATGTGGCACAACAATAATATTGCTCCTTCCAGAGCTTTCTCAGTTGGCAAAGACTTAATGCGAATGAGGATAGCCTTATCTCTATGGAGATGGCTAAAATGAGGGTTAGGGTTAGCATTCAGAGATCTACAATGTCTCTAGCTCCAGGGGCACTAGTGCTGTAAAAACCACGCCAAGAAGAATGTGGCCCAGCACCAAAATTACTACTTCTACAACTGTCTTCTTTGGGCGAACCTTAATGCTGGTGATGTAGGCCTCATCTCTAGGAAGCTGGCTAAAATTAGGGTTAGGCTTGGGGCTGGCATTCAGAGATCTAAAGTGCCTCTACATCCAGGGGCATTAGTGCTATAAAAACCACGCCAAGAAGACTGTGGCACAGCCCCAAAATTACTACTTCCACAACTGTCTGATTTGGGCGAACGTTAATGCTGGTGTTATAGGCCGCATCTCGAGGGAGCTGCCTGAAAGTAGGGTTAGGGCTTGCATGAAGATATCTATCATGACTCCAGCTCCAGGGGCACTAGTGCTGTAAAAGGCATGCCAAGAGGAATGTGACACAGCACCAATATTACTCCTTAAACACCTTTCTTATTTGGGCTAGCCTTAGTGCTGGTAATAAAAGCCTCAACTCTAGGGCGCTGGCTAAAATTAGGGTTAGGGTTAGGGTTAGCATACAGAGATCTAAAATGACTCTAGTTCCAGGGGCACTAGTGCTGTAAAAGGCATGCCAAGAGGAATGTGGCACAACAATAATATTGCTCCTTCCAGAGCTTTCTCAGTTGGGAAAGACTTAATGCGAATGAGGATAGCCTTATCTCTATGGAGATGGCTAAAATGAGGGTTAGGGTTAGCATTCAGAGATCTACAATGACTCTAGCTCCAGGGGCACTAGTGCTGTAAAAACCACGCCAAGAAGACTGTGGCACAGCCCCAAAATTACTACTTCCACAACTGTCTGATTTGGGCGAACGTTAATGCTGGTGTTTTAGGCCGCATCTCGAGGGAGCTGCCTGAAAGTAGGGTTAGGGCTTGCATGAAGATATCTATCATGACTCCAGCTCCAGGGGCACTAGTGCTGTAAAAGGCATGCCAAGAGGAATGTGGCACAGCACCAATATTACTCCTTAAACACCTTTCTTATTTGGGCTAGCCTTAGTGCTGGTAATAAAAGCCTCAACTCTAGGGCGCTGGCTAAAATTAGGGTTAGGGTTAGGGTTAGCATACAGAGATCTAAAATGACTCTAGTTCCAGGGGCACTAGTGCTGTAAAAGGCATGCCAAGAGGAATGTGGCACAACAATAATATTGCTCCTTCCAGAGCTTTCTCAGTTGGGAAAGACTTAATGCGAATGAGGATAGCCTTATCTCTATGGAGATGGCTAAAATGAGGGTTAGGGTTAGCATTCAGAGATCTACAATGACTCTAGCTCCAGGGGCACTAGTGCTGTAAAAACCACGCCAAGAAGAATGTGGCACAGCCCCAAAATTACTACTTCTACAACTGTCTTATTTGGGCGAACCTTAATGCTGGTGATGTAGGCCTCATCTCTAGGAAGCTGGCTAAAATTAGGGTTAGGCTTGGGGCTGGCATTCAGAGATCTAAAGTGCCTCTACATCCAGGGGCATTAGTGCTATAAAAACCACGCCAAGAAGACTGTGGCACAGCCCCAAAATTACTACTTCCACAACTGTCTTATTTGGGCGAACGTTAATGCTGGTGTTTTAGGCCGCATCTCGAGGGAGCTGCCTGAAAGTAGGGTTAGGGCTTGCATGAAGATATCTATCATGACTCCAGCTCCAGGGGCACTAGTTCTGTAAAAGGCATCCCAAGAGGAATGTGACACAGCACCAATATTACTCCTTAAACACCTTTCTTATTTGGGCTAGCCTTAGTGCTGGTAATAAAAGCCTCAACTCTAGGGCGCTGGCTAAAATTAGGGTTAGGGTTAGCATACAGAGATCTAAAATGACTCTAGTTCCAGGGGCACTAGTGCTGTAAAAGGCATGCCAAGAGGAATGTGGCACAACAATAATATTGCTCCTTCCAGAGCTTTCTCAGTTGGCAAAGACTTAATGCGAATGAGGATGGCCTTATCTCTATGGAGATGGCTAAAATGAGGGTTAGGGTTAGCATTCAGAGATCTACAATGTCTCTAGCTCCAGGGGCACTAGTGCTGTAAAAACCACGCCAAGAAGAATGTGGCCCAGCACCAAAATTACTACTTCTACAACTGTCTTATTTGGGCGAACCTTAATGCTGGTGATGTAGGCCTCATCTCTAGGAAGCTGGCTAAAATTAGGGTTAGGCTTGGGGCTGGCATTCAGAGATCTAAAGTGCCTCTACATCCAGGGGCATTAGTGCTATAAAAACCACGCCAAGAAGACTGTGGCACAGCCCCAAAATTACTACTTCCACAACTGTCTGATTTGGGCGAACGTTAATGCTGGTGTTTTAGGCCGCATCTCGAGGGAGCTGCCTGAAAGTAGGGTTAGGGCTTGCATGAAGATATCTATCATGACTCCAGCTCCAGGGGCACTAGTGCTGTAAAAGGCATCCCAAGAGGAATGTGACACAGCACCAATATTACTCCTTAAACACCTTTCTTATTTGGGCTAGCCTTAGTGCTGGTAATAAAAGCCTCAACTCTAGGGCGCTGGCTAAAATTAGGGTTAGGGTTAGGGTTAGCATACAGAGATCTAAAATGACTCTAGTTCCAGGGGCACTAGTGCTGTAAAACGCATGCCAAGAGGAATGTGGCACAACAATAATATTGCTCCTTCCAGAGCTTTCTCAGTTGGGAAAGACTTAATGCGAATGAGGATAGCCTTATCTCTATGGAGATGGCTAAAATGAGGGTTAGGGTTAGCATTCAGAGATCTACAATGACTCTAGCTCCAGGGGCACTAGTGCTGTAAAAACCACGCCAAGAAGAATGTGGCACAGCCCCAAAATTACTACTTCCACAACTGTCTGATTTGGGCGAACGTTAATGCTGGTGTTTTAGGCCGCATCTCGAGGGAGCTGCCTGAAAGTAGGGTTAGGGCTTGCATGAAGATATCTATCATGACTCCAGCTCCAGGGGCACTAGTGCTGTAAAAGGCATGCCAAGAGGAATGTGACACAGCACCAATATTACTCCTTAAACACCTTTCTTATTTGGGCTAGCCTTAGTGCTGGTAATAAAAGCCTCAACTCTAGGGCGCTGGCTAAAATTAGGGTTAGGGTTAGGGTTAGCATACAGAGATCTAAAATGACTCTAGTTCCAGGGGCACTAGTGCTGTAAAAGGCATGCCAAGAGGAATGTGGCACAACAATAATATTGCTCCTTCCAGAGCTTTCTCAGTTGGGAAAGACTTAATGCGAATGAGGATAGCCTTATCTCTATGGAGATGGCTAAAATGAGGGTTAGGGTTAGCATTCAGAGATCTACAATGACTCTAGCTCCAGGGGCACTAGTGCTGTAAAAACCACGCCAAGAAGAATGTGGCACAGCACCAAAATTACTACTTCTACAACTGTCTTATTTGGGCGAACCTTAATGCTGGTGATGTAGGCCTCATCTCTAGGAAGCTGGCTAAAATTAGGGTTAGGCTTGGGGCTGGCATTCAGAGATCTAAAGTGCCTCTAGATCCAGGGGCATTAGTGCTACAAAAACCACGCCAAGAAGACTGTGGCACAGCCCCAAAATTACTACTTCCACAACTGTCTTATTTGGGCGAACGTTAATGCTGGTGTTTTAGGCCGCATCTCGAGGGAGCTGCCTGAAAGTAGGGTTAGGGCTTGCATGAAGATATCTATCATGACTCCAGCTCCAGTGGCACTAGTGCTGTAAAAGGCATGCCAAGAGGAATGTGACACAGCACCAATATTACTCCTTAAACACCTTTCTTATTTGGGCTAGCCTTAGTGCTGGTAATAAAAGCCTCAACTCTAGGGCGCTGGCTAAAATTAGGGTTAGGGTTAGGGTTAGCATACAGAGATCTAAAATGACTCTAGTTCCAGGGGCACTAGTGCTGTAAAAGGCATGCCAAGAGGAATGTGGCACAACAATAATATTGCTCCTTCCAGAGCTTTCTCAGTTGGGAAAGACTTAATGCGAATGAGGATAGCCTTATCTCTATGGAGATGGCTAAAATGAGGGTTAGGGTTAGCATTCAGAGATCTACAATGACTCTAGCTCCAGGGGCACTAGTGCTGTAAAAACCACGCCAAGAAGAATGTGGCACAGCCCCAAAATTACTACTTCTACAACTGTCTTATTTGGGCGAACCTTAATGCTGGTGATGTAGGCCTCATCTCTAGGAAGCTGGCTAAAATTAGGGTTAGGCTTGGGGCTGGCATTCAGAGATCTAAAGTGCCTCTAGATCCAGGGGCATTAGTGCTATAAAAACCACGCCAAGAAGACTGTGGCACAGCCCCAAAATTACTACTTCCACAACTGTCTGATTTGGGCGAACGTTAATGCTGGTGTTTTAGGCCGCATCTCGAGGGAGCTGCCTGAAAGTAGGGTTAGGGCTTGCATGAAGATATCTATCATGACTCCAGCTCCAGGGGCACTAGTGCTGTAAAAGGCATGCCAAGAGGAATGTGGCACAGCACCAATATTACTCCTTAAACACCTTTCTTATTTGGGCTAGCCTTAGTGCTGGTAATAAAAGCCTCAACTCTAGGGCGCTGGCTAAAATTAGGGTTAGGGTTAGGGTTAGCATACAGAGATCTAAAATGACTCTAGTTCCAGGGGCACTAATGCTGTAAAAGGCATGCCAAGAGGAATGTGGCACAACAATAATATTGCTCCTTCCAGAGCTTTCTCAGTTGGGAAAGACTTAATGCGAATGAGGATAGCCTTATCTCTATGGAGATGGCTAAAATGAGGGTTAGGGTTAGCATTCAGAGATCTACAATGACTCTAGCTCCAGGGGCACTAGTGCTGTAAAAACCACGCCAAGAAGAATGTGGCACAGCCCCAAAATTACTACTTCCACAACTGTCTGATTTGGGCGAACGTTAATGCTGGTGTTTTAGGCCGCATCTCGAGGGAGCTGCCTGAAAGTAGGGTTAGGGCTTGCATGAAGATATCTATCATGACTCCAGCTCCAGGGGCACTAGTGCTGTAAAAGGCATGCCAAGAGGAATGTGGCACAGCACCAATATTACTCCTTAAACACCTTTCTTATTTGGGCTAGCCTTAGTGCTGGTAATAAAAGCCTCAACTCTAGGGCGCTGGCTAAAATTAGGGTTAGGGTTAGCATACAGAGATCTAAAATGACTCTAGTTCCAGGGGCACTAGTGCTGTAAAAGGCATGCCAAGAGGAATGTGGCACAACAATAATATTGCTCCTTCCAGAGCTTTCTCAGTTGGCAAAGACTTAATGCGAATGAGGATAGCCTTATCTCTATGGAGATGGCTAAAATGAGGGTTAGGGTTAGCATTCAGAGATCTACAATGTCTCTAGCTCCAGGGGCACTAGTGCTGTAAAAACCACGCCAAGAAGAATGTGGCCCAGCACCAAAATTACTACTTCTACAACTGTCTTCTTTGGGCGAACCTTAATGCTGGTGATGTAGGCCTCATCTCTAGGAAGCTGGCTAAAATTAGGGTTAGGCTTGGGGCTGGCATTCAGAGATCTAAAGTGCCTCTACATCCAGGGGCATTAGTGCTATAAAAACCACGCCAAGAAGACTGTGGCACAGCCCCAAAATTACTACTTCCACAACTGTCTGATTTGGGCGAACGTTAATGCTGGTGTTATAGGCCGCATCTCGAGGGAGCTGCCTGAAAGTAGGGTTAGGGCTTGCATGAAGATATCTATCATGACTCCAGCTCCAGGGGCACTAGTGCTGTAAAAGGCATGCCAAGAGGAATGTGACACAGCACCAATATTACTCCTTAAACACCTTTCTTATTTGGGCTAGCCTTAGTGCTGGTAATAAAAGCCTCAACTCTAGGGCGCTGGCTAAAATTAGGGTTAGGGTTAGGGTTAGCATACAGAGATCTAAAATGACTCTAGTTCCAGGGGCACTAGTGCTGTAAAAGGCATGCCAAGAGGAATGTGGCACAACAATAATATTGCTCCTTCCAGAGCTTTCTCAGTTGGGAAAGACTTAATGCGAATGAGGATAGCCTTATCTCTATGGAGATGGCTAAAATGAGGGTTAGGGTTAGCATTCAGAGATCTACAATGACTCTAGCTCCAGGGGCACTAGTGCTGTAAAAACCACGCCAAGAAGACTGTGGCACAGCCCCAAAATTACTACTTCCACAACTGTCTGATTTGGGCGAACGTTAATGCTGGTGTTTTAGGCCGCATCTCGAGGGAGCTGCCTGAAAGTAGGGTTAGGGCTTGCATGAAGATATCTATCATGACTCCAGCTCCAGGGGCACTAGTGCTGTAAAAGGCATGCCAAGAGGAATGTGGCACAGCACCAATATTACTCCTTAAACACCTTTCTTATTTGGGCTAGCCTTAGTGCTGGTAATAAAAGCCTCAACTCTAGGGCGCTGGCTAAAATTAGGGTTAGGGTTAGCATACAGAGATCTAAAATGACTCTAGTTCCAGGGGCACTAGTGCTGTAAAAGGCATGCCAAGAGGAATGTGGCACAACAATAATATTGCTCCTTCCAGAGCTTTCTCAGTTGGGAAAGACTTAATGCGAATGAGGATAGCCTTATCTCTATGGAGATGGCTAAAATGAAGGTTAGGTTTAGAATTCAGAGATCTACAATGACTCTAGCTCCAGGGGCACTAGTGCTGTAAAAACCACGCCAAGAAGAATGTGGCACAGCCCCAAAATTACTACTTCTACAACTGTCTTATTTGGGCGAACCTTAATGCTGGTGATGTAGGCCTCATCTCTAGGAAGCTGGCTAAAATTAGGGTTAGGCTTGGGGCTGGCATTCAGAGATCTAAAGTGCCTCTACATCCAGGGGCATTAGTGCTATAAAAACCACGCCAAGAAGACTGTGGCACAGCCCCAAAAATACTACTTCCACAACTGTCTGGTTTGGGCGAACGTTAATGCTGGTGTTTTAGGCCGCATCTCGAGGGAGCTGCCTGAAAGTAGGGTTAGGGCTTGCATGAAGATATCTATCATGACTCCAGCTCCAGGGGCACTAGTGCTGTAAAAGGCATGCCAAGAGGAATGTGGCACAGCACCAATATTACTCCTTAAACACCTTTCTTATTTGGGCTAGCCTTAGTGCTGGTAATAAAAGCCTCAACTCTAGGGCGCTGGCTAAAATTAGGGTTAGGGTTAGGGTTAGCATACAGAGATCTAAAATGACTCTAGTTCCAGGGGCACTAGTGCTGTAAAAGGCATGCCAAGAGGAATGTGGCACAACAATAATATTGCTCCTTCCAGAGCTTTCTCAGTTGGGAAAGACTTAATGCGAATGAGGATAGCCTTATCTCTATGGAGATGGCTAAAATGAAGGTTAGGGTTAGCATTCAGAGATCTAAAGTGCCTCTACATCCAGGGGCATTAGTGCTGTAAAAACCACGCCAAGAAGAATGTGGCACAGCCCCAAAATTACTACTTCCACAACTGTCTTATTTGGGCGAACGTTAATGCTGGTGTTTTAGGCCGCATCTCGAGGGAGCTGCCTGAAAGTAGGGTTAGGGCTTGCATGAAGATATCTATCATGACTCCAGCTCCAGGGGCACTAGTGCTGTAAAAGGCATGCCAAGAGGAATGTGGCACAGCACCAATATTACTCCTTAAACACCTTTCTTATTTGGGCTAGCCTTAGTGCTGGTAATAAAAGCCTCAACTCTAGGGCGCTGGCTAAAATTAGGGTTAGGGTTAGCATACAGAGATCTAAAATGACTCTAGTTCCAGGGGCACTAGTGCTGTAAAAGGCATGCCAAGAGGAATGTGGCACAACAATAATATTGCTCCTTCCAGAGCTTTCTCAGTTGGGAAAGACTTAATGCGAATGAGGATAGCCTTATCTCTATGGAGATGGCTAAAATGAAGGTTAGGTTTAGAATTCAGAGATCTACAATGACTCTAGCTCCAGGGGCACTAGTGCTGTAAAAACCACGCCAAGAAGAATGTGGCACAGCACCAAAATTACTACTTCTACAACTGTCTTATTTGGGCGAACCTTAATGCTGGTGATGTAGGCCTCATCTCTAGGAAGCTGGCTAAAATTAGGGTTAGGCTTGGGGCTGGCATTCAGAGATCTAAAGTGCCTCTACATCCAGGGGCATTAGTGCTATAAAAACCACGCCAAGAAGACTGTGGCACAGCCCCAAAAATACTACTTCCACAACTGTCTGGTTTGGGCGAACGTTAATGCTGGTGTTTTAGGCCGCATCTCGAGGGAGCTGCCTGAAAGTAGGGTTAGGGCTTGCATGAAGATATCTATCATGACTCCAGCTCCAGGGGCACTAGTGCTGTAAAAGGCATGCCAAGAGGAATGTGGCACAGCACCAATATTACTCCTTAAACACCTTTCTTATTTGGGCTAGCCTTAGTGCTGGTAATAAAAGCCTCAACTCTAGGGCGCTGGCTAAAATTAGGGTTAGGGTTAGGGTTAGCATACAGAGATCTAAAATGACTCTAGTTCCAGGGGCACTAGTGCTGTAAAAGGCATGCCAAGAGGAATGTGGCACAACAATAATATTGCTCCTTCCAGAGCTTTCTCAGTTGGGAAAGACTTAATGCGAATGAGGATAGCCTTATCTCTATGGAGATGGCTAAAATGAAGGTTAGGGTTAGCATTCAGAGATCTAAAGTGCCTCTACATCCAGGGGCATTAGTGCTGTAAAAACCACGCCAAGAAGAATGTGGCACAGCCCCAAAATTACTACTTCCACAACTGTCTGATTTGGGCGAACGTTAATGCTTGTGTTTTAGGCCGCATCTCGAGGGAGCTGCCTGAAAGTAGGGTTAGGGCTTGCATGAAGATATCTATCATGACTCCAGCTCCAGGGGCACTAGTGCTGTAAAAGGCATGCCAAGAGGAATGTGACACAGCACCAATATTACTCCTTAAACACCTTTCTTATTTGGGCTAGCCTTAGTGCTGGTAATAAAAGCCTCAAGTCTAGGGCGCTGGCTAAAATTAGGGTTAGGGTTAGGGTTAGCATACAGAGATCTAAAATGACTCTAGTTCCAGGGGCACTAGTGCTGTAAAAGGCATGCCAAGAGGAATGTGGCACAACAATAATATTGCTCCTTCCAGAGCTTTCTCAGTTGGGAAAGACTTAATGCGAATGAGGATAGCCTTATCTCTATGGAGATGGCTAAAATGAGGGTTAGGGTTAGCATTCAGAGATCTACAATGACTCTAGCTCCAGGGGCACTAGTGCTGTAAAAACCACGCCAAGAAGAATGTGGCACAGCCCCAAAATTACTACTTCTACAACTGTCTTCTTTGGGCGAACCTTAATGCTGGTGATGTAGGCCTCATCTCTAGGAAGCTGGCTAAAATTAGGGTTAGGCTTGGGGGTGGCATTCAGAGATCTAAAGTGCCTCTACATCCAGGGGCATTAGTGCTATAAAAACCACGCCAAGAAGACTGTGGCACAGCCCCAAAATTACTACTTCCACAACTGTCTGATTTGGGCGAACGTTAATGCTGGTGTTTTAGGCCGCATCTCGAGGGAGCTGCCTGAAAGTAGGGTTAGGGCTTGCATGAAGATATCTATCATGACTCCAGCTCCAGGGGCACTAGTGCTGTAAGAGGCATGCCAAGAGGAATGTGACATAGCACCAATATTACTCCTTAAACACCTTTCTTATTTGGGCTAGCCTTAGTGCTGGTAATAAAAGCCTCTACTCTAGGGCGCTGGCTAAAATTAGGGTTAGGGTTAGGGTTAGCATACAGAGATCTAAAATGACTCTAGTTCCAGGGGCACTAGTGCCGTAAAATGCATGCCAAGAGGAATGTGGCACAACAATAATATTGCTCCTTCCAGAGCTTTCTCAGTTGGGAAAGACTTAATGCGAATGAGGATAGCCTTATCTCTATGGAGATGGCTAAAATGAGGGTTAGGGTTAGCATTCAGAGATCTACAATGACTCTAGCTCCAGGGGCACTAGTGCTGTAAAAACCACGCCAAGAAGAATGTGGCACAGCCCCAAAATTACTACTTCTACAACTGTCTTATTTGGGCGAACCTTAATGCTGGTGATGTAGGCCTCATCTCTAGGAAGCTGGCTAAAATTAGGGTTAGGCTTGGGGCTGGCATTCAGAGATCTAAAGTGCCTCTAGATCCAGGGGCATTAGTGCTATAAAAACCACGCCAAGAAGACTGTGGCACAGCCCCAAAATTACTACTTCCACAACTGTCTGATTTGGGCGAACGTTAATGCTGGTGTTTTAGGCCGCATCTCGAGGGAGCTGCCTGAAAGTAGGGTTAGGGCTTGCATGAAGATATCTATCATGACTCCAGCTCCAGGGGCACTAGTGCTGTAAAAGGCATGCCAAGAGGAATGTGGCACAGCACCAATATTACTCCTTAAACACCTTTCTTATTTGGGCTAGCCTTAGTGCTGGTAATAAAAGCCTCAACTCTAGGGCGCTGGCTAAAATTAGGGTTAGGGTTAGGGTTAGCATACAGAGATCTAAAATGACTCTAGTTCCAGGGGCACTAATGCTGTAAAAGGCATGCCAAGAGGAATGTGGCACAACAATAATATTGCTCCTTCCAGAGCTTTCTCAGTTGGGAAAGACTTAATGCGAATGAGGATAGCCTTATCTCTATGGAGATGGCTAAAATGAGGGTTAGGGTTAGCATTCAGAGATCTACAATGACTCTAGCTCCAGGGGCACTAGTGCTGTAAAAACCACGCCAAGAAGAATGTGGCACAGCCCCAAAATTACTACTTCTACAACTGTCTTATTTGGGCGAACCTTAATGCTGGTGATGTAGGCCTCATCTCTAGGAAGCTGGCTAAAATTAGGGTTAGGCTTGGGGCTGGCATTCAGAGATCTAAAGTGCCTCTACATCCAGGGGCATTAGTGCTATAAAAACCACGCCAAGAAGACTGTGGCACAGCCCCAAAATTACTACTTCCACAACTGTCTGATTTGGGCGAACGTTAATGCTGGTGTTTTAGGCCGCATCTCGAGGGAGCTGCCTGAAAGTAGGGTTAGGGCTTGCATGAAGATATCTATCATGACTCCAGCTCCAGGGGCACTAGTGCTGTAAAAGGCATGCCAAGAGGAATGTGGCACAGCACCAATATTACTCCTTAAACACCTTTCTTATTTGGGCTAGCCTTAGTGCTGGTAATAAAAGCCTCAACTCTAGGGCGCTGGCTAAAATTAGGGTTAGGGTTAGCATACAGAGATCTAAAATGACTCTAGTTCCAGGGGCACTAGTGCTGTAAAAGGCATGCCAAGAGGAATGTGGCACAACAATAATATTGCTCCTTCCAGAGCTTTCTCAGTTGGCAAAGACTTAATGCGAATGAGGATGGCCTTATCTCTATGGAGATGGCTAAAATGAGGGTTAGGGTTAGCATTCAGAGATCTACAATGACTCTAGCTCCAGGGGCACTAGTGCTGTAAAAACCACGCCAAGAAGAATGTGGCACAGCCCCAAAATTACTACTTCTACAACTGTCTTATTTGGGCGAACCTTAATGCTGGTGATGTAGGCCTCATCTCTAGGAAGCTGGCTAAAATTAGGGTTAGGCTTGGGGCTGGCATTCAGAGATCTAAAGTGCCTCTAGATCCAGGGGCATTAGTGCTACAAAAACCACGCCAAGAAGACTGTGGCACAGCCCCAAAATTACTACTTCCACAACTGTCTGATTTGGGCGAACGTTAATGCTGGTGTTTTAGGCCGCATCTCGAGGGAGCTGCCTGAAAGTAGGGTTAGGGCTTGCATGAAGATATCTATCATGACTCCAGCTCCAGGGGCACTAGTGCTGTAAAAGGCATGCCAAGAGGAATGTGGCACAGCACCAATATTACTCCTTAAACACCTTTCTTATTTGGGCTAGCCTTAGTGCTGGTAATAAAAGCCTCAACTCTAGGGCGCTGGCTAAAATTAGGGTTAGGGTTAGGGTTAGCATACAGAGATCTAAAATGACTCTAGTTCCAGGGGCACTAGTGCTGTAAAAGGCATGCCAAGAGGAATGTGGCACAACAATAATATTGCTCCTTCCAGAGCTTTCTCAGTTGGGAAAGACTTAATGCGAATGAGGATAGCCTTATCTCTATGGAGATGGCTAAAATGAGGGTTAGGGTTAGCATTCAGAGATCTACAATGACTCTAGCTCCAGGGGCACTAGTGCTGTAAAAACCACGCCAAGAAGAATGTGGCACAGCCCCAAAATTACTACTTCTACAACTGTCTTATTTGGGCGAACCTTAATGCTGGTGATGTAGGCCTCATCTCTAGGAAGCTGGCTAAAATTAGGGTTAGGCTTGGGGCTGGCATTCAGAGATCTAAAGTGCCTCTACATCCAGGGGCATTAGTGCTATAAAAACCACGCCAAGAAGACTGTGGCACAGCCCCAAAATTACTACTTCCACAACTGTCTTATTTGGGCGAACGTTAATGCTGGTGTTTTAGGCCGCATCTCGAGGGAGCTGCCTGAAAGTAGGGTTAGGGCTTGCATGAAGATATCTATCATGACTCCAGCTCCAGGGGCACTAGTTCTGTAAAAGGCATCCCAAGAGGAATGTGACACAGCACCAATATTACTCCTTAAACACCTTTCTTATTTGGGCTAGCCTTAGTGCTGGTAATAAAAGCCTCAACTCTAGGGCGCTGGCTAAAATTAGGGTTAGGGTTAGCATACAGAGATCTAAAATGACTCTAGTTCCAGGGGCACTAGTGCTGTAAAAGGCATGCCAAGAGGAATGTGGCACAACAATAATATTGCTCCTTCCAGAGCTTTCTCAGTTGGCAAAGACTTAATGCGAATGAGGATGGCCTTATCTCTATGGAGATGGCTAAAATGAGGGTTAGGGTTAGCATTCAGAGATCTACAATGTCTCTAGCTCCAGGGGCACTAGTGCTGTAAAAACCACGCCAAGAAGAATGTGGCCCAGCACCAAAATTACTACTTCTACAACTGTCTTATTTGGGCGAACCTTAATGCTGGTGATGTAGGCCTCATCTCTAGGAAGCTGGCTAAAATTAGGGTTAGGCTTGGGGCTGGCATTCAGAGATCTAAAGTGCCTCTACATCCAGGGGCATTAGTGCTATAAAAACCACGCCAAGAAGACTGTGGCACAGCCCCAAAATTACTACTTCCACAACTGTCTGATTTGGGCGAACGTTAATGCTGGTGTTTTAGGCCGCATCTCGAGGGAGCTGCCTGAAAGTAGGGTTAGGGCTTGCATGAAGATATCTATCATGACTCCAGCTCCAGGGGCACTAGTGCTGTAAGAGGCATGCCAAGAGGAATGTGACATAGCACCAATATTACTCCTTAAACACCTTTCTTATTTGGGCTAGCCTTAGTGCTGGTAATAAAAGCCTCTACTCTAGGGCGCTGGCTAAAATTAGGGTTAGGGTTAGGGTTAGCATACAGAGATCTAAAATGACTCTAGTTCCAGGGGCACTAGTGCCGTAAAATGCATGCCAAGAGGAATGTGGCACAACAATAATATTGCTCCTTCCAGAGCTTTCTCAGTTGGGAAAGACTTAATGCGAATGAGGATAGCCTTATCTCTATGGAGATGGCTAAAATGAGGGTTAGGGTTAGCATTCAGAGATCTACAATGACTCTAGCTCCAGGGGCACTAGTGCTGTAAAAACCACGCCAAGAAGAATGTGGCACAGCCCCAAAATTACTACTTCTACAACTGTCTTATTTGGGCGAACCTTAATGCTGGTGATGTAGGCCTCATCTCTAGGAAGCTGGCTAAAATTAGGGTTAGGCTTGGGGCTGGCATTCAGAGATCTAAAGTGCCTCTAGATCCAGGGGCATTAGTGCTATAAAAACCACGCCAAGAAGACTGTGGCACAGCCCCAAAATTACTACTTCCACAACTGTCTGATTTGGGCGAACGTTAATGCTGGTGTTTTAGGCCGCATCTCGAGGGAGCTGCCTGAAAGTAGGGTTAGGGCTTGCATGAAGATATCTATCATGACTCCAGCTCCAGGGGCACTAGTGCTGTAAAAGGCATGCCAAGAGGAATGTGGCACAGCACCAATATTACTCCTTAAACACCTTTCTTATTTGGGCTAGCCTTAGTGCTGGTAATAAAAGCCTCAACTCTAGGGCGCTGGCTAAAATTAGGGTTAGGGTTAGGGTTAGCATACAGAGATCTAAAATGACTCTAGTTCCAGGGGCACTAATGCTGTAAAAGGCATGCCAAGAGGAATGTGGCACAACAATAATATTGCTCCTTCCAGAGCTTTCTCAGTTGGGAAAGACTTAATGCGAATGAGGATAGCCTTATCTCTATGGAGATGGCTAAAATGAGGGTTAGGGTTAGCATTCAGAGATCTACAATGACTCTAGCTCCAGGGGCACTAGTGCTGTAAAAACCACGCCAAGAAGAATGTGGCACAGCCCCAAAATTACTACTTCTACAACTGTCTTATTTGGGCGAACCTTAATGCTGGTGATGTAGGCCTCATCTCTAGGAAGCTGGCTAAAATTAGGGTTAGGCTTGGGGCTGGCATTCAGAGATCTAAAGTGCCTCTACATCCAGGGGCATTAGTGCTATAAAAACCACGCCAAGAAGACTGTGGCACAGCCCCAAAATTACTACTTCCACAACTGTCTGATTTGGGCGAACGTTAATGCTGGTGTTTTAGGCCGCATCTCGAGGGAGCTGCCTGAAAGTAGGGTTAGGGCTTGCATGAAGATATCTATCATGACTCCAGCTCCAGGGGCACTAGTGCTGTAAAAGGCATGCCAAGAGGAATGTGACACAGCACCAATATTACTCCTTAAACACCTTTCTTATTTGGGCTAGCCTTAGTGCTGGTAATAAAAGCCTCAACTCTAGGGCGCTGGCTAAAATTAGGGTTAGGGTTAGGGTTAGCATACAGAGATCTAAAATGACTCTAGTTCCAGGGGCACTAGTGCCGTAAAATGCATGCCAAGAGGAATGTGGCACAACAATAATATTGCTCCTTCCAGAGCTTTCTCAGTTGGGAAAGACTTAATGCGAATGAGGATAGCCTTATCTCTATGGAGATGGCTAAAATGAGGGTTAGGGTTAGCATTCAGAGATCTACAATGACTCTAGCTCCAGGGGCACTAGTGCTGTAAAAACCACGCCAAGAAGAATGTGGCACAGCCCCAAAATTACTACTTCTACAACTGTCTTATTTGGGCGAACCTTAATGCTGGTGATGTAGGCCTCATCTCTAGGAAGCTGGCTAAAATTAGGGTTAGGCTTGGGGCTGGAATTCAGAGATCTAAAGTGCCTCTACATCCAGGGGCATTAGTGCTATAAAAACCACGCCAAGAAGACTGTGGCACAGCCCCAAAATTACTACTTCCACAACTGTCTGATTTGGGCGAACGTTAATGCTGGTGTTTTAGGCCGCATCTCGAGGGAGCTGCCTGAAAGTAGGGTTAGGGCTTGCATGAAGATATCTATCATGACTCCAGCTCCAGGGGCACTAGTGCTGTAAAAGGCATGCCAAGAGGAATGTGGCACAGCACCAATATTACTCCTTAAACACCTTTCTTATTTGGGCTAGCCTTAGTGCTGGTAATAAAAGCCTCAACTCTAGGGCGCTGGCTAAAATTAGGGTTAGGGTTAGCATACAGAGATCTAAAATGACTCTAGTTCCAGGGGCACTAGTGCTGTAAAAGGCATGCCAAGAGGAATGTGGCACAACAATAATATTGCTCCTTCCAGAGCTTTCTCAGTTGGCAAAGACTTAATGCGAATGAGGATAGCCTTATCTCTATGGAGATGGCTAAAATGAGGGTTAGGGTTAGCATTCAGAGATCTACAATGTCTCTAGCTCCAGGGGCACTAGTGCTGTAAAAACCACGCCAAGAAGAATGTGGCCCAGCACCAAAATTACTACTTCTACAACTGTCTTCTTTGGGCGAACCTTAATGCTGGTGATGTAGGCCTCATCTCTAGGAAGCTGGCTAAAATTAGGGTTAGGCTTGGGGCTGGCATTCAGAGATCTAAAGTGCCTCTACATCCAGGGGCATTAGTGCTATAAAAACCACGCCAAGAAGACTGTGGCACAGCCCCAAAATTACTACTTCCACAACTGTCTGATTTGGGCGAACGTTAATGCTGGTGTTATAGGCCGCATCTCGAGGGAGCTGCCTGAAAGTAGGGTTAGGGCTTGCATGAAGATATCTATCATGACTCCAGCTCCAGGGGCACTAGTGCTGTAAAAGGCATGCCAAGAGGAATGTGACACAGCACCAATATTACTCCTTAAACACCTTTCTTATTTGGGCTAGCCTTAGTGCTGGTAATAAAAGCCTCAACTCTAGGGCGCTGGCTAAAATTAGGGTTAGGGTTAGGGTTAGCATACAGAGATCTAAAATGACTCTAGTTCCAGGGGCACTAGTGCTGTAAAAGGCATGCCAAGAGGAATGTGGCACAACAATAATATTGCTCCTTCCAGAGCTTTCTCAGTTGGGAAAGACTTAATGCGAATGAGGATAGCCTTATCTCTATGGAGATGGCTAAAATGAGGGTTAGGGTTAGCATTCAGAGATCTACAATGACTCTAGCTCCAGGGGCACTAGTGCTGTAAAAACCACGCCAAGAAGACTGTGGCACAGCCCCAAAATTACTACTTCCACAACTGTCTGATTTGGGCGAACGTTAATGCTGGTGTTTTAGGCCGCATCTCGAGGGAGCTGCCTGAAAGTAGGGTTAGGGCTTGCATGAAGATATCTATCATGACTCCAGCTCCAGGGGCACTAGTGCTGTAAAAGGCATGCCAAGAGGAATGTGGCACAGCACCAATATTACTCCTTAAACACCTTTCTTATTTGGGCTAGCCTTAGTGCTGGTAATAAAAGCCTCAACTCTAGGGCGCTGGCTAAAATTAGGGTTAGGGTTAGGGTTAGCATACAGAGATCTAAAATGACTCTAGTTCCAGGGGCACTAGTGCTGTAAAAGGCATGCCAAGAGGAATGTGGCACAACAATAATATTGCTCCTTCCAGAGCTTTCTCAGTTGGGAAAGACTTAATGCGAATGAGGATAGCCTTATCTCTATGGAGATGGCTAAAATGAGGGTTAGGGTTAGCATTCAGAGATCTACAATGACTCTAGCTCCAGGGGCACTAGTGCTGTAAAAACCACGCCAAGAAGAATGTGGCACAGCCCCAAAATTACTACTTCTACAACTGTCTTATTTGGGCGAACCTTAATGCTGGTGATGTAGGCCTCATCTCTAGGAAGCTGGCTAAAATTAGGGTTAGGCTTGGGGCTGGCATTCAGAGATCTAAAGTGCCTCTACATCCAGGGGCATTAGTGCTATAAAAACCACGCCAAGAAGACTGTGGCACAGCCCCAAAATTACTACTTCCACAACTGTCTTATTTGGGCGAACGTTAATGCTGGTGTTTTAGGCCGCATCTCGAGGGAGCTGCCTGAAAGTAGGGTTAGGGCTTGCATGAAGATATCTATCATGACTCCAGCTCCAGGGGCACTAGTTCTGTAAAAGGCATCCCAAGAGGAATGTGACACAGCACCAATATTACTCCTTAAACACCTTTCTTATTTGGGCTAGCCTTAGTGCTGGTAATAAAAGCCTCAACTCTAGGGCGCTGGCTAAAATTAGGGTTAGGGTTAGCATACAGAGATCTAAAATGACTCTAGTTCCAGGGGCACTAGTGCTGTAAAAGGCATGCCAAGAGGAATGTGGCACAACAATAATATTGCTCCTTCCAGAGCTTTCTCAGTTGGCAAAGACTTAATGCGAATGAGGATGGCCTTATCTCTATGGAGATGGCTAAAATGAGGGTTAGGGTTAGCATTCAGAGATCTACAATGTCTCTAGCTCCAGGGGCACTAGTGCTGTAAAAACCACGCCAAGAAGAATGTGGCCCAGCACCAAAATTACTACTTCTACAACTGTCTTATTTGGGCGAACCTTAATGCTGGTGATGTAGGCCTCATCTCTAGGAAGCTGGCTAAAATTAGGGTTAGGCTTGGGGCTGGCATTCAGAGATCTAAAGTGCCTCTACATCCAGGGGCATTAGTGCTATAAAAACCACGCCAAGAAGACTGTGGCACAGCCCCAAAATTACTACTTCCACAACTGTCTGATTTGGGCGAACGTTAATGCTGGTGTTTTAGGCCGCATCTCGAGGGAGCTGCCTGAAAGTAGGGTTAGGGCTTGCATGAAGATATCTATCATGACTCCAGCTCCAGGGGCACTAGTGCTGTAAAAGGCATCCCAAGAGGAATGTGACACAGCACCAATATTACTCCTTAAACACCTTTCTTATTTGGGCTAGCCTTAGTGCTGGTAATAAAAGCCTCAACTCTAGGGCGCTGGCTAAAATTAGGGTTAGGGTTAGGGTTAGCATACAGAGATCTAAAATGACTCTAGTTCCAGGGGCACTAGTGCTGTAAAACGCATGCCAAGAGGAATGTGGCACAACAATAATATTGCTCCTTCCAGAGCTTTCTCAGTTGGGAAAGACTTAATGCGAATGAGGATAGCCTTATCTCTATGGAGATGGCTAAAATGAGGGTTAGGGTTAGCATTCAGAGATCTACAATGACTCTAGCTCCAGGGGCACTAGTGCTGTAAAAACCACGCCAAGAAGAATGTGGCACAGCCCCAAAATTACTACTTCCACAACTGTCTGATTTGGGCGAACGTTAATGCTGGTGTTTTAGGCCGCATCTCGAGGGAGCTGCCTGAAAGTAGGGTTAGGGCTTGCATGAAGATATCTATCATGACTCCAGCTCCAGGGGCACTAGTGCTGTAAAAGGCATGCCAAGAGGAATGTGACACAGCACCAATATTACTCCTTAAACACCTTTCTTATTTGGGCTAGCCTTAGTGCTGGTAATAAAAGCCTCAACTCTAGGGCGCTGCCTAAATTAGGGTTAGGGTTAGGGTTAGCATACAGAGATCTAAAATGACTCTAGTTCCAGGGGCACTAGTGCTGTAAAAGGCATGCCAAGAGGAATGTGGCACAACAATAATATTGCTCCTTCCAGAGCTTTCTCAGTTGGGAAAGACTTAATGCGAATGAGGATAGCCTTATCTCTATGGAGATGGCTAAAATGAGGGTTAGGGTTAGCATTCAGAGATCTACAATGACTCTAGCTCCAGGGGCACTAGTGCTGTAAAAACCACGCCAAGAAGAATGTGGCACAGCACCAAAATTACTACTTCTACAACTGTCTTATTTGGGCGAACCTTAATGCTGGTGATGTAGGCCTCATCTCTAGGAAGCTGGCTAAAATTAGGGTTAGGCTTGGGGCTGGCATTCAGAGATCTAAAGTGCCTCTAGATCCAGGGGCATTAGTGCTACAAAAACCACGCCAAGAAGACTGTGGCACAGCCCCAAAATTACTACTTCCACAACTGTCTTATTTGGGCGAACGTTAATGCTGGTGTTTTAGGCCGCATCTCGAGGGAGCTGCCTGAAAGTAGGGTTAGGGCTTGCATGAAGATATCTATCATGACTCCAGCTCCAGTGGCACTAGTGCTGTAAAAGGCATGCCAAGAGGAATGTGACACAGCACCAATATTACTCCTTAAACACCTTTCTTATTTGGGCTAGCCTTAGTGCTGGTAATAAAAGCCTCAACTCTAGGGCGCTGGCTAAAATTAGGGTTAGGGTTAGGGTTAGCATACAGAGATCTAAAATGACTCTAGTTCCAGGGGCACTAGTGCTGTAAAAGGCATGCCAAGAGGAATGTGGCACAACAATAATATTGCTCCTTCCAGAGCTTTCTCAGTTGGGAAAGACTTAATGCGAATGAGGATAGCCTTATCTCTATGGAGATGGCTAAAATGAGGGTTAGGGTTAGCATTCAGAGATCTACAATGACTCTAGCTCCAGGGGCACTAGTGCTGTAAAAACCACGCCAAGAAGAATGTGGCACAGCCCCAAAATTACTACTTCTACAACTGTCTTATTTGGGCGAACCTTAATGCTGGTGATGTAGGCCTCATCTCTAGGAAGCTGGCTAAAATTAGGGTTAGGCTTGGGGCTGGCATTCAGAGATCTAAAGTGCCTCTAGATCCAGGGGCATTAGTGCTATAAAAACCACGCCAAGAAGACTGTGGCACAGCCCCAAAATTACTACTTCCACAACTGTCTGATTTGGGCGAACGTTAATGCTGGTGTTTTAGGCCGCATCTCGAGGGAGCTGCCTGAAAGTAGGGTTAGGGCTTGCATGAAGATATCTATCATGACTCCAGCTCCAGGGGCACTAGTGCTGTAAAAGGCATGCCAAGAGGAATGTGACACAGCACCAATATTACTCCTTAAACACCTTTCTTATTTGGGCTAGCCTTAGTGCTGGTAATAAAAGCCTCAACTCTAGGGCGCTGGCTAAAATTAGGGTTAGGGTTAGGGTTAGCATACAGAGATCTAAAATGACTCTAGTTCCAGGGGCACTAGTGCTGTAAAAGGCATGCCAAGAGGAATGTGGCACAACAATAATATTGCTCCTTCCAGAGCTTTCTCAGTTGGGAAAGACTTAATGAGAATGAGGATAGCCTTATCTCTATGGAGATGGCTAAAATGAGGGTTAGGGTTAGCATTCAGAGATCTACAATGACTCTAGCTCCAGGGGCACTAGTGCTGTAAAAACCACGCCAAGAAGAATGTGGCACAGCCCCAAAATTACTACTTCTACAACTGTCTTATTTGGGCGAACCTTAATGCTGGTGATGTAGGCCTCATCTCTAGGAAGCTGGCTAAAATTAGGGTTAGGCTTGGGGCTGGCATTCAGAGATCTAAAGTGCCTCTACATCCAGGGGCATTAGTGCTATAAAAACCACGCCAAGAAGACTGTGGCACAGCCCCAAAATTACTACTTCCACAACTGTCTTATTTGGGCGAACATTAATGCTGGTGTTTTAGGCCGCATCTCGAGGGTGCTGCCTGAAAGTAGGGTTAGGGCTTGCATGAAGATATCTATCATGACTCCAGCTCCAGGGGCACTAGTGCTGTAAAAGGCATCCCAAGAGGAATGTGGCACAGCACCAATATTACTCCTTAAACACCTTTCTTATTTGGGCTAGCCTTAGTGCTGGTAATAAAAGCCTCAACTCTAGGGCGCTGGCTAAAATTAGGGTTAGGGTTAGGGTTAGCATACAGAGATCTAAAATGACTCTAGTTCCAGGGGCACTAGTGCTGTAAAAGGCATGCCAAGAGGAATGTGGCACAACAATAATATTGCTCCTTCCAGAGCTTTCTCAGTTGGGAAAGACTTAATGCGAATGAGGATAGCCTTATCTCTATGGAGATGGCTAAAATGAGGGTTAGGGTTAGCATTCAGAGATCTACAATGACTCTAGCTCCAGGGGCACTAGTGCTGTAAAAACCACGCCAAGAAGAATGTGGCACAGCACCAAAATTACTACTTCTACAACTGTCTTATTTGGGCGAACCTTAATGCTGGTGATGTAGGCCTCATCTCTAGGAAGCTGGCTAAAATTAGGGTTAGGCTTGGGGCTGGCATTCAGAGATCTAAAGTGCCTCTAGATCCAGGGGCATTAGTGCTATAAAAACCACGCCAAGAAGACTGTGGCACAGCCCCAAAATTACTACTTCCACAACTGTCTGATTTGGGCGAACGTTAATGCTGGTGTTTTAGGCCGCATCTCGAGGGAGCTGCCTGAAAGTAGGGTTAGGGCTTGCATGAAGATATCTATCATGACTCCAGCTCCAGGGGCACTAGTGCTGTAAAAGGCATCCCAAGAGGAATGTGACACAGCACCAATATTACTCCTTAAACACCTTTCTTATTTGGGCTAGCCTTAGTGCTGGTAATAAAAGCCTCAACTCTAGGGCGCTGGCTAAAATTAGGGTTAGGGTTAGGGTTAGCATACAGAGATCTAAAATGACTCTAGTTCCAGGGGCACTAGTGCTGTAAAAGGCATGCCAAGAGGAATGTGGCACAACAATAATATTGCTCCTTCCAGAGCTTTCTCAGTTGGGAAAGACTTAATGCGAATGAGGATAGCCTTATCTCTATGGAGATGGCTAAAATGAGGGTTAGGGTTAGCATTCAGAGATCTACAATGACTCTAGCTCCAGGGGCACTAGTGCTGTAAAAACCACGCCAAGAAGAATGTGGCACAGCCCCAAAATTACTACTTCTACAACTGTCTTATTTGGGCGAACCTTAATGCTGGTGATGTAGGCCTCAACTCTAGGAAGCTGGCTAAAATTAGGGTTAGGCTTGGGGCTGGCATTCAGAGATCTAAAGTGCCTCTACATCCAGGGGCATTAGTGCTATAAAAACCACGCCAAGAAGACTGTGGCACAGCCCCAAAATTACTACTTCCACAACTGTCTGGTTTGGGCGAACGTTAATGCTGGTGTTTTAGGCCGCATCTCTAGGGAGCTGCCTGAAAGTAGGGTTAGGGCTTGCATGAAGATATCTATCATGACTCCAGCTCCAGGGGCACTAGTGCTGTAAAAGGCATGCCAAGAGGAATGTGACACAGCACCAATATTACTCCTTAAACACCTTTCTTATTTGGGCTAGCCTTAGTGCTGGTAATAAAAGCCTCAACTCAAGGGCGCTGGCTAAAATTAGGGTTAGGGTTAGGGTTAGCATACAGAGATCTAAAATGACTCTAGTTCCAGGGGCACTAGTGCTGTAAAAGGCATGCCAAGAGGAATGTGGCACAACAATAATATTGCTCCTTCCAGAGCTTTCTCAGTTGGGAAAGACTTAATGCGAATGAGGATAGCCTTATCTCTATGGAGATGGCTAAAATGAGGGTTAGGGTTAGCATTCAGAGATCTACAATGACTCTAGCTCCAGGGGCACTAGTGCTGTAAAAACCACGCCAAGAAGAATGTGGCACAGCACCAAAATTACTACTTCTACAACTGTCTTATTTGGGCGAACCTTAATGCTGGTGATGTAGGCCTCATCTCTAGGAAGCTGGCTAAAATTAGGGTTAGGCTTGGGGCTGGCATTCAGAGATCTAAAGTGCCTCTAGATCCAGGGGCATTAGTGCTACAAAAACCACGCCAAGAAGACTGTGGCACAGCCCCAAAATTACTACTTCCACAACTGTCTTATTTGGGCGAACGTTAATGCTGGTGTTTTAGGCCGCATCTCGAGGGAGCTGCCTGAAAGTAGGGTTAGGGCTTGCATGAAGATATCTATCATGACTCCAGCTCCAGTGGCACTAGTGCTGTAAAAGGCATGCCAAGAGGAATGTGACACAGCACCAATATTACTCCTTAAACACCTTTCTTATTTGGGCTAGCCTTAGTGCTGGTAATAAAAGCCTCAACTCTAGGGCGCTGGCTAAAATTAGGGTTAGGGTTAGGGTTAGCATACAGAGATCTAAAATGACTCTAGTTCCAGGGGCACTAGTGCTGTAAAAGGCATGCCAAGAGGAATGTGGCACAACAATAATATTGCTCCTTCCAGAGCTTTCTCAGTTGGGAAAGACTTAATGCGAATGAGGATAGCCTTATCTCTATGGAGATGGCTAAAATGAGGGTTAGGGTTAGCATTCAGAGATCTACAATGACTCTAGCTCCAGGGGCACTAGTGCTGTAAAAACCACGCCAAGAAGAATGTGGCACAGCCCCAAAATTACTACTTCTACAACTGTCTTATTTGGGCGAACCTTAATGCTGGTGATGTAGGCCTCATCTCTAGGAAGCTGGCTAAAATTAGGGTTAGGCTTGGGGCTGGCATTCAGAGATCTAAAGTGCCTCTAGATCCAGGGGCATTAGTGCTATAAAAACCACGCCAAGAAGACTGTGGCACAGCCCCAAAATTACTACTTCCACAACTGTCTGATTTGGGCGAACGTTAATGCTGGTGTTTTAGGCCGCATCTCGAGGGAGCTGCCTGAAAGTAGGGTTAGGGCTTGCATGAAGATATCTATCATGACTCCAGCTCCAGGGGCACTAGTGCTGTAAAAGGCATGCCAAGAGGAATGTGACACAGCACCAATATTACTCCTTAAACACCTTTCTTATTTGGGCTAGCCTTAGTGCTGGTAATAAAAGCCTCAACTCTAGGGCGCTGGCTAAAATTAGGGTTAGGGTTAGGGTTAGCATACAGAGATCTAAAATGACTCTAGTTCCAGGGGCACTAGTGCTGTAAAAGGCATGCCAAGAGGAATGTGGCACAACAATAATATTGCTCCTTCCAGAGCTTTCTCAGTTGGGAAAGACTTAATGCGAATGAGGATAGCCTTATCTCTATGGAGATGGCTAAAATGAGGGTTAGGGTTAGCATTCAGAGATCTACAATGACTCTAGCTCCAGGGGCACTAGTGCTGTAAAAACCACGCCAAGAAGAATGTGGCACAGCACCAAAATTACTACTTCTACAACTGTCTTATTTGGGCGAACCTTAATGCTGGTGATGTAGGCCTCATCTCTAGGAAGCTGGCTAAAATTAGGGTTAGGCTTGGGGCTGGCATTCAGAGATCTAAAGTGCCTCTAGATCCAGGGGCATTAGTGCTATAAAAACCACGCCAAGAAGACTGTGGCACAGCCCCAAAATTACTACTTCCACAACTGTCTGATTTGGGCGAACGTTAATGCTGGTGTTTTAGGCCGCATCTCGAGGGAGCTGCCTGAAAGTAGGGTTAGGGCTTGCATGAAGATATCTATCATGACTCCAGCTCCAGGGGCACTAGTGCTGTAAAAGGCATCCCAAGAGGAATGTGACACAGCACCAATATTACTCCTTAAACACCTTTCTTATTTGGGCTAGCCTTAGTGCTGGTAATAAAAGCCTCAACTCTAGGGCGCTGGCTAAAATTAGGGTTAGGGTTAGGGTTAGCATACAGAGATCTAAAATGACTCTAGTTCCAGGGGCACTAGTGCTGTAAAAGGCATGCCAAGAGGAATGTGGCACAACAATAATATTGCTCCTTCCAGAGCTTTCTCAGTTGGGAAAGACTTAATGCGAATGAGGATAGCCTTATCTCTATGGAGATGGCTAAAATGAGGGTTAGGGTTAGCATTCAGAGATCTACAATGACTCTAGCTCCAGGGGCACTAGTGCTGTAAAAACCACGCCAAGAAGAATGTGGCACAGCCCCAAAATTACTACTTCTACAACTGTCTTATTTGGGCGAACCTTAATGCTGGTGATGTAGGCCTCAACTCTAGGAAGCTGGCTAAAATTAGGGTTAGGCTTGGGGCTGGCATTCAGAGATCTAAAGTGCCTCTACATCCAGGGGCATTAGTGCTATAAAAACCACGCCAAGAAGACTGTGGCACAGCCCCAAAATTACTACTTCCACAACTGTCTGGTTTGGGCGAACGTTAATGCTGGTGTTTTAGGCCGCATCTCTAGGGAGCTGCCTGAAAGTAGGGTTAGGGCTTGCATGAAGATATCTATCATGACTCCAGCTCCAGGGGCACTAGTGCTGTAAAAGGCATCCCAAGAGGAATGTGACACAGCACCAATATTACTCCTTAAACACCTTTCTTATTTGGGCTAGCCTTAGTGCTGGTAATAAAAGCCTCAACTCAAGGGCGCTGGCTAAAATTAGGGTTAGGGTTAGGGTTAGCATACAGAGATCTAAAATGACTCTAGTTCCAGGGGCACTAGTGCTGTAAAAGGCATGCCAAGAGGAATGTGGCACAACAATAATATTGCTCCTTCCAGAGCTTTCTCAGTTGGCAAAGACTTAATGCGAATGAGGATGGCCTTATCTCTATGGAGATGGCTAAAATGAGGGTTAGGGTTAGCATTCAGAGATCTACAATGTCTCTAGCTCCAGGGGCACTAGTGCTGTAAAAACCACGCCAAGAAGAATGTGGCCCAGCACCAAAATTACTACTTCTACAACTGTCTTATTTGGGCGAACCTTAATGCTGGTGATGTAGGCCTCATCTCTAGGAAGCTGGCTAAAATTAGGGTTAGGCTTGGGGCTGGCATTCAGAGATCTAAAGTGCCTCTACATCCAGGGGCATTAGTGCTATAAAAACCACGCCAAGAAGACTGTGGCACAGCCCCAAAATTACTACTTCCACAACTGTCTGATTTGGGCGAACGTTAATGCTGGTGTTTTAGGCCGCATCTCGAGGGAGCTGCCTGAAAGTAGGGTTAGGGCTTGCATGAAGATATCTATCATGACTCCAGCTCCAGGGGCACTAGTGCTGTAAAAGGCATCCCAAGAGGAATGTGACACAGCACCAATATTACTCCTTAAACACCTTTCTTATTTGGGCTAGCCTTAGTGCTGGTAATAAAAGCCTCAACTCTAGGGCGCTGGCTAAAATTAGGGTTAGGGTTAGGGTTAGCATACAGAGATCTAAAATGACTCTAGTTCCAGGGGCACTAGTGCTGTAAAAGGCATGCCAAGAGGAATGTGGCACAACAATAATATTGCTCCTTCCAGAGCTTTCTCAGTTGGGAAAGACTTAATGCGAATGAGGATAGCCTTATCTCTATGGAGATGGCTAAAATGAGGGTTAGGGTTAGCATTCAGAGATCTACAATGACTCTAGCTCCAGGGGCACTAGTGCTGTAAAAACCACGCCAAGAAGAATGTGGCACAGCCCCAAAATTACTACTTCTACAACTGTCTTATTTGGGCGAACCTTAATGCTGGTGATGTAGGCCTCATCTCTAGGAAGCTGGCTAAAATTAGGGTTAGGCTTGGGGCTGGCATTCAGAGATCTAAAGTGCCTCTACATCCAGGGGCATTAGTGCTATAAAAACCACGCCAAGAAGACTGTGGCACAGCCCCAAAATTACTACTTCCACAACTGTCTGATTTGGGCGAACGTTAATGCTGGTGTTTTAGGCCGCATCTCGAGGGAGCTGCCTGAAAGTAGGGTTAGGGCTTGCATGAAGATATCTATCATGACTCCAGCTCCAGGGGCACTAGTGCTGTAAAAGGCATCCCAAGAGGAATGTGACACAGCACCAATATTACTCCTTAAACACCTTTCTTATTTGGGCTAGCCTTAGTGCTGGTAATAAAAGCCTCAACTCTAGGGCGCTGGCTAAAATTAGGGTTAGGGTTAGGGTTAGCATACAGAGATCTAAAATGACTCTAGTTCCAGGGGCACTAGTGCTGTAAAAGGCATGCCAAGAGGAATGTGGCACAACAATAATATTGCTCCTTCCAGAGCTTTCTCAGTTGGGAAAGACTTAATGCGAATGAGGATAGCCTTATCTCTATGGAGATGGCTAAAATGAGGGTTAGGGTTAGCATTCAGAGATTTACAATGACTCTAGCTCCAGGGGCACTAGTGCTGTAAAAACCACGCCAAGAAGAATGTGGCACAGCCCCAAAATTACTACTTCTACAACTGTCTTATTTGGGCGAACCTTAATGATGGTGATGTAGGCCTCATCTCTAGGAAGCTGGCTAAAATTAGGGTTAGGCTTGGGGCTGGAATTCAGAGATCTAAAGTGCCTCTACATCCAGGGGCATTAGTGCTATAAAAACCACGCCAAGAAGACTGTGGCACAGCCCCAAAATTACTACTTCCACAACTGTCTGATTTGGGCGAAAGTTAATGCTGGTGTTTTAGGCCGCATCTCGAGGGAGCTGCCTGAAAGTAGGGTTAGGGCTTGCATGAAGATATCTATCATGACTCCAGCTCCAGGGGCACTAGTGCTGTAAAAGGCATGCCAAGAGGAATGTGACACAGCACCAATATTACTCCTTAAACACCTTTCTTATTTGGGCTAGCCTTAGTGCTGGTAATAAAAGCCTCAACTCTAGGGCGCTGGCTAAAATTAGGGTTAGGGTTAGGGTTAGCATACAGAGATCTAAAATGACTCTAGTTCCAGGGGCACTAGTGCTGTAAAAGGCATGCCAAGAGGAATGTGGCACAACAATAATATTGCTCCTTCCAGAGCTTTCTCAGTTGGGAAAGACTTAATGCGAATGAGGATAGCCTTATCTCTATGGAGATGGCTAAAATGAGGGTTAGGGTTAGCATTCAGAGATCTACAATGACTCTAGCTCCAGGGGCACTAGTGCTGTAAAAACCACGCCAAGAAGAATGTGGCACAGCCCCAAAATTACTACTTCTACAACTGTCTTATTTGGGCGAACCTTAATGCTGGTGATGTAGGCCTCATCTCTAGGAAGCTGGCTAAAATTAGGGTTAGGCTTGGGGCTGGCATTCAGAGATCTAAAGTGCCTCTAGATCCAGGGGCATTAGTGCTATAAAAACCACGCCAAGAAGACTGTGGCACAGCCCCAAAATTACTACTTCCACAACTGTCTTATTTGGGCGAACGTTAATGCTGGTGTTTTAGGCCGCATCACGAGGGAGCTGCCTGAAAGTAGGGTTAGGGCTTGCATGAAGATATCTATCATGACTCCAGCTCCAGGGGCACTAGTGCTGTAAAAGGCATGCCAAGAGGAATGTGGCACAGCACCAATATTACTCCTTAAACACCTTTCTTATTTGGGCTAGCCTTAGTGCTGGTAATAAAAGCCTCAACTCTAGGGCGCTGGCTAAAATTAGGGTTAGGGTTAGGGTTAGCATACAGAGATCTAAAATGACTCTAGTTCCAGGGGCACTAGTGCTGTAAAAGGCATGCCAAGAGGAATGTGGCACAACAATAATATTGCTCCTTCCAGAGCTTTCTCAGTTGGGAAAGACTTAATGCGAATGAGGATAGCCTTATCTCTATGGAGATGGCTAAAATGAGGGTTAGGGTTAGCATTCAGAGATCTACAATGACTCTAGCTCCAGGGGCACTAGTGCTGTAAAAACCACGCCAAGAAGAATGTGGCACAGCCCCAAAATTACTACTTCTACAACTGTCTTATTTGGGCGAACCTTAATGCTGGTGATGTAGGCCTCATCTCTAGGAAGCTGGCTAAAATTAGGGTTAGGCTTGGGGCTGGCATTCAGAGATCTAAAGTGCCTCTACATCCAGGGGCATTAGTGCTATAAAAACCACGCCAAGAAGACTGTGGCACAGCCCCAAAATTACTACTTCCACAACTGTCTGATTTGGGCGAACGTTAATGCTGGTGTGTTAGGCCGCATCTCGAGGGAGCTGCCTGAAAGTAGGGTTAGGGCTTGCATGAAGATATCTATCATGACTCCAGCTCCAGGGGCACTAGTGCTGTAAAAGGCATCCCAAGAGGAATGTGACACAGCACCAATATTACTCCTTAAACACCTTTCTTATTTGGGCTAGCCTTAGTGCTGGTAATAAAAGCCTCAACTCTAGGGCGCTGGCTAAAATTAGGGTTAGGGTTAGGGTTAGCATACAGAGATCTAAAATGACTCTAGTTCCAGGGGCACTAGTGCTGTAAAAGGCATGCCAAGAGGAATGTGGCACAACAATAATATTGCTCCTTCCAGAGCTTTCTCAGTTGGGAAAGACTTAATGCGAATGAGGATAGCCTTATCTCTATGGAGATGGCTAAAATGAGGGTTAGGGTTAGCATTCAGAGATCTACAATGACTCTAGCTCCAGGGGCACTAGTGCTGTAAAAACCACGCCAAGAAGAATGTGGCACAGCCCCAAAATTACTACTTCTACAACTGTCTTATTTGGGCGAACCTTAATGATGGTGATGTAGGCCTCATCTCTAGGAAGCTGGCTAAAATTAGGGTTAGGCTTGGGGCTGGAATTCAGAGATCTAAAGTGCCTCTACATCCAGGGGCATTAGTGCTATAAAAACCACGCCAAGAAGACTGTGGCACAGCCCCAAAATTACTACTTCCACAACTGTCTGATTTGGGCGAAAGTTAATGCTGGTGTTTTAGGCCGCATCTCGAGGGAGCTGCCTGAAAGTAGGGTTAGGGCTTGCATGAAGATATCTATCATGACTCCAGCTCCAGGGGCACTAGTGCTGTAAAAGGCATGCCAAGAGGAATGTGACACAGCACCAATATTACTCCTTAAACACCTTTCTTATTTGGGCTAGCCTTAGTGCTGGTAATAAAAGCCTCAACTCTAGGGCGCTGGCTAAAATTAGGGTTAGGGTTAGGGTTAGCATACAGAGATCTAAAATGACTCTAGTTCCAGGGGCACTAGTGCTGTAAAAGGCATGCCAAGAGGAATGTGGCACAACAATAATATTGCTCCTTCCAGAGCTTTCTCAGTTGGGAAAGACTTAATGCGAATGAGGATAGCCTTATCTCTATGGAGATGGCTAAAATGAGGGTTAGGGTTAGCATTCAGAGATCTACAATGACTCTAGCTCCAGGGGCACTAGTGCTGTAAAAACCACGCCAAGAAGAATGTGGCACAGCCCCAAAATTACTACTTCTACAACTGTCTTATTTGGGCGAACCTTAATGCTGGTGATGTAGGCCTCATCTCTAGGAAGCTGGCTAAAATTAGGGTTAGGCTTGGGGCTGGCATTCAGAGATCTAAAGTGCCTCTACATCCAGGGGCATTAGTGCTATAAAAACCACGCCAAGAAGACTGTGGCACAGCCCCAAAATTACTACTTCCACAACTGTCTTATTTGGGCGAACGTTAATGCTGGTGTTTTAGGCCGCATCACGAGGGAGCTGCCTGAAAGTAGGGTTAGGGCTTGCATGAAGATATCTATCATGACTCCAGCTCCAGGGGCACTAGTGCTGTAAAAGGCATGCCAAGAGGAATGTGGCACAGCACCAATATTACTCCTTAAACACCTTTCTTATTTGGGCTAGCCTTAGTGCTGGTAATAAAAGCCTCAACTCTAGGGCGCTGGCTAAAATTAGGGTTAGGGTTAGGGTTAGCATACAGAGATCTAAAATGACTCTAGTTCCAGGGGCACTAGTGCTGTAAAAGGCATGCCAAGAGGAATGTGGCACAACAATAATATTGCTCCTTCCAGAGCTTTCTCAGTTGGGAAAGACTTAATGCGAATGAGGATAGCCTTATCTCTATGGAGATGGCTAAAATGAGGGTTAGGGTTAGCATTCAGAGATCTACAATGACTCTAGCTCCAGGGGCACTAGTGCTGTAAAAACCACGCCAAGAAGAATGTGGCACAGCCCCAAAATTACTACTTCTACAACTGTCTTATTTGGGCGAACCTTAATGCTGGTGATGTAGGCCTCATCTCTAGGAAGCTGGCTAAAATTAGGGTTAGGCTTGGGGCTGGCATTCAGAGATCTAAAGTGCCTCTACATCCAGGGGCATTAGTGCTATAAAAACCACGCCAAGAAGACT